>NC_138171.1:13525694-14768412 GCF_964165515.1 Mesoplodon bidens | reverse complement strand
TCCCACACCTGGGACAGGTGGCCCTGCCCTGGACGCGAGTCCCTGGGGGCCGCGCTGAGTCCCCAGCAGTGACAAGGAACACAGGCCGATGACAACTGCCACGGTGCAGGATCACATCTCCCAGCTGATCCTTCGCCACACCCTCCTGGGGCCCTTTCTCTCGGAGGAAACCAGAGGATGTTCACCCGCCCCTTCTCACCTCCACCGGAGAAGGTCCCTGTCCCCTACTCGCCACCCCAGCCCCCCATTATTTAGCATCGCTAAACGGAGAGCCAGGAGGTGCAGCGCCTGGAGGGGGTAATGAACTCCCACTGGCTTCTTTCACGAGATCACTGCCTTAATTTACAAGGCCTGAGTGAGGCTCATTTCCCCAGTGCGCATTGAATAATTAACTATTAATAGAAGCATTACTGAGTTAACCACGGGGGCATGTTTGATTCATGGGGTAGCCCTAGAACGGGACGGAGGCTCTGGCTCAGTGGGGATTCCTCCCAGAGCAAAACATGGCCAGGGGGAATGCTGCATCCCCCTCCACCAATGCCCCACCACCCCCGCCAGACCCTTGGTCCCCTGCCCCCACTAACCAGAGGGGCTGAATCCCAGGAGGCAGGTGAGACTGTGCACATTCCAACCGGAGGGCTGCAGAGCAGAGAAGTGGAAAACAGGGCACTGGGAGGTGTGAGTCTGCAGAGAGGACTCCTGGCTGCGCTTGGGAGCCAGGGAGGTGAGTGACCTTGGGCAAATCACCTGGCCCCTGGAGCCCATTTCTCCACTGGAAAGTGGGATGGCTGGTAACACTGACCTCTCAGGAATAGACTGCAGGAGCAAAGAAGGATGGGAAAGGAGGTGGTAGATGACCAGATGCTCTTCACTTGTGTGGGATTATCTTTAGGACCTCCCCCTCCCCCCACCTGGAGACTGGGGCAATTGTTAAGTGTTAGTGGCGGGAGGGGAGATACCTGCTTATTCAAGAAGCGATTCCCATCAGGATACCTCCTTGGAACCTGTGGGCTTTTCAAAGGAGAAAACGTCCGCTACCCCTCCTCTCACCCAAGTGCACCTGTGGCCAGCCACGGTGAACTAACCCCTACGGTGCTGAAAGACACCATCCCCATGTTCGCTCATACCTGGGTCTTTGATCTGCTCTTGCCCCTGTCTGGTATGCCTATCTCCTTTTGTCTGCTTGGCCAGTCCTATTCAGTCTTCCAGTCTCACTTCAAACGGGTCAGCTGCCCCTGGGAATCTTTGCTCTCCTCCTGCCCCAGGCAGAACTGGTTGCTCCCTTCTCTCTGCCTCCCACACATTCTTCTATGTGGCATCCATCCATCCACTCATATTCACTGAGCACCAATAGTGTGCATCTCTGATCATGTTTTGAAGTTTTGGACAAGTCTGGCTTTCCCTAGACTAGTGGTTCTTAATCTTTTGGGGGTCAAGGAACCCTCCCCCAGAAAAATGATATATTTTTGGAAGTGCCAGATGTGCCGGATGCCATCTGGAAGTGCCAGATGCTCCTTCCCTCTTCAGGGATCCCTGGTCGTCACTGAAGCCAGACTGTGGACCCTATGTGTGCTGGATGCTGTGATGGGCTGTTCAGATCCCCCCATAGGGAATGAGAGACTTACTACCCCAGCGTGGCTGGAAGGCAGCCCTCAGCTGTCAGCCCTCTTTGGAGATTGTCTTGATTGGAAGAAAACGTGCCTCCTTCCAGGGTAGGCCCAATTCCAAGACAGATCAATGTGGAAGTGCAAAGGCCTGAATTTCTCACCCCAACTTGGGACAACCCTGAAGGGTCATCCCAGCTCCAAAGTTCCCCACGGGGTTGACTGAGGCCTTTGTCAGAACTGCCTCGAAGCTCGACTTCTCCCTCTGCCGAGACCTGCCTCCTTTGCCTCCCTTCCACAGGTGTTTTTCCCAAGACCATTTTCTAAACAACAGCTTACACTTTAATCTTTACCTCTGAGTATATTTCCCAGGGGACCCATTAGATTGAAAAGCCCTGCAAAAGTTCCTTGAGGACAGCAACAGCATCTTAATGCCTACTGTATCTCCAGCAGCTCTCACTGGGCAGGGCGTGTTGTAGATGCTCCAGAAACATTTACTGAATGCATTTGAATGCATTTTCTCCTGCTTCTCTGTTCTGTCCCTCTGTTGGCCCAGCAGGAGAGTTCTCATCAGACATCCAGGAGAAAAAGATGAACCCATTGGCAGGATGCCAGCAGGACCAGGGCTGTGGGCCTGTTTCTGGGGAAATGTACTAGTTGCCAATGGAAGTGTACATAACCATGGGAACAGAAGTCAAGCTAATTGGTTACTACAGAGCAAGGTCAAACGGGCCTGGCTGATGTCGGTGCTGTGTGGTTAGGGTGGAGGCTCAAGGGGATGGCTGGGAGGCTGGAGGCTGGCAGGGATGGGTGGTGGTGAGGGACAGCCTTTTCTTGTAGAGCAAATCATTTAGAAGTTAGACTGGTCCCCAAAACCCAGAAAAACCCTCACTTTAGTTTCCACTATTGGAAACTCCTTCATGAAACAAATATGTATTAAGTGTCCACTGTCCCAGGCATTGCAGCAGGGATGGTGACCTCAGAAGGCCAGGACTCCAATGCTTGCTCCTCCTCTCACTTGCTCTGTCTCCCAGGCAAGTTACCTCACCTCCCCATTGCTGGCTGACATTTGCTGAATGGTTATTACTATGTGCCCAGTATGTGCTAACTGCTTTATATACACAATTTCATTTCATCTTCACAATAGCTTCGTTAGGAGACATATATGTATATATATATATATATATATATATATATATATATATATATATATATAGTCATATAGGACACAGGTTCAGGGGGGTCAGCGACATGCCCAAGACGCACAGCTCACCTCAGGGCCAAGGGGAGAGGTGAACCCAGGTCCAGTGGAGTGCTGAGGCTGTGTTCTTAGGCACTATTGTGCTTAACTGTCTACGAGCTTCATTTCCACAGCTATGAAATAGGTACAATCAATTCCTACTGCACTGGGCTGTTAGCGATTACAAAACCGACGTGAGAGGCCTAGGAGGTGCCCGGTGAATGTCCATTTCCTTCATCCCCTGCGCTTCAATGCTTCCCTGGGCTGGAAGGAATGGTGGCCCCATTTGCCGCCTCTCCAAGGACAAATGTCTCTATCCCAGGGCCAGGCGGTGTCTGGCACACAGCCAGCGCTCAGTGAATGCTGTCGACCCAAACGGATGATCTGGGAGTCCCCACCCTCAGCTCTCTGGACCGCAAGGTGGGGATCCCACGCGGTCTGTCACTAGTCCCTGATGCAGCAGGCTGTGGCAAGTACCACGAAGACAATTCTCTCGGTGCCACGTAACTGCTCTCAAGCCACTGGAATGTTTAGGTTTTTCTCAGCAGAACGGAGCAGAAACAGATGGAGGTGATCCCCTGAGCCCTCCTGACAGAGGAGGTACCAGAATTAAGATGAAGGTATTCTAGGTCCAGCCTGATGTCTCAGCTTTCTCCCACGGGCAAACCCCAGCTCATTCTCACCCCCGCCACGCCACCCGACTGCAGACACGCTCACATACTGGGGGCATTCACCTTCCTTCCACTGGAGGCCCCTGGGAGAGGCGGTGGGCATGTAAGCACTTAAAACTCAAACCTGTAGGTCAGCACCTCCTCCCCTCCTCCCTCCTCAGCAGAAGCCCTGGAGCTGGAGGCTTCATGGGGACAGATGCCACAGCCTTGGAGAGACAAGTCACATCCTCAGCTTCCTTCAACCTGTGCAAGCACCAAGTTGCCATGGCGACACTGCAGCCCTGAGATGCAATGGCTGCAGACAGCATGGGTGCTTCCAGGGCTCAAAGCTGAGGGTGAGGCTGTCTCGCCCTGGAGGCCAGGTGACTGGGAGGGCTGGGTGGGGGAGGAGGAGAGGGAGCCCTCCTCCAGGCTTGGCTGGTAATTGCTGCTAAGTGAGGGGCTGTCATTGAACCCAACATGCAGGTAGTGGGGCCGCCCCCCCCACCCCGCTCTAAACCCTATAATTACTGCACCAGACAGCACCTTGCTCCCTGCGCGAGGAGAGGGAGATGGAGGGGGGGAGCAGACAGGAAGCTCTCATCCACCTGAGCCAGTGGGGCTCTGGCAGCCTCTCCCCACCGCCAGAGCATCCTGCATCCCAAGCAGCCTCTCTGGCAGAGGCAGGGAGGACCCCGGCTCCTTCCGCCTGCTGGCTCTCCCCAGGTCATCCGGTGTAGAACGCCAGCTTCCTTTAATCCTAGCCTCTGAGCTTGCAGAATCCAAGGGGGGCAGAGGTGCAGGAACCAGGTAAGACACCGCCTCAGGGGAGCCCTGGGTGTCACACCTCTATTTGCAGAAGTCTGCATTGTGAAGCTGAATTGGTAGCAGGAGACCTTGGTTCTAATTCCTCCTGAGCCAGAGGCTCTGGAGACCTCAGGCTAGTCACTGCGCCCTCCTGGGCCTCAGTTTCCCTAGCCGTAAGACGGAGAGTGGGGCTCAGTCATTGTTAAGGACTCCTCCACAGCAGGGGCTGGCAAGCTCCAGCCGACGAGCTGAACCCTGGTTTTATAAGCAAGCTTCCACTGGAACGCAGCCATGCCCTTTTGCTTCCGTATCTCTGTCTGTGGCTGCTTTCCTGCTGCAACAGCAGACCTGAGCAGCTGCGACAGGACCATATGGCCCCCAGATGGAAAATATTTACTATCTGGCCCTTTACAGAGAAAGTTTGCTGACCCATTTCTAAAGTATGAACGCTCTCCTAGGCTTGATGGACTGGGCTGGTGTGGCTCTGATCTGATTAGAACAATTCACAACAAGTCCCGTCCTAGTCTCTCTACCCGAAGACACCAGGGTGGGTCCTCCTCCCATGACCCCTGCCTGAGTGTGGATAGTGGTGGCAGGTCGGGCAGTTTCAGGAGCCGAAGCACGGTACAATGGCGCCACCTGCTGTGAGTGTCTAAAAGCACTTGTGCCCGGAAGGACCATGGGCCAGCAGCTCTCACAAGGCAGGGGAACAGCTCACAGGAGCAGACCAGGCCTCAGAACCATCGCACATCAGAGCTGGGATCTCACCTCCTCCCTCTCCATTTTATAAAGAGGACTGCAGTCTAGAGGGGTGGTGCGACTTGCCCAAGGTAGGTGAGCAGAAGGCCCAGGTCCCATAACCCTTCTGTGTATGGTCCATGGACAAGCACGTAGGCACACAGTCCTGGCCGTGAATCCTAGCACGGCCGCTCATTTAGTGCCTCGGTCCTGTGGCTGTTAAAGAAATTTCAAAATACATACTTAAATGACATTTAATCTGTTACCAATATTGACTTGATCCTCAGAACAACTCTGAGATAATTATTATCCCCATTTCACAGATGAAAAAACCATGGTACAGAGAGGTTAGGTAATTTGCTTTAAGGTCACACAGCTAGTAAGTGACAGAGTCAATATTCAAATCAGGTTCTGAAAGCATTCAAGTCCCCAGAATGTGAAACTCAGTACCTATTTTTTCCTGCCGGCAGGTGTGGTGGGGCCCTGAGAGAGGGCACTGGGGCTCAAACAGGAGCACAAGAGACATGGGAGGCCTGGAGTATGACCAGTCCCCCCAGGAAGGCCCCAGGCAGGGGAAGGAGGGGAGAGGCCAGGCCCACGCCAACCTGCCTGCCCCCATACCTCCAGGCAACACAAGGTGGCCGTTGGACCGTAAACCCTTTATTTCCAAACAATAAATAGATCTGCTCTCTGAGAAAAGATGCTCTCCAGGCGATGAGGCCCCATCTTCTCCGTCTCCTGTTCCTAACTGCCCCACAGTCCAAGCCCGTTCTACCTCTGAAATCACCACCTTGGCTCTCAGAGCCTGGCAGGTGGCTGTGACGCCAGCGCCACTTGGGCCCCGCTCCGGCCAGGCCTGAGGCTGGCCTGGCGCCCACCCGTTTGACCAGCTCCCTGCCCTGGGCCACCACGTGGTCACGTGCTCTCGAGGCCAGCCTGGAAGACCCCGGCCTGCTGCTCCCCAGCGGCTGGGAGGGGCCGCCCGGGTCCCCAAGCTGTCGGCAGGTGTGAAGGCTGGGGAGCAGCCTGCTTCCAAGCTGGTGCCCTGGCTGGTCACTGCTGCCCCTGGGCCACAAAGTGCCCCTGCTCCTCCTCGTTGTCCTCTTCCTCTGGCTGGCTGGTCCGGAGCAGCAGCTCCAGGTCAGGGCTGGAGCCCAGCCCCTTCAGGGTCTTAGGACCGCTGTCACCTGCGGACACAGGAAGCCCAGTTACAGACCCGGTACCAGCTTTCTTGGTGTGGCCCGATGTGAGCATGTGCTGAGGCCCCCAGCCCCCCACCCACGCCCTGGAGATGATCCCTGTGACTTCTCAGAGGAGTGGCGGTGGCCAGTCACCAGGCAAACGTCCTCGATGAGAGGGATAGCCGGGGCAGAGGCAGCTGAACCGTGCAGACCAGACTGCAGCGGCTTTGGGGGGTCAAGAGCCCCCTGCCTCTTCCTGGCAGGGCCGGCGGAGGGGAGCCTGTGGGGCTAAGAGTCACGGGGAGAATGTCGTCAGGAGACGGGCTCTGGTTACCTCTGGAATGCAGGGCTTTGAGGGCGACGTGCAGGGATATTCCCGAGAGGCAGAGGGCAAAGCCCAGCCAGTTCAGGAGACTGATCTGATCGCCCAGCAGGTGAGCTGCCAACAGCAAAGTGCAGACTTCCTGCAGGAGGGGGACGCGCTCAGGAGGAGGGTGGAGGGCAGGGCCACTGGGCACACCCACAGAGTAGGGCCAGAGCCGCCCAAACTCCGAACTCCCGGGGCCTGGGCAGGCCGGCCTGCGAGGCGAGGGCGCAAGCCTCCCCAAGCTCAGCGAACCAGCCTGTGACGCTCTTTCCCCCCTTGTGGTACTGGGATGCAGCAGGAGGAGGTGCTTTTCACGGGCTTGTCAGGACTGGCAAACAAGTCCAGGCTGGGAGCACAGGGCAGCAAGCCCACAGCCACGCCCACGGGAACGAGGGAAGCTGCCCTTCCAGAAGGCCCCTGCGGATGGGGAGCCCCTGCTGCCACAGGGGAGTGAAGTCCCACTGGGCTCTACAGGCCACACATTGGTCACGGGGTTTTTCGTACACACTGACTGCAAATGCGACCTGTCAGATGATTCATTCTGAGAAGCACAGCTTATGCCTCATCATGTGGTTGGCAAAACCCTCGGGGAACCCTATACTTCTGGTTTTAGGCAACACTGCTCCAGTATCAGTGTCTGCCTGGTCCATGGCCCTGAGCAGGAAGGGGTGAGAGAGGGTGGGGGAAGGAAGGGGAGAAGTGACGAGAGGAGAGGGTAAGGGTGCCGCTGGACAGCAGTAAAGGCAGGATCGGCGAGCGCAAGGCACACGTGATGATAAAACCATCCCTTATTGTGCCCATGGCAGACATTGCCAATCAATCACAGAACGCTACGCTAGTGAGTCTGACTGGGGGCTTCTCAGTCCTGGCTCCGGGCCACTGCCCAATGACCAGAGCTGGTATTCTTGGTAAACCGTAAATGCGTCCCAGGTCTAGTGGAGTCAGACCTGGCTTTGAATCCCACTCGGCTACCTCCTAGCTGTATATCCTTGGGTACGAGCAGCTCTTCATGTCTGTTTCCCCATCTGTGAAGCAGGGATGTGCATCCCCACCTCACAGGGCCACGGTGACGGAAGGAGTGCAGGTGACAGCAAAGTGCGCAGCACCCTAACTAGGCACTTCCGTCCCTTCTCTGCAGGGCTCTGGGATGCAGGAGCGGGGACACCCTCAGGGGTCTCCCCTCTAAGACAGGGCTGGAGTCACCTCCAAGACTGTACCTTAAAAATGCCAGCAATGGAGAGAGTGAGGCTGGAGGTTCTGGAGACCAGGAGGAACTCAGAGAAGCCCAAACCAAAGGCGAGAATCCCGCCAAGGAAGAGGCTCCCAAGTACCCGCAGGAGCAGCCCTGTGTCCTGGAAACGGAAGATTTTCTCAGATGTGGACAAATGGAGACCTGGAAGCAATGGGAGGAGAGAGCGGGAGGCCACGTCCTGGGTGTGCCTGCCTGGGCGGCCTCACCCTACCCAGCAGCCGGGTGAGCTTTGCCACTGCTGCGCTGCACACTCACTGCACCTGCTGCCTGTCTGAGGCCCTGAGCACAGGGACGGAAGGTGTCAGAGAATCCCACAGAGGTGGCCTGAGATTTGGGGAAACCAGGGAAGCCCCGGGGCAATACAAGCCAGAGGTCCTTATAGGGAGTGATGGGGAGGCTTCTGAGCCTCTGGGCTAGAGTAGAGGGGGCTGGCACTGCAGAGGAAATCGGGCAGAAGCGCCTTGCTCTTTCATACGTCGTGTACCTACCCGTCTTTGGGGGAGGAGGGGTGGGGGAGGGTGACTCCACGTGGCCTTGGCAGCTGTGATACCCACCAGTGGGCCAAAGAGAGACGGGACAGCCCATCACATGAGGACTGTCAATGTCCTGGGCCACTGGAGGAGTACCTTAATTTCAGGTGGGTCACCTCTAAACAGGGATGAATCTCTATCTGTACAAACCTTCTCCATTTAGTTACATAGCTGTGGGGTTTAGCCGAGACATGCCCCCTTCCTGGACCACAGTTCCCCCACTGATTAAATGAAAGGGTTGGGACTAGACCGGAGAATATAATGTGATGAACAGTTCTCAAAAGGTAAACACACGTGTACAAAGACATGACAAAACCATGGTCCCTTGTTCCAGAGACACCCACACAGGCCTCCACGCACCAAGTTGCACTTAAGACTTTCAGAGGACCCTTGGCCCTCCGACACTGCCCATCTGAGAGAATGGTTCCTTTCCCTGCAGGAAAGGCCCCCGGTATAGAAGCAGGCATGAAGCTGAACCCCAGACTCGGCAAGTGGACACCTGTGGGAGCAGGAAACTGGCCGAGTCCTGTGAGATTTTTGGGGGGAAGCACCAAAGAGATGCAGAGTGACAGTCCCCCCGGGCAAACAGCCTCCCGAGGTAGGACATCTTGTCTGGTGCTGGGCTCGGCAGTACTGCAAAGGCGTTGGCAAATTGAAGGGAATTCGGGGAAGAGCAACATAAGTAATGAAGGCGCTTGGGGGATTCATTTACCAGAAAAGATTAAAGGAGCTAAATCCATGCAGCTCTGCTAAGTGATGACCAACAGGGGCTCTCGGGTGAGGGTTTGCAGAGACGGGGAATGGTGTAAACACCCAGGAAGGGAGGGAGAGTGTGGCGTTTGGTGCAGGGGGCATAAGGAAGGATTGGAGAGAGATTTTAAAAGGGAAGAAAACAGGAGGCTGCAGAGCAGAAGTTTCCTGGACGGCGGAGCTGCAGAACAATTTTCTCCGAGAGGTCTGAGACACTTCACTGCTTGGAACGTAAATGGGTGTGGGACGGGATGCTCCGTAATGACCCCGAGGACAGAAGGCACTCAGGGAGGAAGGATCAACAGATAGGGGATGAAGACCCGCCCCAAAACACTGGGGAAAGGAAGGCGGTGGGCCCCCTGCCTCCCCCTCCCCCAGCCCCCCAGCCTAGACACATCATCCTGCCTCTGCTCTGGGAGACGCCAGCCAAAGGGGACTGCTCACCTGCCTGGGCTCCTGTGTGCCGCCCTCTCCCCTCCCCCTCTCCCTCGCCCCAGAAATGTGCACTCGGCCAAGGCCAATCCCCCACACGTCTCCCCACGTCTGAACCTACTGTTCCCCCTTCCTGGGACGCCCGCCCCCATCAGGCTGTCAAAATCCCATTCATTCTCCAAAATGCACTGTCTGGGAAGCCTTGACCTGCCTTTCCACCCCACCATCCTGGAGCAATGCATGACCCTGTGCTCCTTCGAAAAGAAAGAACGCATCATGGTTAAGAGGAAAGACGCCGGAGCCAGCTGCTGGATCCAAATTCAGGTGTGTTTATGAGCCATGGGACCTTGGGCAAGGCTATCTCTACCCCTCTCTGCCTCAGCTTCTTTCACCTGCACGATGGGGCAGTAACAGCACTGGCACACAGGCTTTGGGGGAGTATTAGAGGAGTTAATACGCTTACATTGATCAGAACAGCCCTGGCGTACCTTTAGGGCTGTCTGCATTCACCGTCATCACCGCCTGGTGTATTCTACATGCGCTTTCTACGTAGCATTTATTGTGCTGGATTCCAGCCATTTGGTTTAAGTGTCTGTCCAGCCCCCAAACCAGGCACTGCCAGGGAAGGGACCACCACCTCTGATCTCCGTAACCTCTGCAGCTACCACAGTGATAAGCTTGGAGAGGGGATGGGAGCTTTGCTGCACTGAGGTGCCCCCGAGGTGGACGACCCCACGTACCTTCAAACACGGCAAAGAGAGGGAAGAGCCCCAGAAACATGAGTGGCTGCAGGTGGAACATGGTGTCGATGGGGTTCTGGAGCCCTGCAGAAAGGGACACGGGTGAGCCATCAGGCCTGGCCCGCCTCCACCCCGCCTGGTGCCTGGGCCCCTCACTCACCAAGTTCCGCCTTCTGCATGAGCATCTGGGTGAGTGTCCAGCGAATACCCCCGATGAATGAGGCACCCAGCACCAAGGCAAAGCCCTCAGCGTTGAACTGTGTGGACTTGTAGGTGAACATGAAGAGGCCCCCGGCGATGAGAAGAACCACCAAGATCAGCGCCGCACGCTGAAAGGATGGGGAGCAGTTGCAACCACCTTGGGGGTCTCAAGTTCATCGCATCCGGAGTTTGGGGGCCAGCAGCCACCCTGGCTGCCCCTGGGGCGAGACACCCTTCTACCTGCCCCGCCCTGGAGTCCTGGCCAGCCCCTGCCCGTCGGTGTATCAGGGCTGACATCCAGCTAGCATGTACCGAGATCCTGAAATACGGCAGTGCTTCCCTACAGCTGTCCTAGGTCCCCACGTGGCCCCAATGGCCCCCCGGACCCAGGAAGCAAAGGGCTCTTGCTGTACAGTGGGAAGCCTGCAGGACCCGCTGCCCCTTGAACCCTGCTCCTGCCATACCAGTTTCTAAGTATTCTCAGTAGCGCCCTGTGTCTAGGTCTTTCCTCAGCGAGTTACCGCCACCTGGGCTGGGCTCATCTCCTCGATCACACGCGGTGACAAACCACTGCTCGGGTTCCCCTCGTTATTCTTAGCATCTGTGGGGGCAGGAGGAACACAAGAAAAGCTGGGGCCTCACCAGCTCCTCCAGCTTGAAGATCAGAGAGAAGATCAGGATGAAGAGGACAGCCGAGGATTTGGTCATTGTGTACCTGCGAGGGAAAATTACCCATGACACACCGCTGGAGCTGGGGGCGCGGACCCACAGCACAATCAGTGGGCTGGAAAGGGTCAGGGGGACCCTGACTTCCTTGAGGGCACCAGGGCAATCTGGATACAAAGACCAAAGTAAGGCGGCCTGAGTCATCTGGGCTGATACCTGACCTTTAATCAGAAGAAATCTATGCCTAAGAGGCCTCCGATTATCACCAGGGAGAAACTGAGCTTCCTGAGTCCTGTTATTTACCAACCCCTCAGTGCAGACCAGGATGAGGCAGGAAGAATGAGAGAAGGGGAGAAAGAGAGAAGGCAGAGACTGTGCTCGCCGAAGCGCAAAATCTGAGGTAAGAAAATAACTGTTCCGCCAGCCCCTCCGTGCCCCTTTCTCCGCTGCCCTGTCACCATTCCGTCTGAGCCCCCGGCTTCCCCAGGCCGCCTGGGAGGGAGGCACAACACCCCCTCCATGCCTGGCTTACTGCAGAGGCTGGCAACTTCCAGGCGAGCTGCTGGGCGCCAGGGAGGCGCGGAGAGTGCAAGGGGGTTGGGTCCCAGAGGGCAGTGTGATGGCTGGCCCGTCGGCCGGGCACACAGACACGCTGCTGGACAGTGAGCCCCCAGGGAGGTGGTGGGCATGGCCAGTACTTACAGTGAGACGGTGATGTAGAGGAAGCTCCAGTTGGACAAGCCCACGTCAAGCGCCGTTGCCAGTGCTGCAGAGACACGGGCCCCACCGGACACGCAGCCAGGGCAGGCCCGTACGGGTGTGCCAGTGGTGAGCACACTTCTCTGTGAGGCGCCTAAGTGCCCCCTGCCTTGGCCTGTAGGCCTGCCTTTCTCTGGGGTCCTCCCCGCCTTCCTTTCTACCCAGCAACTGAAGGGTTAACTCCTGCCCCCCCACCAAGGGGAGGGGGCGGCAATCCTCGGACCCTGATGCTCCCCGACTGGAGACTGCAGAGTGGCTCCCGCCTCCCTCAGGATGAAACACACACTCCTCTCGGAGGACCTGGCCCTCCAGGATCTGGCCCGGCCACCTTCTCGGTTCGCCTTTCTCCCCCTTCCTCTTAACAACGCCGAGTCCTCAGCCTCTCGAGACACTTTCAGTTCCCTCTCAGACCTACCCACGCAGCAACCTCACCCAGGCACACGAGTGCCTCCCCTCAACTCCCCCTCCAGGTCTCAGCCCACTCAGCCCCTGCTCCGGAAACCCTCCCCTGTGCCCCGTGGCCCCCAGGCGCCCCCTCTGCCGCCCGAGGGCAGGCACCCTGTGCCCTGCTCACTACTGTCTCCAGGCCTTGGTACCTGCTCAGTGTGTGTGTCCAAGGGCGCGGGAACAACCGGCCACTGATGCACGGCCCCCCATCCCCGCCCCGCGGCGCGGCCGGAGTAAGAGGCAGCGGCCGGGTGTGGGAGGTGGCGGAGAGGAGCGAAGAGGGCAGAGCCTAAGCTTCAAGCCACGGAGGCTTCCTTCCTTCTGGTCCGGGCCTCTGGCTTCCTGAGCTCCCTCCTCCTGCCTCCAGGGCCCTCCCCGGACCAGCCCGCGGGCACGTACCTGTGGGAGCCACTCTTCTGAGGTAGTCGGTCCAGCTCAGCACCACGCGGGCCCTGTGGCTGGAGCACTGAACCAGGGCCCTGGACAGGGCCGAGAACAGGAAGATCACGGCCAGGTGCAGCATGGTCATGAAGAGGGGGAAGTGGAAGCTCTGTACGGAGCCCAAGCACAGAGCAGAGACGGCGGCACTGTTACTACCTGCCGCCGGCCCCCTGGCTCCTGCCTCCCTCCTCGCCTCTACCTGGTGGCGGGGCGCTGCTTCAGCAGCTCACGAGGGCGCCGCAGTGTACGAGGGGCCTTAGGAACCCCACGTCTCCCCAGCTCATCCTCCGTGTCTCCCCCTCTCCTGATTTCCCCTCCATCCCAATATTTAAGGGGAATCCCTGGCGTGGCCCTGTCGCGTCACTGGTGTGAGTGGCTTCCAGTGTGACTAGTTGAAGCCCGTGCCTCCCTGCTGTTAAATACTGGGGGGCGCTGTAGTCCTGGCCGCAGCCATCTGCTACCCGGCCGGGCTGGCGAGGCCCCGCGTTACCTTGGTCAGCCACTTGTTGTAGAAGGTGATGCCGATGGAGAAGCAGTAGTAGAGAAGGACCAGCCCCAGAGTCAACACCGCCCTCCACACAAAGGCCACGTCGAGGGCCCACCTCCCCATCCGTGGAAGCTGCAGCTCCCCGGCTCTGGTCAGTGGGGGCGGACCTCTCCTGAAGATGCCCGCAGGGCCCGCAGGAAGGGCCAGTCGAGCTGCACCCGCGACTTTCAACAAGCGCGTCTCCTGGCTGGCGCTCTCGCTGCCTCCATGATCGGGAAGCGTCCCCTGAGCCCCAGACTCTGTCCTCACCTAAGGGGCTGGTGGCCCGAGCCGACCCTCTCCATGATCAACTGCGTACACGACTCGCCGGACCCCAGGGCTGAGGCTAGAAAGAGGAAAAGGCCGTTCCGGTGGCTCTGGCAGGGGGAGGGCTACCCCACGTGTCCTCCCCAGCCCTGGCCCGCGGGGAGTGGAGCGAAGCGGACAGGACTGCAGGACTCACAGCTCCCTGTCACGTCCACTCTCCTGTCACTTCAAGCTGTTCTCCATGAATTTCCACCAAAGTGACCTTTTAAAAATGTAAATCTGATCATGTCAGAGAACACTGCATCCCTTCAGTAGCTCCCAGGCTCCTACGATAAAGACCAAAACCCTTCCCTGGCTAAGAAGGCCTGCTCCGCCCTGCCGGACTCTCGGGTGTCCTCGTCCTGCCACAGGGCTTTCCTTTCCCCGAACACGTCGCGCTCTTTCCTGCTGCCCCAGGGGGCTGAACGCTCTGCCCGCCCCCCTTCATTCCTTCCTCAGCAGATCCTACTTATCTTCAGCTCAAATGGCATTTCCTCAGGGGGCACCGCCCCCTCCACGGCCCGCCCCCCCCCCGAGATACAGGCTGTTCCCACAGCTCCCCTACTTTTCCTTCATCGTGCTTGTGTGAGGCTGTGTCGCCCAAGGGGCTGTGCGCTCCGAGCACACCGGAGCCACAGTGTCCATGTCACCTTACACCCACCTGGCACACTGTGCGTTCCCTGTATGGTTTGATGGCTCGATGCAAGAAAGGGCACGTGATTTTCAGAAGACGGATCTGGGCTTTAAGGCGTTGAAAACGAACTGGTCAGTACTAGGGCGTGGACTACGAGTCAGTCAGAATTTGAGCTAAGTCTACGTGCCATAGTTTACATCCTTTACCAGAAAAATAAATTCATGCCACAAAAAAAAAAAAAAAAAAACCAAAACAAAAACGGAACCGGAAAAGCCACACCTCCCACGCCCTAGCCTCTAACAACCACTCCCAGGGAGGCAGTGCCTGCCTGAGGGTCTTGCCAGAGGGAACCACTCCCTGCCTCCCTATCAATCCAGCCAAGCCTAATGAGTGTCCAGAGCACGCAGGCTCCTCCGGGAGACCAGGCGACCCCGGATCAGTGTGACCCACCCGCTGCCTCATCTCCTCCTCTGAGACATTCCCCCCCTGCTGAAATGCCACCTCCTTCTGGAAGCCTTCCTAGAACTATCCGATCAGACATATCTTACCTCCCCCACCCCTGGTCCTTTCTAAAAGGAGAAATCACATTCAGTTCTGTACTACTCTGGAACCTGGCTTACCGTGTCTTCTCCCCCAAGGCAAACTGGGAGCTGGCACAAGGCTTTGCCCAGAGGACACCCTAGGCTGTGGCTCTCTTCAGGAAACTCTGGAAACCTGGGCTGTTTGGGGGAGACTCTCCTAGCTTTTAGTGAGTCGGGAATATGGGAGGACGGTCCACATAACTAAGAACTGTTCGGCACCCTGCATAACTTCAACATCCACAGAGGTGAAAGACCTATTTATAATTCCCTGAACTTACAACCCAACTCTGTTTCACATGTGACACAGAGCAAATTTTCCATGGGTCTCCTAGGCACTAAAATGTCCAATAATACCTATACCATGTACACTGAGGGGAGACTGAACTGTTTTTGATAAAACGGTACCACGAGTTCCCAGTTTGGAAAAACGACCTCATCTGCAGACACAGCAGGCATGGTTTTCAAGCTGCCAACGCGACATGGCTGCAGCCACCTGCACTGTGGCTTTCACACCCCCAGAGGCTCTACCAGAGGCGAAAGCGCCCACTGCTTCTTCGTAGTTTCTAGTACCGCAGGCCCAGGAACTCACATATTGAAACATTTTATTATCAATTACTTTCCTTTTATTTCTCTTTTATATTATGGTTAGGGGATCGTCAATTTTTTTTAAAAAAAATTATGTGTAGGCCATTTTCATTAACCATAAATTTCCTTTGCGGATAATAAGGGGGGTTGTTACCGAAATATCTGTCGTTCAAAAGAAGGTGTTGTATCCAGTGGGTTGAGAACCGCTGTGCTAGGCGATCTCATGTGGTCCCATTCCTTGAAATGTGAGCTTACATCTCCCCAGTGTGGATCCCTCTCTCTGACCTCCTCAACTCCACAAGAATATCCAACTGCCTCCTTGTCCTTTTCGGTTGAATGTCTAACATCAGGTGTCTCACACACAGCCTGTCCAGGGCTGCCTCCTGTTTTCCAGGAGTCATCCACCCTCCGTCCAAACCTCCTCTTCCCACCTCAGCCTGGGGCATCATGACCTGGTTACTCAGGCCAGAAATCTTGTTCTCACCCTTGACTCCTCTTTCCCTCAGTCCACATTCAATCAGCAAATACTGTCCCCTCTATCTTGAAAAACTCTCCCCAATAAGGTCCCATCTCCTGACCTCCACCACTACATCCGAGTCACCATGCTCCCTGCCCTACACAATGCACTGGCCTCCTATACGGTCCTCTCTGCTTCTGCCGGCAGCCCTCACAGTCAGACTCCTCTCCCCCAGCCAGAGAGTGCAGCACGGGGGCACCAAACCTACATCTAACAGAACTTCAGGCCCATGCTCTTTCCTCTATACCAATGTTTCCCAACTTTGGCATTATTGATATTTGGGGCCAGATAATTCTTTGTTGGGAGAAGGCCTGTCCTGTGCGTTGGATCCCTGGTCTCTGCGCACTAGGTGCCTGTAGCATCCCTTCCCCCTCATCCCAAGCTGTGACAACCAAAAATGTCTCCAGGTGTCGCCAACTGTTACCTGGGGGCAAAACTGCTCCCTGTTGAGATCGACTGCTGATACTGCTGATGTGCGACAGGCAACCACGGGGCGTGCTGGCACTAAGGGAGCTTTCTCCTGGCACTCCCTCCCTGTGGTTCCCCCAGGGCTCCCGTGCCAGGGCAGTCTGCACTCTCCTGTGAGTCGACTTGCACCTTCTGGCTTCCAGTGGGGTTCCTGCTCCAACACTGCCATGCCCTCCCTCCACCGTTCAAATCCTACCCTTCCTTCAACGAGCCAGTCCAGGTCCCCCACCTGCAGAAAGTCCCCATGCCCACGCCAGCCCACGCGGAGCACCTTCTCAAAGTTAAGAAGGCTCCTAACTGGCGTCCCTGCTTCCTCTCCCCCGCTACAGCCTGGAGTCCACCAGTCAGCCCCAGAGGTGGCCTGAACACAGAAAGCAGACCAGGCCCTCTGGGGGCTAACCCCGACTCCTCGGCAGGCCCAAGAGGAAGGCCTTCCACCCTCTGGCCTCTGCCCATATCTGCAACCTCATCTTCCCTCCCGCCCACCCGCCACGCTGGCCCCTCGTTTGTCCAACACATCAAGCCTGTGTCCTTCTCTGCATCTGCTGTTCCTTCTGCCCGGTACACTCCTCCACAGACCTGTGCTTGGCTGAACAACCTGGGCGAGGGGGAGCCCTCCTAATCCTCCTGGCCCCTCCCACTACCTGACGTTTCCTTGTTTGTCCACGTGTTCACTGCCCATCCCCGACTCCCACCCCACCGCGGGACGCGGCCTCTCCAAGGGCAGGGCCGGGTCCGCGTGATGCCCGCCTGGATCACGTCGCGGGTGCTCGGGAAACGCCGGGGGGAGCGCGCGCGCGCGGAGGCCCGGGCCCCTCTACGACCGGGACACTGAGGCCCGGGGTGAGGAGCTCCCCGGGGGGCCCCGAGCCGCGGCGCGCGTTGCCAAGCCGAGACCCCGCTCCCAGCCCTGCCCGTGTCCACCCGCCGACCCCGGGAGCGCGCGGAAGGGCCGCCGCCCGCCCACTCACCTCGGCCGCGGAAGCTCCAGGCCCGAATCCTCCTGCCGGAAGTGCGAGGCCGAGCGTCGCCACGGGGGGGCAGTTCTGCCGGAAGCCGCTGAGGGCCGAGAGGGGGCGGTGTCGGGGGCGAGGCGGCTCTCGGGGGCCGGTCCTCCTGTGCAGTCTGCGGGGCACAGCTGTGCGCTTCCGCTGCTCTGGAGACCCCTGGGGCCCGACGCCGAGCCCCGCCTCGTTCGGTGTTGTTTGTGTTTCCTGCGCTCAACCAGGGTCTCGGTCTGGAGCCTCGGTGCCTGCTGCAGAGCCCTGCGCATCGCGGGCAGCCAGAAAACAATCACCTACTTACAAATTAAGTGTTTACCGTATTCCAACCCAGTGCTGGGCAACCATGGAAACACCGAGCTGGATCTCTCCTGGGCTTTTTCTTCTGGGAGCTCAAGCCAGCTGGGGAGTGGTGTCAGAGGCATTAAATTTTAGGACTTACAAGATCTATGGGAGGGAATAAATAATAAATATTTGTGAAACATCTTCCGTGTGCCTGAAAACTTTATAAGAATGATCTCAATTTCATTAAGTTGAGTAAGGGGAGAGCATCCCAGACAAGAGGAAATAAGGAGGCGAGGAGTAAGGCTGGAGCCTGGCTTGGAGTCCACTTGTTTATAAGGAGAGTTAACAAAAACCATGGTTGGAAAGTAGCCAAGGGGCAAGCTGCAATAGTCCCCAAAGTGCCAGCTAGGGAGTTGAGGTCTTACTCATCTTTCAGGATGGATTAAAAGGGGCAGAGCTGGTCAAGAGACAGAGAACCATTTAGGTCAGGGCAGGCTAGGGTTGCAGAGTGAAGCCCAGATTGGGACTTTTTGCCCCTCCTGGATCTGTGGCTCTAAGGCTGGCTGCAAACAGGAGTCCTTGCAAGTGGCTCAGCTGGGCTCCCTGGCCTCTCTGAACAGAAGGCTCAAGGCCAGAGTGTAAGCGGTTCTTTATGCAAACTGCTGCTGCCCCGCCCCCACCAGCGGGCATCACCAGGCATTCGTTCATTCAGCACTTACCAACACCTACAATGGCACCCAAGCTCTTGGCTTTATTGAGTCCTCAGGGCTGCATGTACCTTCTATGCCTTTTTTTTTTTTTTTTTTTTTTTGCAGTATGCAGGCCTCTCACTGTTGTGGCCTCTCCCGTTGCGGAGCACAGGCTCCGGACACACAGGCTCAACGGCCATGGCTCACAGGCCCAGCCGCTCCGCGGCATGTGGGATCCTCCCGGACCGGGGCACGAACCCGCGTCCCCTGCATCGGCAGGCGGACTCTCAACCACTGCGCCACCAGGGAAGCCCCCTTCTATGCCTTTTGAAAGCGCTTGTCCTCGCCCCCGTCTCCTTCAGAGGCAAGATAAAGTATCTACTTCATCACCGCCCTCATTCAAGCCTCCCAGCTACCAAGGCTGAGGTTTGAGCGACGGAGACAGTGTAGAACACCAGCTGGCAGGCTGGGCACTAAGCACCAGCCACACACAGGGTGAAGAACATGTCTTCTGTGTCAGGCACTAGTACTCGAGCTGTTCCCTGGCTGTGTCCCTGGCAGGGAGGAGAGGGAGGCCACATCCTCGGGGGTGTACAGTATGCCTTTCCCTGCTGTACCTGGCGGGCCTGCGTAGAAAGCACTTTGTCCTGCTGTGACCGCAACCAGCGGGAGTGTGTGTGTGTACGTGTGTGTGCAGGCATGTGCCTGGTGGGGCAGAGTCGCTGAGGAGGAGGAAGGGGCTCTGGGAAGGCGGCTGGGGGCTCTAGCTGGAGCTCTCCAACGTCTCCCAGACACAGTGAAACGAACCCCTGTCAAGGTGGGCAGGGAGCAAGTACAGAGAAACAGCTGTTAATGGGAACCAGTTTGTACATGAAAGAGTATTTATTGAAAACATGGTTACTGACAGGAAGCTCCTGGCCACTCTCAGGTTACAATCTTGGCTCACAACTGGAAGTGTTACCTTTTTTTTTTTTTTTTGGCCTCCCATTTTATTTTCCCTCAAACGTTCCATCCTAGGGTAGGTAGATCTTATATAAATATATATACATGTCTGTATAAGTATGGCCTATAGTAAAGAAAATATATAGTACACTCTTCATTGGGCAGTACCCACCATGCTAGGCTACCAATACTGAATGCCACTGCGTCCACGCGTGTCCAAGGAGACGGGCTGTGCGTGTGGTTTACAAGTGCTGCAGCACCAGGGAAGCCTCACTGGCACAGCTGTGGCCTCCGCTGGCCCCAGCCGGCTCCCTGAAATCATGGCCAATGGCAGAAACCACAGCGCTGGGGGAGAGAGGAAGGGAGGCTAACCTCCCGAGGTCTGGAAGGCCAAAGGAAAGCAAACCGGAGGGGCCGCAATTCAGGTGAGGTGGGAGCTTTCTCCCCGAGGAAGGGAAAGATATAAATGTGGCGGGAGGGGAGTGGAATCTAGTGACCTCACCACAGTCGAGACCCAGGCTTCATCTGGGCTCTTCCTTGAGACTAAGAGGGCGGGACTTGGCCTGCATGTCTCTGACTTGCCAGGATGAGAGACAGAGCTTGTAGGGAGACACGTCCATCTGCCCAGACAACTGCACGGGCAAGAGGATCCAGTGGCTCCGGAGACCAGAGACGTCAGAGGTGAACCTCAGCAGCACGTCGGCCCTGGACGAGGCCAGGTGAGCCCTCACGAAGACGGCAAAAGCAAGGGCAAGGCAGCTACTGAGCAAAGGCCAAGGCTTCCACTTAGATCTGAGACACAGGCCCGGGTCACCCGAAGGCAGCCTCTCCAAGGCTCGCAACATGCCCAGCACGTCTGTCCTCTGGGGCAGCCTTTCCTGGGCCAGCTCTCGCCCGCGTGGGGATCCAAGCAACTGGCGAGCAGGGTCAGGAAGAAAAGGTGAGTGGCCGTTGTTAACTCTGGCTCAAGAAGCAGTTTCTCGGCCTGGAAGGCAAGGGCGTCTGCTGTTTATTCCTCACGGCCCGACCCCAGGCTCCCTGGTGATGGGGACGGCAGAGTACCCTGCCTTCACGACTCAGAGTGGACAGGGACCAAGAGGAGGCTCTGGGTGGCCCGAGGTGGGTCTGAGGAGTGACTGGCATTGACTGGCCACCACGGTCACTATAGATTCTGTACAAGCAAAAGACAAGGCACCAGACTGTGAGTGTTTCTCCTGGGCCGCAAGTCCCTTGCTGGGTACCGTCGGCTCCGGCTCTGGGTTCAGCCGTAGTGATAGACAAAGTCGTAGCTGCTGGGCTCCTTGGGCACTGGCGGTGGGGCCTCGGGGATCTGGATGTTCTCCAGGTCCAGCAGCCGCAGCTTCATCTCCATGCTCAACAGGGTGTCCAGGTCACTCTTGGTCAGCTCGCTGGACATGTCCTTCCCCAGAAGGGCACTGAGGCCGTCGATCCAGATGCAGTACTGTGGGAAGCAAGTTGCAAAATGTCACTGGTGGCCCCTGGTCAGCAGGAGGTCCTGCCAAAGTCCCTTTGCTGACAGGGCTCACACAGCCTCTTTGGGCCCTATTCAGTACAGGCAGGACTTACCTGGGATAAGAGCAAAGGTAAACTGGGAGGTGATCGTTCACTTTCTCAAAAGACAGTTTGATTTTTATAAGGGATTTACATTTAAACTCCCTAAGATAATATGAAGTGTGATTTTTTAAAATGCAATTAATAAATACAGCAAAACAGGAACTAAGAACAGGGACACCAACTAGTTTCTCTTTAGAGAAACCTGAAATTGCCCCGGAAATTTGTAATGGTGGTGGGGGGGGAGCACATATTAGGTGAAAAGGCAGGAAACAAAAGGAATCTCTGTAGAATCTCAATTTTGTTTCAAAAAAAGTTAAAAAAAAAAAACAACCGTTAATAAATGTTAAAAATAAGTACTAGAAGAACTGAACAAGAGGGTCTCATGACAAGAGGGAATAACGGAGAATTCTCAGCCCATCCCTCCCTAACTCCTCTTCCATCTTTTTCCTGCCTTTGCTCACCTGTCTCCCACCTGCTAGTTCTTCATTTCTTCCCAATCAAACTCCACTGGCAGCTCAGGCCCTGCCTAAGGGTCTCCTCTTCCAGAAGCCCCACCTCCAGTTCCCTCCACTGGCTCTCAGAGCTCACCAGACATGGATACTCTCAACCACAGCTGCTTTTCGATATCTAGCATCTTCTAGTGCTACAGCTGAAACTGTAGTCCCCGTGTAAAGAGGACCAGATCCACCTGGCTTCAAAGCCCAGGTCAGATCCAATACAACATGTGCCCCAGAGCCCTGGAGAGGGAGGATCTGTCAGGCTCACTTGGGTGGGTGGCCATGCAGAAACTGAAAAGAGGAGCATTTTTCTAGCTCTAGGCAAATAAGTTATCCCTAGTTGATCCTGTCTTTCTAACGACAACCTACCACTGCTGCTAAGAGTGACCTGGAGAGCCCAGCTCAGGGGGAAGGACCCCCAGCGTGGCAGATCCTTGGTGTCAGCAGCCTTCGTCACCCTCTGGGGCCCCTGCCTTTAGGGGGATGTTTCTGTTCTGCCCACCCCTCCCCTCTAGCTGCAGGCACAGAGAAGGCCTGGCTGCCCAAGGCAGCGCCACGCTGCTCACCTCATACTTATTAGGTGCAATGAAGTTTAAGGTTTCGTCGGGGTCATACAGGATGGAGAAAGCCAATTCCAGCACCTCCTAAAGGAGAAAGGGCTTCAGTTATTTGGAGCAAGGGAATGGCCTGAGCCGTACATACCAAGAGCTTGGTCAAAGTCCTACTGACTTGGCACCACCACCAAATATGCTGATTCAGATGTGATGTCATCAAGGTCCCAGGGCTCATGCACAAATGTGGCTGGAGATGAGGGCACCGGTAATCAACCCTCACTAACCCAGCTAAGTCATGCCTAGGATGTGGTGATACTTTCCAAGATTGGAGAAAAATCATTTCTCAACACTCGGAACCTTTGAATGTCAGAGTCCACGACTGTATATTACCTTACATATATATCTGGGTAATTAAACTGAAAGTCTTAACAGTTTAAAAAAACCACCGCAACAGAAACAAATTGTGGCCAAAAATGGGACGACTTGAGCATCAACAACATAACTGTAATGACTGAAACAAATATAATAGGCTTAAATCCATGAGTTCACAACACCACTAAAAAACAAAGCAAAACACATGCACAAAATAGGTCACTGTTGGATGATACCAGGGAACTAAGTCCTTGTTTTAAAAGTAGGTACATAAAAGAAAAGAATCAAGCGTTTACCCTCCCTTCTTATAAACTGTACCACTGGGAAACCACTGTGGATGATGGCAAGTTTCTCTTTAGAGAAGTAGCTCGACTAATAAATGAAAAGGGATGAGTGCACTAGAATATCACTAGTTTGCAAACCTTAATTTACGAATGAAATGAGGCACTGAGCATCCAGAGTCTGCTGACATCACAAAAAAAGACAGACAACCAGACATTATGTGCCTCTTGATAGAACAGAATACCATCTAGGAAGGAGTCTGGCCAAAATAAAAAGGTCAAGCCTGAACTGGATCAAGCCTCTAGATCTCTCTACCAATTTACAGATCTGGGACAGGGGAATGGGCTCAACTACACCACAGGGAGACAATCAGCAGATTTCAGACTCTGGGAAACTACCAAACAAGCAACCTGGTTTCTTCAACTAATAAACTGCAAACAGAAGGGAAAAAAAAGAGCTGCAAAAGATGGAGGGGGAACTTATGAATTAAGAAACTTAAAAGACGTATCACAGTGCAGAGACCCTATTTGGATTCTGATTTAGCAAACAAAGTGGGTATGAGTGTGTGCATGTGTGTATGTGTGCATGCGAATACACATAAACACTTACATATTTTTCTATAGAGAAACGATGACATTTTTAAGACAATTCGTGGAAAATCAAACATCAATGGGATACTTGATACTAAATAACAACTTTTTATTTCCTTTTAGGTGTGCAAATATGTGATTTTTGTGATTATGTTAAGAGAGTCCTTATAATTTAGAGATTCATTCTAAATATTTACAGAAGAAGCAATGTAACACTTGAGATTTTCTTCAAAGTAATAAGGGAAGAGGGACAAGTGGATGGGTAGACTTTGCCCTGGTTGATGAGGCTGCGTGAGGCGTCTATGGGGGTTCTATCTATCTTGGTGTCTGTTCAAATTGTTCTTAACAAAACATTCAGGATGAACTTAACGTGAGAGAGCACGGGGGCGAGAGGTCACGCACCCAGAAAGCAACCACCACCGACTACGCTCCACGTGTCACTGGGACAGCAGCTCAGACTCTGGGCTGCCTCTCCACTCACCTTGTTCTGTTTCAGAGCACTTTTCTCTTTCATGTGGGGACAATCTTTCCCAGTGACAATGGCCTTAATGTCTGCAACAGGAACTGATAAATGAGGGGAATTAGTTTCTGGAAGCTTTATGCTCCAAGTAGGTCCTTGCATCAGTGCTGGAAGGGACGGCCCAGCCCCCAGACCCACAGGGCTGTATGAGCTCAGGGACGGTTCCCCGCTCCGTGGTCACTTCGCCTGGACTCTGGCCTGCTGTGCTGTGTCAGGTCTAACTCGGGGTGGGTTCAGGGCTTCTGCACTGTCTGCCTAAGGAAGGGGGCCTCAGACACTCACCTCACTTCCACTTCGTGGCGATAAAGATGACAACGGCCACCAGAGCAAAGGCAGCTAATAATTACTCTTACCCCCTGCCAGCCATTGTTCTAAGTGTTTTACATATAGGACTCATTCAGTCCTCTGATGAGGGAAATGTGGCTATTATTCCCATTTTACAGAAGAATCCAAGGCAGAGGGGAGAATTAACTTGTAATTAATTAGAATTAACAACAAAGCCAGGATGTGAATCCAGGCAGTCAGCCTTCAGAGCTTCAGCTCTTAACCACCGCCTTTCAATTTAGTCTTGTATCACCCTTTACAATCTGTAAAACCCATACCTGTGATCTCACTGAATTCTCCAAACAGCCCCTTGAGGTAGGCCAGGTGGAGATGACCTCTGACCAACAGGGAAATGGGTTCAGAGAAATAACTGGCCCAAGGCCAGATTACCAGTTTGAAGCAGCCAGGACTAGAACTCAGGTCTCCTGACAGCAAGTCCAGCTACCATGATACCCCAACAGAGAAATGAACTTACTTTTCTCCTGCAGGGATTCAAATGTCACCTCCCCTTGAGGGTTGTCGTCCAAGTCACCGTAGTGCAGGACCTTGTGGTTCAGGGCCAAGCGGCAGTACCAGAAACGCTCTGGAACACAAGGGAAGCCAGGCAGGTGAGCAAGGACAGTTCCGGGAGAGGCCTGGGCACACGAGGGGCAAAAAGACGACTCGTTCCCTGCCTGCTCCCCGCAGGGACTGCTCAGGCAGGTGCCCCCCTAGTGCGGCGGCTCCGGGCAGTAGGAACAGATGGCCCAGTGCCCAGGCCCTCAACTCACCTTGCCTCCGGCGATTCCCAATCTTCCGGAAGCTGCTCCCCTCACAGAGCCGGTTCAGGCGTTGCTGCTTGATCAGCTCAAGGATCTCGGGCTGGATCTTCTCCCTCAGCTCCCTGCGGTGGACATGCACCGGAGTAAGGAGAAGGTCACGGGGACAGCAGGCCTTCTGAAGGGAGGCAGGGCTGGCATACAGCCCCCCCACCCCTCCCCCATCACGGCACTTACACAATCGGCGGGGACTGGAAGTCATCCTGACTCATCCTCTCGGACTGGCGTAGTCGCAGAATCTCAGAGTAGCTCAGGCTCCGCAGTTTGCTCTTGAACTGATCCAAAGAGTTGGGTTTGGAGGGCAAAGCCCGTGTGATCTGCTCGCGGACTACCTGCATAACCTGAGAGAGGAGAAGGCGGCCGCCTCAGCCCTGGTCTGATAAACGGATGCCAGGCTCTGCCCTCCGCGGTCCTGAGCACGGTGGGTACCACAGGCATCCGCTGGGCGAGTAAGAGCGCTGATTCTCTACTACTATCTCTTCTTAGTTACGTAGGACAAATGACAGATGGTGACAAATGGATTTTTTTTTTTTTGGCTGCACCATGGGGCATACAGGATCTTAGTTCCCTGACCAGGGATCGAACCCGTGTCCCCTACAGGGGAAGCGTACAGTCTGAACCACTGGACCGCCAGGGACGTCCAGACAAGTGTTTTATTTCTCATACATTCTGGAGTCAGAGAGGAGCAGGTTCAGATCTCAACTCTGTGCCTTAATCTTATCCTGAGCAAGTCACTCACATCCTCAGGGCCCCACCTACTCATCCTTAAAGCTAGAGAAAGGAAGACACATCTTCGACAGAGGTTGCCACAAGCATGTGAGTGAGACGCTATCTGGATGCACAGATATCTGGATGCCTGGCACACTGCAGTGGGTTCAAAACATGTGATAGTTCCCTTAAAACAACAACAGCTAAGTAAAAAGCAGGACACCATCTGCACATCCAGTCAGCTCCCCACCAATGAAGGAAAAATCTATAGCAAAAAAAAGACCAGAGGGGCTTCTCTGGTGGCGCAGTGGATAAGACTCCATGCTCCCAATGTGGGGGGCCCAGGTTCGATCCCTGGTCAGGGAGCTAGATCCCACGTGCATGCTGCAACCAAGAGTTCGCATGCCACAACTAAGGAGCTTGCCTGCCGCAACTAAGGAGCCCTCCTGCTGCAACTAAGACCCAGCACAACCAAATAAATAAAAATAAATAAATAAAAGACTAGAGGGAAACATAAAAATGGTCATTGTCGCTGGATAGGGGAATTATGGATAACTTTTTCTTCTTTATATTTCACAAATTTTTTACAATGAGATGAGCAGCTTCAAAAGGGCCAACTCCTAGATAATCAGCTTTTGAGGGTCCAGCTGTGCTGTCAGAGAGTGGACTCAGAAAGCATCCAGAAATGGCTACTGGTAAGTACCCCTGACACGCACTTCACTGCGGATCCACCCCGATGTCTCTATAACATCTGCAGTTCACGAAACTGCCACAGTGCCTGCACAGAGTAAGTGCTCAGGAACCCACAGCTATCACTGTTATGTTTATCCTCCTGCCCCCGAAGGAAGGCGGGAGGGGCCAGTACTGGTCCACTGGGCAAATGAGGGGCCCAGCAGGGAGACACCTGCTCAGGGTCACAGAGGGGACTGATGCTCTCAATGCCTCCGTCTTATGACTCAGCGCTGCAGACCACACTGTCCTCCAGCTCAGGTATTCCCCAGGCTCTGGCCAGCTGTCACAGACTGTCCTGGGATGGTCTCAGCCCACAGGCCTCAGAGCTCTGTGACACCGACCTTGTTGAAGTCCTCGGCTGTTGCCCTCATCTCCTTCCAGGTCTTGTTCAACAGCTGGATGCAGATTCCAAAGAGCTCTTCGAATGCTCGGTCGTGGGTGAAGAACATCGGGTGGTAGTCGTTGCGCCCTTCATTTGCTGTGGAAGAAGAGAAACGGGAAGGATGAAGCTGGGAGCCCACGTCCAGAAACCTGGGATCCTCCACACCAAAGTCTGGAGGAACAAAACCAGACTGAGGACCAAGACAGGTAGTGGATGGGGGCGTAGCTACTGAACATGCTAAATCACCAGCTCAAACAAGCCACAGCCACGACTCCCATAAACAACTGTAGATGGATTACAGCTCTCCTGGTAATTTAAAAAAAAGTACAATAAGGCTGTCCAGTCCCATGGACACCTAACTCTATACCCTCGAGTCTCACCAGGCTCCTGAGTACAAGGAATGGCTGAAGGAAGGGGGGAGCCACACAGACTTACGCAGTTCCCCAACCTGTAGGATCTCACAGAGCATTCTGGTGAGCTCAATGGCACTGCGGCCAAAGGGGCACTCGTGTTTGTCTTCTCGGCTGCTGTTCTCCAAGACGATCTGTGGGGGGGAAGAGGAAAGGGAGGGTGAAGGAGGGAGGGAGGGAGGGTGAGGGAGGGTGAAGAAGAGAGAGAAGGAGGGTGAGGGAGGGAGGGGGGGTGAAGGAGGGAGAGAGGGAGGGTGAGGGAGGGTGAAGAAGAGAGAGAGGGAGGGTGAGGGAGGGAGGGGGGTGAAGGAGGGAGAGAGGGAGGGTGAGGGAGGGAGGGAGGGAGGGAGGGAGGCAAGCGATGTGGCATCAACACAGAGAAAGCTGTTCCCCAGCCTTTACCCGGATGTAGGTGTCCTGATGGACTTTCGCCAAGTACAGCATGTTGTCCAAGGCCAGCATTCCAGGAGGAGTCTGGGTAAAGTCCATTGCTGGGTTGATATGGTTCTGTAGAAATAAACACACCTGATTTGAGACTCGGTAGAGCCTGCGTGCAAGCTCACCTGAGGGGGACCCCAATCACCCCTCCACCATATGCCGCCCGCATGTCACACCTGCCTCTGTTGTAGCTCTTGTCACGTGCCCATCTCTACTACGAGGCCGTGAGCTCACGGCCACTGGACTGTGGCTGATTCATCTTACATCCCCCATGCCTAAATACTGCTGGGTGCTGAGCAGATGCCCAGTAAGTATTTAACTGAATTAGCTCCATTCTCAAGCTGTAGCCTATCACAAAATATCCACTCCAGATTTTCAAAGAACCTAGCTGCTTTGATGAGAGATCCCCTCTCCACTCATTTGGCCGACCTCCTGGGCCCTCCTGCAGATGGGTTTTTTCAAGGGGCCAAATGTGGCACATAAGCTTGTGAACCTGCCATGGCCAAAGCAAACCAAGTGTCAAGGCCCCTCCAGCTTCTTAGTGTCTTCTGTCCCGGGGCCACCATCATGTTCTGAGAGAGGGTTGTCAGGGTTCTGTCTGGGTGGCCCTCTGACTCCCTGTCAGGGGAGAAGGTCTACCAGTGTCCATGCTCTGGGAAACTCACAGTGAATCCCAGCATCTTGTAGTCCTTGGTGTACATGGCTTTGCGTTTTTCAGTCCCACTCCCGGGGACGTTGCTAGGGTCAGACTCTGCATCAAATGCAATCCTCCTCAGTTCAAATATAATGTCTCTTTGAGCCTGGGAGGTGAAATAGACAGTCAGCAGGTGAATCGGCTAATCAAGGGAAACAAGGAAAAGAAAGAGCGGGTAGAGCTTTTCCGGGCAGAACTCTGGCCCCGATCCATCTTTGAGGAGGCATCACCTCTAGCATCGCAGGACAGAGGTGGGCTTGGCCCAGTCACCCAGCAGAAAGGGCTCATGGTGAGGCACAAAGCTGACACAACTAAGCACAGTTCCTGGCACACGGCAGGTGCTCAGTACACAGGGCGGAATGCACCACATCGAACAGCACACGATGCCAGCCAGGAAAGCTCGGTCCCGCTTAGAACCTACCTGGTCATTGGGGTCCATCTTGGTCATCATCCTTTCTTCCAGCAGGTTAAAGGTCAGGACTTGCAGGACGTACAGCTGATGGGCCATCTCGGTTTTGATTGGGCGGTTCCCTCGGATCACATGCTGGAAAGAGCAAAGGCAGGGAGCGGAGGGTTGAACTGATTTTTACTGAAGAGTCACATCCATGCTGGTGAAAAGACAGTATGCTGGGCAGGGGATAGGGTTTCCTCCCCCACACAGGGACTTCAAGTTCCAGAAGGGGATGGAACATGAATGGGTCTGATGCAGGCAGAGGCGATTCACTGCAGGCCTCAAGGGCACCATCTTTTTTTTGTGCACGCCCCTGGCCGGGGAAGCAACATTACGATGCGGGAGATCAGCGGCTGGACCTCGTTCCCATCGATCCAGACAACAGAGTGTGCGTGAAGAGTCGCGTGTAGAACTGGACAGTACAGTTCTTTTGTTTTCCCTTAGAAAAATAAAATGTTTTGGATGGCCTCACCAGGTAGAGAGGTTCCGAAAATCCTCTCGAGACGCCTACACAAAGAGGGGCATCTAACGCTCCTTGTCCGGCCCCCTTCTCTCCTACTGGTGTCCCTCCCCTTCCCTCTGCTCATTCTGGGTATGTCCCCCTCCCCATGTCCCCACACCACATCCCTCTCCCCTCCTCTAACTCTATCCTCCCCACCCACTCAGCTCACCACCTCCTCCCTGATGCCCACCAACCTTAGGTCCCTCTCCACCTCTCATGCTCCGTCTGTCTTGTTCTGCATGCCACCTCCCCCCTCTGTCCTCCGGGCTGACCAACGCTGGCTCCCGTCCTGTCTCTTGGTGTCCTGTTCCCTCGCCCGCAGTAGCCTCCTGCTCTTCCCTGCCTGCTCCCTTGCATTCCTCGCTCCCTCTGTCTCACTCACCATCTAGAATCCTGTCGTTCTTGGTCTTTTCTTGCCCAAAGGAGACTCTTGCCCAGTTTCCCACACGTACTGCCCTCTGTGCCCTTCGTGTTCTCTTACTCGGTCTAGCTCGTCTCTAGAGCTGTGTTGTCCAGTATGGTAGCCACTAGCCATATGTGGCCACATGCATCTAAGTCAGTTAAAATTGATTCAAGTTAAAAGTTCAGGTCCTCGGTCGCACTAGCCACATTTTAAGCTCAGGAGGCACAAGTGGCTAGTGGCTACATCCAACGATAGAGTAGCAGTGGAAGATATCAGAAAGTTCTGCTGTACTCTAAAATACTTAGCTTTCTAACTCTAGATCAGCTCTCTCTAGAGCCTGCTCTGGTTCGGGATCAAGCTCTTTAGATCTGTGCAGTCCAGTCTGGTAGCCACTAGCCACCTGTGGCTGGTGAACACTTGAAATGTGGCCAGTCCAAATTGAGATGTGCTGTAAATGTAAAATGCACACTGGATATCAGAGCCTTAGTATGAAAACAGAAAATGTAAAATATCTCATTAACAATTTTCCTATTGATTACATGTTGATATCATAGTATTTTAGATATACCGGGTTAAATGAATTATATTATTGAAATTCATTTCCCCTATTCCTTTTTTAGTTAATGCTGCTACTAGAACACTTAAATGAAACAAGTGGCTCGCATCATATTTCCACTGGACGGTGCTGCTCTAGACTTCCTCTGCCCACCGGTGCAACTCCAGAGAGCTCTTCCTTTCTCTGTCTCTTTCTTTCCCTAGATCTGCAAGGCCCAATACAGTAGCCACAAGCCACACGTGGGCATTTAAATTTAAACTGAAACTTTAAAGAATGACAAATTCAGTTCCCCAGCCACGCTAGACACATTTCAAGTGTTCAACAGCCATACGTGGCTTGGGCCACCCTTTCTGCACACACAGCAGGTTCTAGGGCACGGCGCTGCTCCTGCTCGGCCCCTAGCGTGTGTGCCCTGCCCTCACTTCCTCCCTGAGCCCTCTCCGCGCGTGACCTCTCTCATCAGCCTCCTCGCCGCCTCCCAAGCTTCCTTCTCAAGGTCTGCTCTGCCCCCCCTCCGCCTCCAGTCTCTTCCAGCCCAGAGTCTTCTCCCTTCGGCTGCTTTTGCCCCTCCACCTCCCTCTGAGCCTCTTCCTTTCTCTGCGCCCCTCCCTCTGCCGCTCTGATGTCTCCCTACCCGTCTTTCCCTATTCCTCTCTCCTCACCTCTCTCCAGAATTCATAAAACCACTCTGAAGAGGGGTTAAAGTTAATGTGATACTGGTTTCCATTCACTTTAATCCCCGTTTCTTAATCTCAGAGATGTCACAGCGGGAGGGTAATTCCTCGAGTCATCAGTGGCTTAAAGAAGAACAGTGCCAGTCTGATGAAGTCTTATTTGACTGTCAAGTACCTCGAGGCCTCGGCTCCCTGGCTCAACTCCGTTCAGTCCCGGGACTTAAGTGAGCATGTGTTAACCTTCTCCTAGCGGACGGGTTCAGTGTGAGTCCCGACACCGAACTGTCTTCTATAGTGGATGGAATCTTTGCTTGTTCACCAGGCTTGTCCAGAAATGAGCTGAACTTCTAATCCCGTTCAGGTAAATAATAAGCCTCGAAATTCATTAAAGTTCTCTGAGAAGGGCACCCACTCCCACACATGCAGAGGATGGTGCCCAAGAAAACCGCTCGGACACGGAGACAAGAATGTGGGGACCCGTGTGGCAGGCAGAGGGCGGAAGCGTCTGGCCAGGTCCTTCCTGCCGGGCTGGCAGCGGGGCTGCGTGACCAGGGAGATGGCCCGCAGGCAGGAGCTCGTTCTGCGAGGTGAAGTCCGGTGGGCTCTGCCTGTTTAGAGCAGCGGATCGCTCCACCTCACAGGTGCCCACGGTTACTTCTTGAATTCTATCTCCTCTGTATCTTGTTTACGGTGAAGGAACTGCCCATGTGAGCAGAGCGCTCACCGAGTGCCAGGCCCCCTGCTAAGCCCTGGGTATATATATCAGCTCATTCGGTCCTCACATCCAGATGAGCAAACTGAAGCCCACAGGAGTTAAGTGAACTGCTCAAGATCAAAGATTGGTTAAAGGCAGAGCGGGGGCTGCCGACTCCAAAGTTCATGTTCAGAATTATGAAGCCTTTCACACTTGACTCTCGATTTCTCATTTTGTTCCCTACACTGGGGTCTCCCAGTTGCACCTGGTTTTGGACAACTGATAAAATGGCTTCCTTTTAACCCAGCTCCTTGACTCTCCTTCCCGGCCCTCACCTCCCACCTCAGCTCTCTCCCCACCCACATCCCCACTGCAGAACAGGGACTGAGACCTCCCACCAGATGCCTCCCTACCCACCCCCCCAACTCCCTCTCTACCCTCCTCCCTCACACACCCCTCAGGAAACACGGATCTTGGAGTGTGATCTTTCTAAAACGCCAGCCTGGTTATTTCACGATCCTGATTGAAGCCTCTTAATTGCTTTTGGGAGAAAGACCAAGGCCCTACTTGATCTGGTCTTTGCTACCTCTCCAGCCTGTCACAAATTCTCACCCCAAGCTCTACCGGACCACACGCTCCTCCTAGGTGGCCCCCTTCCCCATGCAGGAATTCCTTTTCTGACTGGTCGGCTGGCTTATCCTCAGCCTTCCCTGAAGACCCGCCTCTAAGACCTCCTGACACCTCTCCCTCGCAGCAGGACTGACAGCTCCTCCTCTGCAATCTCCCAGGCCAGGCATCCTTCCCAGCGCCCCGCACAACTCAGGGTTATGACTGGTGTTAGTTGAGTGAATTCCTCTCCTGTGCCTATTTTAATACATTCCCTCTGGATAAAAGTTTGTGGAGCTGTGAGGCAACAAACAGTATAGCTGGCTAAGTACCTCCTTAGAGGCTCTGCAATTCCTGGTGGGACAGCCTCCTAGAGACAACCCTGCTTACAGTGGATCAGAAACCATAAGCTTTCCAGCTTAGGAGGTGTTTAGTACCTACCGGTAAGGTCCCTCTGAGTGCCCATCCCACTCCATAGTGATTTCAATAAAAAGAATACAACTATAATAATAGTGATAGTTGTAGTTAATAGTAACAAAACAATAACAGTAATAAAATATAGCTTGTCTGGGAACTTACATTGAGAATTATGGACCGAAGGTGCTTCTGTGCGAATGCGTTGGCCATATCCTATTGAGAAAAAGCAGCGAACATAAGGTAAGGTGGCAGGCATGCAGCTGTGACAACTATCAAGAGGAAGGTGATGTCTTTGCTCTGGGGCTTTTTCCCTTAATTTTTTTCCTTTCAAATGAAAAGTGGGCAAATGAAAAATAATTCACAGACCTTCAAATACGTATTTTATACTCCGAAAAATTCCTGTACATTTTCTTTCGTGAGTACGCATTAATGCAAACAGGGTTTCCTTTCCCAATGGTACAATCAACCGTGTCATCTTCAAAGAGGGACAAAGACTGCTTCAGGACGAGACACTTGTGTTACAAGAATGCCAGGAGATGGACAACGAGCACAGGGCACAGAGCAGCATGATGGTTCCCAAGCCACATGCACCACCCCAGGCTGGAACCACTGCCAAGGCTGGAAGGGACTCTAATGAAACACTGACTCCAAACCAACCAAGAGGGCTTGGGCCCCAGCATCCTCCTCCACTGCCCACCCACGCCCAGCACCACGCCACCAGACGGAGCTGGGGTGGGATGCTCTGAAACAGTAGGTGGTCTATGATTCTGATCAGTTTAGAGAACAAGGTGTTGGGTGCTTTGGAGTGATTTTTCACAACAGGGTCACCTTTTTTATTTATTTGGTTCAGATTTTGACAGTAACACTTTATTTAGCTCACTCGGGAAATAAAGTATCCTACGTTGTCAATCTTCCAGGGAATGAAGCTTTAAGGGTCCTCTCAGAACTGCTGTTTTGACCATTCTTATGCTAATCTTTAAAAAATATATACACTTCTGTATTTCTGAAGTGACTACAATGATTATAATAATTTAATCACTGCCAAGGACTTGGCTTCATCAGGAAATAAAACCCCAAAAAACACATCGGTTATTATTCTGTGTTGCGACACTGTAATACCCTATGGGGCTTCTGAAATGTGCAGCTATTTTCCCCTAAACAAAATGGGCCCAGATTACTATGCTTTTTTCTGACAGCTTTTCCTAATTCTTCTGTCTCTTCCTTCCAATGTCAGCCACCACTTCTTACAATGTTAATTAGTGTGACTTCACTTCCTAAACTGCTGCCTTAATTTAATTTCATAGATAATTCTCAATCAATGGGCCTGAGGGAGCTGTCACACTTCTCCTATGGGGCAATATCCGTGAGCGTTGTCATTTTTCTCAGAGCTGGAAGGCCTTTCTCTCTCGCTTCTAGACTTCTAGCCATATTCCAATGGCTGCCAGGAATATTAAGTTTTACTTTGCGTCCCCTGAGCACACACTGACTGGTAGAGGAGGAAGGTGGACTAGAAACTTCTCTGGTAGCTACGGGAGGCTGACTGACGATTAAATCTTGCTGTCCACAACTCACAAAGTGGGTAATTGACAGTGGTCTGCTGCTGGAATATAAAGGCCTTCAACCAAAGGCTTCTCTGCGGTGCCGGGGGAAGCACTCATCCTTTTTCATATCCTCATAGAGCTGACCTCTTTGAACTCCCTCTAACCAAGAAACGAGTATCCAAATTCCCTTCTGTCAACTGTCTAAAGCTTTTCCAATCCCTAGGATCTAGAAAGCGTCCAAAAGGGCATGGATTTACCTTTACTCCTGGCTACAGCAAGCTGGCATCTGACGCATCTGGCATCAACTAGATGAAAGTCACAGGCTATTTCTGAATCTGATCTTCCTGGCTGAGCCACAGACCCATGTGAAGGCAGGTTACAAAGGAGAGACTGGGCCGCATTCCTCAGGGCAGGCATCCCCTTAATCCTTTACGCGACTCTGATCTGTGGTACTTCCCTAAGTGTCCTGACAAATGAGATTTACAGCACACAACCTTTTCCTGTGTCTTGGAGCTCCCTGAACAACTAGATCAGATCATGAGATTCTCACCCAGCTTCAACCTCCCCACCTGGAAAAGAGCGGGGCCCTTTCCATATGGCAGTGCTACTTACAGTGACAGGGAGGTCTAGAGGATTAAGATGCTTGTCCTGCCGGCAGAAAGCAAAAAGCACAGAGAGAAGCAGATGGAAGAATGAGCTTTCAGCTTACACTCAAAACAGGACTAGGGAGGAAGAGATGAACAGAGCCAGCCATCCAAGAAAGACAAGGACAGACAGAACCACAGATGCTCCTGGTCCTCCCACCAGAATCTTCCAGGAACTTGGTACATAATCCCGCAGGAATTACAATTTACTGAGCCCACGGGATTGACCGAGAATTACAAAGTCTTTCTTTTGTACATCACTTGGGCTTTGACCAGAGAAATCTAGAACAGTCGTGTTGGAAGGGCTCATAGCGATCTTTAATCTGGCCCTTGCATTTTACAGAAAGGGAAACGGAGACCCAGGGCGGTTAGAGTACTTGCCCAGCAGTGGCAGGAAAAGTACTCAGCCTCGGGGCCCTGGCCTCCTAGGTCAGCCCTCGCTCCACTGCCCAGCTGATCCCTGGTTTCCTCACTTGTAAAATAGGGGTCTGGCTTTTTCTCATGACATCCTTATGAAGTGAATGGGGCAGATGTTGTTGCTCCCACGTTATAGGTGAGGAAACTGGGGTTTAGAGAAGCAGAGCGATTCGCATCATGTCACACAGCTAACTGATAGGGAAGAAGAAAGTTTAGAACCTGGATCAGAGGATCTTTATACATGAAACTTCAAGCTAAGTCCCTCCACTCTTGCTTCCTTAAGCAAGGATTGCGTTTGTTTCTGTCTCCTGGGACCCGGCAGGGAGGCCCAGAGGGTCTCCTCTCCCTGCTCCCTGATCCTCTAAGCCAGGGGTAGTCGCAGTAAGGCCGAATGAGGCCTGTTGCCTGTTTGTGTCTAGAAAGACAGCCACACCCACCTGTCTGCCTACTGTTTGAGGCTGCTTTGGCTACAGCGGCAAGGTTGAATAGTTGCCACGTAGACCACAAGGGCCACCAGGCAAAAAGTATTTACTCGTCCTTGAGGGGAAAAAGTTTGCAGGCCGCTGCCCTGACCTAGGACCCAGCTGGCTTCCCTCCTAGTTCTTCCGCGGGGCTTCCTTAGCAAAGCCACTCAGATGGGCTCTGGCTGCAGAGGGACAGGAGGGAGGACTCTTAGGAAAATGACTGGGTGGATAAGTCTTCTCTTGGGAGAGCCCAGATGAAAAGCTTGAAAAGGCCACCACAGACCTGTCGCTTGTCCTCAGGAGCCTTCAGAAAAAGTGCGTTAATCAGTGCAATGGCGTAGGTCTGAATCTCCTGGTTGGAGCTGTGTCAACGGAGAAAGAAGGCAGAGAGAGGTTAGAAGACTGACCAGCAAGACGATCCTTAGAGATGGTTTAAAACAATCACTCGCAGACTGTAATCAAATAATAATCAGAGGCTTAGCCTCAAAAGCTTAAAAGTGGGCAGACTCCCTGACCCAGCAATTCCACTAACAGGAATTTATCCAAAGATAGTCATCAGAGAGCTGTGCGTGAGTTACTGGCAAGGTGTTTCATCCAAGTACTATTAAAAAAAGCAAGAATAGTAAATAATGCAAATGTCCACAGTAGCGACTCTGTTCATATATATTCAAATCCTAAGCCGTCATTAAAAATGCTGTTTTAGCATAAAGGTTCTTTGCCTGGGGTTAGGGATGGGCTTACAGTGTCTGGGAACCCTAGAAATGGTGCAACCATTATTCCTTATAGCTGGCTGACTATGTGATATTTTTTTCCAGTTAGGTGAGAGTCCATAACTGTTACTGGATTTTCAAAGGCATATGGGGTGAAAATATATATATATATATATATATATATATATTTTTTTTTTTTTTTTAATGTTTGGCCAGGCCTCACTGCTTGCGGGATCTTAATTTCCCGACCAGGGATCGAACCTGCACCCTTGGCAGTGGAAGCATGGAGTCCTAACCACCAGACCGGCACGGAATTCCTGCACAGAAAGATTTAGAACTACCCTTTCAGAAGGTTCTTTGACATGGGAAATGTTCAATATCTATTAGTCCATAAAAAAAAGTCAAGGCACGCATAGCATGTACAGTAAGATTCCAACTTTCTTAAAAATATGCATAGAAAAAAAACTCAGCGGCACAGTCAATTTACTGTTAACAGTGGTTATGTCTGGAGGGGGAATAATGGGCAAATGATTTCCTTTTTGTGCTTTTCTGTATTTTTAAAGTCTCTGACTATGAACCTATTTTATTTTAAACAAATAAAATAGCTACAACGCTTCTCTGGAATCTTGTAATCCTGGCACTTGACAAGAGCTCTCCACCTGCCACATCATAAGTGCATTCTGTGGCTCTTTCCAGAGGGGCTGCTGGGTGTCCTGGTTGGCCAGGGGCATCTTGGAGGTCTGGTGGAGGCCACTAATTGTCCCTCAGCCCAGCAGCAGAGGACATGACTTCTGAGGACAGCAATGGGCTGAAAGTGTTCATAGACTGACCCCTAAGAAATGCCACGCTCCTCTATCATCTCTAAGGAGGTAACTGGGTCATTCGCAATTCAGAAACAAAGAAATAGAGGTAACTCTGAGGTCAGGAAAATCAGAACTCTCCATCTGGAGTTTACAATGTCCCCCTGACTTCAATCAACCTTTTTGGCTTTTGAGCATGAAAACAGAGGCTGAAGAATTCCTTAGAGAAGTGACAAGGAGAAATCAGAGCTGTAAATCTCCTTGTGCTTCCTTTTTACTTGGACTAGTGGGAAGGTACAGGCTGAGAGCATAGCTGAGTGAAGACAAGGCTGCTATAATCAACCAGGTCTGGGAGCTCTGGCTTCCCCTGGAACCGGCAGGGCGTTCTGTCAATGTCCCATATGCTGGAAGGGAGCAAGGGTTAGGAAGGAATCAGCAGTGTCCCCATCCTTGTTTTGGGAAGTCCAGTCCCCTTAAATTGTGTGGAATGGTTGAAAGGGAAGTATAAAGAATGGGGAGGAGACAAACAGTGCTCCAAAGGCTTTATCTGTCTTTGGCTTTTGTTTACTATCTGTTAAATGTTTTAGGATGTGATAAGCTTCTTAAAAAACAAACAAAAGCAAAAAACAAAAAACCTCCTCAATTTATTGAATACCTATCCTGTGCTGGCCCCTATGCTGGACCTTTTATCTTCTTTGATCCTCACAAATCTGAGAGGCGGGGATGATTAACCTCAGTCTAGAGGTGAGGAAACTTAGGCCAGGACAGATTAGGTAATTTGCTGAGCGCAGAGACCTAGTTTGCAGTAGATCCTGGATTGGAATTCACATCCTATACAATACTTCTTGCTACCCCCAACAGCATACTGTTAGTTCGGCAAGAATTCATTCAACAAATGCTAATTGAGCTTCTACTTAAATCAAAACAACAGATACAAAAATGATTGGTCCTTGTTCCCAGAGAGCTCAAAGTTTAAAATGGGAGACAGATCATAAAAATACAGTATTTTATATAAATGTGATTATCATAGGTACAAACAGAAACTATGTGGCCCACAGAGGAGAAAGCATCTAATCCTGTCTGGTACCATGGTGGTACAGGAAGATTGGGAAAAACTTCACATTATCCTGAGAGGCAAGGAGAGTTACAGGGGATTTCAAGCGGGAGCATGACATGACCAGGTCTGAATGACGGGAGGAATTCTGGCAGCAGTGTGCAAGAGGTGATGAGTGAATGAACAAGCAGATCAGCATCTCAGAATACAAGCAAAGCAGTAGGATTGAAGACTTAAACAGAGTAAGAGGGGAGAAGAGAACAGGCAGGGAAGGGAGGCTGGGGCAGGGCCCCTACTTACACCTGGAGGTGAGAGATGAGCTGTCCCACAGTGATTTCCTCTGCGATCTTCTGGTACAGACTCTGGCTGTTCAAGACCATGCTCTCCAGGATGGCCAGGGACCTCTGCAGGATTGACACGTCCACCATGGGCTGGCTCACGTACCCTGCGATCTAAAGCCAGAGAGGGCAAGTCAGTTAGGAAGCTCAGGGCCCGAGAGAGCTGAAGGCTTAGGTTTCAGATGCCCGTCGCCCCCAGACTCTACTCTGAGGTGTGCTGCCCACATTTGGACAGCTGTCCCTAGGTGGACGATGGTATCTGCTATGTTGGCCAATGTGCCAGGGAGTCCCTAGGCATGGATAACTCAATTTCAAATTACAGCATCCACTCAACTATGTTTCATTAAACCTAAGGGCTTCATCTTTTGTTTTCAAAATACGGGTTCAGGCATGAAAAAGCCGAGTGTAAAAAGCAGAGGGTTTTTTACTGATGCTGGGATCTCATTTGCTCTCCACGTACTGTTATTCCGGACATACATTTTGTCCCTATACACACGCAGAACAGCAGACTCGGGGACACAGAAAGGACCTCAAAGTCTTATAATCTAATCCCTTTTCTCAATCCCCATTATAACATCTTTGACACATGGTCATTTCACTTGTGCCTACGTATCTCCAGCACTGGGAAGTTCTCAATGTCCCAAGCCAATGACAGGTGTAATTCTAGGTCAGCAGATATAACATTCATTGGTTTTAGTTCAGTTTTCTGAGGTGACACTGCCCCTTCTTCTAGAAGAAAGGAGGATAAAACTAGAAGTATCTTCTCCCCCCCCCAGAGTTCATCTGACAATCAAACAGGCTACCTTGCAGATTTGTAAACAGAAGGCAAATGAAATGAACATTTTTTTCTTTTTTTTATCCAAAGAGGAGGCAGGGCTCAGGAAGCAGGTCAGAAGACTTAGGGATGGTGCTGGCTGGCTGGCTGCACGCTATCCCAAGTCTCACTGACAATCCAATTCCACTTTGGCCATCGTCAGTTCCGGGAGCCCAGTTCCATCTTCTCAGTGCAGCCCTGCGAGTGTAACAAAGTACACCTTCCAGGAGCCACAGGAAGGCCGGAGCCTGAGGATGAAAAACCTGGCCTCGGGGATAGAACGCCGACCCTTGCTGGAGCAGCTGTGTTGCCCGCAGCTCCCCTCAAGCCTAGAGAACAACTGGCGACGGAGGGAGGAAAGACGGAATGTTGGAGGCCTCACCTGCTTAATGAAGGTGATTGAAACCATGTCCCAGGAGACAATGCCATGGTCCATGAGCTCTAAGAAGGCAGTCAGGGTGAATGCCAGCATCTCACTGTAGCTGAGACATGTGCAAAACACACACAAAACAATACAAAGATTCAGAACTGGGGAACACAGGTGTGAAGACAGCCACAATAGGGACGGATTTCAATGTAAGCACCACCTGAGAAATCAGCGAACGCCACCGTGAGCCAGCGCCTGGCACACGCCTAAGCTAGGTGTGGAGCAGATTCTTCCCTGGAATCACCGAAGGAAAGGCTTCTGGGTTTGGCCTTGTCAAACCCCAGCACTTGGTGGGGTACCCGAGGGACCTTACGTCCCAGGTTCACTTTTAGGCTGGGAGGCGGCAGAGCATAGGAGAAAGAGGATGAACTCTGGCCATGGGTTCAACTTGGGTTCAACTACTTACTAACTGTGCAAATTTCATCTGTTCAAACTTCTGTCTCTTTCTCTGTGAAACTGAATTCCTCTCACAGCGTTAACCTCACGGCGTTGTGGTGAGGGCAGGGTGACAGTGCATGCGAAACCCCACCACAGAGCTGACAGAAGGAGGACTGAAATGTTTTCTCCCCTCTGTCTCTGCTATGTATACACGCCAACCTTCATACAGCCGTACAGTGCTCTATAAGTTACAAACTAGATTTCCGTTTGCAAAGCACGTTCTGACCCATTCTCACCCACAGTACTCCTCAGGACAATGTGGCAAGGGAGGTATCACCTCCGTTTTAAAGCGGAGACGAAGGCCAGTCCAACCCTGCACTCTCGGGAGACTGCGGAACGTCCGGGTCAGTGCTGACGGCAGCCAAAGGCTTCGAGATTTCCGTGCAGCCGGAGAATCCAAGACTTAAAACAAATACCCAAGACTAGCTGCTCGGTTTGGCTAAAAATTTCAGTAGCTGATCCATCAACTCAAAGGTTTCTGACTCCCTCTCTGCCAGCTTAGGTTCTGTGGGCTTAGAAGACAAACGAAACATCTGTTTACTCACTGCTGATAGTGGCATGGCAGTTTCCTGCCACGTTCACCTTGGCACTGGAGTACCACAAAGCCACTTGCGGTGCATCGCAAAGTTCTGGACGCCCCCCTGCCCCCATGAAGATGGGTGACAGGGAGACAGCGGATGGGTGGGGATATGCTCTGGTAAACACAGAGGGCCCATGTGTGTCTCTGTATAAGGAGCCTGTGTGTGGAGTGGGGAGGTAACTGCAGAGGGAGGGATGCCGGGGTGTGGTTCAGAACAGACACACAGACACCTGTTCTACTTGCTAATGGACAGTCTTCTAATTTCCATCAGGCCAGTCATTTTCTGGAAATAATTTCAGCCGTGAGCTGACCTCTCTCTCGACTTCTAGAGCCCCGACCTTCACGTCCCTCAGCATAGTACTGTTTTGTACCGTCACTGAATTTGTGAGAGCCCAACTAGACTAGAAGATTCAGGACCACAACAGTGAATTATACCCCTCTGTGTGGACCCTGGTGCTGCACACACTGCTCTGTATGCAGAAGGAGCTCAATAAGCTCATTTGACTCAACGGAAAGGAGCATAGGATGCCCTGCGGAGCGTTGTAAATCTCTGAGAGCTGCCAAACGAGACCTCAGCAACACTCACTGGGATAAGAGCTTGGTTCCGCTTTCCACAAGCCGCGTCAGCACAACAATGCCATCCATGTTGATGAACTCGGTGGCGAAGGTCACGTCCGCAGAGAGCTTGGCCAGCTCCTTCATGGCGTCCAGCCGGGTCTCCATGTTGGATGACTGGGTCCTCTCCATCAGCTGGCGTGCAGCCCGGGACTGCGGGACCAGGGACAAGACACATGCCATCTGCTCCCTGTGGCAGGTTACTGCTCTGTGAATAGCTCACAGGGGCCCTTCTGTGGACTCCCAAGCCCGAGACAGAAGTAGCTTTTCACACTGCTTCAGATTTGCTAAATGAATGTTTATTGGATCAATCAGGGCATCACCAGTATGACAAGACCGGTCTGCAGTCATGTGTATCCTTTCTGTACCACTCTAGTCTATGGAATAAAAAAATTCCCACCGAGGGAATACAAGAGAGATCTGGGAGATGACCATCCGCTAACTATGGCAAGTCACAAAGAAACAGATATTAGTTCAATATCAGAGAGTTGTTTTTTTTTTAAATTGAAGTATAGTTGATTTACAATGTTTTGTTAGCTTCTGGTGTACAGCAGTGTTATACACATATATGCGTGTCTCTGTGTGTGTGTGTGTGTATTTTCTTTTTCATATTCTTTTCTATCACGGTTTATTACAGGATTATTGAATATAGTTCCCTGTGCTATACAGTAGGACCTTGTTGTTTGCCTATTTTATATATGGTAGTGTGTATCTGCTAATCCCACACTCCTAATTTATCCCTCCCCCACCCCCTTTTCCCTTTGGTAACCATAAGAGTTTTCTATGGATATTAACTAAAGCCGTCAGACTGGAAGTGGTTGTCTCTTGAATACTGGGCTCTCGGTCACTGGAAGCAATCAAGGAAAACTGGACAGGCACCTGTACAAAGTGCTATGGAAGGGGTTCCTACAGTGGGTGGAGAATGAAATCTGATGACCTCTAAGGACCCTTTAATCTGAAACTGTGATAAGCCTGACGCGTTTTTTTCACTTTCCCTCAGAGTTCGTATCACTGTTCCTCAAAGTGCTAACCCTGGGGAAACTAAGAATACCAAGGGGCCGGAAAGCAGCTAATTTCAAAACGGCTTTTTGAAAATGACGGCTGGTGACAGCCTCCCCCGAGCACGTGAACCTCTCCCATGGGAGCACCTGCATCCTTCCTGCGACTGCGGCGGCCGCCCCTCCTCTCATGTTCACTGGTCTTTCCTGTTGCTGAACTTACTCACTCTATAGTCCGTGCCTCACGGCTTACCGTTCCATCATTCTCTATCTCTCCTGTGTTACTTTAATATTCTCGGTTGGAATGGAAGAATCTGGAGAGCACAAGCGCCCCGGGGGTCTTCATTTTTCTTCCAGTGCCAAGCAAGCGACGGAGCCCAGGCACTGCTGCTGCAGAGGAGTCGGGCCTACCCACGTCTCTCCCCTTTAATGGCACGCTGCTCGCGAGGACACAGAAACCCTCCCTCACCTCCACGGTGAGGGACGTGTGCGCCGTGAGAAGAGGTCACAGGACGGAATGATTTGAAGAGCACTGGTCTGCATCACACTGAGAGCCTTCCAACTCCAATGTCAGTTCTCCTCCCGAGACAGCATTTCCGGGCCACCTCCTGTGCCTCCTGCTTCTGGGAAAGTCAGCTACGCTGCGCGCGAGGCCCGTAAAATGCTTCGCCACTTCTGTAAAAGCACGCAGCTCCCAGGCCGTCACGTTAAATTAGCCGAGCTTGGGGAGGAGAAATGAAGTCCTTAGGACGAGAAGAGCTGAGGAGGAGGGCAGGAGCAGGCAGTGCCAAGTACACTGGCCTGGGGTCGCCCAGACCTGGGTTTGAGAGGCAGCTGCGCTGCGTTTTGAGCTGTCGACAACTGGCAGGTTATTTAGTCTGAGTCTCAGTTTCCTGGTCTGAAAAATGGGGCTATCAAGAGTACTCATCTCATGGGGTTTGTCGAGATTAAGTGATACCATATATGTAAAGTATTCTGGGAACTCCAGGCGTTCAGCCAACGTAGCTGCTATTACTCCACACCTCCCTTCCTTTCGGATGGACCAGCCTCTCACCTCATCAAGAGAACAGGGGCCAGCACGCCCTCCGTTTTCCGGCAGCCCTTCTACAAACCTACCTACGCTACCGCCGTATCACTGGTCCTGCTCCAGGCCGAGCCGTCAGGGCAAATCCCTCCCCTGGGCTGTGGGCACCCCCTGTCCTGTGGGCAGCAAGGTCCTGCCCCCGTCACTCACCCCCTCTTTCCCGCACTGGCAACCTTCCTCTCTTCCATCTTAACGTATTTTCAAGGACACATAAAAAACTGCAACAGAAGTTAACAACCGTGAAGGGTCAGAGGAGGAGGACAGCTGGGTAGGTGAGGGACAGGAGTGGGAGAAGACCTTTCACTGTATTTTTGTCAAACTCTTTTGATTTTAACACACGTGAACATTCCACCTCTTTTTAAAAGGCGTATCTTTTCAACTCCGTATCCCCGAGCTAGTACCTTCTCTATCTACTTCCTTTTAAACCAAGCTTCCAGATAACGTGGCGAACACAAGGTCCTCGCTTTGTCACCTCTTAAACTCAACCCACTGCGATCTGGCTGCCTCCCAGCTGCCCCAGCAGCCGGCTGACCTCCCAGATCAATGGACCGCTCTTCTGTCCTCAGTTTACCTTCTCTCTGCTCACTGCAGACCAACCCGTCCTCCATCCGGACACTCTCCCTGCCCTCAGCTCCTAAGCCATTTCTAGCACCTGTTTTCTTTTTACCCTTGTGGGTGACTCCTTACTCACCCAGAAGGGCTGCTCTTGCAGGAATCAGGGGGCCAGCTTGTATTCTCTCACTGCCTCCACATCCGGTGTATTGCCTTCTTCGCCAAGTTCACCTGCAAATACTTTTCCTGCCCATTGTTTCATCGCCACGGCCACTGCCTTCACCGGCTGTTGATACTGCTCATCGGCTTCTTGAAGACTCCTCCTACCATCAACCTTCCTTTTTCAAGCCCATCTTCCACACTGTCACTAAAGTGATCTTCATAAAATATAAACCTAAGCATAATATAGCTTCCTGCTTAAAATCTTTCAACGTCCCCACAATAATGATCTTTCCCTTCTGGATAAAGTCCGACCCATTAGCAGGCCGCCCAGGAACCTTTCACTGGCTTCTGGATGATGGCTACAGGCCCTCGGCCACCCATCACTCCCGCCTCCCCTAAACAAAGCACATCTCTCTGCTTGGAATACGTTTCCTTTTCTTCTTTCTTCAGCTGCTTCTTGCTTATCCTTCAATATCTGAGCCAAGTGTCCCCCTTCTCTGGAAGGGCTTTCTGGGAATCCTCAGTCTGAGTTAGGTGGACCCTTTTCTGAGTTCCCTAAGCAACCTTCTTTCAGGACCCTTGAGAGAGGCCCTATATTTGTTTGTTTATTCCCAACCAGGCTGTGAGAGCAAAGATTGACTTTTTAACCTCCAAGTCTTACTTTTTAGAACAGAGTCTGGCCCGTGGTAGGTGCTCACAGACGCTTGTCAAATAAAGGAATTCCTAAGGAAAGCCGAATACCTACCGGGGAGATAGCCAGCTGTAAGATTGTCCCATTCTTAATGTCACTGCGAGTCTGGGTAGCAAAGAGAAAAAAAGAGTAGCTAAGATAAAATATTAAAATTGTGCAAGCAAGTTGAATCAACAAGAACTTTCTGTCATTTTTAAAGTAGCTGTAACTGAGACTCTTCAGTCAGGGCCTCTTCTCCTGATTGTTTCTGGGCAAAGAATTTCTAAGATCCTTTTCAAGTGCCTCTCAGGAAGCAGAAGCCACATTTTTCCAGCCACCAGAGGAGGACAAGGGCTGATGCTCCCTGATCTGCCCAGGAAGCAGCTCTTGACCCAGGAAGTGGAAGCTCCCTGGATATAAGGAGGGCAAACAGCGCCAGCCCCCGGGGTGGCTCACTCCAGAGCAAGGCCTGTGTTGGTTTGGCTTCTCCCTGTACTAACCTGTTCGGTGATGTAGAGCTGGGGACCGTCTGCATAACGGAGGGTGTAATACTCCGGGTTTGGCAGTGACCACCTATGTAAGAGAAAAACAGTACAGCCTGTGTGGCCATGCCTGGGGGCCTGTCTAGAAGCTGCAAATAAATAATTTTCAATAGAGTTGACTGAGGGATTGGGTGGTCTTTTTGATGTACAGGGGAAAAAAACCCAGAGCTTTGGGTTGAGATGTTGAACAGTAACCTCCTCAGCCTCTGTAAACATTGGTACGACAAAAGGCGGCACGTATAATTCAGCGCAGGTCTCAGATCCCACCAGGACCTCAGGGGGGGCATTCCTGGGCTTAAAGGAAAAACTGAAGATTGACAGGTCTTAGGGACATCCCCACCAGCTATACTTTCTTTGTAAGACAACGATCCACAAAAGCCCCGGACTGGGGACCCGACTAACTGCAGATCCTCGGGCAGAATTCCTTTCAAGGTCTGGCAATGCTCCTCTGTTTTTAGCCTGTCACCATCCAAAACAGGGGCAGTTTCAACTTACCCATCACAAACTTCCTTGATGATGGACGCCAGGGGCCGTTTCTGAGAGAGAGAGAGAGAGAGAGAGAGAGAGAGAGAGAGAGATCCTTCACCAGGAGCCACAGCCTGCTAGTACCAAGGTCCTGATGAGAGGGTCAGCCAGGCAGGGTCATCCTGGGGCCTGAGCACGGACTTCTTCTCTGAGAGCTTTTCTCGGAGAGGAAGCCTGTCCCAGGCCATGGTGACCAGCGTTCCACAGGGTGGGACAGGGCTTGGCTTTCCTGTTGCTGATTCTTACTGCTAATGCCGGTGGTCCCCGCCCCTAAAGACATCCCCGCCACGCACTCCCTGGGTCCTTCCCCTTGCATCGCTGCTGCTCCCTTCCAGAGCTTACCTGGTCGATTTCGAGGAGCTGAGCGTTAGCACCTGGCCACTCGATGGCCACTTTGACGATGTCTGATGGTGGTGGCATCGTTCCCAATGGGCCCTGTTTCTCCAAGACACACAGACACAGCTGCCTGGGGAAAAGAATCAGAAAAAAGGAAAAAGTCAGAGTTTGCCTTCATTTTTCACTTTTGTTATACATTTTAGAAAATCAGAAGACAGAGAGTGTCCAAAGAAACATATAGAACTCCTTGGTTTGAATTCTTCTAGATCATGCCACAACCCTTCCTTGGACATCTTGTCTCTTTAGATTAAATCAGCAAGTAGAAAAGGGACAAACCTATCTATCAACTGCAGATAAGCCAGCCGCAAGATCTGCCAATGTGACACTTCAGGTGAAGGGCCAGGAGGACCCTGGAATAGAGGAGAATATTTACTGCAAAGTCCTATCCTGGGACCTTGAGAGGGAGAAGCTTATGCCCTGAGACTGATCAGAACAGACCCAGCCTTTTCTTGGCTGAGCAGTTAGCTGAAGCAGCCAGCCTGCTCTGCTCTGCAGTCATCCCAGGAAGATTCCAGAGTCAGCAGGGCCTGGCCACATGCTCTGCTGCTTCCTCCCTACTTATTGCTGCCACTCCTCCCCCCCCGCAAAGGGACACAACGCGGAGCCTCCACCCTCCACCGTGTGGGATGACACAGACTTCAGAAAATGGAGAAGAGAAGCGGGACAGGAAATGCTATTTTAGTCCCAATTGCCAAAGGCAAGGGCTGCTGAGAGCACAAGTATAGGGGGGTGAGGACACCCTCACACAAAGGCCCAACTATCGGAGGACAAGGCTTCTGACCCACTGCCCTCCAAAATAAAGGAAAATAAATCATTTTGCACAAGTCTGGAAGATGGGCCCACGTGACTGGTATCCTAGGCAACTCTGTGAGCTTAGTGGTGTTCCAGGCAGTAGCTAAAGCATTCTCTCTCCAAGGTCTGATGAGGGGAAGTCACCCCACTGATGGATTATTTCAATGTGTATTTACACTCCATGCCTGCAGCTTCAGGAGAGGCCTCTCTCTTCACGAAAGAGGCCTTTCTCTTGCACCCCTAGGTTTAGCCACTTGCCCACAATCCATGCCTCACTAATGGAGACCGCCCGCCTCTTCTGGAACATGCGGCATAGTTGTGCTGAGCTGGTATTTGTGGAGGCCATCAACTTTTCAGCCCAAACACAGCTTTATTTCTCACAGCCTTGTAAGTATTAACCTCTTTGGTGACAGGGGTACAAGTCCCTTCCCCTATAAACCCACAGGTCTCAGAAAGAGGGAAGCTTTCCTGGCCATTTCCTGACCAGGATGGGGTGCTTCAGAAGTCAACTGTCAAAAATACCAGCACTTCCAGAACACGGCAGCACAGAAGAGATGGTTTTCAATGTGCCATCACTTATTCTGTTGAGTCCTCCCAGCAGCCTTATGAAGTAGGCAGCACAGGATTACCTCCATTTGAAGACAACAAAACTGAAACTCAGTGTGGTTAAGGTGCCCAATTCACCCAGCTTACAAGCAGTGAAGGTGACAGAACACGGAGTTGACTTTGGCCAGTGCTACCCACCCCCAACGCACCCCCACCTCCGGCTGAGCTAGCCTGAATTTCTGCTCACTGCAGCTAAATCAAGCCTAAAGGTGAAGTGGGCCAGTCTCACGGCCCTGAGAGCTTCCACAACTTCTGCAGCTCCAGGTAGAATTTCTCACATGTAATTTTTATGTGCCTAGACACACAACAAACCTCTGAAAAGAAATGGGCCCATCAGAAGGAGTCCTGGTTGAGATGCCCTGCTCCAGTGACACAGCAAAGCCGGGGTGGTACCGTGAATCCTGCCTAGGGCAGGAGTCCCTATCCTTATCTAAATCTGCCATAATTAGTAGGTATGACTGTACAGTTGTGAGAACATTTTTTTTGACTGAGATACAATCTACAAATAATAAAATGCAGAGCTTATGTGTATATATGTGTGTGTGTGTATATATAAATATATATACAAAATAGAAATACACATACCTTCCTGTAACCACCACCCAAAACAAGACACTGAACATTTTCACACCCCCCAGAATTCCCTCCTACCTCCTTCCAGTCAACCCCGCACCTGCCAGCCCTCCAAGAGGCAACTTGTTTCTGATTTCCAGCACCATGGATTTGTTCTGCCTGCTTTTGTACTTCATATATGTGGAAATGCACAATATGGCCTTTAAGACCGTTTGTTATTTAGTTTAGTTTCTTCTTCTTTTTAAAATAAGTAGGCAGGGCTTCCCTGGTGGCGCAGTGGTTGAGAGTCCGCCTGCCGATGCAGAGGACACGGGTTCGTGCCCCGGTCTGGGAAGATCCCACGTGCCATGGAGCGGCTGGGCCCGTGAGCCATGGCCGCTGAGCCCGCGCGTCCGGAGGCTGTGCTCTGCAATGGGAGAGGCCACAGCAGTGAGAGGCCCGCGTACCGCAAAAAATAAATAAATAAAATAAAATAAGTAGGCAGTGTAGGTGCAAGAGAAAGAGCGCTGGGCTGGGATGATTTTCCCTGCTGAGGCATCTGGATTCAGAGCCAGAGGACTCAGGACCTAGTCACAGTTCCATCACTGAGTGTCTGGGTGACGTACACATGTCCCTCTCCAAAAGAAGTTACACCCTTATTTCAATGGTGCTTCTAAGAAACAAATCATATTTTTTGGAACTCCTTTCTGTTTGTTTTTGTTTGTTTGTTTTTTGTTTTTTTTCTGTGTGTGGCATGTGGGATCTTAGTTCCCTGACCAGGGACTGAACCTGCGTCCCCTGCATTGGAAGAGCGGAGTCTTAACCACAGGACTGGCAGGGAAGTCCCTGGAACTCCTTTCTGGATACTATCTTTGGAGATAAACAAAGCCAAAGTTCATTATTTTACAGTTCCACTTTACTGTGACACCACATGGCATTTCCTAGGTTGATTATCTCTCTTTTTAAAAAATATTTACGGGCCTCCCTGGTGGCGCAGTGGTTGAGAGTCCGCCTGCCGATGCAGGGGATACGGGTTCGTGCCCCGGTCTGGGAGGATCCCATGTGCCGCGGAGCGGCTGGGCCCGTGAGCCATGGCCGCTGGGCCTGCACGTCCGGAGCCTGTGCTCCGCAGCGGGAGAGGCCACAACGGTGAGAGGCCCGCATACCGCAAAAAAAAAAAAAAAAAAAAAAAAAAATATTTACTTATTTTCCTTATTTTTTTTTTGGCGGTATCGGGTCTTAGTTGCAGCACACAGATCTTTTTGTTAGGCTGCGCAATCTGCTCAGGTTTCTCTCCAGTTGTGGCGCACGGGCTCCAGGGCGTGTGGGCTCTGTAGTTTGCGGCATGCGGGCTCTCTCGTTGAGGCACGTGAGCTCAGTAGTTGTGGCGCGCAGGCTTAGTTGCCCCACAGCATGTGGGATATTAGTTCCCCAACCAGGGATCGAACCCACATCCCCTGCATTGGAAGGCAGATTCTTTACCACTGGATCACCAGGGAAGTCCCTATCCCTTTCTTTATTAAAGTCAGCCCTGAGTGATTCTTGTATGTTCCAAAAATTCATATCCATTTTAAAGCACGGGGATTTGCAACCACCGAGACTATTCCAGAGATACTGTAAGCCCCCATTCTCAGCGATTTTGCCCTTTCCCAATATGCCCAGGCAGCCCACGTGTCCTGGAACTCTCCCCACCCATGCCACAGCCAACAGGACCGAGGTGAACACTCAACCTTAGCTGGACTAATCCAATTCTCTCTCTTGAGCTTAAAGACACAGACTAAAGGAGATGGATGACAATGGGCCCTGGAGCAGAAAGGTCACAGTCAGCCTCAGAGCAGGTACCGCGGCAGGTCAAAGATACCAAGAAGCAAAAACCAAGAGCCTGGGCCTCCCTGGTGGCGCAGTGGTTAAGAGTCCGCCTGCCGATGCAGGGGATACGGGTTCGTGCCCCGGTCTGGGAGGATCCCATATGCCGCGGAGCGGCTGGGCCCGTGAGCCATGGCCGCTGGGCCTGCGCATCCGGAGCCTGTGCTCCGCAACGGGAGAGGCCACAAGAGTGAGAGGCCCGCATACCGCAAAAAGAAAAAAAGAAAAAAAAAAAAAAACCAAGAGCCTTGCAGAGGAAGCTATTCAGCAAGAAGAATCCAGAAATGTGTGGATGAGTGGAGGCCAGAAACCAGAAACCACAAAGTCCCAGAAAGAGGTGGAAAAAGCCTGTGTCTGAAGACTTGCCAGACTCCATGGCTACACCTCCTACAGTTGGGGTACCTGAAGTTCCCCTGTTTCCTGCCAATAAAACTCCTTTCAATTAAACTAGCCTGCGTTTCTACCCGTTGCAACTAAAAAGCCTAAGCCTAAGGGTGACCCCCCAGCTTTGAAGGAGCTCTAAACAGTGTTGAAGAGACAGCTGCCTAACAGGCACAAGATGATGGCACTGAGCAGGCCCTTGATTGACAGCGGCTGAAATAATGAAGAGCAAAACCCACTTAGATAAGTCTGGCTTGTTTACAACAGTTCACTTTTGTGGTGACTTTATGGCAAGTCATCCTGTGTGTAACAGTAATGTGCACACAGCCTCTTTACATTTGATCACATGTCTGTAGCATTATTACCGCTGATGCTCACCCAAACCCTGGAAGTCAACCCATTGTAGACGAGGCAACTGAAGTTCACATGGGATGAGAAACGTATCTTCCACATGCCCCTTTCCCACCTCTTCCCCACAAAGAAAGAAAGAAAGAAATCACATCAGAACTGGGTCTCAGGACTGGGTGTTAGGACTTCAAAGTTGGCTCTCTTCCCTCTACATAATACTTCCTTTGCTGAGGATGATGACATTAGCTAACGTTTACACAGTGCTAGGATACTGTTCTAAGGGCTTTACACATATTAATTCATTTAATCCACACAGCAGCCCTGTGTGCTGTATCATCCCGATTTTATAGACAAGAAACAGAGGGACTTCCCTGGTGGCACAGTGGCTAAGAATCTGCTTGCCAACGCAGGGTACATGGGTTCGATCCCTGGCCCAGGAGGATCCCACATGTCGCGGAGCAACTCAGCCCATGCACCACAACTACTGAGCCTGTGCCCTAGAGCCCGCGAGCTGCAACTACTAAGCCCGCGAGCCTCAACTACTGAAGCCCGCGTGCCTCAACTACTGAAGCCCGCGTGCCTAGAGCCCGTGCTCTGCAACAAGAGAAGCCACCGCAATGAGAAGCCCGCGCACCGCAATGAAGAGTAGCCCCCACTCGCCGCAACTAGAGAAAGCCCGTGCACAGTAACGAAGACCCAACACAGCCATAAATAAATAAATAAATAAATAAATAAATAAAAATTTAAAAAGAAATAGAGGCGCAGAAAAATTAAGTACTGTGCTCAGTGTCATACAGCTAGTAAGTGGCACGGCCAGAATCTGACCCCAGCCAGTCTGGCTGTTTGAAAGCCACGTGAAAGCAGGTGGCACCATTCCCACAGCAGGCGCTCAGTGGAGGATCTGGGTTCGCTGGACCTGAAGATGAAGCACACCGGGGCTCAGAGACCAACGACAAGAGCTCACCATTGTGACAGACAACGGAGCCCACTGTCTAAAGAAGGTGACCCCCACTCCCCTGTGCGGCGCCCAGTCTAGCTAGACCTTCCTGGACTACTTGTTATTTCTACGAGGCAGGTCATGTTCCTCCTCCTCCTCTGTATCTTTGCATTTTTTCCCTTCCTTCGACTGTCAGGAGAGCTCATATTCAAGCTTCAGAGCCCCGCTCAGATGTCACTTCCTCTCTGTACCGGTCTTAGTTCCTCACGCCACCCCCGTTTCTCTAGCAAAGTGAAACAGGACGGGCCCGTGTTCTCGTGGCATTCTGTCCACAGCTCTGTGATGGCTCCTGTCCCACCCCATTATAGTTTTATATTCCCACAGCTCTCTCCTCCCCCGGGGCAAGGCCAACCCTGAAGCTTCATCGGCCGGCACAGCGCCTGGCACACGGTTACGGTTCCATGAGCATCTGCTCAAATCCAACAGCTCTAACTTCCTCAACTCCTACAAACCAGGGCCGGCTCCACACGGCAGTGGACGGGCAGGAAGCACTCTGGTTGTGTGTTCCCTCCTCGACCCACCACCTTCCAACTCCACAGCATTTTCACTGTTTTCACGTCTAACATTAGGACGTGTCTCACTGGAAAATCAGATTTAGCACTCCTGACTCTAGTTAAAAGATGGGGGAAAACATCCCTCCGCTTTTCTCCCTATGGAAACGTCAGGAGATAGGTGACTAGAAGAATAATATTCTCCAGGTAACAGTCCCCAGATAAAGGATCTCCTTGTGCGGAGCCCTTTCAGCTCTCGTTTGCTCACTCTTTTCATTTTCACTTTAGAAAGGAAGTGGAAATTAGGTCGAAGCAATTCAGTAACATTGCAAAATTCTCAGGGCTATAAATAGCCTCTTGCTCTACCGTTCAGCATCACTATAGAGTTCAAGAGCGAACAGCCAAGATGAGGGAGCGGTGGTTCCACATCCAGGCCCAGAAGGCAAAGAAGTAATCAACCCCTTCTGATTAAACGACTCTGCATCCCACCCTCCCACCCCCTTTCAAGTATTACAGACATAAAGATGATTGGGAAAGCTCTACATGTCACCAAACAGGAGAGAGGCACACACTGATCTGGGGAAGATAATTCTACTCTAAGGCAGGAAAATGAAAGCCCAGGTTTTCAAAGGCAAAGTTGGGGAAACAAGAGAAAAACAGGACCTTCCGTGTCTCCAATGGGTGTTCTTTAAGTGGCTTCTGGAAGGTGTGCTTATAAAATCAGCACAGTTACAAAAGGCCCCACAAAGCTCCATCAATCAATCACCCCTGCAGGGACAGCTCCAGAGAGCTGGACTCTGAGAGCCCAGCGGAAAGGAAGTGAAAGACAATCCCTTCCCATTAGTAAGGAATTCAGATGGAGGAAGGCCAGAAGGTTCCAGCTCCGCACTCTCCCCCGCCTCATTCCTTTAAGGATAAGGATTGACGGGTGCTTTTGTTCTGCTCTTTTGCTTTTGATTCGGTGGGGGAGGCATGGGTGAGTTTAGTTTATGTTTCCTGCAAGAGAAAGCACCGCTCCAGGAAGGCAACCAGAGGTCACACCCTCTTTCTAATCAAGAGCACAATCTCAACAGAGGCTTCTCCCTCTGAAATCTTCTGCAGTGAGAAGTGACTTAACTTCCCTTAGTTCGGACCCCTGAATGAGGGTGAGACTCTGAGGTACAGGGAGGGAAACTGGGTTCGAAGATTCAAGTCCTGACATTTACTGCTAGAAACGCCGAGAAGGACCATCATACCAATGGCAGCTGAGATTTCTCCCTTCTGTTGAAATTTGTTGGACACAAGACTCACCCAAACACGTAGTCAAGAGCCACTAACTTAGAGCCACAAGTGCAGTGAGGAAGGGCGTGGGAACAGGGTAACTGTTTGGGCTTCTTCTCACGTAACACCTACCCTAAGAAGCACTCAGCTCTCCACTTCGGCTTAGAAACCTTCTGCAAGGTCTATCCTTACAGAGCTGAGCTTAGACTCCGCAGGAGAGCACCAGCCCCTTCCAGGCCCACCATGGCCTTCAGACCGCCCTTGCAGATACTCCGAACGTCCCAGCAGACCACCTTGTTCCCCCGAACATGAGGCTCCTCTAAGTCTTACTGGGGCCTCTGCCATTACTCCCTCCACCTGGTCCAGCTGGCAAACTTCTACTCGAGCTTCAAGGCCCAGCTCAGACAGTCACTCTTCTGTGTGGCCTTCCTGGTCCCCTCCCCTCAGACAAAATGAACTGCGCCCTCATCTGCCCTCCTGTCTTTTACACAGTCACAATCCCACTGATTCACAACTCTCTGTGTGCAGCCTTTCCTCGTGCCATTCAGAGTGTGATCTGCACTCCAGCACCACCGATGCTGCCTGGGAGCCTGTAACACAGAATCACCCACTCCAGCCCAGACCCCCTGAATCAGAACCTGCCTTCAAACAAGATCCCCAGGTGCAGACTCTACACCAGTGGGTCTCAGCTCTGGCTGTGCCTCCTCCGTGCCCACCCCAGGTCACTGCAAACCACACCACTACCCCCCACCCCCAGGTGATTTCAATGGGCAGCCAGGGCTGGGAGCCACAGCTCAGGGGCTGCTAGCTGAGGGCAGGGACTCATCGAGTCCGCATCTACTCCCCTGCCCACCGTGCCTGGCACACAGCTGTGCCCACAGAATTCCACACCAAAAATACCCTCCAGGATGCCCCCAGACCTGACCGCCTCTAAAAGAGAACAAAAACTCTAATGACAGAGGACGAGCCATTGCCTAGAACTCCACAAAGCCCTACAGTCATCGAGATGGATGCAGAAGGGGGTCTGTGTTTCCAGCCCACTTGCCTCAGTTTCTGGAACTGAAACAGAAACTGAAGTGGAAAACACAGATGAACCAGAAGTACTGTCTGCCTTCACGGGACCGCGGCTGCCGCGGGAAGGCAGAGCCTGCGTGGGGATGGGGTGCGCGGGGCTGAGAAGCCCTGGGTTATGGCTGAAACCCCGGGCTGGGGGCCCGACTCCTTCAATACTGACCCCAACCACACAGCATTGTTCTCACTGCAAAATCAGGCCAAGCCTCTCATTTTACCGATAAGGGAACTGAGGTCCAGAGAAGCTGGCAAGGCCACACCAGCAGTCAGGAACCAAAGAAGGCCTCGGCCCTCCCTTCTGGGTTAGTCCTGCCCCTGCAGCACAGAAGACCTGACTGCCCAGCTCTGCCATGAGCACAAGCCTCTTCAGACTTCAGGTCCTGATATGCATGAGGAGGTCGGACAAGACCTTTGTGAGGTCTCGTCCAACCTTGACCTTCTAGCGAGTCAGAGTAACTTAACAAGGTAAGGACCTTGTGTCCTGGAGTGGGACAGACCTAGGTTTGGATCCCAGTTCTAAGAATTTCCTTATCTGTTAAATGGAGATTCGAATCAACCCTACTCTATAAAGTTGCTGTGAACATGGGGCGGGATAATATACGTAAATCATTTAAGCATAATACCTGACACAGAATAAGCAGAATTCCAACAGTGTGAGCTTGAAGAAGTTGCAAAAGCACTGTAACCATGTTTCCCTGGCATAAAAAAGCCCTACCTGCCAGGCTTTAGTATACTGATGACAGAATGAGAGAACATATGTGAAGGCAATTGGGGAGGAAAATCAATATAAAATTATTATTTTTATTATTATTATTATTCTCTTAGCAGAAGAACCTTGGAGAGCTTCAAAGTCAGTTCCAGAGCAGTGGCCTATACAATGCCTGGCACATAACAGGTGCTCAACAAATCTTTTCTAGTGACTCAGTTAAAACCAGTATGTCTAATGGGTTTACAAACTCTGGCTGCTTAGGCAGCCAGACAGGTAAGTAAATATGCCAAGCAGCATCTATGTGGGAACTGTAGCAAACTACGAAGTACTCCCCTACCCCTGCAGAGGAATCCAAATCCACACTTGGAAACACATTACCCAGCATGGCCTAGACAGCCACTGCAGCCTCTGCACACCACTGTTTCGGGTTCTTCATTACACTGCCCAGTGTCCTGCACCTCATCTAATCATTTTGTGGTCTGGTCTTGTCTTTCCAAGTACCCAGCAGGCATCCTGAAGATGAGGGCTGTGATCTATACTCCCCAATCACCCTAAGTGGCCTAGAACAGTGCTGGCCTCCCGGTAGTGGGGACCTCAACTCAGTGAGCAACTGTTGAACTGAACAGCCAGACTGTTAACTCAGGCCCTGTACAAGATGCTGCGGTCTGGGTACATTTTTCTACCCAGGTCCTGGGACCAGGCTGAGTTGGTGCTGACTGTGCTGAGCTCCGGTGACTGGATCAAGAAGCACTGGCCTTGCAGGTTTTTTCTTCAACTGCATCAAATCCACTTGTTCCTGAGCCACCTAGGCAGGTGGTACTGATGCACCCAGACACACTGTCTCTGCATGGATGAAATCGAATATGCATATACCCACAGGTGCCATTGTTTTCTAGAAGTTTAGCCCCCACTTCCTGCACCCCCAAACCCCCCTGGCACCTCCTTGAGGCAGCACAGGGTACAGAAGGACCAAACTCCAGATGAACAGATGGAGGTCCTGGTCCTCATCTTGCCTCCTCCATTCACAAACTTTAGGATGACTGCTGGCAGGCAACATAACTTCTAGGAGCTTCATTATGTTTATTAGTAAAATGCAGACAACAATAATTATCTCAAAAGGTTAAAGGCAATTAAATGCCACAGGTATGTAAAGCTTCTAGCACTGCTCACCCCTATGTGTGGCTACTGAGCACCTGTAATGTGTTTACCATGAGCTGAGATGGGCTTTAAGTGTAAAACACAGACCAGATTTCAAAGGCTTAGTACACACACAGAAATGTGAAATATTAATAATGTTTTTAACATTGAGTATATGTCAAAATAATATCATTCCGGAATCTATTAGGTTAAGTAAAATACATTACAAAAAGTAATGTTGCTTGTTTCTTTTTGCTTTTTTCATGTGGCTACTAAAAATTTTGTAACTACATATATTGCATTATCTTTCCATTGGACAGCATTATTCTAGCACAGAGCCTGGCACAGTTTTTGTGTAGGCCATCAGAGACGACTCACACCTTTTCCTCCTGCCAGAGCCAAGTCCTCCATTCATTTAGTACATATTTACAGTGCCTGGCTCTGGGCAAGATGCTGGAGATACAAGGAGCAAAAGCAGACACTATCTTTTTCCTTGTGGACCTTATTATCTGGTGGGAACAGACAGACAAGAATATTTTCATAAATAAATGTAAAACTGCAGCTCTTCAAGTGTTGTGAAGGAGAAGTACAGAGGGTGATGAAAGTGGGGAATTCACTTGTTGGGGGAATCGAGGACCAGGGACTCCTCTTGGGGAAGTGATACTTGAGTGGAGATTTGAAAGATAAAGAGGAGTTGACTGGAATAAGCCAGGCGGGGAAGATAAGCCCAGGGAGCAGGAAGGCTACGGGTGAAGACCCTGAGTTGGGCCAGGGCTTGGTATGTAGAGGGAACACGAAAAGACCAGTGTGACAAGAGAATTGGGCAAGAGGGGTTAGTAGACTGAGACTAGGGAGGAGAGGTCGGTGGGAGTCCATCTCCAGGGCTTGGGTGAGGATCTGGGGCTGGCCCTGCAGGAGGTGGAAGCCAGCCAGTTACAAGCAACCGAGCGTCCGGATCAGATCTGTATTTGGAAAAGATCCCTCTGACCACGGTGCGAGGCCCGCTGGGGAGCGGCGCAAGTGCCTGTGTGCAGATCGGTTATGGACACTGCATCAATGCAGGTAAGAGGCGAGAGAGGCCTGAACTGAGAGGGAAGCGGCGGAGATGCAAGTAGACGGTCTGGGGGGTCACTGAGCCGGCCGGATCGACGGGGCGGGGTGATGAGCAGTGTCTGTGTGTGTAGGAGGGGGTGGCGATGTCAAGGGAGACTCCGAGGCTTCGGGTGGGTGCCACCCAGCCCCAAACACCCTTTGGGCTCCTATCAAGCCCTCTCCCATCTGGTCCCTCTTCCGTCCCCTCCTTCCCCGCACCGTCTCGTCTCGCCCCCGGGTCCCATCCTCCCACCCTCCTCCTCCGCTACCCCGCGACCCCTACCCGGCCCAGCCCCTGCTCCTCTAGGCCTGGTCGTCGACCCTTCTGGGTCGGGGACCCAGTGACCCTCGGGACCGGCGGACCCACTTGGGCCGCGCGACCCCTCAGGGGCTTGTCGAACCTGCGCGGTGCATCCCAGGCCGGCCCTCTCCAGCCCCCCAGGCCCCTGGGCTGAAGCAGGCCGCAGCCCTCCGCCTACTTCCCAGCCCGGCCTCTCCGCCCTGCGTCCCTCGGGCCAGGGCCCTCCCCGCGGCCTGGCGCGCCCCAACCCCCGGCGCGTCCCACACTCACCAGGGAGCCGACCTAGGCCCAGCTCCCGCGCCCAGGTCTCCCAGCCGCCGCTCCACTAGCCTCCGCCGGCCCCGCCTTCCCGGGGCCCCGCCCCACGCAGGCCGATCCGGGCTCCTATTGCTCCAGTTCGCCGTCACGCTGAACTCTCCTTCTTCAATTGGGTTGGTTGCCTGTCACTCAAAAGAGGGCGGGACCAGCTGCCGGGGCTGGGAGTGAGGAGCCGCCGGTCCCCGCCCTGCTAGCGGAGGCCTCTTAAAGACACAGGCTGTCTCCCCCGCCGCGGGCTATGGGTTTTGGAAGAATGGGATTTCTCAGCAAACGCAAGAGGCTGCATTTCTTCCCCCCATCCCCCCATCGCTCCCCGAAACTTTTCTTTTGGCACAGTCCGTGTTCCTTGTGATAAATCAGAGGTTTTGAGGGCTCAGATGTCCTCTGGTGGCACTCAGCCCGGTGCCCAGCAGGCATGTAACGCACTCAACAGTGGGATAACTGTGGTTTGGAGAACTGAGTGGGAGGTGACAGTCGTGTCAGAGGCTTTGAGCAGCCGCGGCTGCTCACCACCGAGCCGGAGCTAATTATACCGGCACCCAGGGCTGACCGTGGGCGCGGAGCAGAGGCAGAGAGGTACAGCTCAGCTGTACTGTTGGTAGGGACCCGTGGGAGGTAGTATTCGTCACTGCACCTGCAGATCGGAACAAGGCCGGGCACTGCTCCAGCGCTTCACTCGTGCCACGTCCCTTTACACTCACAGCAACTATGATGTAGGTGTTATGTGGGTCCCCTGATCGTACAACTAGTGATGGGCAGAGCAAGAGGCCAGCTCGTGCTTGTTTGATTCTAAAGTCTATGCTCTAACCATTTTGTCTCACAGATCCTCACAACCACCCCGAGGGGTGGGTATTTTGTTGTCCTTTTTATAGATGCTCAAGGGAGAGACTAAATAATGAAACTGATACTCAGCAAAGACACTAAATAACGACTGCCATTTATATAGCACTTCACAGTCTGCAAAGCATCTGAAAAGCAGTTTTACATATATTGTTTCATTTGATCCTCAGAACATCTTGGAACTGAAGATGGTATTTATTAGTCCTCTTTTACTGGTGAATACAACGGTGCTTACGGAGGTTGAGGCTTAGTAATAGCTAACATCACTACAGCCCTTGCAGAAGTCACCAGCAAACTTTCCATAAATATCCAGATAGTGAATGCTTTTCGCTATACAGTCTCTGTCAAAACTATTCAGCTGTGCTGTTGTAGTGTGAAAGCAGCCACAGACAAGGTAAACCCATGAGGGTGACTGTGTTCCAATGCAGGTTTATTTACAGAATAAATAGGCGTTGGCCTGTGGCTGTAAGTTGCCCACCCCCAGTCTACAGTGCTTTGGTTACCAAAGCCTTTTACAGACCATTGCTTTGTGGAATCCTCACAGCAACATTGTTATTATTCATACTCTTCTTTTTAATTATTAATGAATTTTTTTAAAGTTATTTATTTATTTATTGGCTGCAATGGGTCTTCCTTGCTGCATGCGGGCTTTCTCTAGTTGCGGCGAGCGGGGGCTACTCTTCGTTGTGGTGCATGGGCTTCTCATTGTGGTGGCTTCTCTTGTTGCGGAGCACGGGCTTCAGTAGTTGTGGCGCGCAGGCTTAGCTGCTCCACGGAATGTGGGATCTTCCTGGACCAGGGCTCGAACCTGTGTCCCCTGCATTGGCAGGCGGATTCTCCACTGCGCCACCAGGGAAGCCTGAATTATATTATTGTTGATGATGTTATCATCCTCATCATTTTACAAAGAAACGTCAAAGGCTTGGCAAAGTTAGGGAGTATACCTAAGGTCAACTCAGGAACTAGAACTCAGGTCCAGCTTTCCTCATTCCCAAATTCATCTTCTGACTACAAAACTGGGTTGTGAGAAGGCATGAGAGTTCCACCTTTGTCTAGCATATCTTTTTCCTGCCCCATTGCAAGATGACAGGCCAAGTTCATTTTACCTTTCCCAGGCTCCAGGGGTAACTCCTGTAGTTCCCCTCTTCAGGAACATTCTCCCACTTCTTCCTGCCTTCCCCATTTACTGCAGCCCATAAACACCTCTCCCTCCCTGAACCCCCAAGGGCTTATACCCAGCAACCTTTTATATTTTTATCACTTTTTAAACTTTTTATTTTACATTGGAGTATAGTTCATTAACAATGTTGTGTTAGTTTCAGGTGTACAGCAAAGTGATTCAGTTACACATATGCATGTGTCTATTCTTTTTCAAATTCTTTTCCCATTTAGGTTGTTACATAATATTGAGTAGAGTTCCCTGTGCTATACAGTAGGTCCTTGCTGGTTATCTATTTTAAATATAGCAGTGTGTACATGTCAATCCCAAACTCTCTAACTCTCCCCCCTCCCCTCCCCTGGTAACCATAAGTTCGTTCCCTAGTCTGTGAGTATGTTTCCCCAGCAGCCTTTTATTACTAAGAATAGAATCTGCTGGAAAATAGGCTCCACGTGGGCAATGACTTCCGTGGAGTCTGCTAGCTGTCCGCCAAAACCCCTTCTCCCGGCCTTGTGATGATGATAATGTGCTAGGGGATGACAGGATCACCAAATAGAAAGCGCCAGTGTCCCTGAATGGAGCTACCTGCTGAACTGGAACAATTCTAGATCACTTCATCCTCTCATGTGAAAGAGAAGTAATCCTTGTTCTTTAAGCCACTGATTTTTTTGGGGGGGAGGGTGTTGAGTGAACGCTTCCTTAAATTTTGTGCCCTGGGTATCTCACTTGCTTCACCCTAGTCCTGGCCCTGCTCAGTACACATTTATCCACGGAATAAATCATTCACTTTAGCTTTACAATACTTTGTCTCTTTTCCCCCCTGATTTGCCAGTGCAGGTTCTTTAATTGCAAGTTTCAGGAACCAACTCTGGCTAATTTTAGTAGAAAAGGAGTATATTGGCAGGCTAGTAGCTAATTCACAGAGGTGACAGGAAGCTGGAGGACTAGGCTTAGAAAAGCACAGAGCCTGGAGATGCTTTGGGCGTTTAGGTAGGCAAAATGCATTAGCTCCATCCTTTTCTCCCCTTTCTTGATCAGACCTTTTTTTTTTTTTTTTGTGGTACGCGGGCCTCTCACTGTTGTGGCCTCTCCCGTTACGGAGCACAGGCTCCGGACGCGCAGGCTCAGCGGCCATGGCTCACGGGCCCAGCCACTCCACGGCATGTGGGATCTTCCCGGACCGGGGCACGAACCCATATCCCCTGCATCGGCAGGCGGAGTCTCAACCACTGCGCCACCAGGGAAACCCATCAGATCAGACCTTTCTTTGATCAGAGTCAAGGTCCCTGGAGCAAGAGTCCAGTGGCTGGGCTTCCCTTCTTCACTTTATTCAATAGGTCATGCTCTAATACCTCCTCAGGCAAGTCTTCCCTGACCACCCTATCTTCTCTGATCCAGCCCCTCCAACCCCACTGTTTCCTTATCCTGCTCCAATCTCCTTTATTGCACTTGATGTCATATTACTACTTTGTTTTCTGACTTCCACATTACTTATAGACTCCATGATAGCAGGGATGTTGATAGTCTTGTTCCTGGCTATATTCCCAGCACCTAGAGCATATCTAGTACGTAGTACGTGGTCAGTATCTTATGTATTGCACCATCAAATAAAAAGACACCATGGATAACTGGTCTCTATGAACTTGACTCATGCTATGTTTGAATCTTCCTAAACACTCATAAGTTAAGCATATCCCTTCTCACAAACAATTATTGTTGAAATACAATTCCTACCACCATATCAGAAGGATTTCTGATATCGTGGCTCATAAAAATCAAAACTTACATTTATCTGCTAAAAGAAATAGAACCCATATTTATTATGGGTCTACCATGTGCCAAGACTTATGTTGGGGACTGTTACATACACGATCTCATTTAAAACTGCCAATTTTAGGGACTTCCTTGGTGGCACAGTGGTTAAGATCTGCCTGCCAATGTAGGGGACACAGGTTCGAGCCCTGGTGCAGGAAGATCCCACATGCCGCGGAGCAACTAAGCCCGTGAGCCACAACTACTAAAGCCCATGGGCCTAGAGTCCGTGATCCTCAACAAGAGAAGCCACCGCAATGAGAAGCCCGTGCACCACAACGAAGAGTAGCCCACCTGCTGCAACTAGAGAAAGCCCGCGCGCAGCAGTGAAGACCCAACGCAGCCAAAAAAAAATACATAAATAAATTTATAAAAAAGAAAAAAAACCTGCCGATTTTCAATGGAGCTCTGGGGTGTCCTTTTATTTATTATTATTATTTTTTATTTCATTTTTGGCTGCATTGGGTCTTCGTTGCAGTGTGCAGGCTTTTCTCTTGTTGCGGCAAGCGGGGCCTACTCTTCGTTGCAGTGCGCAGGCTTCTCGTTGCGGTGGCTTCTCTTGTTGCGGAGCACGGGCTCCAGGCATGCGGGCTTCAGTAGTTGTGGCACACAGCCTCAGTAGTTGTGGCGCACAGGCTCAGTAGTTGTGGTACACGGGCTTAGTTGCTCTGCAGCATGTGGGATCTTCCCGGACCAGGGCTCGAACCCGTGTCCCCTGCATTGGCAGGTGGATTCTTAACTACTGCGTCACCAAGGAAGCCCCAGGGTGCCCATTTTACAGATGAGGAAGACTGAGGTTTAGAGACGCAAAGAAACTTGCCACACAGCCTGTTTCGTACCCAAGTTCATCTCCTTCGATCCTCACATTCCTATGAGGTACATACTCTTATTACCTTTATTATACAAATGAAGATACCGAGGCACAGAGAGTTAGCCATTTGCCCAGGGTTATGTGGTGGAGTGATGAAGCCAATATTAAAATCCAATTCTAATTTCAAGACCTGGGTCTCTCCTGCAACATTGACATCTCTCTGCCTCAGAAAGAGAAGAAAAATGACTAAACCAGGCGACTAAAGCGTCATTAAGAGAAGTCATGGTGACTTGGTTCTTTCAGTGGGAAGCAAAGGGCAGGAGGCAGACAGCAAGTCTAGCTTCAGTTCTTGCAGGTTGGGGGCTCACATAACTCACGATAACTTAAATTTGCGAAGATCGTTCTTCCAGGAACTGGGGGCTTACCTTGTATGTGTGTGAGCGGAAGCGGAGCAGGGCGTGAGAGGTGGAGGCCCTGGTGAGCTGTCAGCTGTCAGTCCCAGCAGGGACCTGCTCCAGCCACTTGTGTGAGCCCGGAGCCCTCTGCTGGCGTAGGAAATCGTCTACCAGCATCCGTAGCTCCGTGTGTGCGCGCGCCCGCGCGCGCGGGCGCGTGTTGCGACAGGGCATCAGGGGACCGTATTCAGTGTATTCAGGGAGATTTGCAAAATGGCTAGCACACCTAGTAAACAGAACTAATAGCTACCACTTACCAATATACCATTAGGGTAGGGACAGGCACTGTTTTAAGGATTTTACATTAATTTTATTTACTCTTAGGGACTTTTACATACTGCATCTAATTGAACCTTCACCCCAACCCGCTGATGTCAGAATTATTATTATTATTACTCCCATTTTTCACATGAGGAAACTGAAGCACAGAGAGGTTAAGTCATTTGCTCTATGGCTCTTAAGTGGCAGGTCTGGGGCTTGAGCAAGTGGACTCTAACCTTGGCGTCCATGCCCTGGAAACCACCAAATGGCCATTCTTTAGATCCGAAGCGCCCTCCCCGCGCCCCCGCCCCAGCAAGTACCCTGTAAATGGCTTCACTGAGAGCGGACACACAGCAATGGCTCAATAATTTCTTAGAAAATGGTAAGCATACTAGGATTTGGTGGTGAATCTGCTGCTTTCTGGACTCAAGTGAGGGCGGGGAAGGGGGCGGGGGACTGCTCTTACAGCCCACTGCATCCCTCCAAACCGGAGATAAGGCCCTGGCCAACGCGAAGCTGGGCTCCCTGGATCTACTTCTCCAGCGGGAAGATCTTAGTTACAACAGAAGCAGAGCATCCTAAATAATAATGTGAAATACTTAGCAGCCAGTGAGGCTTGACTTCTGACGGATCAGAACAGACAGCTCCTGGAGAAGATTCCTAGAGGATTTCTCTGCCCCTTCCAGGGCCGCGTTGCTTTAACCCTTTAGTTACTGGAATGTGGGGAGGTGAAGGGGTTAGAGGTGGCGGGAGAGGTCAGGGCTGCTGGGGGAGTGGAGAAAACGCTCAGGGGTTTGAGGCATCTACTATTTACCAGCTGATAATGCGTGGGAATTTCACTACTTTAATGACAGCTATGGCTATGCAGGCTGAGTATTGCCATCTTTACCGTGGGTCCTCAGGCAGTTTGCTTGACCTCTCTGAAATGTATTATCCTCATCTGTAAAATAGGGATAATACTAGAAATTGATTCGTGGGGCTGGTGAGGGAGGATATGAGGTAAAACCAAGTAAAGTTTCTGCTTGTAGCTCTGAGTAGGCATTCGGTCATTGGGGGTTATTAATGGCCAAACAGATGTGGGGTGTGTGTGTGTGTGTGTGTGTGTGTGTGTGTGTTGGGTGTAGGGGGAGAGTGAGGTAGCCTTGCTGACCCAGGGCCCCCCTTTTTTTTTTTGCGGTACGCGGGCCTCTCACTGCTGTGGCCTCTCCCGTTGCGGAGCACAGGCTCCAGACACGCAGGCTCAGCGGCCATGGCTCATGGGCCCAGCCACTCCGCAGCACGTGGGATCCCCCGGACCGGGGCACGAACCCGTGTCCCCTGCATCGGCAGGCGGACTCTCAACCACTGCGCCACCAGGGAAGCCCCCCAGGGCCCCTTTGACTCCTCATCCCTTGCCTTCATCCCTCTAATTGTAAGCCCAGCCCTAGAGATCAGAGCCTGGCTGTGGGGTGAGGGTTCCTGTATTGGCCGATGCTTCCTTTGCTCCCTAAACACCTCCATGAGTGTTATTGAACTGGCCTGGTTTGTCTGGAGCAGGTGCCTGTTTCTTGAGAAGCTGAGGTGGCCATGGTAGAAGAAATGAAGACCCACTCTTGGGACTTCCCTAGAGGTCCAGTGGTTAAGACTCCATGCTTCCACTACAGAGGTCGCAGGTTTGATCCCTGGTCGGGGAGCTAAGATCCCACATGCCATGGTCAGAAAATTAATCTTGCTAGAGGGCCTGGCCGTGGAGGTCTGGCTGGCGGAGGAGACCATGTGGAGGGGCTCCTGTTTATTGTAGGAAGACTCCCCTACTTGAGAGTTTATCTGTTCTTTCCACAAATATTTGCTGAGTGCTAAGTGTACACCAGCCACTGGTTGTATAGTGGTGAGCAAAACAAACGCAGTCTCTGCCCTCAGAGCATTCATAGCCCTGCAGGGGAGATAGACAGCAAACAAACAAGCAAATAACTAGCTTAATTAATTAATTAATTTAAAAATGTGTTATTATAAACAGGGATAAATGTTATAGGAGAATGATTAGGCTCATTTCCCCACATTTCAGCAACTAAAGCAGGAGGACTGCACCGTCATGGAGGTCCTCTCTGAGGAGGTGATGATTATATTGAGACTTGATGGATGAATAGGAGTTTTCCAGGTGAAGGGTGAAGGGGAGAGTGTTCCAGGCAGAAGGGCCAGCAATGTGGGAAGACCTGGAGGCAGGAGAGATCCTGACTTGAACTGGGTCGTTAGATCAAACAAAGGGAAGAGAAGGGCAGGGAGAAGCCAGCCAATGCAGGTCTTGTCAGCTCTGCTGTGGAGAGTTTCAGTTTTGTTCTACGTGCAACAGGAATCCATGAGAGGGTTGGAAGCAGGGGAATGACACGATCCAATCTGAGTTTTGCAAAAAGATCTCTTGGGTGCTGTGATCAGATTGTGTTGAGAATGGCTGGTAGGATTCAAAGATGGAAGCAGGAGGACCAAATGGGATGTGAATATTAAAAAGCCTGTGCACTCCTAGGAAAAGACTGATTTATCTATAGTCCTAGTAATCAATAAACAACAGAACTGGTCTTAAACCTGCCTAACAGGTCAAGGGCAACTCACGTCACTGATCCTGACTCTGAAACCAACCAATCAGTGACAGTCTGTGCTTTGAAAACCAGCCAATCTGCAGTGGATTCACTGAAAGGAACATGCTTCTAAGGCTGGCATCACCCCACTCCTGCTTTTGGAACCAACATAATCCCGAAGCAAACTCTTCCCCAAACCTATGTAAGATTAACCGTTTGCTTTGCTCATGAGACTATGCTGAGCAGCCATGTGCTCCTCCTGTACATAAGGAAGCACTAAATCTAGCTGGTTGCCGTACTGAGTGCTGGTCTCATCCTCCAGCAGAGCTCTTTACAGTCATCCAGGCTACAGATGACGATGGCTTGTCCTCTTGTCACTGCTGAGGATGTCCTGCTGGAGTTTGTGCTGCTGGCTCTCGCTGGTCCAGTCTTCAATGGCTGACCAATCCTCTTTTTTTTTTGGTACTTGGTCCTCTCACTGTTGTGGCCCCTCCCGTTGCGGAGCACAGGCTCCGGACGCACAGGCTCAGCGGCCATGGCTCACGGGCCCAGCTGCTCCGCGGCATGTGGGATCTTCCCGGACCGGGGCACAAACCCGCGTCCCCTGCATCGGCAGGCGGACTCTCAACCACTGCGCCACCAGGGAAGCCCGACCAATCCTCTTTTGAAGTTCACCCACTTCCATGGAGATTTTATGTCTTCATTTAGATGTAGGGTCACATCTTGGCCTGGGGGATGGTCCACCCCTTCCAGGCTATGTATGAGTCAGGGTTTATCTAGTCAGGAGTTAGAAACCACACCAGTTATTTAAAAGAGATCAATCAATATAAAGCATTGTTAACTAGGTATAAAGTTGTTAAGTAGATAACTAAAAAAGGATCCAAAGAACTCGAAGTTCTCACAGAGGCAGTGACTGCAGGAAGCATCTACCACCTCTAAGGCTCAAGAAACAAAGGAAAGACACTGGCGTTATTAAAACTTAGACGTGGTTTCAGAAACCTCTGAGGAGGGGTTCCTGGGCAGCTTGTGCTGGCGTCTGAGCTCAGAGGAGGGGCTATGAGTATGGGATGCAGACCTTTGACGACGGGGTGCTGCACGGCAGGTGCTGGTGTCTGCAGGGGCCTAAGAAGCCTTCTGTAAGTGTTTAAAAACCTGCAAACTGGATTCAACGGGTGTTACAGGAAGAAATGGCCACTGCCAAGGTCAATGAGTGATGCTGGGGTGATGCTCACAGGAATCCCACGAAAGAAAATGGGAGGGCTTCCCTGGTGGTGCAGTGGTTAAGAGTCCGCCTGCCAATGCAGGGGACATGGGTTCAAGCCCTGGTCCGGGGAGATCCCACATGCCGCAGAGCAACTAAGCCCCTGCGCCACAGCTACTGAGCCTGTGTTCTAGAGCCCGCGAGCTACAACTACTGAAGCCCACATGCCTAGAGCCCGTGCTCCGCAACTAGAGTAGCCACCACTATCCACAACTAGGGAAAGCCCGCGCACAGCAACGAAGACCCAACACAGCCAAAAATAAATAAATAAAATAAATTTAAAAAAAAATGGGTTAGGGCTTCTCTGGTGGTGCAGTGGTTGAGAGTCCGCCTGCCGATGCAGGGGACACGGGTTCGTGCCCCGGTCCGGGAAGATCCCACATGCCGTGGAGTGGCTAGTCCCGTGAGCCATGGCCGCTGAGCCTGCGCGTCCGGAGCCTGTGCTCCGCAACGGGAGAGGCCACAACGGTGAGAAGCCCGCGTACTTCAAAAAAAAAAAAAATGGGGAAGAGCAGGTCCTTTTCCTCTTCTAGTCTTGCAGCTCCTGTGAGTACTCCCCCTTCCCCTCAGCAGAGACTAGAAGGGGGCTGCTGGCAAAGCCGCAGTGCAGTTCTCAGAATCCCAGCGCCAGCACCACAAAGCAGCGTGTGGAAAGTTGGATTTCAGCTGAGAGACAATAGCTTGATAACTGAATAGGTGACATTCTATATCTCTGTTTCTAGCCCGTGTTTTGGTTTGTCTTATCATTTACTTACCAGAGGGCAGCCTTACTTCTAAGATTTGGGGAAGTCACTTCATATTTCTCTCCGGTTGTCCCCACTCCGGTGGTGGGCACAGGAGCACCCACAAGTTAGCTGATTCCCAGCAAAGCGTGATGCCTCCAGTGAATGAAGGAACAGAGGAAGTGGTAGGATGTGGCAAGAGTTCAGCCCGAATGGTTCTAATCCTTGGAAGTGGCCTTTGTGCTGGCATTGAATGATGTGTGACAAGTGGCATTCCAACGGATTTGACGCAAGAGGCCCTGTAAGGCCCACTCTACAGAAGAAACCGAGGTTCAGAGCATCCATTTCTTGATTCAGAAAGAACTCCATCTGTCTGACTGCCGAGCCCAGATGCCTAAACCACTGCCTTGTGAATAGAGCTTGTAATTTCTTCAGGTTTATCATCCTATAAAATAGGGATAATGACATCTGCCTTTCAGGGTGGTGGTGAGGGTTAACTGGTTTCACATATTAAATAAAAACATAAAAAGCCATTTTGGGAGACAGATGCTGGGCAGATTCCCACTCCCACTCACCAGCCTGCCAATTTGTAGTTCAAGTTCGTGCCTCGGCAAAGTTACAAAGCAGTCCGTGTCGTGGATCTGGGCGTGGGAGATGTGGCGGTGTTCTCACCTGGTTGAAACCAAGAATGTAAAATCCTTGAATGCCACTGTCTCAGCAAATACTAACAGAGATAATAATAATAATGGTAACATGCTTCCATTTAACGAGGGCCTACTATATATGTGCCAGGTATTTTACATTTATTATTCTGCTTTGTATATTCAGCCAATAGGTATTTAGCTCACTACATACCAGGCATCGTGTTATGTTAACTCTAATCATCACAATGAAATGGAGTGGTAGGTATTATTACTCCTGGTTAACAGGTGATGAAACAGAGTTAAGAAAGCAAATAGAACCAGACTATAGGAAAAGTATCATGAAAAGCCTGGTCACATGAGAGAGCTTATCACATCAATTTTTTTAAAAAGCACCCCAAAGTTTTGTAAATGAAAAAGTTTTTTCTTTTTAAAATAAAACTAATAATTCTTTTAAAAATAAAAATTCAATAGATGGGTTGAAGGGAAAAATAGTTTGAAGAGTTAGTTAGTGAACCAGAAGATCAAGCTAAGGAAGTCTCCCAAAATGCAGTGCAAAAGAAGAAATACATGGGAAGTATGAACAAAGTATTAAGAAAGAGATGCACAAGTTCACTGTCTGCTTAACATGAGTTACAGAATAAGAGAAGAAAACAAAGGAAGGAGAGAATCCCTGAAGCAAGGCAATAATTCAAGCCATTTTCTTAAAACTTAAATACATGAGCTCTTATATTGAGAGGACCTAGTTTAGGTCCTCTACAGTTCACAGGAATTGTGTCCTGTAATTTATAAGAAGACTGTCAAAGGCCTACATCTAATTACATCATGATGAAATTTCAGGACACCAAGGATAAAAAGGAAGTGAAATAAAATTATCTAGGGTGGAATGAGAATACAATCACCAGTCTTCTCATTTGCAACTTTGTAAGCAAGAAAACAACAGAATGATATCTCCAAATTTCTCTGGCCAAATACTGTGAATTTAGGATTCTTTACCCAACCAAGCTATCAAGCAAACGTAAGGGCATCATAAAGACATTTTAAGACACAAGCAGACTAAAAAAGTTTGCAACTCACAGTCCATACAGAACAGCATTTCTCAACAGGGTCCTGCTGGCATTTTTGGGTGAAACAATTGTTCATCGTGTAAGACGGATCCACACACTGCAGGTTGCTTAGTGTCTTTCACTGCCGTCCACTAAATGCCAGTAGCATTCCTCCTCAATCACTATGACAATACAAAACACCCCTACATTGGGAAGGGGTGCAGGATAGCCTCTGGTTGAGAACCCAGTGGTGTAGAAGATATACTCCAACAAAGAGAAAATGAATTTAGGAAGAAAATGTGTGATATAAGAAGCACAGGTAAGCAAGGAAACCAGAAAGGTTTATTTATTTATTTAATCAAACAAAATCATTTGTTTCAATAGCTTCAAGTGCAAATACAGCAAGTCAGTACACAAAGTTTCAAGATACAGCTTTAAGTATAATGAAAACTTGGTACACAAAAATGAAAGGGTAAGTAGCAGAAATAAAGCCCAGTGTTTAAAAAATTCAAGTAACCTGAAAACCTTTAGACTAAAATAGTCTTTCATCAATTCAGAAATGCCTTAATTTATAGATAAGAGTAGTACATTGTAATCAAAAAGGACTTCTCAAAGAAAGAGAATCACCCCAAACTGGTCAGCTCCAGATAAGAGTAGAAATTCCTGGTGCTGTCTATTTCAGAGTTAGCACTCACTCACACTATACAGATTGGTGTGGTTCAACCCATGGCATTTGATCTTTAAGCAAATTCCAAAAAAGTGTTTAAAGTTCAATGCTACTAAGAGTTCTTGAAATGGCCACTATATATTTAAAAGGTTTGAAGAGGGCTTCCCTGGTGGCACAGTGGTTAAGAATCCGCCTGCCAGTGCAGGGGACACGGGTTTGAGCCCTGGTCTGGGAAGATCCCACATGCCACGGAGCAACTAAGCCTGTGCACCACAACTATTGAGCCTGCACTCTAGAGCCCGCGAGCCACAACTACTGAGCCCATGTGTTACAACTACTGAAACCCGCGCGCCTAGAGCCCATGCTCCAAAACAAAGAGAAGCCACCACAGTGAGAAACCCGCGCATCACAACGAAGAGTAGACCCCGCTCACTGCAACTAGAGAAAGCCCGCTCGCTCAGCAACAAAGACCCAATGCAGCCAAAAATAAATAAATAAAAATAAATTTAAAAAATAAAATAAAATAAAATAAAAGGTTTGAAGACCAATTTCAGCTTCAGGCCCATAGTACAACTTGGGGAAAAGACCTACATTAATACTCCTTCCATTACTTAAATCCTTTTTGTGAGGTTAGCAACATGGCCTTTAAAGCTTCCTCAGGGAAACTGTACTTAAACATATAAAAGTTCCCACTAGGAAGATAATTAAAAGTTGTTAATGTTCTTTTTATCACTTAGCAACCAAGACATGTTTATTTCCCCTCCCCAGAAGCAATGTTAGCTACTAGCTTCAATTCAGGAAATGTGTACCTTCAGGAAGGTTTATGTGAGATGTTTATTCAGTCTTTTTCTCAACCTTCACCTTCTCATTGTAGGCAGTAAATTGAGAGTCTGTTCCAAAAAGTCTATCCCACCATGTAAATGTCGAAACATGAAGTTCATGTGGTGGAAATCGTGACTCCGAGAACCAGCATAGAAAGGAATGAGATTTAAAGGGTTGAGAGGAATGTCATAACCACTATGGACATCAACAGTTTCTATCAAACGAATGGTCACCCAGGCCCAAAGAAGAATAACAGGATCACATAAAAGCATGATTCCAATGAAAAAATCCAGTTCCAAGAATTAGGGTTTCCAGAGGATGTGCATATACAGCTTCCATTCCAAATGGAGCCTGAAACTCATGATGAATTTTATGAATATGATTATAGAATGTTTTGTGGTGTAAGAGCCTATGCAGGAAGTAGTGCCAGGTATCCTCAATCACTGCTCAGCCAAACCATCTTGCCAAAAGCATGTACCATCTTGGCATTGTTTCCCAATCATAAGGAGTATTGAAATACTCTGTAAAATAATAGGTTCCACAAATCAAAGGAAGCTGGATACAAAAGTGATTAAAGAGAAGTACTTTAAAACATTTCCATTGATTTCCCCACGTTTCTGGTTTATCCTTTTGAATTTTGTACTTTTTCATGTAAGGTATAAATTGAAACAAAAATGCAGGTAAACAGAACAAGAAATAAAGGACCTCATGAACTATGAGAGATCCCCATGTTGCCATCTGGAACGCTGTATAATTATTCAACATATAGTTCCAAGCATTTTTAAATGGTTCCTGCAGAGGATTCTCAGGTAAAAGTGAATCCACAGCCAAGGATGCTGAACTAAAGATGCTGATACTTTCACTTGTTGCCATTTTTCAAATCTCTGCAGACAGCCTTATAATTCTGCACGCTGCTGGGAAAGGTTTATTTTTAAGCCTAAATAAATATCTTTACTTATAATAATTAACTAAAAGCTAAGATGATAACATGGGATTGAGAGGTATGAAATCTGGGAAGGAGGTAGGAGAGAAAAGTAAAAGCATGCTAAGATTCTCATTTTATTTAGTGGGAAGATACAGACGTTAATTAACTCTAGATGTTGATTAAGGATATGCTTAACAATGTGTGTCAAAGATATAAAGATAATAGGAACAGAATATATATTTTCCAAGTCATCAGAAGAAAAATTAATTGAGGACAAACAAAATGTCCTCCATCATCAACTAACCAAAAAGCAGGGGTGAAAGAGAAGCATGAAAACAGCATATGCAATAGAAAAGCCATGGTAAATTGGTAGAACATGTGTAAATATATCAATAACCATAATAAATGTAAATCTATTACATTCACTGTTAAAAGACAAAGACTCTTGACTTGAGTTTAAAAAGTCAAACCGTGTGATGTTTTATAAGAGACAGCAAAAACAGGGCAATATAGAAAAACTGAAAACACTGAGATGGAAAAAGGTATTCCAGGCAAATGCCAGCAAAGGGAAAGCATCAATTTTAGCATTAGGCAAAATGGATTTCAAGGCAAAAATAATCAGTATGATTTGAAAAGACAAAAATAGATATTGATGAAATATTTAATCTACCAATAAGTTTAGTCTTTGTGCTTATATGTGCCTAGTAACATAGAATTGAGATATATAATACTAAACCTGATAGAATTACAAGAAAAAACAACAAATCCACAGTTTTGTGAGAAACTTTTAACTTACCTGTTAGAAATCCACAGAACGAGTAGTCAGAAAGTCATGTAAGGTGTTACCATGATTAACAAGATGTATAGAATAGAGTTATATGGAGATACGTTTTCCCTTTTCACACACACGTGATAACTTTTACAAAAATTGTCCTTATTTGAAATAATAGTTTTTTCCTTTTAACCCCCCTTCTCACTTTTCTCCTATTCTCATATTTTCTTTCCTCCCTTCCTGTTTGTCTCTCCCTCTGTACCATCTGCTTTTCCTCCTCCCAGGTAGCCTTGCTAGCAGATGGATTATATTCTTCTATATTTTTTCATGCTCATAAACTCAGATGCAAATGTATATACCTATGTAGATTTCTGTCCATATCTCTTACAGAAATAGAACCGCAGTTTATAGTACATTTCTCTGCATCTTGCAGAGATGAAAGATAAAAGTTCCCTCAAGTCACTAGATAGAGGTTTAAGAAATTCTTTTTTAATGGCTGTGCAACATGTCCTGATATAAATGTACCACAAAGTATTCAACTATTCTTCTGAGTATACACTTTGTTTTTAGGGTTTTATTGCAATCATGTTGATTGTTGATGTGAATAACCACAGCCACATATATTCTGGTGCTTTTATTTCAATGGGATGGATTCCCGGGCATGAAATTGCTGGGTCAAAGAATATGTGGAGTTGTTTTATTTTGATATACATTGCCAGATTGCTCTCCAACAAGGTCATCGCTACTGGAATGTGGTGAAGAGAGGCCCTTCCCAGCTTGTAGTAGGTGTTATCATGCTCCCGATTGATTTGCTAGTGTGATGTGAGTAAAGTGATATCTCATTGTTATGTAATTTGCATTTCCCTGACTCCTAGTGAAGTTGAATATTTTTTTAGGTTTACTCACCATTTGGATTTGTTCTTCTATGAATAGTCTAGTGAGAGTGTCTAGCCAGTTTAATTCTGATACTAATTTGCAGATGCTCTTTGTATATATAGATATTAACCCTTTATCTGCCATCTGCATTGCAGATGGGTCACAAGATCTGATTGAGGGCTAAGTAGGTATAGTGTTACAGATGTTGTAAGATTTTAATGGTTTGATTTTTTAGATTTGTCTTTAACTCATTTGGAATTTATTTTTGTTTAAATGATGTGAAATAGGGTTCTGATTTTATTTCTTCAATCCCTACACTATCCACTATTCTATCCACTAGCTGCGTGTGACAATTACGTTATTTGAAATGTGACTGGTCTGAATTGAAATGGGCTGTAAGTTTAAAATATACACCAGGGCTTCCCTGGTGGCGCAGTGGTTGAGAGTCCGCCTGCCGATGCAGGGGACACGGGTTCGTGCCCCGGTCCGGGAAGATCCCACATGCCGTGGAGCGGTTAGGCGGGTGAGCCATGGCTGCTGAGCCTGTGCGTCCGGAGCCTGTTCTCCGCAGCGGGAGAGGCCACAACAGTGAGAGGCCCGCGTACCGCAAAAAAAAATAAATAAATAAATAAAAAAAAATAAAATAAAATAAAATAAAATATACACCGGATTTCCAAGACTTGATATAAGAAAAAAGAAAGAAAAATGTCTCTTTAATAACTTTTATATTGATGACATGTTGAAATCATAAGATTTTGGATATATTGGATTACATAAAGTGTTAAAATTAACTTCATATATTTCTTTTTTACTTTTTAATGTGGCTCAAAGAAAAATTTTAATTATATACACAGCTTACATTATATTCCCATTGCACAGCACTATTCCAGATCATCGGTCATGCCAGAACTATTTTTTAAACATTTTTGTTCTCTTTCGCTTATCTTTTATCTGCCTCCTGAGAGGTGCATCTATTTTATTGCTTATAGTAGACATCTGTCTGATTCATCACTTCCCATCATCTTTTGAATAGCCCTTTTATATTTGGAGAAATGATTCATCAGAACTCAAATTCTCAGACTCCCTCACCATTAGGATGTGTGTATTTGACCTTCTTGGAATGAATGGGAAGTGAGCTACACGGGGAATCAGGTTCTACATGGAGTTTCCATTTCCATGGGTCCAGATGGCACAGGCAATGAGCTTTGACAGTGCAGCCCCAACAGTGGTTTCAAGGTCAAGGTCCTGGCTTTGGGAGGGTGGTGACAGCGGCAGCAGTTTCCCCATCGGGCAGAACTGGGTATGGTTCAGGGCATTGCTTAACCTTGAGTCTGGCTTTTCAGCCCTCACAATGACATTGTGAGCTACTCGATATCTCTTGTAAAAACTTGCTTGCTCCTTAATCATCAGAATCAGCTTCTTTTGCAATATAGAACTCACTATAGAACCCTGACTGGTATACTGGGATGGTTGTCCTCCAAGGAGAGATTTGGGATTTATTTTTTCTTACTATTTAAAACATATCTTCCATCTTAATGATCTCTCTCTTCCTACTTTTTTTTCAGCTTATTTTCTTGTTCTTTTTCTATTTCTCAAGGAGACTATTGTCTTAGCCTGGGTTCCCCAGAAAATAGAGCCTGTGTCAAAAGTTTACATGCTAACACTTCACCGGGTTTGTGGAACAACAGAAACCAGGTTGAAGGAAGAAGTGAGGCAGGGAGGGAGGAGAGCAAAGGTAAGAGGCTGCATTCCTGAGAGGCTCACAGTTTTGTAACCAGTGTGGCTAATTCCTTGGGCTCACAGGACATCCTCAGAGAGGTTGTATGAACTCCTCTGTCTTAGAGCATCCCTCAAGAGGAGAAGGTGAGAATTTATCCATTGGGTCCTTCCTGTCCCCCATCTCCTGTGGTTCAAAGTCTGCCCCACAGGGCATTAACCTGATGCATCCAGGCAGTATTACCTGGCCTCTGGGGAAGCCAGAGCCTCCTGGACCAATCTGGCCACTGCATCTAGTGGTCCGTCTCTCCCTTTCTGTCTGTGCTACTGTGGGGTTCCTCAGTCTGTAGTGCAGCTGATGGCAGAGGCCATGACCTAGCTTAATGACCAGGGAATAGCTTGCTGTTCCCTGTAGAGCCTCTCCATCTAGGAGTCAAGGCAAATGATTTAGGGGTGAGGTTGGTGAGTAGTGGGGTTGAGAGGGGAATGCCACAGAGATCTGTGGTGGCGCATAACCTAAGGCTAGCAATTCTACCCCTTGCACCATTCAGATCTGCTTTCACCCTCTTGTAACCTATGGAGCACATACAAGAACAAGATGCCCTCATTTCTTCTCTAAGAGGGAAGATACAAGTCAGTCTTTCAAGGTGGTAGCTGTTCATTGAAGCAGGCCAGTGCCTGGGGACAGAGAGAGTAAGGGGGTGACAGGTGGGGAGAAGAGTACGGTGTAGGGTGTGGCTATGGATCTGAGCAATGCTTAAACTGAATCATATAAAGTATCAAGTTTTTTCTATTTATTGATGAAGTTACTTAAGGCTAAAAAATTTCCTTTGAAATTTTTTCTATCTCCCATAAGTTTTCCAAAGAAGAATTCTCCATTTCTTTGTTTTCTAGATAATTTGTAATTTCATTTTTCTTTCCTTTGATTCAAGTGTTCCCAAACAGTGTGTTTCTTAGACTTAATTTCCATGTAGTTAGCATATTTTGGTGACTTTAAAAACTATTTACTTCATTTTTATTGAATGATGAGCAGAGATGATAGCCTATGAAATATCTAATTTATTGAATTTTTCAAGATTTTCCTTATAGCCAAGTGGATGATAAATTTTAGTAAATGCTCATGTATGTATAAAAATGTACATTCTGTATTTGAAGAAACATTTATTTATTTGAGTTTGTGGATTGCCCTTATTCTTAAGTGATACATGCTTACGAGTGAAGGGTCATAATATTGGTAACTTATTTTCAAGTGATTCAGAAAAAAATGTGTATATATGTATAAAAAGAGAGAAATAAAGCAAATACAGCAAAATCATAACAATTGGTGAATCTAAATGGTTCGTATAGAGATGTTTATCATAGCATTCTTCTGCCTTTTCTGGGGATTTGAAATTTTATAAAATATAAAGGTGAAAATAAGATCCCTTTACTCTATTTTTAATAGGTGTCTCAGTGGGACCAATATTAGACTTGAATATTCCATCTGCTATCTTTCCCAGGGACCTCTTCATTATTTTAAATCTTTTATTTGTTTTTCTAATAAAGTTATTTAAATCTGTAATTCTTCCTTTGAATTTCTGTTTGGTCACACTTCAAAGATTTTTATATTTTGTGTTCTCATTGTTATTCATTAAAATAATTTATAATTTCTATTCTGATTTTCTCTCTAACCTGATGGTAGCTAAAAGAGTGAATTTTGGATATTCATGTCTATAGGGATCTTGGTGGTGGTGAGGTTTTTGTTTTTTCTTTGGCTATTCTGGTTGATGTTCTCTGGTTTTATTGCATTATAGTCTGTGAAATGGCCTATAGTATCTCTGCCTTTTGACTACAGTAAGTTCCCTACATACAAATGAGTTCCATTCTGAGAGCAAGTTCATAAGACTAATTTGTTCATAAGTCCAGCAAAGTTAGCTTACATACCCAACTAACACAACTGGCTACACAGCACTGTAATGTAATAGGTTTATAATACTTTTCACACAAATAGTACGTAAAAAACAAACACAAAAAATAAAGAAAACATTTTTAATCTTACAGTACAGTACCTTGAAAAGTACAGTAGTGGGCTTCCCTGGTGGCGCAGTGGTTGAGAGTCCGCCTGCCGATGCAGGGAACACGGGTTCGTGCCCTGGTCTGGGAAGATCCCACATGCCGCGGAGCAGCTGGGCCCGTGAGCCATGACCGCTGAGCCTGCGTGTCCGGAGCCTGTGCTCCGCAACGGGAGAGGCCACAACAGTGAGAGGCCCACGTTCGGCAAAAAAAAAAAAAAAAAAAAAAAAAGTACAGTAGTACCGCACAACAGCTGGCATACAGGGGCTGGCATCAAGTGAACAGGCAAGAAGAGTTACTGACTGGAGGAGGGAGAGGAGGTGGGAGATGGCAGAGCTGAAGGATCGTCAGCAGTAGGATATGGAGGGTGAGCTGCAATTTCACTCCCGCCTGATGCTGATGGAACGCACGTTCGCATCTTTGAAAGTTCTCAACTTGAAGGTTCGTATGTAGGGGACTTACTGTATATGGAAGTATCCTCTGAATTCTGGGGAAATGGTTGCTTGAATACATCCTTGCTGCCCTCATCTTTCAATTTAAAACCAGCTACTGAACATTTTTTGAGGCCAGCAGCTTTTTTGTTTTTGAGGCCAGCATTTTTTGAGGTTTTAGGGTAGAAGCAAGATCTAGTGATCTCTGGGGGCTAGTCTGAGTTCAGTGAGAGCCGGGCCACCAGAGGCCCAGGCCCCAGGAGTGATGGTCAGAAGGAAAGAGGTAACATCTGGGAACACTTGGCTTATGCAAATCCAAGAACTTCCTGAGGGAGCTGTATGCCTGCCCCTGTGAGTATTCTTCAGCCTCACTGCTCCACTGCTCAGAAAGCTGAGGGGGAGTAAATCGGTGTGCTCAATCCTTTCTACCCTGGGAAAATGCCAGCTGAGGAGACTACGGAGTAGAGGGAGTCCTTCTGGGACCAGCGACCCACCAGCCGGAGCACTGCTGACCCAGAAGAGCAAAGACTGCTGGGCGGTCCATGACTCAAGAGCCTGACCTGCCGCAGATCCCCAGCAGCTGAACACGCACCCCGGGGAGCCAGCGAAGGAAAATACCAACGTACCTGCGGGGTCTTCGAAATGAGAAAGAGAGAGAACTGGTGTATCACAGAGAACAGCCAGTACAAACCTACAGGAGAAGAGAGAAGGTAATCTGAACAGAAACTGATGATGAAAACGACACCCGAAGGAGCCACAGATACAGTGTGACATGCATGCACGCACACGCACACACACACACACACACACACACACACTCATGTTCTGGATTGAAGGAAAATCTCATATTCAGACTAAACATTTCAGGAGATGAATCAAAGGAGAGGAAGGTTACTGGTGCAACTGGATGTGGAATACCAAATGGAGAAATAAAACACATATCAAAAATTTAAAGAGATGGAAATGATGAAGTGAAATCAGAGAGGTTGGGGGGATGATGGAGGCAACCAAATATCTGTCTATTTGAATTATTCAATATTGGAATTATTATTATTGGAAAAATGGAAATTCATCAAATGGAGGAAGTGGGAGGCAGGCAATAATGAAACAAAACAATGGAGGAAATTTTCCCTGAAATTTTTCCAACAAAGACCTGATCAGAAGATTTTAAGGAGTAACTGAATTCCACCACCCCCCCCCAAAAAAAACCCAAACACCAAGTATACATATAAAGCTTACCAACCTCCAGAGAAGGAAAATAAGTAACTTACAATGAAAATCAATGAGGCTGGCACTGGACTTCTCATCTGCAATACTGGAACTAAATGATGATGTAATATCTACAGACTTTTGAGGGGAAAAGGGAATCCTAAAGGAAGACTAATAATAATATGTGACTATAAATACTGAAGGATCTCAGCCTGGTACTTGGGGAGGGGCAGGTGGAGAGGAAAAAAATTAAAGCATTTAAATCTCTTTGGGGCTTGGGGAGCATGATGTAAAAGAATTACAATCAGTCATCTTAATGTGAAGAAATTGATGGTGTTTTTCATATAATGGAAGATTATATAATTGTGATTATGTATTTTTTTCTGAATATGAAAAAGAAAAGGTAATTGCTAGCTCTATAGAACACCAAAATCTAAAAGAAAAACAGAGGGAATTCCCTGGCTGTCCAGTGGTTAGGACTCCATGTTCTCACTGCCAAGGGCCCGCATTCAATCCCTGGTTGGGGAACTAAGATTCCACAAGCTATGAGGCCCAGGCAAAGAAACCCCAAACAACAACTACAAAAAACCCTCATTAAACTGTATACCTAATATGTGTGCAATTTGTTGTATGTAAATTATACTTTAAAAAAAATAAAAGCAAAAGAGATAATAAATGGCCATATTATCAAGCCAGCAAAAACAAGAAAAAGGAACAGAAATAACAAAGTAAATAAATAGTAAGCTCGAATTAAAATGGAAGGAATAAAATAAAATATATCCATTTTTACAGTAACCTCAAAGGGACTGAATTGTCCTATTAAAATGCAAGGTGTGCTAAATAGGATTAGAGAACAAAACCCAGGCATATGCTATTGTTAGGAATACTGCATCAGCCAGAAATGCGTGTAACAGAAAGCTGAATCACAGTGGTTTAAACATATGAGAAATTTGTTTTCCCTTGTGTAACAAGAGGTAGGTGCAGAGCTGGGGCAGCTGCTCCGAAAAGCTCTAATCTCTACTGTCAATTCTAGGTTCCCCTCACCCTTGGCACCTCTGCTGGGTATGGTGGCTTACCTGGTGGTGCGACCTTCAACCTTCATTCCTAAGGGATCGGAGCCCTTCCTGGTAACTATGCTGCTGTCAGTTTGAGGCCATGATGGATGGATATGTCCATCTACCATCAAAACTGGGCGCCTCCTCCATATACCAAGCTCAGGCTTCTTCCTCCTCTGTCAACTGGTCATAAGGGACCCACTTCCCACTGCAGGCAGCCATAGGTTTTTTGTTTTCTTTTGGCAGTGCCAAGTGGCTTGCAGGACCTTAGTTCCCTGACTAGGGATTGAACCTGGGCCCCCAGCACTGGAAGCTTGGAGTCCTAACCACTGGACAGCCAGGGAGTTCCCTCAGCCATAGGTTTAAGCCAAGGAGCAGGCAACAGGTGGATGAAATGGGGGTCAGGGCCGCTTACTCACTCAGCTTGCTTGTGCCATCTGGCCCTCCTCTGCTCAATCTTGGCAACTCCGGTGGGAGGGTGAGGGCATGCGGCATGTCTGAAGAAGTCCTCCCAGGAGAGACTCCTCTTGAATCACTGAAAGTGGTGTCTCTCGGAGGAGTCGGAAAGGGACAGAGGGACATTCTGAACAATGACAAGACCTCCAGTTAGGAATTGTTGAGGTTGGACACTGCCATGGCAGTCCCCAAATTATAGGAGAAAGAATTATGCTACGTGTCCCTAACTTCAGGTGTGGTACAACGATGGCATCTTCTCTTGATTCATCTCCCCTTATTCCAGTGTTTCCCAACCTTTATTTTTTTAAGTTATAGCTCCTCCAAGGGGACTTTTTAGATATTATTTTTCCTAATTGTCCTCTCCATAAAAATTTAATACCACAGATATACTGCATATCTGTTTATGTAATATGGTCCTTTGAGGGCCACAAACCATTGTAATAGCTAAGAATTTTTTCAGGCTCCAAGAACAAACTTTCACCCCCTTGGGGGCAATATTGCCCCTGTTGAGAATGCATGTCTATTCCATTAAGAAAAAAACTAAAGCAGGCAGGAAAAAAGCAGTATTATAATTTAAATTATCTGGTATGTTTCTTTGACAGAAACGCAGTGACACACATAACTGTGAAAAATGTCTCTCCAGCACTGTGCATTAATGTGGGTTAATGAAAATGGGTGGCTGAAATAAGGAGAGTGGGGATTGGAAGGCAGACCGCTTTCAGCCGGAGCAGAGACGTGGTGGAGTCTTTCATGTGCGACTAGAGCCCTCTGCTGGCCATTTTGGGAACATACCCTAGTAAATTAAATGTAGCCCATTCATTTACCTTCTATCTCCCCAGCATCCCCAACGTGTCATTGATGAGCTCTAGGCTTGGGTTCGAGGCTCAGCAAGGTTTAATAACCTTATGAGAAAAGGTTATTAATGCCAGAACCACACAGTGGTAAGTGGTAAAGCTGGCATTCAAAGTCAGGTTTGTCTGAATCCAAAGCCCATACTTTCCTCCTCAAGAGGTTGAGGTTCATTTACTCACCTATAGCTGTCCAACTGCTCCAGCATCATTTGTTGAAAAGTCTATTCTCCTCCACTGAATTCCTTCTGCACCTTTGTAAAAAACCAGTTGGGCATATTTGTGTGGGTCTATTTCCCACATAAAGCTTCCTCCTTAATTGTAAGCCCCTCCTTCCTCCATAGATGTAACTGCTATCCTAGATTTTGTGTTAACCATCCACTGGCTTTCCTTTGTAGTTTTACTGCTTATATATGGATCCCTCAACAGTGTGTTGAATTCTTTGTTTTTGAACTTTATATAAATGCAATAACATGGTATTTATATTTTCCTTTTTTATTAAACATTATTGTTTTAAGATAACAATCTTGGTATGTATAACTGAGGTTCATTTTCATTGGTGTATGTTATTCCCATTGTATAAACATACCAATATTTATCTAGTCTATTGTTAATGGACATTTGCTACTTTCTCTTTTTTTCAATTGTCATTAGAAAACTCTGAAAGGTTGCAATGAGCCTTCTTGTACATGTTTGTTGGTGCAGATGTGCAAGAGTTTCTTTAGGGCAAGGTTTTCCTGTGATGGAGCTGCTGGCACCCTGGATGAGCCCCTTTTCCTGTCCTTTCTCTGACACGGTGCAGGGTATTGGGTATCTTTGGTCCTCCCACACACTAAATGCCTGAAGCACCCTCAATCATAGCGACAACTAATCATCCCAGTATTTCCAAACACCCTTTAGAATGCCCAGTTGTTTTAGGGTGTATCTAGAAGTACAATTGTTGAGGCACACGTTATGTCACTGTTCAATTTTCACTTATATACTGTATTGTCGGGATTCAGAGAGAGGTGGGTTCCCTATGTAAATCCAACATACACGTAATTCATGTTATATAATACACTCATGCACTATATACCTATCCATATACTTCAGGTCTTCACATATATATTTAACACTGCTGTGCCAATGACCTTAACTTATTCCTGACAAAAGCTCCACTTTCACATTCTATTAAGAACTGAATATTTTATTATTTTTTTGTAACAAGTTTGGTATCACATCTGAAATACTTCTATTTCCACAAGAACATTTTCCCACAAGAACATTTTTATCCATATTCCTTAAAATAATACATTTGCCCTCCATATTTTTGAATACTTCTTGAGAGCTTTCACACAAAGCATTCATAGAGAGCTCCTATTTCACTCCTATATTACTTCTCTAATTCCAATTGGCTCTAACCTATTGATAAAGACTTTCCTACATGTGTTGACATCTAAACGGTTCTGTCCTATAATTTTGCTGATGTTCAATGGCTATGAACTGCAGAGGATGGCTTCTGCATGTGGAGAGTGTTGGTGGGAGTTTTCTTCTTATGTTTTTTTCTTTGATGTTTGGTGAGGGCTGACCTCTGGCTGAAGGTTTTTCTACATTCATTACATTCATAGGGTTTTTCCCCTGTGTGAATTCTCTGATGTTTTGTGAGGGCTGACTTTTCATAGAAGGTTTTCCCACATTCAGGACATCTGTAGGGTTTCTCTCCTGTATGAGTTCTCTGATGTACAATGAGGTTGGATTTCACGCAGAAAGATTTCCAGCATTCATTACATTTATAGGGTTTCTCTCCTGTGTGGGTCCTTTGATGTTGAGTAAGGTTTGACTTCACACAGAAGGTTTTCCCACATTCATTACATTTATAGGGTTTCTCTCCCGTGTGAGTTCTCTGATGTACGGTGAGGGCTGACTTCTGGCAGAAGGATTTTCCACATTCACGACATTTGTAGGGTTTTTCTCCTGTGTGAGTTCTCTGATGCTCAGTGAGGTTGGACTTTACAAAGAAGGACTTCCCACATTCACTACATTCATAGGGCTTTTTTCCTGTGTGCATACTCTGATGTTGAGAAAGGTCCGTTTTCTTAGGGAAGCTGTCCCCACATTTATTACAGTCATAGGTTTTCTTCCCTTTGTGAGCCCTCTGATTTTGAGTGAGGTGTGATTTCTTACTTAAGACGCTCTCACTTTCACTACACTCATTATTTGGTTCCCCCGAGCACGTTCTCTGATGTTGACTGAGTTTCAGCGTCTTGTGGGATGATTTCTCACACTTACTACCTTTAAAGCTTTTCTTGCTCGTGTTAATTCTCTGCTTTAGAGCGAGGTAGGACTCCTTTTTCACAGCTCTCTCACTATCATTACACTTACTGGGTTTTTCCGTTGTGTGAGTTCTCGGATGTTGAGTCAGGTGTGGCTTTTTGTGGAAGGATTTCCCACACTGGTTACAGTCACAGATTTTCTCTTCTGTATCAGTTCGCTCATTTTGAGTGTGGGATGACTTCTGCAAGGCTTCCTCACTTCTGTTATACTCAACAGGTTTTCCTCCTGTGTGCATTCTCTGATGTTGAGTAAGGTTCGACCTCTTGCCAGAAGATTTCCCCAATTTGTTACATTCACAGTGAGCTCTCTGATGTGCACGTTTTGACTTCAAGCATGAGGATTTCCTATTTTTACTGGATTCATGTGGTTTCCTTTCCTGAAGAGTTCTTGGACAAGCACCAAGCTTTAACTTTTGGAGGAAGGCTTGTCCATACTTGTTACCTTCAGAGGGTTTCTCTCCTGTATGAGCTCTCTTACATGCAACAAAGGCTGTTTTTCTGTGAAAAGCTTTCTCACAATGATTATATTCAAGACACTGCTCCAAAGCTGAATTCTTCTGACACTGAATAAAGTCCTCAATTTGTCTGTGGGATTTCCCCTTTTGATCATTTTCACCGGGCTTGTTCCCTGTATGGGTTTTCTCATGCACAGTAGTAAGGAATCCACATCCATTGAAATCATTAGATTTTTTTCTCACACTGCTTCTATTACTAATAACTAATTCAAAAACACTTTTCAAGTTTGTTACAAATGGGTCACATTGATGGGATATTTTTTTTGAGGGCACTAGATTTGTGGTCATATTAAGTGTTTCTCTGAAGGTCTTATTTCTACCCTCAGTCAATGTTTTGTTGTTGATGAATGAACCTTGCCTCAAATAGTTGTCTTCATTTTCTTGGCTTATCTCTTCCATGTTATTGGTTCTTTGGACTTCTAGAAATATAAAATATTAACATACATGATAAATCTTAACAGATTTCTTAAGGAATAGGCTTGTATACAAATGCCCTAAGTTGAGTTAATTCTTAGGTTTCAGACACAGTCTCCTGGGATGAAAGAACTCCTAAGCATATATTTATCCTACTCTTTTAGTTGGTACATGAAAACAAAAACAAAAACACATATTGCAGTAGGAAAAGGGAGAGAAAGCTGAACATTAATACAAGAAGCTTTGGCTTGTTACAAAAATTACCTCACAATGGGCAGAGAGTTTGAAATAAAACACAAGGAGTGGTGAAGTGAGTCCAAAGGATGTCAGGAAAACAACTGATCCGAGGATGGAGGGTATGAAAAGAATGGGGCAAAGATAAGGGACACTGAGTAGGGAGACGAGGAAGTCTAAAGGGTCATCAAGGGAAGGGTCAGAGCAGAGATAGAGGATAAGCCATGTTTGCGTATCATTCGATTCTACCAGAGCTAATCAATAGTTATTTGTCTTGATCGACAACTTTACTTTTCCCTCTTTCAATCTGCTGATGTACTGTACCAAGTGACTGTGCCCTGTCACAATACTGATTTTTAATTTCACTTTTAAAATACTGCAGTACAGTTGATTTACAATATTGTGTTAATGTTTGGTGTACAGCGAAGTGATTCGGTTATGCACGTACATATGTATATACCTATATCCTTTTTTTTTTTTTTTGAGGTACGCGGGTCTCTCACTGTTGTGGCCTCTCCCGTTGCGGAGCACAGGCTCCGGATGCGCAGGCTCAGCGGCCGTGGCTCACGGGCCCAGCCGCTGCACGGCATGTGGGATCTTCCTGGACCGGGGCACGAACCCGCGTCCCCCGCATCGGCAGGCGGACTCTCAACCACTGCGCCACCAGGGAGGCCCCCTATATCCTTTTTGTAATGCTTTTCCATTATAGTTTAATACGAGATATTGAATCTGGGTCCCTGGGTGATACAGTAAAACCTTGTGTTTTTTTTGTTTTTTTTTTTTTTTTTGCGGTACGCGGGCCTCTCACTGTTGTGGCCTCTCCCATTGCGGAGCACAGGCTCCGGATGCGCAGGCTCAGCGGCCATGGCTCACGGGCCCAGCCGCTCCGCGGCACGTGGGATCTTCCCGGACCGGGGCACGAACCCGCGTCCCCCGCATCGGCAGGCGGACTCTCAACCACTGCGCCACCAGGGAGGCCCCCTATATCCTTTTTCCATTATAGTTTAATACGAGATATTGAATCTGGGTCCCTGGGTGATACAGTAAAACCTTGTGTTTGATGCTACTTTCACATCAGTTTTTACTCCTCTCTGATTTCTCTCTTTGTTTTGGTGAGAACTCAAGCACCTGGCTATTCGACTTGGTCTTAGGACCTTTATTAATCTTTGTCTTAAAAATTTGGGGCTATGGGCCTCCCTGGTGGCGCAGTGGTTGAGAGTCCGCCTGCCGATGCAGGGGATACGGGTTCGTGCCCCGGTCTGGGAGGATCCCACATGCCGCGGAGCTGGGCCCGTGAGCCATGGCCGCTGAGCCTGCGCGTCCGGAGCCTGTGCTCCGCAACGGGAGAAGCCACAACAGTGAGAGGCCCGCATACCGCAAAAAAAAAAAAAAAAAAAAAAAAATTTGGGGCTATGAGTGATTATCATTATCTTCTACTATTTTCATTTTATGCAATAACATTGTTTGTATGCTTAAAAACTTAAGACTTTTCTGTAGCAGATAAAACAGATAGAAGCCAATATGCTAGCAAGAAAAATCTGATACTGAATTTTCATGCTTAGACTTTATACTAGACTTTTATACCTAAATTCACAACACATGTTCAACTGATCATCCCACAAGCCTACAGTATTGTCGGCTCCTATCAGACCAGGGTATTTAATTCCATCGATTGTGTGTTTCCAACAACAAATACACTCTCATGGTCTTCACTTAGCACATATTATGTCCTTAGCTCTACTCAGAACCTAGATATCCTTCAGACTAATGCTACTATCCCACTGTTAAAAAAAAAATCTCAACACTTTTAAGGTCCATTTGTGGTAAAATTGGCAAGTAAATACTGTCTGTATAATATATTCTAACACTATGTCCACAGCTACGATACTTCCTATTTCTGCGAACAAGCCTGACTTTCATTGCTTTTGGCAGTTTTTCCCGTTTTTTTAAAGTTTGGGATTTCAGTTGCCTCCAACCTCTTAAAAAAATGGAATTGACATTAAAATTTTTTTCCTTGTGGCCTTTGGATAATTTGCAGGGGGAAAAAAAGGGCGATGCTGACTACATTTGCATCTGCATATTGGGAATTCACTCTTTCCTTCTAAAAAACACTTTTTTCACGTGGCTCCTGGGAAACCCCTGACTCCTGATTCTCCCTCTACCATAGCGGGTGCTCCTTCTTGGTCTCTTTTGCTAGAGCCCTATGTCTCCGTGACCTCCAAATGTAATGCTCAAGGGTGCAGTCCCTGACCTCTTCTCTTACCTACTATCTTACTCAGAGTAGAATTCAGTCTTACCAGGCCTATAAAGCTTTGCCTCTAGCTAACTGTCTGACATCATCTGCTGCTTTCTCCGCACTGAACCCTCTCCAGTCCCACCAACTTCCCTGCTGTTCTCTGACTACACCAGGCACGCTCCTGTCTCAGAGGCTTGGCATCTGCTGTTCCTTGATCTGGAATCTCAGATAACCCGTCGCTCACTCCATCCCTTCATTCAAGATTCCATTCTACTCTCCTGTTCAAATGTCCACCTCCTCAAAGGGGCCTTCCCTGACTTCCTTCGGAAAAAGGACTCCCTGTCGGTCTCCATCCCCTTCCTTCATCTGACTTTAATTTCTCAGAGTGCCAATTACTACCAGACATGTGATATATGGATCTGCTATTTGGATCTACTGATAGGAGCAGAGACTTCGCTTTTGTATCTCCTGTGACTTAGAATGTGACTGGTGCATAGCTGGTGCTTCGTAAATATTTATTGAATAAAATGATCCATCAACAAATGCATATTCACAGAACATTTGGCACAGGAGGGAACGTAAATGATGGCCATTATTGAACAGAGAGAAAAACAGAGAGATAAAGGTCTAGGATGAGGAAGGCAGCAACTGGATTCTGCAAAAACCAAGCGAATCTCTCTCTATAAAAGTCAAACAGAAAACAAAGAGTATTTATATATGAGAGTGATATATGGAAGCCTAATATCTAAGGTATGGTAGTCATCTGCCTTTAGTCACTCCTAAAAGTTTGGAGCCTGTAAAAGAGATTCCTAAAACCCATTTCAAAGATACTACCCCCTGAACTGGCCACTTTGGATCCAGTTTCCCCTGGCTGCCTTCCAGGTGACCTAATTAACTCACCTGGATGGCTCTCACTTGGGAGCTGTCCCTTTAATATCCACGGTTCTTCTTCTTGTTCCAACTTGAGTATCAGCTCAGGTTTGGAAACACAGTGACCTGTTGTGGGAAATGACATGGGACTTGGCAAAGTTACTTAGGAGTCAAGCCCTTTGAAGAATCAGAAGGGAGAAGCTTTAGGAGCTGTAGAATCATGGGGACCCTTTCACTAGGGAGGTGAGAATACAATATCCTTTCAAGTTCCCTAAAAGGTTTTTGAATCCAAAATCTCAAACCCAAAATGCATGATGCGCTACAGTGACTTGGTTCCTAAGACAGGAAATGCATGCTGTCGGGAGTGGCACGGGAAGCTGGGCTTACCCAGGGACACCAGGTGCCCGTAGTTCTCCAGCATCACATCCCTGTACAGGAGCCTCTGAGCACGGTCCAGCAACTGCCACTCCTTCTGGGTGAAGTCCACTGATACATCCTCGAACAACACCGATCCCTGTAATAGCCCAAGGCTGCTCAGTCTGCAGTGCTCAAGACCAGATGGCACGGGAAATATGTAGGGGGTACTGATTCTACCATATTCACTGCAAAGAGTTGACCAGAAAATGTTATAAAGGTCCTCTACCACATACCGTCCATCATGTTATACAGGCAGATCCCAGAGATACTGCAGGTTTGGTTCCAGACTACTGCAATCGAGTCACACGAATTTTGGGGGGGTTCTCAGTGCATATAAACATTATATTTATGCTATTTACTAAGCATGCAATAGCACTATATCTAAAAAAGCAACGTACATGCCTTAATTTAAAAACACTTTGTTGCTAAAAAAATGCTAACAATCGAGCCTTCAGCAAGTTGTAACCTTTTTGCTGGTGGAGGGTCTAGCCGTGAGGTTGGTGGCTGATCAGGGTGGTGGCTGCCGAGAGCTGAGGTGACCATGGCAATTTCTTAAAATAAGACAACAATGAATTCTGCCACATTGATTGATTCTTCCTTTCACGAACGATTTCTCTTTAGCATGCAATGCTGTTTGATAGCATTTTACCCACAGTAGGACTTGTTTCAAAATCGGAGTCAATCCTCTTAAACCCTGCCACTGCTTTATCAACTAAGTATGTGTAATATTCTAAATCCTTTGTTGTCATTTCAACAATCTTTGCAACATCTTTCCCAGGAAAGATGAAGTACTTTCCTGAAGTAACCCCTGAAGTTACTTCCTCCCTGAAGTCTTGAACCCCTCAAAGTCATCCTTGGGGGTTGGAATCAACTTCTTCCAAACTCTTGTTAATGTTGATATGTTGACTTCTTCCCATGAATCACAAATGTTCTTCAGGGCATCTAGAATGGTAAATGCTTTCCAAAAGGTTTTCAATTTATTTTGCCCAGATCCATCAGAAGAATACCTATCTACTGCAGCTATCACCTTATTTTTTTTAAATTAATTAATTAATTAATTTATTTTTGGCTGCTTTGGGTCTTTGTTGCTGTGCGCGGGCTTTCTCTAGTTGCGGTGAGCGGGGGCTACTCTTTCATTGTGGTGCGCAGGCTTCTCATTGCGGTGGCTTCTCTTGCTCCGGAGCACGGGCTGTAGGCACGTGGGCTTCAGTAGTTGTGGCACGCGGGCTTAGTAGTTGTGGCTCACGGGCTCTAGAGCGCAGGCTCAGTAGTTGTGGTGCACGGGATTAGTTGCTCTGCGGCATGTGGGATCTTCCTGGACCAGGGCTTGAACCTGTGTCCCCTGCATTGGCAGGCAGATTCTTAACCACTGCACCACCAGGGAAGCCCAGCTATCGCCTTATGAAGTGTACTTCTTAAAGAAATTACTCCTTGCTCCATGAGCTGCACAATGCATGTTGTGTTAGCAGGCATGAGGACAACATTAATCTCATGGTCCATCTCCATCATAGCTCCTGGGTGACCAGGTGCATTGTCAGTGAGCAGTAATATTTTGAAAGGAATCTTCTTCTTTTTTTTTTTTTTTTTTTGGCAGTGGGTCTCAACAGTGGGATTAAAATATTCAGGAAACAATGTTATAAACAGATGTGCTGGCATCCAGGCTTTGTTGTTCCATTTATAGAGCCCAGGCAGAGTAGATTTAGCATAATTCTAAGGGTCCTAGGATTTTCAGAATGGTAAATGAGCACTGGCTTCAACTTCAAGTCACCAGCTGCATTAGCCACTAACAAGAGAGTCAGCCTGTCCTTTGAAGCCAGGCATTGACTTCTCCTCTCTAGCTATGAAAGTCCTAGATAGCAGCTTCCTGACCTCTCTCAGCCTTCATAATATTGAAGAGAGTTAGGGTCTTTCTCTAGATTAGTCTTTGGCTTAAGGAAATGTTGTGGCTGCTTTGATCTTCTATCCAGACCACTAAAACTTTCTCCATATCAGCAATAAGGCTGTTTCGCTTTCTTATCATTTGCGTGTTCACTGAAGTAGCACTTTTAATTTCCTTCAAGAACTTTTCCTTTGCATTCACAACTTGGCTAACTGTTTGGCACAAAAGGCCTAGCTTTCAGCCTGTCTCAACTTTCAACATGCCTCCCTCACTAAGCTTAATCATTTCTAGCTTTTGATTTTAAATGAGAAACATTCAACTGTTCCTTTCACTTGAACACTTAGAAGCCATCGTAGGGCTATTAAGTGGCCTAATTTCAATAGTGTTGTATCTCAGGGGATAGGGGGCTCTAAGGAGAGGGAGAGAGATGGGGGAAGAGCTGGTCAGTGGAGCAGTCAGAACACACAAAACATTTATAGATTAAGTTTGCCATCTTATATGGGCAAAGTTCGTGGTGCCCCAAAACAATTATAATAGTAACATCAAAGATCACTGATCACAGATCACCCTAACAAATACAATAATAATGAAAAAGTTTGAAATATTGCAAGAATTGCCAAAATGTGACACAGAGACACGAACTGAGCAAATGCTGTTGTGAAAACGGCACCAATAGACTTGCCTGATGCAGGGTTGCCACAAACCTTCAATTTGTAAAAAAAAAAAAAAAAAAAAGCACTATCTGCAAAGCTCCATAAAGCAAAGTACAATAAAATGAAGTCTACCTGTATTTTGTTGGAGAAAGAGAAATCATAGCAGAAATACTCTGCTTCTATCTTTAGTTGGTGATTCATAAAACAATTTGAGTTCCTCTATAGGCCTACAATTGTCCTAGCCATAGAGGATGCCAAGGTAAGACACTTGTCCTGTTTTGTCTTTTTAATTTATTTTATTGAAGTATAGTTGATTTACAATGTTGTGTTAATTTCTACTATACAGCACAGTGATTCAGTTATACATATATATATACATACTTTTTCATTCTTTTCTATTATGGTTTATCACAGGATATTTAATATACTTCCCTGTTCTATACAGTAGGACCTTGTTGCTTATCCATCCTATATATTAATAGTTTTCATCTGCTAATCCCAAACTCCCAATCCGTCCCTCCCCCACTCCCCCTCCCCCTTGGCAACCACAAGTCTGTTCTCTTTGTGGGTCTGTTTCCGTTTTGCAGATAAGTTCATTTGTGTCATATTTTAGATTCCACATATAAGTGATATCACATGGTATTTGTCTTTCTCTTTCTGACTTCATTTAGTATGATAATCTCTAGGTCCATCCGTGTTGCTGCAAATGGCATGATTTCATTCTTTTTTACGGCTGAGTAGGATTCCATTGTGTACGTGTGACACCGGTCCTGTCTTTAAGGAGTTTACAGAATGATGGGACTTTCTACATAAACATAGACATGCAGTAATAAATTACAGGAACCATGAAAAAATGTGTGTACGAGGTAGAGTGAGGTCACAAAGGGAGAGGGGGGTTAAATCTCAGCTTTTTCAGGGTATGCTTCATGGAGGAGAAAAAGCTTTGATTGCACAACCTAACCTCCTCTGCCTCCAAAACTACAGCAGGGAGAGTCATAAAAACACCAATATACTTCTCAGATCAGAGGAAGTCTCTGGAAGATATAGAGTAGGAGGCAGATACTGGAGGCATTGTGCTCTCCCCTTAATGCAAACATAGAACGCGCAAAAGTCTCAAGTTCTGTTCAGAGCCCGGAGAGACCTCCCAGTTCAGCAGCAGCTGCAGCTGGAAGCCAAGATGGGCTCTGGGCTGAAGAACAGGGAACGTGAGTCACGGAAGGGCTGCCACACTCCTGACCCCCAGGAGGGGTGGGCTGAGGGTTAACACTCAGGAGAACATTCCCTGAAAAAGCAAGGAACTTCAACAAGGACTTGCTGTATAGCACAGGGAACTCTACTCAACACTCTGTAATAACCTATATGGGAAAAGAATCTGAAAAAGAATAGATATACGTACATGTATAACTAAATCACTTTGCTGTACACCTGAAACTAACACAACATTGTCAGTCAACTCTACGCCAGTATAAAATAAAATTTAAATTTAAAAAAAAGCAAGGAACTGCCTGTAGGTGTCTGCGTGAACTTTGCATCCAAAGAGAGCAGCAGGGTACTGTGCTTAGTCCCCTGATTCGGTCACAGCTTTTGCTTTAAGGCAACTCTGGGGAAACAGACTATCATGCTCTGCCATCAGGTAAGGCACTACGCCCCTTGGCAAGCGGAAGGGGGTCCCCTCAAGCTTTGTCCCTCTCTGGAGAGCCTAAGTGAAGCCTGTTCTGTACACATAACCTAATAATCCGTATAAGAGGCCCCAAGTCAGTCCTTTCGTTCAAAGGAAAATCTTGCCAAGGAAACAGATCTCTGCCTTGCTGAGCCTCACACATCAGCTGCCTACATTGATCTAATGAGGCCTTTACCTTTCTCTTCACACAGAAAACAGCAAAGGGTCCAGATGCTGGAGGGAAAACAACGATCTGAGAAAGAAGCATCAGCAATAACAGATTTGAAGACTGCTAAACAAATTTAATGCCAGTAAAAAGCAACAGCCTGAAAGATAAGTACCAAGACCAAAAGATTGAAGACTATGAACACAAATGTAAGTAAAGATACTGAAGAGAATAATTTTTAAGTATTCCCATTGGTGTCTGCAAATCATATAAGAGAGTCTTATTTCCCTAAAGGGAGAAAAGTTGGCTATGTACACAGAAAAAGGTTACAGATATTAAATACTCTTTTGCTGACTTAGGACAACAACAAAAAACCCAAAAACTCTTAAGATAAGACTTGAAAACAAAATGACCCAAATGACAAAAAATGAGCAAATCTCTCAACGCACGGAATAAAAACACAGAAAAATGGAAATGATGAAAGTAAAGGAGCACAGAGGGCCGACTGTGGAGAGGCACTGACCGTATCATGGGATTTCTGCGTGGCAGGAACAAAGAGAGTGGAGGGAAGGAAATAATCACAGAAAGAACCGAAAGTGTCCCAGAGCAAGTCAGTCTTCATCTCCATAGGATCCATCCAATTACCAAGCAGGCGCTCTGAAAAAAGACAGGCAGCCAGACACACTGCCTGCGGAAATATCTGAAGCCCAAGGATAATGAAAAACTTGCAAGAAGAAAAAATAAAACCGGTTACTACAGAGGAATGAGAATCAAGCTGCCACACGACTTCTCAGTCTCCCCAAACACTAGGAGATAATGCAGATCATCTATAATCTTCTGAAGGAAAGGGATTTCAACCCCAAATTCTATAACCAGTCACTCATTCATGGAGTGGGGCAGAATAAAGGCCCTTTCAGATACCCAGACTCAGAAGGCGTATAACCACATAGTGATTCTGTAGACCGCTCCAGAGGCCTCTATCAAAACTCAGCAGAAGCTGGGAAAGAATGCATGCCATACGAACTCGTGGTGGACAGACAGAGCTACAGGAACTGGTTCTTGGTACGGCCAGAGAGGGTGGGTGACTTATAGACTATGAAAGGGAAGCGTGCATGGAGCTAACGCAACAGGAAACATCTTTTGGAAGTTATTTATGAAGGGTATGCAGGCAAAGATTTTACATTTTGGGGGCTTCCCTGGTGGCGCAGTGGTTGAGAGTCCACCTGCCGATGCAGGGAACACGGGTTCGTGCCCCGGTCTGGGAAGATCCCACATGCTGCGGAGCGGCTGGGCCCATGAGCCATGGCCGCTGAGCCTGCGCATCCGGAGCCTGTGCTCCTCAAGGGGAGAGGCCACAACAGTGAGAGGCCCACGTACCGCAAAAAAAAAAAAAAAGATTTTACATTTTTGGACAAAGCTTCATATTGTGGGTACCAAGCCTGAGGATTCCTGAAACTTTGGAAGAAGAGCTGTTACAGTGATTGACAGTGATGCTGAAGCAGGCCATGCCCAGTTCAACAATAGGCCATCTGGAGTCAGGTAGTAAAATCAGCCATTGAAGACAGAATGCCTGGTCCTCTGGATGGGCTGGGGCTGCCAGAGCAGAAGGTCGGCAGAAGACACCTCACACTGTCTTTCTACCTAAGTAGGGTTCCCAGATTTAGTAAATAAAAATACAGGGCTCTCAGTTAAATCTGAATTTCACATAAGCAACAATTACATTCTTTGTATAAGTATGTCCCATGCAAGATTTACTTTATTTTATGCGTCCTATGTCTTATCTGGCAACCTTAGGCCTAAGAGGTCTCCCATTCCAAGATCTTGGGCTGGTTGGAACACAAGCAGATGATAACTTACTCCCAACAAAGGGTGGAAAGTTTGCAGTGGACTTGGACTCCAGGTCTCCACCTGGCCAAATTTCTAATGATGCATCCTTAGAATGATTGCAGTTACAAGCTCTTGAGAAGTTATTTACTTTTACTTCAGTGAAAAGGGGATAATAAAAGTGCCTACCTCCTAATGCTGTTATCAGAATTATATGAGCTAATCCAGGTAAGGAATTTAAGAGTGACTGGAGCATAATAAGCAGCCCTAAATTGTAGGTAATATTATAACTGATTGTTATACTACTATAATTCTGTCACTTTATCTTCAAACTTGGGACAGCAAAAATAAGCGGGAAATGTATATTAGAATTGAAATAATTATTGTTTAAGTAGCTAGAAGATGTGATACAATTGTTAACAAAGAATTCTAAGAATACATAATTATCATGTAAAGAGAAAATGAAAAAAAATATTTAGAGCATTTCCACAAAGCCCGAGGTAAGGGAGGAGTGTATCTTATTTGGATGAAACTACAGATGAAAATGATTCCTGCTGTTGGTAGAAAAATGTGTTCACATATGTGTTAAACACATCACAGGTAATAATGGAATAAAAATAAAATGTAGACCTTCAAAACCAGTAGAAGAAGAAAGAAGGAAAGTAAAATAATAAAACAGGAAAACATTGGGAAACGAAAAAATGAAGGACAATTGACAAGAAAGCATGGTTATTAAAAATGCAAAGCAACTCTTAGATGTCACTGAAAAATACTGAGTAATAAGTAAACAACTCACCTGGGCTGTGTTCATTTTCTCCTGCTCCTGGAAAAGTTTAGAGAACTGAGAAGGCAGAGCTGAAGGAAAGGGAAAGAGCAAAGAAATTGTGAGAAATATGATCAACCTTGAAGGTCCTTATAGCACTTGCCTAGAAATCCCCACGTATTAGCTGACCGTCACATGGTGGGAGATTGTCTCTGACCCTTCAGAAGGCGCAGGCATGCTGAGGGGACTCTGGCAACCCTGGTATAACCAGGGGGAGCTAAAAGAAGCAGGCTTTTCATTGTGGAGAGTAAATATTTTTTCCTTATTGGTTTCTTACAATTTATAGTCTTCTTTGTTTTAATAGCAGACAAATATAAAATAAGGTAAAATCCAACTAAGAAAGACCTGGTTAAACCCAGATAGCATAGCAACGATGCCATGCTGTGCTTTTGGCTGTTATTAAACCTGTTACATTTGTGAAGTTTTTGATGTCTGGGATTCACAGTAAAATAATCCAGTAGAGGGTTTCCCTGGTGGCTTACTGCTTAAGACTCCACCTGCCAAGGCAGGGGACATAGGTTCACGCCCTGGTCTGGGAAGATCCCACCTGCCCCGGAGCAGCTAAGCCCGTGCACCACAACTACCGAGCCTGCGCTCTAGAGCCCGCGTGCCACAACTACTGAGCCCGTGCGCCTAGAGCCCGTGCTCCGCAACGAGATAATAATAATCCAGTAGAAGAAGGTGGAGGAGGAAAGTGTATGCATGCGTGCATACGTGCGTGCATGCCGGTAGCAGGGAGGATATATATGTTGATCATTGCTGAAGCTGTGACAAGTATACAGAGTCATATTATTTTCTTTACTGTTGTATGTTTTGAATATTTCCATTTTAAAAAGTGTATAAAATGATGCAACAACCAAAACCTGATAGAAATTCTACTGATATTTTTAACTCTGTGAAGTTAAAGAATTAATAGGAACTTCTGACAACAGGGATAGGGGTGCTTTAACGAGTCTATTTTTTAAAAAAGGGATTTATTCTCCTTTGGTTCCAGTGTCTTCAAAGGATGTTTTACTAAGACACTTGTTTTGACTTAACTGAGATGCGGTGGGCAGAACAGTGGCTGGGGAGGCAGGGGCCCTGGATGCGCCTTTTGGTTCCACCACTTACGAATAATACAAAGCTAGATGATAAGAATGTGGGTATAATAATATTAGTGATACCAACAATATTTGCATAGTGCTTACTATGTAACAGACGTTGTTCTAAGTCCTTTACATATATTACCTCACTTATTCCTTAAATGGAGCAAGATGAGGAATTTGGGAATAACATCTACACACCAGTGTATATAAAACAGATAAACAACAAGGACTTACTGTATAGCACAGGGAACTATACTCAATATTTTATAATAAACTATATGGGAAAAGAATTTGAAAAAGAATATATATATGTATAACTGAATCACTGTTGTACACCTGAAACTAACACAACACTGTAAATCAACTATACTTCAATAAAAATATATATATAATAGAAAAAACAAAAAAACCCAAAACAAAAAATAAATTAAAGCAGAAATTAAAAATTTAACACCTACAGAAGTCCAAGTCCATTTGTGTAAGCAATTTTCCCCAAACCTTCAAGAAAAACAATAATCTACAGAATACATGCCAGAAACAGAAAAATAAACTTCCCCAATTCAATCTGTATGGCTCCTGTACTCTTGAGGCCAATGTCAGTTTAGGATAAATGGAGAAAAACGTAGCCACTTGTTTCCCCGTATAAACTTAGATGCAAAAATCCTAACAAGGATGAACAAACTAAATAAAGCAATTCAATTAAAAAAATTTTTTAAAGAGCAAGCTGTAGGTACTATTATTATCCCATTTTATAGAAGAGGAAATTGAGAAGTTAAAGTAATGCCATAGAGCTGGGCTTTGAATCCTGGCGGTGTGGCTCCAGAAACCCTGTATTTAACCCCAAGCTAATTACTTCCTCAGGCCCCCAACTGAGGCAGGATTACAGAACTCCTGAAAACTCTTCCTGTACCCGGATAAAGTCAGGGATGGGGGGGCATATCTCTAAATTTATGTGATGATGGGTGTGGCTTGAGGGCTGTGCAAAATCCTGGAAGAGGGGTTGGAGAATTAAGGGCATCCGGGAGGAGTTTCTGGGAGGAGTGGAGAGAGTGCCTCCCTAGCCCTCCTCCCAGACGTGTCCTCATCAACCGTCCTCAGAATTTCCTCTTCCTGAGAAGCCTGCCTCCTGCCCACCACCCTCAGCCCAATTCCCCCTCCCTTTGAAAAGTTGGCCCACACCTCATGGACCAATGGTTCTCCACAACCTCTGGCGTGGCGGTGTTACTCAGGGCAGAAGGATCAGGAATTGCTTCCAAGCCAGCAAACAGAGAACCTGCTTGTTTCTGGGATCTCTGCCCTGCAGCTGTGGTGAGCATGTCTGGGTAGCGTGAGGGTCTCCCAGGTGAGAGTCCCGCTCCTGGTACCCCCTCCTTCTTTCCTCACAAGAGCTGTGTGATCCAGGGAAAATTTGTACCTGGCTGGGGTGGGGGGAGGGTAAATTCAAACAACTGGAATCTTCAGCCCCAGTCCCAACTCTCTCTTGCAATGAATTCATCATCCTCTACAACAGAAGTTCTCAGAGTGGTCCCCAACCAGCAGCATCAGTGTCACCTGGGAACTTGATAGAAATGCAAATTCTTGGGCCCCTCCCCAAACCTCCTGAACCAGAAACTCTGGGGGTGAGGCCCAACAGAGCTATTGGGTTTTCACAAGCCCTCCAGCTGTTTCTGATACATACTCTTTTGAGAACCACTGCCAGAAAATCTGGCTTGGGAGTCTGTAAACTGCTGCGGGCAGAGGACAGATGGACAATGAGAGGAGAGTCTAGAAGCCTCAATTATGCAGTAACCCAAGGGCTCTGAACAGATACCAAGAAATCTCCAGAGCTTCTGGAGAAGACTCAGTCCCTGTACACTCCAGGTCCTTCCCTGTGGCTCTTAGGGACGTGCCACTCTGCTTAGTCCTGTGAAGGATGTGCTGCTAGACAAAACCCAGCACGGGATTTGGAAATAAAACTGTTTGAGGTTTGTAATCCCAGCTCCTTCAATTACTGGCCTGGAGACTTCCCCTCCAGAGTCTTGGTTTTCTTGTCAGTTAAAATGGGATGGGTAATACTGACTTTCCAGGGGGTCTACGAGAACCAACAACGATCTTAATGAAAAGAACAGTGATAAAGGCAATTAACATTTCCAGGGTGCTTAGTGAATGCCAGGACCACTGCTGAGTGTTTACAGGTTATCTTAATTCAATCCTCAAAACGACTTTGAGACAGGTTTTTGGAATAACTTCCTTTGGCAGATGGGGAAACTGTGACTTAGAGGCTCATCATTTTGTCCATGGAGACCCAGTGGCCAGGCTAGAATTTGAACTTGTCTTAGTTCAAATTCAGGCTCTTAAATCAGCCTGCACGTAATAAATGTTATCAGAATTTATTCTCACCCCCGCCGGTGTCCTGGATTTGACTCGATAATGAATGGTTGGCCAGGGCACATGCAAATTCGAGGAGCTTCTGGAAACAGCTCGTTACCATTTGGATGCTTTTTCTCAGCGCACTTCATTCTGACCTAGTAACCCGCGCTTCTCCCTTAGCCTCTTCGTGGAACCTGTAGGTCCGTAGCCAAGCTGCTCTGTCACTTGGCTTTCTTTAGCGGCAAATGCAGACCAGACTCAGGAACAAGTGCTATATAGGGTCTCAGCCTGCGTGGGATTCGCGCAAGTTTTTGTTTCCACCAGGTGTGGGCACAAAACCTACCCCAAGCTCAGCAAAAAAACCCCTCCAAACTAGGTTCTCACCTGTAGCGCACATCCTTCGTGCAGGACCCCTCACTGAGCAATGCGTAGACCGGAAGGCTCCGGAATTACCTGCCGCGCGAAGCTGGAGACCAGGGAGCGGGCGAACAATGAGGAGAACTGCACATGCGCAGAAGGAGCCGTGAGGGGCCAGTTCCCTGCGCTCTCCTCCCGGTAATCCATCAAATTCGGGACTCCGTTTCCCATAAGTCTCAGCGTCCCCTTCCTTAGAGAATGTCAGAAGAGCTCTTGCTTTACTTGGTGAGTTGGATAATTTGTCCACCTCCACTCAAAACTGGATTTCAAAAGTAATACACCAAAACTGTGGCTAAAACGGCAGATACACATAAATCTAATGAAGATTTGATCAAAGGAGAGTACTCATAATCTCCTCTTCCAGAAATGACCATGTTAGGTGATACCTTTATTAAAATAGGACCCTAAAAGTGGTATGTTATTTTGACCTTGTCATTAAACAAGTGGTTAATAATTTTCTTATTCTTTTTGCATTTTTACTTTGAAAAATTGCAGACTTAACAGAAAAGTTGCAGGAATGATTCATTTCGAATGAACATCTGTAAAATGTTTACTTAGCACCAATTGTTATTATTTTGCCACATTTGCATTCTCTCAATTGCCGTCTCATCTTCCTCACCATTTGAGAGTAAGTTCAAACACGAACTGTCACCCCTAAAATTAGCATATATTTTCTAAGAGTAGAACATCCTTTTACATAACCACCACAAATCAAATTCAAGAAAGTGAACACTGATATACTATTATTATCAAATATGTAGACCATATTCAAATTTCACCCGTTGTACCAATAATGTCCTTTATACCTTTTTTTTTCTGATCTAGCATCTGATTCAGAGTCCTTACATCCAGTTGTCATGACATTTAGACCTCTCTCATCTAGTTCCTCAGCCTTTTTTGTCTTTTATGACAGTGGTAACTTTGAAGAGGACAGACTTGTTCTGAAGTGTTCCTTCATTTGGATTTGTCTGTTTCCCCACAATTAAATTCAGCTTATACATTTCTTGGCATAACATAATGGATGTTATGTTCTTCTCAGTAAATTATCCCAGATGAGTTTCACACACATGATGTCAGCTTGTCCCACTTTTGGTAATATTAACTTTGATTCCATGATTAAGATGATGTGCAGGTCATCACAGACTTCAAACTTTATCTGAGCAGTTCCTTTTCCAACTCTCCTTCGGAACGGTTATAACCTTTACCGTATTTCACAGGCTATTTTCACCCTCTGATGTTTTCTCTTCTTTCACAGATCGTAAACTCAGGCAGTCCCTCAGAATTTGATCTTCCGTCCTCCATTTCCAGCTTCATCCCCATTCTTCAATGTCTCTTCCACTCTTCCATTAGAGGAAGACATTTCCTCTTGTTTTGTATCAGAATATATAAAAAAATCTTATACTCAAATACAGATAAGCTATAGCTGGAAATAGGCTTTATTTCCTATAAGTTCCTGACACTGAACTCTCATAACATGCAACGTGATCACTGCCAGGTCAGTTCCATCCAATTCAGTGAATGCTTGCTCAGCCCCTTCAATTTGATGACAGTCATGTTCAGGATTACTTCCTCTTCACCCACTTCCTTCCTCACTTTCCCATATTTTAATTGTGCTTTTAAAAATTGAGACCATGTTCCTAACTGCTGCTGATATATCCATTAAAGGGCAGGTCAAATTCTACTCCTTTATGGAATGTTCATTGTAAACCATTTACAAATATATAGGGTAGCCAAAAAGTTGGGAAACATGGTTAAGTATCTGATTTATGTGACCATGTTACATAATTAATGCCTATACTCCGACAGGGTAGGGGGAGGTCACACAACGTGAGTCTAACAGGATGATGTGCTACCTCATTATGCCAGAATGGAGAGGAACTGGTTGGATAATTAATTTCCAAAGCTGGGTTGGATGATATGGTCATGTGGAATTGGCTGCACATTGTCTAGATCTGAAACTCTGACTTCTGAGGGATGCTAAAGGCAAGCATTAATCTTGTGAAAGAGACACAAATCAGCTGAAGGATGCACCCCATATGCAATTAGAAAGGCTGATGAAAATGCTATGTTAATGTCCTATGTTCAATGCAATTTTGCAAAGCATATGGAACCACATGTTGCTAAGGAGGGATAAGAATTTGAATATATCACATAAGTCATTAAATATATCATGTATTATAACACCAATAAACCATTATACGTATCCAGAACTTATTGCCACCATGTATATTGATGGGAAGGAGTCAATAACCAGAATAATTAGATTATGCTGGTTAAAGTCCACAGCTATAGGAGTTTAAAGTCTCATAAGAAGCCCTACCTCTCTACAAGATGCTTGAAATCTTCTTGCTTATATTCTTCATTTACATTCTGGGGCTAGTGCATATCTTAATCAAAGCTCTGTTGTTAAGGCTAAGGGTAAAGTGTGTAAAGAGTAAAGTGCTTAACAGAAGGTCTTCAATAAATAAGGTGACTGTATAATTTATTGCTCTAACCAGGATACCTTTGAGACCGAAAAGGGGCACAAGTAATAATTTCACCAAGCAGCATAAACTTTTATTGCCTTGGTTAAATCAGAATACATGGCAACCCTATCAATAAATGGTAGTTCAGTGAGAGAAGTTCGTGAGAGACAGAGATAGAGAGACTGGGAGGGACAGAGAGAGACAGAGACATGAAGAGATTATCAGAGCTGACAGGAACCCTCAATATCATCCAGCACTTATTCTCACATTGTGATTTACATGCCCTAAGGAATTGGTGGATCTATGCAGCAAATAAAGAAAACCACAGGATTTACTTGACACATCATCTTAGATGATCAACTTTATTTTATGTCACATAATATAAGCCATGATTTTATGAAAAATATAAACATGGAGTAAGTTACAAGATCATCATGCACTTTTAAAATAAAACCAAACCTTTTCAACAAATGCTATTGGAGCAATTGAACATCCACAGGCAAAAAAATAAACCTTCACCTCAACTTCATACGCTTATGCAAAAATTAATTCAAAATGAATCATGGACTTAAATGTAAAACTATAAAACTTTTAGGAAAAAAGTCTTCAGGATTGAGTACTAGGCAAAGAATTCTTAGACTTGACACCCAAAAAAGCATGATCTATAAAAGGAAAAATGTATAAACTGACTGCATCAAAATTAAAAAGTTTTGTTCTGCAAAAAGAGCCTGTAGGGCCTCCCTGGTGGCGCAGTGGTTGAGAGTCCGCCTGCCGATGCAGGGGACACGGGTTCGTGCCCCGGTCTGGGAAGATCCCACATGCTGCGGAGCGGCTGGGCCCGTGAGCCATGGCCGCTGAGCCTGCGCGTCCGGAGCCTGTGCTCCGCAACGGGAGAGGCCACGACAGTGAGAGGCCCGCGTAACGCAAAAAAAAAAAAAGAGCCTGTAAAGAGGATGAAAAGACGAGCTACAGACTGGGAGGAAATATTTGCAAACCAGACATCTGACAAAGGGTTGGTATTTAAAATATGTAAAGACATTTCACAACTCAACAGTAGAAATAGTCCAATTAGAAAGTAGGAAAAAGTCAAGGTTATTTCACTGAAAAGGATATTCAGATAGAAGATAAGCACATGAAAAAATGTTTGACATCATTAGCCATTAGGAAAATGCCAATTAAAACCACAATGAAGTATCACGACACACCTATCATAAAGGCTAAAATAAACAATAGTAACATCAAATGCTGGTAGAGCTGTGGTGAAACTGGATCATTCATACATTGCTGTTGGGAACGTAAAATGGTATAACCACTTGGAATAGTTTGGCAATTTCTCCTACGCAATTGTCATACAACCCAGCAATTTTACTCCTGGGCATTTATCCCAGAAAAATAAAAATTTATGCTCACACGAGAACCTATATACTAATTTTTATAATAGCTTTATCTGTAATAGCCCCAAACTGGAAACAGCTCAGATGTCCTTCAAGAGGTAAATCATTAAACAAACTATGGTACATCCATCCCATGGAATACTACTGAGCAACAAAAGGCAAATTATTGGTACATATAACAGGTTAGATGACTCTTCAGGGAATTATGCTGAGTGATAAAAGCCAATACTATATGATTTCATTTCTATAGTATTTTTGAAATGAGAAAATTTTATCACCTGAGATTAGTGGTTGCCAGGGATTGGGGAGGGGGGTGGAGGGAAGTGGGTGTGGTTATAAAAGGGCAACACCAGAAATCCCGGTGGTGATGGAAATGTCTGACATTATTATAGTGGTGGATACACGAACCGACACATGTGATTAAATTGTATAGAACTAACACACATGAAGTAAACTGGGGAAATCTGAAAAAGAATGGAGAATTTTATCAATGTCAATATCCCGGTTTTGATACTGTACTGTGGTTTTGCAAGATGTTACCATTAAGCCAGGGAAAACTGATCTAATGGTACATGGGATCTCTTTCTTATTTCTTACAACTACATATGAATCTATAAATATCTGAATAAATTGTCAATTATTAAAAATAAAAAATAAGAGACTCAAAAGGTCTTCACTTTTTTGTGCAGTCTCAGGTCACACCTGCAGAAGCTCAGGTATGTTTGTATCAAGCTCCTGATAAACAATGTGAAAGAACCCAACACCCTTCCTTTAAAGATGAGAAAACAGAAGTACATCAAGGTTAGGTACCTAAGCCCCTAAAGCTTGTTAATATTAAACAAATTATCATGATTTCTGCCTCTATAATTACAATGATGGAGAATTTGGTGGCAACTGTCAAGATCTCCAGCCCTGGGTTCAAAGACCTTTGGGATACATCCCATCAGTACTACAACTGGCCGTGTGATCTTAGAAAACTAATCTGTTTGGATTTTCTACTCCTTAAAATGAGTTAATTGTACCTACACCAGTGGGATTTCAAGATGCTGAAATAAAAATAATTCATGCTAGTACAATGGATGCGTGGTAGGAGACTCTCAAAATAACCCTTTTTTGGGGGGGCATATTAAGTGCTAGATGCTATAACTAAAGGCTTTGTATAGAAAGATAAAAGGTACAGTCCTGGCTCCATGAGCGAAGCCTTGGAAGAGAAAATAACATCTATTTTTAAAAACTGTGCAGTGCGAAGTATAAAAAATAAGTGGGTGCAGGGAGTTGATGAGCCTGGCTAAGAAAAAATGTGGCCAGGTGAGGAGGGGACAGCCTCAGAAATGTGAACTATGCCCAAGATTATGCCCTTGAGGGGAGTGCCAAAGAGCTCAGTCTTTTATTTTTTTAATTAAAAAAATTTTTTTCCCTATTTTTTGGCCATACTACACACCACAAGGGATCTTAGTTCTCCCACCAGGGATCGAACCCATGCCCCCTGCAGTGGAAGCAAGGAGTCTTAACCACTGGACCGCCAGGGAAGTCCTGAGCCCAGTCTTTTAGAGTCGGACAGATCAGCGGGTGAAGCCCTGTGCTGCCCCTCAGTGCTATGTGACCTTGGGCAAATCGCTTATATCTTGAATCCTCCCTTACTTTGTCTCCAAAATAAGAATAATTGTTTCCTTAGAGGGCGACTGTCAGGAAATGAGATCACGAGTATGGAAGCACTTAGCACCTGCTAGGTTCTCAGTATCTTCCTGCAGCCGGCTAAAACGGTCCCAGTAGATGCAAAATGACACCCTTTACTTCCTGTATAATCCAACTCTATTTGCTCAGTCACAAATGATGGCAGGAAACATGTATTTATACAACTCCAAGGTAATTTCACATCTTCGTCCTTAAAAACAGACTCCTCTGAAGTTGTCAGTTGATTGAGAAATGAGGTTCTGATTTTAGAGAAGCTCTCAGGCACATCCTCTCCCCACATGTGCTCTTTTCCTTTCCTCCTATTGTGCCTCTGAATTAAGTGTTCCCTGCATGAAGGCCAAACAAGGGAAGGAGCAGGCGGATGGCTCAGGGGTGGGTGCTGTCTGATGGGGCTACTAGAACAAAATGTCATAGACTCAGTGGCTTATAAACAACAAACATTTCTCCCAGTTCTGGAGGCTGGAAAGTCCAAGATCAAGGTGCCGGCAGATTCAGTGTCCAGATCCGGCTGGCCTCTGCCTGGGGCATCTCACCTTGCTTGGGCTTCGGTTTTGGCTTCTGTCCTGCTGCAGCGTTTGGTCCCCCTGGCTTTTAGAGGGAGTGAGCATCTGGACCTGACCTCCCCCTTCACGGCCTCTGGTCCATGAATCTACCCTCTATGCCCGCCTCATCCCAACCTAGGCCATTCTCAGTCTCTGGCCCTCTGCACGTTTCCCCTGCTGCTATCAAAACCCCCCACAAACACAAGGGCCTTAAAACAACACTAATCTGTTATCTTACAGTCTGGGGGTCAGAAGTCTGAAATCGGTTTGAAATCAGTGAAAAAACCAAGGTATTGGCAAGACTGCATTCCTTTGGAAGGCTCCAGGGAGGATCCGTTTCCTTTCCTTTTTCAGCTTCCAGAGGCTGCTTACCGTTCCTGGGCTCTTGGCTTCATCACCTGATCTTCCTGCCTCTTTTTTATAGGGGTCCTTTTTTTTTTTTTTTTCCTCTTGCGGTACGCGGGCCTCTCACTGCTGTGGCCTCTCCCATCGCGGGGCACAGGCTCCGGACGCGCAGGCCCAGCGGCCATGGATCACGGACCCAGCCGCTCCATGGCATGCGGGATCCTCCCGGACCGGGGCACGAACCCGCATCCCCTGCACCGGCAGGCGGACTCCCAACCACTGCGCCACCAGGGAAGCCCTATAGGGGCCCTTTTGATTCTATCTGGACCGCCTGGATATTCCAGAATACTCTCCCCATCTCAGGATCCTTAGCTTACTCACACCTGCAAAGTCCCTTCTGCCATGTAAGGTAACATATTCACAGGTTCTGGGAATCAGGATGTGGCCCCCTTGGGGGTGGTGACGGTCATTATTCTGTGGACCACGCCCTTCCATCGTTCCCAGCCCGTGTGGGGCAGGCAGCACATGCTGGATTCCTCCACGTCACTGATGGGCCATGGGAAAGTGGAGGTGCTATTTGACACCATTTCCCTGCCAAATGCAGGTAACTGCCTCTCCTCCTCCCCAGCTGCCTCACGTGGGGGAGGGGCACCACATGGGACCCCTCATCTCAAAGATCCAAGTGGGAAGAGTGTCAAGTGGAGTGTGTTATATGACATCATGATCGGGGTACACAGCAGGCATGAATAAGATCACTGGGGAATTTCCACCCTAAACCTTGACCAGACCATCCTACATCCCCTAATCCTTCCTGTTTCCAATATACTCAGGACCAGAAGATTTCCATTTCTGTTACGGTCATGACCAATGACTTCATGACTTTAATTTTCAAGTCCAAATTGATACGTTTATATCTGCCTTCATTTTTAAAGGGTATCTTCACTGGGTATAGAACTCCAGGTGCATGGCCTCAACCAAACGCCCCATCACCCCATTCTCCTCTCTGGCTGGAATCCCACTTTCTTACCAGCACCGTGTGACCTTCAAAACTTCTGTTTGACCCAGTATCCCAGTCCTGTAGGCAGTGACTGGCTTTGATTGGGAAATGAGAAGATCCTGGGTGTGACGGTCTGAACTCTATATAAGCAGGCTCAGGTGTGTGCCAGGCTTGCTGGCCGTGCTGGGGCTGACCTCTCTGAGAGGATGAGTTCACGCCCTGTTTCACTGCAAGGCAGAGGAAGTTTTGTTCACTGCAGATCTGGGAAATAGAGTAGCACACTTTGGCACGTGGGGACAGGCCCAATATAACTGAAATCCCAGCTACTGCAGTATCGTGTGTGGGCTCCTTGTAGGGCCCAGGAGAAGAGGGGAAACTTCAGGCCCAGGTTGGGAGGCTGTCGTGCGTTCCTGGTTTCCTCTGTGTATGTGGCTGAGGTATGTGGTAGTGTATGTGGTATGTGATTTGGGGTGGGGACGGGGGGCTTGGGTGCTTGATCTCACTTATTTCTGCCCTCAGTTTTAAGGAGTGAGCTCTCTGGAGCCTGTTTTGCCCTGAGAACAGAAGGAGGAAGAGGAGAAACATGGTTCTTTCATTTCTAAAGGTGACATCACAGGTGAATCACTTACTTCTGAGTTCCTTCCCAAATACCAATTTACAGGCCTAATAACATTTGGCTGTTTGGGGCTGTAAGGGAGTATCTTTTGCAGGCCTCTCCCCTGGCTTCTGGTGGTTGCTGGCAGTCCTTGGCATTCCTTGGCTTGTGGGTGCATCACCCTGGTCTCTGCTCTTATCCTCGCGTTGTGTTCTCCCCGTGTCTCTTCACATAGCTGTCCCTCAGTGCATGTCAGCCTCTGTATCCAGATTTCCCTTTCCTAAACCATTGGATTAAGGCCCATCTGTTTCTCATTTTAACCTGATTACTTCTGTAAAAACCCTATTTTCAAGCAAGATAACATTTCTGAGGTCCTGGGGGTTAGGACTTCCATGTATCTTTTTCCGAGGACCACTATGAATCCGTAACAGACTGATACAAGAAAAATTAACAAGACTTATTTCTTCTGGTAGAGAAGTTTTCCATTTCTGTTATGGTCATTGGTCATTCAGTTTTCAAGTCCAAACTGATACATTTATATCTGCCTTAGTTTTTAAAGGATATCTTCACTGGGTATAGAACTCCAGGTGCATGGCCTCAACAAAATGCCCCATCACCCTATTCTCCACTCTGGCTGGAATCCCACTTTCTTACCAGCACTGCATGACCTTCAAAACTTCTGTCTGACTCAGTATCCCAGCAGCTGTTCTTACAAGCCTGGCCCCGTGTAGGCACAATTCCAATGACAGCCAAGGACCCAAGGGAAATTTTCACACAAGCGTTTAAGGCTCCCTGTGTAGCACCCTGCCCTCCAAATCCCAGCTGTTTTGGAAGCTCCAAACTCTGATGCCCAATCCCTACATCCAGCAAGGTCACTGCTTTCTACTTGGGTTCTATGTCCCTGCACTGTGGCTCTAGAAATGCCATCAAAGAGAATGCCAGGATGACGTGCTTTTCCTCTGTCAAGGATCACAACCTTGAATAGGTTGCTTTCCAGGGTGTAAAAGTAGTGGTTGTATATTTATCTAGCTTTTTCCGCCCTTTCACAGTGAGAGGGTAATTCAGAGCAACTATTTCATCATGGCTAGAACCAAAGGTGTCTGTCCTTTCATATAAAGTACAGTTCAAACTGATTTCATTTTTGAAGGTCTCCCTTGATGCCTCAAGCCCATATAATCTCTATCAATCCACACTGTGTGGCATTGAACTAGTGATTGTATTAATCAGGGTTCTCTGGAGAAACAGAACCAACAGGATATATCCATCCATATAGATAGATATTGGTATATTATATAGATATAATGACTAATTATAAGGCTGAGAATAATGTAATTATGAAGGCTGAGAAGTACCAAGATCTGCAGTCAACAAGCTGGAGATCAGGAAAGCCGACAGTTTTGTTCTAGTCCAAATCTGAAAGGCTGAGAACCAGGAGAGCCGATGGTGTACGTTCCAGCCTGAAGTCTGGCAGGCTTGAGATTCGAGTGGTGTTTCAGTTTAAGTCTGAAGGCAGGAAGAGAACGATGTCCCAGTCCAATGGTCGGGCAGGAGTGTCTTTATTATTCCACCTGGCTGGGAGTCTGATCAGAGGCTGGCAGTCATAATCCTGCAGATGGTAGCTTCACTTCGTTGACTCCTCAGCCAAACATACACAAAACGTATGTTTCTTTAGCTGTTACTTTTTCATGAGGATAGGTAATTTTGCCTTCCAGACTCTACAAGGACAAAGTTTATTTCTTACAGTTTCCATTGTGTATATGTGTGTGTGCGTGTATATGTACATATATATTCATTCCTTATATTCTGCCTGCCTCCCTATTATGGACAACCTGAAAGATATCTACCAAGGGCCACAGGAAAGCATGTACACCTATAAAGAATAAATTGTTATTTCAGGAGTCAGTAAAGTTTAGAGACGTGGCTGTGGTCTTTTCTCCGGACCAGTGGGCTCATCTGAGCCCTGAAGACAAAGAATTGTACCGGGATGTGATGCTGGATACCTGTGATCACCTTGTGTTTTTGGGTAAGGAGAGCTTTCTTTGTTAGTTTAAAACTGCCCAGGGTAGAATTTTTCCTTCCGTGGGACCATCTGCAAAGTCCCTGAAAATGCTTGGCTGAATTTCACCTTGATATTCCTCGGTAAAGTATTGGCCCTGGGTGGTGATAGGCAGTTTCATCTCGTGATGATGGAAGCTTCATATTCTCCAAACCATCACACCTTCCTTAAAAACCATGCCGCTGAGGCTCGTGTCTGCCTAAGAAATAGCTGGGGAACTGTTAAAAATGTAAATGGCTTTTTCTTTTTTTTAAACAGAACAGTTCCTGAGAGATTTTTGAGGTGATATGAGATTCATTATCACCAAAAGTATGGGTCTGAATTCTGTAATAACCACAGCATGGTCAAGGTCATTTATTTTTCTTAGGACACTGGACTTATAAGGCAGAAGTGATAGCCTCTTTGAGGCGAGGGAAGGAGCCCTGGATGGTGGAGAGAGAGGTGACAAGTGCTCCTTGCCCAGGTAATTGACAAGCAACAAGTAACAAGCAGGCGGAGGCCGTCACAGCTCACATCCCAACTGGTCAGACTAAGCTGGACCCCTCAGGTGACAGGAGAAGAGCTCTCCTGTGGGCTTCTAAAGAAATCTTATTTTTATCCCACATTCATCCCTCCCCCTGTACTCCTCTCCTTGTTCCTCCAGTCTTAGGGTACTAAATGGTGTGCTGGTTAAAAATTTTGAAGGGATAGGAGTATGAATAGCTGAACTGGTCAGATACTTGGGAGGTACTCCCATTGGTCCTTTTGTTCAAAATCAGTTACTCATCCACGAATGGATTCTTCCATTGATATTTGTAGTGTATCTCAATACTTTTACGTTATACTTAATACTTTAAAATTGAGCCTATTTCTGCCTTGATGCTTTCGCTAAAACTCTATTTATTCAGAGTCTGTCCTTCTCTTATAAACTCTGAGAATACTTGAGTTTCAAAAATGAAAAGTACAGTTATTTTAGGATGCTATTGAATGCACAGATTAATTCGGGAAGAACTACCATCCTCCTTCCCATTGATGAATATTGCTCTACTTTCTATTCAGATGTTGGTTTTACATTCATTAATACGTTTATTTTTTTCTCAAATGTTTTGACTGTATTTTAGATTATTTTATTTATAACCCATAGATCTTGTCCATATTATGAAGTTTCAAGCATACATTATTATTATTATTATTATTATTTTTTTTTTTTGCGGTACGCGGGCCTCTCACTGTTGTGGCCTCTCCCGTTGCGGAGCACAGGCTCCAGACGCGCAGGCTCAGTGGCCATGGCTCACGGGCACAGGCATGTGGGATCTTCCTGGACCGGGGCACGAACCCGTGTCCCCTGCATCGGCAGGCGGACTCTCAACCACTGCGCCACCAGGGAAGCCCCAAGCATACATTATTAACTGTAGTCACAATGCTATGCATTAGGGCCCCAGAATTTATTCATGTTATAAATTAAAATTTGCACACTTTGACCAACATCTCTCTATTTTTTCCACCTGCAGCTGCCCCTGGCAATCATTGTTCTTCTGTTTCTATGAGTTCAACCTTTTTTTTTTTCTTTTTAAAGATTCCACATAGAAGTGTGATTACACAGTATTTGCCTTTGTCTGCCTTATTTCACTTAGAATGTCCTCTAGGTGCATCCATGTTGTCACAAGTGGCAGGATATCCTTTTTTATGGCTGGATAATATTTCATTTTGTATATATACAACATTTACCCATTCATCTATCACTGGACACTTAGGTTGTTGCTATATCTTGGCTCTTGTGAATAATGCTGCAATGACCATGGGAGTGTTTATCTCTTCAAGATACTCATGTTATTTCTCTTGGATATATGCCCAGCAGTGGGATTGCTGAATCATACGACAGTCCTAATTAAAATTTTTGAGGATCCTCAGCCAACACTTTGAAAGTATTACTCCATTATCTTTTGCCAAACTGCTCCCACTGAAAAGCTTCACATCAATCAGGCTCTTACCATTACTGGTGATCAGTACCTTCTCTCTTGGAGCTTTTGGAATTTTCATTTCTATTGTTCTTATAACTCATGATCTTTTTACCTGGTTTGGGTTTTCCTTTTCTATCTTCTTTGGTGGTCAATGGGGCTTTTCAATTTGCAGTCTCTTCACTTTAATTCTGGGAAATTATCAGGTTATTTCTTGTTTTTAAAAACATTTTTATAGTTTGCCCTCTTAGCACAGCTGGCAGTACATCAGTCTCATAAAATTTTATTGAAGTATAATTGACTTAAACTGTGCGTATTTACAGTATACAACTGGATAAGTTCTGACATGAAGATATACCTGGGAAGCCATCCCACAGTCAAGATGGTGAACACAGTAATCATCCCCAGAGGTTTCCCTGTCCCCTTCAATCCTCCCCTCCTCACCCTCCCCTCCTGCCCCCTCATCCCCAAGTGACCACGGATCTGCTGTTACTCTAGATTGCATTTTCTGGAGTTTTATATAAATAGGATCATGCAGTACACACTTTTTGTTTTTGATTTGTCTGGCTTCTTTAACTCAGCATAATTATTCTGAGTCACCCATGCTGTTGCATATATCAGTAGTTAATTCTTCTTTACTGCTGAAAGTAATCCATTGTATAGATGTACAAAATTTGCTTATCCATCCATCTTTTCACAGGCATTTGGGTTGTTTCCAGTTTGTTTGTATTTGGAGGATGTCTTTCTTGTAGTTTTAATTACTCCTTTTCACCTAGAGTGAAAACACTGCATTGCCTTTGGCACCTTAGCTAAAAAAAAAATCAGTTGTCTATATATGTCTTCATAATATACGCTTACTACTCTTTTAATGGCTAGAGAACCTGTGGTTATGTCACCTCTTTCATTCCTGACATTGATACTTTGTGTCCTCCTCTCTTTTGTCTTCCTGATCAGTCTAGCTAGGTTATCAATTTTACTGATCTTAAAGAACCAGCTTTATGTTTTATTGTTTTTTTCTGCACTGATTTCTTGTTCTCTATTTTATTGATTCCTGCTTTGATTTTTTTTATTACTTCTTTTCTTACTTTGGTTCTTTTAAGATTTTAAGGTGGAAGCTGATTGATATTTGATATTGTGCTTACCTCTTAAATCAATTATTGAGAGAGGGGTATTGAAATTTCCAACTATAATTGTGAATTTATTTCTCTTTGACATTCTTTTTGCATCATGTATTTTGAAGCTCTGTAGGTGCATAAACAATGCTCCTGATTAACTGACCTCTTTATCATTATTAAACAAACTTACATATTTAGCATGTAGTTATGATTGATTTTTTTTATTCCTTTGGTTAAATCCAAATTTTGTATGTCTGATTTTTTTGCTTTCATTTAAAAAATTATTTCTTTAAATTTATTTTTATTATTAATTAATTTATTTATTTATTTTTGGCTGCATTGGGTCTTTGTTGCTGTGCACAGGCTTTTTCTGGTTGCGGTGAGCAGGGAATCTCTTCGTTGTGGTGCACAGGCTTCTCATGGTGGTGGTTTCTCTTGTTGTGGAGCACAGGCTCTAGGCTCGTGGGTTTCAGTAGTTGTGGCACATGGGCTCAGTAGTTGTGGCTTGCGGGCTCTAGAGCACAGGCTCAGTAGCTGTGGCACATGGGCTTAGTTGCTCCATGGCATGCGGGATCTTCCTGGACCAGGGATCAAACCCATGTCCCCTGCATTGGCAGGCGGATTCTTAACCACTGTGCCACCAGGGAAGCTCCTTTGCTTTCATTTTTTAAAGGGTTAGCTGGGCATAGAATTCTGGTTGTTAGGATTTTGTTTTCTTTTTCTTTTAAACATTAAAGATCTTACTTTTTTTTTCTTTTTTTTTTTTTGCTTGCAGTATTCCAGTGAGAAATCTGATGTCATCCTTGTCTTCATGCACAGCATTTTTTCCCCCTCTGGTTGATTTTACAGTTTTCTCTTTATTACTGACTTTGAGCAATTTGATTATGATATGCCTTGCTGTGATTCTCTTCATGTTTCCTAGGCTTGACTTTGCTGGGCTTCTTAGATCTGTGAGTTTATAGTGTTCATTGTGTTTGGAAATTTTTTGGCCATTATTTCTTTAAATATTTTCCTTTCTGGTCCTTCCATCTCCCTTTCTCATCTCTTTCAGGGATTCCAGTTGCCCATATATTAAGCCATTTGAAGTTGGCAAATCTTTTAGCATTTTTTTCCCTTATGGGACTTATATTAATGGATGGTGATACTTCTCTTTTAATCCTGACTGTTCTAACTTCTGAGTTACATATTCCATTTCTTCAGTCCTTTTTCCTCTGGGTTCTCCAACCAGGTTTCACAGGTTACTGTGTTGTCTTTGTATAACTTTGTCTTTGGCCATACGATTTTTCTATACATGTGAACTATTAGGTTTATTTAAATATTATATCTTCAAATCAATTTTCACTTTGTTCTTTTTTATTACCACCTGATTTCATCTTATGTTGCAATGTCTTTTAGACAGTATTAGTCATGTATATCTTTAAACTATTCCTCTGTAGCCATACATTTTCTAATTACTTCAATAGCATTTTAAGATCTAGAATGATGAGAGTAAAAGAAACACATGCTAGTCATCCATTGTTAATTAACCTTTTTAATTAAAAAAATTTCCTAGCAATTAACCCATTTTCATTTAGATTTCTTTACTACCCAAAAAAAATAAATGCTAGAAATTATCTTTTTGTCAAACTGTGGGGTCATAAGTTTGATAGAGTCTAGGGTTATTAAGATACTGGAAAGTAAAGATGTGCTCATGCAATATAAGAACTTACTTGAGTGTGGTGTGTGTATACATAAAAAAATAGGACTCCTTTTCATTTCTAAGAATCTATGCCTAGAATACATTTCAACAAATTAACAAAGATGTGTATATATGATTGTTCTTAATGTTCTCAGCAATAACAAAAAAAAAAACAGAACTCAAATATCCAAGTAGAGCACTGGCCCAATCAATAATAACCCTGTCATAAAGTAAAATATGAAATATTACTAAAGTTGATAAACCAGGTTAATATATACTCATAGAGAAATCCCCAGTTTTGTTGTTCAAAGTATTTAGAGTATAATCACTTTCACAAATTGCTATATCTATAGAGAGAGATTTTAAAGGACCTTAGTGAAAACAAAACTTTAATCCTTGCTTAGAATTTCATGTGGCTCTTTTTAGAGTCTTTAAACTTTTCTGTTTTGGTGATTACAATTTCAACGAGTCATTTTTCAGTTACAAATATTAAGTATTTCAAGTTGAAAGAAATTTTTCACTGGATACACGTTGATCACTTAAATTATCCTTGTACTTGGAGAACATTTCTCTCTCATTCTTCCCCTGACAAACTCCAACTTCTCCTCCTACCCCTCCAAAGTCCCCAGTCACTGAACCCTTCTCTCCCTGCTACCCCACTAACTAGTGATCTCATTTGTTGTGATGCCTGGATTTAATTTTATTTTTCTCATACTGTCTTCCCATTAGCATGTCAACCATCACTGGTGAATTACCATGCCCTTTATGAATCTATGAATACCTTCAGGCAAAGCTCTCATCATGCAAAATATCAAAAACCTTCTACTTTTGTTCAGCGTTATGAATGTGATGACTGCAGCATGGCTTTTAGCTATAGATCGCAACTTACTGAACACCAGCGAATTCACAAGGTAGAGAAAGCCCACAGATACGATGAAAATGCAAAGGACTTTAGGCATCCTGCATCATTTACAATGGTCCAAAGAATTTATATCCTGGATAAACACCTTGAATGTAACCAATGTGGCAAAACCTTTAACAGAGCTTCAAAGTTTATTCAACATCAGAGCACACACAGCGGACTGAAACCACACAAGTGTGATGTGTGTCAGAAGGCCTTCAGGTTTCTTTCATCCCTTATTACACATCAGAGATTTCATGCTGGCAAGAGATCAAATCTGACTCAGCATCAAAGAATTCCTCCACAAAAGAAACTCTTTGTCTGTACATTTTGTGGAAGGACCTTTCACAGTTTCTCAGAAAAAATTCACCACCAAAAAACTCATACTAGAAAGAAATATTACACATGTAATCACTGCAGAAAGGACTTCAATCCATATTCACAGTTTCTCTTACATCAAAGAGTTCATACTGGAGAGAGACCCTACAAATGTAATGATTGTGAAAAATCCTTTAAAAGCCAATCGAATCTTAACAAACATCAGAAAATTCATACTGGAGAGAAGCCCTTTTCATGTAATGAATGTGAGAAGACCTTTACCCAGCTCATAGATCTTAATCGTCATCAACAAATCCACACTGGGGAGAAACTTTACATCTGTGATAACTGTAAAAAGACCTTTGTCCGTTTCTCAGATCTAACGCGACACCGAAGAACTCATACTGGAGAGAGACCCTACAAATGTAATGTTTGTGAAAAAACCTTTAAACATCAGTCAAATGTTATTAAACACCAGAAAATTCATTCTGAAGAGAGGCCCTTTACATGCGACGGATGTGAAAATACCTTTCGCTATTACTCTGACCTTAACCGACATAAAAAAATTCATACTAAAGAGAAACCCTATCAATGTAGTGAGTGTCAAAAGCTTTTTAACCATAGTTCAAACCTTAGTAAGCATATGAAAATCCATACTGGAGAGAAACCCTTTGTATGTAATCAATGTGGAAAAGCTTTCAGTCTAAACTCTAAACTTTCTCGACATCTGAAAACTCATGATAAAAAGAAACCCTAAGACTATAGAAGATGTAGGAAGGCACTTAGAAATCACTTACCTTTTACTAGAAATAAAAAATCTAAACCAAAGAGATCAATGTGGAAAGGGTTTTAGCCAAAGTCCATTCTTCTGCATGAATTCATCCTGTATGGAATATTTTAGAAATTTAAATACATGTTGAAGAAATGGGAAGATGTGACCAGAGATGTACTTTCTATATTATAATTGACTCAAATCTTTGAGCAAAAATAGTTAAACATGCTCAAGCAAAACGTGGAACTGAATAAGGCAGTTCCTATAATGGGAAGTAGGCTAAGAGGCAGCTCAAAGGGTGTAGTAGGGTGTTTGTTCATAATCTATTTTCACTGAGTGAATAAAATCATATTTTCAATAGAGGTAGCTCTCTAAAAATATAAACTTTTGTATGGAGAGGATGCAACCCTAATCTAAGTGTAAGTAAGGAAAACAAAAGCCATCTCTTTGGAATTAAAACTTCAGAGAAGAAGAAACTTTGCCAGTGAACAATGAAAAATGAAAAGTGGGTCACTATTTAAAAAACTAAAGGATAAAGAGTTAAGAGGGTAGACATGAGAAATCCAAAGATTCTGGGTCAGTGGTGAGAAGATAGTTTCTGCTCCTGTTCTAAACGAAAACAACTCAGAGACACCCAGCCTCCCCAAAGAGCTGGCACCATTCTTGGATTAGAGAGAACCAAGAGGAGATGGAGAGATTGCAACAATTCTAGGACTTAGATTCAGGACTTGGAGAATTTATTACTTGTAGTGTTATCTGTAATAAGTTGATTTTCTGTATTCCCTGATGACTAAATCATAAGTTTTCTAGTGCATGCTAATACTGGTGTGTAATGCTGGATACAATCAGGCCTTGTGTCAGAAATCTAGACTTTCCTGAATTGGTTTCCATAATCATTGGCGGCAGCTTAACCCTGTTCGGCCAAGTGGGATGGGCGTAGTCTAACAAGTCTCTTTAGGACTGGCCTCAATCCATAGAAAGTGATGGAAAGACAACACTGTTTCCTCGAGGGTCATTTTCTCATCTTTCTGACCTCTGCTTTCCAAGATATTAGAGTATAATAGTGGCTGCCACAGAGCTAAATTGTTGTAATCCCCAGATGTGGCCCCTTGTCTCATGATTGTTCCTTATGTGTTTTTTATCTCTAAGAAAAGGTGTGTATATAAGTTCACTTTTTGCAAATAACCTATAAAACTATAATGTGTCTGTTAAGTTATATATGAGCTGAAAATCCAACTGAAATAAGTTTTAAAATGAGTACAAAATAAATGTTATAAATACAATTATAAAAATGTAAAATGGTTATTGGGATAAGGAGGGGAAAATTTGGCAATTACTCCTAATTTTGGTCCTTAAAATTCTGGTTTAGAGTCAAATTTAACAGGAATTATTTTATGTGCTTAAAAACATTACGAATTTCCAACATGGCCCCTAACTGTAAAGTCTATATTATAAGGAGAAAAGAAAGAAGCTTAATAGAACAGAACAGCTTGTACTGAAAAGTCCAGTATTCCAAATTTGCTAACACCAGACTCAATAGAAGCCTAGATTCCAATAAGCAATGTCTAACATATTCTTTTTATATCTGTTGCCATGTTTCCTGGGAACTATCACTAATCATAAGCCAAAAGTCTCTAATGATATGAAAATAAAAAGGATAAAAGGATAGTCATTATGCAAAAGTTAGGCCATTCAAGACATTCTCATTGGCAAGTTTCAGCTGAAAATCTTAATTTCCTATCGGATTTTAATATTAAAACACATAAGATATTTCTACTGTTTAAGCAAATAATAGAGTTGTCGGTATGATAAGTGGAGATAGAAGCTAGAAATGCTTATACAGAGGCTTAAAATGTCATCTAAACACCAACATAGTGTGTACAACTTCCTTTGTTTGCTTTTAATAATTAATTCCTTATTTAAATTCACTCACACGTTTGAGGACAGAATCCAACAGGGTGTTGTAGGTTGACGTGAGTCGCTCCAAAAGATACACTGAAGTCTTAACCCCTGTGTGCAGGAAAAACTCAGTTCTCTTGTGTTTCTCCTTTATCCCACACTACCACCACATTCACACTCGTGACACCAAATGTGTGTGGGTTTTTCCCACACCAAGCAATTCTGTGATACTGGTTGAGTGTCTTATAATTTAACTCATTTCTGACTATACCCACCTAGGGATAGTGTCAGATCCCACAGGGTAAGGGTACAAGTCCCACAAGACTGCCCCTCCACCCCATCTTCAAATCCCAAGTCCGGGTTGTCACCTGTGCTTCTGACAGGTTGGCTATAAATCAGAGGTTCCCGTGACCCTCTCCTAGAGTTTGATTAACTTGCTAGAGCAACTCACAGAACTCAGGTGAACAGTTTACTTGCTGTTTACCAGTTTATTATAAAAGGGTATGATAAAGGATACAGGTGAACATTTAGATGGAAGACATGCATAGGGCAAGGTATGTGGGAAGGGGCATGGAGCTCCTGGGGAAGCCACTCTCCCAGCACCTCCACCTGGAAGCTCTCCAAACCCCGTACTGTTGGGGTTTTTATGGAGGCTCCATCATGCAGGCACGATGTGGAACCAGGAGGATGGAATACCATGGTTAGTCCCCTTATAAACACCTCTGCAGATGAAGGGATTTGGGTCCATTACTAGAAGGCTATGGAGACAGAGTTAGAAGACAAAACCCAACCTGTTCAATCTGAGAATTTAAAGCACCATAAATTAGGAAATTATAAACTACTAAATTATCGTAGGAACAGTTGGTTTTGATGTGGAATGAAATAAGGTTAGATCCTCAAACCTCATACTGTTACACAACAATGTGGAAAGGAACAAATTAACTTAAACATCATCTCTTTATTTTAAAAGGGAGGCACACGTGGCATAATGTTTGAATTGTTGAACGTTTTCATGGTGCCTAGTGAATGTTACAACACACTTATTAAACATGCTCTATTTCTCTCCTGTGTGAGTTTTCTGATGTGATAATGAGGTTTGATTTATGGCTGAAAGTTTTCTCACATTAATTGTGTTTATACAATTTCACTCCTCTATGCCTATCCACAGAGTTTTAGCATTGTGGAAATTACTTGATTTGTTCCTTTGTTGATCACCGCTTTCTCGGAGCTCATTCCTTATGAGTTTTCTGATGTAGCAGGAAGTTTGATTTGTGGCAAAATGTTTTCTCACATCCGTGACACTCATAGGGTTTCTCCCTGTGTGTATTTTCTGATGTTCAGGGAGAGTCCACAGCCGATGGTAGGCTTCCCCACACTTGTTACACTCCTAGGGTTTCTCTCCCATATGAATTCTCCAATGTACTCTGAAGGCTGACTTATGGCAGGAGGATTTCCCACATTCAGCACATTCATACGGCTACTATCCAGTGTGAGTTTGCTGGCATTCAACAAAGGAGAACTTCTGGTGGAAGGTTTTCCCACATTACACTCATAGGGTCTCTCTCCTGTGTGTGTCCTCTGATGGCGAGTGAGGGCCGACTTCCGGCAGTAGGTTCTCCCATACTCGCTACATTCATATGGTCTCTCCCATATAGTTCTCTGATGCTTGATGTGTGAGTTTTTGTTGATGGCGTGTCCACGTCCGTTGCACTCATAAAGATTCCCCTTTGTGTGCACTCTCTTATATTCACTGTGGTTTGACATCACAGCGAATGTTCTACCACATTTATTAAACACACTGCGTTTCTCTCTATTGTGAGTTCTGTGATGTATAGTGAGTGTTGACTTATGGCAGAAAAATTTCCCACATTTGTTACATAGGTAAGATTTCTCTCCTCTATGAGTTATCTAATGTGCCGTGAGGGCTGCTTTAGTACATAAAATTTTTCCACACTGACTGTATTCGTAGGGTTTCTCTCCTATGTGAGATCTCTGATGCACACTGAAGGCTGAATGACAGAAGGTTTTCCCACATTCTTCACATTCATTTGGTTTCTCTCCTCTGTGAGTTTGCTGATGAACAGTGAGGTAAGATTCTTGTTGAAGGCGTTCCCACATTCTTTGCATTCATAAGGTTTCTCCTGTGTGTGACCTGAAATGTTCAGTGAGGGCTGACTTCCAAATAAAGGTCTTCCCGCATTCATGACACTCATAGGATTTCTCCCCTCTGAATTTTCTGATGCACGACGAGGGCCAATTTGTCAGTGAAGGTTTTTCCACATTCGTTTCATTCACAGGGTTGCTCTCCAGTATGAATTCTTTGGTGTCGAGTAAGGTTCGTCTTTACATGGAAAGTTTTCCTACAGTCATTATGAATATAGGGTTTCTCCCCTGTATGAAATCTCTGTGTACAATAAGGGTGGACTTCTTAGAAAAGGTTTTCCTACATTCATTACATTAACTTGGTTTCCTTTCAGAATGTATCCTCTTCTATGTGAAGAGGACTGCCCTCTTGAAGAGGTTTTCCCACATTTGCTATAGCCAAAAGGTTGCTTCAAAGCCCGAATGTTCTGGTGCAGAATCAAATCTTCATTTTGACTTCTGGCTTTCCTAACTGGATTATATTTGTATTGTTTCATTCCAGAATGACTTTTCTCTTGCTTAGAAACGAGTTGCGTTTTCCCACATCTACTGTATTCATCAGGAACCTTTTTTTTTTTTTTTTTTTTTTTTTGCGGTACGCGGGCCTCTCACTGTTGTGGCCTCTCCCGTTGCGGAGCACAGGCTCCAGGCACGAAGGCTCAGCGGCCATGGCTCACGGGCCCAGCCGCTCTGCGGCATGTGGGATATTCCCAGACCGGGGCACGAACCCATGTCCCCTGCATCGACAGGTGGGCTCTCAACCACTGCGCCACCAGGGAAGCCCAGGAACCTTTTTAAAGTAGCTTTTCTTTGCAACGATTACTTCTGAATTAGTTTTCAAATTGTTTCCACATGGATATCTGTAGGGTGTTTTTCTTGAGGGAACAATATTCACGCCCAGATTAAATGTTTTCCCAAATACAGTAGCTCTCTCTGTAATCAGTGTTTTATTGCAGAAGAATACAGTTTGCCTCAAATGTTTGCCTTGGATTTCCTTGTCCTCCTTTAAGGCATCTTCAGCTTCTAGGAGGGAGTACCATTAATAATAACTTGTGATCCGTGACACACTTGCTATGAAATGAGAGTTCCTTACAAATGCCTTGTTGTGGTAGACTGGCCCAGCTCTTCAGGATTAAGGAAGTGTCAAATACAAACATCTCCGACTGATTTGGGGGAAAGAAAAAAACAAACAGTAGAAAAAAAGCCAGCCCACCCACACTAGCCTGTTTAACAGGATGAAAGGAAGAGGAAAGTAGCAAAGAATACGAGTACCTCTGCCACGGAAAAAGGAAAACAGTCACAAGGAACAGTAAGCTCAAAGTATACTGCAAGTGTGTCTGACACAGTATTGAATAAGACGGATGAGACTCAAAGAAGCACTCAGAGACAGTGAGACCAGGAGACACAGACTTCAGAGAGATGGTCAGAGTTACAAAGAGACACAGAAGGAAGGGGTGAGTCTCAAATTTTGCCAGCGACATGGGAACTTCAGAATTTGCACAAATACAAAGAATACAAAGAAAGATTGTGGGCTGAGCAGGGCTGGAACTAGGGTGAGGTAGGCGTGACCTCTAGGGCACCTGCACCACCCCAAGAGTGAGTGTCTTCTTAAGTTTTGTATCTGAGGCACCTTGGTTGTCTCACCCTAGTCCCCCCGCAGTGGGGTTGAGCATGGAGAGTGAAACTGATCTCTCAGTTAAAGGATGGAGAGAAACGTGGAATGCAACTAGATTTGCAAATAGATTGTGTAAATCAAGCAAGATTTATTTTTTTAAGACTGACCTATGAATGTCTGAATATACAGCAAGTCTATGTTAAAGGAAGGTGGGGTCAGGTAGGCAAAAGAGAATGCCACAGAACTAAAGTTCAGAGTACGCTAAAAGAGGGTCTGTATACCAGGGACGGATGACTTAGCAGCAAAAATCTTTATAAATTTTGTTTAAAGAAGTACATTTAGGACTTTCCTGGTGGTGCAGTGGTTAAGAATCCGTCTGCCAATGCAGGGGACATGGGTTCGAGCCCTGCTCTGGGAAGATCCCACGTGCCGCAGAGCAACTAAGCCCGTGTGCCACAGCTACAGAGCCTGCACTCTAGAGCCCGCGAGCCACAACTACTGAGCCCGTGCGCCACAACTACTGAAGCCCACGCACCTAGAGCCTGTGCTCCGCAACGAGAAGCCACCGCAATGAGAGGCCCACGCGCAGTAACCAAGAGTAGCCCCCACTCGCCGCAAGTAGAGAAAGCCCGCACGCAGCAACGAAGACCTAACACAGCCAACAATAAATAAACAAGCAAACAAACCAAAAAAAAAGTACATTTATTCGGGGACAATGTTTTTAAGTATCTATAGCATGACAGTCACTTGTCCTGAATTACTTCTCAAGGTCTGGGGCCTATAAAAAGAGATTCCTGAGGAACATTACAAAGACGCCAACTATGATCACTAACCACCATAGAACTCTCATTTCCACTGGTTTCCACCTGCTTAGTTATCACTCACCTGAGTAGCTCTGACTTGAGAATTCCTCTACTGTCCATGGTTCTTCTCCTTGCTCCAGTCTGAAGATCACATCTGGTTTGCTAACGTTGATACCCTGTTAAAATGATATAGAACTTGGACCAAGCCCTTTGGACACTGGGGACTTGAAGGATGAAGAAAGACAGCTTCAAAAGCTGCATGATGAAGATGTCCAGCAACAGGTCATTAGAGCTAGAACATTCAGGGGAAGGGGGGAGGGAGGGCAGTGAGCACAAGCACAACACTCACATTGCCTCAAAGGGTTTAATCATCTCTCTCCCCTGACACTCAAGGCTAAATAATGAAATTCAACATGTTTTTGCAACACAGAGCAAACACATCTCTTGGTAGTTACACAGGGAAGCTGTACTTACCCACTGAGATGCGGTTGCTGTAGTTCTCCAGCATCACATCCCTCTACAGGAGCCTCTGAGCATGGTCCAGGTGCTGCCACTCCTCCTGGGTGAAGTCCACAGTCAGGCCCTTGAATGAAACCAATCTCTGAAAGAATATGTTTAATCTGAGGTGAACAGAAGCCCAGTGGATCCCTGGGGTGCCTCCATCCTCCACTTTGGCGACCACTGTTGTGATCATGGAAATCCATAAAGAGATACTTGTCAGCAAGGACTGTTAAAATATGTGATCAAATTTGCATTTTGGAAGCAATGCTCCAGAGCATAGGGGTCGGCACACTACGGCCTGTGAGCCTAATCCAACCCACTAAGACCCAAATCCGGCCGTGCCCATTGGTTTACACATTATCTACATTGCTGCCACACTACAGCAGCTGTGCTGAGTTGATCGGACAGAGACCATAGGGCCAGCAAAGCCAGAAGGAGTTATTATCTGGTCCTTTACAGAAAATGTCTGCTGTCCCCAACTCTAGAAAAATGGGAAATGGATTAAAGATCAAATTAGAGGGGAAGAAAACTAGGACGCCACAGTGAGACATGACCACAGGTAGCTCTGGTAGGGGTGGGAAGGAGGGAATCAATCCTACGTATGAGGAGCCAGAGGAGTTGGCCACTAATTGGTTGTGCATGGGAGATATAATGTGCAGATTATTTTGTTCCAGACTATTTTGGTAGCATCATATGCTGAGATTAGGAATACAAGACAAAACCGAAAAAAGAACTGAGCATAGGAAACTGATGCATTGCTGTTTCAGATGCCACGCTGGAGTCTGAAGGATACAAGTAGAGATGTCCAGTGGGCAGCTGGATATTTGTTTCTGACGCTCAGAAGAGTGGTGACCAAAAGCAATATTAGAAGGCATAAATAACGGGGAAGATCTCTATGGACCAATATGGAGTGATTCCCAGGCTATATTGGTAAGTGAGAAAGAGTATCTATGTATGTTACCTTTTATGTAAGAAAGGGGATGTAAGAAAATACACATGTGTCTGCTTATGTGTACAAAAGGAAATACAGAAAGGGTAGACCAGAAACCAAAGAAACTGGTTACCTTCAGGGGACAGGTGGGGACAGTTGGAAAGAATGGGGGTGACAGGAATGGGGTAGAATGGGATGGGGGAAAGCGACAACTCTCTAAGTGTATCTTTGTCTGTGGCGTCACAGACATTCTCAGAGATGCATTTCAAGGAGGGTGTGGTCAGACTGTCAAATGCAACAAAGAGTTTAGTAAAGCATGAACTGGAAAATACCCACTGGATTTGAAAATATTTACTAGAACAGTTTCATGAGTGTGGTGGCGGCAGACACAAGACTGTATCAGGTGAGCTGAAATGACATAAGCAGGTGAGAAACGTGGTTCAAGCAACTCAGAACAATCAGAGAGTGGAGGGCACTTCCCTGGTGGGCCAGTGGGTAAGACTCCACGCTCCCAATGCAGGGGGGCCCGGGTTCAATCCCTGGTCAGGGAACTAGATCCTGCATGCATGCCATAACTAAGACCCGGTGCAGCCAAAAATAAATAAATAAATGAAAATTAAAAACTTAAAAAAAAAAAAAAAGAAAGACAGAGTGGAGATTGCAGGGAATGACATGTATGTGTTTAGGAAGTAATCTCCTTAGCTATGCCTGGTACCCCTTGCCTCCAACTCACAGCCTCACCAATCCTCCAATAAAGTGTCTTTTCCTGACAAATCTGTACCCTGCCCTTTCCCTTCCACTGCAACTCACATCTTTCTTCTGAAAGTTGAACTGAGGCTTTGCTGAGTCACAATAATCAATGGTCTGTGAATATGGTATGATCACCCAGATTCTGCTCACCCTGGAGAAGAAAATTCTGGTCCAGTAACTTTTTTTTTTGAAGTACGCGGGCCTCTCACCGTTGTGGCCTCTCCCGTTGCGGAGCACAGGCTCTGGACGCGCAGACTCAGCGGCCATGGCTCACGGGCCCAGCGGCTCCACGGCATGTGGGATCTTCCTGGACTGGGGCACGAACCCGCGTCCCCTGCATCGGCAGGTGGACTCCCAACCACTGCACCACCAGGGAAGCCCCTGGTCCAGTAACTCTTGAATATGCTCCTTTCAGGAATTCTGTCTTGGCCTTAAAATCCTATGGAGAGATTTCAGTTCAGGGACATGTTCTTCCAGGTGTGATTTCTGTCCTTGGCGCCTTCTGCTTTTTCCTTCACTGGGATGGTTTTGTTTCCACCTGGGCATAGCGGCCACTTTTCCATTAGCTGGAATCTGCACTTGGGGTCCCAAGGTTCAAGTGCCTGGTGAGCTGGACCTTTCCTAAAATCCAATCAAGGCTGCTGAGAAGTGAGACAATACCGCAGGAGGCAGAAAGAGCCTAGAAGCCTCGATTACGCCTTGTGACCTAAGAAAAATAGGTCCAATGGTTTGATTATCAAAATACATAGTATAACTGCTTTCTAGGGCACACAGAAGGCAAGTCATCATGCCAGAAAAAATTCCAATGGGTGTAGGCAGAGGGGAATGCATATTACAAAGATCATGAGACTGGGAGTAAAATAGACTTCATTTTAAAATCAACTCATTCACCAGAGAATAAATCACTTTAGCTCTCTGTAAATGAGGTTTTAAAATGTGCTCCAACAGGGGGCAGTAATGCCGACTTCACAGCCTGGTTGGGAGGATTGAGGGAGATACCTAAAAATCTTTGTAACACTGATTGCAAGGGATACGTGTCGAGGGTGTATTATATTCTGGGCTTGCTTTTTACTTCAGAACGACCCTATGGGGCAAATATTATTCCTAGGCTCATTTTACAGATGAGAAAACAGGATGAAATAACATGCCCTGGGATGCAGTGCTGTTCTGTGGCAGCACCTGGTCTGAACATAAACATCATGCTCTTAAAACCTCATGCAGCGCTGCAGACATCACCCCCCAGCGCCAGCCCCCCAAAGTCTTTTCCAGTCATATCTACACCCTGGCCATTCTCCTCAACTGAAGCTCACATCTTTCTTTTAATAAATGCTTAGTATAAAATAACTAATATAATGATTACCGTATTTGTTTCTATAAATATTCCTTCCCTTCCCTAACGTCCTCCAGTATTCTTCAACCCAGCCCAGCAGGCTGCAGATCCAAGCGCCTCAGCGGAACTTTGGGGACCGGGTTTTAGCCATTTGGATGTACAAACCTTGCACCTTCACAGAGCACCTTCTTCAGGCAATGAAGCGCTGCAGGGAGCGCCCGCCATGAGGCCTGCAGGTCAGGAGCCCGGCCCTCGCTCCCCTTCTCCGGGACCATGGGAAACCCGGCTCCGGGCCTCCCTGGAGAGGGATGCGGGGAGAGCGCGCATCCACTCTCCGCGGACCAAAGCCAGCTCCGCCCCAGCCACTTCCCCTCCAGCCCCCGAGGGCTCGGAGCTCCCTGCCAGTCATTTAACTTGTGGGTCCACCCGCTTCGCTCCCAGTTCACCAGGCGCAGGTGACCACGGAACACCGCGCCCCGAAGGCTGCAGGACCCTCCGCAGGAAAAGCCTAGAAGAGAACAAGTAGACGCGCCCACGTAGAGAGCCGAGGCCGCACATGCGCAGAAGAGGCCGCCGGGCCGTCCTTCCCAGGTTTTCCAAAGGGCGGTCGACGCTTTTCCGGACTACATTCCCCATAAGGCACCGCGGCCACCGCCCACAACGGAGGGCCTCTTAGAGGAGCCTCTGTTGTCCTTACTCAGCTTGGTTTTATTGCTAGGAGCCATTAATACAAAAAGAAAAGGGGCATATGAATTTCACCGAAGACTATAGATGAGAAGCGAAGATTACAGACTGTGAGGTGTCCACCAAAATGCTAATGATTCCCAAATCCTTATCTTTCTCCTAAACTTCTCTTAGGAACACCAGAGGTGTATAGTCCCTTATTCTTCCTACTGTTTTTCCCACTCAGCATCAGAACACACACTGGGGAGTATACCCAATGAGCATTTCAAATGTGAGAAAGCCTTCTATAGTATATGTCAAGGATCTCATAGGGGAGCAAGCAGAAGAATGTAACCAACACAGCAAAGCTTTCACCTATTTTGGTGAATCCATATAAATATTTTGAATGTATGAAAACGTAGAATTCAAACATTCTCTAATCCAAGAATTCATGCTGAAAGGAAATCTATCAGTGGGGAGCATTGCATAGCTTGTCCAGCTTATGGCTTGGAAAGCGCAGGACTGGAGGATTGGGTGACAGCAATAATATCCAAGGAAAAGATGTGTAACAGGGAGCTCAGCTCGGTGCTCTGTGATGACCTAGATGGGTGGGACTGGGGGGGAGAGAGGTCCAAGAGGGAGGGGATATATGTATACATATAGCTGATTCACTTCACTGTACAGCAGAAACTAACACAACATTATAAAGCAATTATACTCCAGTAAAAAAAGACGATGTGAAGACACAGAGGGAATGAAACCTACAAGCCAAGGAACGCCCGAGGCTACAAGAAGCTAGGAGGAGAGCTTGGCGAATCTCCCTCACTTCCCTCAGGAGGAATCAACCCTGCTGACAAGTTGATTTCAGACTTCTAGCCTCCGGAACTGTGAGACAATAAATTTCTGTTGTTTAAGCCACCCAGTTTGCGGTACCTTGCTACTGAAGACCTAGCAAACTAACACAGAAGGCAAGATGGCAGAAGGAATGATTTGAGGACAGGCAGAAGTTACTGCAGCACTATGGAAATTTTTTAAAAGGAAAATACTTAACATCAAAGATAAAATTTACCTATGAGCCTGTACCTAAAAGTGATGATTTATGTAATATTTTTATTCTATTTTCTTCAGTGCTTATCTCAGTGAGGATCTGTGTGTATTCTATTCTTTCTGCCTTTACACATACACACACACACACACGCATACATTTGAAATTCAGCTAGTAAGCTAAGAATACCCTCATAGTCCTCTTCCTAAAAAAAAAAAAAAAAGCATTTATGGCAGTGGGCAAAAACTGTGAAGATCTTTGTGTTTGTATTAGTTTTCTATGACTGTGTAACTAAGTGTTAAGGACCTGGGTCCTTGGAGTCTAATCAGTAGAAATTGATAAGAGGCCACAGTGGAAACTGCATTGTCAGTATCTGCTTGCTGGTCTGCCTCTTTCCCATCCTCCCTCCAGCCATTTCCCCTCCTCTCCCACCCCTTTCCCATTGCTCCCCTCCCCTCCTGCTAGACTATCCAGACTGATTCATCACCTCTGAGGACCAGTCCCTGAGCTCTGTGCTAACAAGATTGAGCCATGGAGTTGGGGACCTGGGAAGCTATAGAACTCAGACCCCATCCCCCTATCACTTTCCCTGTTTCCCCCCTTATTCTTGCAATAATTTCCCCTCTGTTTTTTAAACCATTCATTCAACAGATGTTTATTGCAGCACCACCTATATGCTGGAATCAGCCTGAGATTCACTATCTCTGCCATAGATTCAATGCTGGGATTTCTACCCTTGCAAGACCCACTTATGTCGTATTGTCCAAATAACTCAGAAGAGAGATATCCATACACATCAGAAAGAAAATATAAAGTCATAATTAATTTTATCCTAATAGAGCTATCAGGAGGATTGTAGGATGGCGTCATGTTCCCCTAAGAGATGTTGAAGTTTTAACCCCCAGTACCTGTCGATGTGGCCTTATTTGGAAATAGGGTCTTTTCATGATCAAGTTAAGATGTGGTCATTAGTGTGGACCTTAATCTGATATGACTGTGTCTTTACTAAAAAAAAGGGGGGGGGGGAAGCAACATGCAGAATTTGGACACAGAGACAGACACGTACAGTATTATCATGGGCCAGAGGCTGTTGACTATAGGTGAACTTTGCTGCCCTGGCAGAAGGGTCCTGCTGCTGTGAACCTGGGTGGACTCTTCTGTGGTGGATAACTATTGTTGTTAGTTTTTTTGCTTCTGTTTTTGTTTGGTCCTCTGACATCCATACTGCCTTTTTCTGATAACAAGCACTTCAACTTTCCTTTGAGGAGCCACCCTATTCCCATTAAGGTCTGCCATGTACACTCACATAGGCTATGCACTGCACAACTTCAGAGGAGCCATCCATTTAAACTGCTGAGTGGTGCCCACTGGAATGGAACAGTACCCAAACTATACAACAGTCAATGACAGCTACTGAATGACAGTCCAATAAATTGCCCATCCTTCTCCTGGCCTAGGTGGGGTTGATTCATTCTGATATAGATGCCATGAAGCCACTGCTCATCAATTCCTGCCACGTGGATCCCTGGGGTTATCCTGGTTATGGTTCTTTCCAACTCCAATCAATTCCTTTTGGATTTAATTAGCCAGAGATACTTTCTCTTGCCAACAAAGAACTCCCAACAAGTCACAATCTACACCTCACACTGGTAGCCAGATCTCAGCAAAGGGTGTTGAGTATTAAGATTAAAGTTAGTTTTTATTCATTATCTATTCATTTGTTCACATAATAAATAATTGTGGCTACCTCTCAGATTTGTATATTTATTAAACTGGGAGACTGTTTTACTAAATATACAAATCTAGGCTGTCTGCAATGTTAATGGTGATCCCTAGGGTTGTGCAGTGCACAACCTGTGCACCTCTACCGAACAGCCCTGGACACCACTCTCTCCTCCAAGAGCCATGTTTCCCCAAATGCATGGAGACCCCTTCACCTCAGCAGGGGCAAGAGGGTGGGCCTTGCCCTGATGTGCCAGGATGCCCTCCCTGCCTGGACATCACACTTCCTGGTTCCTTCCAAGAGCCCAGTCTGTCCTGGGAACAGTCTCTGATGACACTATAGTAAACAGGGGTGGCCTCCTGGGGCGGGAGCTGGGGCACGGCCAGCCGGCACTGAAATAGTTCATGGAAGGCCTCCCGACAGCGCTGGGACATGAGGGCACAGATGATGGAGTTGGCCGCACTGTTCACATAGATGCAAAGGAGGACTTTGTTGAGAGAAGGAAGGAAGAGAAGGAAGGGAGGAAGAGAAGGAAGCCGAGGTTGAGGTAAGGCGGGCTCAGGAGGGAATTCACGCCACCAGGGTGGGGTAGGGCAGCCACAGCAGAGCAAAAAGGACCACCACCACAGCCAGCATCTTGGTGACCTGCAGGGTAAGACAGGAGAAAAGAAAGGCATGGGTGCCAAGGGAGAACCCTGGGTTCTGGGTCTCTCTGTGAGCTTGCGGGAGGAGTAACCCAAAAGAGTATCCGGGCCTCGCCAAGCTGTGCCCTCGTGCATGCTCTCCCTTCAACTCCATCCCCACCTAGAAAACCACTATACAGCCTTCCCTGCCCTGCTCAAGCTTTTGGAAACCTCCCAGCTCCAATCTACCTCCAAAGCCCTTGGATAGGCTACCACATACTGTAAGCAAATTCATTCATCCGCTGAGCCTCAGTTCCTTCTTCTATAAGATGGAGACACAGTACTGCCTTCATCATAGGTGGACATGAGGAGTGAAGGAGTTAATGCCAGTAAGGAATGTAGAACAGTGCCAGGCGTGTAGTAGATACTTATGTGGGTTTACTGTGGGTTTACTGCTGCTGCTGCTGCTACTACTAATATAACCTCTACTACTATTACTATTGTAATTGCATGAGGTGCAGAGCTGGGCAGAGCTGGGTTAGAATCCTGCCTCCACCACGAACCAGCTGTTTGGCCTTAGACGTGTCCCCCTCTCCCCAGCATTCCTAGCCACACGCTCCCCTCCGGCTCTTTCACTCACCCCGCTCCCTCCCTCCTGAAGCTCCTTCCTGTCTTTGCCCTTGACCGCCTGTAATGCCTCTCCCTGCCCCCTCCTCTTCCCTTCCTGACTCTTCAGATCTCAGCCAGCACTTCCCTGACAGCATAGACTAAATAAAGCCTCCTAGAGGTGGTACACACTGGAAGGTGTTTCAAAAGATGCATAGTTTCTAAATTCCGGAATGAAGTCACCACAGGGGGACATCTGTCAATGGAGCCGGACATCCTTAATACCTGGAAGGACAGCAGCTCACACGTGCTCCTACCCCTGGAGTCCTCAGTGACCCCTTGAGAGACCAAAATGCGGGTGGCAAGAGTTCACTTACTAGAGCTTAAATTGCCCAAATAGTTCTGGCACTGGCTCTGTCCAGAAGACCCTGGATACATTCAATCAGCTCTGGGGAATACGGGCGAGAAAACTTTCTCATCAAGGAAGAAGCTAGCCTGGTATGTTCCAGCTTATGATCACGTCTCAGAGTCCATGAGTTTAGTTCCTTTCCTAACAGGCTTGGCTCCGGCTGAGGTAGTAAACTCCTGTGCTATAATATTATCCAGGAACCGTAAAATCGCAGGAATTCCCTAGTAGGTCTTGACACCTGATTTTACCAAATTCAGATCCTGTTCCATTCCACTTTAGGTTCGTTTGGGTGCTAAAGGCTGGATGGCAGTGTGGGGGCTCTGGAGCCAGGTTGCCTGGGTTCAAATCTTGGTTCTGTCACTTACCAGCTCTGTAACCTTGGGCAGCCTCTCTGTGACTCAGTTTCCTCCTGTGTCACACTGAGATGATGACAGTTCATACATCGTAGAATTGTTATAAAACTTCAAAATGTACATTTGTGTAAGCACTAAGACCAGTGCCCGGCACATGGCAAATACCCAACACATGTTAATTGTTGTGATTATTATTCTCCACCTTGCACTGGGCTTTCTGGTTTCCTTTAATGCCTCTTCCCTGGTGGAATTGTACATTGCATTCTGCAAGGACTCTCGTAGGCATGAAAGGAATACTCGGTCCATAGACACAGCCCACCCAGTATGAAAAAAGACATTAATGTCCCAACAAAACAACCATAATAGGTACCATATGTTGAATACTTACTATATGCCGGATTTATAATATTTACTACCATCCATTGAGGTAGATGAGCACTGTAATTGTTCTCATTTTACAGAGGAGGAAATCAAGTCTCAGCAAGGTGAAGTGACTTACCCAAAGCCACACAGCAAGACCTTAGCAAAGCTAGGAGCCAGAACCCAGGTCTGGAATACTCTTTAATAAGAAAATTCAGTAAGAAAATTCCTATGTAATTTAAGAAGTTCTACATCTATTCTAAAGAAACCCTCTGACATATACAATGGGTCATAAGCAGGATGTCCACTGCAGCATTGTTTACAATAGCAAAAATTAGAAACCACCTAAACATCCACCGACACTGAACTGCTAAACAACTCATGATATTTCAATGCCCTTCAGCAAAGACAAAGAATGAGGTAGGGCCAAGACATATTGGTGAATGAAGAAACAAGCTTCAGAACCGTACATATAGTATCATATTTACATATACATACACATATAGAAAAATATCTGCATGGTACCCACTCAACTGGTAATAGTGGTTATGTCTGTGGGTGCAAGAAGGCAAATAGATTTGAGTGTGGTGGTCAAAGTAGGCTTTACCCTACTTTGAGAGACCAGTTAAGATCATAGGCTCCGGGAGCCAGACCCTCTGGGTTTAAATTCTGGCTCTGCAGCTTATTAGCTGTGTGACTTTGGGAAAAATAGTTAACCTCTCTGAATCTCAGTTTCTTTGCCTCTAGAAGAAGGAAAACAATAATACCATCGATCTCATATACTTCTGTGAGGTTTAAATAAGATGATGTATATAGAGGTTTTTACCGAGTTTGGGCACATCTGATGGTGTGCTGGAGCCAACCCACACCAGCTCATGAGAGCCAATTGCGAGCATCTCTTCCTAAGTCCACTTCCAGTGACAACGTGTGGGTCGCTTGAAATCACATGGTGGGAGTGTTTACACCATGGAAATCTGCAAACACCATGGAAATCTGCAAACACCACAAATGAGGGCTTTTATAATTTTTTTTTTTTTTTCGGTACGTGGGCCTCTCACTACTGTGGCCTCTCCCGTTGCGGAGCGCAGGTCCCGGACGCGCAGGGTCAGCGGCCATGGCTCACGGGCCCAGCCGCTCCGCGGCATGTGGGATCCTCCCGGACCGGGGCACGAACCCGTGTCCCCTGCATCGGCAGGCGGACTCTCAACCACTGCACCACCAGGGAAGCCCTTTTATAATTTTTTAATGTATTTTTAGAACCAGTTGTTAAGCATTTACTAGCCTACTCCCCACACATCATAAGCACCCAGCAAACACTAGTTATTATTATCTGTAATGTTCAAATTTTTATAAGGACAAGGATTCATGTATTACTTGGGCAGTTAAAAACATGTGTGGATGAGTCACTGCCTAAGCAAACAACAAGGCAGCTTTGTGGGAACAGGAGCTGTGATGGGGGCTGGGTGTCATGGGAGGCCAAGGGTGCCCCTCAGGCATGAGGACAGACACCTCCAGAGAGTGGGTGGAAAAGTGGCTGGAGTGTGGCCCTGCTCATTGCTGCTGGTGATTCACTGCCTAAAAGTACCTCAGAGCTGGGGGCATGTGGGTGGAAGGGGCAGGTGGTAGCACTTCTGTTCTCCATCCTTTTGAAAACCCAACCACCGAGATGTGCCTTTGATTGTCAGTTCCATTAAAGGACAGATCAGATGCTCTGGGCCGAAGCTCCACCTGTGTGCCCTCCCCCTGTAATGACACGTGACTGTAGGGAGCCTAGGCCGCTGGGTCCCCTTTGAGTCCTGGCATTCAAATAAACGCTTTGGGACTTCCCTGGTGGCGCAGTGGTTGAGAGTCCGCCTGCCGATGCAGGGGACACGAGTTCGTGCCCCGGTCCGGGAAGATCCCACATGCCACGGAGCGGCTGGGCCCGTGAGCCATGGCCGCTGAGCCTGCGCGTCCGGAGCCTGTGCTCCACAACGGGAGAGGCCACGACAGTGAGAGGCCCGCGTACCGCAAAAAAAAAAAAAAAAAAAAAAAAGCAACAACAAAAAAACCAACTCAGGGTTTTACAATAATTAATCAGGATTCATGGTCCCCCAGATCCACTCTAGCCAGAATTTGGAGGGGAGCAGCGGAGGGAGGCGAGTTTGGCCCCGAGGAATCCACAGACCCTCTTTCTGCTGCACTGCCAGCTCAGGACAGGCTGCCCACATTCCTTGGCTCAGGGCCCCTTCCTCACAATGACATCACTCCAAGCTCTGTTCTGGTCATCACATCCCCTCCTCTTGACTCGGACCTTCCTTCCTCCCTCTTATAAGGACCATTGTGATTATGTTGCCTCCCCACACCCCCCAGAAAATCCAGGATAATCTCCCCATCTCAAGACCCTTGACTTAATCACATCCACAAAACCCCTTTGGCCATGTCAGGTGGCATATTCACAGGTTCTGGGGATTAGGGTATGGACAGCTTTGGGGGGCATTATTCTGTCTACCACATGCATGGTACGAGGGAGCTGGCCTTAGGAGGCAACGCTGATGCGCTTCCTGGGGCCTGATGTGATTCTCTCAAAGGTACTGGCTGTTTAAGTTGAAACTCTTGTCTGGGGATGTATTTCTTTTTTTCCTTTTTTTTTTTTTTCAACACCTTTACTGAAGTATGATTGCTCTACAATGGTGCGTTAGCTTCTGCTGTATAACAAAGTGAATCAGCCATATGTATACACATATCTCCATATCCCCTCCCTCTTGCATCTCCCTCCCACCCTCCCTAGGGGATGTATTTCTTAGTGCTTTGTATCTTTCCCTTTGGCCACAAACTTGGCCTGATGCAGGCTGCTTCCAGTGCCTGACTATTCCCTTCTGCAAGCCCAAAATCTTCAGGAAGGAGCCGAGAGCAGAGAGAGAGCAATTCTACCTCCAGATATCTGGCTGTTCAACTAATTGTTACTGAGTCCTTGCTCAGGTTCTGCTTTAGATGCTAGGAAAACTGTGGAGAACCAGACAGATAGCATGGGATTCACATGTTTGTGGGGATGACATGAAACACACCAGCAAGTAAACAAAAAAAAAAGAGGCAGCTAAACATACAAATGCATATGGAATGAAAGATATTGATAAGGGTATGTATAAACATGGTAAAACAACTTAATATGATAGATCAGCAGTCAGCAAACATTTTATTTAAAGAGCCCGATAGTAAATACTTCAGATTTTCTAGGCCATGTCTCAACTACTCAAATTTCCCATCAGAGCAAAAGAAGTCAGAGACAATACTTAAACTAATGGGTGTGGCAATGGTCTAATAAAACTCTATTCATGGAAACAAGCCCGATTTGGCCCACAGATTGGAGCTTGCTGACTCCTGTGATAGAGTAGAACTAGGCAGGATGGGACAGTTTTAGGTAGAATAATCAGGGAAGGCTTCTCTGAGGAGGTGACATTTGAGCTAATGCCCAAATGATGCAAAGAAGCCGGCCATGCCGAGACTTGAAGGAAGAGTGTTCCAGGATGTGGGAGTAGCAAGGGCATTGCCCCAAGGTGCAAACCAGCCTCTGAGGAGCTTAAGTCCATGCGGCCAGGGCATAGCGAGGGAGGAAGAGGCTGGCTCAGTCAAGGTGTTGTGACCCAGGAAAGAGCTCTCAAAGGGATAACGACAGACAGGTTTTTTTTTTTTTTTTCTTTTGGCCTTACAGCATGCAGGATCTTAGTTCCCTGACCAGGGATTGAACCTGCGCCCCCCTGCAGTGGAAGCACGGAGTCTTAACCACTGGACCGCCAGGGAATTCCCTAAAGAGAACTTAATGAAGGCAAAGAGGTGGGGACTTGGTTAAGGGAATGATAGTGACACCCCCAGAGACCCGTACCTGGTAGATGGAAGCTGTGCCTCTCTGGATCGCAGGGGGAACCGTAGCAGTGGGAGCAAGGTCACCCAGAGCGTGGAACGTGGCCTTTGCCAAATAAGTGCCCAGAAAGCCACAGGGATGAACAGCCTGACCTCTCTCTCCCTTCCCACTTTAAATCACCTGCCGGTGCCTCCCATTGGCTGAGCCCAACCAGGAGTCAGAGGTCAAGGGAACCAGGGTGATAGAACCACAAATGCCAGACTCCTGGGAAAGAGAGCAGGTGAGAGAAAGGCAGAGAACGACCTGGAGGGAAAAACAGGGAACACCAAGCCCACAGGGTAAGGAGGTGCGATTTTATTGTAACTTCCATAGGGATGGAGTTGCCATAAAATACGGATTACCCATCAATTTGAATTTCAGATAAACAACAAATACTGGTTTTGTGTAAGTAGCCTCGGGACATACTTATACCAAACCCATATTCGTTGTTTATCTGAAATTCAAATTGGACCAGGTGGCCTGTATTTTTATTTGCTAAACTTGGCAACCCTAGATGGGAAAAGCCTGAAGGAATTTGAAGCAAAGGAATAACAATCTAATTTAGAATTTAATAAATACATTTATTTATAAAATCAAGAAAATTTTAATGACTATAAATAAGTTCAGAAGATTCAGAAACATATAAATAAGTTCCAGGGGCGTTTAGACACAGTCAGGGTGCAAAGTCTCCATCTACCAGGTACAGCAGCCTATGCAGACGGAAGCCTGGACAGACACCTGGCGCCGGCCGGAGGAACCCTGTCTTCACTTCGCATCGTCCTTTTCTGTTTATCTAGGCCTTTCCTGCCCAATATTCCACCCTTAACACATTCCCGTGTGCAAAGTAGGTCACACTAATTGTTGTTACGCAGTCCTTATGCAGATATAGAAACCAAGGCTCAGAGAGGTGAAGTGACCTACCCGAGGTCACACAGGGGAGCTCGCAGAAGGGCCAAGGTTACCACTCAGGTCTGGGCAACTCCAAAGCGCTTTCCTCTCGGCGCCACTGCTCTCTGTCCTTCCAGGTATCCAGCAGGTCTGTCTAGCCGTTCTAGGTGCTTGCTGCCCGCCCAGGTTTCAGGAGCCCTGTGGAGTGCCCGGGGCCAGCTGCTGGCCTCGGTGCCTGTCATATCTTCGCTGGAGCCGGGCATGAAGGTGGCGGACCCTCCTTGCCTCCTGGGTCGTGAAGAAGGAGGCAGCGATGCTGTGCCTCAGGCGACGGGCGTAGGTCTCCAGGAGGACCGTGGAGCAAGCGACGAGCTGCAGGGCGCCTGCAGCCAGGTGAGCGGCTGTGTGCGGGCGCCGGGGGGGCAGCAGTGGGCAGCCAGGGGCGACGAAGCGCAGCTCCCACTGGAAGGAGTTGTGGGCAGAGAGGAAGGGGCTCTCCGGAGGCGGCTGGTTGAAGAGGAAAGGGATGAAGCCCAGGATGGTGTATGCAGCCTTCAAAAAGGAGAAAAAGGCCAAGTCAGCAGACAGACACCCCAGCCGTTCCCTGTCCCCCACCACATCCGGATGCTTGTGGGTCTGGATGGGTCCAACTTTCCCTGTCCTCATCTGCAAAATGGGCGCAAAATCTGCCCGTTTTGACGAGGGTCAACTGAGATCAGGAATCTGAAACAGGCTTTTTGACAAATGAAAAGCACCATACAAATGCTATTTATATTGTTATTACTTTTGCAGGGAACGCTTTAGAGAAAACCAATTCATGCTTAAGGGCATTTACTCTTTTCTGAGCCCTTAGTGAAACTTCAGATGTTCTAGTCCATCAAGTAAGCACAATTTTATGAGGATGAGTCCATGAGGAGCCTCATTTTTTTTTTTTTTTTTTGGTACGCGGGCCTCTCACGGTTGTGGCCTCTCCCATTGCGGAGCACAGGCTCCGGACGCGCAGGCTCAGCGGCCATGGCTCGCCGGCCCAGCTGCTCCGCGGCATGTGGGATCTTCCCGGACTGGGGCACGAACCCGTGTCCCCTGCATCGGCAGGCGGACCCTCAACCACTGCGCCACCAGGGAAGCCCAAGCCTCATTTAAAAGACAGGAACCTGGGCTTCCCTTGTGGCGCAGTGGTTGAGAGTCCACCTGCCGATGCAGGGGACACGGGTTCGTGCCCCCGTCCGGGAGGATCCCACATGCCGCGGAGCGGCTGGGCCCGTGAGCCATGGCCGCTGAGCCTGCGCGTCTGGAGCCTGTGCTCCACAACGGGAGAGGCCACAACAGTGAGAGGCCCGCGTACCAAAAAAAAAAAAAAGACAGGAATCTATGGTCACACCATGGGTTACATGCAGCCCACCCAGGAGTCAGTCCCAGCAAGGGTGGGTCCCAATATCCTGCTCCTAAGTATTAGGCCCTACAGTTTCTCCATGGGGCATGTTGGAACGAGAAGGATGGGGTCTAGAGAAGCAGGGAGGTCAGAGGTTAACCGTTTGAACTTCGACACCGGACTTCTTGGATTGGATCCTGGCTCTGCCCACGGACATCTTCCCCATAAAGCACAGTGCTGGGGACCCACAGTACTTTTAGGGGCCTATGAAAATGTTTTATTTTCTTTTAAAATGAGAATTAAAAACCAAACTTTTAAGTTGAAGAATATGTTTTACCATATAATATTAATATATTTGTCATTATACCAATGCAATCATTAATATTTTTTCTGGAGAAAGGCATCCACAGAAGGGCCCACCAGAGTCACAGTGCAGCCGTGGTACTGCAATTACAGGCTGGATGAATTGGGACAAGTTCACTGACTTCTCTGAGCCCCGGTGTCTCCATCGGTAAATCAGCGGTGATAGTAATTCCTGTCTTACAGGATCACAGTGGCAATTAAATGAACTATTTTATTTCATCAGTTCTGGGATTCTTTTTTTTCCCCACATTTTCACATCTTTGTGATGAAGGTGTGTCTTCATATCAATATGACTGGTAACATGCTTTCTGGTCAGAGGGTGCCGGCAGCAAAACCTGTGGACTGAGTGTCCACAGTCTGGAAGAAAATGCTGGGAAACATAGTGGAGCATCACCAGTGCTCTCTCTCGAAGGCACAGAGAACAGGACCAGGTGAAAAACCAGACACTGACAACTCAGCCAGAGTCATTCCAAAGAGTCAGGCTTGAATGGGAGGTTTTAGGAAAAGCTTCAGAAAATTACTTCACTATTTTTCTTGTTATCCATGAGAAAAATGATAAAATAAATCTGTTAAATGATCAGTGAACTGTTTTATATGAATATAATTAAAATTCTAAATAAGAAGGCATTGTGTCATGGTTTAAGTGGCAGCCTTTTCTTATCTAACGCATAGAATGATGATGTGACTTGCAGAAAATGCATCTTAGATTTGATGAAGTACAGAAAATCAGGTGACACACTTAGCACATTGCCTGACATGTTTCTTGACTGTGACTGACAGTAAGAAATGCATTTTATGAAGAAAATTTTCATAGAACAATACATCCCCCATCACCTATGATATACTCTGAAATACATTTCTAGCCTATTCTATCCATTAAAAAAAAAAACAGCACCATGACCCCCTAAATTGATTAAATTGATTTCATTCAGTTTGAAGAACACTTTCCTAGTCGATATATAATAAGTGCTCAGCAAATATTAGTTATTAATATTATTAACTCAGGGTCTGACACTTTGGCATGTTTTACGCAATGGACTTTTGTGTGAGATCTCACCATTAAAAAGAAAAAGATTTGTGGCCAAAGAAAAGATTAAAACCCCCAAAACTTGATGAGATCATAATTTTTTCCAACAGTAAATAGATGGTAAATATATATTACCATTAAAATAGTAAATATTTTAGGCTTTGCAGGCCATACGATCCCTGTTGCAATCATTCAACTTTGTAGAGCAGCCACAGACAATATGTAAACAAAGTCATGGCTAATTTGAGTCCAATAAAACTCAATTTATAAAAACAGGAAGCTGGCAGGATTGGCCCGTGGGCTGTTCCTAAGGCTTCCTCCAGTCTGTTATCTACAGATGTGAGCTATTAATAATAGTCACTATTTATTAAACATCTCCCATGTGGCATGGAGCCGACTAGATACTTCTACCACATTTTAAGACTCACAGTAACCTTGCAGGGTAAGGAGGATTGATCCAGTTTGTACGAGTGAGAAAAACGAGGCTGGGATATGCTGCGACGTGTGAAGAGTGGCCTTGGGGGCAAATTATTTTAATACCTCTGGGTATCCTCACCTGTGATAAGGGGTGAAAACAGAAGCCACTGCCTCAGGTTGTCATGAGAATTACATGGTTCATCTGCCAAAGGCCCTGGATCCCACAGCGTATCCAAGGACCACGACTTGAAGGCAAGTAAAATTCAATTTTGAGTCAAGGGTTTAACAAACCCTATCCTTTCCCTCAAGGAAATGACTCTATTCCCACCTTCCTGTCACAGCACTTACATCATATTTGATGGTGAGCGTGACGGGCACAGCGGGAAGCTCCTGAGCCCAGCCCACGGCTGCCTGCGCCAGGAGAAAGGCCACGTGGTCCATGGCCACTGTCACAGCTGTGGCCATCAGGAGCAGGGTAAGCAGCCCCAGCCTTAGGAGACAACTCAGCAGCTCCCCCTGGGACAGCCTTGGCCGGGCTGCCCACAGCAGCCAGGCTGGTGGGGAGGCCACCAGGTGCGTGGCCCCGACCTCTGCCAGCTGCTGAGCCAGCTGCCAGGTGGCATAGATGTTATCAAACTGCAGGTCAGTCAGGTATTGATGGAGGTACCAGGCTGATTCCACTAGGAGGCCCAGCATAAAGAGCCCCGTGACTGCCCGCTGGGTCCCCAGTGCTGCCACCTGGGCCAAGGACTCCAGGCCGGAGAAGTCCTCCAGGACCTGCTGAGTGACCCTGAACATGTGGAGCCGGAAGGAGGAGCCATCGCCCTGGGCCTGGAGCGTCAGGCCCTGGCTGCCTGCTTGGCCGTAAGGGCCCAGAGCCTGGGAGGCTCTGTGCAGCTGGTGAGTGGTGTTGAGCAGACTCTCCAGGGAGCCCTCCGTGACACACCTCAGCACCTGCCCAGCCGCGTGCATGTTGGCCAAGATGTTGGGGACCACGACAATGGCCAGGGTGGCAGTACTCCAGGATAGGAGCAGGCGGCGGCCCTGCTCCGTGCCCAGGGTGGGCACGCTGAGTGCAAACAGACAGCGGGCAGGGGGCACCAGTCCCAGGCCCAGGAAGGCCAGGAGGCCACAGACAGTGGCCACCATGGCCGAGGGCCCTAGAGGATAAAGCAGCAGGGACACCAGCCCATGGTAGGTCAGACCCGCGGCAGCAATGGCCAGGGAACCACACAGGAGGAGCTGGGTCAGCAGCTGGCCACAGCTGGCTGGGACAGGCTGGGAGAAGGCAACCCAGGCGGCCTGCAGCAGGGCAAGGGCCTTGTGGAGCCCCAGGTACCAGAATCTCCACCTGCACACAAGGAAATAGGGGGAGCCTCTATCAGGAGGGTTGGGGCATTGTGTGTCTGCCCAATGCCCCTGCCCTACAAACTCGTCAACTGCCAACAGGCTCCACCCCTTTAGCCACAGTGGTGGGCACTCCTCCCAGGCGGGCCAATCAGAGTAACCCACCCCAAACCCATATGACCTAAGCTGAGCCAATCAGAGCCTTCCCCAGGATTATTCTCACTGAGTTGTCAGGCAAGAACTAGTTTCCATGCAGTTCCTGAGGACGAGAGGATGAATACCTGGGCTGCGTGTGTCTTATGAGGGCAACTGGTGCAAGGGAATGAAAGAGTCATGGAGAGAGAAGCACAAATGAAAGAGAGAGGATGAGAGAGAGAGAAATGGGGAGAGATGCTTTTTCACTTGAATTCATAGTCTTGGTCAGCTCAGTGTGACCCTGGACACTCCTTCTTTATGGATCTCAGTGTCTCCTCTATAATTTAGAGGATGGGAAGAGTGGACCAGTTGATCTCTGAGGAACTTTTCTCCTCTATTGTAGTCTTATTTATTCATTCAACAAATATTTATTAAGCAACTATTATGTGCTAGCCGTTGGAGAAACAGGAATGGATAAAACAGAGGAGAATTCCTGGCCTCATAGAGCTTCCATGGAAGAGTGATAGCAGAGGAATAGTAAGAAGAGGTTGGGCTCTGGATACGTTTTGCTGGAAGAGCCAACATGATTGGCAGACTGACTGGTTGTGAGTGTGAGAGAAAGAGGGGGGTTCAGGATGACAATGAGGTTTTGTGTCTGAGCAGCTGAAAGCACTGAGGTGGTGTTTCCTGAGATGGGAAATCTGTGGTTGAAACAGGTTTGAGTGGAGGAAGGAGAGGAAGAATTCAGCTGGCAGTCAGAAATTTGAGGTGTCAATTTTGCCATTTGGCAGAACTGCTGAATGTGTGATTGGAAACAATCTGGAATTCAGAGGAGAGAGCAGGCTGGAGATATAAAGCTGGGAGTTGTGGATTGATAGACGGTATTTAAAGCCATGGGGTAGATGAGATTCCTTAAGACAGTGTGCTGGCGAGAAGGAGAGAGCTCCGAGGACGGAGCTTAGTGGCACTCCATGGTTCACAGGTTGGGAGATGAGGAGGAACCAGCACAGGAGACCAAGAAACCAGGCACTGTGGAGCTTGGGAAGCCAAGTCAATGAAATGTTTCAAGACGAAGGGAGTGAGCAAACGTGTCAAGTGCTGCTGATGCGTCAAGAAAGATGAGAGCTGAGCAATGACCATTGGATTTAGCCACGTGGAAGTCACTGGTGACCTGCACAAGGGCAGCTGGGTGGCTTGTTCACTAGAGTGGACCCAAGGGAGGCTGGATGGAGAAGAACATGAGGCACGAGTGCAGACAACGGTTTCAGGTCATTTTTGCAGTAAAGGTGCAGAGAAATGGTGTAGTAGTTGATATGGGAAATGGAACCAAGTTCATTTAAGATGGAGGAACTTGAGCATGTTTGCAGATGGGGGATCCAATCAAGAGGGGAGACATTGATGAAGGGAGGCTCGCTGGTGTGATGTTCTTCAGTGAGTGGCATGGGTGAGATTGAGAGCATGGAAGCTGGGGCTGGTCTTAGAAAGGAGCAGGGGCTGTTCATCCTTAGTAGCAGGTGGGAAGGCACAGGAAATGGTTACAGGTGATGGTGAATGGACAGGTAAGTTGTGCGTACTTATGTACCGGTATCAACCAGTATACACAGAACAGAGCAATAGTTAAGGGCGTGACCTCCAGACTGCTTGGGTTCAAATCTCTGCTTCATCACTCACCATCTGTGTGACCTTGGTCAAGCTTCTTAACCTCTTCGTGCCTCAGTTTTGTCATCTGTAAAATGGTGCATAAAAGTGGTACCTCATAGGGTCATGGCACATACGAAGTACCATGTCAGCTAATACCTGTCATTAGAGCCTCAATTCCACCAGGGCAGGGACTTGGTCTCTTTTGATCACTGATAAATCCTAAGTACCTAGAATAGTGTCTGATGTATTGTGGGTGCTCCATAAATATCTGTGGACTGTAGCATGTTTGCTTCTGTTTGTTCAGGGTAGCAGGATGGCAGATCAGCACTGATGGTGAGGATGCTAGAGGAGATGATGGAAATTTGAAGGTGAAGAAGAAGGTATAACATAGGTGGCCAGGAAAGTGGGAGAGTAAATGAATTCGGGAAGTTATATACATGCTGGGCGGCATTGAGGACCCACGTGAGGTTAGAGGTGATGAAATATGGTCTTCCCAGTCCCGCTGACATTTGAATTTGGGACTAAACTCCCTTCTACTGTATACTTCATATTTGAAACATGGTAGCTGTTAAAATGATAGCTAATCATTTGAATGATATTGGAATGGAAAACCAATTCTAAGTCATATTGGGTGCCAAGGTCCGTGCTGAATGTTGTAAATGCTAAGGAACCAGCTGCCACTCGTTGGGTGCTTACTCTGAGCCGAGCACAATGGCAAGCCCTAAGCATGCGTTTTCTCATTCAATGCACACAACAGTCTCGTAGACATTATTATTACTCCCATTTCACAGATGGGGAAACTGAGGCTCAAAGAGGTGAGGATTTACCCAAGGTCACACAGCCAGGGAATGGCAGAGACTGAGACCTAGCTCATACCCATCAGGCCTGACCACTGACTGTTTTCTTGCCTGTGGCCCCCAGTGTCCAAGTCCCCAGACCTACCTGGTCCTGACGAGATGCTCAGCTATCTCCCGGGGGGCCCTCATGCTCCCTGAACAGCAGTGGATCTGGGCAGGCGGGCACAGGCAGCGAAGGTAAGTGGAGAGGAAGTGGGGGGAATTCCGTCCTCCAGAAGTGACCAGAACTGTCACTTCTGCTTTTCTGCCCCGAATTAAGTGCCTCTGGTGGCCTTGTCCCGCCCTGCCTGGGCCCACCTCCCAGGGGGTTGGGCAAGCTGACTCATCCTCTTCCGGCAGGCAGGAGCCAGTGGAAGGTGTGGGAGGAGAGAAAAGGCCTTTTCAAGCAAAGTCTCTAATCCCGATAGCAAGAAGGTAGAATTAGTCCCATTTTACAGAGGAGGAAACTGAGGCTCAGAGAAGCGGTAGTGCTGGGGCTAGAACTCAGCTCGGCTTCATGTTCCTTCCCCATGCATAGTTATGTGCCCCCAGAAGAGCCTGATCTCTAACTCTTAGGGGGTGGAAACCCACAGGAGACAATTGGACCTCTGCTATGACTCTTTCCAATCGTCAGGGACTCTGGTCTCCCTCTCAGCTCCCTTCCTGTCTTTATCCCTACATGGACCTGGCTTCCAATCACAGTTCTGTCCCTCCCTAGCTGTGTGACCTTGGGCAGGTGATCTTGCCTCTCTGTCTCAGTTTTCTCCTCTTAAAAGAGCGTAAGGATAAGAACAGTTAACATTTATCGAGCACTTGTTAAGTATCAGGCACGCTGCTACATAGCTTCTACTGGCGTTCACTGAATCTTTTTTTTCCAACAACCCTTTGCGGCAGGGACTGTTATTTCCATTCTTCAGTTCAGAAAACTGAGATCCAGAGACTTAAGTCCCTTAACCCAGCCGCTCAGTTAGTAACAGGTAGTGCCACGATTTATAGTCAGCATCCTTGCTCCAGAGTTTACTGGTCAGCCACTGGGCCCTACTGGTGGGGAGGGAAGAATTCTCAAGATTCATGTTGACCTTGGGATGCATCTGGCACTGCCAAGAGCAGGCACTCAGGGAAAGTGAATTCTCTGTTTGTGGGCTCTGCCGGTCACTGCCCTGCAGGTACACTTCTGGGCTGTCCTGAAAGCCAATCCCTTCCTGGAAAGCAGACCCTCCTCCCCACTACACTCCAGTGTCTCTGTGCCCCATCACTGCCAGTAGGACCACCTCCGCCAGGAGGCCTCTCCTGAGCCCCCAGCCCCCCACCCTACAGGATGGACTGGGGCGGGGGGCACAGTTAGGCAGTATTCCAGACTCCCTGTCATTTCCTTTCTAAGGACATTGCCTGGGTCACTTGCTCAGGCCTGAAGGAGCGTGTTCCATGGCCCAGATAAGGGAAGTGGCATTCTCATAGTCACACAATTAGATGAGACACCTGTAGTCCTTAGAGGGCTTAACACCCTTCCTGGATCACAAGCCCCTCTAGGAAGCCAGGCCACTGTCAAGTCTGCAAAGAACTGGGCACACAGAGTAGACCAAGAGCGGGAAATGCAGGCACCTGCAGGGGCCACCTAAGGTAAGGTGCAGAGGGCCAGGTGGAAACAGCGGTGAACTGCCATGTGGAGGCCCTTCGAAAAGGGTAGCTTCTACTCTGCTCTAGCTAAGGGTTGAAGCCCCTCGAAAATGAGGCCCAACATTACCAGGGTGGCCAGTTTTTCCAAAGATGCCAGTCATTCCCAATTTTATGTAGAAGCCTCCAAGTTTCAAAAGCCAGGATTTTTAAAAAGTGAAAGACCATTGTGCAGGCCGATCTTGGTAGGTCTGTGGGCCAAAGCCAGCACGAAGGCCACCAGTTTACAAGTTCTGACAGAGGCCTCGGTAGGACTGATGCAGGGAGCAGTCTAGCTGTTCCTCTGATCTGCAGGGTCCCTGGGGTGGAGGTGGCAGACCTTCACTCAAATGCCAGCTATGCCACTTACTGTGCTGTGTGACCTTGGGAAAGACACTGTCCCTCTCTGAACTTGGATGTACTCTGCTATAATGAGGAGAATACTAGTACGTGCTTCTTAGGGTTGAGAATTCAATGTGATAATGTATGTTCAGTGCCCAGTAAACAATATATAAATGCTCCAGGCCAGCTCTTTCCAACCTGGACTGATAGCTTGGCCTGAGTGAGCCCCAGGCTTCTCAGACCAGATCATACAGGCCTCTATGATGCCCACTGGACCAGATCCCATGGCCTGGGTCCCATCACACAGGAAACTTCAGGGCATTGTGCTGGTAGGAGGGAAAAGTCTTGGAAAACACTGGCATTTGCCTAGTTACTGCACTAGCACGAGGGAGCTGATTGGTTAAGGAACATGTTGGTCATTCCCCCAGGACATCTAGTGGATGCATAAGACCTGGGAGGATGTGAGCACAGGGAGGGAAAGGGCAAAAGATATTTTTGGTTTTTCTCAGCACATACAGGCAGTCACTTCTGCCTATATAAGGCTGGCCTGAGCCTAAGCCCACAACATCCGGAAGGAGTGTCTGAATCATCAAAAATAGAAAGAGCTTTGCTGAGGGGAATTCTGGGTGGAGGATTCAGAGCCATAAGACAGAACATGAAGAGGAAGTGGTAATTCTTCAGTTCTAGAATCACAATCAGAGGTCCACAGAATATTAGAGTCACTGAATTTTACAGCTTGTGGGGGTAGACTGTTGCCACCATCCAGTTGGCTTCAGAATGTGGAAAGGTGGCTAGAGTCTCATCCGATAGGCAGTGCTCTCTGAGAGAAATGATGTGAGTCACACAGAAAAGTTTTAAGTTTCTAGTGGTCACATTAAAAAAGTGAAAATAATTTTAATAAAATATTTTATTCTACCTAATACATCCAAAATATTATCCTTTTAACATGTAATTAATACAAAAAATTATAAAGGAGGACCTGGATTGGCTGCATCAAAGGACTCCCTTACATTCTGGCTTCTGTTGGTATGACGGTTAATTTTATGTGTCAACTTGGTTGGGCCATGGTATCCAGATATTTGATCAAACATTATTCTGGATCTTTCTGTGAGGGTGTTTCCAGATGAGATTTACATTTAAATCAATGGAGTTTTAATAAAGCCAATTGCTCTCCATAATGTGGTGGGCCTCGTTTAATCAGATGAAGGCCTGAATAGAACAAAAGGCCGGCTTCGCCTGAGCAAGAGGGAACTCTGCTAGCAGGCTGCCTTTGGGCTTGAACTGCAACTCTTCCCATACGTACACATCTTGTTGGTTCTGTTTCTCTGGAGAACCCTCACCAATACAGCTGTGCTTGCCCCTTGGGGAGCCCCAGCAGGAGAGCTGAGAGAGAGAGAGGGGAGGAAGATCCAGGACAGCTACTTCCCTGTGACGTCATCAAGGGCTGGATGTGTCCCTGGACTAAAGTTGTCGGCTCCAGCTCAGCAGCTGTCCCGCAGACCCCGGGCTGAGAGGTGCTTCTCCATGCCTAGCCCTCCCTCTCACCACCAGGGTCTATGCTTTCTCTTGTGGTTTCCATAAGTGACCGCCTGCCCACACCTTGTAACTAGACCCTCACCTCTCAGATGGGGAAACCAAAGTCCAAACGGTAAAGGGCCTGCTTAAGGTCATACAGATGTTATGGGTGGAGCCAGCTGTCCCATGCAGCTTACTGGACTATTCGCTCAATGAGTTTTACTCACCTTTTCCCCCCATTTACCACCACAGCTCCCACTCCTCTGCCCACATGATCTTCTCTTTGACGTTTGTGCCGGAGTCTGTCCGTGTTCATGCTGTCAATCCACATTTCATCACGACTGCCTGTGGCCATGTTTCCACGGGGTGCTTCCTCCGTGTTTTATTTAAATGCCCCTCTTCCCCAGTGACGGTCATCTCGGTGGCCTCCGGCTCCTTGGTACCTCAAACAACTGTGGCATGAATATCTTCCTACATTGTCTCCTTAGGGACCCATGGGATAATTTTGCTGGGATATAAGCCCAAGAACAGGATGGGCCATAGGGAACGCAGACAATGAATCCCCGATTACTGCCAAGTTGCTTGCCAGGCTGATGGTAATAGTTTGTTGTCTCGCCAACAGAAAACAAGGGTTTCTGTGCCCTCCCATTTCACCATCACTCACTGTCCACTTTTCTAGTTTTTGCCAGTCTGATTGGCATGTTGTTGAACCTTGGTTTAACTTGCACTTACCTGATTACAAGTGGTCTGAGCATCTCTTTATAAACCCGCTGGCCACTTACATATCCCTTTTTAGAACGGCATATTTGTAACTTTCACCCAATTTTCTCTTGGATGTTATGGTGGAAGGCTTCCAAAGTTGGTGGCTAGCCATCTTCTGCCCTGTATGTGGATGACACTCCTCCCATCAAGGGGCGGAGTTATTTCCCTCCCCTTGGACCAGGCTAACCCTGTGCCCTGATGTGACCAACAGAATGTGGCAGAATTGACGTTCTTGGACTCCCAAGCCCACGCCTTAAGGGGACTTGTAACTTCTGCTTTTGCCTTCTGAGAAGCCCACTGTCATGTACAGAGGTCCAGGCTGGACTCCTGGAGAAGCCACGTGACCCTGGAGGGTCCACAGCCATCATGGACTTTCCAGCGCCAGCTAAACCCCCAGCTGAGTGGCCCCAGCCACACCATGTACAGCAGAGACAAAACCAGGCCTGCAGAACTCTGACCAAGTGCAGAAATGTGTTGTGTTTTAAGGCCCTGAACTTTGGGGTGATTCGTTATGCAGCCTCAGGTAAGTGTTTTGTTTTTGTCTCTTCTGGCATCTGGGTATTCCTTGTGTATTCCAGATGAGTCCTTGGTAAATTTCTAATGAGTCTGTACCACCCCTGCCATCTCCTTTCCTCCCACACCACCTTGAGCACATGGCTGACTCCTACTGGTCTCAGCCCAGGGCCGCCTCCTCAGAGAAGTCCTCCCTGACCACCCTGGCTAACATAGCCTCTGAGTAGGTTTCTCACATTGGCCAGTTTCATTTTCTTCTTAGCCCACGTTATGACCCAGAGTCACTTTACCTATTTGTTTACCTGCCTACTGCCTGTCTCCTGGGCTAATTTCCATGTGGCTCGGGACAGTGAACTAGCACGTAACAGATTCTAAATAAATACTGTTGAATGAATAAATGGAAGAATGAGTGAATAAAGAAATGAGCTAAACAGACCCCAGATTGAAGAGTGAGTTTGCTTTCTCATAAATTCTGGTATAGATTTACTTATCAAATGTTTACTAAGCATCTACTACTATGTACCAGAAACGATTCTAGGAACTGGACTTACAACACTGAACAAAATAAAGTTTGTATTCTCATAGGTTTATTTTCTAGAGGGAGAGAAAGTTAAAAAACAAGAAAGTAAGTAATACAGTGTCCTGACTAAATATTAAGGAGAAAAATATAGCAGGATAAGGGGATAAAAAGTAATGAGGGTGATATTTTAGACCTGATGGTCAGGGAAGCTTCTCTGGGGAGGTGACATTTGAGCAGAGACCTGAATAAAGTGAGAAACAAGCATATATTTGGGAGCAAAGTGTTCTAGGTAACGGAAAGAGCATGTGCAAAGGCCCTGAGGCAGGAGAGTTTGAGTATGTGGCTGGAGTAGAGTGGAGAGGGGAGAGCAGTAAGGAAGTGAGGTCAATTCTGTGAAACCCCCAGTTCCAGAACTTAGGGCTTTGAAGCTCTTTTATGGCCACAAAGGCAAATAATCTCCAGGCCCAGGGTTGATTAACATTCTTTATTTTATAGAATTTTCAATCAGAAGTATTTGAAATCACGATTCATCCGGTTATAAGCCCCTTGGGTTTCTCTGTGAATGAATTTCTCCACTGCCCCATCCAATAGGAGTGCACGCCCCACCCCAACGGGCTGTAACTGTGACTAAATGTTGAAGTAACCCCACGGGAAGGACAAGGAGCCCATTCTCCCTCCTCCCCACTGCTCCCAGGGGAACATCCATGACTCACTTGTGCTGTTTCAAGAACAAGTTCAGTCCCTGGGTGCTGCTTCCCATCCCGAGCTGCTTGGGGAACCTCATCCCTCAGAGGCATAGGAAGCCGGGGATGTGAGCTTTCTGGGCCCCTCAGCCGGTGCCTTTTTGAGATGTTCCTACTTGAAGCAAGGAGGGATCAGATCCTCTAGGACAGGCTCCACCAGCCACTGGCTCAGGGCAAGTCTTAAGTTGTCCTCGTCTGTAGAAGAGGATTATGGTGTTTCCCTGCCTGAGACATTTACCTCTTACAAGGCCCCAATTTATCTTTTGACTTTTCTCTCACCCCTGAAAAATGTGGCCTTTGCTAATCAAACATGCTTACCACTTCGGGTCGGGGTGGGGAGGTAAAGACCAGCTCCTGGAACAAGAAGAAGCCTGCAGCCACGAAGGCCCCTGCGGGCCACATGCGGAAGGGGCCTGGCTGGAGGGGCCACGGGTCACCTGTGAGAGGGCATGGCCCAGACTTGGCCTGACCCTGAAACTGTGGCCACACTGAATCAGACTGAACAGGAAAATCCTAATAAGCTTCAGTAGAAAGGTCTAGAACTCCCCTTGTGCGCTCGGGAGCCCGGAGAAGCAGCAAGGAGGCTTTGCACGATCTCTATGTCCTCAGGATGTCATCTGTCCCTCCCCCTGTCTCCAGGGATTGAAAATACCCCTGGCTGCTGGGTATCAGCAGGGGTGATATTTGAATAACTGGCAGAGAATTGGCCCCCACCAAGCAGAGCACACACCAGCTGTGAACAGCTGGAACAGCTGGACTGGGACCCAGCAGCCCCAAAGTCTCTTGAAGGAAGGCGATCCCTAAAGGCAAGATGGTCTCTCCAGATGGTAACTTGTGTAGTCAGTGAGGGATGCTAGCTGTGCTTCCCACCCTACCTATTCAAGACAAACGCCATTCCAGATTTGCTTATTGTTGCTGAAATTGGGCTTTCTTGCATCCTAACCACAGAACAGCTCAGAGATAAAGGAGCTTGTTGCTCAGGCAGCAGATCTGGGAGGTAGCTGCACCCTGAACTGCATGACAGAGGAGAAGGTATCCTAGATAACGAGACTATGGACCCAAGTGGACCACTGGAAGTCACCCTTGCTTGCTGCGTACTGGATCACAGAGAAGAATTGCTTGATCATCCTGTAGGGTCCTGGCAGCAGATGATGGCGCGAACTTCTGGGAGGGCCGAGCCCAGAGACAGCACCTGAGGGGTACTCAGAGGGTCTGAAATGTGTCATTGGCCAAGGTGGATGGCAGTGCTGTGATATTGGTTAGGTGGATGTTGGCCCAGTCCGGGAAGGTGCCCAGCTGGAAGATGGTCTGTGCCCAAGTGTTCATGGCCAAGCTGAGCAGCAGGACGCCCATCACATTCATCAGGAGTCCCGTCCGCACCTGCAACGGAGCCCAGAGTGAGGGAGGGGCCTCCTCGAGGCCCATTATACAGATGGAAAAGCCCAGGCTCAGAGCCCAGAGTGAGGGAGGGGTCTGCTCGAGGCCCATTATACAGATGGAAAAGCCCAGGCTCAGAGCCCAGAGTGAGGGAGGGGTCTGCTCAAGGCCCATTATACAGATGGAAAAGCCCAGGCTCAGAGTCAGAAAGTCCTTCACCCAAGACTGCACAGCTGGCAAGTGATGGAGCCAGACACAAACCGAGGTTGGTCGATACCCAAGACCCTTCCATCTTTACACGCCTTAGGCTGACCCTCAAGGAGCTGAAAGTGTCCCCATTCACTGAGTGGTTTCTAGGTGCCAGGCACTATGCCATGCAGTTATCACAGAGCTATGTACTTTACCCTGAAAGCAGCCCTGTGAGGGCTGTTATCATCATCATCATCATTATTCCCATTCTACAGAAGAGGAAAATGAGGCTCAGAGAATTTGGCCCACCCAGGATCACACAACCTGAAAATAATCTGCTTTGATCAGTAAACATACCCTCTGCTTTTCATTTCCTGTCTCCCTCATAGAAGGCAACCTCCTTAGAGGCAGGCCTGTGTCTCCCCTGCACTGCTCAACCCCCGGCCCAGAACATGGAATGGGCTCAGCAAATATCTGTGCAGCGAATGAACCCACAGTGGATGAACGTCTGCCTGCCTGGGTCCCTGCTGTCTCTTTGCTCTGTGATCTCTTTCTGCCTCTCACGGTCTCCATTTGTCCTGGGGGAACTCTGTGCCTGGAGAGCCTGCGTGGGTTGAGGACTGGTTAAGCAGATTCCCCCTTCTCAGTTGCACCAGCTTAGGACCCCGAAGCTTGGGTCCCTGAGCACCCACGGTGCAGACACCCCAGGCAGCCAGTGGAGGGGGAAGGGCGGCAGGAAGCAGGCGGAGGAGGGGGCAGGAGCCGGTTCGGCAGGGGAGCCCGGGCGGGGGCGGGGGTCCCTGCCGAAAGCTGGAGGTCCCCCGCCACTGCCACGACCCTCGGCCTCTGTCTCCTCTCCAGCAGGCTGGGCACCGAGGCCCGGCCCTAAGTCCCAGGTGTGGTCCACTGCTCCTCTCCTAGAGACGCTGCCACCGGGCACAGAGCGCTTGGCCAAACAAATCAGAAGACAGGGCGGTGCCCAGAGAGAGGGGAAGCCCCTCATCTCTGAAGCAAACTCTGGAAAGTAGTCGCTGAGGCAGTGCTTCCTGAAGTTGCCTAAGCATAAGAATCATCTCAGAGTGTTTGCTAAAAGGTATATTTCTGGTCCCACTCGGAAGGACCTATTCAGAAATTGCGGGATGTTGGGGGAAGCACAAGTCCTGCCTTGATGCCTTGCCCACCCCTGGCATCCACCCACCTCCCCGGACCTCTGCTAGAAAATGCCCAGACTCACCATGTCTTTGACCAGCAAGTGTCCAGAGGCGAAGGCGATTGAGTTGGGGGGTGTCGAGACTGGAAGCATGAAGGCATAGGAGCAGCCGACTGTGCCGGGGATCATCAAATAAAGGGGGTGCACCCTCAGACGGATGGCCTGGGCCCAGCAGGGGCAGGAGAGACCGAGACCGAGAAACACAGAGAAACCACACGGGAGATGGAGACAGGTGGAGAGACAGAGATGCATGGAGAGAGATTGGCGAGTGAGAGAGAACGAGAGAAACAAACGGGAAGACGGATTTAAAGACACACAGAGAGAAATGCGGCCAGAACGGACACAGAGGCAGAAGTAGAGACAGACAGACAGGAAGAGAACCAGACCGAGGGAGATATGGAGAGAACATTCCTAGGTTAGCGACATTCCAAGCACACGCAGGCCCATCAGGGAGGATGCGCTGGGGGGATTATTCTAGAACACTCCCTCTTCCAACTTGAGTGCGTATCAGAATCACCTGGAGGGCTTGTTAAAACCCAGAGCGCTCGCGCCACCTCTTGCAGAGTTGCTGAGTCAGCAGGTCTAGGGCAGGGGGCCCCAAGAATTTGCATTTCTAACAAGCCCCCAGGTGATACTGATGCTTCTGGTCCAGGGACCACACCTTGAGAATCGCGGCTCTAAAAACCCTCAAGTCCCCGGCCTGGTCCTTCTCTCAGCCTAACAACCCAAACAGCTGGCCTCTGGGTGCCTTTTGTTGGGGCCTCACTGGATTTCAGAGATAAAGAGAGCTCAAGGTAGCACCCCTCGGCACTCATTTCCAAATTTCTAAGACTGTGTGGAGCAAACGTGTCTGTGGGTTGGCCTCAGTTAGCAGACCACCGGTTCATCACCTCCCCCAAATGACATGTCCATCTGTGACTCATGTTGATCACTTTGCCACCATTTTATTTGTTTGTTTGTTTGTTTGTTTAGCGGTACGCGGGCCTCTCACTGCTGTGGCCTCTCCCGTTGCGGAGCACAGGCTCCGGATGCACAGGCCCAGAGGCCACGGCTCACGGGCCCAGCCGCTCCGCGGCATGTGGGATCTTCCCAGACCGGGGCACGAACCCGTGTCCCCTGCATCGGCAGGCGGACTCTCAACCACTGCGCCACCAGGGAAGCCCAGCATTTTATTTTAAGATAAGGATTTTTGGCCCCTCTAGGGAATTTTTGTAAAACAAAGCACATACATTTTATCAAAAAGCACTAAGATCACCCCCTTGCAGGTAAAATGTTTTGATTTTGATGATAAGCAACGTTTAGAAGAATAAATCATTTGCTAGTATCTTCTTCAGCAAAAGCTGCCCCTGCAGACCTGACTGGGTCTGCTCTCCCTCCCCTCCCCCAGAGCACCCCCATCTCTCTCAATTGCCAGATCCATCAGATCCTGGGGAAGGGTGTGATTAAATCCAATCACACTGGGCTTCCCTGGTGGCGCAGTGGTTGAGAGTCTGCCTGCCGATGCAGGGGACACGGGTTTGTGCCCCGGTCCGGGAAGATCCCATGTGCCACAGAGCGGCTGGGCCCGTGAGCCATGGCCGCTGAGCCTGCGTGTCTGGAGCCTGTGCTCCACAATGGGAGAGGCCACAACAGTGAGAGGCCCGTGTACAGCAAAAAAAAAAAAAAAAAAAAAAATCCAATCACACTTAGCAAGGCTATGGGGACCCCTACCCCACACTGCTGGTGGCAGTGGAAATGGCACGCCCACACTTGGGAGGGCAATCTGTCCATCTCTTACAAAATTGTAAATGCACATGTTCTTTCACCCAGGGATCTCGGTTCTGGAGATCTAGATGTATCTACATATAAGACGGTGCTCAGAGAAGGAGAGGCCAAGGCAGCACTGTTGGGAAATAGCAGAGGCTGGAAACCACCTCTGTGTTCATCAGTAGAAGATTGCTTAAACTATGGATTCATAATGGAATATTCTCTAGTCATTGAGAAAGAATAAAGTGTATCTGTGTGTGCTAATACAGTGTGATATCCATTATAAATTGATGCATAAATTAATAAAAAGCAAAAAGTGATTCAGATAGTGTGCCTGGCATATCACTGTTTGCATACAAAGCATATACTTACAACATTGATTTAATTTGATCATTTTGGTCTATATTGAGATAATCATATGGTTTGGTCTTCTTTAGTCTATTTAAATATAAAACTATACTGAGTGTCTGTTAATCAGTTTTGAAATTTCTAGTAGAATTCATATGATCGTGGGTCCGTTTTGTTATTCGCATCCTTGTTTACATGTGACATTGAGTTATAGCTTTCTTTTCCTTTGCTCTCCTTCTGTTTTTAGTGTCAGGGTTTTGCTAACCTTGTACCTTGATTGAACAGCTTTCTCGATCTTTCTGTGCTCTGGAACACTTGGGGTAAGTGGGGACTATCTGTTCCTTGAAGGTTTGCTAGCTCTCACCTCAGACATCCCTCTGGGGCTAGTGATTTTTAGAGCAGTGATTCACAACTGGGGATAATTTTGTCTCCCCAGGGGACATTTGGCAATGTCTAGAGACATTTTGGATTGTCACAATTTAGGGGGGATGCCTTTGGTATCCAGCAGGTAGAGAACAGGGATGCTGCTTAAACATCCTACAATTCACAGGACAGCTTCACATAACAGAATTCTCTGGCCCAAAATGTCAATAGTGCTGAGAAACCCTGCTTTAGAGGGAGGCTAGAGCTTTGCCTACCATTAGAATTTCTCCTAAGGTTATTTGTCCACTCAGATTTTCTACTTCTTCTTAATCCATATTTGGCAATTCCTATTTTCCTAGAAAACTCTCCATGTCACCATGGGTTACTTTTCCCAAAGGAAGAAATTTGGTGCATTTGGAAAATATTTACTCTGTTTATGCATTTCTTTTTTTTTTTTTTTTTTTGCGGTACACGGGCCTCTCACTGTTGTGGCCTCTTCCGTTGTGGAGCACAGGCTCCGGACGCGCAGGCTCAGCGGCCATGGCTCACGGAGCCAGCCACTCCACGGCATGTGGGATCCTCCCGGACCGGGGCACGAACCCACGTCCCCTGCATTGGCAGGCGGACTCCCAACCACTGTGCCACCAGGGAAGCCCATTTATGCATTTCTTAAAGAAAAAAACAGTATTCTTTTTAAAAAAAAATATCATGGTTCTGACACTATCATGCATTTTGGACGAGAGCGATGACCAACTGTGGCTCCTGGTGGAGCACCCAGGAGAGAGAAAGAGATTTCTGAACGTGTGTTGGGGAGAGGTGTTTCCCTCCCGCCCCAGGACCCTATATGGACCCTCACCAGCTCTGCCAGGACAGGCAGAAAGATGATGATAGTGGCCGTGTTGCTGGCAAACTCTGTGAAGAAGGCGACAACCACAGTGATGATCAGCACGGCCAGCACTGGCGGCACCTTCTCCAGGGGGTGCAGCTGCCCACCAATCCATGCGGATAGCCCTGACTCCTGCAGAGGGGAGGAAGCAAGGACACCTTTTCACCCCCCGCCCTCCAACAGCTGCCCCCCACCCCGAGCCTGGGCCAAGGGGGGAAGGTTAGGGTCGGCCACAGCGATGACAACTACACCCTTTCACATACGGGTTGACTGAGGTTCAGAGAGGGTAAGTCACCTGCTCAAGGTCACATATTCCAGCCTGGACTTCAGTCAGCTTCTCTGCTTCCTGAGCTGCTCTGGACTCCATACTCTACAGGCCCAGGGCCCAAACCCCTGGATCCTCAAATAATCCATTTGGTTCTCCAAATAATCCATTTGGTTGTGGGACCCCTAAACTTGAGTGGGAGAGGGGAACTGGACCCTCCATGCTAAATCTTCTCATTCCTCCAGTGATGGTTATTAATTACAAAAATATTAACACATTTATACAAAATATTCATTATTAATTTTATAATTATCATGTATTAATACATACCAAATATATAATATATACAAGATATGATATATATCATATATAATGGGAAATGTGTCAGATATATATCAAGTACAACACAATGAATAGGATTATCAATAATAAAGATATTTATAATGAGTATTACAATGGTGGTACCACAAACACTAACATTATTAACATATTATTCATTATAAGAATCACCATTACTGAGGCTTTACAGGGTGCCAGGCACCTGCCTGCATTACCTCCGACTCTTCCCAACCATCCAGCAGGGTAAGCTTTCCTCCCTGTGTTACAGAGAAGGAACCCTAACTTGGCAAAGTTTTTGTGACTTGCTCAAGGTCCCCAAAATAGTGACTAAGATGTATTTTGCACTCAGGGCCACGTACGTCAGTAAACTAACATTCTCCTGCAAAGTTCCTTGTCACTGGGCACCCTCCACTGGATACACCAGACTGTCACTGCACCTCTTAATGAAAGGCAGTGCCCAGAGCGGACCACTGCCCTCCAGGACAGAGAAAAGACAAGGTAGATTGTCTCCTCCCTGGCTCCAGACTACACCTGCCATCAACGCTGCAGAATTACCTCCGAGCTCTCTCTCTGCTGAGTTCTCCAGGAATTACTGTACTTACGAGTATTTAATAATGATACCCTCCCCCAGCTCTGTCCTCACCACTTCAGATGTATCCTTAACAACCCGGAATCCAATGCACCTTCATTAAGACCCCAAAGAGGAAAAACTGATGTAAAATTGTGCTCGATGCTGCCCCCTGGTGGTGCCATGCAGCAATATCTCATTAAAGCTGCAAGGGCGCTGCCTGTAGGTCATTTTCTTAACAAAGATAACAAAACTGTAGGCTTAGGAGCTGATCAAGGGCAGAGTTGGATTAGACCCCTAACATTTAGAATCAAGTGTATGTCTACCATAGCCCTTTTATGGTAGACATACACTTGTATGTCTACGCAGTATCTTTTGGTACCAACAAACTTCGGTTTATCAGAGACAATTTATGCTCTTTTGTGTTTAATAGAAAATTTGCTGCTTATTCCAGAACTTAAACTTTCATAGTGGATTCTAGAATGCAGTATTCTGTTTTTACATAAATAAAATAATACATTTGTCGGTACAATATGACTTAAAAGTTACCTTCAAGGAATGAGTAACACATGCTAGTTTTCCCTAGAAGAGACTTCATAAAATTAAGGTGTGGCTTTCACATCTGCACTGCTTGATAGCTTAGAAAGTATAGTATATGGCAGAGTCGAGCCCCAGCCCCTCCTCTGGCCCAGGGAACGCTGCAGGGAAAAATGGGTCCACTAGTTTTTCCCAGAGGCCACAGCTCTGGCAAAGAGACCGACAGCGTGTGTGCAGTTAAATGGAGAGCGGCTGGAGAGAGGGAATATTAATGAATTGGATGAATGAGGAGCCAAGAGCTTCCCTGTAGCCGGGCCTCTGGGTGCCAGGCTTCCAGCCAGCGTCCCAGCAGCCACTCAGGGCCCTGGCTCAGCTTCCGCAGCCGGAGGGAGGCCTGGCAGCTTCCAGAGAGAGGAGATCCCCCAGCTGCTCTCAAGGGGACTCGAACGGGCTTCACCTGCCCTTTCCCATTCCCTTGGAATCGGAAGCTCTGTTTCCTTGGAAACACACGGCCACATGGTTTTCCCAGGGACTTCAGGGCCAACAGCGGGCAAGGTCAGAGGCAGCAGGCCCAGGGGGTGAGGACAAGGGCTCTGGAATCAGGTTAAGTTTGTCCCCCCACCTTAATCCATTCTAGCTGTGTCATCCTGGGCAAGTAACTTAACCTCTCTGTGCCTCACTTCCTTTTCTGTAAACTGAGATGTACCAGTCCCTGTCCCAGAGGGTTATTGTTGGGAGAAAAGGAGCTAATCTGTAAAGCACTTAGAAGAGTGCTTGGGCACCGGGCAAGTGCCCAAAACATGCCAGCTGCCATTAGTGGCATCAAGTCACGAGATGTCAGAGGTGGCGGAACACTCAGAAATTGCCCCAGGCTCTGATTGTCAAACTGTGCTCTTTATAGCCCCCACAGATGCCAAGAGGTACCTGAGGCCACATCGCAGGGGGGAGGGGGAGGCTGAGCTGCCCCCTCTTCCTCCTCCTTTCCCAGTTCCACGAGGTCCTCTCTCCCTGATCTCTCTGACATATAGTAGGGTCAGATCTTAAAGGAGGGTGTTATGGTACAAGTGGAATGTTTAAAGTTAAAACCTCTGGGACTTCCCTCGTGGCGCAGTGGATAAGAATCCGCCTGCCAATGCAGGGGACATGGGTTCGATCCCTGGTCCGGGAAGATCCCACATGCCACGGAGCAACTTAAGTCCGTGCGCCACAGCTACTGAGCCTGCGCTCTAGAGCTGCCAGCCACAACTACTGAGCCTGCGCTCTAGAGCCTGTGAGCCACGACTACTGAGCCCGCGCGCCTAGAGCCCGGCTCCGCAACAAGGGAAGCCACGGCAATGAGAAGCCCGTGCACCGCAACGAAGAGTAGCCCCCGCTCGCCGCAACTAGAGAAAGCCCCGCGCGCAGCAATGAAGACCCAACGCAGCCATGAAGACCCAATGCAGCCATAAATAAATAATAAATAATTCTTTTTTAAAAAGTTTAAATCTCAATAGAAAACCCTTGAAAATCTCTTTAAAAGCCTCATAAAACACAATAGGCTCAGCTGTGTGTGTACAACTCCATGTAAGAATTCTTAGGTAGAGAGAGCTAGTCAATTTGATTAAAGGAAAGGAGGAAGACTTTACGCACATGTGTGAACATTCGAACCACTGTACTACTTACAAGCTGTGTGGCATTGGGCAAATTAATGAACGTCTCTGTTCCTTGATTTCTTCAAGGGGTTGTGGTGAGGCTTAAATGAGTACAGGTAGAAACGATCCCTCTATATAGTAAGTACTGAACAGGGCTTATTATTATTTATGTAACTTAACAAACACTTAATATAGTGCTCACTCTGTGCTGGGCACTCTTCTAAGTATTTTGTTAATGTTAACTTATTAATCTTCGAAACAACTCCATGAAGTAAGTAGTATAATTATCTATATTTTATGGTTGAAGAAACTGAGGCACAAAGAAGTTGTGATTTGCCCAGATAAGTCAATTAAGTTTGGAATTTTGAGCCCAGGATCTGGCTCTTACTTCATCAGTCTACCTCGTCAATAAAATAACAACAACAGCAACAATAATAATAATAAGATAACTCTCCAGCAGGAAGTGAGGGATTCAGGAGAATACACACATTTCTACTTGCCTATAGGGTCTGTTCCACCCTGATTTAATACCAAGCTTGTATCACTGAATATATTTGTAGATAAGTTTATTGTGGGTAGAGATTAAAAGAGATATAAATGAAGGTGTCAGAATAAGACCTTTTTCTATGAGACAGTAAAATTATAATCACAAGAAAAGTGGTGAGGTTGACATAGGCTGCTGGCTTTAACACCTGGTCTGTATCAGCCCTCTGCTAGGTACTTGCCATCCATCATGTCATCAGTCCTCAAAACAGCCCATATTGTAGGTCTTGTCCAACAAATATTTATTAAACGATCATGTTATGTACTAGGACTTTTCTAGATGCTTAGAACAGCAATGGATAAGACAGGTATGGTCCCTGCCCTTGTGGAGCTTACATTCTAGTAACAGAGATACCAATAAACAAACAAATGAACAGGATAACTTGGAGGGTAGGTATGGTGTAAAGGAAATAAGTGGGGTGATAAGAGGGAGAGTGACTGTGAAGGGCGGATGCTACTTTAGACAGGGTGGTCAGGGATGGTCTCTCTGAGGACGTGACCTTGGAGCCGAGACCTGAGGGTAAGGACACAGAGATCTCAGGCAAGAGCATTTGGCAGAGAGAAAGCAGATGCAAAGGTCCTGGGGTGCAAATGAGTCATGTGGTTGAGGAACATTAAGGGGCCAGTGGGACTGGAGGAGAGCCCACGAGGGGATAGAGGTTAAGAGCTGACATCAGGAAGGTAGGCAGGGGCTGTCGTGTGTAGTCAAGCCATCAGACTAGAGTCTAATTATATGGGCAGTTTTGCAGCGGGAGAAACCTGCAGTGAGGACATCAAGTGGTCAAGCTCAGAGCAAGCACTGGGATCTGCTTCCAGCCCTTCAGAACCAGCAGGTGGGAGTCCAGTCCCAGTGCAAAGGCCTCTAAGCCCCAGGAGGCCTGGCTGTGACCTGGCGAGGGCACTGGGCAGGGCTAGGAAGCAGGACATGCCATGAGCACTCTGGTCCCTCCTGCAGCAGGCCGCCTGTGGGGGGGATGGTATGAGCAGGGGTTGGGGGAGGGAGCAGCTGTCACACAAAGTCCTTTTTGAACAGAAACCGAGGCCAGCTGCCCAAGGCTGGGCCAGGAGCCAGACTGGCCTCCCGGCATGCTCATCAGTCCTGCAGCCAGGCCCACTGAGAGCCAGTCTTTGTCCACCACTCCCTGAGCTTGGAGAAGCCTTTGGGGTGCAGGTCAGGCTCAGGGTGAGGCGAGGTTCATATCATCTCGATAAATGGCATCATTTCCACTGAGTTGCCCAAGGCAAGAACCTCCCCTTTTCCATAATATCTAATCGTAATAAACAACTATGTCTGGCTATGTTCTAAGTTCTCCACATGTATTAATTCACTTAATAAGTGTAACAACTCTATGAGATGGGCACCATTATTATGCCCATTTTACAGATTAGGAAATGGAGGCACACAGCTCAGAGGTGAAAGATCGACTCCAACCCAGATGGTCTGGGTCCACCACCCATGCTTTCTACCATTGCATTGCATGGCCTCCTCAAGGCCATGGCTAACATGCCACTTCCTGCCAGAAGCCTTCCCTGATACATCCCCAGTAGGAGGCAATAGTGAGAATAGTGAGAAGAGTCAGACAGATGCAAGTTCAAAGCCCAGCTCTGTTACCTATGAGCTGTGTTCCCTAGCATGAGTCACTTAACCTCCCTGGTCCTCAGGATTCCTAAAATGGAGACAAAAACAGTACTTTTGCTCATCCATCCTTTTGTTCCTTTTGAAGTCTGTACCTTTGTATGTGTCATTTATTGAAAAAAATGAACAAAATAAAAACACATTTCACATAAAAAGAGTAGCTATGTAGAGAAGCTGGATGTGCCCCCCAGTCCCGCTTCAGTGCGGCCTTGGTGTGGGGTCCATAGCATGATGGTTCCGCTCTCGGGGCTCTGAAGGCCTTTTGTCCCAGCGCAGGAAGTGCGGGCTGCAGACGGCCTTCACTGCCAGCCCCGGCCTTCACTGCCAGCCCCTGAGGGACCGTCTCAGACCGGAAGTTGTCCTGCCCCAGGTTATACCACTCCTGGGGCGGAGTCTCCCCACCTCTCCTGCTTCCTTCCCTCCCTTCCACAGGACACAGCCTAATGCCTGCTCACTAATTCCCCGCCTCAGAGTCAGCCTCCTGGAAGCTGAGCCCGCAATCACCATGGAGTGAGTGTTTCCAGAGAACACACGGGAGCTCTTGGCTCCTATTAGCGGTGTATCCCTTCATTTACTCTCTTCTTTAATTACTCCCAACAACCCCATAGAGTAAGAACTTCAAGCCCATTCATAGCTGAGAAAACTGGTGCCCAGAGGGCTTAAGGAACTTGCCTAAAGGGCCCCAGCAAGGAGTAGGATAGCTTGGATGTGAATCCAGGTACTCAGATCCCAAGCCTGGGTTTCCGTAACACTATTTGAAACTGATAATTAAAACTGAATTTTATAATGCCATTTGCAGCAACATGGATGGACCTAGAGATTATCATGCTCAGTGAAGGAAGTCAGAAAGAGAAAGACAAATATCGTATGATATCACTTATATGTGGAATCTAAAATATGATGCAAATGAACTTATTTACAAAACAGAAACAGACTCACAGACATAGAGAACAGACTTGTTGCCAAGGGCGAGAGGGGTGGTGGAGGGATGGATTGGGAGGTTAGGATTAGAAGATGCAAATTATTATATAGAGAATGGATAAACAACAAGGTCCTACTGTATAGCATAGGGAACTATATTCAATAACCAGTAATAAACCATAATGGAAAAGAATTTGAAAACGAATGTGTATATATATATATATATATATATATATATATATATATATATATATATATATATAAACAATCAATTTGCTGTACAGCAGAAATTAACACAGCATTGTAAATCAATTTTACTTCAATAAAATAAATTTTTTAAAAAACTGAATTTTCTTTTCTTTTTTTTGAATTTTATTTATTTATTTTTATACAGCAGGTTCTTATTAGTTATCTATTTTATACATATTAGTGTATATATGTCAATCCCAATCTCCCAGTTCATCCCACCACTCCCACCCTCCCACCCCACTTTACCCCCTTGGTGTCCATACTTTTGTTCTCTACATCTGTGTCTCTATTTCTGCCATGCAAACACAAAACTGAATTTTAAAAAGTAAGCAATTTGAGAAGTAATTTCAGGTTTCCTTTACCTTAATTTCCCATTGACCCTTAATTGGCTGTGGCCTCTCATACCTTGGCTTACATGGAGAAATTTAGGGGGTGGGGTGGGGCCCAGCTTCATGAGCTGTGGGTTCAAATCCCAGCTCTGCCTTCTGGCTGCACAAAAGTAGGCAACTTGTTTAGCCTCGAGTTGCCTCCATTTCCTCACCTTGGAAATGAGGACAGCAACAGTATCTACTTCAACTGTGTCTTTGAAGATTAATAGAGTCAGTATTTGCAAAGTGCTTCCTGAGGTGCCTGGCACTTGGTAAGTTCTCAAGAGTGAGCCGTTAGGAGGCTGGACTCTGAAATCAGATGGACTGGAGTTCGAATCCCACCCCTTAAGCAGAGGGCAACTGTATGACCTTAAGAGAATTGCTTCATTTTTCCAGGCCTCGGTTTTCCTACCTGGAAAATGGGTATAAAAATATTCCCAGGACTTCCCTGGTGGCGCAGTGGTTAAGAATCCACCTGCCAGTGCAGGGGACATGGGTTCGAGCCCTGGTCCGGGAAGATCCCACATGCTGCAGAGCAACTAAGCCTGTGCGCCTCAACTACTGAACCTGCACTCTAGAGCCCAGGAGCCACAACTACTGAAGCCCACGCACCTAGATCGCATGCACCACAACAAGAGAAGCCACCGCGATGAGAAGCCCACACACCGCAACAAAGAGTAGCCCCTGCTTGCGGCAACTAGAGAAAGCCCGTGTGCAACAACGAAGACCCAACCCAGCCAAAATAAAAAAAAAATTTTAAATAAATATTCCCCAACCCTGAGAGCCAGTGTGAGGAGTCAATGAGATAATATGTTATGATACATGTTGGACACTGAAGCTGCACTTCCTCTGAGCAGGGCTGGCTGTGCTGAGACTGCGTGCCTCCAGAAGTTCTGCTCTGTCAGTGCCTCACTCGCCTCAGTCTAGTCCCGGCTCTGCCCCTGTGCTCACAGAGCCCTCTAGAATCACATTAATAGTAACACCAAGTAATTAATATTCACAGCACCTAACATAGCGGTCAAGAGCGTAGGCTCTAGAGCCAAACTACCTGGATTCTTATCCTGAGTACATAGCTGTGTGGCCTCAGGCAAGTTACTTTACCCCCCTGTGCCTCAGTTTCCTAATCTATAGAATGGGGATAACAATGGCATCTATCTCATAGGCTTGCTGGGAAGTTTAAATGCGATATGTGTAAAGCACGTTGAACAGTGCCTGGTACAGGGTGAGCCTGCTAGGGTGTTACTCCTCTGTGCTCACAGGACCCTCTAGTCATGCTATTAGTAGTAGTACTAGTGTAATGCTCATTGCAAGCTCCTTGAGATTCTACATCGTACCTTTTTTCTCTCTTTCTGGGCAGCGCCAGGCACAGCACGGAGCTGTGAGGTGTTAACTACGATGACCCTCATGTGGCAGATGCGGAATCTGTGGTGCCCGTGGGGCCCGTGTAGTCTGCTGCCTCTGCTCCTGCGCCCGCGGCTGCCCCGGGACTGGCGCTCACCTCCCCAGGCTGCAGCCTGCCTGCTGCTCTTACCTCACAGCCTTTGGCCATGGCGAAGCCCCCTCCCAGGAGAAGGATGATGTTCCAGGGCACCGTGTCCTGAGCCTTCTTCCATGTCAGCAAGGGCTCTGTCTCTGTGTTGGGAGCTGGGCAGAGAGAAGACACTTAGCCTGGGAGGGGACCTCCGGGCAGGGAAGGGACCCAACACACATTCAGGACAGTCAGCCGGAGGAGGGGATAACGGCCCCAGCAGCCCTATCTTGGTGGGGACACTCAGGGGTCTCCAGGAAGCCACAATCTGGCTCCAGTGTCTGATTTGTGGCATCTGCTCTACTCAGAATGCAGCTTGAGAATCTTCTGGAACTGGGCAGTCCACAAGCAGAACATCCTTTAAATCTCATAACAAGCCCCTCTGGGTAAGTACTACTTTCTCATTTACAAGAGAAAAGGCCCTCTTTGTAACTGAAGGTGTACAGAGAGGGAAAAAAGAGGAAGGAAATGCAGGAGAATAGAAACCAAGGGAATGTTTGCTCCACGGAAGTACAGGATGATTTGTATTTCTTCTAAAGCAGCCATGTCTGCAGTAGTTTGAACAAGGGGTCGGCAAATGTCTTCTGTAGCGAGTTGGGGAGTGACTAATTTAGGCTTTGCAGCCTTCTGTTGCAGCAAGGCTGCCACAGTAGCATGAAAGTGCCACAGACAAAAAACGGACACACGTGGGTGTGGCAGTGTTTCCATGAAATTCTATTTACAGAGTGGGTGGCAGCCCGATCTGGCCCACGGGCTATAGTTTGTCATCCCTGCATTGAGAGCATTCTCCTGGACCCTGGCTCACTGTGTGCCCTTGAAACGTGACCTTGCCTCTAAGCCCCCATATCCTCAGCCAATACCTGACACAATAATAGTACCTGGGGGTTCTTGTGGGCACTGATGAAGCAATGAGGGAGCTGTGAGTGGAGCGACGTTTCTGTTTAGTTTGGAGCCGTATCCCAGTGTCCCTGACTGACACCTGGAAGTCACTCCATAAGTACTTGTCGAATAATATATTCAACTCACACAGCCCAGTGCCTGGTGACAAATAAGCACTCCTGAACTGGCGCTCTTCAACGCGGGCTGCCAGCGGCCTCTCTGGAGGAGGATGGGTCTGGCCCATTCACAGCAGTTCGCCCTCTGTCAGGACAGTTCCTGGTTAAGTACCCATTGATATTTTGTTTCCCCTTTTCAGTGTTTTTCAAAATTTTACACCGTGGTTTTCTAAAATAAAAGTTAATAATTGGATAATAAAGACAATCAAAGCTACTTAATAAAGGCCGCCCCTAGATAATTTGCAGCCCTTGGGTGTACCCACGCGGTTCCGATGTCACACACCGCCAGGGGATTCTTGGGCCAAACACAATGTATGATTTAAGCCCAGAACTAGAAGAGGCAGCTGGAGATGTCAGGAGGCCCAGCCCTCTGCCTTCAGGCGATAAAATAGCATTTCATTAAAGAGACAGCCAAGGTCTGAAAAAGTAAAGTGACTCACTTTACAGGGTGGACAGGGTAGGCAGAAGGCCCTGAGGTGAGTTTAACACAATGCAGGTTAAGTGAGTTAAGTGGTGAGTGCTTATAAGACTGCTCACCATATGGTAATGGCAAATTTTTTTTTTTTTTCCCCCGTACTCGGGCCTCTCACTGTTGTGGCCTCTCCCATCACGGAGCACAGGCTCCGGACGCGCAGGCTCAGAGGCCATGGCTCACGGGCCCAGCCGCTCCGCATCATGTGGGATCTTCCCGGACCGGGGCACGAACCCGTGTCCCCTGCATCGGCAGGCGGACTCTCAACCACTGTGCCACCAGGGAAGCCCCGGGAATGGCAATTAACGTTAGCTGTTATTGCCTTTACTATTTTCCCATCCAACCATGCCCTTGCCACTATTTCTCATAAGTGCAGCCTCTAACTGTCGAAATTTCTCACTTTCACGTTATGCCAGCTGCCTTCTAGAGCAGTAGCTGAAAGCACAGGCTTTGAGGTTGAACTAGAAAGAATTCAACCCTGGCTCTGCCATTCGGCTATGTGACTTGGGCTAGTGGCTCTACCTCTCTGAGGCTCAGTGTCCTCATCTGCAAGAGGGAGCAATAGTACCTTCTCAGAGACCAATTGGGAGGATGACACGGGCCCATATATGCAAAGGGCTCAGCACAGGATGTGGCTCAGAGCAAGTCCTCGGTCATTTATTTAACAAGTGTATATTGGGGACGTACCATGTGTCAAGCACTCTTCTAGACACTGGGGATATGGGAGTGGCGAAAACAGAGGAAATCCCGCCCACTGGAAAACTTACATTCCAATAAGTGAGGCAGGTGATAAATCAATAAATGTATAATGTTGGGACATTTTATGTGCTATGAAGAAAAAGAAAATACAGGAAAGGGACAGAGTGGCAAAGGAGGGGTGCTTTTATAGACGGTGTAGTCAGAGAAGGCTTCTCTGGAGATATCTGGAGGAAGAGCTTTTTGGGCAAAGAGGAAATGAAAGCTGTCATCATCCACATGGTGGTCATCTTCCTCCTCCTCCTCAACAACACCCTCCATCTCCTCTTCCTCCTCCTCAACATCCACATCATCATCCACATCATCCACATCATCATCATCATCATCAACAACAGCATCGTCATCATCATCAACAGCATCGTCATCATCATCATCATTATCGTCAACCGCAAGCACAGTGCCTGGCACACAGTAGGCAGAGCATCAATACTTGCTGAGTGACCACAAAGGGAGTTGCAAGTGCAACTCAGATCCATAGAAGAATGGAAGACAGTGGGTAAGATAAGAAAATCAAGGTTGGCTTGGATGTCTGGGTTCCACCTCCTGTCTCTTTTTAACTAGCTGTGTGACCTTGATCAAGTCACTTTCTCTCCATGGAAACGGACTGACCACTCTCTAAGGCTGCCTGTAAGACATGGGTGTTGAGTACTAGAAAGCATCATTTCAGCCAAGTCTGCACGGGCCCACTGGTTGCCCAAGGCTGGGCAGTGCGGGTGGAATTCCCTCTCCCCACCCACTGGGCAACACTGAAAACTCCAGTTTAAAGAACCCTCAGCTGAGGCAGGATGCTACACTCCATGGGTCGGATCCAACCTAGAGATGTGTTTTAACCCTACTGGATAGGCCCACGTAGTATTCGTTTTCCAGTGTTAGTTGCCAAAGTTTAAAATCAGGGAGATTTCATAAAATTCCAGATTCTTTGCTTCTCTTAAAAAATCGGCAAATCTGGCAAAACTAGTCGTGCTTTCCTACACGGGGACAGTCAGGAGAGACTGAGTATCAGCTGCCCCCTTTACTTGGACATTGGCTCGGCTGTTTTCCACAGATCCCACCAGGCTCTGACACTGAAGGTCTTGCCAATTTCGATCATCCGCTGCTGCTGTTTTCCTTGTAACACAGAAACTGTCCTCTGTTTCAAAAATGTGAAGGGAGAGATGCACAGGGAGGGCCAAGTTTCACCAAACACATTCTCCTGCATCCGATCAGCGGCACACAAAAACGCTATGTGGCGTTTGAGTTTGGACATGTCCTAGAGAACCGCTAAAGCCAGGGGTGAAAAGTGACTAAGGGCCCCACTCACTTCCTAACTGGGAAAGCAAGGCCCAGAGGGTATAGGAACTTTCTCAAGGTCACCCAGCAAATTCGTAACAGAGCTGGGATTCTGCACATGTATGCCCTAGTGCCCTCCCCACAGTCCCAGCTGAGTGGAAGCTCTGGGCCTTATGAGCCCACCCACAGGTGACAGAACCATGGCTGGGCACCCGATCTAGAGCAGCCAGGCCACAGGCTGGCCAGGAAACTACGAGGCTACGAGGTGACACAGTAGGAAGCGATCTGCTTTTATAAGAACAAGCTGGACCAAGCAGTTTCTGACTCTCTGAAGCATCAGTAGGAAGTAGAGAGACAACTCGGTGAAGAGAAGTGATAACTGAAGATGCAAGAGCGGACAGAGAGAGAGGGCCGGGTGATACGGAGGCCGTGAGCGGGCTGAGTTCCGAGGAAGCAGAACGTGTGAGGAAATAGGTACTTTGAGGGAGCGGTGGCTGGAGGGAGCAGACACACCCGGAGACGGAGCAAAGCCTTTAGAGAGTAGCTACTACGAGGAAGCAGAAGGTGTGTGGGGCTCAATGCTTCCAGAGACAGAAACAGGAGGCAGCAAGTAGCTGGAGCAGTGGGATTAGGTACTGTGGGGGAGGGGGCGCTACCCCACAAGGGAACAGAAGTTACAATGAAGCGGGAGCTAGGATGAAGCAGAAACCACCAAGATGCCAAAACTCAGAAGCAGTAGAAACTCTGAAACAGACCAAGAAATGATACCGAGAGTGGATGGTGAGGAAAGCCGGCTGGCCACAAGACAGAGAAGCAGAGAGGAAGAGAATAACTGAATCCCATTCAGTGGCAGAGCCCCAGGGGCCACAGCCTAAGCCTCCTCCAGGTCCAGCTCTGCTACAGTAACTGTCTGTGCGCCCCTGGGAAATCGGCTCCCTACTGGTCCGTGTCCCGCACTGCACACACACAAAACCCCACTCCTCCTGGAAACTGGAGCTGTCCTGTGTAATACGCTATTTTTTTCCAACAATCGAAGATAGTTGGATTACGACCCCCTAGTTCCTGACTCCTGGTCCAGAGCTCATCCCACTGCCCCAGATGGAGATGGGCCAGTCACAGCCTCTGTCACAGGTGGCAGGTGTTGGCACCTTCTTCTGCAGACACCGGCTGGAATTCCGGTGGGGTCACAGATTGGTGACCTGAAGGCCAGCCTACAGGCAGTTTGGTGTGGAGGGCTCAGTGATTCCCTGAGGCTGAATTTGAATGCCTATAGCCAGTTTTGCCTCAGTTCCCCCACCACTGGCTATCCATTTAAACCCAGCTCGAGGTCTTCATCTCCGGGCCCTTAGGCAACTGACTTGCAGCTCCTGCTTTGGGCCCAGAGTTTTTCTGGGCAAAGTCGAGGCTACTGTATAGGTTCTTATATGACTAAAGAAAATATTAATAGATGTCCGCAAGCCTCTTATTGAAGAAATTAAAAACATTTTATTTGTGGACACAAATTTGAATTTCACGCCATGTTCACGAGTCACGAAATATTTTTCTTTTGATTCTTTTCAACCATTTTAAGAATGTGAAAGCCATTATTCTTAGCTCACAGGCTGTATAAAAACAGCCAGCCAGCCGGATTTGGCCCATGGACTAGAGTTGCTAATCCCTGCCCTGGACTGTTACCTCTGGCAGCACTGAGTACCCAGACATGGTAAATGCTCAGACAGGGAAAGGGAAGAAGCAGCACCACGTGATTAGTACAACAGGGCTGTCAGTCCCAGGAGGGCCCTGCCTTCAGGCCACTGATGACCACGCTCCAGGCCACCGACACCCCAGCCTTGCCCACCTTACCTTTAAAGTCAAACCACCACTTGAGAGATGGCTTTTGGGACGGGAAGAAGAACAAGACGGTGACAATGGACACGCCCGTGACAGCATCAGAAATAAACCTACAATGACAAGGCCCCAGAGCATGTGACCCTGGGCATCTCAGCAGGCCAAGGTTTGGCAGATTCGCAAATGAGGATTTGTCGAAGGGAATTAGGCCCTCCATGAAGGGAACATTGTTGGAGGCCACCGGATTCTGTTCTGCACTGCTATCAGCAGGGATGCAACCACCCACGGATGCAGAAGCTCTTTATCCACTGCTCCCTGGGGCATTTAGACTCTGCTTGAGCCAAACAAATGCTTATCCTCCCATTTCAAGGGCCCTAGGAAGAGGGACTTGATCAAAGAGGGGAGAATCTGAGAGCCACAGAAGGCTGGGGTCTATGGTACCCCCATGCATCACCATAACCGGGGCTCCTGTAACAGTCCTGTATGTATTTGTTCAGCTCCTGCTTGCCTTCCTCCTGGGATGGGCAGCTTAGTACATGGAGATGCAGCCCATTCACACCAGCAGAGCCCAGATGGAGCCCACCTCACAGCCCCTCAAAACCTCACTACCATCTTCCAAGGATCCACATCATGTCCTGTGGAGACATTAAGCCCACAGAAGTCTCAGAAACAGCCCTTGAGGGCAGGCATCTTCCATTTCAGATGAGGAATCTGAGGCTCAAAGAGCAATAGCAACTTGGTCAGGGCCAGACCATAGTCTGTAGAGGAGATGGCCTTGAACTCAGATATATCTGGCTCCAAGTTCAATGAAGCACAGAGCCAAGTGCCAACAAAAGGGCTTTCAGCCCACACATTCGGGAATAAGAGTATTCAAACAGCCAAGAAACTGGAAAAGATGGTCAATATCACTGTAATAGAGAAATACAGATCAAAACACATGCTAACAGACAGGCAAAACGTGAAAAGGGTGATAATATCTAATGAGGATGCTGAGAAACACATGCTGGCAATACATTTCAAAACTTTACATGTGAATACCCCTTAATCCAGTTGTTGTACCTCTAGGAGTTTATCCTCAGGAAATAATTGGGCTCTTGTACACAGATTATGTACCGGGATGTTCATTATTGATAAGATTAGAAAAAATGGAGGATTTTTAGTAGGGACATGTTTAAATACATTGTGTATTACAATATATATAATGAAATACCCCTCAGCTGTTCAAAAAAAGGATAAAAGATATTATCAATTGTTACATTTGACATGGAAATACAACCAAGTTACCTTGTAAATTTTTTTTAACAAGCAAGTTTTTATCTGCAGTATTGGACCCAATCCAAAAAGGAATTGGTTAAATAAATTAAGATGCGCCCATTCTATAGACTACAATGCACTGTTTAAAAAGAATGAAGTAGGTCAGAAATAGCAGGTTGTCTATGATCGTATTATTGCATTTTCCCATTTTTTGTTATATGTAAACATATATGTATGTGTGTATATATTAACATGGGTTGTGTGTGTATATCTGAAATGTTCTACACCACACTGTTAATTGTGATAATCTCTGGGGAATGAAGGAAAACTAACTTTTACTTTTTCAATTTAGCATTGTTTGAGTCTTTTATAATGAGCATAATTTTGTAACTAAACAACAAGAAAAAAGCAGATCACAAATACTGTGTTTCATGTGACTCATGTAGAACCGAGTCCCTGTGCTGTGCACCTGAGACTATCACAACATCGTCAATCAACTGTACTCCAATATACAATAAAAAGTTAAAAAAAACAACAAATACTATGTTTACTGTAATCACATTTCTGTTTAAAAAATTCTTGTGTTTGCTAGGCTTCTTTTTAGTGAGTTTGCATGTGTTTTAAAATTAGTTGTATTGAGGTATAATTAACATGCCATAAAATGCACCCATTTTAAGGATATAGTTCAATGAGCTTTGACTAATGTATACGGTCCTGTAACCACCAATGCGATCAAGATGTAGAACGGTTCCCAGACAGGCATTTTTTAAGTCAGAAAAAAGACATACATCAGAACTGGAGACTGAAGTTCTAAGTGATTTTCACTATTGTTGGAATGTTTATTTATAACACCAGTTTTCATTTGAAAAAAACCCCAAAGTACCTACATTTTGGCAAAATTAAAGAATGGTAATAAGAGCCACTTCTTTTGGCTCCATGATATTATATTGTTTCTTCCTCATAAGAACCCTCATGAAATGGGAACGTGTATCCCCCATTTTACCAGGGGTGGGGGGAGTCTGAGGCTCAGAGGGTGAAGTGTGTAGGGCTGCTCTATCCAGTATGGTCACCATGAGCCACATGTGTCTAGTGGACACTTGAAATGTGACAAGACTAAATGTGGCAGGTGTAAAACACACATAAGATTTTGAAGATTTAGTGTGGAAAAAAGAATGTAAAATAGCTCAACAATAATTTATTATATGGATTACATATTGAAATGATATAGTGTTAAATAAAATACATTATTCAAATTAATTTCATCTGTTTGGGTTTTTTTTACTTTTTTATGTGACTACTAAAAAATTTAAAATCACATTTGTGGTTCACATTACATCTCTATTGGATGGTGCTGATCAAAATCATCAGAGCTCGCCAAATCCAGAGGATGTATCTTCCATCTAATCGTGTTCTAACTCACACCAGAATCTGACACATTTGCCCACTCACTCTTTCCTTAAACATTCCCCTCTCTTGGCCTGCGCTAGTCCGTTGCTCCAGTGTTTCCCCCTACCTCGCTGACTGCTTCTTCTCCATTTTCTCTAATGGGATCATTCTCTACCCAGCTCCTAAATGTTGGGGTTCCTCAGAGTCTTCTCTACGCTCCTATATGCTTTCCCTGGCTGAGCCCATCAATTCCTAGGGATTTAAACTGGAAATTTATATGGTGACCCCCAGATTTATATCTGCAACCTGACTCCTCTGAGCTTCAGGCTTGCGCATCCAACTACCCTTTGCAGTATTTGAAAGGCATTCTAGACTTGACACGTCTAAAACAACTCCAAAATGGAACTGTTGATAAGCCACCCCCAACCCCCTAAAGAAATGTTATTCTCCAACTACCCATCTATGCAGCTACTCCTTTCCCTCAGGCCCCCAAATCCCACCCAGTAGCAAGTCCTATCATTTCCAACTTTGAAATATATCTTGTCTGCTCCATCTCCATTGCCACCACTTTCATTCAAGCCATCGAAGCTTTCGTCCTCAACCAGGGTTCAGTAAACATCTCCTATAAAGGGCACACAATACAAAAACAGCCACAGACAATACATAAGTGAATAGGTGTGGCTGTGTTCCAATAAAACTTTATTTGTAGATACTGAAATTTGCATTTCATATAATGTTCATGTGCCACAAAATGTTTCTCCTAGCCACTTGAAAACATTTTAAAAAATTCAAAAACAAGCGGTGGACCAGATTTGGTCCATGAGCCTTGGTTCGACGACCGCTGGGATCATCTAGGTGGTGGTATAGTTCCTAACTGTTCTCCCTACCTATATTTTGCCCCCACTATCCATTCCCTAATAAATACAGCTAACATGTGATTGAGCTCTTTCTAGGTGCCATTCTAATCATTTGACATGTATTAACTCACTGCTCCTTAGAACAATTCAATGAGAATTGGACTATTTACAATACCATTTTACAGATGAGAACGCTGAGGCACAGAGAGATTAAGTACCTTAAAACCCTCCAATAGCTTGCTACTGATCTCCCATTAAAAAAAAAACAAAACAAGACCAAAACTCTTAGCATGTCCAACAAGACCCTTCATGGTCTGGTCCTCACCTGCCCTTCCAGTCACATGTCTGCCAATTTTCCTCCCTCCCACCAGGCCCTGGTTACACTGGGCTTCTTTCAGTTTTCAAATGTTGATTTCCACCTCAGGCTTTTAGTAGATATTCCCAGTGTGTCTCTAATTTTTACTCTTCCTAAACTTTGGTTCTTTCCAGAGCTATCCAAAGTCAATGCCCCCCACTCCATTCTTTTATAGTATAACCCTCTCACTCCTTCTTTCATAGCACTCATTACAATTCGCAGTTATTTTGTTGTCTATTTGTTTTTATCTCTGTCCCCAGGTGCTGGCATAATGTTTAACACAAAATAGGTGCTCAATAAAAGTTGTTTGAGTGAATGAATGAATGAATGACGTGCTCAGGGTTGCACAGTTTGTAAGTGGCGGAGCTGGCATTCGAACCCAGTTCTGTCTGACTCCAAAGGCAAAGCTCTTAACACGTGAGACCCTAAATGTTTTGTCATCCAAACCTAAACTCTTTTGAGGGCAAAAGAAGGAACTGTTAATAATTACATGGGATGAGAGGTGGAAACCTAGCCCAGTTCTCCCCAGCTGCACTGCCTCCTCAGCTCTGGCGGCCCAGCCCCGAGTCTTCCCTGTTGGACGCCATCCCATGGGTCCCCAGAGTCTCACCCAGGGGTGAAGAGGCTGGCCCAGCCGGGGATGAACTTCGGGTCCCGGGAGAAGAGGAGGATGGCGAATATGCAGAAAAGGATGAACACGGCCTGTTCGGCAAACCTGTGGCACAGAGATGCAGACACCATGGTGACCGTGGGCTGTGGCCGGACCACAGCACAGGAAGCCCTCGGGCAGGGGCCCACTGGGTGTGACTGGGCCAGGCCCTACCTCTGAAAGCTGGAAGTAGTTCACTCCCCAGGTGGTCCTGAAAGTGAGGGGAGTGGTGTCCCAGGTGTAAGTGATTCCTTTCCTGGGGCTCCCATGCTGCCCTAGGGTCCTTCCTGAGCATCAGGCACCCCTCCCCACAAACCATTCATATCATTCCCGCTGGGAATTTCCCATAGTCCTAGGGACAATCCAGAGAGAGAAAGAAGTGAAACAGAGACAGAGTCAGAAAAGCAGAGAGAAAGGAAACTGACAGAAACAGAGAGGTAGGCAAAGAGAGAGGAACAGTCATACATACAGAGGGGGACAGACACGGAGAGGGACAGACATGGAGAGAGGGGTAGACAGAGGCAGAAAGAGAGAATCCCTAAATGTTGGAGCAAACATCTACCCAATGCGCCCATTTCACAGATCAGGGAGCAGGGCCCAGAGAGGGTTAGTGCCTTGCCCAAGGCTACACAAGAAATTAGTGGCAGAGTCAGACCTTGTGTGAAGGCCTGCTAACTCTTAGTTATTTTCACTATGTGAGAAATATGCGCTAAACAAGGTTCTGGAAGCCACCCAAGGCAGCATCGGGTATTCCATGAACCAGGAAGGAAAGTGTGCATTAGGCGGGAAGGTGACAGGGTCCCCTTCCAAGTTCAACCTGAGAGGCTTACTGGTCCTCAGGGTATCTACCCCAGCGACAGGGCAAGAGCTGACTGTGTAAGTCATCTCCCTACCCTCCATCTCTAGGCTCCCAGGCTGTTGGTCCTGAAATCCCCTTGGGACTCAGTCTCCAAGGGGGTCAGGGATTAAGCCAAGAGGCAGCTCTCCTGAAAGTCTAGTACCTGGCTCTCTCCCCACTCTGAGAACCCCTGTGCCACGTACTTGATGGGCCCCAGGTTCTGGAATTCCTCCTGAATCATGGCTCGAGCTCTTTTTTCTGCGTCACTTCTGATCTCAGATTTCTTCTTCCTCCAGCCCCTGAAACAGAAAGTGGGGAGGTTAGGAATGGCCACTGCAGTCTAACTAACGTCTCATCTACCCCACCACCATCTGGCCAGATCTCACTATCTCTGTTTTGGAGACTCTGCAACAGCCTGCTGAGTGGTCTGCCTGCCTCTATGTTCCCTTTCTAAAATCTGTTCTGCCCACCTAGAGCCTGGATAGTCTTTTTAAAATGTGAATCTGATCATATGGTTCCCAGGCTTAAAATCCTTTAGGGGGTCAAACAGACTCATGAATAAACAGACAAACCAAGGAAATAAAATAGAAAGTCCAGAAATAGACAAAACCATAAATGGGGATTCAATCTATGATAAAGTTGGTATCCCAGCTTGGTGTAGAAAAGATGACCTATTCAGTCATTGATGTTAGACATATAGATCAATGGAATCGAATTGAGAGTCCAGAAATAAACCCACATTTCTATGGTCAATTGATTTTTGATAAGGGTACCAACACCATTCAATGGGGAAAGAATAGTCTTTCATCAAATGGTGTTAAGACAACTGGATAGCCACATGCAAAAAGATGAATGTGGACCCCTACCTCATACCACATACAAAATTTAACTCAAAATGGATCAAAGACCTAAAAAGAAGAAGAGCTAGACCTGTAACATTTTTTCAAAGAAAACATAAGGGTAAATTTTCATGGCTTCAGATTAGGCAAATATTTCTTAGACATGATACGAAAAGCACAAGCAACCAAAAATAGATAAATTGACTTCATTAAAATTAAAAACATTTGTGTGTCAGTAAATGGTATCAGGACAACTGGATGGCCATCCGGAACAAAAAAAAAGTTGGATCCAAACCTGTACCCCAAGGTTGGATCCTTACACTGTACCCTAAGGATAAGCTCCAAATAGATAAAAAAAATTTAAAAATATTAAAATACTAGAAGAAAACATGGGGTTATTCTTTTATAACTCCTATAATGGGAAGACCTTTCTAACTGTAATTGAAAATTCAGAAGACACATAAGAAAAGATTGATAAATTCATCTACATAAAATGTTTCTAGAAAATTCTGCATGGAAGAAAGCACTATAAGCAAAGTAAAAAATCAGGAAAAAATATTTGCAACTCATACTCAAAATAAGCACTAATCTTTCAGTATAGAAAGAGTACTTGAAATCAGTAAAACCAAGACCAACAATCAATTTTTTTTAATGTACAAAGGATATAAACACACAGTTTAACAATTCACAGGAAAGGAAATACCAGGGTCTCCCATGAATATATGAAAAGTTTTCATATTGCTCCTCAGTATGAAAAGTTTCTCAAAATTACTTCTAAAATAAATGCAAATTATTTTTCTCTGATCAGATTGGCAAAAATCCACTTTGTTGCATGGAAACAGACACTCTCATACATTGTAAATGGGGGAACAAATTAGTGCAATTCCTATGGAGAATGACTCGACAATATCTATTAAAATAAAGTGTTTATTCTCTGACCCAGAAATCCCTCCTATGGGGCTTCCCTGGTGGCGCAGTGGTTGAGAATCCGCCTGCCAACGCAGGGGACACAGGTTTGAGCCCCCGTCCGGGAAGATACCACAAGCCGCGGAGCAGCTAAGTCCCTGAGCCACAACTATTGAAGCCCATGCGCCTAGAGCCCGTGCTCCGCAACAAGAGAAGCCACTGCAATGAGAAGCCCGCCCACCGCAACGAAGAGTAGCCCCTGGTCGACGCAACTAGAGAAAAGCCTGTGCGCAGCAACAAAGACCCAACGCAGCCAAAAATAAATTAAAAAAAAAAAAAAAAAAAAAGAAATCCCTCCTATGGAAATCTACCTTACAAAAATACCTGTTACTATACAAAATGGTATCTGTCAGGGAGACCAGTCACCAGAAAATATATAGTATCTGCTTGTATTTGCTTATGGAAACTCTGGAAGATTACCCGAGAAACCAATAAAAGTGGATACCTGTTTGGGAGGGATGTACTGGGTAATCGAAGGCACGGCTGGGAAGAATCCTCACTGCATACCTCTTTGTATTGTTTTTGATTTTTGAACCGTGTGTATGTGTTGCTTATGCAAATTAAACAAATAAATGCTTTTTAAAAAACTCACAACGGTTCTTTTTTGTGAAGATCCATGTCCCACAAGGCCCTCCGTGATCTAGCCCAGGGTTTCTCAGTCTTGGAGCTCTTGACAGTATTGGGGCAGGGTCATTCTTTGTCGTGAGGTGGGATAATTCTTTGGTGTAGGGGGTTGACTTGTATATTGTAGAATGTTTCGTAGCATCTCTGGCCTCTACCCCATGGACCCCAGTAGTACTTCCTCGGCTGTGACAACCAAAATGTCTCCAGATGTGGCCAAAAGTCCCTGGGTCGGGGGGAGGTGGGGGGAGGTAAAATCTTGCCCAGTTGATCATTTTGCCTCATCGCCCACAAATCTCCCTCACACCCTGAACTCAGTCCCTTTAACCTTTTTTCATTTCCAGAAGACCCCTTGCTACCTCTGGCCTGGGGGCCTTTGCACTCATTGCTCTATCGGCCCGGAATGCTCTTCATCACCCCTATCTCCTTCTTCCCTTTACTGAGTTAATCTATTCACTCTTCCTATTCCTGCTCCAAAGGCACTTTCCCAAGGAAGCTCTCCTGCCCTCCCAGCAAGGTGAGAGCCCTCTAGTGTGCACCCTCAGATCTCACCATCCATTTCCCTCCCAGCACTAATCATGACTGGTATTTCTGCTTTGATTAGTTGTTCACTGTCTGTCTCCCCCGACCTAGACTGCAAGCTCCCCAAGGGCAGGAATGCCTCAGCCTTGCCCAGGGGCTGCATCCTCAGCACCTGTGTGACAGGACCAGGCACGTAGCAGATGCTCGGTGGATACTTGCTGAGGGAAGGTGGTGTCATGGGATTGGCCGGAACCTTTCCTGCTACCCACCCAGAAATACCTCTCTCACTGGGCTTCCCTCCACCTGCATTTCCTTCATCACAGCCTCCTCCGAGACCAAGTATTGCAGATGTCCAAGGAACAGACAGGAGAAAGGGGCTCTGTTTCAGGCTCAGCGCTGGGCAGTTTTCGCACTCTCCCTCATTTAGACTTTATTTTAGCTGTAGCTCATTATTATCCCCCAACTACAAGTGAAGAAATTAAAGAAGCAAAGGCTCAGCCAGAGCTGCTCAAGGTCATGCAGAACCATGATGTGAACTCTGGTTTATCTGAGTCCAATGTCTGGGCTTGCTTCTCTCAGCTAAGCTGGGCTTTGAACCCTGAGTTTCTGCTCTGAGGGATCAAGGAACACCACGATAAGAGCCTTTCTATTCTCAAGGTGTTTTCACATCTCTTTGATCCAGAGTAGCTCTTACTGGTCCCATTTTACAGATGAGAAAAATTAAGGCCCAGAGAGGTGAGGGGACTGAGTCAGAAAATGACTTTATGACATGCCTGCTACCCCAGCCCTGAGCTGCAGCTCCTATTTTAGTATTCTCCAAACTCCAGGCATTCATAACCTACTTTCACAAACGTTCCTATAGCCACATACCACAGGGCTCATGTCTCCTTAATATTTTCCTCCAACTAGACTCAGCATTTTAGTTAAAGAAATGTATTTAAATGGAAAACTCTCTATCGCTCCCATACGTAGAAAACAAGAATCACTTGTCATACATAGAAAGTACCCACAAAAATAAAGACATGAAAGCAAAGCAAAATGGCTAGATACCACTGCTGGCTTTAGTCTCTGGGCCTGAGGCTTGCTCTTTCTTTTGTAAAAGGCCAATTTGGAAAGGTTAGAGAGTTAAAGTTTTTCCTCACCCTACTGAGACTTTCTCCCCAGCAGAAGCAGATGGATTCTACATGCGTCGATAAAGGAATATTTTTCTCACTGTCTGAGTCGATGTTATTTGATACCTTGTCCTCATGACCCCCGGACTCTCTCCTGTATTGAGGCCCCGTGAAATGGGAAACACGGCACATCTGCTCCTCTGATATGAGTGTGTACTTTACCTAAGTAACAACGCTGTTAGTAATTATTGATGGTGAGCGACATTCACTAAGGGCCTGGGCTTAGCAGGTGGGTTCCCACACCACCTGTGATCCCCACATCCCTGGGAGGCGAGGAGGACTACAGGCACCACATTTGACATGAAACTGTAACGACTTAGGACGGCCACTCGCTACTGAGCACGGTTCATCCCGCCGCAAAGCTCAGGTGAAACCCCAGGGTACCTCAGGGTTATCCCTCCATACAGGAAGGAGATCCAGAGCCAGCCCACCAACAGGAACAGCAGCATGAGAGGGAAGGCGAAGATGAACCAGGAGCCGAAATTCACCACGTCGCACTGTGGGAAGAAACTGGAGAAAAGAGGGAGGTGAGAGCCCGCCGAGGTCAGCCACGCCGATGGATGCACGTATACTTACAGAGGAAAACCAAAGGAAGTACGCTAAATATTAACAGTGGGATTGAACGTCGTTCCAATTTCTCTTCTGTATTTTCTGAGTGTTCTATAATGTGTCTATATTGTGCATGATCAGAATAAACTAATAAAATTGTATTTGGGGAGCAAAGACCAAGGAGAACATTCAGGGCAGCCATTTCCTTGTCTCCCCAGGTTCCCCGATGGGGATTCAGAACCCCACATTAACCCCATATTCCTTTCAAATACCCTCCTTCCTGACCAGAAGGTCCTAGCTTGTGCAATTAAATGTTGTATATGATTTGCATGTAATTTGCGTGCACTTTACTCAAAATCCTTCGTTTGATACTTCTACTTACAGCTCCAGCATTTTCCCCCTAATTTCTTTTCAAGTCGGAACAAAGGCTTGCTCACATCAGAGCAGACAGGCAGCCTAAAAACCCTCTGATAGCAAATGCCCTCCCATTCTCCCCAACCCCCAACTCAGGATCAGCCCCTGAGGCCCCCAGAGCCCACGTCTTTCCTGTCCAGCCCTGGGGATGTGCTCCAGCAAGAACTAATACCCAACACTCTGCTTTGTCCTCCCAGTCAACTGCCCGTTTGCTGGCACTTCCTGCTAATGGAGGAGACTAAAGGGTCAGCCCAGATCGTCCCTACATCTGAAGCAGGGCCATCTTGGCTTCTGGTTTTCCAGTCTCACAGCCAAGTCTTGCTCAAAGAATGGAGACAAAAAGACACCAAAGGTTTGCAGTGGGCTGAAATCAAATGGGGGAATACTGATACCTGGCCCCCATCCCATACCTCCTGAATCAGAATCTCTGCAACCGAGATCCAAGCATATTTTTTTTTTCACCTTCCCTGGAGACTCTAAAATGCACCCATGGCTGAGAATCACTGTTTTTCATCATACTCTTAAAATCAAAGGATTTGAGAACCTGAGAATATGGTGCAGGGTTAAGGTTTTAAAATTGGTTCATGAGGTAAGACATGGGCGTACTTAAGTTTTCTCATGAAAATAACTTTGACTACCCGCAAGTATAGTACTGATTTATGTACACCAAGCCCACTCTCAGGAAGACCAACCCAACCGGCTTTCCCTCCATCATCCCAGTAAGTCCTTGATTCTTTGGTTGAATACCAGATAAAGAAGCTGGCCAGCACATGTGGCCATGTTGAATATCAAATAATTTTGTTGCTGTTTGTTTGTCAAATGCTTACATTCATATATTAAGTGCATCTCTACTGCAATGAAATCTTAGAAACCCCACCTCTCAGAATCCTGGAATCTGAAAATACTTGGAATCTTGAAGGATTCTAAGGATTTTTTAAATCTTCAGACTAAGAGGTTTGGAATAATGGAATCAACGACAAGCCATCTTGTCGAATCCTTCTCTGATTCTCACGCCCTGACAGATGGCCACCCAGCCTCTGCTTGAACAGTTTCAGCGATGGGGAGATTTCACTTCTTGGCAGAATCCACTCCACTGCTGGCCCGTGTGGCTGGTTGCAAAGCTTCTCACGGCACATCACAGCCACACACCAACACCTCCCACCGGGGTTGGTTTTAGAAGCAGATGTCATATCATGTCACCCCTCGGCTCTCAGCTCTCCTCTGACTCCCCATCTCACTTTTAGGAAGAGCTGCGTCCTTACAATTGTTGCCTTAGTCTGGCCTCTTCTTACCTTATCCCCTTCTGAACCCCAGCCTGGCTGGTCTTTGTGCTGTTCCCCAGGACAGTCCCACCTTTGTACGAGCTATTCCCTCTGTCTGGGATGCTCTTCCCTCCTGTGTCCACAGAGTTCACCCCCTCACTTCTAAGTCTCTGCTCAAATGTCACCGTATCAGAGAGATCACACATCCATGACCAACCTACATAAAACAGCATCACTCCTGTCACCTCCACTCCATTATTCTGCTTTATTTCATAACTCGTCACACCCACATGTTATATATTCTTTTGCTTTTTCCTGTATTGCTTGTCTCTCCCACCAGAATGGAGGTGCCCCAGAGTAAGGACTTTGCTGGGGTTTGTGCATCGCTGGCTCCCCAGAGCCTGGCCAATAGAAGACATTCAACAGACACCCCTGAATGTTGGATGGAGGAGGAGAAGAGTAGAAGGAACAGAAACCCCAGTGCTGGGGAGGGGGGCGGCGCTGGCTTTTACCTCTTGAGCTGGCCAAGCAGGATGAGGTTGGGGGCCGTGCCCGTGAGGGTGGCGGTGCCCCCGATGCTGGCCGAGTAGGGGATGGAGATGAGGAAGCCCTTCCAGATGTTCCTGCGATATTCCTCCTCCTTCTTAGAGTTAGCCTGGAGATCCGTTGGAGCCTCCGCCTCCTCAGGACAGTCTTTGCTTTAAACAAACCCAAAGAGAAGCCATTCAGAAGACACTCAGAATTCCTGGCCTTATGGGGAAACACACTGCCCAGGACGGGAGAGCTAAGTGAACTTTCTAGAAGGCTATTGGCACAGGCTCCAAAAACCTCTAAAAATGTGCAACCCTTCAGCTTAAGTGTTCTACTCTGAGAAGTTGTCCTAAAGTAATAACTGGTATTAAATATAATTTAAATGGAAAACAACCTAAATAACCATCAAAAAGGGATTGGCTAAAAAAGATGATCCTCTTTCTGGATGGAATACCAATGCAGCTATTAAAAATGGTGATGCAGATGGGTGTTTATTAAAATGAAAGATGTCCATTATATAAAGTGAAAAGGTAGGTAAAAGCACTACTTAGTTTTTTTATTTTAAAAATATGCACATATTTCATGAATATATGAATATTAAGAAAAGTCTAGAATGGTATACACAAAGTTGTTTTGGTGCCTTTCTTGGGGACGGAATTATGGATTTTTTTCCTCTTTTGCTTTTTATTTGTACTATCTGGGTTATTTTCCTGGTACAGTTGAGGAGTTTGGGGGAAAAATAAAATTAAGAATTGTTAATTATATGATTAAAAGATAATGATGTTGACACAAATTTACTGAGGTGAAAAGATGTCCACTACACTCCACTAAGTGAGATGATGCGTTATAAAGTGGCATATGTAGCATGATCAATTTTTTTAAATAAAGAAATGCACTTATGTATATAGAGAGATATCAAGAAACAGTCTAGAATCGTATTTACTTAACTGTTCTAATCTATCTTTGGGAGTGAGATACTGAGAACATTTTTCTTTTTGTTTAAGAGTTTTTTTCTTTTTACTTGTGCAATTATAAAATGTTTACAAGCAAATAAAACTAAGAATTGTCCCTGCCTAACAAATCAATTTCTTTTAAAGAATGAAAGATAGTTCAAATATCTTCAGGCCTTAATTACTAACATGAGGGGCCCCTTCTCCAGAGGGCAGTGGGGTTGTGATCTGGGTCTGAAAGGAAGACAACGGCTGGAAGCACCTGGAGACAGATGCCTTGGCCTGACGTTTCAGGGTGAGAGGCCTGGTCAGGAATCTGTGGCCTCCCTCAGACCTGGGGCCCCAACCAGACTGAGCCTCACAGGAGAATGAGAGAGGGAAAGGGCCCTCAGGCTCGTCTTGTTCACTCCCTTCCTCGTTTGGATGGGAAACGGAGGCCCGGAGTGGGGCTGGGGACTGCATCCAGTGGACATGGAGTTCCAGAGAGTGGGGATCAGCTCTTTTCCAAAAGACTCAGCACAAGCTCTGCGTGGGCAGGTGGTTCCCAGGTTGCATGGTAGTGAGTAGCTGGGCCAACTATAGAACCCATATCTCAAAGCTGGACTCAAAGCCCCCAAACAAGGTGCCAGGAAGGAGCGCAGGCCATGGGATAAGATAAACTCATGTAAAATCATGTCCCTCCTCTGCTAGAACCCTCCACCAGCTCCCACCTCATTCAAAGTCAAAGCTACCTCAATGGCCGATGAGGTCCCACATGATCTGTCCCTCTACCATTATCTTCCTGCCACACAAGCAATCTCTCTGACCCCCAGGTCCAGCCACACTGGCTTCCTGGCTGCTTTGAACTCTCAGGACTTTTGCACCTGCTGGTCCTTCTGCTGAGAACTCTGTTCCCACAGATCCTTCACCTCCTACAGCCGTTTGCTCAAGAATGACTTTCTTAGTGAGGCCTTCCCTGACCACCCATTTAAAAACTGCCCTTTACCCCAACCCCATCCCTAGCCTGCTTTCCTGCTTTGTTCTCCTGCATAGCACTCACCAACCTTCTGACACACCATGGATTTTACTTGTGTATTTGTTTCTCCACAAGGGCAGGCGTTTTTTTTTTCTGTTTGTTGCTGTATCCCTGACAGTACCTGGCTCACCGTAAGCTCTCTATAAATATTTGTTGAATGAATGAAACAGACCTGACTGATGCCCAGCAATGCCTTGAGCAAGTCACTTCACTTCCTGCTGTTTGTTTCATCACCATTAAATCGAGATAACAATGCCATTAATAACAAGCATTACCATCCGTGCATGGAAGGCCCAGAAACCTGCTCTAGCTACAGGTTCTCATTTAATATCAAAACAGCCCTAGAGGGTGGGTTCTGATATCATGTCCAGTTGGTAAGTGAAACTAGCTGAGGTTCAGAGAGGTTAAGTGACTTGTCCAGATCACAGAGCCGGTGAGCGGCAAAGCCAGGCTTCAGAGCCAGGCCTGCATGGCTCTAAGCACCCAGATCTTATCCACACTGCTATATACAAAAGACACCAAAGACTAAATGTGCTGTCAGTGTCAAGATACTTCCTAAGTCACACAAGTGCGAAGGGTGTCTCAGGATATTTTTTGTCTTTGGAGCCGCTTGGCCTGGTACACCCTCTCCTCCACGACTGTCGTGTGGCTTGTGCCTCCTGCTCTTCTGGTCCCTCCGTCTAGACCCTGCACCTCAGCAGACCTTTAGGGATTTAATGTGCTCCCTTGCCCTTCCCACATTTGCTTTTTTCAAGGAGCCTGGAGCCAAAGCTATAAATGGTGGAAACTTGGGCATTAGGTCATTTGGAGAAAAATTGGGGGGTAGGCGGAGGAGCATTGAATTCTTGCTCATCATCTCCTTATATCAAGCACTGGCTCCTCTGTGAATTTCACCAGGAACTCACTCTTCTGTGCCGGCAATAAATTGCATCTCCGTGGGCACAGTATGCAGGCCGTTTTTCCGCACAGCAGCTAGGAGGAAAGAACACGATGTCTTTAGTGTGATGTAGTAAATGGGACAGGAGTGTACCATTCTTGTGCAGTCAATCAAGAGTGCTTCCTGAGGTCCTGACCTATACGAGTCATTGGATCCAAAAAAAAAAGATACTCCAAATTCCATTCTCCTGTCCCACCCATCCCTTTTTGGAGAGGGCTTCAGGGCCGCGGGCAGGGAGTTAGCTGCAAGGCTGCTTGACAACCCATAACTCAAGCCTAGGCTAACCTGAGCTGTCATTGTCAAAGGGATGTTTGGGAAAGACTAGCTCTAAGTGGTAATGGGTCAGCAATGGGATGGGTGACCCCAGTCTGTCATACCTTCAAAAAGCATTTATTGAGCACTTACTGTGTACTATTGACTATGAGCTTGGGGTACACAGTGAATAATATAGGACAGTGTCCTTGCTCCCATGAGAGTTATATTCTAGAAAGGGAGACAGACAATAACCAAATAAAGAAAACTTCAAGTTGTGATGAAAGTGACAGTGGAAATGAAACTGGGCGATGTGATGGAAAGTGACTGCAGCGTGGGGGGGAGGAGCAGGTGGACTCTTGTGACCAGGTCAACAGAGAAGACATATGAGCTGATGGCACTTGAGCTGAGACCTCAAGGATAAAAAGGAGCCAGTCATCTGAAGAGTTGTGGGAAGAGGGGTGGGGGCAACAGGAACAGCAAGTGCAAAGGCCCTGAAGTGAGAGTGTGTGTGGTGTGTTGGGAAGCAGGAAGGAGATCAGTGGGGCTGGAGGGGCACGGAGGAGGAGGAGAGGTGGGAGAAGAGGCAGGAGTGAGGTGGCAGGAAGTGGTGTGGATCACACAGAGGTCTCGGGGCTCACAGCAAGGACTTTAGCTTCTCCTCTGAGCCAGATGGGAGTGGAGCCAGGGGAGTGTTTGAGCAGAGGAGAGTCAGGACAGGATTTGACTGCATTTTTTTTTTTTTTTTTTTTTTTGCGGTACGCGGGTCTCTCACTGTTGTGGCCTCTCCCGTTGCGGAGCACAGGCTCCGGACGCGCAGGCTCAGCGGCCATGGCTCGCGGGCCCAGCCGCTCCGCGGCATGTGGGATCTTCCCGGACTGGGACACGAACCCGTGTCCCCTGCGACGGCAGGCGGACTCTCAACCACTGCGCCACCAGGGAAGCCCTGACTTCATTTTTAAAGAAGCCCTTGCGTGATAGGTCAGTCTCCCTGCAGGAGCCTTGGAGTGTCGTGGAGACAACTGAAGGGATTCAAAGTTTCTGTAGCTGAAACCATCACCAAGAGCAAAACAATCCATCCCAGGGCATTGGAAATGTGACTGGTAGCTGAACACATGGGTTCAGGGTTCAAGTCCTAGCTCCATCACCCGCTTTGCGACCTTAGATCAGTGTGGTTCCCACCTGGGGTCGATTCTGCCTCCAGGGGATACTGGACAATGTCTGGAGACATTTTTGGTTGTTGCAACTGGGATGGGGGGAGTTGGGGTGCTACTGGTATCTAGTGGTCAGAGGTCAGGGATGCTGCTAAACATCTTACAGGACATAAGTCAGCCCCCACAAGAAAGAATTATCCTACCTAAAATGTCAAATAGTGCCCAAGTTAAGAAGCTCTGGCTTAGATAAATCCCTTGATCTCCTTGAACATCTTTAATTCATAAAACGGAAGTAATAATTCCCCTAGGGTTATCAAGAGGATTAAAGAGTTGACTTATTTGCTATAGACAGAATGTTTTCATCACCCCCCAAATTCATACGTTGAATCCTAATCCCCAATGTGATGGTATTAACAGGTGGAGTTTTGGGGAGGTGATTAGGTCATAAGGGAGGAGCCCTCATGAATGGGATTAGTGCCCTTATAAAAGAGACCCCACAGAGCTCCCTTGCCTCTTCCACCATGTGAGGACACAGTGAGAAGACGGCTGTCTACAAACCAGAAAAAGGCCCTCAACAGACACCGGATCTGCTGACGCCTTGATCTTGTACTTCGCAGCCTCCAGAACTGGGAGAAATAAATACCCAGCCTCTGGTATTTTTGTCATAGCAACCTGAACAACTAAAACGTCATTTAAAGCAGGGATTAGCAAACTTATTCTGTACAAGGCCAGTAGTAAATATGAAAAGCTATATGATCTCTGTTGTAACCACTCAAATCTGCCATGATATCATGAAAGCAGCCATAGACAATACAGAAATGAGTAAGTGTGACTAAACATTTATTTTTGGATACTGAATTTCATATAATCTTCACGTCACAGAATCTTCTTCTTTTGATTTATCCAACCATTTAAAAACATAAAAACTATGCTTAGCTCACAGGCTGCGTGAAAAACAGGCAGCAGGCTAGATTTGGTGGGCCCAAGTTTGCCAGCCCCTGATTTTAAAAATTTAACAGGAATCTGAGCACTCATGGGGATTTAGAAAATGTGGGTTACTACCAAGAAAGAATAAAAGAGTGGTCCCTGAAGTCTGCAACTGGTCTGACCCAGATACGACACATCATTCTCTTGTTGGACCTAAATAATCTTACACATCACCGACTTCAGACAAAGTCACTCTGAGACTGATAAAATGAGCCAGAGCAAGGACACCTCATAATCTCGTTTAAGTGCAAAGCCATTTGCCACCCACAAAATATCAAGCTTCCACTTCTCTTGCTAAATAAATGGTTACTTCTTGCCTAACCACAGAATCGTCCCCAGTCTCTGACAGCACCCAATCTAGAGCAAACCCTGCTTCCTTAGCCCCCATCCCCATCCCAAATGACCCAACCAAAGCCCAAATCCTATGAGAGGTGCTTTCTAGCACCCTCTGAGTTGACTGTAGTCGCCCGTGGTGTGTGCTCTCCCCCACTGCAGCAACGATAACAAACTCAACCTGTTTAACTACAGATGTATTCCTGGGGGGCTTTGGCCACGTGGACTGGGTGGAAGGGTCTAGACTCCAGCCTCAGCTCTTTCCCTGTCTCACCAGGGTGCTTGGGGAAGTCCCTTCCCTTCTCCACTCTGGGCTGTTCTTTTCCTGCTGGTACCACGAGGGAGCAGCATTCCATGGTGGCTGACTGGGTCATTTTTACTGTGCCTGAGGCTGGCCCTGCTGACCACCAGCAGGGGTCTGAAGGCTAAATTCAGATCAGCTCACCCTGGGCCATGGGGACAAGGGCTTCAGGGCTCCCGTGATGGGAACACATGTCCACATGCAACACACGGGGCCGGAGGCCGGGGCACTGAAGCAGGAAGTGAAGGGCTGTTAATAGGACACTGATGCTGGTGGGCAAAGTCGCTCCCCAGGGGATGGCCAGACAGGAAGAACCCTGACCCAGTGACTCCCTACCCCCCACCCATCTCTAGCTCTCTCTGTACCCTTCTCATCCGGGTTGGGAATGGCTGTCACGCAGCATCAGATGTCCGCAGAGCTCACCAGCATCTCGGGTATAACAATAGGCCACCTTCCTCAGCCCTGGATGAACATTAGAATTTGCTGAGAATGCCCAGGTCCCACCCTGGAGGTTCTGGTTTAGAGGCTCTGGGGACTCAGTATTTTTAAAAGCTCTGTAGGTCATTCTTTTGGGCAGGCAGGGTTGAGAAGACTCCCCTGAAGTTAGAGATGGGGAACTAAAGCCTCCAGTGGCTGCCCATGACCTTAGAGGGGGTGAATGCTCACCAGTTTGCCACAGTCCTCACCTGGCCGCTTTTCTCAGCCATGGAAGCTGGTTGCTGCCAGCATCGGAGTTGGAGAGCCCTGATACAAAACTGTACGTGCTATAGACGAGGCAGCGGAAGCTATTCATACACACACGGCTATGAACAGTAATTATCTGTAGCAATTAAAATTAGGAAGGAGGGAGTTTCACTTTTTCTTTATGCAAATTAGTAATGTGAAAAAATTTGATACCAAGCATTATTTTTTTCTAGTGATGATGATAAAACCAATGAAGATGAAGTTGAAAAAAACTTGGAAAACCAAGGTGCTACTCAGCCCCTAGCAGCTCAGCTACTCTTAACCATTTATCCCGGGTCATCCCTGTACTTCCTGTGACCACAGTGACCCAAGTGACCACACGAAAACAGGCCAAAGTCTCCAAAGGTTCTGACTTCCCTGGGTCCAGAAATCGCAGGCTGGTTAGGAGCTTGGTGCTTACGTAAGATCTTATTCAAATAATAACAATCCCTGAGTTTATATTGGGTGGGGGAACTGAGAACTTTCACATTTGTAATCTTACAGCAGCCTCAGAACAGACTGGGAGAGCTGGGCAGGGGTTATTACCTTCCTCTTTACACCTCGGGAAACTGAGGCCCGGAGACATGGGGGAAGCGTGGGATCAAGATGACCCACTGGGTTAATGGCAGAGTCGGGCTTGTTCCCAGGACTACTGATTCCCCACCCCTTGAATCTCACCCCACCTCCAAAGGCACTCACCTGGCTCTGACCTGGAATAGCTAACTCTAATCGAAACTCCCCGGTATGACTGAAATGTTCTTGAAGTCTGGCACACAGAAGGCTCTCAGGAAAGAGTTCTTGTATCAGATTAGGTAAACAGCACCCCAGGGAAAGTCAAAGGTCCCCAGGATAGGCAGTTTTACATCCATTAATTTACTGAGTTCTCACAACTACCTGGGTGGTAAGGATTAATATCCCCATTTTATATATGAGGAAACAGGCGTAGAACAGTTCAGTAACTGGTTTGTTTATTTATTTATTTATTTCACACACTTACTGATTATCTACTACGTGCCAAACAGTGTTCTAGGTGAACAATACTATAGTTCACAGCAATGAGAAAGATTGACACAAGCTCCCATGGAACTTGGAGTCCATGGAGGAGACAGGTAATAAACAAATCCTTCTCAACTAGCAGTCATAGGAAACTTCAAACTGAGTCAAGGTGTAGGGTCTTATTACCCACTCTTTCTAATTCCTGGAACTCTTACATTGGTTTTTATATAATAGCAATTGTATAACTGCCACGTATTAACCATATCTATGTGCCAGGCTCTCATTTCTCATGTAAGCCTCACAACGATATGTACGAAACGGGTGGTTTTGTCCTCATTTTATAGATGAGAGAAGAGCCTCAGGAAGAGGCCCCCTCTCCCAGCCTCATGAATGAAGCGGGAAGAGGAGGGCAATGCTTAACTCAGCTTACAAGATTGCTTTTGGAATGACAGCATCTTGGGCATTCCTAAAGGAAAGGCATGGGTGGCAACCTAGCCTTCTTTGGGCAGAAAAAAGGAGGGGGAAGAGTGGTAGAGTTTAGATTCAAAAGCCAAGTGGACCCCTTACTGGCTGAGGGACTTTGGGCAAATACTTCACCACTCTGTGCATCAGTTTCCTCCTCTGTAAAATGGGCATGATGATAGGGCCACCCTTGCAGGGCTGACGTGGAGGATCTAAGGAGAACATGCATGTAGAAGGAGAAGCCACCACCCATGTGGCCCTGGTCCCCCAGGCAGTGCAAGGAGCAGAGTGTGTAAAGGAACTGAAGAGAAGCAGCAGGGCTGCCCTCCAAGGCTGAGGATCTGCAGGGGCTTGTCCAACAAGCCCTGCCCTGCCCCAGGCTCTATCTTGTTCTGGCTTGTAAGCACAGATTCCAGATTCAGACAAAGCTCAGCAGCTAACTCACCACGTTGCTTTGTGCAAAACATTTTGCCTCTCTGACCCTCCATCTCTTCGTCTGTAAAATGGGTGTCATGTACTCCATAGTACTGTCATGAAGATTAAATGAGCTAATGGGTATGAAAATTTCAGCACAGTGTCTGGCATAGGGTGGGTCTTCAGGAAATGGTAGCTCACATCATCCTTACAGTTGTTGCTCTGGGTGTCCCTCAGGGACTTAAAGCCTCCAGGAGCCTCCTCGCCCCTATCCTGGCCCATAAACAGAGTCTCCACTCCCTCCACTCCTGTCCTTACCTCCTGCCACCACGACAGAGCACAGAAACTGGATGAAAGAGAACATCTCTCTTTGCACTGGAATTACCCATTTTAGGTCTTGGGGCTGATCATTAACTAATCTCCGCTCTCTGATCCCGCCGCCTATGAAAACAGGGGTCTGGCCCAGCCTCCCAGGGTCTCCTGCCTCCTGACATCCTGCAGCGTAAGCGAAAAGACTCTGGATTTTGCATGACGCTGTGTGTGACCTTGGGCAAGTCCTTTCCCCTTCCCGAGTCTCAGGTTTTTCATCTTCTTTCATATAACGAGGGAATTGGCTTTCATACTTTTTTTTTTTTTTTTGCCACTAAACTCTTAGAAAAGACATCTTCTATGGGAGGCAGAACAACAGAGGTTAAGAGTACAGGCGCTAAAGTCAACCAACCTGGATTCAAAATACCAGAGCTGCTGTTTTGGAATTATGTGACCTTGGGGACTACTTTAACCACTTTTTAAATTTCTTCCTCCATTTCCATTGCTCTAAATGAGGTCAGAGCTAGCGCCACGTCATTCAGATGTAAGGCCCTTAGATGAGACCTTGCATAAAAGTAAGTACTCAATAAACATTGGTGATTGTTACTTGGAAGCTCAGGGTATAAAGTAGGTAAAGTGGGGGCAGCTGGGTTGAAATGAGAGCAGAGTTAACTGCTTGCTGCCACCCCAAGGTGACTATGAGGTATTCTCTTGGAGCCCCAAGACTCAGGGGAAACAGTTTGAAAGCTGACAAAGCCAATACCTGGCTCCTACTAAGGAATACTAGGGATCTGCAGACTATGGTCCATGGGCTGAATCTGGCCTGCTGCCTGCCAGCTGTGGTTTTCACATTTTTAAGTGGATGGCTAAAATCAGTAGAAGAATAATATTTTGTGATGTAAAAATTATACAAAATTTTAATTTCAGCACCCACAAGTAAAATTTCATTGGAACACAGCCACGCCCACTCATTTACATATTGTCTATGGATGCTTTCTCCCTGCAAGGGCAGAGTTTGAGTAGTTGTGACCAAGTGGCCAGCAAAACGTATTTTACTGTCTTGTCATTTACAGAAAAAGTTTGCCAACCCCTGCTACAGAACATCTCTTCCCTTCCATGTGGAAGACTTTGACCTTGCATAGATCCCGGCTCTACTATTTTACCAACACTATGATTGATTCTTCAACTCTCTAAACCTCGCCTGTAAAGTACTTATAATCATTTCTAGCTTTCAGGGCTGTCACGGAAATAAAATAATCAACACCCTTTACTGCATGATGGGGAAATACCCATACCACAGTAGGTGAGATTAACATAGGTGGCACATGGATCAATATTTAGATTTTTAACAGATATATATTTATTTTCACGCATATTCGAAAAAATATAACTAGCACACAAAGCCCATGGTTTCGTGGAAAATGCTGTGTTCACTGGAGTAAATGATCCAAAGCTACTGGAGCAGATGTAGGATCCCCTCTCTCAACACGCACCTTCCATCTCTGGGTCCTAGGTAGCATCTCTCATCTGCACCATCCTATTCACATCCCAACCAGCAGGAGTAGGAAGCAGGAAGGGCAGTACTCAGAAGCTGCACACACCATTCCCACTCATACCCCATTGGCTAATCTTGGTCACATGACCACATCTAATCACAAGGGAAGCTGAGACATTCAGTCTTTTCTCTGCACAAGCATGTGCCCAGGTAGGGGTTCTATTACTAAAAGAACAAAGGAAGAATTAATACTGCAATCTCTGCCCACATATACACCAATTTAAAACTTCCTTTTAAAATACATTAAAAAAATAAAATAAAATACATGTGTGTAAAGAAAGATGTTTTAAAGCAGACGGATGTGGCAGCCATTTTGCAACCATGAGGGAAAGACCAAGGGAATCACAGAGATACCAGTGAACAGCCCTGACATCCTTGTGCCTCTGAAATGACCCTGGAACTGCCCTTCTCTGACTTTTTGACATTTGAGGAAAATAAACCCTTGTTCTTTAAGTCACTGGCAGACAGGCATCCTTTTACCTGCAGCCAAAAGAATTCTCACTGATGCAGCTGATTTCATGGGGAAGAGAGTGGGCTCTGCAGCCAGACTGCCTGGATGCAAACTTGGGCTCTACCATTTGCTCGCTGTGTGACTTGGAGAAGTCAGTTCCCCTCTCTGAGCTCTCATTTAGTCACTTAAAAACATGGCAGCTACTTGTGTTTTGTTTTCTTTAGAACACAATTTCAGAGATATAAGTGAAGCCAATCCCTCAGTTCACGGCACATTCTCACTATCTGTTGCACAAGGCCACTCTTTTTGTTTTATTTATTAATTTGGTCCATTTTATCCCCATTTCCCAATCCCATCCTTCCCAGAGCAACCATTGGGATGTGTTTAATGTGTAGCTTTTCTTTTGTTTATGTTCTTGCAAACGTTTTGTCTTTTGTGAGTATTTTTAATTTACATAACGATATTGTGTTCTATATATCCTTCTGGCTTTTCCAAACACAACTAGGTTTTATGGGATTTATTTATATAACTATACGTCCCTCTAATTCTTTGTTCCTAAAAGCAGCATAGTGCTCAGTGACGTGCACCCACCACACTCAATCTCCTCCTTTACTGGCGATGGTGGCCATACCACAACCCTAAACCTAACCCGAACCCTAACCAGCATACCACAGGGAACGCTGCACTAAACATGGTCACACGTGTCTCCTCATGAACCTGTGTCAGAATGCCTTTATCACTTGCATTCAGGGCCAAACTTCTGAGTTCCAGGGTATACGCACTCTTAATTTGATTAAATATTTGTAGAATGCCCTTAAGAAAGGCTGACTGTCCACACTGTCTAGCAGCGCACAGAGTTCCAATGGCTCCCATTCCTACCAACACTGGGCACTATCCAGCTTTCTTATTTTTGCCAATCTCATTGAAATAAATCTTATCATTGTTTCAAGTTGTATAGTACCTACTTCATGAGGCTGTTTTGAGAGGCCAAGGAATTAATGTACGTAAAGTGTTTAACTCATTGCTTAGTACATAGTAAATGCTCAATAAATGCAAATTTTAAAAAAAGGTGCTATGGTTTGACTTAGTGAATTCTCAGTTATTATTATTAAACTTGGCACATAGTAGGTGCTCAATAAGTGCATCCCCTTGGCCTTCCCCAACACCCTCTGGATGTCCCCACTCCCACTTTTCCACCTTGGTGGAGTTCCTCCCAGTCCCTTCCCACAGACTCACCTGCTTTCTCTTCAGTCTCCCAGCTGAGGTCTTTACGAACCTCCTGGCCAAAGAGACTCTTCAGGATGGCGCTGGCGATAGGCAGCATCATGGCAGTGGAGGCCGTGTTGCTCAGCCACATGGACAGAAAGGAGGTGGTCATCATCATCCCTAGGATGAGCCTGGGAACAGAGGGAGTTAGAGGCAGATCTAGAACTGGGGCCTCTGGTTTGTATCCCACTTGTTTACACATGGAAAGTTAAGGCCCAGAGAGGACAAGCTAGTGACCAAGTGGAAACCAAATCCACTCACCACGCTTATTCTAGATCTAAGGAAACTGACTCAGTGTATGTAAGTGAACTGACCTCAGGTGCCCAAGGTAAAATAGTTCTAAAGATACACCAACCCTGAAATTTTCTCTCCTTTGCCCACAAATCCTGGATAGCTCCCATTGCAGAATAAAGGTGTCTTGGTTTGGCACCAAGACTCTCCACTGTTTCACCCTAAGTGGCCTTCCCAGCCTCCTCTCCCCACCCTTCCCTTCCCACTCCTCCCAGGCACCCCTGCTCAGGCTCTGCTGAGCTTCTCGCCAGCTCCCAAACATGCCTTGATGTCCTGCCTGCCTGCCATTGCTTGGTCCCTCCCACCAACAGGAATCTAAGTTTAGTGATTTGCTTTTCTTTACATTGAACTCTTAATTCACCTGGAATTTATTTAGTTGTATAGAACAAAGTCGGATCTAAGTAGAATTTTTTCGTAAAGAATACACAAATTATTCTAGCACCCACCACTTCTTGAATCCTTCCCTTTCCCACAGATTTAGATTTCTTCCAGATTATTTATTCTGTGTTTTAAAAATCTATTTCTGAACTAGTGTCATACCGTTTTCATTGTTGTAACTTTAAAACATGTTTGACAGCAGCCTCATCCATTTTTCAAGGCCAAATGTAACCTCCTCCAAGAAGTCACCCTATATCTCTCACGTGGGCTCACATTGCACCATGTGTCCCTTAGGTATTAAATTCTGCTCTGTGTTGGGATCAGTTCTATAGATGGAATCTCTCCCATAGGACTGACAGTTCCTCCATGAGGAAACAGCTATAGAGCCTAGCAGAATGCCTGGCCCAGAGCAGATGCTAGAAAATCATGAGTTATTCAGAACCTCCTTCTCCCTCATCGCCACCCCCATTCCCACCACAAAAAGAGCTCTCAAACCTATCCATTCAGTCCATCTCCACTGCCACCACCCTAGTCCAAGGTGGCACTATCTCTCATCTGGATCCCCAGAACAGTCTCTTACCTGGGCTGCATCCAGCTTCTCACCTTCATCTGATCCCCACATGGCAGCCAAGAGGAATTTTTTTAAAAATGCAAATCTGGTCATGTCACTCCCCAGCTTAGAATTCTTTAAAGCAGAGATTGATAACCAGGGGGGCCATGGATATAATTCAGAATGGACATGATAGGGGAAAATACACCTCTATTTTACTAACATCTAATAGAAATTAAATATTTCCTTCAGTGATAAACTTAAGCAAAAAAGTTCAGTATTATTAGAAGGGGAGGACTTCCGTGGTGGTGCAGTGGTTAAGAATCCACCTTCCAATGCAGGGGACGTGGGTTCGAGCCCTGGTCCAGGAAGATCCCACATGTCGCGGAGCAACTAAGCCCGTGAGCCACAACTACTGAGCCTGTACTCTAGAGCCCGCGAGCCACAACTACTGACCCGCATGCCACAACTACTGAAGCCCGCTCGCCTAGAGCCTGTGCTCCACAACAGAGAAGACACCACAGTGAGAAGCCCGCACACCACAACAAAGAGTAGCCCCTGCTCGCCACAACTAGAGAAAGCCCCTGTGCAGCAATGAAGACTCAATGCAGCCAAAAATTAATTAATTAATTAATTAATTAAAAAATTTTTTCTCTATTAGAAGGGGAGTTGGTTACCAATAAAGATCACATTATACCATATCACATTATAATAGCTGAGACATCTTGGAATATCATTGACACTCAGAACTGCCTCAAAATTACAGTTATGAGGCTGTTGCTAGATCTCATCATTTGTTGTGTTAATAAAGAAGTACATATAGTATTCTATCACAAATTTGTGTGGTTTAAAAAAATTGTTTGGATAAGTGCATTTTGCTGTAATTGTTGTGGTTGTTGTTTTAAATCCTATGTGTTGTGCCTTATGCATTTAAAAACATTACTGGGAAGGAATCCTTAAGATTCAACAAATTGCAAAAAAAAAAAATTAAAAGAACAACAATGACCTTATTTTAAAGGCCATTCAATCATCTTAAAATAAAAGTTGGAAACCTAGCTAGGGGACCCGAGGCCCTTAGGAATGGACCCTACCTCCCTGCCTCTCCAAGGCCATCTTTCCATCCACTCCCCACCCACCATGTCACCTTGGCTGGTAAATAGAAAACCAGGATGATAACAGCCAGCATTTACTGTGCAGGTCCAAGCTACTGTATCATCATTTTACAGGCAAAGAGAGGCTAAGTCACCTCCCAGAGCAGGAAAGGTGGGATTCAGCCCCAAGTAGTCTGAGTCAAACTGCTAATATGGCCCCCTCTAAAACTACTGGACAGGAATCCCTGGGGGTGAGGTCTGGGAATCAGCATTTCAACTGATTCCCATGTGATTCTTTTTTTTTTTTTTTTTTTGTAAATTTATTTATTTATTTATTTTTGGCTGCTTTGGGTCTTCATTGCTGTGCGTGGTCTCTAGTTGCAGTGAGCTGGGCTACTCTTGGTTGCCTGCGCAGCCTTCTCATTGCAGTGGCTTCTCTTGTCGCAGAGCACGGGCTCGAGGCGCGCAGGCTTCAGTAGTTGCAGCACACAGGCTCTAGAGCGCGGGCTCAGTAGCTGTGGCACACGGGCTTAGTTGCTCCGAGGCATGTGGGATCTTCCCGGACCAGGGCTCGAACCCGTGTCCCCTGCATTGGCAGGCGGACTCTTAACCACTGCGCCACCAGGGAAGTCCCACCCCATGTGATTCTTATGCGTACTTTCGAGAACTGCCCAAGGGTCTAGCACTGTGTCTGGCACACAGAGCGGCTCACTAAATATTTGAGAAATGAATAAACAAGTGGATGGTGGGACATGATGAGTTTGTTGCCCTGGATGACCAGAGCAGGAAGAGTGGGTTTGGGCTCCAAGAGATGTGGTCCCTCTGCCTCGCTACCTCTGGGCTGGACCCATTACCTGGCCTTACCTGGCCGGTTGGACCCCAGTGAGCATCAGGACCTTGAGGGCAATTCTCCGGTGCAGGTTCCACTCCTCGATGGCGCTGGCCATGATCAGACCGCTGAGGAAGAGGAAGTTGGTGTCCAGGAAGTACTGGGCGCAGACCTTGTTGGAGGGCAGGATGCCCAAGAAGGGGAAGAGGATGATGGGCAGCAAGGCCGTCACCGAGAGGGGCAGGGCCTCTGTGCACCAGTACACCGCCATGAGCAGGATGACGAACAGGCAGCGACCTTCCTGCAGGGGGGAGATGCAGGCCCAGGAGGGTCAGCAGAGCTTGGGGTGGCAGAGGGAGAAGAGGTCCTGGAGCAGGGCCCATCAGGGCCCATTCCTCGGGGAGGCAGTGGAGAGGGTAAGTGCCCAAGGCTCAGACTTTGAGCCGGTGGTGTCACCTATGTGAGCCTCATTTTGCTCAACTATAAAATGGGGAAGCTATATCTGTGCATTTTATAGGATTGTTTGACGATAAAATGAAATACCCCATTGTCTTAGAGGTAGACCCTGAGATAGCATGAGAGGGAAATGTAGTTTGCTCGACAGGGAATCTCAGAAAGTTCTGGAAGGGCAGTGAGGAAGTGAAACAGAGAAGGACGCCAAGACAGTGTATTAACAAGAAGGTTACTACGGAGGGCAGCTGGGCCTCAATCTTGATGGGGACCCTAGAAGACAGTGTAGATCGTGCCTCAGAGTAGTTCCCCTGGGGGGCAAGGAAGGTGGCTATTTACCTGCCAGCTCTTGGTCATCACTGGTTGAGGGCTGCTCATGGGAGCGTTAACTCTCCAGCACTTCGACCTGCCCTGTGCAGCAGCCAGATAACAAGTTCATGCAGAGCATCCAGGGTTCTGCAAGAAGCTATTGGCAGGTGCAGAGTGGTAATTGCCAACAGGGATGTGGACAGAGCACCAGTAGCAACTGCCGCATCCATACACGGCATTTAGCACAATGTCCAACACTTGGTACCCACTCTGTAAATAGTAATAATAATTACTGATATTTATTGGGCTAGTAGGTACCTGCTATTGTTTATTCCTCACAAAATCCCAGTGAAGTATGTATAATTATTATGACCATTTGGTGGATTGGGAAACTGAGATTCCAGGAGGTCAGTAGCAAGGCAACGGTTGTGCAAACAAGACAATCTGCCTCCAGAGCCAACTCTCTTAACCAGGTACCCCACAGCTGTTATCAGCTGAATGCTAGAATCTATGCATTCAGGTTGACAATGCAATTTCAAAGATTCAAAACAAAACGGAACGGTGGTTGCCAAGGCTGGGGTTAGGATGTTTGTGTTTTGTGGGGGGGAGCTGCAAAGGAGCACAAAGGAAACTACTGGGGTGACAGAAATGTTCTAGACCTCGATTGGGGTGGTGGTTACATGGGTTTGTACATTTGTCAAAACTTGTGAAACTATTCACCTGCTGATGAAACAAGAGCGCAGTAATGGTTACATCTTCTGGTACATCAGTGTCCCACAGGATCCATAACAAATAGTGTCTTATTATTCCCATAGTCACTATTTAAATAAAACTGCCTACTGCCCTGACCTTGCTTTCTTATATTCTCTCAAGGCAATGATCTTGCATGTTCCAGTGAACACAGACTATTTCTTGGATTTGGTGCTGGTTGGTGCCATTTATTCTTCTTACTTCTTACTCATAGTAGGTTTTGTTGACTTTATTCAGTGTCCACAGCACACTGAACTGAATTCCATCCTAACAAGCACCATCCTAACAGAACATATCCTCAGCTACACAGCACAGGCCTCAAACTATGTGCAGACACTACAATTAGTTAATCCATCTAAAGGGGCAAGGTCCAATGGTCCAGGGAGACCAATGAGATGGCTTTGGCAATAATCCAAGCAACAGATACTGGCAGCTAGGGTCTGATGGGAGCAGTGGAGGTAATGAGAAGCCGTCAAATTCTGGATCTATTTCTAAGATAGCTTTGCCAAGGATCTGTTATGATGTGTAAGGCAAAGAGAGAAGCCCAGGTTAATTCTAGTTGTTGGCCTCAATGGAAGAATGAGGTTGTCCCTTACTGAGAGAGGGAAGACTGTTAAGACACACCTACATCCATTTCCAAACCTTGAAAACACATCCTGAGACTCTGCTTAACACGCCCAACATTGGAGAATTTCCATTTCCCAAGTGCCTTAGCTTTTGTACCAGTGTTTACATTCTCTCATGCAATTTACAGACCTACAAAAAGTCTCTTGCAGGGGGAATTTTTGTAAGACAAATCCTCTTTTCCCATTTGTCTATTTTTTCTTTTGTTGCCTGTGCCTTTGGTGTCATATCCAAGAAATCATTGCCAAATCCAATGTCCTGAAGTTTTTGTCTTATGTTTTCTTCTTAGATTTTTATAGTTTTAGGTCTTATGTTTAGATCATGAGCACATTTTGAGTTCATTTTTGTATGTGATGTTAGATAAAGGTCAAACTTCATTCTTTTGCATATGAATATCCAGTTTTCCCAGCATAATTTGGTGAAAAGATTGTCCTTTCACCATTGAATGGTCTTGGGACCCTCTCCAAAAATCATTTGACCATACAAGTGAGGGTTTATTTCTGGGCTTTCTATTCTGTTCCATTGGCTTGTATCTGTCTTTTTGCCAGTACCACACTGTTCTGATTACTGCAGCTTTGTAGTAAGTTTTGAAATCAGGAAAACTCCTGAGTCCTCCAGCTTTGTTCTTTCTCAAGATTGTTTTGGCTCTTTGGGGTCCCTTGAGATTCCACAGGAATTGCAGGATGGGTTTTCTATTTCCACAAAAAAAACCCCATTCGGGTTTTGATAGGGATTGCACTGACTTTTTAGATCACTTTGGGTAGTATTGATATCTTAACAATATTAAGTTTTCCAACCCATGAACACAAGATATGTTTCCACTTACAGTCAGTCCCCTATTTCTGATGGTTCAACTTAACGATTTTTTAAACTTTATGATGGTGCAAAAGCGATATGCATTCAGTAGAATTTTGAAGTTTGATCTTTTTCCAGGCTAGCAATATGCAGTCTGATCCTCTCTCCTGATGCTGGGCAGTGACAGCGAGCCTCAGCTCCCAGCCAACCACACCATCATGAGGGTAAACATCCGATATACTTACAAGCATTCTGTACCCAGGCAACCATTCCGCTCTTCAATTTCAGTACGGCATTCAATAAATTACATGAGATATTCAACACTTTATTATAAAATAGGCTTTGTGTTCGATGATTTTTGCCCAACTGTAGGCTAATGTAAGTGAGCACATTTAAGGTAGGCTAGGCTAAACTATGATGTTGAGTAGATTAGGTGTATCAAATGCATTTTTGACTTATGATATTTTTAATTTACAATGTGTTTATTGGGATGTAACCCCATTGCAAGTTGAGGAAGATCTGTATTTATGTCTTTCATTTCTTTCAGCCATGTTTTGTAGTTTTCATTGTACATGTCTTTCACCTCCTTGGTTAATTCCTAAGTATTTTATCCTTTTTGATGCTACTGTAAATGAATTATTTTCTTAATTTCCTTTTTAGATTGTATAGAAATGCAATTGATTTTTGTGTGCTGACTTTGTATCCTGCTACTTTGCTGAATTCATTTATTAGTTCTCACAGTTTTGAGTTGTTGGGGTCAGGGAAGAATAATTGTAAAACAAATCAACACCACTTGAAACGAATATTTTAAGAGGTCAGATTATTGGACACACACTTTAAAGATCGAAAGCAAAAGCAATAATATGGAATCAAATACCACGATTAAAAATTGCCTAAGTTTTGATTTCCTAACATCTTTTTGGTTCCTATACCAGGCAGATTCCTACATATCAGGGATGAGAGATCTTAGATAATCATAGATTTATAAGTATTTATAACTTCCAGGCCTTTGTCCAAGCAAAATTGTATATTGAATCACAAAATAAAACAGACAAACCCTGAGAGTAAAATTTAGTTAAAAGGAGTTTTTCTGGGAGAAGTGGGATGAGGAGCTCCCTACTGGGCCCCCTGTTCGCTCGCTCCCTCCCACCCACCCTGGCAAACCTAATACCTCCCTGATCCAGGAATTCAATGGAGGACAGTCAGACCATCGCCAAGCCCCCTGCTTTACGGATATGAACACTGAGACCAGAGAGGCCACAGATAGGTGTCAGGCATGTTTCTAGAACCCCAAACTGGGGCTTCCCAGGCAGCTGAGATCCTGCGCTGCATCTGTTATAGAAAAGGACCTCTTTGTCTCAATGGGTGCTTGGAGCCAAAAGGCATCGTTCCAGGGTTCCACAGAGGCAAACAAAGGGGCAGACCCAACCCAGGTACTCCTAGTACAGCAAACAAAGATGCAGGAAAGTGGCAGCACAATAAACAGCACCCCATTTACAGAAGCTTCTGGAATGCCCACGTTCTGCCAGTGGAGTTTCAGGGACCACCCTGGAAGCCAATGAATCCAAAGGTTCAGACCACAAAAAAGCAAATTTGGCCAACAAGGTCTTCTTAGGGCTTGGAACCTGTGAGTCCACAAATGGACCCGAATATCAGCTAGAGACAGTTTTCATAGCTCAGAGAGGTCAAGTGACTACTCTGAAGACACACAGCTTCCTAGAGATGGAGTCAGGTTTTAAGTAGAAGGCCATGTCCTGGCTCCTTGTGTGGCAGAAGCGTGATACCACTTGTCTCCATCCCCTTATCCTGCTTCATTTTTCTTCATATAACCAATTGCTGCCACCTGTATTTGTCAGTGTTTTCCAGAGAAAGAGAATGGATAGGACATATCTAGATACATATAAGAGGAGATTTGTGATAGGATTTGGCTCCCACAGTTATGGAGGCCAGGAAGTCTCACGACTTTCCATCTGTGAGCAGGAGAACCAGGAGAGCTGGTGGTGTAATTCAGTCCAAGGTCAAAGCCCTGAGAAGCAGGGGACTGACGGTGTAGGTTCCAATCTGAGTCCAAAAGCCCGAGAACAGGAAGCACCGATGTCCGAGGGCAGGAGAAAGTGGATGGCTCAGATCGAGCAGAAGGGAATTTGCCCTCCCTCCACCCTTTTGTTCTATTCAAGGCCTCAGCTGATTGGATGATGCCCACCACATTGGTGAGGGCAGATCTCAGTCTACTGATTTAAACGCAACCTCTTCCAGAGACAGCCTCACAGATACACTAAGAAATAATGTTTCACCAACTAACTAGGCATCTCTTAGCCTAGTCAAGGTGACATAAAATTAACCTGAAAGCAGATTTTGTACTTTACTGGTTTTCTCTTCCACTAGAATGTAAGCTCTAGGAGGGCAGGGATTGTGTCCCTGAAGCCAAGAACAGTGCCTGGCACATAGTAGGAACCCAAAATATTTATTGAATAACTAATACGTGCTTCTGTAACTCAGACAGTGCTTACAACATGTTCACTATCATCCATTCAGCAAACATTATTCCTGACCACGTGCTAAGCACCAGACTGGGAGTTGAGACTATGAAAATGACTGAGACATAGTCAAGGCACTTTTACCAGGAAATCTGACAGTGCCAATCATAGGACCATTCTCAGTGGCTAGTTCTTCTCAAACTCAAATGACCTTATCAGACTCTACCCACCAAATATCCCCAAGTGGTGTGCTGATAAATGTTTAACAACTGGCTCTCTGAAAAAACTGTGGATGTATATGTTTGTGTGTGTGTGTAAAAGTTCTTGATTATTATTCAATTCACCTAAGAAGTCACTCATGTCATTGACCAGTGAGTTTAGTTCCACTATGAATGTTGGTTATGTTTTCATTTACATTAATTATTAAGACAAAACAGACACAATGAAGGAATATGTCAGAACGTCACTCACTTACCAATGGTGTGTCTTCTTTACTGAATCAAATGATGGTTTTCAAATACCAGAAGAATAGTCCCTCATTTTTTGTTCTAGTCACAATATAACAGCTATAGACAACATATTTTAAGTGTGATCTGTATTACTAACTTTTCCCATTACCTTCTTAAGTCTAGACAAGCAACCAAACAATGAGCTAAGCCCTGATTTGTAGTGTTTACTGATTTCTATGGTGTAAATATGCCCACATGGCTGATTTCAAGCCACCAAGTTACATCACTGAGCACAGTGTTGGAAAGAGATGGACTGTATCACAACACTCCACAGTCTTTCCTCCGCACGTATAGATGTAAATAACCTCAAGACCATAGATAATAGTAAAAAAATTAGGAAGTGATGAGTTTTGACTGTCTATTACCTTTGTTTTGATATAATTTTTTAACCCCAATTAATAAAATTTCATTTTAAATAGTATCTATGTTTAACAACTAGCTAGCAAAATTCATGAAGATGTAACCATTAGGTCTCATGAGCCAGTACATGGGCTCCAGTCACTCTGTGGGCCTACAGGCAAAAGAACATCTATGGCAAGCCCCCAAGGAATCTGGGTCACATTCTGGTGCAAACTTGACATTCTTCAACCCATGTGTGGTACCATGCTCCATAATGCATCCATTGTTTAAAAATATACAATTATTTGCTGTCAGAGTTGGAAACTTGCTGCTGGCTTTGGAAGACACAACTATCCTGTTTTATGCACCACCTGACAGACCAATAGGTATTCCAGTTTGAAGAATATATGTCTGTCTTAATCAGCTCAGGTTGCTACAAGCAAATACCACAGACTGGGTGGCTTAAACAGCAGACATTTATTTCTCACAGTTCTGGAGACTGGAGGATCTAAGATCCAGGTGTCAGCAGATTTGGGTTCTGCAGAGAGCTCTCTTCCTGGCTTACAGACAGCTGTCTTTTCCTTATGTCCCCACGTGGTCCTTCCTTGGTGCCAGGCATGCAGAGACAAGCTCTCTTCTTATAAGGACTATAATTCCATCATGCCCCCCCCCCGCCCTCATGAACTAATCTAATCTTACAGCTTTGAAAGGATACTAAATGGATAGTATGAACTACTTTATACCAATAAATTTGATAACTCAGAGGAAACAGAAAAACTTCTTGAAAAACATAACTTATTCAACTATCAGAAAAAGAAAAGGTGAATATTTCATTGTCTATTAAAGAGAATCAATCATTTAAAAGCTCCCATCAAAAAACAACAGCAACAACAAAAACCCTCTAAGCCCTGCTGACCTCAATGGTAATTCTACTAAACATTTAAGGACTAAGTAGTACCCATCTTACACAAACCCTTCCAGAGAATAGAGAAAAGAGGAGCATTTCCCAATTCATTTTGTGAGGCCACGGTAACCCTGCTACCTGAGTTATCCTTACAAGGGCATGAAAAGAAAAGAAAAGAAAAGAAAAGAGAATATTATAATGGTCGAGGTCAGTGGCATGAAAAGCCACCTGGAAAATCTGAACCCTAAGAAGCTCTGTTCAGAGCTGCCTTTTCTATCATGCCTCACATCACTATGCAGGAGAATAATTATGATAATAATGACAACCAAAACCACCAACATGTTTTGAGTATTTATTAAGTTCCAGGTATTTTACATGTATTAATTCATTTAATGAGAGGTCCTATTATTTTTCAGAGGGGATTATAAATGACATCGATTTAGTCATGCATATAAAGCTATGACCCAGGTAATTCGGTCCCAGGGTAGTGTTGCTGCTCACGAACTGCATATCTAAACAGAAATTCTAATCTTTAAACTCTCTTCCCCTAAACATTTAAAGGGCTCCGAGTATAATGAGAGTTAATGAACAAGTGCTTACAACTGGCCAGGTACTTTTCCTAGTAATTTACATGCATTAACTCCTTCCGTTCCACAGCCACGCTTGGAGGCAGGTATTATTAGCTCCATTTTAGCGATGGGACAACTGAGGCAAAGAGGGTACGTCAGGTAACCTGCCCGAGGTTGCTGAGGCAGAGGCAGGATTTGAACCCAAGGCGGTCTGACTCCAGAGTTTGCACTCCGCATCTCTGCATGATCCATGGGTGCCCTTGCCATCTTCCTGCAGCCTCTAACTCTCTAGCGTCCCTGGAATCTCTCGCATTCCTAGACCAAAAGAACCCCTCTCAAGCCTGGCCTTGCCATCTGTGTCCCTCCATCACTTCTCGTCTGTGCCCCACTGTCTCCAAAGGGCGTGCTTTTAATAACCACCATGTCCCCTCCCAATTCTCCCATCCAGGAGCCTCATCCTTCTTTCCATTTTGGCTCTTTTTCTCTAGAGAATAATCTAACTGGAAGCTATAGTCCTCCCTCTCTTCATAGGATAGCAACCACCACCACCACAGTAAGACTACTAAGACCCAACATTTACTGAGAATGTACTATGGGCCAGACACCATTCCAACTACTGTCCCTGCGTTACCTCAGTTTAGTTGTGATTGTCACAACAGCCTTATGAAGTAGGTCCTGTGATTATCTCCATTTAACAGATAAGGAAACTAATGCACAGAGTGATTAAGCAACCTGGCCAAGGTCACAGGGGCAGCCTACTGGATAAAACAGGCAGGTTCCCGGGCCTCTGCTTAGCATTATGTCAGTACAGAAGTGGGAGGTGGGGAGAAGCTAAGCAGGCTACTTCCAAATGTCCAATCAGCATCCGGATGAATAGCAATGAATGAATTTTTTAGCATAAGTATATATAACCCATGTAACTTTGGGGACATACTTATACTAAAAAAATTATTCACTGTTCATCTGAAACTCAAAGTGAACTGGGCACCCTGTATTTTATCTGGCAACCCTAGCTGGACAAATACTCCAAAGATGTGAGGAGGAAAATCCCGAGTGTTCCTTGAGGACCAGAGGTGGGTCACCAGGGCCACTTTAAATCCTGCCTAAGAAGGATTTCTGCTTCTATCTAGGACCCCCCAAAAAGTTCACACACAGCAAACCAATGGAAAACCAGGCACTGGAAGGGCGCAGCCTATCAGAGAAAATATGTCCCACAAGGAAAGTGTTTCTGGAGTGGGGACCCTCTGCTCCCCCACCTCCTGCGATGCTCGCAAGACGATGTGTCAGAGGACGTACCAGGCCCCCAGTGGGGGAAGCCAGCCGAACAGAGGAGCCAGCAAGCACTCACCTGCTCCCCAGGCGCCTCCTGCCCTCCTGGCTTCTCTCACACTGGATGTCAGAGACCTCTCTCTAGAACATGAGGAAGAGGAAAAACTTAAGGGGGAGTCCGGGAGAGAAGGATCTCCCTCTCAGTGGCTCCCAGCCCGTGGAGCACCCAGGTAGGGGAGGGAAAAAGACTTCTTCGAACCAAGTTCCACATTTTGATCCTTGCCTGGAACTGAACATTGACTTTCTGAGTAGAGATCGTGTTTGTATATTCAAGTAACTGGAGGATTTTAGTTACTTCTCAAGAGTGATGGGGAAAGTCATGGTCTGCAGGAGTTTTAGTCCAGGTTATAGGGGAAGAACGTCCCCTACTGAATACATTTTAGAGCAATAGCTGGAGAGAAAAATAAACATGACTTTTTAAAAAAAATTAGCTTTATGAGCTATAGTTTACGTACAATAAAATGCGTCCATTATAAGTGTACAGTTTGCATTTCAACAAATGTACGTACCCATACAACCACCATCCCAATCAAGACATAGAACATTTCCAATAAAGAAATATACATACAAGGGAATATTACTCAGCCATAAAAAAGAATGAAATAATGCCATATGCAGCAACATGAATGGATGTAGAGATTATTATACTATGTGAAGTAAGTCAGATAGAGAAAGACAAATATATGATATCACTTATATGTGGAATCTAAAAAAATGATACAAATGAACTTATTTACAACACAGAAACAGACTCACAGACTTATCAAAGGGGAAAGGTTGGGGGGATAAATTAAGAGTTTGGGATTAGCAGATACAAACTACCATATATAAAATGGAGGACCTACTGCATAGCCCAGGGAACTATATTCAATATCTTATAATAAACTATAATGGAAAAGAACCTGGGAAAGAATATGTATATGTATATACGTATAACTGAATCACTTTGCTGTACACCAGAAACTAACAGAACATTGTAAATCAACTATAGTTTAAAAAAAAAGGTATAGAATATTTCCATCCCCCAGAAAGTTCCCCTTAGCCCCTTTCAGGTCAATCCTCATGCCCCCTCCAAAACACTGCTGTGATTTCCATTGCTATAGATTGGTTTCTCCTGTTCTTGGGCTTTACTTAAATGAAATGATGTACTTTTGTATTTTCTGCTCAGTATAATGCCTGTGGATTCATCCATGAAGTTGCATGTATCAGCAGTTAATTCTTGTTTACTACTGCATAGTATTTCATCCCGTAAATATACCACTCTTTCTTTGTACATCTTCTTGCTGGTGGAAAGTGGAGTGTTTCCATCTTGGCATTATTATGAATAAAGCTGCTGTAAATATTCAAGGACTTCTGCTTCGGGGGTGACATCCTGCCAGTTCTTTAGTGCAATGTATTAATTCTGCACATTATAGAATGGGGGGGGAGGGGGAGAAGTGTTGGTAAATTCTGGCTGCAAGTGTTGCCTTTCAAAGGCCTTGAGTCCCAGGCATGCATTCTCCCTCTCCCTCTTTCCCCTCTTTTCCCTCTCTCTCTGTTTCTCTTGCTCCCTCCTATTCCCTCCTGGCCCGCTGGGTACTCTTGCCGGGATGTCAACATCAATCCTTTGTGGAGGAATGATTCCAGATACAGCACGTGTCAGCCAGGGAGGTGATGTGAGGGAAATGGCAGGAGTTGGGAAGTCGATCCTCGGCCCACACGGGGCTTGGGCAGTGAGTGGGTCAAGAGTGTTGCATTACCTTGCTGGTTAGGGATTGCAGCAGGGCCGAGGTGACCCCAAATACCTTCCTTGCCCCAGCTGAGCTTCCTGTGGGCAAACTGGATTCAGAATTGCCATCTGGATGCCAGACATCTGGTGAGGAATTAATTAGTACTACTGCCCCTCATCCCCATCCCTGCGCCCCGGCGGGCCTCGAGGACAATAACTGGCTTCTGGAGAGCAGAAGTCTCCCAGGAGGCATGGAGGCAGGGACCAGAGAGCTGGCCTGTGGACACTAAGCGGTGGGCTCTCAGAGATCCAGTGGGCCAAGCCCGTTCCCACCTCCAGGTCTTTGCACCTGCTGTCTCCTCTGCCCGGCCCGCCTGGTCCTCACTCCTTGATCTCTGGCCCCTTGATCTCTGCCCAGCTCACTCCTTCTTGTTGTTCGGCCTCATCTCAAAGGTCATCTCTTCACAGACCACGCTATTGTCTGTGGTCTGATCTCCACCATCCAGCCTTGTTCTTGTCAAGCACTTACCAATGGCCGAAGTATTTCTTGTTTGTTCCCTTATCATTAGCTCTCTTCCCACCAGACTGTAAGCTCCATACAAACAGGGCCCTTGTCTGTGTTTGTTCACCTCTCTCTTCAGGGCCTCGATGGACATTTGTTAAATGAATGATTAAGTACTCTAAATCAGGCATCACAAGCTCAAATGCAAGGGACAATTTAATGAACGAAGTGGGCTGGCATAAGAAATATCACCTTGTTTTCTTAAGTCTGATTTGCAATTCTGACAGTGCTGTGGGTACAGAAAACCATCCTTTTAGCAGGGAAAAAAATGCCCAAGTTTGATGATAAATTACAGCTGGCATTGGGCTTTAGTGTCATGGGTGCAATAGGGAGGAGTGGGGACTGTGGTGAAGTGGGGAATATAGGCCCCTTGGAAACAGCAACTGCTGCTCAGCTCCTGACTGTTGTCATGGGGAAACGTGGGGCCAATGATGCCAGATTTCCTGTTTTTTCAAGAGAAGCTTGAAATTGTGCTTTTATGCAAAATCTCACCATTTTAAATGATTTGCTCATTAAAAGGAAAGTGTGGGCTAAAAAACACATCTGCAAAATGCATCAGACCCATGGTCACCACTTTATGACCTCTCGTCTGAATGGTTTTAATTAGTGGAAAATCCCAGAAAAGTGCTCACACATACACAACTTGGAATCTAATGTCAAGTTGTTCACAGATTACTAGGAATCAGGATGCTCTGTGAAAAATCCCTGCTCCGTCTTAAAATCCCCATTTTACAGGTACAGAAACTGAGGTCACAGGAGGAGTGAGCTCTTCAGGACCACACAGAGCACAAGAGAAGATCTCATGGATCCCTGTCCAAATAGTGGATCAGGGAGTGGGGTCCAGTGAATCCATGATTTTACTCCAGTGCACAGCACGTCTGACCCACCTCTACCTCTGGGCCCCGTTTGGTGAACTCAGAGCAGCCACATGGACACAGGGAGGGTCAGTCTGCGTGTCTGCAGGATGGAATCTTCCTTTGATCCCTCAAGGGCAGATTAGGGTAGAAGGAGGGTAGAAGGCTAGAGTCACATGATCCCGAGACCCTGTTCCTTTGAATTTTAACTTCTGGAGTCCAGAGGTGGGGGAAAGTGTCTGATCTTGCAGGCTCACTTTCTGGGTCATCTCAAGAGTCAGCAGTCTGCCACTTTGCCACTTTGTTCTGTCCAGAGGCTCAGCTTCAGGAAGGGGAATCTTGCTGAGGTGGCCCAGGGTAGACGGAGTCGTGGCTCCAGGTGAAACATCCCTCACATCCCCAGCCTGTCCCCTCTGCCAGCAGAAGCTGGAGTGACTCAGCTAAAACCTCCAGGGGTGGACAAGCCTGAAGGAGACTGCAGCCCGAGAAGACAGGGGGCAGAAGCCAGAAGGCTGGTCCTAACTATGAAGGCTGATTGATCCCAGAGGCCAGAATTTGGAAGAACTTGATGTGGATGTGCTTGGGAGATGGCTGAAATGGAAAGTGGTCAGCTTTCTTTTTCAGAAGGGAAAAGAATGCCAAGGAAATCTCTAGAGCTGGGCTGTCCAAATATAGTAGCTTCGGGCCACCTGTGGCTATGTAAGTTTGAATTAATTAAAGTTAAATGAAATTTAGAATTCCAGTTTCTCGGTCACACGAGTCACATTTCAAGTATTCCATAGCTATGTGAGACTAGTGTCTACCTTTCTCAATGGAGCAGATCTAGAACATCCCCATCACCACAGAAAGTTCTGCTGGACAGAGCTACTCTAGAGAATTCAGGACTGAGGGCCAGGAAGTCTGGGTGTAGTGGTTTGGCCACTGAATTCTTGTGTCAAGTCACTGAGTTCATTCACCTGCAAATTGGAAATAATAATTTTCCGATATCTACATCACAGAGGATCCCATTAGAATGAATGCATGTGAAAGCATTTTGAAATACGTACTTGACAGGCAGACTATTTTAGGAGTGAGATTATGAATAAATGTGTTCATTATATGCTCTGCTTTTCCAAATTTCAACAGTAAATATGTATTTTTTTAAGTAGACGTTCCCTGAATACACAGTTAATATATCCGTAAAATTCTGGGGTTATGTTTTCTTTTTCTGAGAATTAGGAGATATTTCACTGTGCAGAAATTTGAGGCCAGCCTGATGTCTTCCCTCTTACAGCTCATCATATTTTTTGCCTGGATAGCCATAAGATTTTTTGGTTGAATCCTCAAGTTCATTCATATTACCATGATATAGCTCAGTGTTGATGAATCTCTGTAAGTTTTTTTCTAGGAGACAGAAAATTTGCATATGTTTTAAGTTAGTTTGGTTTCAGAGACGTTTTGTACTATTAAAGATTCCAACATTGTTTTGTTTTACTTGTTTGATTTCTTTTTCTTTCTTCTTCAGCAATACCAATTATGCAGAAGTTGGATTTCCTTTGTCCCCCCTATTGATCATTTTTCTTTCATCCTTTCTTACTCTTTCTTTCCCACTTCATTTTGTTCAATCTTCTTTAGCCTGTGTAACATGTCCTTGATTATGTTTTTAATATTTTCCATTTTGCTGTTTCTAAAAGAGCTTTTATAATAGAGTGGTTTCACTTTTCTCCTCCCTCCACTTCCAGAAGACTGCTTTTTTTCATCTCCGTCTACTTTTTATTATCTCTTCTTTGACACTTTTATTTCTTATTTCATCTTGAGATTTATTTTAGGAAGGCCATCATTTCTTTAATTTTTTGTGTATTTCACAGAGACATGTCTGTTCACTAGTTTCTCTTCATTACACAACTCTTCCAGTATTTATTCTTTGTCTACTTTTCATTTGATGTTCCCTTTCTTCTTATTTCTCACACAGTCTTTTTGTAGGTCCCATGCTGGCTACTTAACACAGTTCTTTGTTAAAAGAAAGTGTAGGGAGAGGGGCTAGGAGGAAGCTGGGGCAGCAGGTGTCTATGCAGCAGCCCTGTGGATTATCTCAGAACCCCTTCTCACCACCACTGCCCTGAAATATATCTCTACTCTAAGCAATAGACTTAGTGTGAAGATTAAGTGTAAAGACCCAAGAATGTCACAGTTCTTCAGTGTCTCCTTGAGTAAGTCTCTTCGACTTACCGAGAGAGAAAATTAGAACGCTTACAACCATATGGTTGATCGTTACCCGTCCTTCTCTCACCTGCCACTTTAACATCCTGCTTCTTACCAATGGTCTTCGAGCCTCTTCATCCAGTTCATCTGGACTCTGAACTGTCACCTGCATTTCAGCGACTCTCCCTTCCCGTGTGCATGCTTCAGGCTTTGCTGGGATTAGGAAGGGCTCATAGAGTTGAAAAATACTTCTGGAGAATTCTGCCTCCTGCCCAGGGGCTGCAGAAGCTCTTGGTTCCCTCCTGCAATGGGGTCCAAATCCCACCACCATTGTCAGCTCTTCTTCAGAAACCAAGGGTGGGACTGTGGTCTGCCCTTCTTTCATCAGAGATGGCATTTTCTTCTCCATTTGTCGCTTTTTGTTGCTGTTTTCAGACTGCTTCAGAAAGGTGAATGGAATAGAAAAGTCTGGACTCCACCAACTTAAACCAGAAGTGCCTTCCACCTAATAATTTTGTCATCAGAAAGTACTATATTTCCTTTTGCTCATCTGTATTTTCTAATCTTCCTTCAATAAACATGCACTGTAGAAATAGTATGGGCTTTGGAATCAGACAAGCCTGAGCTATAAACTCAATCCTTCCACACTCTAGCTGTGTGACCTAGTTATTTAACTGCCCTCACCCTCAGTTTCCCTGTGTGCTGTAGGCACATAATAATAGTACCTACCTCGGAGAGTGATTTATTTCATATAAAATAAGCACTGACCCAGTGATGGACACGTGGGAATGCTCAACAAATATGAGCTATTGTTACGTTGTAATAATTATTAAAAATCATATATTAATGTTACTTTATTCTTAATAATACAAGTTTAATTTCTTAAATGCTGAGCTTCAAATACATTGTTCTTAAATCTTTAAATAAATCCTAAAATATCAGAGCCAGAATGAACCTGAGATTACTTAATCTAGTGGTTCTCAATAGGGGATGATTTTGACCTCCAGGGGACAAAGGGACATTTTTGGGTGATTGGAGGGGATGATGCTAGTGGCATCTAGTGGGTAGAGGCAAGGGATGCTACTAAACATCCTACAGTGCCCCACAACAGAACAGTATTTGTTCCCAATAGGATCAATGTCACCAGTGCTGAGGCTGAGGAACCCTGGACTAATTTAACCCCTAATACAATGACTGCTCAGAGAAGGAAAGTGGCTTGCCTGAGGTCACACAGCAAGTCAGAAGTAAGGACTTGTTTTATCTGGTTTCATGGAAAGACCATTGCGCCCTGAGGTTTATCAGACAGCAGGAGTTGGGAGCTGGGCTGGGACCAGGGTGAGGCAGGTGCGTGACCCTGACAGTGAGTCCCTCCTTAAACTTTGTTCCCGGGGTGCCTTGCCTGGCTCTCCCTAGTCCTGACCCTGGCTGGGAGCAAGAATTGGGCCAGGGGTCCCCTTAGTCCCTGACCAGCCTGATCCATGCCAACCCAGCCCAGACATTTCTTACAGGAAGCCTTATAATCCCCCCACCAAAGAAATCCCAGCTTCTCAGGCTCAGCCAGTCCATAACCACGGGGATTAAAGTCTGCAGGCAAAACACGCAGAGGTGACAGGGGAGAAAGAAGAAAGTGCCATGTCAGGCGGTTAATTTTTGAGCTGGGGAATGATTTCCAGGCAGACACACGGCAGCTTTTCCCCCATTGCCCCTAAGTCTGCCCCCCTCACTCAGGAAAAGAAAGAAAGAGAAATGGTGTGTTCTCCGAGCCCAGGGCAGGAGCTGTCCGGAAACTGCATCCACCACCACCTTCCCTCCTGTGCCCCATCTCCCTGCTGGGTTGAGTTTTTGTCAAGGCACTGGGCTGTGACCAGGCTCTCAGCAGGCACTGGAGGCTCCATGCCAGGCCCTTCAGGGAGCAGGACCAGGGCCAGCTGCCCACAGTGGTGCCCTCCTGCTGCCCACTAGAGGCCCATTCCCCAGGAGTGCCCAGGGCCAGGGCTGTGGGAAGCCCTGTACATTGAACTCTAGAAAGGCCAAAGCCATGCCTTAAACCTCTCAGTATCCCCTCATCACCCCCAGCCCAAGGCTGGGCCTACACAGTGGTCAAAACCCCTGGGGCCACTCAGGGCTTGAAACACGGTGGCTCAGGCATCCATGACTGGTGTGAGTGGCCTTGGGCAGGCTCAGAGCTCAGTTTGCTCACAGATAACCCAGGCACGATGGCATCTCAGAGTCACAGTGGTACAGCACCTGGAAAATGACCAGTTCCCAAGAAGCTGGAGCTGTTGGGATCAGCAGAAAGAGCAGTGGACAGGGAGCTAGGAGACGGGGGCTGAAATCGGGACCTGATGCCAAGAAGCAGAGAAGCCTGAGTCACGAGCTTGGCTTTCAGTGCCAGGGTGCCTGGGCTCGAATCCTGCCTCTACCGCTTCCTAGAAAAGTGACCTAATGCTGTGCCTCAGTTTTCTCATCTGTAAAATGGGGATGATGATAATGATGATAAGAATTTCAACTTCATAGTTATTGCTATGGGGATTAAATAAAGTGAATGTAGGTTGAGTGCTGGGAGCAGAGTGCTGGTAGAGTAAGGAATATATATAAAATGTTACCTCCTACTGATGGAATCTGTTACTTTTGCACATTTCTTGCCCTCTTTCTATCAGAAGTTTCATCTCAGTGATCCCTAAAGCACTTGCAGTCTGCCATGTGGGGATGAAGGCAATGATGCTAGGTAGATATTGACCCCAAAAGGAAAGGAGTTTGGAGCACACACCACAGGCCCAGGCAAAGGACCCAGCAAGACGAGACAACCCAGGAGAAACCCTCTCCGCTGAGGCCAAGAGGCACGGAGGCATGAGTCTCCACTTGCAAAAAGGGAGTTAAGTAAGGCCAACTGAGGCTCTGGGTGCAAGGCCACTAGGAGCCACAGAGTTGCCAGTGCAAATCCTGGTCTACCACTTACAAGCTTCAAGCTTTGGAAGGACCGGTGGCCTTTTTGAGCCTCTGCGTCCTCATCCGTAAATCAGGATGCTTATTACGCCATCCTGAGAGAGCTGGGAAGGAGATCAAAGAGAACACGGATGGATGTGGCCTTTCTTTAGAAGCCCTGCAGCGCTGGCAGCATCTCTCTCCATGGTCTCCCGAGCAGCTGTCCCTCATGGTCTCAGAGCAGCAGCACTGTTATTCAAGATGGCTGCCCACATTGAGCACTTACTATGTGCCAGGCACGGTTCGTGGATTCCCTCATTCAACTCTACCCACAGCCCCACGAGGCAGCTACGACCGCTGTTCCCAGTTTACACGTGGCTCAGAGAGCTTGAGCGACTGGCCCAAGTTCACAATGCCTCAGTGTGAATGACAGGTGAGAATAATAAAGCTACCATCCATTGAGGGCTTACTATGACCAGGCACCAAGACTTGCCTGCATTAGCTCACCTGCTCGTCTCACAACCCTGTTTAGAAATGAGAAACTGGAGGCACACAGAGGTCCAGCAACTTCTTCATCCATATGTGCATCTCTAGCAAGGGATGAAGCCGTGATTTCAGCACAGTGGTCCGAGCTCAGGGCCGTGGTCCTGATCCCTTGGGCCCTGGGCCTGGGCTCAGCGAGGAAGGTAACAGTAGTGATGGTAACAGCCAGCATTTACTGAGACTCACTGTGTACAGGTGCTGAGCTAAGCCTTTTACACTTATTGTGACTTTTGTTCCTCCCACACTCTGGTAGTTTCTGGAAATGGAAGGACAGATATTCAACAGAAACACACTTGACAGGCCCTTTCACATCCTCTCTGGATCTGTTCAGTCTTGAGGATAAGCCCGGCTGATCTTAGTGCCCACCTTCTGGAGGAGGAGACAGGCATGGAGGGTTAAGACCGAAGGTAGCCCAGGGTGACCCAGAGGGAAATAGTTGAGACAGCGCAGATGTCTAGTCTCTGATTTCCAGGCAGGGCTCCCTCCTACCCTCTCTTCTGAGAAAGCAGTTAGGAGCCACCTGTGCCTATTTGGGCTCAAGACTCAATGGGGGAAAGAGGAGGAAGTGGAGGGGGTGACTTGTCCCAGGAGACCTCTGAGGCAGCCATGCTATCCTCTGGAACAGACTGTGTTAGACCCCTGGACTTATTAGCAGGTGTTGTCACAAGTTAAAGTTCTTTGAGCCATTCATTAAAAGCGTTCCTGGGGCAGCTCACACCCCACTGCCGCCCAGGCCTCGCTAATCATTCATGAGCCAGACAGGCAGCTGGGGGCAGGGTGGCAGCTGCATGGGACCCAGGAGTCCCCAGCAGCCTGGCTCAGCCAGAGGAGGACAGAACATGTTCTTCTGAAAAAGAGGCCAACTGACTGTGTGACCTTGAAGGGCAGCTTCTTCTTCTCTGTGGGCCTCAGTCTCCCCATCTGTGCAAAGGGCCCTTCAGTTCCCAACATGGGTGGCGGGTGTGCTTAAAAGCCTGCTCAGGGTTTCTCCACCTCTCGCTTCTCCTGACAGCCTGTCCCGCACCTTTGGAGGCCTGCTGTGGGAAGAAAGCTTTTCTCTGCTTGAAGTAAAATCCAGCCTGAAGGCATTATGGTGGGATCTGCCTTTAAATCCCATCTAAGATCTTCAACTTAGTTTCCCTATGATCAGGGGTTCAGGGGTCAGTCTCCTGGAAGGGCTGTCACGAGGACCCAGGAAGACCATTTGATATTTCTTGAACACCCTCCATGCTCCCACCTCAGGAACTTTGACTTGCTGTCCCCTCACCTGGAATGCTCTTCCTCTATAAGCGCTCAGGGCTCCTTCCTTCACCTCCTTCAAGTCTTTGCTCCAATGTCATCTCCTTCAGGTATTTGTTCAAATGTTCCCTTCTCGAAATCTTCCTGACTCTAAAATTGCCCTTACCTCCATTCCAGGCTCCCTGCCTTCTCTGTTTTTATTCTCCATAGCACTTATCAACATCTGACATACTATAGATCTTACATATTTATCTGCTTGCTTTTTTTTGTTTGCTTGTTTTTAATGTTTACCCCTCTAAAATGTCAGCTCCTTAAGTATAAGGATTTGTGACTATTTGGTTCATTGCCATGTTCGTCTAGAATAGTAGCTGGCATGTAGTAGGTGCTCAATTAATACTTTTAAACTAAATGTAATAATCACTTATGGACAGTGTCTGGCACACAGGAAACACTAAAGAAATATTGTTTTGATTCCGTATTCATTCTGGACATATTTATTAAGCACACTGTTTGCCAAGTGCTAGGGGTATATTAGTGAACAAGATGGGCAGGATCCCTATTTGTACTTTACTATTTGCAGGGTACTTCACTGTTTACAAAGTGCTTGGTTTCCCTGGCTCCTCCCCACAGCCCCATGAGGCAAGCGGGTGCATGAGACAGATGAGGAAACTGAGGATGGCAAGGGAAGTGTCTTACTTCCTCCCACAGAGCAAGTTCTTGGCAGGGATCCATCCTGGATCATCTGAGGCTGCATCCTGTGTGCCCACCACTTAGCCTAACTTCTCCTGGGCACTGAGGTCTTCCCTGCCCCTGACATTTTCAATTCTCTACCGTTTACCATCATCCCACCTCCACTCTGGTCCAGCTGGCCCTGCCCCAGGCATCCTGGGAGCTGATGCAGTGGGGGATGGGAAAGCTGACCCCTGCTGTTAAGGCCTGACCTGTGGAGTTTCCAAGCCCCTCTTGACAATGACCCTCCACTGCCCACAATCCCTCACTTCTTAGGCCTTTGGGGCTCTGGGCTTCAGGGCAAGAATAAGAATGGCAAGGGAGGGCTTCCCTGGTGGCGCAGTGGTTGGGAATCTGCCTGCCAATGCAGGGCACACAGGTTCGAGCCCCAGTCCAGGAAGATCCCACATGCCACGGAGCAACTAAGCCCGTGCGCCACAACTACTGAGCCTGTGCTCTAGAGCCCATGAGCCACAGCTACTGAGCTCACGTGCCACAACTACTGAAGCCCGTGCGCCTAGAGCCCGTGCACAACAACAAAGAGAAGCCACTGCAAAGAGCAGCCTGTGCACCGCAACGAAGAGTAGCCCCTACTCGCCACAACTAGAGAAAGCCCGTGTGCAGCAACGAAGACTCAACGCAGCCAAAAATTAAATAAATTTAAAAAAAAAAAGAATGGAAAGGGAACTTTCACTGGGATTTTTCTCTGAATAAGCACTATCTCATTTAATTTTCCTAGGAGATGAGCTTTACTCCATATACAGTGGAGGAAATGGAGGCTTAGAGAACCCAAGAACCTACACAGAGAGTAAAGGGAAGAAGCCAGTAGGATGCAGAAGAAAGTCTCATCCCCTATAAAGCACTTCCACGGGATCCACGGGCTCATTTGTAATGCAAATAACACTACTACTACTGCCAACCATAGTAACAACAGACATTTACCTAATACCTCTTATGATCAGGAGCAGCCCAGAGTATTTTAGGTATCTGAACCAATCTTCACAACACCCCTCTGAGGTAGGTCCCATTAGTGCACCTCATTTCACAGAGGAGGAAACTGAGGCACAGAGAGGCTAAGTAACTTGCCCAAGGTCACACAGCCAGGAAGTGGGGGAGCTGTCCTGGAGTCCAGGAAATCTGGTGTTAGAGTTCATACTCTCATGATGTTGCCCTCTCCCCCTCAGAAAGCGATTCTGGGGGACAAACCAGCCCAGTGATTCTGGGCAGACCCCTTGTCCAGAGGAGGAAAGTCAAGGTCTGAAGGAGGTCCAGATCGTGCAGAAGATCAGGAGCAGGAAAGGAAGCCAGGTCTCCCAGGTAGATGGCCAGTTTAGTGGAGGTAGGAAGAGCCTCTCAGGACAGCCTCAGTTTCCCCAACAAGAGGTGGGAGCTGGGTCGCAGGCAGGGCCTTGCATCAGGCCTCTGCCAGCTCCCCCATGCCTGGAGACCCCACATTCTAGTCCCAGATGTCAGCACAGCAGACCACGTTCCCAGGACTCATGTCTAAGAAAACTGCCTACACTTCTGTTTTTTGGACTCTGTGCTGTAAAATGCCCTGCTCGGGCACCAGGAGAAGTTTTGCTGAGTCCCAGCCCTTTCCAGAGAAATCCAAGGGGGCTCCAGACAGGGGCAGGAAATGGCTAAAAGGAGCAGGAAGACGTTTCCTTCCTTCTCCCACTCTCCAGGCCTCCCAAGCCAGCCAGCAAAGTGGATTGTCATGAGAGTAAGGTGCAAGCGGCATGTGAAATCGAGGGGACAATCCGGGCTGTGGGTGGCAGCAAACAAGGGCCTCTCTTGTTATTTCTCCCAGCCAAGGGAAAGGAGGCTGTTCCCGCCCGCTGACAGCCCAGAGGGCAGAGGGAACGGGTCAGCTCCATGCAGCAGAGCCCGGAGCGGGGCTGGAGGGCCAGGGGGTGTTTTGTCTTGCCTGGAACGCCCTCCATTTCCAAATCCCCTCCACCCTGGGAGGCCTTCTGTGGCCAGGCTGTGTGTCCACAGGCAAGCACTTCCCCTCTCTGGGACACAGTGTCCCTGACAGAAAATTGGACTTGAGTGTGCCTGCCTCACAGCCTGCTGGGGGATGAAACAAACTAAAGCAGTGAAGGCAGAGGTTCTCAACCTCAGCACCACTAACATCTGGGGCCTGAGAATTCTTTGTTGTGGGGGCCATCCTGTGTACTGTAGGATGTTTAGCAGCATCCCTAGATGCCGGTAGCAGCTCCTTCCAGCTGTGACAATCAAAAATGTCTCCAGGCACTGCCAAATGTCTCCTGGGGAGCAAAAGGCTTAAGAACCCTGATTTAAAGGATTTCCGAGAGCCCAGGACACAGGCAGTGATTTATCCATGAAGGCAGGCAACATCTGTTGAGCCCTTTACAGGCATCATTAATTATTATCATACCCATTCACGGATGAGGACACTGAGCACAGAGAAGTTAAGTAACTGGCTCAAGGTCACACAGCATATTAAAAAGCCAGGATTTGAACCCAAGCACCCAAATCCAAGCTCCTACCTATCATGTTTGACCAGCCACGTTAGTTCCTATATTCAGGCCCCTCTGAGACCTCCAAACTCCCACTCCAGTGTCAGAATGACAGGTCTCTCCTCTGCGAAGCCTTTCTTAATGTCCCCCACCACACCCAGCACAATCACTCCTTTCCCCGTTGCCTCCACTGAACCATGAAGGAGTGTGGGCTTTTAACAAGGCAGACGTAGGCTCGATTGGCAGCCTCGCTACTCATTCAATGGCCGTGAGGTGGCAGGTGACTTCACCTCTCTAAGCCTCGGCCTTCTCATTTGTAAAATGGGTCCACCACCCTTGCATCACACAACGGCTAAAAGCACAGACTCTGGGGCTTGAATGCCAGAGTCGGAATCCCAGCTCTGCCACATCCAAAACGTGGGAGCTTGGGCAAGTGACTGAACCATTCTGTGACTCGGTTTCCTCATCTATGAATGTGGATAATAGAAGCACCTGCGCCACAGTGCCAGGGCGAGCATAAACGAGCTAGCAAGCATATCCTGAGTGCTTTGAACCATGCCCGGCACTTCATAAATGCTAGAGAGGTGTTGACTATGGTTCTTAGGAGGCCTCTTGGGGGACAGAGGAGAGAGTAGGAATAAGGCATGTGGCCCAGGACATCAACAAACTTGAATTCACTTCCTGAGCCTCCCAGGGACCAGCACATTCCTGTAGGAGAGCTTAATACGGCTGAAATCAAATCCTTCTCTCAGCCCAGACTGAGAATGGACCCCGCAGGAGAGGAGAGCAAAAGGAACTGGGCAGGGGAACCACTGGGCTGGCCAGGAGGGGCATGCTGGCCTCCCCAGACCTTTTCCAATGCCTTTATCGGACTGGGGATCACTCCTCTGTCCTGTGTATCAGTCCTCCTGCCTTCCTCCGCCCCCCCACCCAGCACAGGCTCCTTCCCATTGGCTGCCCCTCCCCCTATGAATTTCAGGGACAAGTACATAAAGCTGAGAGCCTGGTACCCCTATTTTGCAGATAATAGAAAGAGCCGCAATTCTTTATCAAGTACCTACTATGCGTCAGGCACTGTCAAGTCTTCCAAGCAGGTGGGTTTCATTATGCCCATTTTTGAGATGAGGAAATGGAGGCTTGCCAGAGATGGCGTGGCCTTGTGTATCCCTCTTGTCCCTGGTGCATCTCCACTGGAGAGAGCAGTTCGCGCACACCTGTGCCACTGGTTCCAGGCCCTGGCCAGGTCCAGCCTAGCTAGGATGCTGACTTTGTGTCTTCAAGGTCTGAGGGTGTCTGAAATCCTGCTCATCAGTCCAGAGGGCATTGTCCTGCCGAGTTAGGTCAGGAAACACGATCTTGCTCCCCGCCGCATCACCAGGAATCGCACTGGCCTGTTTACACACCTGGCAGGAGCTCCAGGAAAGTGGAAAGTTGGCTGGACCTCAGAGGAACGTTTCCGAGGCCAAGGGGTCTGTGTGGGCAACGGGTGAAACCTGGCGGGAGAGCATGGAGGGGGCACAGATGAGGGTCTGGGACCACCTGGCTGGGAGGGGCTGGGAGAATCCCTCCATGTGCCCTCTGGGCCTCAGTCTTCCCCACTGAAAAACAAAAGGGCTGGAAACACCGAATCCAGCTCAAATCTTCCACAAATTAGTAGCAGCCTGGGGTTTTAGAAAGTGCATGTCTTCTGAAATCAGAGATACCTGAGTTCAAATGCAAATTCATTCATTCACTAGTTTAACAAGTACCTACTACATGTCAGACACTGTCCTAGGCACTGGGATGCTGCAGGGAACAAGACAGACACGGGTCTTGCCCTTACATCACTCACAGCCTAGTGGCGGAGGCAGACAGTGAACAGATAATGAACACTTCAGATTGGGATGAATGCCATGAAGGAAATAAAATAGGAAGTTGTTTTAGAGAGTGCTTTGTACGGTGAGGAGAGTAAGTGTTCTTGAGAAAAGGTAATCAAGGAGGACTCCTTGGAGGAAGTGCCTTTGGAGCTAAGACCCAAATGACAGACAGATCCAGCTGTGGAAGATCAGGGGCAAGAGCATCCCAGGCAGAGAACAAACAGCAAGTGCAAAGGCCCTGAGGCAGCAACAAGCTTGGCAGGTTTAAAGAACCAAAAGAAGGCCCATGAGGCTGGACCATAGTGAGAGAAGAGAAGAGTATGGGAGATCGTAACAACCATGTTTTCAAGTTTCTGAATTTGATGCTCTGGCATCTTGGGACCTTGCTAAACCTGGAGTGTCTGCCTCTCCCAGGGCTAATTCCTACAGATAGTAAACAACTCACCTGTGCATCAGTTTTTCAAATGTAAACCAGCCAATCCAGAGCCCACACCCCCAACCACCTCCTTTATTGGGCTCTCTCACTCCAGGCCACTATCTGCCTGCCGTAATCATCCAGGGGCAGGAACCAAAGAACTAGGGACAATATCTATGTCCCAGAGCCCACTGAAATTATTTGAACTAGCCAGTCCTAAGTCTGCTTACTCTGACTTGCCCATTCCTTAAATACATAATATATTGGCAGATAGTGATGAAGACCATGAAGTAAGATAAGGCAGAGAAGAAAGTGTAAAGGATTTTTTGTATTCTATGTTAGATAGGGTGGCCAGGGAAGGCCTTTGAGGAGGTTCATCCTTGAACTAAGATGAATGAAGTGAGGGAGCAAGGCTTGCAGACACCTGGGGGGAAGAGCAGTTCAGACAGAGGGAACAGTAAGTGCAAAGGCCCTGGAGTGAGAGCAATCTTGGGATATTTAAGGAACACCAAGAAGGCCAGTGTGGCTAGTGCAGAGGGAGAGAGGGGGCCTGAGCTTCTAGTAAATAATCGATAAATATTAGCTGTTCCTATCCTTTCTTGAGGGCTTACTATAATCTGAACGGAAATAAGGGAGCTCGACCTCTGCTTCCCCGCATCCCTAATCTAGAAGTTAGGCTTCAGAGATTAATTGAAATGTCGATAGAATAAATCAGTGATGACTGGAAGCCTGAGATGGGGGAATCACTGGACAAGAAGAGAGAGATGGAGGCACTCACCCCCACCCTGCCACTCACAGCTCACTGTGAGGCTTCAGGCAACTTCCTTCCTTCTCTGGGCCTCACTTTCCTCATCTGTAAAAATGGGGATAATCATTATTCCTACTTCTTAAGGCTGATGTGAAGAGTAAATGAACTAAAATGTGAAAGGAATGTAAAACAGTGTGGGGCAAATGGAAAAAAATTTTAGCAAATTATTATTATTATAAACTCCCACCACATTTGACATGGCACTGGACAATTTCTGTATCTTCTCTTAATTAAGTCCCATAGTAGCCCTTTGGGAAGCATGTGAGTTCTCCCCACTTCACAAGTGAGGAAACCGAGGCTCAGAAATGTGAAATCTCCAACCCAAGCTCCCTGACTCACAGTTTCAGAACCAAGACCCAAACCCAGGTCTTCCCAGCTCCAAGGCCCATGCTATTTTGATCATCTTACTTCTGAGTCTCAGTTTCCTCATCTGCGAAATAGGAGAGTTAAAAAATACCTTGAGTGTTGAATAAAAAAGTAAAAGTTATGGTGCAAGTATAATATACGATTTCATTGGGCCCAAATAATAACCAGGGAGGAAGGTGATGTTATGGGCATGGTATCAATGAAGAAACTGAGGCCCAGGGAAGCCAAATGACTTGCCCAAGGTCACAGAGCAATGATGTGGAATGAGAATCCAGTTCTGATTCAAAAGACTCAAAACTGGGAATGAAATAACCATTTTCCTGGTCACCCAACTGAATTTCCCCCACCCAAGAATTAGGCATATGCAAAAACAAGTGGGCCTCTGACTTCACAGATGTACTACCGCCCCAGAACAAGTGTGCTGCTAGCCAGACTTGACGCCTTTGTGCAAACTGGGAAAAGGGGCTCTTCCTCAGGTGGATCCAGCACTGCACCAGAGTACACAGCTTGGCGTGTGGAGTGCAGGTTGGTTCAGTCTCATTTTGCCTCCTCAGGTCTCCTTGTGCAGTGCACAGCCTGTAGAACACTCTACAGCAGTCCTGCCCAGAGCACCCCCTCCCCCAAACTCCTCCTCCTCAAAGCATCCTTAGAAAGAGTCACCTATGAGTACCCACTGTAAGAACTCATCTTGGCCAGATGGTCAGTCCAGCTAAATTTGCTTTCAGTGGGTGTAAGAAGGGAAAGGAGGCAAGATTTCTCTGCAAACACATGGGACTGGTGCAGATTTGCAAGCCTGATTTAATAGTCTCATCCGTCCCCTCTAGCTGCCCAAGGCTGGTCCTCTAATATCCACCTCCCAAGATGCCCATTCTTGGAAAACTTTGAGGTGGTCCCTCCGGCAGTGTCCTGACTTCCTTAGTCTCTGGCACTCTTTATGGCAAGAGCCATGATCCCCAGTGGCCCTGGAAATTGCAGCCACTGCATTCCAGAAGGGCATCCCACTCCTTTTCACCCCTGCTGACAGCGTTCCAAGCCAGGAGGACATAATGTAGGAATTGTTCCCATCCCCTGCCATCCCCACCCCCTGGCTCTACCCTTCAGATTAACCCCAGCCTCCCTGCAGCCTCCCTCACCAGTAACCAGGGGACAGGTGTATGAGAACCAACCCTTTCGATCACACAAGCTTCTAGAACATCAGAGCAGCAATGGCCTGTAGACCTTATCAAGCTGGAAAAACAGAACCCAGCGAGGGGCAAGTGATCAGTGCCAAGGATCTCAAACTTCTTTCCCGATACCTACAATTTTGCAAAAGTTTTTGGGAACTCAGGTGTACCCTATGACCGGCATTGGTGGCTCCAGAGTTTCCAGGTCAGGGAGGCTTAGAAGCAGCAATCTGATGTTGGGGGTGGGGTGGACACGGAGGACACTTGCCTTGAAGCTTCATTTGCACAGAAAGCACAATGTTTTTTTAGACTGCCAGCCTTTGTTTGCGGAGGTTATCACGGGATTAAAACTGGTTACGATTACAGGAATTGTCTTGAAACTACGTGTGCAGAGCACACCCACTCTGTTTGCTTTAAATTTATGTCACAGATCAATAAAAACAGCAATTTTCTCTGTTCATTATTCTCTAAGGATGCTTTTATTCACATTGTACATTAAGAGACATGTCAGTTATTAATATCCAAGGATATAATAATAATATAATATGATAAATACATGCGTATTACATGGAGGAGGGGGCTTTGAGCGTGCCGACAGAGATTTTGAGGGAGGCTAAGATCTCCCAAGGAGTCAGACCTGCCTCCTGGGAGGAGGCCCTGGCTTATCAGCCACTTTAAAAGGTAGTGACATCTAGGGCCACACCAAGAGTACCCACCAGGGATCTGCAGGGAAACAGGAGAGGTTCTTAGTCAATAATAACGAAAGAAAGGGTATAAAATGCAGCTGTTAGAAGTACAGACACTGCATTCTGGCTTTGTACTGGCTGTGTGGCCTTGGGCAAGTCACCTAACCCTACTGAGCTTCTGTTTCCTCACCTGTACTATAGGGACGCTAACAGCAGCTGCCTCCCTGATTACGTGGACATTATATAGGACAATGCCTGAGAAACTCTTAGCATGGAGCCTCGCACATAAGAAGAGTGAAGCACTCAGTGAAACACTTTATTTATTAGGCTCACCACCATCGCAGAGGGTCAGGCATTCGCTGTTACATGTGCACATTGGGGATCATATGGAAGTGGATTCTCTGTGAAGCTAATGAAGTTTAAGCTTCAGAGCCACTCCCAAACCCTGTACTGAATTTTGTATCTGTAAATCTGTATGCTTTTTCTTAAAGAGAGCCCCTTAAATAGTACATGCATCAGGCCCCGTAACACTTGGACCTGCCCCTGGGTTCACAAATCTTGCTAGAGGGCAGAGCAGACAGAAGCTTTCAGAACCCCCTGCTGAGGAGAGAGACTCTGTGTGTTTCATCACTTCTTCCCCAGAGCTCCGCCTGGGACCTCCCACACCCATCCAGCCTTCCACCGGTGATGCTTCACAAAGCGAGGCAACTTCCTTACTCAGCCCCTCACATCAAATCTCAGAAGCTAGCAAGGAGATCGCTCCATTTTATAGACAAAGAAAGGGAGACCCAAAAAAGAAAGGAGATTGGTCCAAGGTCCTGAAGTCAGCGAGTGGTCTGGGGTGGGCCAGTTTTTGAATAAGCAACCTAATCCTTACACCAGGATTCATTGTTTTTCTCTTGCATGTCAAGAAAGTCTAATTGCTTGGATAATTCCACACCAAAGAACTTGCCCTGGATCTCCTGACACCATGTCCTTCGTATCACGTCCTCACCCCCTGGGCCCAAGGAGGGCTCCTTCCTCCAGGCATCCCTCTCTGAACACTTCTCCCAGCTCCCCTGGTCTCTGCTGGTGGTGCTGGGTAATCTGCCACTAAGTTACACACTCTCTTTACTTTTATGAACATTTACTATCTCACTGAGGGATAGTGAAACAACTTCCTGGAGGTAGAAGCTTTGTCTAACGAGCCTAGTGCCCTCCCATGATGCTGCAAATGGGCTGAGCAGAGGTGAGGGACCCAACAGGGACCTGCAGTACCATCTCCTTCCAGCTCCCATTGGTGGTGACTTTTATCATGACACTCCTGACCTCAATCTGCAGCCTTTGATCTTCTAGGGATTACTTTCTTTGAGATTCTAGAAACAGGTCATGTTCTGGATTCTGATAAGCCAGGGATTGAATCCCACTCAGCTGCTTGCTGTGTGATTGTGAGCAAGTCACTTCTCTCTAAGCCTCAGTTTTCTCCTCTGGAAAATGGGGTAAATAATCCTCCCCCTCTGAGGGGCACTTTCAGTCTGGATTAAATAAGATGATGCACATAAGGCAAATTTTAGCACTGCACCTTGCTCCCGGTAAGCATTTATTAAATCTTGGCCGTCCCCATCATATAAGGCGCGTGGAAATAAGACCAGCCTGTGCGTTCTTAGGCACTTACTGTGTATCAGGCTCAGTTCTAAGAGATTTACATAGATTGCCTCATTTAATATTCACCACAACCCAGTGGATTGGCATTATCGTTTCCCCCATGTTTACAAATGAGTAAACTGAAGTTCAGAGAGGTTAAATGACTTGCCCCAGGTTACACAGCTTGGCATTCATCAAGTGTTCCTTGTGATTATCAAGTGAAATGTGCAACACAGCGCCAAGCACATAGTTAGAGCTCAATAAAAAGAAATCATTCCTGTAGAAGTGAGAAGAGCCAGAAGGCTAGGTGGGACCCAGGTTCCAAGGAGCAGCTGGAAAAGGGGAACTGCGGCAAGAGGTGTTCACAGCGGTCCAAGGCAGGGTAAAGGGGGGACGGTCGAGGGGGTCTGGTGAAATCTGTCTAGACTGGGACCTCAGCGCTGTTCCGCCTCAGAGGCTCGGGAGGAGAGGGTCCTGCCTGTTGCGCGGCCGCCCAGGGTGCGGAACGGGGGGGCCCACAGGCAAAGGAGGCGTTACCTTGGGCGGGAGGGCGAAGACCACCGGCAGCAGCGCGAGCGGCGCGAACAGCAGCACCAGCAGCCGCCGCGCGCTCCACACCTTCTTGGCCACTGTCGCCAGCGCCGCCATCTGCGCGATCGCCCCGCGGAGCGGGCCAGTCCGGGACTGCCCGCGCCTGGCCCCCCGGCTCCGGCTTATAGCCTGGGGGAGGGTTTGGGGAGGGGACTGCGCTTGGGGACCCGCCCTCTCCCTGCGCCTCCCGGAGGAAAAGGGTGGTGCCTGCTCCCCTGGGACTGGGCGAAAGAGACCCGGGAAAGTTAGGAAAAGTTCGACCCTAGAACTAAGGAACAGGACTCCAGCCCAGAAGGCAGAGTAGCCTCCGGTTTAAACCTCCTGACTTGCCAGCTATGTGGCCTGGGGCAACTGGCTGAACCCTTCCTTACTTTCCCGTGAAAAGGGCCATACTGACAACTGGAAGATTAAATCACTTACTAGTACTAAGTGGGTTCAGGTACTGGCTCTGCCACATACTAGCTGCGTGGCCTTGACAACTGCCTCTGAACCTCAGTTTTCTCAACCAAAAAGTGGGGGTGATGACAATAATGGTCTCTACTAGACAAAGAGGTCTGTTGGCAGTTATTGCTGTTGATATTGTTTTTCTTATTTTCTCCCACGGTGGGTCAGTCATCTGTGGGTTGGAGCCTGGAGGAGTCTTTTTGTTCCTCTTGGATAAATGCACAGGAGTACAATCCTGGATTGTATGGTAGTTGCACCCTTGTTTTTGAAGAAACCGCCAAGTGATGCTCTGGAGTGTTAGCACTGTTTTACATTTCTGTTAGCCATGTATGAGTGAGCCAGTTTCCCCACGTCCTTGCCAGCATTGGGGTGGTATTTTTTATTTTAGCCATTCTGATAGGGGTGTAGAGATATCTCACTGTGGTTTTAATCTGCATTTTCTTAACGGCTAATGATGTTTAACATCTTTTCACGTGCTTCTTTGCCATCTGTATATCCTCTTTGGGGGAAATTATTTCCTCCTGTTGTTTGCCCATTTTCTCATTGGACTGTTTTTTCCTGCTGTTGAGTTCTGAGAGTACTTTATATAGTCTAGATACCAGTCCTTTGACAAATACGTTGTCTGCAAAAATTTTCTCCCAGTCTATAGCTTGGCTTTTCATCCTCTTAACAGACTTTTCAAAGAGCAAACATTTGTAATTTTGGTGGAGTCAAATTTATCAAATTTTCCCTTTTCTGGATCACGCTTTTGGTGTCAAACTCTTTGCACAGCCCTAGATCCTGAAGATTTTTCTCACATTTTTTTCTAGAAGTTTGATAGTTTATAGTTTTATGTTTTATATTTAAGTCCATGAGTTAATTTTTATATCAGGTATGAGGCTTAGATTGAGGTTCTTTTTCTTTTTTTTTTTTTTTTGGCCTATCATTGACCAATTGCTGCAGCTTCACTTGTTTAAGAAGTTATCTTTATTCCATTGAATTGCTTTTGCACTTTTGTCAAAAATCAATTGGGCATATTTGGTGGATCTGTTTCTGGTTTCCCTATTCTGTTCCATTGATCTGTCTATCCCTCTACCAATACCACACAGTCTTAATGACTGTAACTGTATAATAAGTCTTGAAAATAGGGACAGTGATTCCTCCCACTTTATCCTTCTTTTTCAAAATTGTTTCATTTGCATTTCTATGTAATTTCTATGTAGTTTCTATGTAATTTCTATGTAGTAACTACATTTCTATGTAGTTTCTTTGCATTTCTATGTAAATTCTTAGAATAATATTATCTATATCTACAAAAATTAACCCTGCATATCGATTTGGAGATAATTGACATCTTTACTGTGTTGGCTCTTCTAATCCATGAACATGGTATGTCTCTCCATTTATTTAGATCTTCTTTGATTTCTTTGATCAGCATTTTATAGTTTTCAGCCTAAAAGTCCTATACATGTTTTGTTAGATTTGCACATAAGTACTGCATTTTTGAGCAATGTAAATGGTATTCTATTTTTTTCAGGATCCATATATTCACTGCTAGTATACAGAAATAAAATTGAATTTTGTATGTTTATCTTATATCCTAAAATCTTGCTCAATTCATTAATTAGTTCTAGGAGGGTTTTTTTTTTTTTTGTCAAATCCTTCAGACTTCTATATAGACAATAATGCCATCTACAAACAAGAACTGGTTTATTTCTTCCTTTCAGATCTGTATGTCTTGTATTTACTTTTCTTGCCTTGTTGCACTGGCTAGAACTTCAGGCACTGTGGTTGAATAAGAGTTTGAGCAACGACATTCTTGCATGATTCACAATCTCAGGGAGAAAGCATTCAATCTTTCACTATTCACTATGTTAGCTGTAGGTGTTTTGTAAATGCTCCTTTTCAAAATGAGAAAGTCTCCATCTATTTTTATTTTTCTGAGAGTTTTTATCATGGATGAGTGTTGAATTTTATCAAATGCTTTGGGAGGGGGCATCAATTAATATGATCAAATGACTTTTCTTCTTTAGCCTATTAATATGATGGATTACAGTGATTGGTATTCAAGTAGTGAACCAGCTTTGTATCCCTGGGGAATATGCCACTTGATCATGATGTATAATTATTTTTATATTTTGTTGAATTCTATTTGCTAATATTTTATTAAAGATTTTTACATCTATAATCATGAGGGATATTGTAGTTTTCTGTAGTTTTCTTTTTTTATTGCCTTTGTCTGCTTTTGGTATCTGGATAATACCAGTCTCATAAATGAATTGGGAATTGTTCCCTTCTCTTCTATTTTCTAGAAGAGATTGCATGGAATTGGTGTTAATTCTTGTTTAAGTGTTTGGTATTATTTCCCAGTGAAACCATCTAGGCCTATAGATTTTTTTTTATTTTTTGCAAAATTTTATATTTAATTTTCTTAATAGTTATAGGGCTATTTGAATTATCTACTTCATACTGAGTACATTGTGGTAGTTTTTATTTTCTGAGGAGTTGGTCTGTTTCATCTAAATTGTTAAATGTTTGCATGTAGAGTTTCTAGTACTCCCTTTCAATGTCTGCAGGTTCTATAGTGATATCCTTGATTCATTCATCCATTCCTGATTCATTCATTTGGTAACTTGTATCTTTTCCCTCTCTTTTTGTCAGTCTTACTAGAGATTTTTAAATTTAATCCTCTTTTCAAAGAACCAATGCTTGGAGGTTGTTTTTCTGTTTTTAATTTCATTGATTTCTAGGCTTATCTTTCTTTTTTCCACGCTTCTCACTCTTCTTTTTCTAGGACATTGAAGTGGGAGCTTAGATTATTGATTTGAGATCTTTTTCACCTTTTCAAATGTATACATTTAATGATAAAAATTCCCCCTCTCTGCACTGGTTTATCTGTGTCTCACAAATCTTATGTGGTGTATTTTCATTATCATTCAGTTCAATGTATTTTTTATTTTCCCTTGAGATGTCTTCTTTGACCCATGGATTATTTAGAAGTGAGGTGTTTAGCTTCTAAGTGTTTGGAGATTTTCCTATGATCTTTCTGTTATTGATTTTTAATTTGATTCCACTATGGTCAAAGAACCATAACCTTGTATAATTTCAGTTCTTTTAACTTTGTTGACGTTTGTATTACGGTCCAGCATAACTATCTTTCTATATGTTCTATAGTCACTTGAAAGAATGTGTATTTTGCTGTTGCTGAGTGGACTGTTCTATGAACGTCAACTAGATTCTGTTGTTTGATGGTATTGTCAAGTTCTTCTATAGCCTTGCTGATTCTCTGTTTACTTATTCTATCAATTACTGAGTCAAGGGTGTTGAAGTCTCTATAAATGTAGATTTGTCTATTTCTCTTTTCAGTTCTATCAGTTTTTGTTTCACATATTTTGTAGCTCTGTTGCTTGGCATATACACATTTAAGATTGCTAAATCTTTTAGTGTATTGACTCCTTCATTATTATATTATGTCCCTCTATGTCTCTGGGAACTTTCTTTGTTCTGAAGTCTACCTTCTTTGATATTAATATAGACACTTATGATTTCTTTTGACTACTGTTTGCCATATACATTTTTTTATCCTTTTACTTTCAATATGCATATATCATTATATTTGAAGTGAGTTTCTTACAGACAGCATACAGTTGGGTCATGCTTTTAAAAACTCCACTCTGCTAGGCTCTGTCTTTTAATTAGTATTTTTATTCCATTTACATTTAACATAATTGTTGATATATTAGGGCTTAAATCTGCCATTCTGTTTTCTATATGTTCTCTATCTATTCTCTATCTCTACCTCTATCTCTCTTATTTCTCTGTTTTCTTTTTCCTGCCTTCCTGTGGATTACTTGAACATTTTTTAGAATTCCATTTTGATTTTTACATAGTGATTTTGAGTGCATTTATTAGTATGGATTTTTTAGTGCTTATTCTAGCTATTACATTGTATGTACATAACTCAGCACAGTCTACTGGTACCAATTTCAGTAAAGTATAGATACCTTATCTCCCTTTATGTCCCTTTACTTTACCCTGTTATATTATCATTATCTCGTATTTCCTCCTCATACATTTAGAACCACATCAGACAATGTCATAATTTTGGCCTCAACCACTACACATAATTTAGAAAACCCAACAGGAAAACAGTTTATTGCAGTTACCTATATTTTTGCTTGCTGTGTTCTTTCTTCCTTCCTGATATTCAAATATTCCTTTGTTTATCATTTCCTTTTGGTTTAGAGAACTTCCTTTAGTCATTCTTTTAGAGTAGGTCCAATGGCAACAAAATCTCTTAGGTTTTCTTCATCTGAGAAGGTCTTGACTTCCCCTTTGTTCCTAAAGGATATTTTCACTGGATATAGGATTCTGAGTTGACAGATTTTTTCTTTCAGCACTTGACAAATGTTACGCCACTTTTTTCTGGACTTCATGAATTTTGGTGAGAAATTCGCTGTCATTTGAATTGTTTTTCCTCTAGAGGTAAGATGTCATCTCTCTCTCACTGCTTGCAAGGTGTTTTTCTTTGTCTTTAGTTTTCAGAAGTTTGACTATATGCCTTGGTGTAGTTTCTTTTAGTTATTTTGTTTGGAGTTAACTCAGCCTCTTGAGTCTGTACGTTTATTCTTTTGCCAAATTTGAGAAGTTTTCAACCATTATTTCTTTGAATACTTTTATGCTCCTTCCTCTTTTTCCTCTCTTTTCAGAACTCCAATGACACAAATGTTAGACCATTTGTTATAATCCTACAGATTCTTGAGGCTCTGTTCATTTTTTCAGTCTATTTTCTCTCTGGTGTTCAGATTATGTAATTTCTATAGTTCTATCTATGAATTTTTTAAAACTATGATTTTCTAAAAATATGAATAAGAAATAAACTAAAGTCCATGGGGTCAGCACTTTTGTAACCTATCTTGGTGTAACAGTATGCATGAGTTTCATCCACAATGAATCTGTATATACTTGGTCTACTTGTTTTTTTATATTTATTTATTTATTTATTTATTTATTTTCCTTATTTTTTTTTTGGCTGTGTCGGGTCTTAGTCACAGCACACCGGATCTTTGTTGAGGCATGCGGGATCTTTGCATCATGGCTCACGGTCTGCTCGGGTTTCTCTCTAGTTGCAGCGCGCAGACTTCTCTCTAGTTGTGACATGCGGGTTTTCTCTCTCTAGTTGTGGCACGCGGGCTCCAGGGCGCATGACTTCTGTAGTTTGCAGCACCCGGGCTCTCTCATTGAGGCACATGAGCTCAATAGTTGAGGCACATGAGCTCAATAGTTGTGGCACGCGGGCTTAGTTGCCCCGCGGCGCGTGGGATCTTAGTTCCCCTACCAGGGATCAAACACACATCCCCTGTATTGGAAGGCAGGTTCTTTACCACTGTACCACCAAGGAAGTCCCTGGTCTACTGTTTAATATGCTTGAACCATTCAAAAGAATCAGATTTACTAAAATGTATAATTGCAGTTTATACTGTTCAAGAGAATTTAATCAAATTAGTGATCTATGTCAAATGCTCAAGGAATGTTGGCTTCATATCTTATTCATTAATGAATAATAACAGCCAACATTCACTGGATACTTGCTCTGTGCCAGGCCCTGTTCTAAGAGCTTTATATGATTTAACTCACTGAACACAAAAATGACCTTATGAAGTAGATGCTAATATATTCCCATTTTGCAGAGGAGGAAACTGAGGTACAGAGAGCTTGAGTAGCTTATCCAAGGACATACAGCTATTAAGGAGGATTCAAATCCCAGTAGTCTAGCTCCAGAGTCCCCATGACTAACCACGACATAGTAATGACTCAGAGTATATGTTTTATTAGATATGTTTCATTAGATGTGTTTATTAGATACGAGAAATATGACTTTTACGGTGAACATTAAAGTAAAATAACACCTCATCCCCTCAAATATTTGAGAGTTGCCAATAATTTGAGCGTATGCACTCAAGAAGCTGTTTCCTAATACTCAATACCATCAGAAAACAAGGGTCATCAACACTCCTCTAACCATCTAACACAGTGGTTCTCAACCCTGGCTGCACTTGGAATCACCTGGGAAGCTTTAAAAATGCTGACGCCCAGGCACTGCCCTTAGAGAGTCTGATTTAATTGTCTGGGACGTGGCCTGAACATCAGGATTTTTAAGAGCTCCCAGCAGATTCTAATGTGCAGCTGGGGTTGAGAGCCACTTTTGGAACAACTCCACTGCTTTCCAACTCCCCACACCCCTAAAAGCTAATCCATCTTTTGTCAGATTCTGGTGGAATCATTTCCCTGATGCAAAATCTGAGTTGGCTTCTATAACTTCACATCTAGAGACTTCAATCCGGTTCTCATGGCCCTCCTGAGTTCTACCGAAATTTTGCCACTTAATATCTCCAGGGCCCAGGCATGGTCTGTGGTAGCTGCTCTGTCAATGTTTACTAAATGAATATTTAAACACTAGACTTGGTTTTCCTCATCAGTAAACTTGGGGCTAATCATACATACCTTTCATTATCCCTTTTATTCAATAAATATTGACTGCATGGCAACTATATACCAGGCTATGAATACAATCATGAATAAGACCAAAAATTTAAAATCTCTGCCTACCTGGAACTTTCATTTAGTTGGGTGGGGGTGGAGTTGGAGGAGACAAATGATAAACAGATGAGTAAAATGTATTATGGCATAAAGATGAGAAGATGACAAGTGCTATGGAGGAAAATGAGGCAGGAGAGGGAGATGGCTTGTGATGGGGGGCGGGGGTACCATTTCAGATAAGGTGGTCAGGGAAGCCCTGGATGACTAGGTGACTAAGGGCCTTAAGCTAAGCAGAGACCTAAGGAAAGTGGGCGAGTGGACCCTCTGAGTATGTGAAGGAAGCATTCCAAGAGGAAGGAAAAGCCAAGTGCAATGGCTCTGAGGCAAGAGCAAGCAAGACCTGGCTTAGAGTCATCAAGGACCTGGGTATAGAGGTGTGATCAGAAGGGCAGCCAGCGACTAGAAGACACAGGATCTTGAAAGGCTGAGTAAGGATTCTGCATTCTACCCTGAATGACAAGGGCAGCCACTGCAGGGATTTAAGCAGAGTGACAGATTCTGCTTTCATTATGTTAGTAACAGATTTACTTAGATATAACTGACATAGCATACAATTCATCCATTTAAAGCCAAGAGGTCAAGAGTTTTTAGTATACTCACAAAGTTGTGCCATCATTACTATAATCGATTATAGAAATTTTTCATCATCCTAGAAAGAAACCCCACACCCATTAACAGTCTCAACCAACACCCAATCTCCCCCCAACCTCCAAAGCCCTAGATAACCACTGATCTACTTTCTGTCTCTCTAGATTTGCCTATTCTGGACATTTTGTATAAATGGAATCATATAATATGTGGTCCTTTGTGTCTGGCTTCTTTCACTTAGCATGATTTTGTTCAAGGTTCATCCACGCTGTAGCATGTATAAGTACTTCTCTCATTTTTATGGCCAAATAATGTTCCATTGTATAAATATACCACATTTTATTTATCCATGCATCACTTGATGGATATTTGAGTTGTTTCCACTTTGGAGCTATTATAATAACGCTGCTAAGAACATTTGTGTGCAGGTTTTTCTGTGGACACGTCTTCATATCTCTGAGGGAGGGACAGAAAGGAGCTGTCATTGAGACCGAATTAGATGGTGGAATATTTCTCAACACATGAGAGGCAGACCCGTAAGGAAACACAGATCATTTTATGTTGTACTAGATGGTATTTAAATAACATTTAATCCCACAGAGTGAAAGTTATTCCCTGTGTCAATTTTCTTTAACTCTTCATTACACCATGGAGAGGGTCTCGGCTGGGTGTTAGTGTCCCTTTAACACCTCATCGCTTGGTAACTCTCTTTGTAACAGCCAAAGAAGATTTCAGGGCCAGAGACTTCGACATCTTGCTGCAACTGGACAGCACTGGTTTCTTTTTATTTTATTTATTCTTCTAATTACTTTTGACTTAGGACAAGTGATTTCTTTCTTTCTTTTTTTTTTTTTTAACTAAAGCCCATGATTTTAAAACAATCCTCCTTTTAAGTTAAATCTATTAAAGTTTACAATGTGAAGCAACTCAAAGAAAAATACTAAGTAACTCTTAGTATGGAAAGTGCATGGTTATGGCAAAATTCCAAAAATTGGATGCAAAGATCTGAAATTTGGGAAAGCAAGAGATGGCAAGAGAAAGGCCCTGGAAGAGGTGCAGTGCTCACTTCCTATCCCGGTCATGCTGCCATGATTCCCGTAAACCCCTAGGGCAAGTTATTTCCCAATGCACCCTTTGCAGGCTGTGATGAAACCTTCTCCCATGTCCTTTCAAGTTGGAGACCTGACCTCAAGCCAGCCCAATAGTCGGCTTCATCAAAGGTTCTAGCCAGGTTAGTGTCAGACAGCCTTGGATGGTTGGCGAGGCCCTGCAGGGAGCACTTTGGACATTTGAGGCCTGGGTGTGGGAGGATGGGGTGCTCCAAACCGGAAAAACGAGTCCTGGGGATTTGGACCAGCTGACATCATAGAAACTCAAGTCCATTCCCCAAAGCCTGAGTGGAGGCAACTGGGACCAGGGTATATTGCACCCAGCGCCCCTGGACTGGCTCCCTGTTTCTGGAACCAGCTGAGAGATTCAGAGTACAGATATCTTCTATTAGAGCAGAGGTTTCAATCTGGTGACTCAAATGTAGTAATAATAATAATGATAGCATTAATGATAGCAAGCACATATACTGCACTTAACTATGTGTGAGGCACTGTTTGCAGCACTTTACATGTATTAATTTATTTAATCCTTACAATAATCCATTTTCATTACCTTATTGAGCCTGTCACACCGCACTGGATGAAGCAACACTCAAATTCTGGCTGTACCACTTGCTTGTTATGCAAACTTGGGCAAGACATTTAATTCCATTGGGCCTCAGTTTCCTTATCTGAAATGAGAACAAAAATTGTATGTAACTCATAGGGATGTTGGGAGGATTAACAGGCGAGGGTATAGCACGGTACTCACATACGGTAAGTGTGCAACAATTGGCCATTGTTATTCTACTTGTGGCAGATTTTCCAAGGACAGCACCAATATATATCTTCCATCCTATGTGTGCATCCCATATGCTCCTCTTACAATGGGATTAATACTTCACACTGAGAGCTGGGGGTCTATGTCCCCACCTCTGGAAAGTGGGTGGGGGCTTGTGATGCACCAACCAATAGAACATGGCAGAATGGATGTGACGTGATTTCCAAGGTTGAGCCATAAAGTGGGTACAGCTTCTGCCTGGTTCCCTCACTCTTTGAGACTCTCGCCCTTGAAACCCAGCTGTCATATTTGGAGTTCAAACTAAACCAGGCAGTAAAACCACATGGAGAGAAACCGAGGCTCCCAAGAAGCCACTAGCAATAACTAACTGGCATATGAGTGAATGAGCCTTCAGATAATTCCAGCCCTTCGCCTTTCAACTAAGGCCCCAGGAGTGGTAGATCAAAGACATCCCTCGGTTAAAAAAAAAAAAAAAAAGACATCCCTGGGTTGCCCTGTCCAAAGTTCTGACCCACATAATCTGAAAACACAATAAATGGTTGTTCTATGCCATTATGTTTTGGAGCAGTTTGTCACACAGCAATTGGTAAATGTTACCACCATTATTACTTTTCTCCCCTGGAGAAGAGCTTCTTATAGGAAGGAGAGTCTGCAGCCATGAGGCCTCTAGCTGGATGACTTAGAACTCTACAGGGGGCAAGGGGGCTCCAAGGCTGGACCCACTAATTAGCTCCCTGCCTTTGTTTCTTCCCCCCTTTACACTGAAAAGAAAGTAGAGTGTGGGAGGGAATTCTTTCTTTTCTTTTTTTTGGTGTGTTTTATCTTTTGTGTGTGTCGGGGGAGGGAATTCTTAAAGAACTTCCACAGTCAGAGGATGGTTTGACTACCATTTATTTTCATTCCCACTGGTATGCCCATTGGACAGATGAGGAAACTAAGGCTCATAGAAATTAAGACATTTGTCCAAGGTCCCACAGCCAGGGCACAATAGAGCTGAAATTCTACTGATACACATCACGAAACCCCCCCCCTTTTTTTTTTTTGCGGCACACGGGCCTCTCACTGTTGGGGCCTCTCCCGCTGCGGAGCACAGGCTCCGGACGCGCAGGCTCAGCGGCCATGGCTCACGGGCCCAGCCACTCCGCGGCATGTAGGATCTTCCCAGACCGGGGCACGAACCCGTGTCCCCTGCATCGGCAGGCGGACTCTCAACCACTGCGCCACCAGGGAAGCCCACTACCCTCCTTTTTAATACGCAAATTACAACCTCTGTAAAGTGTGTGTGTGTGTGTATATATATATATATATATATACACACACACACATGCACACTGATTATACTCATCAGCTCAGTTACTAAGGGGCTTGCTATGTGCCGAGCACTATGCTGGTCACTTACATGAATGACTGACTCCTGCCTAATACTTCAACACCATGTCCCCTGCCTTCCCCTCAACCATTGGATGCCACCCTCTTTGTGACCTTCTTCCTGCTCCTTGAACATGCCAAGTTCTTGCACTGACTGCTCCCTCTGCCTGGATCTCTCCTCCCCACTCCTTCCCCGCCATCCCTTCATAGTGGCTGGTTCCTTCTCCTCACTCAGGTCTCAATTCAGACATCACCTCCTCAGAAGGGCCTCCGTGAATACCTAATTTAATGAAATGTAGCCTTCCTCAACTTTCCAACACTCCCTCTGTATAAAAATCCCCTGAGTTGTTCCTTCACAGCATGATTCACCACTTGAAATTATTCCCTCCTAGATGAAGCCCCATGAGCATAAGGAGTCCAGATTGTACCGTGCTATAGTCCCAGTGCCTGGGACATAGCAGGGGTTCAATCAACTATTGAATAGTTGAACATGCTTTAAATAAAGTGTGTTTTATTACTATGAACATCAACCAAAATCATGCATATCATTCGTTCAACAAATATGAATTGAGCGCATACTATGTACCAGGCATCTTTCTGGGTGCTGGGGCTATGGCAGTGATCGAATGAAGCAGAAGTCTCTGCTCTCATAGAGCTTTTATTTTGGCAGCTCTATAACAAGATGCATGAGTGACATATATAGCATATCACATGGTGCTTAGTGCTAAGAAGAAACATAAAGCAGGGAGAGGGAGAGAGCCTGAGGGGAAAGTATGGGCACCAGTTTCCACTTCACCTGCACAGAAGGGCCTCTCAGTGCTTCCTCCACTCCCTTCACTGAGCCCCGTACCACGGTCAGCATCTTTCAGCGTGACATCTTGGTCAAGGCCTCTACGGCTCCAAGAGCAATACTGGCTTTGAAGCAAGTCCCAGCAGGTAGGCTGAGGCTGGGGCTGGGATAAGTCACCCCTTGAGATACCCTGGAGGGAGGGAGTCAAGCAACTTGACCTCTCAGGGCCTTTCCTCTCTACGGGGAAAGGGGCAGGGCCCGGACTCTCCTGGCCTGGAGCTACAACTAACTCTGGATTCTGGGCCATCCCCTAACCCCCTCTATCCCGGGCAGAGAGCGAAGGCTTACAAACATCAGGAGGCCTTTGATCGGCACCAAACCCCCAGGGTTCTGACTGTTTTTTGTTCCAAGCTGCAGGCCAGGACCCTACTCTGCTTTGCCTCCAGCAGGGAAGACTGTGGGTAGGTGGGGTGGGGGGGGCGGGGTGTGTGTGGGTGTGTGTGTGAGTTTGGCATAGGGGAGGAAGGCTCACGTGGCTCCTTGGTCTTTTTTCCAACAAGCAGGCTGGGCTTGTATGAGGGAATCCAACTCAATTCAGTAAATGTTTACTGAGCACCCACTACCTTCCAGGCACCAACAGAGAAACAAGGGCTGAGACAGTGCAGCAAACAGGACCCTCTGCCCCCCAGAGCATACAAGAAGCAAATGAGCAAGTGAATATAAATGGTAGCAGGTGCTCGTGAATGGGATGGAGACAAAGCTGGGGAGGTGATGGGGAGGGCTGAGGCTGGGGGTGTTAGCTTCTATACAGGGTGCTCATGGAAGACAAAGTGGTGTTTGACAGAGAATTGAAGGAAGTGAAGGCGGCAGCCATGTGAGGATGTGTGAGGAACAGTGTGACAGGCAAAGGGAACAGCAAGTACAATGGCCCTGAGATGGGAGCATGACTGCCTATTGGAAGAACCGTGTGGCTGACCCAAAGTGAGAAGAGGGGGTCAGAAAGATATCCCATGCTCTTGGATTGGAATTCTCTCACCTTCTGTAAGAAGCAAAATCTTCCCCAAAAGCAAACTTTGCAATTTTCTCTTGTGTCTTATTGGCCAGAAAAAGGTCACATGCCCACCCCTATATCAGGGACCAATCTGAGCTTCTCTGAGATAAAGCCATCTGCACCTAATAAATACCTGGACAAATCCAGGCTCTGTCCAAAAGGAATAAGGGGGCTGGCTTTTAGTAGGCAACAGACAATGTCTAGCACAGTCTCTACCATACAGGCTGATGACTCTAGGCAAGGTGCTTAGCATCTGTGAGCCTCAGCTTCCTCTTCTGTAAAAGGGGTAGAGCAAAGAACTATTGTTTCTGCCCTACCAGCATCCATTTCCTGATCTTCCCATGAAACCCCTTGATTTCCCTTAGGGCAGTGGTCTCAGAACAGCAGCCTCAGCATCACCTGGGAACTTGTTAGAAATGAAAATTCTCAGCCCAGCCTGAGACCTTTTGATTCAGATAGATTAGGGCTGGGGCCAGGCAATGTGCACCTGTGTATTCTTGGCTTATAAAATGAAGCAAATGATGCTGTATTATAATCGCCTGTTTGTTGGTCTCTAAAAATAGTAGCGATATAAATTACATAATAATAACAACAACAGCTAATTGTTACGATGTGCCACGCACTGCAGTAGTGCTCTATGTGCATTATTTCATTAATGCTTAGGGGGGCGGTTGATGTGAGACCCAGCTCCTCTACAAGGAAGGACCGATTGCCCCGGATGCAGATGTAGTCAGCAGGCAGCCTTCATCTGTCTCCCCTTCAGGCATCGAGTCACAAGCAGAGTGGCCTCATCCAAGCCCAAACCCTTCCAGGGGTGGCCCGCTCGTGTCTGGGTGATGTGAGATTATGAAGGCCTGGCCATCTCTGCCCAACTTGGGACATCTCTGCAGGGCCATTGTAGCTGCAGACACCCTGCTCCGCCGGGCGGGGAAGCTGGCTGAGGCTGTGGTTGGGTCTGCCTCTCAGCCCCACTTCTGCCCCCGCTCTCCCTTGCTTCCTTCCCTCGCTTCCCTTCCCTGGAGGCTGACACCTTAATAAACATCCTACATGCTAAACTGCGTCGCTGAGTGTGCTTCCTGGGAATTCCGACCCAGGAGAGTGCTCACAGCAGCTCCACAAGGTAGACACCACTGTTAGTCCATTTTACAGATGAGGACACTGTGGCTCAGAGGTAGTGAGGGGGTCCCAAGCCATGCAGCTGGTGAGCAAGGAGACATGGGATGGAAGCCATCACACTTCTGAAGAGGGAAGTGGCATCCTCTGGCTTTACAAGGGTGTCTCTGGCTGCTGAGGAAGAATGCAGGGGCAGGAGTGGGGCGGGTGGTGGTGGACAGGGAGCAGTGGGGAAACCATTGATTGCAGCGGCACTGGGGTAGTGGTAGGGGGACTTCCTCGTCACTGTAGCTTCTTCAGGATCTGGCACTGAGCTGGACACAGCCAACATGCTTGCTAAATGCCTAGTGAGTGAGCGAGTGAGTGAGAGAACGGATGACAAAATCAAGGCGGGAGGGAACTAGACGTCCCCACGTCTGGTCTGTCTTGCTCACTAGGATCCTGAGTGCTAAGCATGGTGCCCACCACATCTGGACACTCAGCTAAGGTGCTGAGTGAATAAATGAACAAGTTCAAGGGAGGGAGGAGGGATGGAGGGAGGGAGACAGAAAGAAGAGAGGGAAGGAGAGGAAGGAGAACAATGGAGGTGGAGGGGAGGACAGAGGAGGAGGAGGAGGAGGGGAGGAGAGAAGGAAGTGGAAGAGGATGGAAGGGGAGGGAAGTTTCTTTTTGACTTCTTTGCACAGAGAATGACGGTAACTTGCGACCTCTCGTGGCGAAGGAGAGCCACTCCACTGGGTTCGGGGAAAGGGGAACTCAGTCCTTTGGAGTTACAGGGCCCTGAATTCAAGACAAAAGAGGAGATACCCAGTTCCAGAAAGAGGGTTGGGGCAGGCCCTTGTAAGGACGTGGGCACTCACTGTCAGGGGCTGCGTCAGTTGGTGACGGCAGGGTTAGGGCTCTGGCGAGGCAAGAGAAGCACCTGCCTAGGGCACAAACTGAAGGGGGCCCCTAAAACTCAGTTAACTGAGACAAATATGTTAATGTAATATTTTAAAACGTCAAAGTGTGGCCCACAAACCAGTTACCTGTTTTTGTAAATAAAATTGTATGGGAACCAGGATCAGGATTCAGGCTAACGTCCTCAGTTATGGCAGATTATAGCCCACGTGCCTCTTGAGTGCAGGTGGTCCCATCTCCTCTTGGCCAGCTCAGATCATTTAATAAGAGCACGCCTATACGGGGCACTCAGTAGGCCAGGCTTGGGTAACTCCATTCTGTGGCCGGCGGACTGGCCACAATTTCCCTGGAGATGTGGGCCTGTGTCCTTTTCAGTGTTGGACACATCTGTGTCACATCACATTTCCCTGGCTCTGCCATTCATTAGCAGTGTGACCTTGGGTAAGACTGAATTTCTCTGTGCCTCAGTTGTCTCCTCTGTAAGATGGGTTAATGCACACAAAGAACTTAGTAACTGCTCAATAAAGTTAACTGTTGTTAAAAATGTGGGCTTGAATTCCAGCTCTGTCACTTATTGTGACCCTAGGACGTCCTACTTCTCATTGTTAAGAGTGTTTCCTCATCCGTTATAACCCTTGTTATAACCAGTGGGAATTCACATGCTGCTGCTGGTGCCATTGGCTCATCGGTGCAAAGCACAGGCTGTCTGTCCCCTGTGGACTTTGAGGGATCTGGGATCGCAGAGGGCTCCTTAGCCCTCTGTGAGACACTGAACTAGGAGAGGAATCCACTGCTCCCCTAGGAAGGCTTGTTAATCCTTATTTCCCTGGCCTGGCCACCGGCTGAGAACGAAGACAGGAAATACTCCTGCTGGGAACACGTGTGAAGTGTCTCCAGCCTCCGGTGTCTCCCTCTCCCTCTTAATGCCTGCAGAGGTCATTTTTGCTTCCCTGCTGCTGCTGCCGCCACTCCCACAGCCGCTGGACGCCGTGTCACATACCCTGGTGACTGCCACACGGCTTGCGGCATGCCTGCCGACGCCTCCACCCTGGTCTACCGTCATCACAGGCTAACCTTCTCACTGTTTTCTTGCCTCCACTCTGGCCCCTTGCAGTTTTTTTTTTTTTTTTTCTACCAATGTTATCCTTTCACAATGTAAATCAGATGTTCCTGGTTTAAAACCTCCTGAGCTGCATTAAGAATAAAAACCCAGCCTTGTTACTCGGCCCTGCATGACCCAGCACTTACCCACCTCTCTGATCTCACTTCCTGCTCCTCCTCGCTTGGCCGCAAACCAGCCCCACCAGCCTTGCTGTCCCTCAGGGATGCTCCTCCTTCACCAACCTGGTACATGGCGTCCCATGCCCCATCTCCTGGTTCTCCGTCACGTCTTACTCCCAAGGTCACCTCATCGAGGCTTTCCCTGACCACTCCCCCCTCTCCCTCCACTCCACTCGAGGTCACTCAGAGTCTCAGCATCCTTTACAGCAGGGGTCCCCAATCCCCGGGCCTCGGATCGGGACCAGTACCGGTCCGTAGCCTGCTAGGAACTGGGCCGCACAGCAGGAGGTGAGCGGTGGGCAAGCGAGCGAAGCTTCTTCTACTGCCCCCCATTCCTCCCCATCGCTGGCATGACTGCCTTAACCAGCGCCCCCAACCCCCCGGAAAAACTGTCTTCCACGAAACCGGTCCCTGGTGGCAAAAAGGTTGGGGACCACTGCTTTACAGCCCTCATCACTGCCTGAAATTGTCTTAGGTACTCAGTTTGTTTCCAGAGATTCGTGTCCCCTCCATATCTCCAGTGCCTGGCACATAGCGAGCGCTAGGTATCTGCTGCACACATGGGTCAACCATTCTCCCCACGAGGTAGAGATCAGCCATATTAGCTGTACAGTATATGAGGAAACTGGGGAATGAGCCCTCAGTCACGTTGAGAATATTCATTGAAAAAAATTATGGCCAGCTCCTGTGGCCTTGGAATTATTTGAAAATCGTGTAACATAATGCCAACAAATATTATAATAATTTGTGTCATATATTGAAATGCATCTCATTTCTTAAAGGATCAGTGGAGAGCATACGGGCTTTGGGGCCAGGGAAAAGTACCCCTTGCTACCTGTGACATGTTGGACAAGCTCCCCCACTTCTGAGCCCGTTTCTCTATCGAATGGTGACAATACCTAATTTAGCGTTGTTTTAGATTCAATGCCTGACGTGTAGTAACCAAACAATGATGTCAGTTCTCTCAACCAGTTACCACTACCCAGAAAGGGAGGTTTTCTTTCATTCCTGGGCATCTGCCGTGTGCAGAGTGATAACTGTGGTGAACAAAACTGACACAGTCCAAGTTGCTCCAGAATGTTCACTCCATGAGAACAATGCTTGTCCATCCCGCTCATCATTGCACCTGGTACCCAGTACAGTACCCGCACTCAAAATACTGACTTGCTAGTTAGAGCTTACAAGGAGGAAAGTGTTTTATTATACCCACCTCCCTCCCAACACACACACAAGTTCTTTGGGGGAAGAAACTGGGCAAGGATAAGTGTGAGCTAATTCGCGGTACTTTGCATCTTAATACAGTTTTCCTGCACCTTCTCTTAAACCAGGTTTTTATCAAACTTCAGTCATTTCCAAGCTACTTCACTATCTTTGCTCAATCTACTTACTGTCTTTGATATAAACCGGCTTTTTTACCTATAGAAATTAAAAGGAACTTTATACCAATCACTTATCTTAATTAGAAGATAGCCATAAAAACACAGAGCAACAAAAATAAAAAGTCTTGTACAGAATTACATAAATTTCAGTTGCCTGAAAGCTATGAGCCTGCTTTTTTTAAAAAGGAGAAATTGGAGTTAAGCGCATTTTTCAGCTTTTTTTTTTACCATGACCCTCAAAAAGAACTGTATTTTACATCAAAACCTAGTACATACCATTGTCTATATACACATTTCAAACAAGTTTCATAAAACAATACTTACAATACTACATGTAATGTGCTCTGATATTTTCTAATCTCTGATTCCATTTCTTTCTTAAAATGCTGGTTGTAACCCACTGTATTGGTTTCAAAGAGGAGTCTGTCGTGAACACAACAACAAAAAAGGCTGGGTTAGAGGGCTGATAAAGACATACTGTCACCAACTGAGACTCTGTCCTTGCTTCACCAAGACTGAAAACAGCATAAGGTTCTCAGTATGTGGTTCAATGTTTTGTAACGCCATGCCCTCGATCTGAGGTGTACATGGCACAACTGCAGAGAAAGCCTGAGATTTATTCTGAATGCCCAGTTCTGCCAGACATGTCTTATGTACAGAGTAAGCTCTTGAGAACAGTCAACTGCAGATGATAATGCCTAAGAAGCATGATCACAGACGGCACCTAAAAATATCCCACCACCTTTATTTAGGTCGGATCTCATATTAACAGCATTCCTTCAGTTACTGTGAACAGCTTAACCGTCTGCGGTCGTCACAGAATTCTTCTACCCCACCATGGACCTCTTTCTCCCTCTCAGGCGCACCTCATCTAATTTTTTAAGCACTGGCCTGGCCTTTTTGGAGGCAGCGGAGTAGCTCTTCAGAAAGGCTTCAAACACACTCTCGGTGTTGGGATGGGTACTAAGGAAGGCTTTCTCTAGCACGTACAGGTCAACTCCCTTATCTTCCGGAAGTGCTGAAATGAAACTCAGCCCAAAGTCTATGAGCACGATGCTCAGCTGTTCCAGGGGAGGTTTCAGGAGCATGTTGGACGTGGTGAGATCACCATGAATGAGGTCTTCATCGTGCATTCGAGCCAAAACCTGTCCGATTGCCTTGGCTAAGCCAAAGAGACTTTGGGGAGATTTTTCAGTCTCCATAATGGATTCGATATAATCTCGAACAGTCACTGAGTCTTCGATTTCTTCCATGAATAAGCAGTTGGAAGCATGGTCCACAAAAAAGACAACCGGGGCACATATTCCTGCAACCAAGACATAAGGGGTCATTGAATTAGATACTACTTTTTTTTTTTAATAGTAAGCTTAAGTTTCAAAGACTGAGCCAGTTTTTTACAGTGTGTATCTGCGTATTTTGGGAAAAAGATTTAGGAATGCTGCAGAATGGTACAGCTTAACTTCTCTGGAAGTTTCCCCGGCAGGGCTGTGCTAAGACCACCCCATAGCTAAGGTGAGCAGAGCCAAAGCTCCCTCCTCCCTTCCACCCTTTATGATTGGACTTCATTTGTCATACTTATTTGCTAAAATACAAAACAAAATAAAGAGCCAGAAGGGTAAGCACAGCCCAGTCAGAGCCGTTTCTACCTGACAAGGACACCAGCAGGAGGCCAAGCCATGTGCCGGCTTAGAGATTCATCTTTATAGAGAGGAAGGACAAGTTTAAATCCCTGCTCCCTTCCTTATTAGCTGTATAACTTTAAAGTCACATTAATTTCTCTAAGCTGTCATTTCTGCTTCTATAACATGAGATCAATACTCCCAATAATTCAATGACTTCTCTGAATTTGAAGATTCAATGAATCTTCATTGAATGTCAATCACCCTCAAGACACTTCTAGATACTGGAGACAAATCTGTTGGGACACAGCAGAAAACAAAGCAGGCACGATCCCTGCTTAACAGAACTTAGATCTTGGAGAGAGTGAAAACAGAAAATATGAACACGTGAATAATGTCGTTAAATCTGAGCAAGGGCAGAGGTGCATCTGCTTGTCCGCTACTGAATTTCCTCCAGATCTCCCTGCACCTAACAGTGTCTTGGAGTACAGCAGACACCTAAAAAATACCAATGACAGAAACAAAGGTAGGAAGTGTAAAAGTGAAAAGCCAGTGTTTCTGGGTCAGAGGGATACGGGCTGAGAGCCTGGCTGGGTCGCTTGGGCAAGTTACTTCTCTGAGCCTACGTTTCTCATCTGAGGACAAGGTTTACAGTCATGGTGCAATGTTTTAATGAAAAAATAAACAGTTGAATGAAATCTAATGTTTACTGAGCGCCACAAGTCAGTCCTACGTTCAAACATAATACATGGCATAGACATCCCGTCTAATGGTCACAACATCCCTATGAGATGGATATAGCTACAATGACTTCCCTTTACATGTGAGGAAACTGAGGCTGAGGTTATATAACTTTGCTGAAAGGCTATATATGAAGGAGCGGAGTATTTTGAACCCAGAGAGCCTGGCTTCTGGGCAAGTACTTGTAATTACGTCTGCTTCTTAAAAGGAAAAAAAAAAGATAATGATCGAAAATTGAGACGGTACAAATGGGGAAACCGAGGTTCAGGACAGTTAAATGTCATGCGCAATGTTGAGCAAGAGTGGCAGAGCCTAGAACTGAACCAGGCGCCAATGGCTCCGGGACAAATGCTAGTCGCTGCAAGGCCAAGAGGCTTCTGAAGAGTTAATGAACGAAAAGAAGGATGAAAGGATGACATTTCTTAACGGAAAGCCATGCAGAAGGTACAAACAGAGAAACTGAGGCAAATCGCAGCCCGCAGCGCAGGGGAGCCGCTTACCCGCGTCCCCCACGCCCCCAAGCCGGGCGGCCTCACCTGCGCGGCGGCAGCGGAGCAGCGCCCGGGCTTCCTGAACAGTCCGTCGCCGGCTGAGCCGCGCCTCCAGCGCCGGGTGTCGGTAGCCCTTGGGGAAGCGGTACTTCACCACGGCCGCGCGGCCCTGAAAGCGGCCGCGGAACACGCGCGCCTCGGCGCCCTGCTTCACCAGCTCTAGGCCGCTTAAGAAGCGTCTGCTCCGCTCCCGGGCCGCTACCAGTGCTTCGGCCGCGGGCGATAGGCCCTCGTTCAGCTCACTCGCAACGGACCCTGCCTCCGCCATGTTTGCGCCTCCGCATAGCCGCTCGGAGACCCTCGGCCCTCTTCGGAAACTGTCGGAACTGCTTCGTCTAGCTTCGGAAATCCTCGGAGCTCTTCGGCCACTCGAACGCCGACACTTCCGCCTTGTGAAAGTGGTTCCTCCTCCCAACCTTTCGGCTCTTTTCGAAGCCTAGTGGCCCCGCCTCCCCACTCTTCGGCTATCTCCGTAAACTCTCGGCAACTCTCGGTAAACCGCTCTTTCCACTCCTCGGCTCTTTCCGGAAGCCCTTGGTGACTCTCGCGGTCGGCTTTGTTGGCCCCTGCATCCCAGCTCTTCGGCTATTTTCGGAAAGCTTCGGTGCTTCTCGCGGAAAAACTTTTTTGGAATCTGCTCTTCTCAGGAGTCTTTCTGGATCCTGGGAAGCTGCACCCCCAGGAGTTCTCTTCTTGGAACTCCTCGTCCCTGGGCTCCTGAATTCCCCCCCAATAGGGGCTTACACTAGTCAGAGTCGGGTGTGGCTGGTGGACAATGAACCATGTGTCCGACGTCGTCTTTAGAGCTAGGATAGTAACAGCTACCGTTTATTGAGTGCATTCAGGAGGAATAAAGTTAAATGATGAAAGCCCATCTTACAGAAAAATAATAATAATAATTGAGAGTCAGAGAGGGTGGTGGGGATAATCAGGCTGCAGAGTTTTTCAAAGGAGACAGAACCCAAGCCGAACTGGGAGTGATTAGCAAATAAACTTTTACTGTTTATTTTATTTGCAAACCTAATACAGGCTATAACAAATTCTTACAATACACAGTTTTGTCCACAAGAAAAATTGAAGAACCCCTGTCCCTGCCATCAATCTGCACCCCCCCCGTCAACTATGATATAACATTTCTTCCCAGATTTTTTTTTTAATGTATATGTGTTCACTCTCACACATAGTGGAGGCAGCCTCAAGTGCCTGTCACACTGTGTGATGCAGCAACAAACATTATTTCTCTGAGTTTCAGATCCATCATCTTCAGAAAGAAGATAATTAGTTTACTTTAGCCATAGCTTATTAAAATTAAATAAGATGTTGCTCATGAGGGTACCTGGTGGATTGCATACACTCTTCACGTGTGCATTTGCCTTCCCCCATCACTGAGACCCTGTTTGAAATATTGAAGAAAGGCCCTTGGGTCTGAGGGTTGCTACGACTGACACCAACCCTCAGCGCCACAGTCCCTGCGTTCATTCATGCACAGGGTAGGTCACCTTTTCCATCATCAGACCCTTTGTGTTGACATAATGTGGTTTCCAGAACCTTTCATCAGCCAGCATACTTAAAGCTCACCCAGAAACAATTCTATTTATAGTGCCCAGTTTCCCAGGTTTGTAGTTTCATTATCATAATTGTTAGTGTCCACATGATCATCTCCATGGTTACCAAATCTGTCTGAACCCCTCTGTATGGCTGTTAACATAACTGACGCCATCTTGAGTCCGTACAGTTCCTGCTGTCCTTCCACTGACCCTACCTACGGCTGTTCTGCATAGTAAATCTTTGCTCTGTCATCAAGGGCTTTGTAGTTAATAGATATTGTTTAATGATCTTTAGGTCCAGGTGACCTCTATGCTCCGTTAGCCTCCAAACAATGATGAAGACCTTTGCTGACGTACTCCTAGTACCTACAGAACTAGTTACCCATTCATAAATCTTGACTTAGGAATACATTTCCTGTTTCCAAGCATGTGCCCCCATACCCTAGGTTAACTATAAAGTTGTCGCAATGGCCCCTTGAAGGTTCAGAGTGCAGCTGCAAATGCACTGGGTGGATTGCTGTCCACCAGTTCCTACACTGTAAGTTACCCTATAATAAACGGATCCATTGATTTTATGGAGCTGCCTGCCTCTTTTTTTATTCTCAAGATACCTTCTCAGTTTGTAGGTACTTTTCGTTCCTTCCGACCTCCAACACCCTCCTTGGAAAATCCACTGCGCAAACATCTTTACAAGTCCTAGGCTTGCTATGGTCAGACTGGTTCTGGCTTCTGTGGTAGGAAACCTATTTAAAACCTTTCAGTGACTCCTTGTGCTTCAGATAAAGATCCATGAGGTCCTGCATGCGCCCCTATGTCCCTCTTTCAGACTCATCTCCCACCAAACTCCCCTCTGCTCTGTGATCTTCAAACACGTTTGCTTTCTCTCAGTCTCATTCTTGCCAGGCTCCCTCCTGCCATGGGGTCTTTGCACCTGCTATTTCCCATGTCAGAAGTGCTCTTCCCTCTCTTTGTTGCCTAGACCCATCTAGGCATCCTTCCATTCTCAGCTCAAATGTCACTTCCTCAAGGAAGCCCTCCCTGACTTCTCATAGGAGGGAAAAAACAACCTTGATAATTCCTGGTGCCCCTGTGAATCTCTCCTCTTTTGCATTGTCTTTTTGTTTGTTTGTATGACTATTTGATTAGTGGCAGGATTTAGTTCCTCACAGACTGTTAATATGAGGGCCTTAGTTCCTCCCTGGCTATTGCCTGGAGGCCACCCTCAATTCTTGCCATGTGGGACTCTCCATTGGGCAGTTCACAACACACAGGTGGCTTCATCAGAGTGAGTGAGTAAGAAGAGATCAGGAGAGGGTGAGCAAGACGGAAATTGCTATCTTTTATAACCTGATCTCTAGAATAACAATCATCATTTTTTCTGTATTCTATTTGTTAGAAGTGGGTCACTAGGTCCTGCCTACCCTCAAGGGAAGCCATTTTTGAAGATGCCTACCAAAATGCCCGATTAGAACTTTTCCTTTCTCATTTGGGGCAACCAGTGAAGAGGGATTCTCTATTCTCTAGGAGAGATAGAACCTGACAGCAGGCATGCAAACATCTTCCTGATTTAATGCAAGCCATAGAAATCAAAGATCAATGACTTCATGCCTTTTTCGTCATATGATTTCTATAGGTTATCTCAGGAATGGTACAGCCCAGGCTTTTCTGTACCAGGTCTCCTGGTGACAATTCCAGATACTCATATGAAGGAGGAATTGTCACATGGCAATGACCAAGGGGCCTCCTTGGGCTCTTCTCCATGCCAGAAAGGCAGTAGAGCGTGATGGATAAGAGTCCGGTTTTCCCCGTAAGTTTGACTTCCAGATCAGCTGTATACTAGTGTGTGTCCTTAAGCACTATTGATTTTTTTTTAAGACTTTTTTTGATGTGGGCCATTTTTCAAGTCTTTATTGAATTTGTTACAGTATTGCTTCTGTTTTATGTTTTGGGTTTTTGGCCACGAGGCATGTGGGATCTTAGCTCCCCGACCAGGGATCAAACCCTCACCCCCTGCATTGGAAGGTGAAGTCTTAACCACTGGACCTCCAGGGAAGTCCCAGCACTATTGTTTTTATTTATTTGTTTATTATGCAAGCAAGTTACTTTACTTCCTTTGCCTCACTCATAAAATGGGGGTAAATTTTAATAATCCCTACTCATTAGGCAGTTGTAAATACACATAAAGTGCTTAAATCAATTATCCCTCAATAGTTTAAACTGTTGTTTCCAGTATCATTGCTGCATAACAATTTACTCCAAAACTTCAAATTTAAAATGACCATTTTATTATACTCATGGGATCTGTGGGTCAGAAATCCAGACTGGGAACGAGAGGGATGGCTTGTCTCTGCTCCACCATGTCTGGGGCCTCAGCTGGAAAGATTTGAGGATTGGGAGCCAGAATCATCTGAAGGCTGGCTCTGGAGCCTGTGCTGGGAAGACTCAAAGGCTAGGACCATCACAGGAGGATCCACACATGGCCTCTCTGTGTGCCTTGGGCTTCTTCACAGCATGGCAGGCTCAGAGTAGTCAGACTTCTTAGAAGCTCAGAGCTCCAGGTCTGTGACCAGTGTCACAGTGACCCAGCCTCAGAAATCACATGATGTCACTCTGTGCAACCTACTGGCCAAAGCAGTTACAAGCACACCCAGATTTCAAAGGAAGGAACAAAGAATTTTGGAGCCATATTTTCCAACTGCCCCAGCTATTAATATTTTCAGAACTGTACATGGGTCCCTTGGCTCAGAAGATCATGTCGATGCTGTCTTCTTTGCTGAGATGCTTATCTGTGTTGGTGGCACCCGATTCCTGCTGGGTGAGGGTGTGGCTACTGATGCATGTGAACAAACGTGTTTACATGTGAACATTCAGTGAGAGGCTGGATAAGCCTCTGACCATGTGAGTGCTGAGCCTGCATTTGTGTTTTTGCCTGATGGCGAGAATTAGTGGGGGTGTCCCCAGCCTGGCTCCTTTCCAGAACTCCAGGCTCTTATATGGAACTGCCCATCTATTTCCACATGGATGCCTAATGAGCATCTTAAACATCACACAGCCCAAACAGAACTTCACATCTCCTTTCCCACCCCAGACTGCTCCTCTCCCAGTCCGCCAGCCCTTATCAAGTCTATCTGCAATCTGCCAACTTTTCTCCAGCCCCACCGCTATCACCTTAGTCCAAATCAACTTCACCTCTCACCTTGCAATAGCCTCCCAAGTGGTCCCCTGTTTCCACCCTTACTCCCTATAACCTGCTAGAACTCCCCATTTCTGTGTCAGTTGGAATAAAATCCCATCCTAACCCTGGCCTCCCAAGGACTTAAGTGGTCTGCGCTTTGCCAACCCCTGCCTCAGGCCCCATCTCCCTCCACCCTCCCTGTCAACCCCTGTGCTCCAGACACTATGGCTTCATTTCTGTTTTTATGCTCCCCAAACTCCTTCCTGCAGGGCCTTTGCCTTTGGTCTCCCTCTGTCTGGAACCTGAGGTCTCAGCTCAGAAATCCCCTCCCCAGAGCAGCCTTCCCAGGGATCCCCTCCCAAGCCCACCCCCAGCAAAAGCAGCCACTGTGCTTGCCTAACCCAGCATCCTAGTTTAATTCTCTGCTTGGCCTTTGTCTCTACTAGCTGGTATTTCTCTGGCTCCTTTGGTTATTTATCTTTCTTCTTCCCCCACCAGAAAGTAAACTCCAGAGGAACAAAATTAACTGTCTGGTTCTCCCAGCCCATCCTCCAGGCCTAGGACCCTGCCTGAACGCAGGTGGGACGTGTCCAAACCTAAGTGTCCAGTGAATGGAAGATGAATGTGGGAGAGTGAGTGGCTGAAGTGGGTATGTGTGAGTCACTGTAGATGCATGAGTGTGTGTGTGTGTGTGTGTGTGTGTACACATGCTGGCTGAAGAGGCCAGACTAGTGGCCTAGTCTGAGGCCAGACCAGAGGACCACAGTGATTGGGAAGTCTCCTTCCCGTGGGGAGGACAGGGAAAGACAACTTGTGGGGTCCTCCCCGCAGTGGGGATGACGGTGGGTGGGGTCCCAGCCAGGCTGGGCCAGACTGGGGACGTCCAGGGCGCACCTCTGTCCCTCCTCCTGGCTCAGGGGCCCAGGGCTGGCCGACGTGGCAGCTGCGCTGCCGGCGGGCAGGCGGGAGGGAGGGACGGAGGTTGGAGGCGGGCCGGAAAGTTTGTCTGGCGGCGGAGGCGGGGACTCGGCCGGGGGATGCGCGCCCGTGTCCCCAGAGCCCCCAGCTCGCCTCGGAGTCCTGCTCAGCATGGGTAAGTCGCGATCGGCGCTACGGGCAGGGAAGGCCGGCGACCCTTTCCCTGCGCGCGCACTCTTTGCCCTGAGCTGCAGCTCCCCGACCAGATACAGCCCACTCGGGTGGCAGCCAGGACAGCAGGCCTTGACTGGTGGCTGGGAAGGGACGTGGGCCCACTTCCTTCCATGCTCCTTTCTGCCCAGAAAAACAGTGACCTGAGAGGGCTCCTTACTTGATACTGGGCGCTTACTCGGGGCCAGACCCTCTCCTAACCGCTTTAAGCCTTACAGCGTCCAGCAGGCGAGTGAAATTGTTCCTATTCTGCAGATGAAGAAGTGGAGGCTCCGAAGGGAGCAAATTCATTCATCCACTCGCGGAGCACTTCCCACCAGGCTCCGTTCTAGGCCTGGGGATGCTGCCCTACACAAAATAGACAAAACCTCTACTCTCCAGATACTCACTAGAGGGGAGATGGGGGGGGGAATTTCTTTGTTGCTCCAGGGAACTAAGGTTTCTGTTTTTCTCTCTGGATTCGGAAGCATCAAAGGGTCAATATTCATCCACCTACTACGTGGCAGACATTGGTTTAGGGGTCAGGGACTCAGTGGCCCTGTGTATAGATTTTGGGGTCAGAAAGACCTGGGTTCCAGCCCTCCTTCCCCCACTTCCCAGGTGCATCGTGACCTGGGACAGTGTAGTTAAGCTCTCTGACCTTCAGTTTCCTCATCTACAAAACGGTCCCCATAAAACACCCTATCACAGGGAAGCCATGTGAATGACGTGAGAATATGAACTTAATTACTCCATATACCACTTGCCCATGGTAAATGGTCAGTTAACATGAGCTTTTATTGTTTTTATCACACCCAACATTGGGATTATGGAGTCAGACTGCCCGAGTTCAGAACCTGCTCTGTCACTTTACAACCATAGGCAAATGTCTTTACCTCTCTGTGACTCAGTTGCCTCATCTGTAAAATGGGAATGGCACCAGTGCCTGTGTTACAGGGCTGTTGTAGGAATTAAGGCAGCTGACACAGGTATGGCTTCTGGAAAAGGATGTGAGCTTGGCTATAGTGACTGCTCTATAAGTATCACCTGTTGCTGGGACATTTGGAAGCCAGCCTTCTGGGTGAGGATATTTGCATGGTTCAGTTTCAAACCTGGTCTTTCCCTGGAGTTTCAGGGGAAGACATGGCAGGTCTCTGGTGGGGGAGGGACCCAATACATTGTGACTCTGGTTGAAATGCTGCTCTAGTGTCACCAACTGAGGGTGCCCTGGGACTTGCAGCTGGTGATATGGGCACCCAAAACCTGGGCTCTTTCCGCTCCACCTGCCCCTTGATTCTCTCCCTGGGCAGCTCTGCCTTCCACAGTGAGAGGCTTAGAGAACTGAGGGATTTCCTCCAGTGTGGGACAGCTTGACATACTATATTTAGACAGACAATCCATAGAAAGGGAGAGTGGTTCCTAAATCCAGGCTAGGCCACCCTAATTTGGAGGCCAGGATTTACTCCGCTTCCAGGCCCTGGACCGCACCGCCCCCCAACCCCAGGATGCTCAAGAGCCAAGATCCTTTCTCTCTGGATTCCCTATGTCCTGAGTTCATTCACTCATTCAATCATCTGTTTACTCAACCAGTACTTACTGAGTGCCTACTGTATGCCAGGAACTGTCCCCAGCATCAGGAGACAACTGAGAACAAACAAACAAACAATTCCTGTTCCTTTGGGGCTGACATTCTGCTTGGGGAGCCCAATAAATATGTAAAACATATAGTTATTTCAGATGATGAAATGTACCATGGAGAAAAACAAGTAGAGAAGGGAATACGAAGTACTGGGTGCCATGGGAGTTTGCATTTTTAAGTAGAGGGCCAGGGAAGGTCTCATAAGAAGGTGATGTTTGAGTGGAGACCAGAGGGAAGGGCGATTGGGGCCTCTGAGATGGAGGGAAAGGGCTTTCCCGGCAGAGGTGACACCTGGTAAAAAGCCTTGGGTTGAGACAGGCTTGGAGTGAGGAGGAACGGGAAGGAGGCTGATGTGGCTGGAGCCCAGTGAAGGGAGGTAGGTCCTACAGGGCCTTGAAGGCCACTCTCAGGACATTGGCTTTTTTTCAGAGTGAAGTGGGAGCCTTGGAGGGCTCTGAGCAGAATGATGTGGTCTGACTCGGGCTATCGTAGGATCCCTCCAGCTGCTCTAGAGCAGTAGATTAAGTTCAAATGTATCTGACACAGTCCTGGAATGGGATGTGGAGATACCGCCCTGGACCCTGACTCAGTCATTTGTTCACTCAGTAGAAGATTTACTGAGCCCATCTTGGGTGTCAGGGTGGAGCTGGGGCCCTGGAGGCACAGAGACAGTAAGTCTCTCTCCCCATCCTTCTCAGTTCAATAAGGTAAACACATCACTTATTCAATTACTTGGTGTGAGCAAATGCAGGAGAAAGCAGAGTTGGTTGGAAGTGAAAACTATGACTTGGAAAGTTGAGGAAGACATACAGGAATTAGAGATTCCCTCAAACTAGCTTAACCAAAAAAAAAAAAAAAAAAGAGTGGGGGGTTATTTATTGGTCACTGAAAAGTCCACAGCTTCAGGCATGGTTGGATCTAGGGGCTCAGGCAGTGTTGTCAGGAATCCCTCCCAAGGGGAGATGGCCCCCAGCTGCTCTAGGCAGGTAAACTACCAGCTCAATACCCCAAGTAAGCAAACACCCTGGACTGGACCGGCTCTCACTGGCTCAGGTTCAGCCACGTGACATTCACCACTGTCCAAGGCCAGGGAACCAGCTGGCTGATCAGATCTGGGTCATGGACGCACCTCTGGAGCTGGATGGTGGGGGTGGAGGAGGGAGGTCATCTCTACCCCAGACCCGGAGACTGAGAGTTGAAGACGGGACAGGGAAGGGAAGCTCCCCACAGAGCCGGCGAGACTGATGCCAAATAACAGACGTGTATTACCAGAGGCCCCTCGGGGAGGTGAGCCGGGATGAGGATGAGTGGGCATTTGGGAAACACGGGTGGAGCAGGAGAGGGACCAGCACATGCAGCGGCAGAGCGGCATGAAAATCTACGGTGTGTGCCGGGAACCAGGGTTTGCAGGGTGTGTTGGAGAGGTGGGGACAGGGGTGGGGAGGAGAGGTGGCCAAGGAGTTGGGCTGGGGCCACCAGCTCGTGAAGGGCTTGGGAGGTCATGCTAAAGAGTTAGGACTTAATGGAGCAGGTGGTGGGAGCCTTGGAAAGCTTAAGGAAGAGAATCCTCTTCCCCCATCTTTCTAGCGGCCCTGACTCATCTGAGGCTGTCCTTCACAGCTCCATGGGTCAGCCCTTCACCATGCTTTGTGACTTGGGATTTTCCTGAGAACTTTATTTCCCCTCCACATCCGCCCCCTACACCCCTGCTCTCTCTCACACCCCACCTATCTCTAATCGGCCCTTCTTGCTTGAAGTCAATCCAGCAAAGCTCTTAAGTGCATGGGTTTGGGAGTCAGATGGGTCAGCGTCTGAGTTCTGATGCTGTTGCTTCCCAGCTGTGAGAACACTCTGAGCCTTAGGTTTCCCATCTGTCAAATGGGGATAATTGTAACAGTACCACCTAGAGTTGTTACGAAGATAAATTGAGAGAAGGCACCTAAAGTCTTTGCAGAGAGGAAATACTCCATCAGTGACACTTGTTATTATTGCTGTTTGATCTCACTTTTATTTTTGCTATTCTGCTCTTACCACTGTGACCTGAACCTGTCCTGCTGCATTTTCCAGCAGAACCTGTGGACAGTCAGCTTTGCCTGTGAGCCCTTTGGCTGGGTTCCCATTCACCTCAAGAAGAGCCCAGGAAATGGCAGAAAAATTCTGTGTTTTCACTTGATTGCCTCACATGGCCTGGAAGAACCTTCCCTTCTGGCAGTAAACTCCAGAAACCGAGGGAGGTTGGGCCGAGGGAGGTGAAGAAGGGGCAGGACCTGGGCAGCATAATCTCCCCAGAGTATTTACTGAAGGTCATGAAGAGGAAAGACAAGGCCAGCCAGGGAATGGAAGGAGGCTACTCCCTGGGGGGCAGACGTGATGGGGAGAAGGGTGAGCAGAAAGTGGGAGGTGATTCCTCCACCCATGAAACTCCTCCCCCTGCACAAAGATTGCCTAACAGATGGAGCGAGGCATAAGTAAGAGAACAGGGTGAAATCTTATTATGCCAAGGTATAATAAAGGAGTGGTTAAGGGCAGGGATTGTGGAGCCAGACCACCTGGCTTTGAATCTAGACACAGCTACTCACTACTCTTGACCTTAGGCAAGTCTCTGATGATCAGTTTACTCATTCATAAATAATAAAGTTGTGGTGAGAATTAAATGAGCTCTTACACTAAAAGTGCTCAAAGCACTGCCTGGTCCAGATCAAACACTCCACAAATCTGGCTATAATGTTATGAATGTTCTTGTCAGGTCCAGGTGGGGATGGGTGAGACAGATACATCTGGATTACTCCTGACGCTTCCAGAAATATTTGTTTACGTATGTGAATTAAAAATTAAGAGCAACCTGTTTAACTGCTCTGCCAATATGGTAGCTGCCGGCCACATGTGGCTCTTTTCACACTTAATTAAAATTAAATATAAATTAAAAACGCAGTTCCTTAATCACATTGGCCACATTTTATTTTACTTTTTTTTTTTTTTCTTTTTGCGGTATGCGGGCCTCTCACTGTTGTGGCCTCTCCCGTTGCGGAGCACAGGCTCCGGATGCGCAGGCCCAGCGGCCATGGCTCACGGGCCCAGCCGCTCCGTGGCATATGGGATCCTCCCAGACCGGGGCACGAACCCGTATCCCCTGCATCAGCAGGCGGACTCTCAACCACTGCGCCACCAGGGAGGCCCCTATTTTACTTTTTTTAAACGTGGCTTCCATCATTCTTAATATATTTCTTCATTTACTTAATCCAAGAATACACAGAAAGTAGTATTATTTTTTTAATATTTATTTATTTGGTTGCACGGGTCTTAGTTGTAGCACACGGGCTCCTTAGTTGCGGCAGGTGGGCTCCTTAGTTGTGGCTCCAGGGCTCTTTAGTTGCAGCTCGTCGCCTCCTTAGCTGTAGCATGTGGGCTCCTTAGTTGCGGCTCATGGGCTCCTCAGTTGTGGCAGGCGAACTCTTATTTGCGGCATGTATGGGGGATCTAATTCCCTGACCAGAGATCGAACCCGGGCCCCTTGAAGTGGGAGTGTGGAGTCTTAAACACTGGACTGCCAGGGAATTCCCTTCTCTGCCTTTTTTTTTGTTAAACGACACCCATCACCACCTGAAATTATATTATATATTAATTCATTTATCATTTGCCTTTTTCTACTAGAATGTCAGATCTTTGAAAACACCATTGTATTGCCAGCCCCAAGAACACTGCCTGGTGTGTTGTAGATGCCAGATAAATTTTGGAATGATTGGATGGATGCATGAATGGATGGGTGTGTGTCTGGGTAAATAAGGGATGGAATACAAAGATGGGTGGATAGATGGATCCAAAAATGGGTGGATGTTTGGGTGAATTAAGGGGTAGATAAATGGGCCAATGAATGGATGAAAATGTGGTGGATGGAGTAGATAGATGGATGGAGGAGTGAATGATGAAGGGCTGGGTGGATAGATTGATTAGTAAATAGATGGGTGAATGAATGGAGTGGATGGATGAAGAAAGGAGTGGATGGGTGGGTGGGTAGATGGATGGATGGATGAATGGGTGGAGTAGATGGACAGAAGGAAGGATGGAGGGAGAAATGGATGAAGGAAGAAGTGGATGAATGGATGGATGGATGGAGAGATGGATGGAATGAAGGAAGAAGTGAACGAATGGGTGGATGCATGCATGCATGGGTATGTGGGTAAATGGGTGAGTGGATGGATTAGATAGATGGAAGGATGGACGGACAAAGCAAGAAGTGGTTGAATGGATGATGGATGGATGGATGGATGGATGGATGAATAAATGAATAGACGGATGGATGTAGTAGAAGGATACATGAATGGATGAGCGAATAGATGGAGAGGTGGAGGGGTGGACAGAGGGAGAGGAGGTTGGATGGATGCTCTGGCAGGAAACATTCGGGACTCTGTCCCTGTCACTTTTGTTTTCCAGGCCGACCCTCACTCTTCCTGGCCCTGTGTGCCTCTGTGTCTTTGCTGGGTGGCCTGACCTTTGGCTATGAACTGGCAGTCATATCGGGTGCTCTACTGCCACTTCAGCTTGACTTTGGGCTAAGCTGCTCGGAACAGGAGCTGCTGGTGGGCAGTCTGCTCCTGGGGGCTCTCCTTGCCTCCCTGGTAGGGGGCTTCCTCATCGACCGCTATGGCAGGAAGCAAGCCATCCTCGGGAGCAACTTGGTGCTGCTGGCAGGCAGCCTGAGCCTGAGCCTGGCCAGCTCCCTGACCTGGCTGGTCCTGGGCCGCTCAGTGGCTGGCTTTGCCATCTCCCTCTCCTCCATGGCCTGCTGTATCTACGTGTCAGAGCTGGTTGGGCCACGGCAGCGGGGAGTGCTGGTGTCCCTCTACGAGGCAGGCATCACCGTGGGCATCCTGCTCTCCTATGCACTCAACTACGCGCTGGCCAGTGCCCTCTGGGGCTGGAGGCATATGTTTGGCTGGGCCACTGCACCTGCTCTCCTGCAGTCCCTCAGCCTCCTCCTCCTCCCCCCTGGTACAGTTGATGCTGCAGCCCACAGGGACCTCATCCCCCTCCAGGGAGGCGAGGCCATGAAGCTGGGCCTGGGGAGGCCAAAATACTCCTTCCTGGACCTCTTCAGGACCAGGGATAACATGCGAGGCCGGACCATGGTGGGGCTGGGGCTGGTGCTTTTCCAGCAGCTAACAGGGCAGCCCAACGTGCTGTGCTACGCCTCCACCATCTTCCATTCAGTCGGCTTCCGTGGGGCCTCCTCGGCTGTGCTGGCCTCCGTGGGGCTCGGTGCCGTGAAGGTGGCAGCCACCCTGACCGCCATGGGGCTGGTGGACCGAGTGGGCCGCAGGGCCCTGTTACTCGCTGGCTGTGCCCTCATGGCCCTGTCGGTCAGCGGCATCGGCCTTGTCAGCTTTGCTGTGCCCATGGACTCAGGCCCAAGTTGCCTGGCCGTGCCCAATGCCACTCGGCTGTCAGGCTTCCCTGGAGACTCTGGCCTGCCCAGTGGCTTGGCTCCGCCTCTGCGGCCAATGACCGACCAGAGCCCAGGGCGGCCAGTCTTGTCAACGTCTGAGAAAACCAAGCCTCATCCGGGAGCTGGGGACCCCACTGCCCTTCCTCTGCCAGCCTTAAGCATCGTGCCCGCTGCACCCCCTTCTCCTGCCCCTGAGCATGCCCTGCTGCACTGGACCGCACTGGTCTGCATGATGCTGTTTGTGAGCGCCTTCTCCTTTGGCTTTGGACCAGGTAAGTGGGAGTTCTCTTGCTGGTAACTCTGGAGCCTTCCACCTCTCCTAGTGGGAAGCCTGGGGACCGAATCCATCAGGGTCTCAGAGGGACTAGAGGTGGCTTGACCATGAGAACAATGAACTCAGATTTCAGGGCTCCTTGCTTCCCTGAAGGTACTTCTTCCGAGGGCACAGGCCTAACTTATGTTTGTAATATTTTCTTTCTTATAAAGGTCCCAAATTGTCTAAGCTTCAGGCCTCATAAAACCAGACTGTGCCCCTGGATAGCTCACTCAGAAGGGTTTAGCTGGAAAAGAATTTAATGAATAGGGTGACCAACCATCCCAGTTTTCCCAGGACAATGAAAGTCTCATGTCTCAGGAAACCCCTCAGTTTTCTGGGCAAACCCAGCTGCAGCCTAAGAGTCCTCCCTGCTCTCCTGTCCTAGTGACCTGGCTTGTCCTCAGCGAGGTTTACCCCGTGGAGATCCGAGGGCGAGCCTTTGCCTTCTGCAACAGCTTCAACTGGGCTGCCAACCTCTTCATCAGCCTCTCCTTCCTTGACCTCATCGGTGAGTCCTCTGACCTAATTCCTTGGCCCGGTTCCTTCAAGATCCAGAAACAACTGCCTCCAGACGGAGCCTGGGCCTCCATATCGTCCAGGTATAAGTCACAGAAAACCCCATGCAAACCAGTTTGTGAACAAGAGGTAATATTTTTGTCTTAAATCATGAAAAGAGGAGGGTAGCTTGCTTCAAGCCCCACTGATCCAGAGCCTTCCACAAAATTGTGGGCCAGCTTCCATGCTCTCCTGGCTCTGCCTCCTGTGCTGTGGGCTTCATTCCCAGGCAGACCCACCTCCGTGCAAAGATGACCACGAGCGGCTCTCTTCATCTTGGCAGCCCCGGGGAAGGAGAGCATGTCTTTCTCAGTGGCTCTCACTCATGTCCTGGGGCTGATTCTCATTGGCTCAGCAAGATCACGTGCCCATCCCTGAACCAATCACTGTGTCTGGAGGGCTGGACTAGTCTGATGCCCAGGCCTGGGGCCACATACCCACTCTGGAGACCCGGGGAAGGGGAGGACGGACAGCCTCACCCAACTGCATGGACTGAGAGTTGGGGGAGGGTTCCCCAAATGAAAATTGAGGTGCTAGAACAAGGAAAAGGAGGGCTGGGAGGCAAAGACAACAGAAGATATGACCTGTGAGCTTTCTACTTCATTCCCGGCCCCATCAGCTGCGGGGGGTCTGGCTTTTTTGACAGCCTGGGAGCTGAGGCTAAAGGGGGGTTAGAGCTGAAGCATCCAGTTCTCCTCTGTCCAGGAAGCCATCTCCGATTGGTGGTGGGGGGATGGGGGTTTGGGAGACCCGAGTGTGCCCCCATCGAGACAAGTCCATTCTCCTCTCTGTAGCTGAAAGTTTCCACTCTTAAAGCATAGGAGTTTAAATTTTTTTGTTGCAGCAGAACTATTCTTCGAATAAAACTTTGTGCAGAGGCTCCTCAGAAGTGTCTGACAACATCCAGAACCCTCAGACATGCTGTAAAATTCTCCAGGCCAGATAAAAGGCGAAGGTCTATCCCAGCCCTGGAGAGAATGTGTCTGAGACCAGCCGATGCAGGAGCCACGACCTTTTTGTTTTGTTCTAAACCAGCTTAAACTGGCTCATGCCCACCTGCCAGCTGGAAGGTCTTCTCAGATCTAGTTTGGGTGACGTCTTCTCTTCTTAACTAGCCTTCAAACCCAGTCTGGGCAGTGGTGGGGTCAGGGGGGAATTATATAGGCCCAGAACACCAGGGAAGGGTCTCTGAGATGCTGAGGATGCTCCTGACGCAAGACCAGTGGTCATCGAGGCCAAAGTGGGCGGGGCTCCTTCACTGCGGGGCCCCCAAGGTGCAGTTCTTAGGGTTTAGTTATTTTCCCATTTCCTGCAGCCAAGTGTTCCCTCTTCAAAGGAGGAGCCGTGGCGGACTGTGGGAAATACTGGTAGAAGAACCCACCCACCATGCCTGTCTCCCATACACAGTCTTTGGGAATCCAAGCTTCTCCCTGGTGCCTCAGTCTTCAAGCATCCCCTTTATGTGGGATGAATGAGTGAGAAAGAGAGAGGAAGGAGGGAAGGAAGGAAGGGAGGGAAAGAGGGAGGGAGGGAACGAGAGAGGGGAGGAGGGAGGGAGGGAGGGCTTATTAGAACTGTATCGTATCCCTATCGTCCCCATCTCACAGAATACGTCCTTCCCAAGTCTAGCCAGGCAGTTAGTCTAGAACCCAGTCTTTCTTCTCCCAGCCCAGCACTCTCCCTGCTGGTATAAGGATTAAGTGGAGGTCAAGCCGGTTAAGGGTGGCTGCTCGGAGGAGGTGTGGCCCCGGCTGTTAGAGGTGAGAATGGTGTCTGAAACATACTTAGTGCTTCTGCCTCCACAGCCTTCTATATGGAGCTGAGGCTTCTGCCTTCTCTCGCAAACCAGTCACACACCAAATTGGCTGAATGCTTGATTCATTGAAAAACCAATTCATGGAATTTCTGAAGATGGTTTTTCGGAGCTGAGCTTTGCCAAGGCTGCCCCTGCAGCTGTTGTGCTGCTGAGGTGGATGTCATTTTCCCTCCATGCACATTTTCAGGTGCCAAGTGTGCACCTCTGGCTAGTGTATGTCCAAGATGTTGGTGGATTTGGGCCCTGGCCCTTTGCCTGCCTCTGGGACAACCAGTCCTACTCCTGCTTTAAGATACTTTTATCTGACAGCGTGTTAGTCATACTGCAAATCTACCATCTAGAGGATCTGCTTTGGGTGAACTGATTTTCAGTGTTTGAGGAGTTGGCCCAGGCTGTGCCCTGCCCACACTCCCACCCTGTTTTTTCCAGGTGCTATTGGATTGTCCTGGACCTTCCTGCTCTACGGGCTGACTGCTGTCTTCGGCCTGGGCTTCATCTATTTATTTGTCCCTGAAACAAAAGGCCAGTCATTGACAGAGATAGACCAGCAATTCCAGAAGAGACGGTAAGGGGGCCAGGGCTAGCCTGGGGTGAAGAGTGGCATCAAACCCTGAGCACTTTGCTTAAGGATTTTAGTCATTACACTTTCCCTTTGCAAAAGAGTGTTTTTCTTCTCTTCCTGTTTTTCTTACTGCCTGGATACAGTGACTTTTGTCCTGTCTTCATACATGAACTCTTTTCCTTGAGTTGTTTTGTGTCTTCCTACAGCAGAGTTTTATGTGACTTTGAGCTCAGCTCATAGGAATTTAAAAATCATGCAATTATGGACTCATAGGAGGTTAGAATAGTTAGATCCTAAAACCACAGAATCTTAGAGTCATTGAAGCTCGGAGAAACAAAATACTATAATCATGGCCTTTTGAATCACACACAAAGAACTGTGAGCATAATCTACTCATTCAGTGGACGTTAATATGCCACACGGTATTCTGGGCCGTAGGAAATGTGTCTGAAAATAAGATGGAGAAGTTCCTTGTCCTCACGGAACTTCCATTCTAGTAGGGGAGGGGAACAGAAAATAAATAAGCCAATGAATGCAGCAACAAAAGCATTTCAGTTAGTGATGAGTAGCTGGAAGAAAAGGAAACAGAGCAAAATACAGAGAGGGTCTGGTTGGTGGAGAGGGAGACAGAGGGGCACAGGGTTGTGGCTAACTCAGAGTGGGTGGTCAGAGAGGGATGCCCTGAGTAGGTACCATTTAAGTGAATGAGACGGAGGCAGCCACGTAAAGATGAGGTAGGGCGAGGCTTCCAGGTAGAGGGAACAGCAGGTGCAAAGACCCTGAGGTTGGGAGTGTATCTGGCATATGCAATGGACAACAAGGAAGCCAGTGTAGCTGGATCAGAGAGAACAAGGAGGGAGGGGAGGAGGAGAGAAGATCAGATTGGCCAAGTGGGTAGGAGCTAGATCACATAAGGTCTGTAGGTCCTAGACAGGAGTTCAAAATCTTAGCATCAGGGACCTTGGGCTGTTGAAATAAAAGAGTACTGGTGGGGGGGGTGTCAGAAGGGACCTGAAACCACCATAATCCTAAGCATCCTTGGCAAATGCCCCAGGTTGCCTCTTGTCGTAAAGGGAGTCACCAGCGTCTGACTGCCCATTCTATTCCTGGGAGGCCCTAACAAATTAAAATAGTAAATCATTCTAATGGTGAGTTGGAACTTGCCTCCCTGCAGCTTCCTGCCAAGCCCCAACCTGGCCCCCAAAGGGATGCAGAACGAGTCCATGTAAAACTTCAAACCTGGTCCACCCCACCCCAGAGTGTTCTCTGCCAGCCGCACACTCCCAGTTTGTTGCATGACACCTTCTGCGGGGCCCTCAGCAGTCCAGCCATATTAGTTAGGAGACAGATTTGGCTGCTTGGAATAGTCTGAATATAGGGGGTCTGGGGCTGGCATTGAAGCTGTGCTTCAAGAGGTCATCCAGGGTCCCAGGCTCCTTCTCTCTTGTTGCTCGGCCATCTCTTCAGTATAAGCTTTTCCGCATGGCCCGTTGGAGCCACCACCTCCCTGAAAGAGGGAAGGGGAAGAGGAGGACACACAACCTGAAAGATCCACACGTCACTTCCACCTACAACCCTTTGGACGGAACTTGGCCACATCCACCTGCAGGGGCGGCTGAAAAACATGGTCTTCAATCTGGGTGCCATGTGCTCACCTAAACATTGAGGGTGCTGTTACTAGACATAAAGGAGGGACAGATACTAGGAGCCACCTGGAATCTCTGCCAGACCGGCTTTCTTGGGAGAAGATTCCAGACCCTTCCTCTGGAATAAGAAGCTAAGGAGGCAGAAAGGCAGGCAGAAGCCAGCTTTAGGGTGAGGCAGGAGGGAATTGCAGCTCAGGGGAACACTGAGCTGGACCTGGGGACTCAGGAGCCTGAGCCAGACCTTGGGGAAAGCAGGCTGGATCTTCTACAGCCTCAGGAAAAGACAGGAAGTTAGGGGCTTTGGCTGGGTCCGGAGCCAACTTTGGCTGGGTGAGTCATTACTCCAGTCCTTACCGTTCAGGGGGCCTCTGATATCAGAGGCCACAGAGAGCGAAAGAAACTCAACCGTGGGGAGCATGGGGACACGGGAAGCTCCAGAGATCCTGCAAGCAAGCACTAATGGGACCCACCTTCCAGCACCAATTGTTCTCAGTGCTGTGTTGCTTCCTACAAGAATCACATCCCCAGGAGAAAGTCTGATTGGCTAAGTCTGGTTTATGTGCCCACCCCCCTAACCCCCAACTTGGCCAGGATAGGGCAAGCCTCCTCTATTGACAGTCCTACGAAGATCACATGCAACAGAGGAGACCTAGAGCCCCAAAGAGACGAGAGAATGGAGGCTGGATGGAGCCACCATCCACTGTTGTGGGGTTTGCTTCTATTCGTGTCCTCATGCCGCAGATGTGTTTGTTGGAAATGGGGACCTGCAGCTTAACGGTCTGTTTCTTCTGCTCCTTTAGAGAGACATTAGCAACCGAGGGGCTCAGACCCCCTTGCCATCAGTGGCCACTGAGTGCCATAAGCATGTTCCTTTCCCTTTCACATCAGGTTACTTGGGTTCAGAAGAGACCTTTCCATTCCCAGGATGATATGATCACCAAAAGAGCTTTCAAAAATCTTTTATCCCAATTTCTCAGGAATCCGTTCATTCACTTTCAGCAAATATTTCCAAGTGCCAGCTAGGAGCCGGGCACTGTACTAGGCTCAGGGGACAGACCTGTGACCAAGAGACACCGTGTCTCTGGACTGAGGAGGAAGTTACATTTTAATGCAAAGGGGAGAGATGGATTACAGAATACCCAAATGCATGAATAAGATAAATGAGAGTGGGGTTTATATCATGAGGAAAATAAGGCAGGTTAACTGTCAGAGAGCGAACAGTGGATTTGGGGGCAGTGTGGAGCTTTCCATTTCTTTAGCTAGGGTCCAAGTGTACCATGGGTATATTAATGACACAAGTTGATCGTGAGCTCTTCATGATATTGAAGGACATTTTTGTGTACCTGTTATGTTCACTGCTCTATTCCCAGGGCCTAGAACAGTGCTTGGCCCATGACAGGCCAGCAGTGACTCTAGCTCTAGTGAATGAATGAAAGGATGCTCAACAAAGGCCTCTGAGAAGAGGTGGCAATTGAGCTGAGACCTGAATAATGAGAAAAAGCCATCTTTTCCAAGAGCTGGAAGAGAGTGTTCTAGGCAGAAGGAACAGCCAGAGCAAAGGCCCCGAGGTGGGAACAAGCTGGGGGTTTTGAAGAGCGAGAAGGAGACCCATGTGGCCGGGGTGGAATGGGAAGATGGGATTGGAGGGCGGTGACACGGGAGAGGCCGGCTGCAGAGAGAGGCTTGGACGTGAGGCTGAGCATGACATCACTTCCCAGCAGGAGTGACAGGAGTTGGTCTTCGTGCTTAGAAAGGTCAGTCCTGTGATGAGGAGAACCGGCTGTAGGAGGCGTGGGTGGACACAGGAAGACCGGGGGGAGCAGCTGGGTGGTCCAGAAGGTGGAAATGCACATTAAGGCAGGAAGCAGGAAGGGTCAGGTAGGAGTGGGGTGGGGACAGGATGGGGATCCCATGTATGATCCACTCCCATCACCCCCGGGGAAGGCCACCAGGCCCCGTCACCCTCTGACCCCACTTACTCTCTGCTCTCCAGGTTCACCCTGAGCTTTGGCCACAGGCAGAGCTCGGCTGGCATCCAATACAGCCGAATTGAGGTCTCTGCGGCCTCCTGAGGAGTCCATCTGGAAAATGCTGGAACCATGGCTTTAGCAGACAGTCTTCAGCTTCCTGCTTGCCTGGGTGCCAGAGCACAAGTTCTAGGTGGTCCTTCAAGAGGCACCCCTGCTCCGGAAGAGGTCTGTTTTGCTGGGGCGAAAGGGATGAAAATCTGAGAACTCAAAAGTCTTCAGGTGGAGTCTCAGGCTCTGAGGGTGCCTGAGGCTCTGCCTTCCTGCCTCAGTTTCCCCACTGACTCTGCGCATCTCTGCAGTAATGAACTTATGATGAGAACATCTTATGGAGACTTCGTTGCTCTATGGGCTTTCTCAAAGAATGTCGAAGGTACCACCCTGTCAGGAAGTCTCTCCTGGAATCACCCCTAAATCCAACTGAGGATACCATATTCTCTGCTCTCTTTCCATCTGGTTGGGACTTTCTGGGGAGGGGGAAGCCTGCGTTTTGGCTCTCAGATCTCGTTTTGTTCGACCCCTCTAATTCTCTTACCTAGAATATTTGTCATTCACCAGCAACTCAGATGGTTGGTAGGAGTTCTAGTCCTGAGGCTGCTGGTGTTCTTGCTCTCTGACTGGGGATCTCAGCTTTCCCTGTATGTACAATGGGAGCTCTGGACCAGGTGGTTCTTAAGATCTCTTCTGATGCCAATGAGCTGGAATTCTAAGTGCTGGCAATACCACAGATATTCAGCATGGGCCCTGCTCTCAAGTTGCTAGTCATCTCTTTCAGGGATATAGGTTTTAACTAGGGGAAAGGTGAACAGAATTCCAGAGTTGTGTGCACTAAAATCCAAGGGCCATCATAGTGCAGGTCACAAGCTCCAGGAGCTGTTTCCAGGATGGCGCAGGGGGACTTTGCAGAAAGGAGATGGGTCTGGAAGCTAACAAACCTGGTTGTCAGTGTGGCCTCCACCTCTTGGCAGCTAGTGACCCTGGATAAGTAACAACTCCCTTAAGCCTCAGTTTCCACATCTACAGAATGGGGATGGCTATGCCCCCAGGGGTGTATTTAACCTCTGTCTCCCATCAGGAGGGTCTTCATTTGGTCCCATTCAGCTGGGCAGGATGGACGGGATTTCTGCTCACCCTCAATACCCAGGTCCCCACCTTTGGGATGTTGTAAAGGGTCACCCCTGCCCCCCAAGGGGTGAGTCAGATGGAGACTGAGCAAGTAGCTCCTCTCCCACAGGACTCTGGCCTCCCCTGAGTCCTTGCCTCTCATTTCTAGATACTTCCCTTAGATCCGGTGGTGTGTTGGAGCTGGCTTGTGCTGGCTTGTGAGAGCTGATTGTTAAATTTTCAGGAGTTTTGCAAGCTCGTTGTTAAACACAGCTGCTAAAAAATTAAATTATTTAAATTTATACTTAAATAAATTATATTAAAACCGAGGTAATACATACTAAAAACTCATCACTTCCTTATTTTACTACATTTTGCTCTCATCTGTGCTCTTAAGGTAATTTACACCTATTGCATCACATGAGGAACGTGGGGTAAGGGCACTGCCCATCCCTTGCCGGGTCTGCCTTCAGTGATCCACGGGGAGTGTATTTGCACCACAGGGACTGGGGAACACCACAGATCAGGGCTTGATTTGTCGTTTTATTGATTGTCCAGTCTTAAGAATGTGATGGATACAATGTTAATAATGTAAATTAAACTTAACAGTGTGTTCTGTCCGTAGTCGATACATTGTGAATGGCACAAAAAATGGAGGGGATTATTATCCAGTTCAGCCAACAGATGACTCATGTCACTGGTGAAGGAGTTTGGACACACGTCTTTGTTGTTTTACTTTCGTCGTATTCATTAACACGAACAAAAATTTCAACTAGCGTTCATGTCAGAACTGCATCCACGCTTCAGTGACGTCAGCAACTTCTTTGCTGAGTCATATTGTTGTCAAGCATTTCTTCGTGGTCTAATTTTGTTAAATCATGGCTAAATTGCAGTGACAGTTGGCTTTGGAATCAAGAGGTTGGCAGAAAAATCAACAAAACCATTGCTGTGAGAATTAATTGGCTAGATGGCACTTACAATAAAGTGTTGATTATTATTTGTAAATTTGTCAATTTTGTGCAACAAACACATCCTTTTTTCCAGTAAAATTTACACACACACACGCACATGCACACACACACACACACACACACACATTTTTTTCCCTGGAGAGCAGTCATTAAACATTTACCAGCCCATCACTGCTTACAGCTGTCCTTTTGGCCCCTTCAGGTCTAATTCTCTCCCCAGGGATCCCCAAACCTTCTCAGTTCTCCTTTCCTATCAGCCTAGGAGAATGCTCTTCTAGTCCTAGGGTGGTTTCTCCTCTTTTTTGTTCAGGGTCATAAACTCATAGATCAGGTAGGGGATGTAAGTGAGTGAAGTCCACTGTGGTAAGACAATAGGGAGTAGTGAGGTCTGTGGAAACAGGTGAACACAGGCCTCTCTATCAGGGATGACTGACACTCAAGTCCAGCTGGTGCCTGCCATGAAGGAATGTGGGCCCATTGTGGCCTGACCACCTGAATTTTCAAAAACAAAAAAAATTCAGACTTTGGTGTAAAATTTCCTGATTTTTTAATAGTGGCAATTGATTCTTAGTTGAAAAAATCATTTTTTAAGCTCAACTCAACACACCTGTGGCTAAATCACAGCCTTTAGTTTGTGCCTCAGTTCTTGATGTCCTCTGAGATAGTCTTTTCTTCTGGGTTTTTGAGGATCCCAGCTTAAATCAGAGCAAAGCAAGTAGCCAAGTAGCCGAGTAGCCAAGCAGCTTGAATTGAATAGGTGGGAGGGGTGTTACTGAACATGAAGGGAAAGAGACATGAAGGGGAAAATGGTTGAAATCTCAAACATATTACTCTGGGACAGCTAGGTGTGTGACTTGAGTAACTGCTCATCTGTATAATGGGGATGATACTACTTACTATACAGAGATGACACCTGTCAATCACTAGTTCAGGGCTGGGCTCATCACAGGTGCTCAAAAATGGCTGAGTAACTGCCCCAACAGCCTCCAGGGGCATCTGGCCCTGGGTGAGGAGGACAGTGAGGGCAGTTCAGAAAGCGGAAGAGCATCAGAGAGATCTAAAATTTGAGGGTACCTACTAGGTGGTCAGAAATTGTGAGCACCAACCAGAAAAGTGATGTGATCTGTTCATTGATCTGCAGGGTGGGGACTGGGAAGCTCTCCTTCTCCTAGATAATCCCAGAATCACTTCAGGGAAGCTTTTCCCAAATCCTACTCTCTTGCAGAGCCTTTCACGTGTGTGCCCATCACCTAGCACCTTCCTGTAGTTTCTCACATTGCACTACACAGACTACTTACTGAATGCTTTAAAGTGATTTGCTTTTCAACTTAAACAGATGGATTTTAAAAGGAAACTATATTAATTTATTTGTTCACTCAAATGCATATTTATTGTGTTTCTGTTGTGTGCTGGACACTGTTCTAGACCCTGAGGGCACAGCAGGGAACAAGACAAAGAGCGGTCATTTTAGTGGGAGAGATAAATTGGAAACAAGAGCTAGCAATGGGGTGAGTGGAGAGAGAGGGGGAGGAAGCGGAGGGAAGGAGGGAGGGAAAGAGGAAAGAAGGAAAGGAGGCAGGGGGGAGGGAGGAAGGAAGGAAGGAAGGAGAGAAAGAGAGAGAGAGATGCGCGTCGGTTAGTGATGATTATCAGAGAGAACCCCTTTGAGGTGGTGGCACCTGAGCACAGATCTATATGATCTAGAGGAAGCCATGGAAGGAGCTGGGGCAAGAGTATCCCAGGCAGCTGGCCCAGCATGTGCAAAGGCCCTGAGGTAAGACTGAGATTCCATCTTGGAGGAATGCCAAGGAGGAGCGAGTGGAGGGTAGAGTGATGGCAGAAGACAAGGAGGAAGTCAGCCGGGGTCAGGTCATGAACAGCTTCCAGAAAGCAGAAGCAATTCAGACTTTCTTCTAAGCATACCAGGAAGCCACCGCAGAACTTTGAACAGTGGACTGACACGATCAGACTTAATACCATCAAATACCCTTTGTTGGTGATGTTTGGTGAGTACCAAGAAAAAAAAAAAAGAATGTCAATAACAGAAGTAGAAAGAAATCCAGTTTCACTGAATTCTCACGAAATACTGTCATCTACTGAGGGCTCTGAACTTAAGGCCTCCTCTGTGGTGAAAAAGGGGGCTTAGCAAGTGTGAGAGAGGTGTTCACGACATAGTAGCACCAACCTAAGATTGTGTCTGGATTGAAAGAACAGTGGTGTGATTCAGCACATTTATATGATGTTTGTGAACCATCTAAAATCATTTCCAGTGCCATGGGCGATATGCTTCTCAGTCTTTGGTTCATGCAGTGCTATGGTGAGATGATCAAGGAAGTCATAAGCACCAAGAAAGAGACAGGGGGCCTTAGTTACTCTCACCTCAGACCCCCCTGGAGAGGAGCGTTGGCAGTGTCAGCCTGGAACAAGTGAGACACCAGCGAGGTCCCCACAACAAGTGTCCTTCAAGGAGGAGTGAAGGGATGGGGGGATGGGTTCCTCCAGGAGAGGAACAGGCTGTGTGCACCCACTTAGCATCTTCCTGCTGCTTTCAAGGGGCTGGCCTTCCATGGGACGAGATGTGAAACCAAACACAGCCTATGCCTGAGGTCATGGGTCATCAGACCCGGAAAGGAAATCTCCACCCCTACTTTGCAGGTTAGGAAACCAAGGCTTGCAAGGCTGACGAATGACCCTCTCCTCTCCAGCTCCCGCATCCGCTTGGATGACCCCTCATCAGCACAGCTCTGCCAGGCTCTGTACCTGCCATCCCAGCGGCCTCCTGCTGCACTTTAACTGCTCTGTCCTGAACATGGTCCACCTCAAACACTACTCAGGGGGCTTCCCTGGTGGCGCAGTGGTTGAGAATCTGCCTGCTAATTCAGGGGACACGGGTTCGAACCCTGGTCTGGGAGGATCCCGCATGCCGTGGAGCAACTAAGCCCGCGAGCCACAACTACTGAGCCTGCGCGTCTGGAGCCTGTGCTCCACAACAAGAGAGGCCGCGATAGTGAGAGGCCCGCGTACCGCGATGAAGAGTGGCCCCCGCTTGCCGCAACTAGAGAAAGCCCTCGCACAGAAATGAAGACCCAACACAGCCCAAAATTAATTAATTAATTAATTAATTAAAAAAAAAAACACTACTCACCCTTAATATTTTATATCAAACATCCCATTTCCTGGTCACCATGTATTAACTTTTCTCCTAATACTCGAATGCTCCCCAAGGCAATAATTCTCTGACCTCACTGAGATCTTTCACCTCTAAATGCAGATCCCTGACCTCAGGGATTTTGCTTTTCCAAAATCCGTCAAGAAGCTCATGGGCTTCATTCTCCTTCTTGTCCAATCTAGATCCCATATCCCAACCTTAGAATCCATTCCTGCAAACACCCTCTTGTAGATTAGTCACACTAATGCTGGATTAATGTACACACCTGCTGCACGTAGGCAGAAAGGTCAGACAGCCTGACAAACAGGTTTCACTTGAAACCCAGGAACTCGTACCTCATACTCACCCTCCAAATGCTCCTTCTGCACAGCAAAGGAAATACTCAATAAGTGGAAAAGACAACTTACAGAATGGAAGAAAATATTTGTAAACCATAAATCTGATAAGGGGTTAATCTCCAAAATATATAAAGAACTCAAACAACTCTATAGAAAGAAAGCAAATAATCCAATTAAAAAATGGGTGATGGGGCTTCCCTGGTGGCACAGTGGTTGAGAGTCTGCCTGCCGATGCAGGAGACACAGGTTCATGCCCCGGTCCGGGAAGATCCCACATGCCGCGGAGCGGCTACGCCCGTGAGCCATGGCTGCTGAGCCTGCGCGTCCGGAGCCTGTGCTCCACAACGGGAGAGGGCACAACAGTGAGAGGCCCGCGTACCGCAAAAAAAAAAAAAAAAAAAAGGGTGATGGACCTGAATAGACATTTTTTTTCCCCAAAGACATACAAATGGCCAACAGGTACGTGAAAAGGTGCTCAACATCACTAATCATCAGGGAAATACAAATCAAAACCACAGTGAGATCACACCTGTGAGGATAAGTATAGTAAAAAAGAAGAGATAACAAAAGTTGGTGAGGATGTATAGAAAAGGGTACCTTCATGCACTGTTGGTGGGGATGTAATTGGTGCAGCCACTATAGAAAACAGTATGGAGGTTCCTCAAAAAGTTAAAAGGACATCTATCATATGATCCAGCAATTCCACTCCTGGATACATATCTGAAGAAACTGAAGTCAGTATCCCAAAGAGATATCTGCATACCATGTTCACTGCAGCATTATTCACAACAGCCAAGATATGGAAACAACCATTGATGTTGAGTTTGGCCATGTGACCTGCTCTGGCTAATAGGATATAGGCTGAAGGGACGAGATGCCAGTTTCCGGCCTTGACGTTAAGAGGCAGCAGGTGTCTCCTCTCTCTTCTCTGGGAACTTTCTACATTTGCCGTAACAACAACAACCATATAGCCTGGACCCCAGAATGAGAAACCTAGTACACACCTGAACTTGACCTGCAGCCTGCAGCAGGGCTGTGCCAGGCAACTCATATATCTGAAAGTGAGATAGCAACACTAATTTACGATTCTGGAATTGCTTATCACGCAGCAAATGGTGACTAATACAGAATCCACCCAGGTAGAAAGTGTTTTTACCTCACCCACTGAGTATACCGTTGCCATGCCTGAAAGCCCTAAAATAAAATAATAATGATGATGGTAATAAGAATAATACAGTTTTTGCTTTCAAAAATAGAAAATACTGAAAAACATAGAGAAAAATAAAAATGACCCAAGCCCTACCACTCAAATATAATCACTAATATCTTGGTGTGTATCCATCTATCCTCATCTCTGATGACAGATGAAGCTAATTAGATAGGAAGAGAGATAAAAGGCAACCTCCTCCTTCGAATGGTCACATTAAAACCTTGGAGCCATCCCTGACACCTCTTTTTCTCTCTCACATCCTATCAGTCAGAGCATCCTGCAGGCTCTGCAGAATTCGATCTTTCTAATCACCCCCTCCATCACCATTGCCACCACCACCACCACCATCTCTCACCAGGAATATTGCAACTGCCTGATACTGGCCTTCTTCCTCCTGTTCCTGCCTTCTCATCTGTTCTCCACACAGTGGCCTAAGTCGGGATTTCCCTGGTGGCACAGTGGTTAAGAATCCACCTGCCAATGCAGGGGACACAGGTTCGAGCCCTGGTCTGTGAAGATCCGACATGCCGCAGAGCAACTAAGCCCGTATGCCACAACTACTGAGCCTGCGTGCCACAACTACTGAGCCCACACACCTAGAGCCTATGTTCCACAACAAGAAAGCCACCACAGTGAGAAGCCCACGCACCACAACGAAGAGTAGCCCCCGCTCGCCGCAACTAGAGAAAGCCCGCGTGTAACAACGAAGACCCAACACAGCCAAAAGTAAATAAATAAAATAAATTTATTAAAAAGAAAAACCTAAGTCAGTCCACGTCACTCTTCTGATCTGATCTCCCCGTGATTCCCCCTCTTACTCAGTGGAGCACTTATCACCACCTCTCAGGCCCTCTGTGGGGTGCCCACCCTTTCCTCTCAGACCTAATCTTTTCTCAATCACTTCTAACACATGTACACTCAGACTCCCGTCCTCGGCTCTTTCTGTGCCCTGTGGTAGGAATGTGCCCACGACAGATACTTGTACGGCCCAGTTCCTTTCCGTGTGTTATTCTAAAGCTGTCTTCTCTGGAAGGCCTTCCCTGGCTACCACAGCTAAAATTCCACTTACATGTGCACGCACACATGCACACACGCATATACACACATGCATACGTACATGTACATGCACACACTGACACTTCGCATTCTCCCTTCCCTGCTTCCTTATTTCCCCTTGGCCCTTGTCACTCTCCAGCAGACTGTGTAGCTCACTTATTTGTTAATTTATTATCCATGTCCCCTGCAAGAATATAAGTTCCACAAAGGCAAGACATTTTGCCTGTCTTGTTTACCTCTGCATTTCCTGTGTCTAGAACAGCACATAAGTAGACACTCAATAATTACTGAATGAATGAATGGAGTGAATGAATGAAGGAGTGAATGGACGAGTAAATGTAAAGTGCCTGGAATGTTACAGATATAGAATAAAGGATGTTTCTTAGCACCAGAGACTTAAAGAACAATGTTTTTTTCCTTACCTTATAGATGCTGTAAAAAGTTTATACAAATTTTTAAATGGAGCATAATATATAAAGTCATAAATGTCACTGATAGAATAATAATATAAGTAATAATATAACTAATAAAAACAAGGAAATGAAAGGAAGAAGGTGCAGTGGAGAGAATGCAGATGAACAAAATTCCTCATCTCTCTCATCACTAGACATTGTTTAGGGGTAATAATTTAAGAAAAGCACTCTATGTTTATTTCTTAAAACAGAGGCCTCAATGCTCTAAAAATTGGTCCTCACATGTACTCTATTTGGCCCAGACATTGCTTTTAAATTATTTGAGATAGTGCCAACTTTTGAAATTTGGGTTGTTTCACATATAACTCCAGATTTCTGCCTTTTCTTGAGAGAGATCTGGCCACAATGGGCCTGCATTCTGAAGTCCAGCCACCAGGTGGCACAGAACAGCAGCCATTCTCTTTAGATGTGGCTTTGAACCCGCAGTTGGCTACACACCCCACCCAGGTTTTCATTCCTGGTATAAATATTTCATGGTAACAACGTAAAAGAAAAAAAAAAAAGAAACACAAAAATTTAACAGTAGTTATCTCAAGGAAGTGGGGCTTGGGAGTGTTGGGAGAGGAGAGTATCTCCCTGTTTTCAAGCTTTTATGCTTCATGTATATTCATGTGAGTTCAGGTACATGTGTCTTGTTTCAATAATGAAGGGACTAGTTAGCTTAAAAAAATCGTTAAAAAAATTTTTTTTACGTTAGAAAAATAGCAAAACACTGAAACATCTAAAGATCAAAAATAAAAACTGCCCATGTCCTGCCAGTTACTAACAGTATTTTGGCATATGTTCATCGAATCTTTTGCCTATGATGAGAGCTCAAGCTAGTTAAAAATGGAGATAGGCATCTTGATAGGTATTTTCACATCACTGAGATCATACTGTATGTCAATGTGGTGGCATGTACCTTTTTAGATTATCAGGCATTTGACATGGGGCTGAGTTCATGTACATATTGCCTTTGCCAATGTTTAAAATTTTATCAGCAATTTCTCCCAATGTCTCTCTTTTTCTTTACTTCTGAACATGTAGAAAATTGAATTATGTGCGTACCAAGTCAACATTCCAGTTTTCCTGGCAAAGACTGATTTCTGCCAGTGGAAACAGAGTGTTTTCATTTTCTTTCTTTCTCCCCATCGTTCTATGCTTTTCTGGTTTCTCTGTGTGCATATTTTCCCCCTGGATCTGGCACTGTGAAGTTGCTAAGTTCTTCCAGATTTGGGGTCTGATGCCATCCTAAATCTCTGGGTTTGACAGGCAGGGTCGGTGGTTACTGAGATAGAATCCAAAAAGCTCGTTCTGAGGTCATCTCTCAATCAGATGTCAATTCACGAGGTGGAAGAATTTGGCAGTGACACTGTGTTTGGACGCCAGCTTTCACTGCCTTCTCCCTGAAATGCTTCTGGCACAACGCTGGGCACAAAATAAGTTCTCACTATATCCTTGACAGTTGGAACCAGATCAGGTAACTCTTGGCAGGAGATTCAAAATTTTTGCTCCAAATCAACACTTCTTTGTCCTTTACCAATATCTTCAGATCTGAATGGCATTTAAAGCACCAATAGCCATACTAACTTCTCTAATGCCACCGTGGGTTCATTTTTTGAGGACATTTACAATGTGACCCCCATGGTAGCACCCGAGATTTCCAGGCTTCCGGGGTCACCCTTTCTCACACCGGATCTGAAGCCTCATTCCATACAATGATCCTGCCTGCCACCACTGTCTCTTTGAACTTGCCTGTGGGGCGGACACGTTCAGGTACATTGAAAGTGGGGAAGTCAGCAGGTGCGAACCTCAACTCTATTTCCTCTCCCACCGCGCACTTAAACCGTGCACTGTTAGTGGGAGGGTTCTTTACCTGGGCAGATCCCATAGCTTTTCTGTTCACTCTTAGATCATGATAAATAACAATATGATGAGAACAATGAAATGTCTTTTAGTCATTTCCAAGTGTAACAACAGTCTAAATTCAGTAATTAAAATGTCCAGGGTTTCCCTGGTGGCGCAGTGGTTAAGAATCCGCCTGCCAATGCAGGGAACATGGGTTCAAGCCCTGGTCCGGGAAGATCTCACATGCCGCAGAGTAACTAAGCCCGTGTGCCACACCTACTGAAGCCCGTGCACCTAGAACCCATGCTCCACAACAAGAGAAGCCACTACAATGAGAAGCCCGTGCAACCGCAACGAAGAGTGGCCCCCCTGGCCGCAACTAGAGAAAGCCCACGCGCAACAACGAAGACCCAACGCAGACAAAAATAAATAAATGAATAAATATACTAAAAAAAGTGTCGAGTCATGTCAAAATTCCCAATTTCATTCACATTACATCTCTCCCTTCCCCCACTCTTCCTTCACCTCCCCATCCCCCCTCACCGGACTCTGAAGAGATAAGAAGCAGGAAAGGCCTTACTTGGCTGGCGCTGTTAGGCCGCAGCATCATGCTTTCTGGACTCAGTGGGCATTTGCAGCTGATTCCTTCTCTTACTGGGGAGCGTGCGTGGGTTCTCGGCCATTCCCCCACTGGGAACATCTGAACGCACTTCCTCAGACGCAGATCCTTGGCATCCCGTGGTCCGTCACCTCCCCTTGGATCCCTCACCTTTCCAGGTGGGCCTGCCACTGAGAATCCCAAGCGATCCCATGCCAGCTGCTTCTGTGGGGCTCAGAACCAGTCCCCTGGAAGAAATTCACATCTTTGACCCACTCTGGAGCCACTTCCTGTTGCAGGTGGCAGTAATCCCTCATCCTGTGGAGGCTGAGCAGCCACAATCTGAAACTTGTAGACTGTTCTAGGCCTGGGTCTGGCACTGGTTTGTCCAGGAGACAGGAGCAGACTCTCCAGGTAGTTCCCCCGCATCTCTCCAGCTTGGCTGTAGGTGAAGAGCTGGTACCTCCTCTTTCCCACCACAGGGCTGGAGTGCTGGCAGTAAGGACATGCCGCAGCATTTTCTCCAAGCAGTTTCTCCAAAGCAGTGTCTCCCCAAAACCAGTCCTCTCTGTCTGTCAGCTTCTCCATCCTCCTCAGGGTAGGGACTGAGCTAAGGGTCTGGAAACCAATCTTGACCACCTCCTCTGCAATTCCTGCAAAGATGGAGGGGAGGGCACTTGCTGTCCGTGGGTGCTTGGCTTACTCTTGGCTTTTGTGGCTTCCACCGAACTGGAAGCAGAAAGGGACCCGTTCTCACACCCCGTTCTCACACCCCGTTCTCACACCCCATTCTCACACCCCGTTCTCACACCCCGTTGCATTCATTTATCCCTTCAACACTTGCCTGGATATTAAGGTTCCACTTCTCACTCTCTGCCTTGAAGCTTTGGTGGCTTTCTCCAGCCTGCCTCAACTCCAATATAGAAAAGAACTACATTTTCTTTTAATTCTCTTGTCCCTTTTTGACGGTATCATTCAAAGAAGGCAGAGAGTCCAGTAGATTTTTTGTGAAGGATGGAGCAGCAGAAGCAGACATCTGTTGTTTGGACACTGTCCACTTCTACTCACCCTCAATAGATGGCTCTTGAGGATTGTCTCCTTGGGGACCACCCCATCTCCTGCCTGGCCAATGAGAGCATGCCATCCCCTACCTTCCTGGCTACAGTGATTGGTTGAAAAATGGGGATGTGATCAAGCTTAAGCCAATCAGAGCCAACAATACGGCAAACTGAGAATAATTTTTAAATCCTGTAAGAGAGACTGTTTTCTTTTCTTTTTAAACTGGATTTCTGAGGGAATAGGAGGTAAGCCTAGAGCTGTTTCTGCCTTCATGCTACCAGCAAGGAGAGCCTGGTTGAGGATGAGGCCAGGACAGAATTTGGCAGAGTGAGGATGAGAGAAATAGATTCCTAATGACATCTTTTGAGCATCTCATGTCCGAAGTCAGACCCATTCACGAACTTTTTAGATATGTGAGTCGGTACATTTCTTTGTGTTCTTTTAAGCCAGTTCAAGTTATTTTTTCTGTCCTTTGCAGTCAAGAGACCTGACTGATCCAGAAAGAGGAGGAATTGTCTTCCAGGAGGAGAAATGATTAAGCATTTAATCTGAGACATACCTAATCTTAAATGTCTCCTTAGCAAAACTCACATCAAGACTCTCATCAGTCCATTCATTCAACAAATATTTCTGAAGGACTTCGGTTTCCCTGACACCTCCCTCACCCAAGGTAAGTATTATTATCCATATTTTATTGGTAAGAAAATTCAAGTGTCAGTAAGGACATGAAACTTGCCTGATGTCACACACTGGAAGGTCAGAGCTGGGTCTTGACCCCATGTGCTTTCCCATCAGGTTTCACTGGCTGCTCTGTGAGGTTGCTTATTGGATCACATTTCAGAAATGAGCTTCTGGATCCGCAGGGCACAGGCTTTGAAATCCCCAGGGAGTTGACCAAGACCATCAAGGCAGGGGTAGGCAGCAGCCTCTCTGCTCCCTGGAGAGCCTTCAGATTATGTCCATGTCACTCAGTGAGTCCGAGTCATCCTGGAATCTTTCATGGGACTTAACACAACGCCTTGCCTCCAGTAGGTGCTCAGTAATAGTTTAGCAAGTGAAGGAAATAATAGGAAAAATGTCTGTCACTGCACCTCGTGCCAGTGCTGATTCAAAATGGTGCAAACTGCCTCTGGAAAGAACTGCATACACATGCAATTCTATGTCTAAGAATTTATCCCACAGATACATTTGCACAGAGACCCATATCAGGGCCACAGTGCAAGTCTGGGCAGGTTGTGCCCTGCCCGACATTAAGGGGCACTTTTCACATCGTGGAGGATGGGGGTGAGAGGCAGATAACTTTTCACTGTCTACATTTGTGTATTGTGTGAACTTTTTCCTTTTACCATAGTCATATAAAACTTACTCCAAAAAAACTTATTCCAACGAAGAACTTTATGTCAAAACTGAGATGGTGGGTTTAAATTTCTTAATACATTGCTCGGCACATCAGCCATTATTATTGTTGTTACTATTTTTAAAGATGTACTGTTTGAAAACCCTGCAATGTTATTACACCATAGAGACACACAAGGGTGCGCCAGACATCTATCTACTAAAGAAGTGTTTTTGTAGCCACAGTCCTTGGAGGCTGTAATTTTTTTTTAATATATGTGTACAAATACACATATGCACACACCCTTGGCTTTTCCATTTTATTTTATTTTTTTCTAAATTTTATTTTATTTTATTTTTTGGCCACACTGCGCAGCACGTGGGATCATAGCTCCCCGACCAGGAATTGAACCCACGCCCCCTTTAACCACTGGACCACCAGGCATGGTGTGGGAAAACATCTTGGGGGTCTCCTATAAGTGACAAGGGCGATTCTTGGCTCCATCTTGGTCCAGTCTACCAACCTTGTCAATGGAATATGAGGGCTCATTTCTTGAGTGGTTTCCTGATGGAAATCAGGGTGAGAGTCCATTCTCCATAGGTGGTGGGGAGGAGAGCAGGCGAAGCTGGAGCTGCACATGGGAGCTCTTCCTACGCCTGGACCTCAGTGTTCTCATCTGTGCAATGGGGACAGTAAATCCCACCTTGCAGGGCTGTTGAGAGGATCAAGCAGGGACTCTCATAGATCAAAAGAAGCCTGAACTAGTTCTCTCTATAGTGAAAAATTAGAAAGAAAAAAGAGAAAGAAAAGGAAAAAAGTCCAAAATGGAGTTACCAAAATTGAAGTCACTTTTACAAGGTTAGATTTTAAAACTCAAGCCTCTAACATGTGTGCACACACACAGCAACCTAACGGGAGCGGGCAGAGACAGAGAGGGTGGGATTTATTTTAAAACAGTAATTCACGTGGTCTGATAGTGGAACCCAAGTTTGATGATTTTCTATGATCGCTTCTGTGATCAGGTCTGGCAGTACTTCTCTGTGACTTGGGTATAACATTATTTGAAGATCACATGTAAAAGCTGATGCTGGGACCTGCAGGAGACAGACTGTCGTTCTCCCTTCTTCCTGGCTGAGCGAACGTCCACTTTGTTCCAGCACAGAGCAGATGGCAGTGTGCTGAAGGGAGAGATGCTCTATCCCCAGTCCCAGGGGGACAATTGTTGTTGATCTAAATCATTCCCTTTTGCCAGCCATTGGTTTATAGGTGGGCAGATGCCCTGGTTCTGGCCAATGAAAGGTAAGTGCATGTCTCACAGAGGCTTCTGGGAGAGATTTTTCCTGTGTGATAAGAGAGAGACCCTCGAGAAACTTCTCTTCATCTGTCCTACGTTTGAACATAGAATGTCTGGATTTGTGGCCGCCATCTTGTGACCACAAGGAAAAGCCCAGGGGGAGTGCAGGGGCCCCCATCCTCCTGTCTGAAAAAATTGAGGCTGAATTAACTGAACTTGGGACCATCTAATTCAGGACTACTTGTTATGTGACACACTTTCTATAAAATACAGTTCACACCCCTTCTAGATGATAGGTTACTTGCAGCCAAAAGCACATGTGAAGATACAAGCCTTATGTGAAGCGAGTGAGGCACATGCCAGATGCTTCCTTGGCAGAGCCCAAGAACTGCATTTCTAACAAGCTCAGAGCACCCTATTATGAGTTGCTTTTGGTCTCAGCTATTTCTTAGTCTAGAGCAGAAGGCTGCAGACTGGCCAAAGGTCAGGATATGCCAGTTTATTTATCCATTCCCCAGGTGAGGGACATTTGGGTTGTTTCCAGTTTTGGGTGATTATGAATAAGCTGTTCCAAATGTTCATGTACAGGTTTTTGCAAGAACATAGTTTTTCATTTCTCAGGTGAAACTCCCAGGAGTGGGATTGCTAGGCCGTATGGTAAGGGTTTGTTTAGCTACAAGAGACTATCAGACTTTTCCCAGAGTGGCTGCACAATTTTGCATTCCCACCAGCAGTGTGGGAGACCAACAGGTGTTCTGCATCCCCACATCTGTTTACTTCTCACTGTTGTATCTCTACTTCCAAGCATAGAACCCAGCACACAGTAGGTGCTGAATAAATATGCACATAGTAGGTGCTCAACCAATATTTGCTGAATGAATAAATGGATGACTAGAGGCAGTCACACCAAGGGGTTTTGAGGATTTAATGAGATCATTTTGTAAAGCATTTGGCACAGCGCCGGGCCCTTTAATCTGCACTCAGGACCTGAGAGTCATTGTTAATTGTTAACATCCGAGGCCACCCTCCCTGGGGCCAGGGTCCCTGCACCCCTCCACCCACAGCAGGAGGCTGCTCCAGTGAGAATGCTCCTCTATTCGAATCTCTGGTTCCAGGCTTTGAGAATAGGAAGATCTCGCCCCAGGAACTGCGGAGGTAAGAATCCCACTCCCCCGACCCCTAGCCAGACCCCCAACCCTGCGAGCACTCTCTGAGCCCCTCTCCTGGCTTTCTCTGCTCCAGCCTGGGAGGAACCCAGGGAGACTTGGATCCCACTGTATTTTTCTTGCCTCCACACTCAAAGATGGGGGGCCCACAGGCCAGGAAATGGAGCAAGTCTTTGTTTTCCTAGCTGTCCCTGTGCCCTGGAGGAGGACACCAATGCCCCCGCACCTCTGAGGGCTCTCCCAGTTTAGTCAAGCTGTTTGGCCTCTGTTATCCACCCACGCCCACCGGGGACCTGTTCACCAGAATCTTTTCACCACTCTTCCTTTTTCACAATAACTCTGACCCTTTCTGCTATTGTTTTTCTAGGTTAATTGAATACGTTCTCCTTGCTGTGGAGGCCTGCGGATGGCGCCAAGCACAACAGGCCCAGCGCGAAGGGGGTCTGGGAGGCCCAGCCCACCTCTGCAGCCTGGGGCCGGCTCAGGCAGGGCCAGGGGACATCTCTGGGGGGCCAGGAATGTGAGCTCACCTTGCATGCATGCAGCAGCCAGCTGGGGTGGGTGGGGATGCAGGCAGGGAGGAGGGAGTCTTAGATGCCTTCTTCCCTCTTTTTCTTATTAGAGCAGATAATCCCCAAATTATTCTTTAGTAACTCATGTTGGTATTTTCTGAGCCCCCTTCTAACAGCAGAGAACTGTAGCAAGGTGTTGGGTGTAATTATAGAAACCAAGAGTGCAGTGGTTCTCAACCAGGGGAAACCGTGGCCCCAGGGGACATTTGTTACTATCTGGAACCCCTTTGGGTTGCTGTGACTAAGGGGTGGGGTGCCGCTGGCATCTAGTGAGTAGAGGCCAGGGATGCTGCTAAACTTCCTACAGCGCACAGGACAGCGCCCACAAGAGAGAATTATCTGGCCCAGAATGTCAATAGTGCTGAGGCCAAGAATCCCTGATTTATCACTGTCCCATTGTATGGATGAGACTGAGGTCCAGAGCAGTTAATTATTATGTCCAGTGACACACAGGAACGAAGGGTCAGGTCAAGATTTCAGCCCAGAAAGCCTGATCCTGCTACCCTCCTGTGCCTCCCGCCATTGGACTCATCAGGGGATGGAAGGTGGAGGGGCTCATTCAGGTTGAAGGAGGGGTGAGAGGTGGGGGCTGGAGTCCTGGGGACCTTCCACACACGGTGAGGGCACCAGGGAACTTGGAGAGATTCCCAGGGGATGGCCGAGTCTGTCACGATCCCTCTTCTCATCCACTTCTACCTGCTTCCGAGCTTCGGTGGAGCACCCCCAAATGCGCCACTTCGGGCAGAACCTGCGAGCTGCCCGGCAGTATCCAATGATGAGCAGCAGAGGGCGCAAGATGTCCTTTGCTGCCTCTCCACTAACAGCTTTTTCCTGATAAAGGAAATAGGCGTGCCTTAAAGAAAATGCGGCCCAAACAAAAAAGAACAAAGAGATCGAAACTATCCATAGTCCCACCTCCAGCGGCAGCTAAAATTTAAATAGTGAGTACTTTCTTCTGTCTTTTTCTCGAGCAAAGTTGTTTACGTTTTTTGTTTTGTTTTCTTAGTTTTCCAACACAGGTGTAATCACCCCAGAGGCATGATTCTGTGGCCTGGATTTTCACCTAAGGTCATATCAGAAGGTTTTTCCACTAACAAGCTCTCCATACCACCTGTAGTCACTGAGTGGCGGCGTTGGGGTGGGTGTAGGCATCCACTCAACAATCGGGTTTTAAGCGCCTACTGTGTGCCAGGCTGTGTTGTGCACAGTGGGGGGAATGGAGGCCAAGGTCTGGGAAGACAGACGATACCCGGGGTCCCTTCATATCCGGAGCAGTGCGGGGGGGGGGGGAGGGGAACAACCAGGGCGATGTCCGGGGACGGCCTCTCCGAGGATGGGACCTTCGAGCTGGATGTCCACAAGCAGTCAGCTGGCGAAGAAGGAACAGCGAGATGAGTGCTTCTGCCAGGAACACGCCTGGCACCTTTGGAGACCCGGCTGGGAAGGGGCAGTGGGCTGGAGGCCCGCTGGAGAGAAGAGAGCCGGCAGCAGCCAGACCAGGGGAGCCCCGGCGGGCCGCAGAGGGGACGCCCGTCTTCATTCTAAGAGCAGCGGGATGTCTCTGGGGGTCTTCGGCACAGCGGTGACGTGCTCTTTACATTTTTTCCTTGGAGCTTTGGGGAGACAGGAGGAGACGAGCCAGAAGGCTGCTGCAGACGCCCAGCAAGAGACGACCATGGTCAGGGGAGCAGACAGATCTCAGCTTTATCCAGAGCAGGACTTTTCTTTCTCTGTAAACATTTTCTTATAAACCCAAGCAAAGTAGAGAGAACAGTAAGATCGACCCCACATACCCACCTCTGAGCCCCAACTCCTGGTCCAGCTGCCTTCATTGATGGCCCACCTCACCTACCCCACTGGGTGATTTTGAAGCAAACCACAGGCATCATGTCATTCCACCCGTAAACATTTTGTAAATATCACCAAAATGAGACTTTTTAAAAATATCACCTCGACACCATTAACATCACTTCAAAAATTACAAATAATTCCGTAGTGTCACCAAAAATCCAGTGTTCAAATATTCCTGATAGTCTAAATTAGTTTTACAGTTTATTTGTTCAAAGGAGTATTCAAAAAAGTACAGATATTGTGAATGGCTAATCTGCCCCTTAAATCTTTTAATCTATAGGTTCCCCCTTCTTTTTTTGTGTGCTTGTTTTTTTCTCTTGAAGAAAATGGACTGTTTATCCTTTAGTGTTTCCCACATTCATAGCATTTATCTCCTCCTTACATCGTAATATTTTACTTTAATTCTTTTTAAAAATTCCCCTCTCTCCCACTAGAAAGTGGGATTTCAAGGGCAGCTATGTTTGTCTGTCTTGCTCAATGCCGTGTGCCCAGCACCCTGCCTGCCCCACAGTAGATGCTCTATAACAGGATGATTAACACAGAAAATAGCTCTTATTGTCCTTCTTTACAGATGAGGAAACTGAGGCTCATAGAGATAAAGTAACCTTCCTAAGGTCACACAACCAGGAAGTAAGAGCACTGGGATTCTTTGAACTCTATCTTTTAGGCTTAAGGATCAACTTAACCACCATATGTGATCCTGTCTCCCATGACTCACCTCTCTTCTTCTTCCAAGGATGGTGACCATCTGCAAAAGGGCCCAGCTCCAGAGACAATTCCAGGCTAGGGGCCTGCTAGAAGCTGCACCTCAGTGGAGGAACGAGGCTCTGTTGGGCCACCAAGGATGCTTGTCCTCCACGAGACATTCTTAGCAGCCTTATGTGTCTCAAGCTCCCTTGAATCAGCAGGAACCCAAGTGGCCCCAGAGGGAGTGGTTCCCAGCCCTGGAGGGCAGTTGGTACTGTTCATGGTAAAGAAACAAGAAAGGGCTGGCAGAGGAGGGACCCAGCAAAAATGGCCGAGGCATCCGGGCCGGGCCTTGTCTGAGCCTGCCCGGTTCTGTCCCCTGTGCTCTGGAACAGGCCCTGCCTCAGTTCATCCAACCTCCAGTCCAGTGTTGCTCCAAGTCAGGTCCTGAGACGGCAGCTTTAGCATCAACCGGGCCCCTGTTGGAAAGGTGAGTTCTTGGGCCCCAGTGAACTCTAAGCTCTGGGGTAGAGCCCAGCAATCTGTGATGTTCCAGGCCCTCCAGCCAGTCTGTCTGCAGAGATGCCTCGGTTCCCTGTGCTCTTGGCTGGGCCTCCTGCTAGGGCTGAGGCCAGGAGGGCTGACTCCTTGGTTTGCTGATTAGCAAGGACCATTAAGCCCTTCTCAAATGGGCTTAACCATTTCTCTGGACGCAGGGAAGTGGGATTACAGGCAGCTGAATCATCAACCTGAGCCCCACGCTGGGCTCCCGAGGTCTAGGCTGAGTCCAAGCATGCACTTTGGAGACCCTGTGTGCGCCAGAGCAGGCTGAGTGCCTTAGTGCCTCTGTCCTCAAGTCACTGAGACAGCTTGAAGTTCACAGCTGAGTTGGCTCCTCTGCCTATTGGCTGTATGACCAGACAAATCACAACACCTCTCTGAGCCTCTGTTTCCTCATTGTCTGAGAGCTCTTCCCTTTCTTCTGCATATTTTTATTGAGTGCATACTACATGCTAGGCACAGGTTAGGCACTGGATCTCCATTCTAATGAGGGTAAGCACACATGATAAACAAATACATAGATTGTGTCAGATAAGGGCAAGAAAATAAAACTGGTGGGGGGAGGCAGATGGTGTGGGAAGGCAGCAGACAATGTTAGGCAGTCAAGGAAGGCTTTCTGGAGGAGGTGATCCTTGAGCTGGGATTCAAAGGCTGAGGAGGAGCTGGCCATGGGAAGAATCGGGTTTAACTATTTTATCTACAACTACAAGCATTCCCCTTTCCATGCTTGCTGCACTTCTTACCTTCTAACATAGATTTTGATTTCCCTATTAATTTAATTTATTGTTTATGTCTTTTCGTTGGAATGCCAGCTCCACGAGGACTGTTTTGTTTGCCAGGGAACACTCAATGCTTAAAACAGGGTCTGGCACACAGTAGGGGCCTAACAAATCTTTCTTGAGTGAATGAATGTTGCACTCAGGGGCAGCTTCCCATTTCTTCTCAACAGTGAGCTTCCAGCAACCACGAGGAATTGATCAGAACAGGCAAAGGAGATAAACCCAACAGGCACAGGGGTTCAATAAGAGGAGACTAAGGATTTGTCAACCAGCAACTAGGTTCCAGCTGAAACCTATTCTATGGGCTTCTAAATCAGGCTGAATTGGCTTCCACCCCAGTTCCACCACTATATAAACTGTATGATCTTAGGCAAATCAAATGTCTTCTCTGAGCCTCAGTTTCTACATCTGGAAAATGGGGATAAATAAGAGCTGGGTCATTGAGAGGATTAACAAGATAACATATATTAAGAGTCCCAAAGGCCATGGGATGGAGAGGGATCAGGGCCATTGAGTTCCATCTTTAAAATGACCCACCATGGGTCTAGTCTAGGCAGAAAGGCAGATGAAGTCAGTACAAAGCTACCGGGAAGTCAGGGAGCCAGGTGGGAGGAGTGGGGGTCGCTTCATGGCCTTTGCACTCTGTGTCCCCTCTCTCTGTTGCACTGTCCCTCTCCCCTGACTCCGTCTGGTCATTCAAGTCTCAAGTCAAATATCAGCTCCCTAAGGAGGTCTTCCCTGGTCACCCTGTCAGAAGTGGCCTCCCCTCCCCTCCTGTCACCCTTGCCTCCATCATCTTGTTGATTTCTATCATAGCTCCTGAAGGGCGTCATTGATTTGCTGTCCTGATTATTGTCTGTCTCACCCTCCACCGGCCACACCCGCCACCAAACCCAACCATAAACCCCATGAGAATGGGAGCTCATCGTTCTGTTCACCACCTGAATCCCCAGCACCTAAGACGGTGTGTGGCCCATAGCAGCACTCAAGAAACAGGTGTTCAATGGCCGAATGAATGAGTGAGTGAGTGAAGGAATGAATTAGGACAATGGAAAGAACTCATCTGGAGAGAAAGCTTGGGAGGAAGGGAGGCTGAGAGGCTGTACCCCCAAGAGAGGGATTTCAGAGTTTCAGGCCATGGTGGGTGGAAGTGCAGGAACAGATCCCCAGGAAATACCAAGCCTCCTGCAATATTCCTGGTTTTTAAACATAGCCTTAATGTGATTTTTGCATATTGGGAGTAATAAAAGTGTAGGCGATGTCTGCTCAGAACACACTCCCCGATTCAATTTCCACTCTGCTCGTGAGCATGTTGTTAAATTGTCTGGTCCCCTGGGTTAAGAACGCTGGATTCGTAGTCTGCTAGAATCAGAAGGCCAGGAGAGGTGATCTAGTGCAGAACTTTCCAAATTCTTTTGACGGCAGCCCACGACAAGAGGTAAAATTTACATGGCGACCCAGTACCTGCTCCAGCACATGGACACACGAAAGTTATAGGAAACTATACTCACCCTTCTTCATGCTCTGCTATTCACACTCTGCTGTTTTCTATTTCCTTTTTTTAAATGATGGTCACAACCCCCAATTTGACCGTGTGACTCATTCAATGGGTCCCAGCTCACAGTTTGAAAGTCAGCAGGTCTAATGCCTTCAATTTACAGATGGGGAAACTCAGGGAGACCCGAGGAGGGCCAGTGACCTTGCTGAGGTAACAGCAAGTTAGTGGTAGAGTTCATGGGAAAGGGACTTCCACTTTCCTTCCAGAGTGGATATCTGGGAGCCTGGGAGTCCAGGGGACAGCAGAGAGCATTTAAGTGGAGGAAATCCAGCATCAAGGACAGCGATTTTGCTATAGTGTCCTACGTGCTCCACTAAATACTCTCTCCACCCCTGCCCTGCCAAGCCAGCTCCTACGTCATCAGGCTGCCTGACTGTCTTCAAGATGCTTATCGCCGGCTGACAAGAGGATATTCATTTGTAGGTTTCCTTGTTGTCTATTCCACCCCTGCAGTACCAAAAATGTAATCTGCATGAGAGTAAGGACTTAATTGTATGGTTCTCTGCCATGTCTCCAACACCCAGAAAGGTGTCTGGCACATAGTAGATGTTCAATACATCTTTACTGAATGAATACAAGAATAAATGGAGCAGCTGGCAACTGGCATCCAGGTTTTGATAAAAGTAAATCTCAGACCAGAGCCAGTTTACACAAATTATTGTTTATTAACAGGCAGCAGAAAATAGTCATACAAGCCAGTCTGGAAACTTAATGGACTGCCGGATCCTTGTCCTTTTTGAGGCTCAGAAAATGCTTTGCACAGAAGGCTCACAGGGGCAAAGGAACAATATTCCAGCAGCAGGATTTGTCTAACATCCATGGGGTTCAGAACCAAAGCCATTTAGGGATCAGACTTAGGATGGTAAAGGGTGCCACCCCCTAGATCAACTCTGTCCAATAGTACTCTCTGTAACAAAGGAATCTTCTATTCTGTGCTGTCCAATACACTAGTCCCCAGCCACATGGCTGAAATTTAGCTGGTGTAACTGAACTGAACTGAATTTTCGATTTTGTTTAAACTTTGGTTAGTTCACAATGAAATTGAAATAGTCACAGTGTGGCTTGTAGCTATTGTATCAGCACAGCCCTGGATTATTAAACCCTGTTCATACAAGCTCAGGGAGCTACTGTAAAATATTTTCTCCAATCCGCTTAGCTTGAGTAGCACTGAAGTCACTGAAGAGAACACATTCTAACATCCACTTTGCTAATCATCAGCCACCACTTTCACCAATGACCACTTATGTCTAACATTCATGGTGTCAATTAGCAAAGTCTCTGGTATTGACCAAACATCAAAGTCATTGCCTTTGGAGTGTGGTCTCTGATTCCTTGATACGGGATCACCTGTGGAGAATAAATTCTTGATTAGAACAATTGGCAACCACTAAAGTGGAGACTGAAATTAACTAATACAGTCAGCCCTCCGTATCTACGGTTCCACATTCGCAGATTCAACAAACCGCCTATAGCAAACTTAATACCGGATCCAAGGTTGGTTGAATCCGCAGATGCGAAACTGTGGATATGGAGGGCTCACTATGGGACTTGAGCATCTAGGGATTTTGGTATCCACAGCGGGTCCTGGAACCAAATCCACACTCCCCCACCCCCACCCCACGCAGGATACTGAGGGATGGCTGTACATTTACGTGCCCTGTCTCTGCAGAAGTAGCAGAAACATTTAACAAATTTTCATGTAATTATGGTTGGTGATAGGACATGAAGGACCTGAGAGGGTGAACAATGGGAGAAGGTTGTGGTTAAGTCCAGCTTCCCTGAGTAGGTGATGTTTGAAGTTGAAGATTTTTGAAATTCAAGACTGAGAAGGAGAAAGCCAGAGGAGGGCAATTGGAGAAAGCACTGCACACAGAGGTAACTGCAAGTGCAAACGTCCAAGGGTTGTCCTAGTTTGGTTTAAGGAACAGAACAGAGGCCAATGTGGAAAACTAGTGAGAGGCCAGAACTTTCTGGCTGTGCAGCGATGACAAGGATTTTGAATTTTGTTTCCCATCCTTTGGTTGAGACACTGGCAGGTACTGGGTTAAGCAAAGCACAGAAGAAGCCGGAGATTTCCAGTTGAAATGAAATCCTTTGTATATGCTTTCTGCTATGGGATCCAATTCAGTATCGATATTCTCATTTAAAAAATAATAATTTCCGTCAAGTTGAGGCCAGAATGCCCCAGGAAGCCTCATGTGGTTTGCCAACTCACAGAATGAAATCTTATCTAAAATCTTTTTATTTTACGCTATTAAGGACACGGGAGGGAGCAGCAGAGTAAAAAATTTCCCTGCCAGGCTAATGCACAGGGTCAGCTGGAGGTGGCCCCAGGGCTGCCTTAAAAAGATTGTTATTTGTGATTTCCCACTATTTTGTTTTCTGCTACCAGTAATTGAAAACAATTTTTCTTCCCTTCGGGTGAAGTTAACGGATTAACCCTTCTTTATCAGCATCTTAGATCTTTTTTGCGGTACGCAGGCCTTTCACCGTTGGGGCCTCTCCCGTTGCGGAGCACAGGCTCCGGATGTGCAGGCTCAGCGGCCATGGCTCACGGGCCCAGCCGCTCCGCGGCATGTGGGATCTTCCCAGACCGGGGCACGAACCCGTGTGCCCTGCATTGGCAGGCGGACTCTCAACCACTGCGCCACCAGGGAAGCCCAGCACCTTAGATCTTTATTGGCGATTTCTTCCCAGGGCTGGCATCACCCCCAGGTGCCCTTGGAGGATGTGGGGTGCTCACATTCGTCTCTGCTGCTCCTCCTGGCGACGGGCGGCAGGTGGCGGGGGCTGAGAGAAGGAGGGTGCAGCCCACAGTCCTGAGACCGGAGGCATCTCCCACACTGACCACGTGATAACCCAGGGAAAGGCCGACTCGAAGGGATGCTCAAGTCTCGTGGCAAGTGGTCCACTGTGCAGATGCAGAACTGATCAGGAAGAGAAAACTGTCAGCTGTCCGTGGGCCAGAAAAGAGGTGTCTTCCCTCCCTCTCTACCTCCCTCTCTCTTTTTCTCTTCCTGTAAAGATAATAAAGGGCTTTTATTTCCATGGTACAAGTTCTATACTCTCATTAGAGAGAACATAGGAAGTGCAGCAAGCCACTTGATTTTTGAAATTCAAGACTTAGAAGGAGAAAGCCCGAGGAGGGCAATTGGAGAAGGCATCGCACACAGAGGTAACTGCAAGTGCAAAGGTCCAAGAAATGAGCTTTGATGCTCTCTGCTCCAGTCCCACTGGCCGCTGGCAGGTTTTTACACATGGGAGCACTTGCTGCTCCTTCTATCTGGAAACTTCTTTCCCCAAATATCCTCACTCCCTCCTCTCCTCCCCATCAGCTGTCACCTTCTCAATGAGGCTTCTCATCACCCTACCTGAATTCAAATCCCCCACCCCAAACCTAGCACTTCCTGTCCCACTGTCTGGCTCTGTTTGGTTCTCCCAAGCACGTGCCAAGCCCCAACCTGCTCTATATTTTACTTAACTTAGGTGTTTGTTGTCTGTCTCTACCCATCAGGGATTTTTGCAATTTTTTTATGCACTGCTTTTTTTTTTTTTTTAGTGCATAGAATAGCGTCTGGCACTCAGTAGATGCTCAGTAAATATTTGTCAATGAATGAAAGAAGGAGGTAGAAAAAAAATCACCCACACTTCTCCTTCATAGTCAACCACTGATAGTATTTTGGTGTACTTGGCTAAATTTTTTTGGTATATATTGGCTTTTGTTTTCATTTCTGCAATGGAGTCATCCTGTACACAGGGGTTAGGCTATCAAGAAAAATGCCTCTGGAGAGAAACTGCAAAAATGCCCACAAAACCTGCTAAATTGCTCCCAAATGGTTTTGTCTACACAGGGAGTAGCTGGCTTGCTTTTAAAATGCATGTAGCCTGGAAATTACATATCTTGAGCTGCCAGAGTGTGATGCTAATTCAGGGGGAGATGCTCTCAGGAGAACTGGGACCGAAAGCTGTCCCCCCAGAGTTTCACCTCCCACTCCACACTCAGTTAATGGCAAATTGTCATTAAATTAGAGGAATTGCCTGCACTTTTTAATAATTATTTTCTTTTTCTTTCTTTCTTTATTTATTGAAGTATAGTTGATTTAGAGTATTGCGTTAGTTTCAGGTATACAACACAGTGATTCAGTTATCTATATGTGTGTGTATATGTATATATATATATATATACTCTTTTTCATATTCTTTCCAGGTTATTACAGAATATTGCATATAGTCCCCTGTGCCATACAGTAGGTCCTTGTTGGTTATTTTATATAAAGTAGTGTGTATATGTAGGGATCAACCCTCTAGTTTATCCCTCCCCCCCTTTCCCTTGGTAACCAAAAGTTTGTTTTCTATGTCTGTGAGTCTCTTTCTGATACATGCACCCCAATGCTGATGGCAGCACTATTTACAATAGCCAAGACATGGAAGCAAACTAAATGTCCATTGACAGATGAATTGATAAAGAAGGTGTGGTGTATTTATACAATGGAATATTACTCAGCCATAAAAAAGGATGAAATAATGCCATTTGCAGCAACATGGATGGACCTAGAGATTATCACACTAAGTGAAGTCAGACAAAGACAAATACCATACGATATTGCTTATATGTAGAATCTAAAAAGCATAAGATACATATGAACTTATTTGCAAAACAGAAAGAGACCCCTTTTTAAGAGAATATAGGTGACTTTACTTGCATATAATGGGCGCACATGCAGCTCCCTCGTATACAACTCCAATTTCAAATTACGCTTTTTCACTTCATTATATTGTATTCATTTTCTGTGTTATTACAAACTCTTCATGAATATTACCTCTAAAGGCTAAATAATCTGCCATCAAGATATGCCCTCATCCTGTATCCTGCTCAGCCCATCCCATATGCCTGTACATTGTGATTGTTTCTAATTTTTCAGAATGATGAAACACAGAAATGAACAGCTTCATGTACTATACTCTTGCTGGATTTCAGATTCTTTCTTTGGGTCAAAATCAGGGAGATTTCTGCAAGTGGGAGAATTGATGTCATTAATCTGACAAAGTGAGTAATTGCAAGAAAGAAAATTTTGTCCTAGAAGTGGGATTTGAGATTGCAGCTTGGAACCATGCCCTCTAGTTGGGAGCGCATTCCAGGGAGAAAGGAGCCCAGGGTGAATTGGAAGGAAAGGCAACCTGAGCTGGGGAGGAGCCAGGTGGAAGTATAGGTCATAGAGAGATGATATTAACCAAGATATAAATTGGAGCAAATAAAGAGGAGGAATAATAATGTTAAAAATAATAGCATCTAAATTTACTGAGTTCCTGTGAAGTTGCAGGCACTGTACTAGTACCATCTGACCATCATCTCTAAGCCTTTAATGACCAGTAAGGAAGGGATCCTTATCTTTCCTTATCATCATTACAGAAGTCAAATTGAGGCTCAGAGAAGCTGGCTGATTCACTAAGCCTCACACAGCTGGAAAGCAGCAGAGCCAATGTTTGAACTCAGGATGTTGGACATCAAAGCTCATTTCTATTTCTGTAACACCTTAAAAATCAGAATCCAGGTCAAAAGGATCCAAGGTGGCAGCCGGGAAGACACAGAATGGGCCGCATCTGAAGGTCAAGAATAGGCTGGCAACACAAGCCTAAATAATACAAAAACGCTGAGAGGTGATGACATTGACACAGAGGCCTCTATTCCTTTGGTCAAAGGGCATGGCCTTGGCTATGGTAATTGCCAGGTGTGACCATGGCATGGGGTCTTAAGCTGACGTCACCTTGGTCCACCCTACTCTCTGCCCAAGAGGCCCACCTGCATGGACTCTGCCAATGGGCTCCCACAGCTGGGTGGGATCCGGTTGGATTTGGCCAACAGGGAGGCTTAGCAGGATGGGAGGGAGACGTGAGAGTGAGGTCAGGAGCTCTACTCTGCCTCCCCCTACCCAAGGTCATGGCCCTGCGAAGTGGCCTCTGCACACGGCTCTCCATCCAGGTTCCCATCCCTTCTCTTCCCCTCATGTCTCCAGGCCTTGGGGTGACAAGAGAACCCCTATGTCAGGGGCACTATGCCTTCCGGTTTCTCTCCACCCTGCCCAGCTTTGTATAATGAATAGAAACCTCCCTTCAAAGGACCCTCTTTAATTATGTCCCCATTTCTTCCTCAGACGCTGACTGACATAGATCTCTCTTAGCTTCCATATCCTCAGCTTTCTAAGCCCAGATTACAAACTGGTGGACCTCGTGGGTTGAACTTGGGTGTCACACCTGCTGACTTGATCCCTGCAAACTTTAAACATCGGGAGAGCTCATGAATATGTGTTCACACAGAAGTTTAGATCTGGCCACACAGGGCTTCCCCTCACATGGAACTGTGGCCTCCGCTGCCTTTTTAGAAGCTTGACCCGAGCCCTCCCAGGACCACCCTTCCACCTAACCCACCTTTGCTATTTACATTACCTGCCTGGCTCCATTAGGCATTGAGTTTATGACCTCTCAAATCTTCCAGACTTCACCTGCCTTTAACCACGGGCCTGCTTGTGAGAGAAACCAGAACCAGGATCCTGTTCTCGGGTCTGGGGTGAGAGTTCGGCTGGCGTCGATATTGGAGGGAATGGAAAAGCAGTGATGGCCCAAGGGTTCGCGGCTGGGGTGGGTCCCAGGGTGGGAGGCGGGCTGTGGTACAGATCTGACCGAGCGAGAGAGACTGTGCTTTGATCGTGGGTGAAGCTAGTTAGATTTGGGAACAGCGGCCTCGGGAATCAGCCAGCGGTTAAGAGCTGAGTGGGAATGTGAGAGCGTCTCATTGAAAAGTCTCTACGATATTGAGTTTAGACAGCACGAAAGAATCAGCAGGCTCTGCACTAGAAGCCACCTTTGCCTTCCTCTCTGGGGTTTCCGATGGAGTTCTGGGAACCAATAAAAGGGAGAAGATCAAGGCCCTTGACCTTCTGATGAGATGATGCTGCAAACTCTCCCCTCCTCCCCAATTTGCTTATCAAGTTTACCAGCTTACACTCAACCAAGTGCAAGGTTAGGCCTGCAGAGAGCTCCCTTCATGATCAATAAGCCAAGAAAGTTCTCTGGAAGGTTCCCAACACACACACACACACACACACACACACACGCATACACCCCAAATCCCAGCACATGGAGAGAGAGCAAAGTATCCCAGTTCAGGCTGGGGGTCACACCACGTGACAGGCCTCACTGTGCTGGTCCTGAGTTGGTACACACAATATTCTCACGTGCAGTGTTCAGGGAAAGTTCAGTTTTGCAAGCACGTGGGGGACACTTTTCCACCTTGGGGTCTGCAGTATGATCGGGTGATCCATTAACATCTGGGAGTCAGACAGACTTCAAACCCAGCCTACCTCTCAAAGCTGGGTGCCTTTAGTGATGTAATCAACCTCTCTGAGCTGGTTTTACTCATCTGTAGCATAGATGCCGGTCATCGTAGCTGAGTGCTTGATGCTCAAAATGTGGCAGAGGACCAGCAGCAGAGCATCCTGGGAGTCTGTAGAAATGCAGGACCTTGGACCCCAGCCCAGACCCACCGATCCAGAATCTATGTTTTCACAAGATCTCCAAGTGATTTGTGTGCATGTTAAATTTTAAGAAGTATTGATTGAACTCCTAGGGCTTTTGTGAGGAGGACATGCAATTCATTGATTAGACACATTTCCTGAGCACTTACTATGTGCCAGGCTTTGTGGCAAATGCTGGGAGTACATCAGGGAACATGATCCATAAATCCCGGCTCTTCTGGAATCTAATTTCTACAGGGAGAGACAAACAGACGAGATACACACATAAATACATAAAACATGGGATGATAGAGAGGGCTGAGCAGGAAGCAGGAAAAATAAAGCAGTGCTTCCAGACAGGAATTGGCAAGAAAGATTATGATGGTGGATAGAATGACAAGGAGGTGACAATTGAGCACCTCACCTGATGGAGCTGAGGAAAGGGGCGTGTCGCAGGGGACCTGTAACGTACGTGCAGAGACGCTGCAGCAGCAGTATGCTTCACGTGTTCGAAAGATCAGCAAGTGATTTTTTGAAAGAGCAGAGTGGCTGAAAAGAAATTGCTAGAAGATGAGTTAGGAGAAACTCGAAGTCAGTGGCAGATGACGTATGACTTTAGAAGTCGCCAAGGACCCTGGCTTCTCCTCCAGTGAGCAGGGACCCACTGGAAGGTGGAAAAAGAAGTGGCAGCAGATGGTAAGTAGTCAACCAAGGGTGACACCATTGTCATTATAATTGTCGCCGTTATTCAGAGGGTGTGGAAGCAGGTTGGACTCACACCAGAGATGTCAGGTTCAATGTCCCTTCTCTAGAATTCCTTCCCTGACTGCCCAAGTTGGATGGGGTGCAGCCGTCCGAGCATCCACAGGCTTCTGAAATCTCTTGGGTGGGGCTAGGGTGAGGAGTTGGCCGGTCTTATTCACGATCGTATCTCAGAGCCGAGCACTGTACTTGGCACCTAAGAGGTGCTTAATAAATACTTGTCCATTAAAGGAATGAATGTATATTTACAAAGACCCGGGGGTGTGGAAGGGCGGGTGTGCTCAGAAAGGGTGAGAAAGTGGCTGGGGAGGAGTGGCGGGTATTGTTAGAAGGAAACACCTGAGCTTTGTCCATTCAAGGCGCCCTCTGGAGCCTGACACCCAGGAACAAGAAGAGGGCCCTGGCCGGCCCTGGTCACACAGTTGGGAAAGGTGACCCAGAGGCCACAGGGACTCTGTGCCAAGAAGTCCTGGCTTTTTGTGCCCAACTTGGTGAGGCTTCTGCCCTCCAGCCTCGGGGCCACCGTACGCCTTGGCCAGGCTCCTCTGCAAAGCTTTCTCCCCAACAGCGATGCTCGGCTCTGCTGGCCGGAGGATGGCCACTCAGAAAGCCACGTGGCAGCACTCCGAGAACGTAAGTGTGTACATGCTCTCGGACAGGGCAACCTGCCCCACGGCGAAAGCCCGGAGCAGGGATCCTCAACCAGGACAGTCTTGTACCCTAGGGGACACGTAGCAATGTCTGGAGATGTTTTTGGTTCTGATAACTGTGGGCAGGGGGGTGCTACTGGCATCTAATGGGTAGAGGCCAGGGACGCTGCTAAACATCCTACAATGCATAGGACAGGCATCCACATCAGAGAATTATCTGGTCCAAATGTCAATAGTCATTATTATTCCCTAAGGAGCCTTTTGGGGCATTTTTCCTAAGTGCCTACCCCCGTGAAATTTTAATACCACAGGGATACTGTATATACTATATGAGTTTATGTGCTGTAGGTATAGCTGTGCTTTATACATAAAAAGAGTTAAGATTTTTAAGCATCCATTGACAGATGAATGGATAAACAAAATGTGGTCTAGACCTACAATGGAACGTTACTCAGCCTTAAAGAGGAAGGGAATTCAGACACAGGCTACCACATGGATGAACCTCGAGGACATTATGCTAAGTGAAATAAACCAGTCACAAAAAACCAAATGCTGTATGATTCCATTTATATGAGGTACCTAGAGCTGTCAAATTCATAGAGACAGGAAGTAGAAGGGTAGTTGCCAGGGGCTGGAGGGAGAGCAACTGGGGAGTTATTGTTTAATGGGTATAGAGTTCCAGGGGTTTTTTTTTTTTTGGCTGTGCCGTGCAGCTTGCTGGATCTTTGTTCTCCAACCAGGGATCAAACCCGTGCCCCTTGCAGTGGAAGTGCGGAGTTCTAACCACTGGACCACCAGGGAATTCAGTTTCAGTTTTGTTTTTTTTTTTTTTTTTTTTGCGATACGTGGGCCTCTCACTGTTGTGGCCTCTCCCATTGCGGAGTACAGGCTCCGGACGCGCAGGCTCAGCGGCCATGGCTCACGGGCCCAGCTGCTCTGCGGCATGTGGGATCTTCCCGGACCAGGGCACGAACCCCTGTCCCCTGCATCGGCAGGCGGACTCTCAACCACTGCGCCACCAGGGAAGCCCCCCAGTTTCAGTTTTACCAAATAAAGAGGGTTCTGGAGATGGTGGTGATGGTAGGGCAATAATGTGATGTACTTAATGCCACTGAACTGTATGCTTAAAAATGGTTAAGATGGGGGGCTTCCCTGGTGGCGCAGTGGTTGAGAATCTGCCTGCCAATGCAGGGGACACGGGTTCGAGCCCTGGTCTGGGAAGATCCCACATGCCGCGGAGCAACTAGCCCCGTGAGCCACAATTACTGAGCCTGCGCGTCTGGAGCCTGTGCTCCACAACAAGAGAGGCCGCGATAGTGAGAGGCCCGTGCACCGCGATGAGGAGTGGCCCCCACTTGCCACAACTAGAGAAAGCCCTCGCACAGAAACGAAGACCCAACACAGCCAAAAATAAATAAATAAATATTTAAAAAAATCTGCAGCTGGGCTGGTGGTACTAGAGATCCAGGGAGAGCTGATGTTTAAAAAAAAAAAAAAAAAAAATGGTTAAGATGGTAAATTTGTGCCATGTGTATTTTAGCACAAAGTTTTAAAAGAGTTATATTTTTCCAGCCCCCCCCCCCAAGAATCAATTCTTGCCCCCATGGGGAAATAACACACCTACTGAGAATGCATAGTCGAGTGAGGTTCTTGTACAGGACACACATGTTTGGATATATGTGTCAGCATGGCTTGAGGAGATGGGACCTGAGTGTTCCTCCCCGGTGACTGTGGGAGGATGGTGGCCGCCCCGCCATACAGGACGGAGGTGCTGATGGAAAGATGCTCGAGGTCAGAGACAGCCTGTCACAGGTGCTCCACAATCATACTCTCCAGGTTTTCAGAAAATCCATGAGCAGCCAAAATGGCCCTTTGCTTCCTCCAGTTGACAGCTCAATGACAATTTCAAACCAACCTCGGGACTTCCCTGGCGGTCCAGTGGTTAAGACTCCATGCTTCCACTGCAGGGGGCACGGGTTCGATCCCTAGTCGGGGAACTAAGATCCCATATGCCGTGTGGCACAGCCAAAAAAAAAAAAAAGAAAAGAAAAAAGAAAAAAAAAAAAACAACCTCTTCACTAGATGCCAGATAATCCATGTCTCACTGCCCCTGCATAAACAAGATTCACTATTTCTTGCAAGATTCTTTCTCATAAACAAGAATCACTGTTCCCAGTCTGCCTGCAGTTTGTTTTCTTTCCTCTCTCTTACAAATTCCATTTTTGCCTTTGTTCCTTGAAGCCCTGTACGAATGTGTCTTCCTCATGTGAGAATTAAACAGCAGGCAACTAACTAACTAAATGTCTCTGAATTATTCTTTGACAGTAAGGAAAATATACCAGATACACACCAAGGAAGATTATGAGACAGCTACAAACAATGCCCCAGATGTGCATACAGCAACACAGGGAGGTCTAAAATCACACTGCAATACCATTTACAGAAGTTGGAACTAGAGGCACACAAAGCAATCACACATGTTTTGCAAAAACACACATACAAACAGGGTACATTCAAACATGCTAAACAGAGGAAAGGGAGTGGAGAATGGAGATGAGAGGCACTAAATGAATTTCTAGAACAAGACCTGGACCTTGCATAACCAAGGATGATAATGTGATGAGCTGAGGAGGATGACTGATCCAGCGTTCTGAGCCTGGGGTGAAAAACAAAACAAACGAAAAGAGGGAAAGTAGTCTATCCCATAATGCCACATATATAATTTTAAAATTCATACTCACAAAGCAATGCTTGCATATTTTAGGTATAATCAATACAGAATAAAAGACAAAAGCACAGCTGACAGCTGACAGTGGTAGGAGGTGAAAGTGGAGGACGGACTAAAAGTGAAGAGACACAAAAATGAACAAGTCAGTCAAGGGCTGGGACTTGTCTGGACCAATTATGATAACATGTCATTAACTGAAGAGTTGGCTAATCCCACTCTCACCACCCAAGGAACAAACGAGCCCCAAATAGTCATAAAGCATCAGGCCTCATTCACCTGTATTAGTTAAGACTCTGTTACAACCAATTGATACCCACTGAATTGGCTTAAACCCAGACAGGGCCACTTTCTCATAAAGAAGCTGTGGGGTCTCCCGGATCTGAAGGCTCGTGGCAGGTGGGGTCTATGCCAGCCCAAACGTGGAAGGCATCTGTCTTGCTGTTTCTCTCTGAGTCCCTGCTTCCTTCTCTGTCTTTAGATCCACTTTCTCTGCTTCTACTCAGAGAATAATAGCCATTCCTTCGGGTGTATCCTCAACCCAGACCAACATGCCACCATTTGCAAGAATGAAGAGCTTCGTCGGTTGACCTGGACAGATTTCTATGAGATATTCTTAAATAAGAGAAAAAGAACAAGGTGCAGAAAAGAGTGTGCAGATCCCATTTTTGTAAAACAAAGAATAGTTGGAAAAAATCCCAACCACGTGCATACATTTGCATGTATCACATAAATATAAACATAGGTAAAAATAGAAGGACAAATCAGGGTATTTTGAAATGATACATTAAGGGGTGTTAACCTGGGTTAACCTCATGTTTGGTTACAGGGGTGATGCAGGTGAAAGTGGGAGGAAACAGGAACAAGGGAACCAAGCACTGTACTAAAAAATGCACACTAACACTTGTAAAATTATGTATAAAGAGGAAATTAAGCAAAAGGATAAAGAAAGAACAAGAGAGTGCAAAAGAGAAAGACATAAAAATGCATCCAGGCTGAGATTCAAATCCTTAGGTCACATTCCAAATCCTTAGGTCACATTCCAAATTCCCAGGGAAGAACTCTGATTAGTCCAATTTGGATCCAAGGCCACTTTTGGACCAATAAGCTGTGACCAGGAAGCAGAATCATTGTATATAAACATGTCTGTTCCCATTTCTGTATGTAGAGGGGATGAGAGGAAAGGTCCAGTAACCTGGGGGGTGCTTGGGTAGCTAATCACATAAAACAAGTTTTCCACTAATTCTTTTTCTCTGAATTTCTAGGAACTTTAAGAGGAAGGATTAAAGGAGAAGAGGGGCATGAACCAAGTAAGCTCTGCACACAGTTTAGGAATTAACCAGGTGAGCGAGGCAGGGACAACATAGGCAAAGGTTCTGGGGCACAGAAGAGCGTGGAACCATCAGGGATCTTTCAGTAATTCTGGGTGGCTGAGTGGGAGGAAAAACAGTGAGAGACAAGATGAGAGTAGAGACATAGGCAGGGGCCAATGAAGGACCTTGGTCACCCTGGTCAGTGAGGAGGCCAGCAAGTTTACAGGACGGATCACATAGAGTCTGGCATGCCATTGTAAGGACTAAGCTTTTCCTGGAATGAGATGAAATCCACTGGTGGGCTTTGAGCAGAGATAGCACATAGTCAGACTTAGGTTCTCACAGGAAGGAGGTGCCACTGATATTTGCTCCCCAAACTCAGCCAGGCCATACGACAGACTGATGTATGTTACTTCTTCTCTGGAGCAGCTTCTAAGGTAAGAATTCAGCCTGTCACCCCGAAATACAGCAGGCCATTAGCCTCCCAGCTTAATCAGATCTTTCCTATGCTATTAAGCAATTTGGGGCCATTTCTAGAGAAGATTTTGTTATTTCCCTAAATCTCTGGCTGCTTCATTTAGATCTGGTGTTTAGGCGGAATGCAATTAACACATTCCAAACCTGGTTTCCCCTGAAATCCAATCAATTGTAACTCGTTTTGAAATCATGCCGCTTTCTCTAATTGTGAGCTGCGGCCTCCACAGAATAGCGATTTAAGTCAATTATTGCCTCGCCTGCATGAAAATTGTGCTATTTATGTTGGCAGTTCCCCCACATTACTGATGAGCTTCCTCCAGCTAATGGAATAATGAAAACACAAAACAGATTTACCGTTCTTAATAAGAAAGAGAGATAATGAAGGCAAATTAAAATGGAAGCTCAGATCTGCGTGGTGAACAGGTAATGCAGTTTCTCCTTTTAAATTAACACTCGAATTCTCAAATGCTGATGGCAGGGGGTGGGGAGGAATGCAAAAGTCTCTTAGACACAAGTGTGCCACTCGGGTTTGGTTCGGGAGATCATGGTCTTCCTTTGCACGTCCTGGGTTTTAGTTATGGGACGCTGTGAGGAGCCAACCCCACTGGTGCGCGGTTCCTCCATCCCCACCCCTGCACCCCCCTTTACTAGAGTAAACTCACTTTCCACCAACCACCAGGTTTGGCTCATTACATGCATTAGGTCATTTAATCCTCCCCAAATTCTACAAGCTTGGTGGTGTTATTATCACCATTTTACATTAGAGGAACTTGGGGTTAAATCATGGGTGCAAGGTTTAAAGCTGCATGTGAATCTAGACCAGAGTTTCTCAGCTTTGGCACTATAGTCATTTGGGGCCGGATAACTCTTTGTAGGGGGACGGGCGCCCCTGTCCCCCAGGTGTGACAACCAAAACCTCTCCAGACATTGCCAGATGTTCTCTGAAGGGCAATATCATCGGTGAGGCCCACTGATCTAGAGTCTGGGCGTTCACCCATCACCCAGGCAGCCTCTCTTGCCAGAAAGGGCAAGCAATGTGGGGTTGGGTTGTGGGAGACTGGAGTCTGCATCCTGCCCCTGCCTCACTGTGGGATCCAGGACAAATCATGGCCCCTCGTGTGGGCCTGGGTTTCCTGACCTGTCAAATGGGTGTAATAACACCACAACCTGGAATCTGGTTTGGCTCAAGAGCTTTGGCCAAGGTCATAGACAATCTGGTCAAGTGAGAAGCAGCAGTCCAAGGGGAGGGTAGAGAGAAGAGGATCAGAGAGATACCAGGGGCCAGGCAAGCCAGCTGGGGGGTCCAGTCTGACAAGAGGTAAGGCCAGCTGAGGCCAGGGAGGGCCAGTAGCTGGCAAAGGCAGGGCCGGACTCTGGGAGGCCAGGAGAGTTAGACCCTCCCCCACCCCCTTCCCTGCCTCCCACCCCTCCCTCCCTACCCTCTTCCACCTCCTCTGCGCCAGCCATTCAGTGTCATATACCCAGTTACCCCTGCACTTCTGCTGTGCACTTTCTCCTGTACTATGGCAGGTGCTTCTGAGTGCCGCTGTGGAGGTTACCAGAATCACAACAGTGATCACAATAAATATGAAAATGGTAGCAATGCATATGAAGTGCCATGCTAAACCCTTCACGTGCATCATGCCATGAGGTCCTCCCAATGGCTCTGTATTCTTATCCATATTAGCCCAGTGGGACTGCCCATTGCTAAGTACCCCAGAGGATGAGGAGAGAGAACAGAGTCCTCTGAGGCCAAGGAAAAAGAAAGAGAAAAGGGACATTTGCTAGTACCAGCTGCCATTTATTGAGTGCATACTCTATGCCAGGCCTTATCCTAAGTACCTTAAATGGTTTCACTCATTCACTGCTCACCATAACTTTTTATCTCCATTTCATCGAGAGGCACAGAGAGGTTAAGCCAGTTGCCAAGTTTGCACAGCTAATAAGTGGTAGAGCTATGATTTGAACCCAGGTGACCTGGCTCCAGAGTCTGTGCCCTTGACCTCTGCCCCTTAGAGCCGATGGCTGCGAAGTCCACCTGGGGAATTTAGGCCCTAATCTTACCAAAGGTTTTGTAACTTAACCTTCGCGTGAGTGGTTGGGGCTTCCTGTCCGGAAGGGACCACATGGGAACAGGATGCCTCATCAGGAGGGGACTGTGGATGGGTAAGAATGGCCTCCCATGACTCAAGCTCTCCCAGACCACAGGATATTTGCACAGGACTTGGATGGATGCACCAAGAAGGACTGAGTTTGGCTTTCCCTACAGTTCTCTGGAGACCAAAGGCAAGTTGCTTAATAAAAAAAAGCAAAAAATTACCTGAGTTTGTGGACCAAGAATAATCGAAGGACAGCGCTCCATCAGTCAGAAAAGGGCCCAGCGTGAAGGTTGGCACGGACCAGGTGCTTTGTAATTGTTAGCTCCTGCCCTCCTTCCTTACCACTCCACCCCACCCCCAGCTTGGCTGGTCCTGCGGCTGGGGGTCTGTTTGGAGTAGTTTTGCGGTCTTCTGACAACCCCCATCTCTCACTTGCCACAGACCACTCTCCCTTGGTGACTGTCTTTTCGGAGGCCAATGCTGAGCTGTGTGACCTTGGGCAGGCTGCTCAACCTCTCTGAGCATCCACTTCCTGGGGGGTTGGGCAGGATCTGCGGACTCCCTTCCAGCTCTAAAGTTCTCGGAATCTCCACTCTGCTCCCTCTGGCCACCCTCTTCTCTCCTCTTCTCCTCCCCCCTCCTCCACCTCTATCTGTCCTCTCTCCTCTGTCTGCACTATTCTCCACATACCTCTGCCCACAGCTCCAAGCCTCTATCTGGATCATGATTTCCCAGGGCTGGGGGGCAGGACAGCAAAGAGAAGACCCCTTTCTTTTCTGACAGGTTCAGGCTAGATACCAGGGCACTCGGCTTGCCTTTTCCAGAACTTTCTAGCACAGGTAGAGCTCTGCTGACATCTGGTTGGCAAGCTAAATATTTACGGAGCTCCTAAGATTTCCCGCCACATTAAGCCCATTGCTTTATCTCCTGTCTGCACACAGCCCTTCTCTGTTCACCTTGGGTCAGGCATTTCCCAGAATCCTCTGGGTTCCAGGCAGCATCTCTCAGGAGGGTGATGAAACCACGTCCGCCTCTAATCACTTCCAGTAATAATAATAGTTCCTGACGTTGTATAGGATTTCTCAAAGCCCGCTCGCACACGTTATCTCACTCGCTTCTCACAATAACCCCGAGCCTTAGACTTTCTTTTGAGTCCCTTTTTAGAGAGCGCTGCTAAGCCACCTGCTGCCCGGCCCCCAGCCAGAGCCATGAGCAGCCTTTCTTGGGCCATCCGCAGTGGCCAAGGGCCAGCTCATCCAGTTTCAGCTCATCCGTGGGCCCCAGGACAAGAGTATAAATGGAGGCCCACATACCCCATGCCTAATATGGAAAAGGTATAAACAAAGCTAAGCATTTTATTTTTCCTCCTACCTTGACAAATATGTCTGGAAGGCCAGGTTTGAATGTAGAGATCTCAGACTCCTCACAGTTTCATGCTGGAATGTGCTAGAAGCCATATTATACATGGCCTTTTTAGTTTCATGAGCCAATAACTTTTCTTTATGCTTTAGTCACTTACGTTTTTGCCACTTATGACTAGAAGTCCTGATAACACATCGCTGTGGAAGATAGACCAGAGGCCAGGAAGGTGGCTCAGTTGTCCCCTTGTGAACTGTGAAGGTCAGAGGTCCACAGTAATTTATGACCAGACCTTTTAGATAAAGAAATAGCGATAGGAAGTTGATCAAAGAAGGGCACCAAGAAAATGTATAAATCCCTGAAGAACACGCACACACACGACACTTTTTTTTTTTTTTTTTTTAAATTTATGGCTGTGTTGTGTCTTCGTTTCTGTGCGAGGGCTTTCTCTAGTTGTGGCAAGTGGGGGCCACTCCTCATCGCGGTGCATGGGCCTTTCCCTATCGCAGCCTCTTTTTTGTTGCGGAGCACAGGCTCCAGACACGCAGGCTCAGTAATTGTGGCTCATGGGGCCAGCTGCTCCGTGGCATGTGGGATCTTCCCAGACCAGGGCTCGAACCCGTGTGTCCTGCATTGGCAGGCGGACTCTCAACCACTGCGCCACCAGGGAAGCCCCGACGACACTTTTTTAAGATAAGAAAATAAGGCAGAAATACCGTGGGTTTACTCTCATAGACTATCAAAACTCATCTGGTACAACCTCTTTGTTCTACAAATGAGGAAATGGAGACTCAGAAAGAGACAGTGACTTGCTCAAGGTCTCACAGCTCCTGAACAGCAAGAATCATTCATCAAATCAGCAAATATTTATTGATCACAAATACTTATTGATCACATACTGTGCCCCAGATGTTTTGGGGAGCATAGGGATACCACAGGGCAGAGGTCAGCAAACTGTGGCCCCTCTGTTTTTACAAATAAAGTTTTATCGACACACAGCCCTGTTGATTGGTTTCTGTATTGTCTGTGACTGTTTGTGTTGCAGGGGTACTGCTGAATAGCTACAACAGAGACTACGTATCATGAGAGGGTTGGGCTCAATCTTGGGTTCTGACCACCTACAAGGTGATATACCACATCTCGAAGCTTCCACCATCCTCATTGGAAGACCCAAGGACCCTTGGGTCAGCAGGGCAGGCTTTCCGGCTCCTCTCCCCACCCTTAGAAGAGGCCAGGGCAGCAATCTTGACTTCAGAATCTTTATTGGAAAATAAACACTGTTAATGTACAAGAAATCCATCCAAGGGTCCAGTCAAAACATCCCCGTGTGGGATTGATGCCATTCTAATGGACTCCAGATGTCCCCTGGCCTCGGGGTCCCGGTGACCTGAAGGAGGGAGGAAGGTCCTGGGGGAAGAGACATGGTGGATTTAGAACCCAAAGAGGCATCTTTATCACCCCAATTTCTTTCTAGTGGAGAAGTTTGGGGTACTCCCTAACCCTGCCCTGCTCACAAGACCCCGTTGATCTCTTCCCTCAGTGGTCTCTACAGCCCCCTTCTCTTGAGTTTATTCATCCGACCAAAGGAAATACCCAGCCCCGGGGGTTAGGATTCTACTCAGAATCAGAGCCGAGGGTGACTTCCTGCTGACCAGGCTGAGCTGGAGTTCTGAGTCTCTGCCAAAGCCAGCCAGTGTGGGAGAGAGAATTGTGGAAGGAGCTGGGGATGAGGGACAGGGGGCTAGTTATGGATGGAGAGGGCCAGAGAGAAGTATCAGAGCCCAGAAAGGAAGACACCATACTGGGGGTTGGAAAGGCGACCCCAGAAATGGCTCTATTGGTAATGATTTTAAAGATTACTGTTCGAAATCACCATTTAAATACCTCTTCACTCACTCCTCCATTAAAATACCTGAGCTGGCCCCAACTCTTTCTCTCCCAGGCCTCATTTCCTGCCACACTGCCCATCACCCACTGAGCTCCAGCAACACTCGGTCTGCTTGCTGTTCCTCCAATGGGACAAGGATCGCCCTGCCTCCAGGCCTTTGCAGCTGCTGGTTCCACCGCCTGGAGAGCCCGTTCCTTAACCGTCTCCAAGGCTGGCTCACTTTATTTGGATGTCATTCCCCAGCGATGCTTTCCCTGTTCTGCTTAGAACGCCTGCCTCTTCCCCATCTCATTCTTCTATCTCTTAAATTGTTTCATCTTTTTTTCATAGCATTTCTCTACCTGCTATTAGATGGTGTATTTCATTGTCTGTGTATTCATATTTTTCCACGTCTCTCCGAGCTAGGCTGTACGTGCCACACAGGGACTGCGTCTTGTTCGCTGCTTTGTCTCCAGCACTTAGATCGGGGCCTGGCACTCACAAGGTGCTCAGTCAATCTTTCTTGAAAAATCACTGTGCTAATACATTCTTTTTTTTTTTTTTTTTTTTTTTTTTTTTACAATTTAAAAATATTTATTGATTCATTCTTTCCAGAGCATTTTTTTCAAACAATTCACCAAAGGCCAATACTCCCCTCTGCTCTCAATGCTAAGCAATCTTTTCCACCCAAAATGATGAAATAATGTATATTTTTATACCTAATCAGTTTGTGACAGCTGTGATTCTCAAACACTTTTTAAAAATAGAAGTAAGATCAAAGTTGCAAACAGACCATAGGTAGTGATTTTAAAAACTGAATAGACAAAGCCTGACTCCAACTGACCAAATCACCCATCAGCTGGATTCAGCCTTTTCAGGGTACATGAGGACTTTGCTCAAGAGACCTGCACGTATCAGACGGGTTCCCATAGATGTCCTTAACACCACAAGCGCAGCTCCTGACCTCCGACGCTGCCAACAACAGCAGGGGCACAGAGAGGAGCCCCTGCTGACTGATTCAGTTTTATTCGTCAACACAATTCTCTTCTCTACTCTCTTCATCGGCTTCACCTGTTTCCTTGCAAGAATCTTGGCTGTTGGTATCAGTAAGATAATTTTTTTCCCCATTCTCTCTCTCTTCTATTTTTTCTTCTTCATTAAAACTTTCTTTATCTTCAGTGAAACTTTTCATCTTTTGATTGCTGAAGTACTCAAATATTTTTCCACTTTGGCCTTTCTCTGAAACAAACTCATCAGATATTCCTGGTGCTTTTAAGGTGTTAGAATAATGCTTTTCTGCTGCCATTCTTGCATTTTTCTGAGCAACTCTTTCAAATGGCAGCGGCCTGTTTTTTAATTTTTCTTCTCTTTCTTCTAGTTCTCGTCGGTAGTCTCTCATCCTTTCCTTTTTTTTTTTTTTTTTTTTTTGGTTGCGGTACGCGGGCCTCTCACTGTTGTGGCCTCTCCCATTGCGGAGCACAGGCTCCGGAGGCGCAGGCTTAGCGGCCATGGCTCACGGACCCAGCCACTCCGCGGCATGTGGGATCTTCCCAGACTGGGGCACGAACCCGTGTCCCCTGCATCGGCAGGCGGACTCTCAACCACTGCGCCACCAGGGAAGCCCCATCCTTTCCTTTCACTCTTTCTTGTGGCTTGTTCTCTTCCCCTGGAGGACACCATGGGCATGGGAGGGTTGAAGCTACAAGGCACAGGCTTTGCAATTGTACTTCTTACTGGTGACCTGCACCTTGGAGACAGATAAGGCCAACATGTTTCTTTAAAATTTTCTTCATCTGCTTCAATATCTGCCAAGATTTTCTCTCTTTTAGTGGATGCAGGTGAGGCTGCATGAAGGTCAGATGGTTCACAGACTGTCAGGGGTTTTGGACACTTCTGTTCTGAGTGATGTTTCTGATATCTCTCAGGAAGGTCTTCAGAATCAGCAGCCTGGCACCTAACCTTGTGTTTACACTTGGACTTTTCAGCCTGTTCAGGACACTTGGGCTTCCTTGTAGCATAACTTCTGCAAGCTGGAGTACAAGGCGGAGGGGATGAATTCTGTAAAAAGTCTTGGGTTCTCTGCCGCGTCCTAATGTTTCTACAGAGCTCTTCTTCTGTTCACTTGCCATTGATAGTTGAACCATAAGTAGATCGAGGTATAGGTCTGGCTTTAAATCGGTTTGTTTTCTTTTTAGACTTAAAAAAGTCTTTCAGCTGCTTTTCCCAAATTGCTTGCTTCTGTTCCTCCCTTGCAATAAACTTAAACGGCTTTTGTGAGGCCAGAAGAGCTTCTTTGTTCTTCTCCTTCATAGACCTCCTCCGTTCTTCATTTTGCTTGACTATATCATGATAAAGGGGGAGAAAGACGAACGCAGGAACTGGGTTGGCTCGGCAGTTTTTCTTACACTCTGATTCTTCTTGTTTTTTGAGCGGTTTGCGTGCCATTTCAATACCTCATTTAGATTTCATGTTCTCTTTTCTTCTGCTCTCTAATCATCCTTTGAAAAGGCTCAGGTACTGTCCTCTTTGGCACCATTCTTTCGGCTTCTTTTTTTTTTTTCAAATGCTGGCAAGTCAGCATCTTCAAACTGAATATAATCTTCAACAGATACTTTTGTCCACATGTTGTTGATGAGCTCCTTAGCATAGGTCATTAGCTAATACATTCTTTTTTTTTTTTTTTTTTTGCTATACACGGGCCTCTCACTGTTGTGGCCTCTCCCTTTGCGGAGCACAGGCTCCGTACACGCAGGCCCAGTGGCCATGGCTCATGGGTCCAGCCACTCCACGGCATGTGGGATCTTCCCGGACCGGGGCACGAACCCGTGTCCCCTGCATCGGCAGGCAGACTCTCAACCACTGCGCCACCAGGGAAGCCCCCTAATACATTCTTGATGTAAAAATATTTAAATAACCCATCACATCAGACTCGCACCCTTGGGAGAGTTGACCGCCCCCAACGCCGCTCCTGGACTTCCCCTGTGCCTGCCCTCCCCCACCCTACGTCCCTAGAGTCAGGAGCAGGTGACTGTCTCTCTGTGACGCCGCATATCTGATACAAAGGGCCTGAGAGCTGGGAGCATGTGTCATGTGCTCTGCTTGTCCTTCTCACACCCCCTCGCTGCCAGAGGATGACCACTAGAGCGGGCTCAATAACAACAAAGGCAGGAATAGTCATTCAGGCTAACAGCACGGAGCCCTAGTTAAGCCTCACAACAACCCTGGACAGGAGGTTGCAACCATCACTACCCCATTAGCAGAAAAGGAAACTGAGGTACAGAGAGGTTAAATACCCAGGGTCATGTACCCAGCAAGTAGGGGAGCTGAATGCTGAACCACAGTCATCCTGGCTGGGGATTTGGCCCCAGGCCCACTTGAGGCCAAAGCCAGCATCCTTGTCTTTATACAAGGGATTCTCAGTGTGCTCTGGGGTCCAGGAGAATTAAGTACTTTCCATCCTTAAATGTGATTCGGAAGGGAAAGAAACCAGAGAGGAGAATTACCTTTGGGGACAAAAGAGCAAGAGAGGATCCCCGCCCACTGGATGATCCAGACTGAGGTCTGGTCCAGCCATAGAGGTCACCTTTTAGGCTGATCTCCTGTCCTCCTCCCTTATTACTGCCCAGATGTTGGAATCAAGTTTTGTGCGGGCTACAGGAAAGAGCCCTGTGCACTCTCACCAGTCCTACCTCCCTGAGAGAAGCCAAACTTACAAATTCCCTGTAATTTGTGTGAATTTCCCATGACATACACGTTCCAGGTTTGGCTATATCAGCCAGGTAGAAGCAAAGCCTTCTAGAAATCTAGCCCTGGAAGGGGACTTAGAAACCATTTATCCACTTTCCCTTTCTTTCACTCTGTTCTACCCTCACTAATGTTTCTTGAGCATAGAGGTCTTGCTCCTGCCCCAGGGCCTTTGCATTTACTATGCCTTCCGTCTGGAACACAGTTTATCTCCTTCCTATTCTGGCTCAAATGTCAGCTTCTCAGTAAGGCCTTTCTTTTTTTTTTTTTTTTTTTTTTTCCTCACGGTACGCGGGCCTCTCACTGCTGTGGCCCCTCCCGTTGCGGAGCACAGGCTCTGGATGCGCAGGCTCAGCAGCCATGGCTCACGGGCCCAGCCGCTCCACGGCACGTGGGATCCTCCCGGACCGGGGCATGAACCCGCGTCCCCTGCATCGGCAGGTGGACTCTCAACCACTGCGCCACCAGGGAAGCCCAGTAAGGCCTTTCTTGACAATACAGATCCCCACCTTCCACCAGTGCTTCTGCTCTCCTTCCTCACTTTATGTTTTCCCGTAGGATTTTGCACGTCCTGACATACACAGTATTTTACTTATTATCACGTATATTACCTTCCTCCCACCCTCTGGGATGTCAGCTTCATGGGGGCAGGGGTTCCTGTCTATTTGGCTTCCTGCAATGTATCCAATGCCGGGCACATAAGAGATGCCCAACACAGATTTGTTGAATAGATCGAGTTCAAGGGCATCCCACTTTACAGATGAGCTAATTGAGGACCAGCAGAGTGAGAGACTTGATCAAGCCATGAGATCAATTAAAGTCTATACAGTGTCCTCGGGCTGCTGGAACAAATCAGAAACTTGGTGGCATAAAACAAAGAAATTGATTCTCTCACAGTTCTGGAGGCCAGAATATGAAATCACGGTGTCGGCAGGGGCTGTGCTCCCTCTGAGGGCTCTCGGGGAGGATCCCCCTTGCCTCTTCAGCTTCTGGGGGCCCCAGCGTTCCTTGGCTTGTAGCTGCATCCCTCCAATCTCTGCCTCTGTCTTCACGTGGCTCCAGGGTGAGTTTATCTCGAGACCCTTAAATAATCACATCCATAAAGACTCTATTTCTAAATTGGATCACATTCTGAGGTTCCGGGTGGACACGAATTTGGAGGGACACTGTTCAGCCACTACACTGGCTGAGCTGATAAGAACCCAGGTCTCCCCCAGCCACAGCCCCTAGGGGGCTTCACCAGGGACTCTGCTTCGAGAGGCCAGGTTGGCAGCCGTCGGCTGTGGCTGTCAGTCTCCCGTGAACTTGTCAAGAAGGAGAGGGAAAAAATAAACTCTGGGGTTAATGAAAGCAGTGAGATGATCTCGGCTGATCCCCGTAATCCCCTGCTCTGAGCTCGGCTTTCCATCATCAGTCGAGGGTTCTTTTTCTTCCTTTCTTTTTCAGAGTTTCCCCAGAGAAGCAACCCTTCCAAATTTAATAAACTTCCCCCGCCCCCAGCTTTCCCTGAAATAATGTAACAGCAGGATGATTTTCAAATGTCTGTCTTGACCCCATGATTGATGAATCCCAATGAGCGAAAAATGAGGGGTAGGGGGAGATGGTGGCGAGGGGATGAGAATGAGGCTGTTTGTGTGTTTGCATCTGTGCAGGATGCCTGTGAGGGACAGTGTGAGCAGTCAGCAGGGAGATGTGTACGAGAGTGTCAGGCGGGCGTGAGGGGGATCAGGGCTGTGTGTGAGTGGAGACGTGTGTGGGTAAGCTGTTGCCGGTGAGCGTGTAGATGTGAGTAGAAAGGAACACACGTGAGTGCACATGCATGTTTGCGATGGGGTGTGCGTGCTTGTGTGCATGAGTGCATGTCAGAATGTGGGTGAGTGTGTTGGAGTACGTGTGTCTAGGCAAAGGATGTACGTGTGCATGTGGGAGTGTGTGTGCTTAAGTGTCCATAGGTCAATGTGGGTGCAGGTCTGAAGGGTGTATGTGGACCTGTGAGTGCGTGATGGAGAATGTGTGTAATGCTTACAACATGGGGACTGGGGTCAACACCAGTGTATTGCGTCCTCGAAAGCTGCTTAGAGAGTAGAGCTTGAACGTTCTCACCATAAAACAGCAACAAAATGGGAATTACGTAGGATGGAAGATGTGTGAATTAACCTCATTTTGGTAAGCATGTCACAACATATATGTGATCAGATCATCACATTGTACACCTTAAACGTACACAATGTTATATGTCAATTATATTCCAATAAAGATAGAAAAAACTTTGTGAGACCAAAAACAGGACCCTGAACATCATGTTAATATTAAAAATAATATCCAGCTTCCCACATGGTCTGCGCTCTCCCTCATTTTCTCTCTGAACTCACCTTGGACCACTCTATCCCCTCATTCTCTCTCCTCCATCCACACCAGGCTTCTTGAACACAGCGGGCTCATGCTTGCCTCAGGACCTTTGCACTTGCTGTTTTTTTCTCCCTGGGATACGCGTCCTCCAGAATCCCACACGGCTCCCTCCCTCACCTTTTCCTGGCTTTGCTCAAATGTCACCTTATCACAGTCTCCAGCTGTGACCACCACTGTCATGCCCCAGGCCGCCCAATCCTCCATCCCTAGGGTGGGGCAAAAGGACAGACCAGGAAGAGGGAGAAGGGGAGCAGCCAACGGTGAACAGTGAGTTGGCGACTATAGGAAAATTTCACTGGCCTGACAAGCTATCCCAGATCGCCCAAAATTCTCTGTTGTCAAATTTTGGAAAGGAAGTTTTTTAGAATGTTTGGCTGGAGGGGAGTTTAAAAATCATCTAACTTCATGCTTCTTAAATGATTTGTGGTCATGAACTAGCATTAATCGTCTTTGGATAACAAGTGACAAAAATATAAGACTTCAAACTGGCGTAAGCCAAAAAAGCAGATTTGTTGGCTCATGTAACTATAACATCCAGAAGTAGAACTGGTCTTAAGCTCGGCTGGGCCCAGGGACTTACTTGTGTTGTCAGGAACAGCCCCTCTCCGTCCCTCAGCTTTGTTTTCCTTTGCGTTGGCTTCAGACCCAGGTGACCCTCTTGGTCTGGTGGCCTCGAGTGGTTTTGGGCTTTCAGTTAGCTTAGCAACCCGAGTTCATATTCATGCAGCAAGAAGCCTGGGATGGCACTCACTGCCCTGGCTTGAGTCATCAGCTCAGGTCAGAAGGATGGCTTGATGCACAGAGTGTAGCGAGTATCTTGTTATTTTTGCCGACCAGCGTGCTTTCCCCGAATAACATAACCCTGATTTTCCTCTGGGAAGCTACCTTCTCCCCCACTGGAAGTCCACAAGCCAACCAAGCAATCAGTGCTCCCGGCCACAGTGATTGGTTCAGGACGATCACATGTGTCATAGTCTGCTCGGGCTACTATAACAAGACGCCATAGACAGGGTGGCTGAAACAACAAGCATTTATTTGTCACAGCTCCGGAAGTAGGGAAGTCCAAGATCAAGGTGCCAACAGATCCAGTGTCTAGTAAGAGCCCTCTTCCTAGTTTGCTGACAGCTGTCTTCTCATCATATCCTCACATGGCAGAGAGCAGTAAGAGAGGAAGCAAGCTCTCTTGTGTCTCCTTTTTTTTTTTTTTTTTTTTTGCGATATGCGGGCCTCTCACTGTTGTGGCCTCTCCCGTTGTGGAGCACAGGCTCCGGATGCGCAGGCTCAGCGGCCATGGCTCACGGGCCTAGCCGCTCCGCGGCATGTGGGATCCTCCCAGACCGGGGCATGAACCCACGTCCCCTGCATTGGCAGGCGGACTCTCAACCACTGCGCCACCAGGGAAGCCCGTGTCTCTTCTTATAAAAGCACTAATCCCATCCATGAGGGCTCCACCCTCATGACCTAATTACCTCCCCAAAGGCCCCACCTCCTAATAACATCACATTGGGGACCAGGGCTTTAACATACAAATTTAAGCAGGGCACAAATATTCAATTCATAGCAACATGACTTCAGCCAAGCTAGACAGGCCAATACAAGTGAATCCTACAGCTTTTGCTTGAACAACTGTCAGAGGAATTTGTTTCTCTGTGTCTCAGGATTTGACATTGTGAGGGTGTCAGACTTGAGCTTGACTTCCCAAAGGGAAATTCCATCTCAGAATCAACCCAGAGGAGGCAGCATGGAGACTGAAGTCATTTGGGCACTTGCTGTGCCTGAAGCCAGCACCCCCTCCCCAGGTTTTTTAGTTCTAAAACTCAGTACATTCTTGGGAGAATGGGAAGCTATTGTTGAATGGGTACAGAGTTTCTCTTTGGAATGATAAAAAGGCTCTGGAAATAAATAGTGGTGATGGTTGCACAACACTGTGAAAGGGTACTGAAAGCCACTGAATTGTACACTTTAAAAATCATTAAAAAGGTTAAATTTATGTTATGTGTACTTTACCACAATAAAAAAAAAACCCTCCAAGTACCAATACATTCCTTATTTGTTTAAGTCCATTTGAATCTCATTTTACCTCTTACAAGTTTGTGGCACCACTAGTTACCTGCCTCTGACATATCGAAATATACCTGTCCTATGTCCCCTCGCCTCATGGGTTCCACTGGCAACTGACCAAGCATCTGGATGAAGGTTTTAGCAAGTGCCAATGTGCTTAGCTCTTCTGGGTATCATGGGTGTGTATTCTTCAGGACTCTGGTAAGGTGTTCAAGTCCAAAGGCGGGGCTCCAGTGGTGGGCGCTCAGGCCCAGCAACCTGTGAGTGAGCTGGCTTCCCCACAAATCCACAATAGCTTCATTCAACAAGCGGCACTTCCTGAGATCCACCCCCTACCCCTGGGAGTGGCGAGCCCCCAGCACACAGGGCTGCAGGAGCCTCCAGGGAGTCTCCATCCCAGGGGAGCGGCCTCTCCCCCGCCTACAAGGAAGCGGACCATGACAGGCCAGACGTCCGTCCCACTCACCCCTCTGCTCGGCCCTAAGTGCTTCCCCAACCGGATTTTTATCCCTTGGGGTAATTACATGTGATTTCCTGGTGACAGATGCTGTCAGATTCCGAGGCCCTGCAGTTGGGCGCCCCCTCCCTCCCTCCTTACCTTGTCTGGCTCCCTTCCTTCGCCTCCCGACCTCCAAGTGGTTATTAAAGTAATAAGCAGCATTTCTGGTCCAGCTGCAACATTTCTGACGGTTCCTGCCACCGTCCTAGACAGGGGACTTCCCCTCTCCCTTCAGGGGCTGGATAAATCTGCCCCAGACGGCCTCCTCTCCAATTTCTCTAGCTCTAGGTCATCTGCTCATTCATTCATTCATTCGTGCATTCATTCTGGCCACTGCAACCTCACTGACCTCATTTCTTACTTCTTTTGCTTGATTGTGGGCCCCATCACACTCACTCCTTTCTGCTCCTCCAACACGCCCATCTTTCCCTTCTCCCCTTCCCATGCCAACCCCAGCCTTTGCATTAGTCGTGTTCTATGCCCAGAACACCTTTCCTTCAGAGCTTCCCGTGGCTGGCTTCTCCTCATCCTCCTGGTCTACCCCAGATGTCATCTCGGAAAAACCTTGCCTGACCACCGGGACTAAGACAGCCTTCCCCCTTCAGACACTTTCTAAATCATGGTTCTGTTTAACCCTTCGTGGCATCAGCATTATCTGATGACTTTCTTGTTGATCTACTGATGTGTTTGTTCATGGTCTGTGGTCCATTCCGATCAGAAGACACGGTCATTTTGACAGGACCCGGTCATTCTCTTCCTGGAGACCAGAGCCAGCTCTGGCCCCAAGTTGGTGCTTGGAATCTTTGAGTGTCTTTGGTTGGGTCTCCACAGAAGCAGACACTGAGACAGGGATTCAAGTGTGAGAAGAGTATGTGGGAAGAATGGGAAACACCCCTAAGGGAGTGGGGAAGTGACACGGGAAGGAAGACAGACCCCGTGGCGGGTGGTATCAAGCAGGTTTCCACGGTGGGCAATTGGAGCTTAATCCCATTAGGATGCTTGGGGTAACCATGGAGAACACGCACCTTAGTTACCCTCCCCCAGGGAGTGAGCAAGCGGGAGGAATTCCCAAACTCCAGTCAGTCATTAGTTGAGGGTTGCTCCCAGGAGAGGAGGGGGCCTTAATTCCTTGGGACCTCCTACCTACCACCTGCAGGGCAGAACTCATCATAGTGGCTCGTGAAAGCCCTCAGGCAAAGAATGCAGGTGTTGGCACCTGGAAATTCATTCTGGGGTGCACTGAATAAAGACCAAATGGACACAGGTGGAAGGTGTGGGGGGCGCTGATAGTGTCTGCTAGGTGAGTAAATGAATGAATAGAAAAATGTAGTCACTCATTAATTTCATAAGCCTGAATACCTACAATATATAAAACCTTGGCGATAGAGTGATGATATAAACAGACACAGTTCTTGGCCTGATGGAGCTGGTAGTCTGGGAAGAGAACTGAGAAAGACAAGCAAGAAACAGATCATCACGTTAAACTTCGCTGTTTAATTTCAACTGTGGCACAGGCTCTAAGGAGACTAAGGGTCTCTGAGTGTAAAGTGGAGACCTGGGATGGGGCGGGGGCGGGGGCGAGATGAAGGGATGTCCCTGAATAGGTCACACGGAACCTGAACCCTATTGAATAACTTGAAGGAACAGCATTTTAGACAGAGGGAAAAAGTTTTTTGTTTTGTTTGTTTGTTTTGTTTTGTAATGCTTTTATTTGACAGCTTTGTCAAATACAGCCTTTCATGAAGTTTTTTACGTGGGCCTCTCACTGCTGTGGCCTCTCCCGTTGCGGAGCACAGGCTCAGGACGCACAGGCTCTGCGGCCATGGCTCACGGGCCCAGCCGCTCCGTGGCATGTGGGATCTTCCCGGACCGGGGCACGAACCCGTGTCCCCTGCATCGGCAGGCGGACTCTCAACCACTGTGCCACCAGGGAAGCCCTCATGAAGTATTTTGAGGGAGCGGCAGAGAGGAGGAGGAGGGGCGTGGAAAAAAGCTCACTTGTCTTCTCACTAGCACACGTTCACCAGTGTTTTGGTTTTTTCACATTCATTTAAATGATATATTTGAAACTGAAAGTGCTGTCACAAGATGGGCGTTTGCTTTTGCATCTCCCAAACAAATCTTGACAGTGGGGCTTTTTGGGGTCCACGTGGCAAAATTTTACCGGGCAGGATAAAGTTTTTCTAGCATTATGAAGCCTCTGAGAGAGACGAATGATTTGTTTGAGAATTACTTCATTGGAGTGCACGTTTCTGCAAAATCTAACTCCAGCTGCCTGTCCCATACCTCCACTGGGTAGCTAATGAACACCTTGGATAAGCATGTCCCCAAAAAATGTCTTTCTGCTCCCAAACTTGCTTCTCCCACAAAAGTTTTCCCCATCCCGGTCAATGGCTCTTGCATTCTCCCGAGTTACACAAATGTCATCTTGTCACAGAAGATCCATCTGACTGTCAGTACGAACATGAAGCAGCATCCCCTCCATGGCGCCTTCCACATCTCCACCCCACTTTGTTTCTTCATCGCTGATATCACCACTTGCCCACTTGTTCATGCTTTGTTTATCATCTGCCTCACTGGAACGTCAGATTCTTGAGAGGGCAAACGTTGCTCTGTTCCCTGCAATATCCCTGCCCCTAGAACAGTACCTGGAGCATAGTTGGTGCTCAGTTAATATCTGTCTAACTAAATAAACACATGAACAAAAACATGAATGAATAAATGAATGAATGATTCTGTCTCCACTACCAGACTGTGTGCTACATGAAAACAAGGACTGTGTCTGATTTGCAGCCTAGGCTGCAAGCACCAAAATTCCCAATCAGCAATGGCTTAAGTACTCAAGACATATAATTTTAACAAGATTTCAGGAGCAGTCATGCTCAATCAGACTTTTTTTTATTGTCGTGACGGAGATGTGGGTGCTACTGGCATCTAGTGGATGGAGACCAGGAATGCTGCTAAACATTCTATAAGGCACAGGGCAGCTCTCCACAACAAAGAATTATCTGCTCCAAAACGGGTATTGAGCACTGAGGTTGAGAAACTCTGGTCTAAATGGAAGTTTCAGAGTCTAAATGGTTTCAGAGTTTGTTCAACAGTTCAGTAATGGCAGCACTTTGAATCTGTGCCTCTGTGATTCTCCAGGGTTTCCCCTCCTCGTTATAATATGATTGCCATGGCTCCTAGCATCACACTCATCATTCCAAAGAGAAACAAATCTCTCTCCTTCCCTCCCTCTCTCTCCCTCTCTCTGGAAAATCTTTCATTATATAGCCAGTGACACACCCTGGGTCACATGTCCACACCTAGTCCAACTGTCCAAGGAAGACTGAGTTGCTGTGATTGGCTTGGATCAATTGACTCACCCTCTGGGACTGGACCCTGTGCCTGGGAAAAAAATCAGGGTATATGAGTAAAAAAGAAGGGGGAATGGCTGTTGGATAGTCAGTCAACCAGAAGTATCCATCACTGAAAATGATTTCATTTTTGACTTCTTATTGTTCCTACCACCAAACCCAAAAACCAACAAACAAGTAAAAAATGCCTTGCTCTTCTTCCAGTTGTTGCCCACCCAGAACTCCACCTCTGCCAACCTCACCCCACTTCCTCTGCTTGCTGGAGAAAGGAAGCTTACTGTCCCCCATCACATCGCATTGGATCCTAGGTTCGCCTTTGAACCCAGATCAATCAGACACCCCTTCCAGTGTCCCCTCAATGAAACAAACTCTCCTTCTTCTTCCCGCCAGAAGTCTCTTACTGGCTGGACAGATCTAAGCTGCTGGCAGCAGTGGCACAAGCATCCAAGTTCACCAAAGAGGCCTGACCTCAGGAAAGTGGGAGTTAAGCAGCCTGAGCCCATCCACAAATGCCAGACAGCTGTGCACATCTTTGGGGTGGAGAGAAAAAACAGATACTTAATGTATCTTGTTAGAAATGAGGATTTTCTGGTTTGGTTATGCCTGTCATTTTGAATGTGTCTCTTCTATTATTTACAGCATTTGTGCACCTGACCTTGTCAGTTTCACCCCCAGAAGCAACTTGGTGAACCATCTTCAAAATCCAAAAGGAAGCTCAGGGGAGCTCTCTGTCCAGACTCAACCTCTCAAGGCTTTGTTGGAAGATAAGTCTGGGTGAAGATGCTCATGTAGGAAAAGATTTGGGAAGCTGTAGACAACGCTTCTCAACTCGGGGCAGAGCCACAGCAAACTGATTTCTTGATTTCACCCTGTTTTGCCTACACCCCCAAATCTGTGGATGGCCCCAACATCCAACCCATTCTGAGTCCCACAGTCGCAAGTTTATCCTTTCCTTCTCTCATCCTTTCCATCAGTAAATCCTATTGGCTCTTATTAAAGCTTATTTCCCAAACCCATCCAACTCCCAGCACCTCCATAGCCATCACTCTGGTCCAAACCACCATCGTCTCTAAATTACTGCAGTTGCCATCTCATTGGTCTTCTTGCTTCTACTCTTGCCCCCCGTTTTAAGCCAGTCTCCATACAGCAGCCAGAAAGATCTTTTTAAAAAGAAATCAGGTCAACTCCCTACCTTACCTCAAATCCACCAGTGACTAATTATTGCATTTAGAATAAAATCCAACTTCCTGGCAATGACTTCCAAGCCCTGCATGACTGGTTCCCTGGGGACCTCTGCTCCAGCCACGTGAGCTCTGGTCTGCTCCCTAATCACTGCAAACCGAGTCCTACCTCACAACCATAGAGGATGTCCTTCTGTCCTCAGACTTTCCTTGCCATGGCTCACTCCCTGGCATTCATATCTTTGCTCCAAAGCCACATCCTGAAAGACTTCCTGAGCATCCCAGTCTACTACACAGCCAGCCTACCCCATCAGTTACCATGACATCATCCCATTCTATTTCCTTCATAACTTCCCCTCTGTTGATTTCTTTACTCGGTGACTACTTACCTCCCTTCAGTAGACTGTCCCTTCTGTGAGAACAAAAGTCATTTCTAACTCTTTTGACACTGTTTTCCCAAGTGCTTAGAATGGTACCTGGCACATAGTAGATGCTCAGTAAATTATTGTTGAATTGATTAATGAAGCTCATTAGTGGCCCTTTCACCAGAGTTCTCCCGATGTCCCCAGCCCCCAGAACTCCTGCCCTCTCTGAATCCCCCCAGTCCTGGCTGTCTGGGAGCCTGCTCAGAAGGGAAGATAATGCCCTGGGAATGCCCTACGCTCTCAACTAGACTCCAAGCTCATCAAGGACAAAGCCTGGACTAGATACAGCTCTGTCCTCCCCTGAGTAAGCGCTGGATACTCAGTGGGTGGAGAATTCTGTCTCTGCCTCAAAACAGTACTAAGCACCAAGAAAAGCCCAGTTCTTTATTCTTTGTGAACTCAAAACTGCACAGCGTCTGCCCCAAAGCGCAACCTCTCTGATGCTGTGCTTCAGAAATTGTCACACAAGTGTGAGGCAAACTGCACTGGGAGGAGTGTTTCCTGCTGTATTGTCAGTCCTGGGGAAAAACTGGAACTTACCTAAAAGCTGCTTTTTAAGGGAATGGCTACATGTACCATAGTTCTCCCAGTATGACAAAATACTCTGCGCCAATTTAAAAGACACAGAAGTGTTTGGACGCTTTGCTATTTCTTGAGCACCTACTGCTTGTCTGGCACTGTGCTAAATATTTGAGATATAATGGAGAGCAAAGAGGAGAAAAAATATGTGCTCGAGCTGAGGAAGACAAACAAAAAACTAAGTCAAAGAAAGAATACGGCAGATGGGGACAAGTGCTATGAGGAAAAATAAACCAGGAAGGGGTCAGGGATCTGCCTCGTCTACAAAGTCACGTGGAGATGAGGGTCCTGGGAAGAGAGGGTGGTCAGGGTCTGGGCTTCCTGGGGTGACTGATGGAGATGGGAGTCAAAGATTAGCTTTGATGGTCTCGAGGCAGATAAAGGTGAGCAGTGGGTGTGTAGGGGAGGGGAGGAGGGGGTCTTGCTGAGAAATTGCAGAGCCCATGGCCCCCTCCCACGCAAGCTGACAGAAGGAGGAGGTCTGTGGAGGCAGGTCATGCGGGTCTCCTTTGTTGCCCCTGCAGGATGCTTCTCACATGCTACCCATGGAGGATGACCCTTGGGGGTGAATCCAGGGGCTCCCTTCTCCCCTGGCTTCCTCTGGGTTCAACCAGAGGGAAGCCCCAGCAGGAGATTAAAGCACAGAAGCAGAGTGAGGGCAGGGTCTTTATCCCCTCTTGCTCCCTGCCAGGCATTACAGTCTCTCTCCACACATCCCATCATGGTTCTGGTGGCTGCTCCCTCCCTGCATCCCTTCTGGCCTGGAGAGGTAAAGGCTCCCCACGGCTGGTACCCCAGGTGCACAGCATCGTTCTACATGGCTTTCCCTGCCCCCCACACCTTTGTAAATATTTCATTCATTGCACTCCCCTCTATGACCCAGACTGAATGTGCCATCTGTTTCCTGCAGGATCCTGACAGACACACAGGGTATGATCTCCTTAGTTATAAAAAGTAAAGTTACCCACGTGCAGGCACAGAGAATTATTTTGGAAGTGAACACTAAGCCATCAATATTCACTACCCGCACGAGGTAAGATAAGGGTGTTTACTTGTTTTTGGTTTTGTAATTTAGAAAGTACAGGACTGGAAACAAAGCCCCACTGGACCCACGGAAGCCTGGACAGAGCCCACACTCTCCAGACTGGCAGAACTGACGAATGTCCTTCTTGAGGTATGCGGGTGGACTTCAGGGATGGTCTGACTTGAGATAATGCCAGGGTGCATGGAACCACCGGCTTCTAGAACTTGCTTGGAAAAGTAGCACATGAGAGGCATCCTCTGACAGGTTGCCTGTCCTTCCCCAGCACCTGATGCATCACTGAATAGACAAGAGTGAAGAGACCAGCCATATATTGGAAGCTTCGGAGCTCTCTCTTTTTGAATTTTCCAATAATCGTTATGCAAGAAAACTGACATTTACAAAAATCACAGCTATTTGACACTCATTTTCTAAAATTCCACTTTAATCCACTTCTGATTAAAGTTCACGATGTACCTTTGGTTTGCATGTGCTCATATACTAATTGTAGTATTTTGGGTACTTATATGCTTTTACCTTCTGTAAATGGTAAGTGCTGTAATTAAGAGGTAAGTACCTCTTAATTCTCGCACTGCACACTAGGACTAGCTTCTTAGAATCCATTCACGGTGTAGTGCTCATGCCTCATCCATTGCTCAAAACTGCAAGAGTGCCTCCACCTTTTATCCATCTACATCCCTGGTAATGAACGCCCAGGTAACCTCTCCTCACCACCACCACTAATGCTGGAATGATGTCCTTAGACAGGTCCTTTAATGACCTTCGTGAGAATTTGTCTTGGATTGATACCTGGGAGAAGAATGCCTGGCTCCTATATTTTTGCATATACTTAGCTGGACTCGGCAGCACCTGTCAGCTCTTTAGAAAGGCTGTATCAGACCACCCTCCCACCAGAACATTTTTGCTTTACCCATTTTTTATTACTTTTTACATTTTGAGTTTCCATGGTTAGGTACACCAGGATTCAAGGTTCTTTTTTGGTGGGTTTTTCCCTCTTGTTCACATGCAATTTCCCCCTTTGTCCTTTTCAAAGCTCTTCACCTTGAATTCCGCTTTGTTGGGCCCCAGGGTCGGAGCGCTTCCTAGTTTTTCCATGCTGCCTTTCTGATGCAAAACTCGTGCCTGCTAATCCCATGTGATCAGGATTTATGTCAATGCTCATAGCTCATGCATGCCCATTGTCAAGATGGGATAATTCCTCCTGATGGATTCTTCAAAGCAACAGACGTTTGCCGGCAAAGAAAAAGCGACTGACTAAGAAATGTAGCGGACCTCCGTTGGTTATATCTGCCCAGAATCCATTCCTTCTTCTGGCCCTAGGACCCCAGGTATCATCTGGGAAATCCATCCCTCCCCTGCTTCTAGTCTATGAGGATGTATCTCTCGCCTGATCCAAGTCCTGGCCAATCAGAGTATTCTACACTCCTGGCCACAGTGATTGGTTGAGCAATGGCCAATTGACCCAAGCCATTTCGTAAAATTTTAACCCAGGATAATAGATGGAAGTGTTTAGGAAGAGGTACTCTGTTTCTCCTGAGGTTTCTAAACTTGGGGATTAAAACGTGGAACTGCTGGAAGCCACCTTTGCCACGACATGGGGAAAGCCTGCTTGAGAAGAGAAACAGCTGACAGAGAGACAAAGAATCAAAAATTCATTATATCATCATCTTCTGGGCTACTGGATTCAGCCATGCCTGAAACCCACTTTCCCCTGTTTTTTTTTTCTTTTTTTTTCAGATAGATGATCCAGTAAAGTCCCCTGTTTCTAATAAGATAACTTGAGTTGGATTTCTATCACATACAGCTGAAAAGTGCCCTAAGACAGTGAGTGGTAGAGAGTTTACCCCAGCGCCTATTGAAAAAAAAACCCTCATCCATCAATTATCTATTAGGCCCCTGCCCACTCTTGAAGCTCATACCTTACCTGGCTTTCCCACACACACTCTGTTGCAGCTACTCCAGCATCCTGGCTGTTCCTGGAGCACACCAGCTTGTCCTGCTTCAGGACCTTTGCACTTCCTGTTCCTTATGCCTGAAGTGTTCTATTGCCCAATCGTCACCTCACCATTTCCTTGTCATGCTTCAGGATTCAGCTCAGATAGTGACTCCTCAGAGGGACCTCCTTGACAAGCCTAACCAGATGCTCTCCCATCACCCTGTTTTCCAGCTTGGCTCAGCCATCCCCGCTATGGGATGCCTTCCTGTTTATTGATTCCTTTACTTGGTTACTATTTGTCTCCCCCAGTACAATGAAGCTGTTTTTTCACCACCATAGCCCCGATGTTTAGAACAATGGTTCATGGCAGATGCTCAATAAATACAATCAAACTAGTGAAGGAAGGAAAAGTTGGGAGGGAGGGAGGGAGGAGGGAGAAAAAAAAGGAAGGACAGATGAAAGGAAGAGAGGAAATGAGGGGAGGGGTGTGTAGGGGAGGATGGGTTCACACAAATGTTCCAGGTTTAAGAGCCATTCCCTTTCTCTTCACACACTCAGACTTGGTCCAGAACCAAACTCAGAAAATATAAGAGCCTTTGAAATCCCATCTTGGGATGTCCCTCTGGCCCGCCACTTAATTAAATGACCCCATAATGAAACTACTCCCCACCGGGTCTATATTTAATAATTAATTGACCTCTTTAGCCCAGCCACGCTTGGAATCTCATCCATTATACATCTTTCCCTTCTGCGCTCAGCACTCACCTCCCGGGAAAGCAGGGCCCAAATGGGAGAGACTTGGAGCAGTTGAAGGCTAAAAGGGCCCCTCTGAGGGGTGAAGGTCCCCCAAAATATTGACCCACTGGGGCTGAATGGGGAGGGGTTGGGACAGATAAAGTCTTGGGCCTGAAACTTATACTATCTGAGGGGCCCTCTTTAAGGAGAAGACAAAATTACTAATACAATATCTTGAACAAAAAAATATTTAGAAAAAAAGAAATGACAATTACTTTTTAAAAAGCTGACACACACCACAAAATCCAGGGGGAAATATCGATTTTTTAATTAATTAACTGCCTGGCACACTTTGAGAATTCTCAATCAGCGACCATTAAGATTAGTCACTTCACAAGAAAACTTGAAATGTTCTAGCTCATGTAGGAGAAAAAGTTGATCACCATTTCCCCTTTTTGACCACAGACCTCTTGATCATCTCGTCTTATAAATAGCACTTTCTACAGAGAGAAAAGAAAGGTAACCCATCCTTTCCTCCAGAAAAGTTGATCAGAAAAAAAAAATCAATTGACAGGTTTTTTTTTGCGGTATGTGGGCCTTTCATTGTTGTGGCCTCTCCCGTTGCAAAGCACAGGCTCCGGACGCGCAGGCTCAGCAGCCATGGCTCACGGGCCCAGCCGCTCTGCGGCATGTGGGATCTTCCCAGACCGGGGCACGAACCCGTGTCCCCTGCATCGGCAGGCGGACTCTCAACCACTGCGCCACCAGGGAAGCTCCAATTGACAGTTTTTAGAAAAGTTTCTTTTGACTTGGTAATCCGTCATTGGTAATGTCACATACTGGGTTAATTTTCTAGGGCTGTCATAACAAAGTAGCAGAGACTAGGTGGCTAAACAACAGAAATTAATTTTCTCGCAGCCCTGAAGGCTGGAAGTCTGAGATCAACGTGTCGGCAGGGTTGGTTTCTTCTGAGGCCTCTCTCCTTGCCTTGCAGATGGCCGTCTTCTCCCTGTATCTGCACATGGTCTTTCCTCTGTGCCTGTCAGTGTCCTAACCTCCATCTCTTATAAGGACACCAGGCATATTGGATTAGGACCCACCCTAACGACTACATTTTTACTTAATTACCTCCTTAAAGACCCTGTCTGAGGTACTGGGGGTTAGAACTTTAACACAGGAATTTGGGGAGGACATACTTCAGCCCATGACACATACCTTTGTAGGATGGTTGTCAGATTTGGGGAAAACACTATCAAGTTTCTTTCCTTCATGAGTTAAAACATTTCAAGGCATTTCAAGTTTTCCAAGCACAGTGACTCACCTGAAATACCCTCTAACTGATGACCCTCATCAACCAGTTTGTCAATGCCATCCATCCTTGTGTTGTGACGACGTCTCTGGGGCCACCGTGAGCGAGAGGATTTTTCTGGGAAGCCATTCTCACACCTGGTGGACAACAGTGACTTAAGCACAAAGATATCTGTGAGCCACATAAAATATCTCATGGGGCCAACTGAATGCAATCCCAACCAAACTTCCCTTTGGCCAGACCACTAGCATGCTGCCCCAACAAGGTGGTCTTAAGGGGTAGTAGCTAAAATAGCATACTTTTGCAGATTTCACAAAAATGTGGCTCCGTGAACATAGTGTTAGGGTTCTTCCCAGGGTTTTAGAAGGTGCTCAGGTGAGTAACGGGCCCTGAAGCGTAAGCTTCATTAACTTCACTGGAAATCTGCCTCCAAGGGGGTCCATGTTCTGAGCTTCCCCTCTCTAAGCCCCACAGAGTCCTGGCCAGGCCAGAGTTCCAAAGAGAGAGAGAAAGCAAATGGGGCTTTTTGTGTGTGATGAGGCATGTATTTGTTTCCTAGGGTCACTGTAACAAATTGCCACAAACTTGGTGGCTTAAAACAATAGGAATTTATTCAGCCACAGTCCTGGAAGCCAGAAATCTGAAATCAAGGAGCTGGCAGGTCCACACTTGGTCCGAAGACTCTAGGGGAGAGTCCTTCCTTGCCTCTTCCAGCTTCCGGTGGCTCCCGGCATGCACTGGCTTTGGGCAGCATCACTCCAATCTCTGCCTCTGTCTTCACCTGCCCTTCCCTGAGTCTCTGTGTGTCTTCTGTTCTGCCTCTTATAAGGTGCTGGGTGCTTCAAAGGGTTGATGTGGTCAATAGCTACTTAAAATAGGATGGAATTTCAAAACCATGCTTCAGCATGTCCGGGACATACCTGGTGTAGCAATAAAAATGGAAGTGGAGGGGGTCACTCAACATCACTGAGGGTCCCCTGCGGACAGCACTGGACTAGGAGTCCCTGGGGAGCTACCACTTGCTGGGTGTCCTTGGGTGCGAGGCTGGTCCCACCTGGCTTCAGTCTCCTACAATAAGCGAGGTCACAGAGCTAAGGAGGAGACTCTGGGTGCGACAAAGCGGTTGCGGATCTCCTCCCCGCCCCCGAGCCCACCACCTTTCCCCCTGCGCGCTCTCTCTCCACCCTCACCCCGCCCCCAGGCTGGAATACCCGGGGGAGACCGCCACGGTAATGACCCTCGACAGCTGCGCTCCCACTAAGCAGCCGCCCCTCCCCGGGCCCTGGCCCTCCGCCCCGCCGCCTCCGGAGACAGGTTCGCACCTGCTCGGGACCATTTCTCATCAATTAGGCCTTGGCAACGCTTGAATGGGGCCCGGCAAGGGCGCGTCCCGGCGGCCCCTCCGCGCGCCGCCCCCGGCCTCCCCCGGCGGCCCGGCGCACACAGATGGCAGCCCGGGCGCAGCTGCCCGCCGGGCTCGCGGGGGCCCACAATCGGCCCAGTGTTCGCAGCCCCCAGGTTGGGCAGGGGGCCGGGCACACCTGCGCGGCGCAGATGGTGCCGCCCGCGGCAGCAGGCACCGGAGGACCCTCCAGGGACCGGGAGGCGGGACGAAAGCGGGGGTGAGGGCCCTCCTCGCACGGTGATTCTTCCCAAAGCTTGGAATCTGGGGAAGGGGCCACCGAGAAAATGGCATTGGGCTGTGGGACGAAGCCAAGCCCTCGTCCCTTCACCTCGCCACGCCCTCCGCCCCTGGCCGAGTGGCCTCCCCAGCCCCCCTCGCTGCAAAGAGTGAGTCCCTGTTGGTAACCTAAATGCCCAACAATAGGGGATTGATTCGAAAATGGGCTGTGGCTTCTGCAAACCACTGACATGCAGCCGTGAACAAATATGCTAGAGAAGAAACGCAGGTCACAAAGCAATATGTTCAGTGTAATCCTGCTTTGGGGATCCAAGGCTGGATCCTGGCTCCGTCGCTCTGGAGCTCTGCAAGCTTGGTGAGATCACTTCACCTTTTCCAACATCAGTTTTCTCATCTGTAGAATGGAATAATAACAGGACTATTGCAAGCGTTAAATGAGACAGTGGATTGAAAGTGTCTAGCATAAGACACAATAAGTACTTAATATTTTTTCTTATTTCTTATTATAAAAATAACACATACTCATTGTTAAGAATTCACACTTTATCAAACTATATAAGGTTCAAAGCTAAAGTATCCTATCCTTTCACCTCTATCTGAAATAACCATTAGTAACAATTTTCTGTTTGGGTCCATGATTTTCTTCTACATAGACTCCGAAATCAAATGGGATTTGATTTAACTTAGTGGTTAAAGTCTTGGACTCTGAGGGCAGACCGCATTCAAAAAACCTGACTCTGTTTTTCCCCTGTTGTATGTCCCTAGGAAAATTACTTAACTTCTCTGGGCCCCAGTTTCTTCATCTATAACCTTGTAGGAAGGCTGTGAGATTAATTAAGCTAATGCACACAAAACATTTCAAACAGTGCAAATAGAAGTATTAGCTTTATTGTAGATACTGTTTTGTAAGTTTTTTTCTTAATAGTTCTTAGATGTTTTTCTGTTCCACAAAAGTCAAAGCAGTCATATTCTTTTAACAGCTGTAGAATATGCCATCCTCTGATGGACCATCACGGATTGAAGCAGTCCTCTGGGAGGGGCTTTGGGGCTGGTTCCCCAGTGTTACAGCAAACACCACTGAATGCACATCTTTGTGCCCTGCGGTGAGATTTCGTGTAGTTTCAGGTTCTGGAGGTGGTGTTTCAGGATTAGGCTCTACCCAGGCTGGGACTAGGGTGAGGCAATCAAGCCAATCAACTCAGGCACAAAATTTAAGAGGACCCCAAAAAGAACTCAGTAACCAAGATAAATCATATTTTAATGCAGTAGTTCTAAAAATCCAAATTAATGCTAAAAACAGTTTATGATGAACAAAATATCAATTTTACACACAGGATCTGGCAGTGCCATACTGAACTATATTGGAACCTGTAGCCAAAAAAAAGGTATGCCTCTATATACAGAATTTTATGTATTCTTTAATGGTCATTTTTTTCCAGAATATTTTAAAAATTTATTTTATTGAAGTATAGTTGATTTACTATGTTGTGTTAATTTCTGCTGTACAGCAAAATGATTGTTATACATATAAATGCATTATTTTTCATATTATTTTCCATTATGGTTTATCACAGGATATTAAATATAGTTCCCTGGGCTATACAGTAGGACCTTGTTATTTATCCATTCTATATATAATAGTTTTCATCTGCTAACCCCAAACTCCCAATCCATCCCTCCCCCACCCCCTCCCCCTTGGCAACCACAAGTCGGTTCTCTATGTCTGTGAGTCTGTTTCTGTTTCATAGATAAGTTCATTTGTGTCATATTTTAGATTACACATATAAGTGATGTCACATGGTATTTGTCTTTTTCTGACCTAGTATGATAATCTCTAGGTCCATACGTGTTGCTGCAAACGACATTATTTCATTATTTTTTGTGGCTGAGTGGTATTCCATTGTATATATGTACCACATCTTCTTTATCCATTCATCTGTCAATGGACATTTAGGTTGCTTGCATGTCTTGGCTATTGTTAATAATGCTGCTATGAACACAGGGCTGCATGTATCTTTTCGAATTGTAGTTTTCTCCTGATATATGCCCAGGAGTGGGATGGCTTTTTTCGAGAATACTAAAGTACATAGTTGGAAAAAATATTGAAAACTAGGCATATTAAACAAACAGCATTATTTTATGTTTAAATATTTTATTTATATCCAAGACTGAATTTGTATCAACTTTACTTTCCTGGCTTTAGTGGAAGCAAACTCATCACTAATATTTTCAAAATCTACTTCCGGAAAGAAATTAATCATGAAAACAATTACATAAAAACATATTTATCAGAGATGCACATTTTCCTCTGGCCTCCGGCTCCAGTATGGGTCAGGAAGGCACTGGATATTGTCAGTTTGCCTTTGCAAAAGGTTATAACTATTGATACTCCCACTGACAGGGGACTCGGTTTTTCCGGGGATTAAGCTGCTTTCAGCAGAGGGTCATTATCTCCACCTTTGGCCCGTGTCTGAGAGGAGCCAGGAGCTGGCGTGCCTACCTGGGCTGGCTTTCTGTCCTCACTCACTGGTGAGGAAAACCCAGACAGCGCTGCCAAACCCTGGGCCGGGTCAGGTTACCACAGGCTCTGAGAGCTGCCTTATCACAGATCTGCAAAGCCCCTGCACGGCACTTCATTCTCAGAAAGACCTTTCAACTCTGGGGCAGACAAACTCTAAAAACCCTGGAGCTGTCTTGGGGGCAATGAATGCAGCTCCTGAATTGACCAGATCCAGGACCCTTGCTGAAATAATCTCATTAATGTTCCCTTACCTGTGGCCAGCAAGAGCGGCTCTGTTCCTTTGATTCTTTATTCCCTCTGTGGGCACCCTGGGCCCCTGCTCTGAACAGCCTGGAGTCAAGCCCTGGGACCAAGGCGAGTTAGTCACGGTCTCTGGAGCTCAGAGGGGAAGACAGCAGGGTAAACAAAGAGTTTCTAAGACCGTTTCATGTCTGTTATTATCTCACCACTTTGTCCCAGGAGAGTTGGGAGCACTTGGGCCAGATACAATTGGATGTCAACGGGCATCTCAATCTTATATCCAAAGCAGTAACAGTAGTAGTTGTAATAATAGTAATAATGTTGATGATGATGGCGGTGATGACAGAGTGTTTACTGCAACCAGGGCTGTTCTAGGTGCTTTACGTGTATTAGCTCATTCAGTTCTCATCAGGACCAAATACTTAATCTGTACTACCTAGTTCCATCTTACAGATGAAGAAACTGAGGCATAGTGGGGCTTAGTTGCTTGCCTGAGTTCCTGAAGATGGTAAGTGGTAAAGCTGGAAAATGAACCCAGGAGTCTGGCTCCAGAGTCTGAGCTCTTATCTGCTACCCTGTGATCTTCGATTCCTCCTTATTCTCCCTTAGTTTTCCACATCTCAGAAAAATGGCACCACCCAAAAGAAAAAAGAAAGAAGGAAATGGAGGGAGGGAGGGAGGGAGGGAAGAAAGAAAGAGATCCAGGCAGCACTTTTCTTTCCACTCTTACCCAATCGTTTTCAAAACCGACTTCTCATCACTCAGATATCAGAGACACCTGACATTTGGGTTGGCCCAGAAGCAGCCATGGGCATGTAGTTTATTTGAGAAGCATGAGCCAAAGGGAAGCAGGGAAGGAGACACGGGAGAAAACAGCCAATACAGCGTCCCTTATCAAGCCAGCGGCCACCTGGGTGACCACAGCTTCATCCCTCTGACAAACCCTGGGAAACAGTGCAGAGTACAGGCCTCAGAGTTCCTCTGCCCCACAAGCAAGGGAGCTGGGATGCTTATACACTAACTCCTGGGAGTCACTGGTTCAGAGGTGTTGCAGTGTTAGATCGGGGACACTTCTTCCCGTTGGCAGCAAAGCTTTCCAGCTTCAGGGAAAGGAGCTCCCAGGCACAGATACCCATACTGACAGTTAAAGGTTATTAGAGCCTGCAGGGACCATTTTCCTTACTCCTCCTCCCTTCTCTCCATACAAGGTTAGGGACTGAAGGTTTGCACCCCTCCACCCGAATCCATATGTTGAAATCTAACCTCCAATAGGATGGTATTTGGAGGTGGAGCATTTGGGAGGTGATTAGATCATGAGGGAATGGGATTAGTGCCCTTATAAAAGGGGACCCAGAGGTCGGTCTCTCTCTCTCTCTCTCCCTCTCTCTCTCTCTAACAGGTGAGGATACAACAAGAAGTTGGCAGTCTGCCCCCCAGACAGGGGTTCTTACCAGAACCTGACCATACTGGCACCCTGATCTCAGACTTCCAGCCTCCAGGACTGTGAGAAATCAACTTCTATTGTTTGTAAGCCACCCAGTCTGTGGTGCTTTCGTATAGCAGCCCAAACAGACTAAGACAGCAGAGAAGACAGAGAAGAGAAGGAAGCCAGTATGGAGTGTGTAACCAAGGAGGTTACCACCGCAGGCAGCCAGAGCTTCATCCCACTGGGGTGCTCTGGGGGGAGGGGGGAGTTGCAGCACCAAACACATGCTTCCTGCCGGGAGAGAGGGAGCACAGGTATTTATCCTGCAATCCCCATCTGTCATTGGGCGAGGGCTGCTTCTGGGGGCATGAACTCATCCGCACTCTGGCTTGCCCTGCATATGGGCCAACAAGCATGCACCTGGAACCAGAAAAAGAGCCTCAGGTGGAGAATGGCAGGTGAGAATGTTTGCAGCAAGCGTTCTTTGGTGAGAGGAGGTCAGTGCAAGAGAATGTAGATGGGGCGCCACAGTGGCTGCTCCAGGTTGCTTACCTATCAGAAGGAGAACAAGGTGATGGCCCTACTGTTTGCCTGGCATCATGCTGAGTGATTTCCTGGTGTAATTTCACTGCAGAACTTGCTCGTATAATCCCATATGGAGACGAGGAAGGCAAACCTTAGAGAAGGTAGGACTTTGCCTAAAGCCACATACCCAGTTAAACATGGCGGATTCAGGATTCAAACCAGGTTTGTTTGATTTGCCAGACCCAATATTTCCCCCCTCATTCCATCTCTCTGGCTTTTTCTGCATCTCTGAGATTCATGATCCTCACCAGTCTGGCCCATCGGGGTAATAATATGTACCAAAGCCATTATGAGTGCTGGAGTGAATAAAATGCTCATCCTCATCAATAGATTAAACTGAGAAATGCTTAAACCAGAGATCGGCCTGCAATAAAAGCAATTGGGTTGTTTCTTTGTAATTTGACGGCTCACATGAGCCCAGGAACCTACCTTATAGCTTTACAAATCTGTGATAATTTCCTTCAACTTTTCCATTTTATTGCTGCCATTAAAATCCTGTTGTGTTCTTAAAACAGGGGGAAAAAAATGATTAAAACAGATGTGGCTCTTAAAGTTACAATATGAATTTTACAACCCCGGGTTTTATGGTACTGAGAGAAATTTCAGCCACCAGGGTCAGAGGCAAGAAAAATGGGACCGGATTTCTGAAATGGGTTTGGGGAGGGGGAAGGACTGGGGGCGAGGGGTTCAGAACGACAAAGACGGCCGACAGAGCTGATTTCCTGACGTTTACTTCTCTCTCCACACTCTCGGGACCAACTGCAGGATGTCACGTTTGCAGCTTGCACCCCGAGTTTAGTCCCCGCAGCTACTGAGGTTTGATTAAACCACTTCCCCTCACTCCAGCCTCCCTGCCAACCCCCTCTCCCCAGATCATACCTTCCACTTAAGTAGTCTGCAGTGATCTTTGTTTTGTTTATGGAGACAGCGTTTTGTCATAAAAAGAGCATTTGAGGTCCAAGTTCTAGACCCAGCTCTTTAACTAATTCACTGTGTGACTTGGGCAAATCACTGAACTCTGTGCTTTAGTTTCTTTGTCCACAAAACCAAGGACTTGTACCAGATCTCCAGTCTCTCTCGTAGCTCTGCAGTTCCCTGACCTCCTCTGCAGGAACATGACGCCCAGCACAAAGAACGCTCTGAATATTTGTTGCCTGAAGAAATAAATGAATTCCTAAGTTCTCCCCTATTTCTCCTTTTAGAAAAATGAAAGGGTTATTGAATTCCTTTAACATCAAAAATAGAATTAAAACCACCATGAGATTGGTTTTCCTTTCTTAAAAAAATAAGTAATCAGCCTGGCAAAGAGATATAGAGAAATGGGGATTCTTCTCTACTGCTGGGTGGGAATGTAAAATGGTATAATGCTCATCATCAAAATGTTAAATGGTCATATTCTTTGAATCAGCAATTTCACTCTCAGGAGCTTATCCTAAGGAAATAATCAGAAAAACATATTTAGGGCATGAGGAAATGCCCACGGTATAAAGTCTGGGTAAAGAGGAAAAAAAAAAAAGAACATAAACACCTATGTGCTGTAATAACCTATAATGGAAAATAGTCTGAAAAAGATTACATATATATAACAATCTCTTTGCTGTACACCTGAAACTTTGTAAATCAACTGTACTTCAATTTAAAAAAACCCTCTGTGCTATATCATTCCAATTTTATGTTTAAAAAAAATAACTACATAGAAAATAACTGAAGAAAACCCCAAAATGTTAAATAGAATTATCTATGGTTGATAAGACTACAGATTATTTATCTTTTCTTCTTTATATATTTGAATGCAGATTTCACTCCATCTCTTCCTTCAGGTCTCCTTAAATGTCCCTGCATCATCAAGACCTTCCCTGACTAGCTTACCTAAAGCAGCAGACCTCTGCCCCGGATCTCCCATCATTCTCTTTCCCTTACCCTGTTTTATGTTTCTTCACTGCCAGACATTGTATTTCACATGTTTAGTTACGTATTCACTTTTTGCGCCGCACAACTTGAATGTCAAGTCCACGAGGGCTGTTTCCCCAGTACCTAAACCACGCCTGGTATATAGGAGGCACAAGAAACACGAATGGTCATCTGAATGGATGAATGACATATGCAAATATGTAAATATAAGAATAATCTATTGCAGTGTTGTTTATAATAGTGAAAATTTGGTTAGATAATACAGTATATTTTCATGTATATTTGTCATCCTGTAAATACCCTTTGTCCAGTTTGCCATTGAAATGTTTTACCTTTTGTCAATTTCTAGGAGCTCTTTGTAGATTAGGAATATTATATCTTTGCCTGTTATTTTCATTGTAAATCTCTCCCCACACTATCCTGAGTGTATATAAACATTCTCAAGTATTATCCAAATGTTATTGTTACTTTCTTACATTGAGATATTTGATCCGCCTAGAATTGATTTGTATATAGTATGAGATAGAGTCTAACCTACCTTCTTACAAATGGACAGTCCCTTATGGCAGCACCAATTTAAAATAAAACACCCTATTTTTGCTGAACTGAAATGCCACCAAAAAAATTTTTTTTCCATATATACTTAGATTAATTTCTGGAGTTTCTACAGTTTCCTACAAATCTATTTGCTTATCCTTATGTTTTTCTTTCACTAGCTTTCTAGTAATATAGGAGCCAGGGTCTCAAGAGGAGGCAGATGGCCCACTCAAGCAAGAGAACACAGAAGGGTTTAATACACTATCTGTCAAGGGATGGTCAGGGTTTCTGGAAGCCAACAAGGGGTAAAGCAGTACAGGGCTAGTGTGAGGGGAGCTGATACTATCTCAAGTCCTGAAAGTGAAATGGGAGGAGGCAGAGGAATGCTGGAGCTAGCTTGCACCGGCTGGCAAGAACCAGTTGTTAGCATCTCTCTTAAGCTACACATGACTCCACATGGGTAACTTGAAATCAGCCATGGTGGGAATATTTTACACCAAGGAAACTGGCAAATGCTATAAATCAGAGCTCCTTGTCCCCAGAGCCTGTTGTTCAATGCTTACCAGCACACCCCTGGGAGACGTGTTGTCTGGAATCGGGAGAGTAGAGTCATGTGGAGAAGGCCGTCTGCAAGGAACTGTGGTCTCGAGTAGGACACAGCCCACCCACCACAGCCCAGCAGGGAAGGAGAGGGAACAAGTGTGCTGACTTCAATCTCTTCACACCTCCCTACCCTCGCGGTGCCTCCCACTCCCAAAACCCCAGCAGATGTCAGAGGACACAGGAGCTGGGGACACAGGCCAAGAGATCAGCTTCCAGGGGCACCAAACAAAGTAGAGAAGGGTAGATCCAGGTGGAAATATCCTCCCAAGACGATCTGGTAGGACAGCGTGTCTAGCTCCACCCCCACCCTGAGTCTTCATTTTCCAAAATGTCTTGGAGATTGTTATCAACATCCCCCAAAGACCTTGTTGAGATAAGGATTAGAATTTTCTACAACTTAAAGATTAATTTGGGGAGGATTGAAGCTTTGTGAAATTAACTTCCCATGAAGGAACATGGGATGTCTTTCCTTGGATGCCGTTTATTTAGGATTTTGTTTCTTATTCTTTAATTAAGTCTTAAAGTCCTTTCAATATGGGTCTTGTATTTTTACTGTTAAATTTCACCATATTTTATAGTTTTGATCACTGATATGAATGAAATAATTTTTTATGTTCCTTTCTCACTAAATTCATTCCTAATAAAAAGAAAAGCTATTGATTTATTCATCTTTAGAACATATCCAAGCAGTTTATAAATTACCATTTGCAAATATCAAATACTCATATATGGGGCTTCCCTGGTGGTGCAGTGGTTGAGAATCTGCCTGCCAGTGCAGGGGCCATGGGTTCTAAGCCCTGGTCTAGGAGGATCCCACATGCCGCGGGGCGGCTGGCCCCGTGAGCCACAATTACTGAGCCTGCGCGCCTGGAGCCTTTGCTCCACAAGAGAGGCCGCGATAGTGAGAGGCCCGCGCACCGCCATGAGGAGTGGCCCCCACTTGCCGCAACTAGAGAAAGCCCTCGCACAGAAACGAAGACCCAGCACAGCCATAAATAAATAAATAAATAAATTTAAAAAAAAAATACTCATATGAATACTATTTTTTAAAATAGCCTCTTTTGAATTTTCTAAGCTTACAATTATATCATCTGCCCCCCAAGAGAGACAATTTTGCCTCTTTACTTTGAATATTTATACTACTTATTCCATTTCCTTATATAATTGCATTAGTTTTCGCTAACTAACTCTTAAATAATGGTGGAGACAGTGGCCATCCTGCTGTACGTCTTATTTTGCTGGGCCTGATTTCATGTTTCACGGTATCTTAATATACCAACTGTTAGTTTGTAGTAATTATTTTTGTTCTATTCACGTAGTTTCTTTCTATCCTTGGTTTTGCTTAGAGTTTTTCCTAGAAACAGCTGTGGAATTTTATCAAATGCCATTCCAGCATTTTTAAAATATAAAAACGGTTTTCCTCACTTAATTTGCTGATGTAATGATGTAATAAATTATATTGCCAGATCTTCTAATGAGCCATTCCTGCTCCTGAAAAGGACGTTATTGCTCATGATATATTATTCTTTTTAATATGCTGCTGAATTCTATTTGCTGACATTTTATTCAGATTTTTAGCATCTCTATTCACAAGTGAATATGATCTAGGGTTTTCCTAATTGTACTAGGAATGACAAATCTTGGCCTTAAGGTTGTTCTTTGCTTTGATAAATGATTTGGGGAAACTTTGCATCAATTTCCACTGAAACACTGTGAATAACATTTTGGTAAATGTTTAACAACTTCACTTTTTCCTATGGTTAGTTGCCTTTTAGCATTTCTGACCACTTTTTGAGTCAGTTTTGGTCATTCATATTTTGATTAAAAATCGCTTATTTCCTCTAGATTTTCCGTGTTTTTGCCATGGAGTTCCCACACTGTTTTCTTAAAATTATTTTGCTTTCTTCTTCATTTGTAATTATATTTCTCTCTCACATCTGAGGCATATTATTTTCTTTATTTTTCTTCAAGAAGGCTCACAGGGGAATTATGTAGTTCTCCTCCACAACCCACCGCCCTCCTCCCCGCTCCAAAGAGCCAGTGTTAGTCTTTGTGTTCTGAGTAGTGACATGCAGAGAGATGGGAAGAGACTTTGGGTGCAAATGCCAGTTCTGCCACTTACAGCTGGGGGACCTCGGCAAATCATTTCACCTTGGTGAGCCTCAGGTTCCTTATCTGTGAAGAGGACTATGCCTCGCTCCCAGGGGGGTGATGTAGATAAAACAGGAAAAAGCCTATAAAGCATCCAGCACAATTCCTAACACACAGGAAGACCTTAGCAGTAATAGTAGTAGTCAGGGTTCTCCAGAGAAACAGAACCAATAGCAGAGAGATATAGATGATACAGATGTAGATGATACAGATGCAGATGTCTGTTTCTCCAGGGAAACAGAATAAATAGGAGATGTATCTATCTACCTATCATCTATCTATCTATCTATCTATCTATCTATCTATCTATCTATCGGACAAATCTCTATCCCTAACTGTATATCTGTATAGTTATCTGTATATTTATATAGACATATAGAACCAACAGATTAGATTATATCAATAGATATAGATATATATATCTCCTATTGGTTCTGTTTCTCTGGAAAAACAGATATATATATATATATATATATATATATATAGAGAGAGAGAGAGAGAGAGAGAGAGAGAGAGAGAGAGAGAGAGAGAATAAGGAAGGGGCTCCTGGTGACTTTGGAGACTGACAAGTCCCAAGATCTGGAGGATGAGTCGGCAAGCTGGAGACCCAGGAGAGTTGATGGTTTAGTTCCCAGTCCAAGTCTGAAGACCTGGGAACCAGGAGAGCCAACAGTGTGCTTCTAGTCTGACAGCCACCAAGCTTGAGACCCAAAAAGACCTGATGCTTTAGTTTGAGTCCAAATATAGGGAAGAGTCCCAATTCAAAGGCCATCAGGCAGGAGGAATTTCTCTCTTACTTGGAAAAGGGGCAAGCTTTTTGTTCAAATTCAGGCCTTCAACTGATTGGATGAGGCCCACCTACATCAGGAAGGGCAAACTCAGTCCACCAACCTAAATGTCATTCAAAAACACCCAAATATCTGGGCATGCCATGGCCCAGTCAAATGGACACACAAATTTAACCATCACATTAGTCATCATACACAACACTCTGCCCAGACTGTACACACCCATAGCACACTGTGCCTTTCTACTTGAACACTGATCATATTTTATTTTTATTTCATTTTATTTTATGTTGTAATTTATTGGCTAGTTTGCTGTTAGTTTTCTCTCCTATATTATGCATACCACTGGGACAGGAAACATGTCCATCTTGCTCACCATTATGGCCTTACCAGTTAGTTCAACACGTGTACATAGTACATGGTTCACAAAAGCCTTGAACAAATTGAAATTCTACCCCTTATCACAATCTGATGTTTGCCATAATAAGCTGCGGGTGTGTCTCCATGAGGGCAGAGGATCATGTGTTATTCATATTTGTATTGATAGGACTACCTCTGAGACTGGGACACAGTCGGGACTCAAAAGAGGCTTGTTAAAGTGAATTTATCCAAAGTCAAGCACTGAGTTGGATTGAGAGTCATCGTCTGCATGGTGGCATGTGAGAGACGAGACTGATGATGATCTTTCTATTGAGCAGAATATTTTTAGTTGCAAGGGACAGAAACTCAGCTCAGAAAAGATTTAATTTTTTAAAAAAGAAAGACGTATATTATGGACTCAAGTAACCACACACAAAAAAAATCTAGATATGGAATTTAGGCAAAGCTGAATCCAGGTATTCAAATGATATCATGAGAACTCTTTCTACCTTGGAGGAAGATCCCCACGTATCTGCACCGGCAGCTCTAGGCTTCCATTCTGAAAGCTTAGCACATTCTGTAGAAACAATGTCATTTGCCCAAGAGTCATCCTGGAGATGCCTCACACTGGCCCATCCCTGAAACCTGGCCAAGAGGGTGGAGTGTCCCAAATGGCCAGGCCTGAGTTATGTGCCCATTCCTGGAAGCTGGGAAAAGGGTTACCCTTTCTAGATCCTGGCCTAGAGTATGCGGGGGGTGGCGGGGCGGGGCATTTCACTGGCCGTAACCACGTGGCATAGGATAAGAAACCAAGAGAAGAGTTTTAAATTTATGTGTAACCGATATACATTCATGAATCCCTGTAGTTAAGAACTAGTGTCCCATTTAAAGAAACATGACCCAGGCAGAAATTTCAATCTTCCTTCATGACTCTAACAGGGAGGGGATATGGGAACATATGTATATGTATAACTGATTCATTTTGTTATAAAGCAGAAACTAACACACCACTGTTAAGCAATTATACTCCAATAAAGATGTAAAAAAATATATATATATATTTGGAAGCAGGGGATAGGATTTAGCTAATGATAAGCCTTATTACAAGCTTTGCCTTCTCCCATTTTCTAGCATCTTGAAACTCTACCTCTCAGTTGCTTTGTGCTGCCCATGCTATTGCGGCATGTACCCACCCTCTTCTCTGCTTTGAGAAATCATCCAAGCAGAAAAGGACAAAGAGCAGGGTGCATTTTGCCACCTCTTGGTGACAGCATATTTGAGAATAAAACTAACAGAGGAGAGCAGAGCCATGTGGTCTTGTGGAACTGAGCCCTGCCCAGACACCCTCCGGCCCTGGCTCTAAGGCTGAGCATGTGACTCAGGTAGAGCCAATCAGCATAGTTTATTCCCCTGGCCCCAGTGATTGGTTCAGGGATGGATACATGACTTAAGCCAATGGAATGAGACTCAGTCCTCAGAATCTGTTTGGAATTATAGGAGGGGAAAAGTTTTCTTTCCACTGGAGTCATTAACCTGGCAGGAAATAAGCCTGGAGCTACTGGAAACCATCTTATCACCACAAGCCTGACTGAGAATGAAGCCAATAGAAAGAAAAATAGGTCAAAAAGAGTGAGGACAAATCCTTAGAATATCCACTGAGCACCTGGATCCAGCCAGGCCTGGACCTCTCACACCAAGGTCTTTGCAGATCCCCTGCTATTCACCTAAAGTTCTCCTCCTCACCCCAAAACCCTTGACCTTGCTTGCTTCTACTCATCTCACAGATAGCTGGCCATATACACCTCCACCAGGAATTCCCCTGTGGCCACCGCCCCCCATACATCAGAGTCCCCCATTTTACCTGCCCTTAACAGTCTGTACGTTTCCTTAATTCCAACCAACACACCTGTGATTACCTACCCATCTAGTGCCTGCACACCATGGGAACGAGGACACCATCTCCTGGTGCTCGGCTGTGTCTGCATCCCTGAGACAGGACCTGACCCACGTTAAGGACTCCATAAATACTTACTGATTGGATGGATGAATGAGATCAACTGATTTGTGCTCAGATTTGGAGGATTCTGATGGGTTAATGATTGGCCCCCCTCAGATTACAAACTTATTTACGTGTCATCACATAATAAGGTACCTCCCAAACATTCACTTGGAGCTGGAATACTGAGCACCAGAGCAGGGTGACCTCTCACCTGGTCTGGATTAACACAAGAACACCTCCCACAGCCATCCCACCCGGGACTGCCTGCCCTCCTCTGAGCTGAGGCCACGTTTCCTGTCTATACAAAAATCCCTGTCTAACCTCTGCTCTTTCTCCCCTGAAAACCTCGCCCCCTCTCTGCCTTTAAAGGCATAATAAAGGTAATACAAACAAGGATGATAGGAATTCCCTGGAGGTCCAGTGGTTAGGACTACATGCTTTCACTGCCGAGGGCCTGGGTTCAATCCCTGATCAGTCAACTAAGATCCCGCAAGCCACGTGGCATGACCAAAAAAAAAAGAAAAAAAAATGATGATAATAACAAATGCTTATCAAATTTGCCAAGCACTTAGCACATTTCAGCTCTCCTGATCCTCCCACAAATCCTATAAGGTGAGGGTACAATTATTACCCCCATTTTAGAGACAAGGAAACTGAGGCCCAGAGAGATTATCAGTTATTCAAGGTCACACAGCTGGTAAGGGATGGAGCCAGACAGTCTGACCTCACATAACCACTAAACTATATAATAATAACTTCCCTACATTTTTTACTGTGACTCACAGTAAAAAATACTTTTTATATCATGACCCAGTTCACACATATGCTCTCAACCACAAAAAGGCTGAAACAAAAGTTTCACAAAGCAATACTTACTTTTATTATGTGCTATGCATTCTATCTCCTTAAAAATAAATGATGGTCTTGATCCAGGGCAATTAATAGGTTGTACATTTTCAGTAGGTTAAAAATTAGGTATATAGCACATTTGAATTGCAACACTGCTTTTTATTGTTTTAGATTAAAATACATGTCACTTTGATTTTAGCCAATAAGACCTGTGTCAGACTTCCAACTTAGTGAACTAAAAGATAATAAATTTGTGTTGTTTTCAGCAACTAAATGTGTGGCAATCTGTTACAGCAACAACAGGACACTAATACAAGTACCCAAGAAAACTTGGGTTTCATAGTTGCATCTGGGAAAGGGGAATAGTTATTTGAAGGGCATGAGTGAAAAGGTGTAGAATGAAATGAGTATAGTGTTTGAATTTTGAACTATGTGAAGGTATGATTTTAACATAAATAAAATGTTTTGACTATTTGGGGATTCCCTTTGCATCTCCCCTGAACCCAGACTAGAAAGCCATTGATCCACTCCAATCCTCCTGGCAGACATCAGGTAATTTTGGCTTCTCAGCATGAATTCTCTTTCCTCCAGCTCCTTCAGTCTGACTTTTCCTTTGGGAAAAACTTTCGCCCTCCTACTCTCTGTCCATGTGGTTTAGGTAGGTCCGATCCTATGCCCTAGTGCCAGGGATGGGCATGTGACCGAGGCTCAGCCAATCACAGCATTGTTCACCCAGCCACAGTGATTGATTCAAGGATGGGAGGTGGCTCCAGACATTCTTCTTCAGCACTACACTGCACCTTGCTACGTGGTCATGAGAATTAAAAATGAGAGAAAACATGTCCAGTGCTCAGGACAGGGCATTGCACAATAAATGCCAAGCTCAATAAATGGTGCATTTCTGATTTTGCACACTCTCTTCTGCTGCCTCTACATCCGTGCATTACTTTACCTGTAACACATCTGGCTACATGCTTCTGGATGCCTGGCATCCATTGATCTAACTCCAGAGAAAGACTGAAGTCAGTTTACTTGTCACAACAGCTCTGGATGAGAATTTCTCTGAGGTCTCACCCCAGAGGTGGCTGAACCATGTCTCTGAAAACCCAGGCAGGGCCAGAGAACTGTGCCCCAGCCCCAGGCAGACAACCCAGGGAACTCAAGTTCAGAGTTGAAGAGTTCAAACCCAGGGCAGTTCATGAATGTTCCTGGACCCCAAAGAGTAACCCGAGAAATTGTTTGTATCAGCAAGGAATGACTAAACTCTTGGCAAATCCTAGAAAACAGCCTCTCTTCCTGTTTCTAGAGGCCTTCCAAAGAAAAGAAACAGTTTAGGTTTTGCTCTGCTCTGTGGTTGACTGGAGTCTCCCTCCCCATGCAGTGTGGGGCACCCGTGGGTGAGGTCTCGGCTCCCAGGAGCAGCGGGAGGGAAGACTTAAGGAGTGTAAACCAGACTGTTTGGTTTTCTCTGGCCACGGGGGCCTCTGAGTCAGCTTCAGAGACCACCAAGGGGTGGAAGGGTCTTCAACACTGATCCCAAGATCTCAACTCTAAACTGCACCTTCCAACCAAGCAAGGCAGGTCTCCTCACCACCCAGATCCACCCCTTTCCCTTTCTCACCATCTTGCCTTTGCACATACGGAGCCAGCTTCCTGGGATGCCCACCCTCCCATGACTAAACAAACCCATTTCTACTTTCAATACCCAAGTGGAGCTCTACCTCCATCACGTGGAGCCTGCCCTGAACACCACTGTTCAACACAAACTTTTATTTCTTTCCCTCAGCCCACTACACAACTTCATTCTTCATTCATTAATCCAACAGATCATTTTAAAGGAAGCAGTTCTCAAGGCTGTTGGCCTCATGAACCCTGTACACTCTTAAGAATGATAGAGGACCCCAAAGAATGTTTGTTTATGTGGGTTCTATCTATTGATTTTTACCGTATTAGAAATTAAAACAGAAAGTTTAAAAATACGTATTAATTTACGTGCAAAGAACAGTAACAAGCCCAGTCCATGTTTATACCAGGGGATGACATCATCATACATCATGTGACCTCTGGAAAACTCCACTGGGCACTTGTGAGAGAATGAGAGTGGAAAACACAAATAGCATCTTATTATCGTTATATCAAAACAAAAATAAGTTTTGATCTGGCGGATTCCCTGAAGGCTCTGGGGGAGCCCAGGGCCCCTGAAGCACAGTGTAAGTATTAGAATACTTAGAAGCACTGAGATCTCCCTCCCTCTCTCTCTCTCTCTTTCTCTCTGTCTACAGAAAACTTCTTATCCTTTATCTATCATTGCCTTTTTGGTGTAACTTCAGTATTTTTATTACTGGTTCTGGTTAGCATTTAAAAAAATTAAATAGATAAGGATAGGAAAGGAAAAGAAAGGGACGGGAATGAAATATCCATGCGTAAAAATGGATAAAAGTGGCAGTTTTTGTTACTTCCCAGGAGGGTGTGTATCTGGAATGAGAACCGTGAAAGTAATCTAGAGTAGGACATGTGCATATATCATAGGTACTTTGTTATGCATTGTTCCAGATACAGCTAAGGCTGTATACAGATATAGATATGAATAAGAATACAGATATGGTGATGAATGTGGGTATGTATTTGTTACCATCAGTGGTGGTTGTAGAATTTTGAAAAATAGTCTACTACAAGACCTCTTATAGAGATTCCTCAGTGTAAGGCAGCGTTTAGCAAAATGTGAGGCATTTTCCCGTGGCAGTATGGGAAATGATGTTTCGGCCGCAAACTGCATATGTATATGATATTAAATAACACTATCACATAGTGATAGCATTAATAATCCCTGTTCAATTATCTTTCAAATGTTCTGATACATCCAGGAAAAAGTCTCACTTGGGGGCGAGGATGCTTTTAACACTAATATTCGTTAATCTCCTTTTGTCATTGAGGCAGACGCAGCTTCAGGCTCAGAGCTCTCAGCAGATCACGGCATCTAGATGGGATTGAACAGCATTGTTCTGGTTTCATTAAAAAAATATGTACATGTAAGTACATACATATAAAATATGAGTTACTGTCTATGTGTTACAGTGATGTTGGTTTTCCATTCTGAGTAGAGATGTCACGTTTCATAATTAAATAAATTTATTGCAGTAATAAAATGAATTGATTTAAAGAAATCCTTTAAGAAAATAATATTGCAGGTGGTGTGCATATCTGCTGAAAAGTGTGAGATGAAGGTGGTTACTGAGCAGTTGACGTTCCAGAAAAACTCATGGACTTGGAAAGAGCACTAGACGGAGTCAGACATATGTGGGTTCAAATCCCTTCTCTACCATTCCCTGGCTTTGGGACCTTGGGCAAGTGATCCAACCAGTCTGGGACTCATGGCTCCTTTGGGCTTTGAATGTTTTCAAGGATCAAAGACATCCCAAGGTGAATTAGATGACTTCAGAAAGAGCTTAACAATTAATTCTGGGCCACACTCTGTGCTAAGTAAACAATTCACAGGCATTATCTCATTTCAGACCCATAACCACCTTGATACAAGGACATTGTTTCTACAGTTGAGGAGAGAAAGGCAGAGAGGAAGTACAACGATCTGCCTAAGGTCACAAGGCTGGAAAAGGCAGGAGCAGGGACTTGAACTCAAGTCCATCTGGTGCAATATCCGTTGTGTTCCCCGAAAACTTGGGTTTAGTTACAGAAGCAAGAGTGGCCATCAGGCCCCTCCATCACCCACCTCTTTCTGCCTTTTCCGCTACTGATGCTACTGAACATGGTGGGGAAAGTGGAGATCATTTTAATTCCTTCTGCCATAACCATAATTTATTTTTACTTGCTTTGTAATTTACACCTGGAAGAAAATAGGTTTTATCTTCCCCAAGTCCAAGAGATTAAGAAGATCAATGAAGTCATTGTCATTGAGTTAAATATTAGGAGGCTGGTTTGTAAATTCAAACTCAAGGTTACATTAAAAAAACATACAGTTGAATTAAATGTTATGAGGACAAGTTATAGAATACGCATAAATCTGATAGAAAAGAACCTTCTCATCCACCCTGCTTATATGAACATTTTTGAAGTCTTCAAGGTCTGACTAACAAGCATCCAACAGTTTTCACCTTAATGTAGATAACCAAATGTAATGGCTGGCTCAAGGCTTTGTATTTTGAAGGACTTGCATTCATAGTTCAAAATTTCCCTTTTTCTTAAGTTGCAATTAAAAATGTGTGGCTTCTGATTAGAAATTTAATTTTATTCATGACTAAATAAAAGAATTTTGGAATCATCATTTTCATTGCTCCCAAGAAACCAATGAGCTTAGTTTCAAATTCAAATTCCCCCAGGGGAAGATGATTGCTGGTCACAGCTTTTACATCAGGCCATCTTACAGGGGTGGAGCATTTGGGCACAGGCAATAGCAAGGACCAAGATCTTGAGATCCCTACAGTTTCCAAGGAGCAGCTTCAGGGTTGCTAGAGCCGAGGGAGTGGGATAAGATGCATCAGAGAAGTGAGGGGAATTGGGAAGGAAAGACCATTCAGGTTTTGTGCACCATTATAAGGACTTTGGCTTTTACTCTGAATGGGATGGGAAGCAGCTGGAGGGTTCTGTGCAGAGAAACAGGAAGTTCTGTTTTAGGTTTTAATAGGACTACTCAGGAAACTGTATTGAAAACAGATCATGGAGGGGGGACTAGTTGAGGATTCTATATACAGTGAGCCATGTGAGAGATGATGTTGGCTTGGGTCAGACCAGGAGTTAGTTCGGACCATGAAGTTTGAAATGCCTATTAGACACACAATAGCAGGTGTTGAGTAGATGGTAGGGGACTGAGTCTGGAATGCAGGGAAAAGTCTGGGCTGGAGGTAAACAGAGGAAGCTGTCACCATGAAGATTGTATTCGAAACCCCCAAAGTGTTTACTGAATGACTGAAGTTTGTCAAAGGAAGAAGTTTTCGTTGAAAAGGTAATTCGAAGGCTAGAAAATTAGAGCTTCTCAAGAAATAGAGGGAGTGTTCTCAGCCCAGACAGAGAAAGTAGAACCCACAGAATGTCACCCAACAGGGACCCCAGCTTGAGGGTAGAGACTGCACACAGGCATGGCTACGGACTGAATGTTTCTATCCCCCCAAAATTTGTATGTTGAAATCCTAGTCCCCAAGGCAATGGTATTAGGATGTGGGCCTTTGGGAGTGGATTGGGATTAGTGCCCTTATAAAAAAGGCCCCAAGGGGACTTTCCTGGTGGTGCAGTGGTTAAGAATCCACCTGTCAATGCAGGGGACACGGGTTCAAGCCCTGGTCTGGGAAGACCCCACATGCCGCGGAGCAACTAAGCCCGTGCGCCACAGCTGCTGAGCCTGCTCTCTAGAGCCTGCGAGCCACAACTACTGAGCCCACGTGCTGCAACTACTGAATCCCATGCGCCTAGAGCCCGTGCTCCGCAACAGGAGAAGCCACCGCACTGAGAAGCCCGCGCACCGCAAGGAAGAGTAGCCCCCGCTTGTTGCAACTGGAGAAAGCCAGCGCACAGCAACGAAGACCCAATGCAACCAAAAATAAATAAATAAATATTAAATTAAATTAAATTTTTTAAAAAAGGCCCCACGGAGGTCCCTCACCCCTTCTGTCACGTGAGGTCACATCAAAAAGGAACTAGCTAAGAACAAGGAAGCAGGTCCTCACCAGACACGGTATCTGCTGGCACCATGATCTTGGACTTCCAGCCTCCAGAACCATGAGAAATCAATTTCTGTTGTTTGTAAGCCTCCCGGTTTCTGGTAGTTTGTTATAGCAGCCCGAATAGACTAACACGGGCATCCAAGCCAGAGCAAACCACAAGCCCTGGCTACAAAATGACACCAGGCGTGTCTCGGAATTATAACTGAATTACAGCCCACTGCCTCTTCTTTAAAATATTTTCCCTGAGATTCTGCCTGCTTCTGTCTTTCCCAGCCCTCTCCTGGTTAACTGTGTAATGGCCACAGATTGCTCCCATCCAGCATACACAGCCCTTTACAACGTGACTGCTTCTTCTCCCATCCAGAGAAGCAGTCTAATTCTCCACCCCTTTGAATTTGAGCTTGACTTTGTGACTTGCTTCAACCAATATGATGTGGGGGTTCCAGAGCTTGTTCTTAAGAGGCCTTGAAGTTTCTGCCTTCACCTTCTTGGAACTTTGAGACCACCACGTAAGGTGGTGGGTCTAGCCTCCTGGGGGATGAGACACTCTGTGGAGGAGGATCAAGGTTCCCCAGTCAACAGCCATCCAGACATGGGAGAGTCTGTTTGGGCCCTTTAAGCCTCAACCCATCTCCCAGCTATGCAGCCACATTGGTAAGCCCTGGTCAATCAGCAGAGAAACTACCTATCCAACCAGAACCATGAGAAAGAAGAAATCATTGTTGTTTTATCCCAGTAAGTGTTGGAGTGATTTGTCACACAGCGATAGATAACTGACACACCTCTCTTAGCCTCATTTTTCTCATCTGTGAAATAGGGAGATAGCAATCCCCATCTAGCAGAGTTATTTTGTACATTAGCCCATTTACTGAATGCGAAAATGCTTACAATCTGTAAAAAAAAAATCAAGTATGTGTTTATTGTTAATAGACCTAAACATGTTGGTAAAATAATATCGAGGGTCCCCTGGAAAGGTGACATGAAAGTATTTTGGCATGAAAGATAAAAATAATAGCTAGCACAAATAGAGTGGTTGGGCACGTGCCAGGCACTCTTCTAAGCCCTTTACATGTATTAACTCATTTAATGCTCATAATAAGTCCGTTTGTAAGGTTGGAGCCATATTTTACAGATAAGGAATCTTGAGTTCCAGGGAGTTTAAACTTCCCAGGGGTCACTCAGCTAACACGTGATCTAACTCAGGTGAGCTGGCTCCCAATCTCTTGGGATACAGGGAAGCAGCATCCCTAAGACAGGCACATCTAGAGAGACACTCCACGCTGGACGTGGGCAAAAAACTGTGGCCTGCTCTGACATGATGGGGAGTTTTCGTTCTGGTTGTTTGGTGGTGGCTTCTAATTGCCTTTGGAAGGCTGGCTGTTTCAGATATTTGCGTTATGAATCTTCATGCATTCCATCATGTTTCTTCTCCCTCATTCACATGGCTCTGTGAGACCTTGTTTCAGGAGATTTTTGTGGCAAGGCTTCCTGGATTTTATTTCCAAAAACCGTAGCCCATTTATAGAGAATTGGGATTTTTCTAGACTAAGAAGAGATTTCCCCAATCTGGGTAAAAGAAGAGAGAGAGAATTCTGTGGGTTCCAGAGCCCCGGGGATGGCTCCCTGGCAGTGCCCTGAGGATATGGTAGGTTTCCAAGGAGGCTGCCACCACCCTCCACATCTGTCACTTTAGCTCTGCGTTTCAGCCAAGGTCTCCTGCCCCAAACCTGGAAGGGGGCATCAGAGCCACCGTATCTAAAGGGGCCCTATGGGCTGGAACAGTGAACCCCTCATGTGTAACCAGTGTGTACCAGTGACTGGTACTACCTCAAACTCCAGAACCTCAAATCTTCCTACAATCCAGAGGTGCGGGTCCAATTCCAGGCTCAGGACAGACTGGAAATGAGATAGATTTAGAGCTGCATTTCTAAAATTTCAATCATTAGCAAACCACCTGCATGCAGAGTTGCCAGATAACTATAAGATGCCCAGTTAAATATGAATTTCAGATAAATAGCAAATAATTTCTCAGTATTAGTATGCCCCAAATATTGCTTAGAAGAAATTAGCTGAGCAAGCTTTTGGGAGCTGTTACTTCCGTCTCTCTCCTGAGCACCCTCTCCCCACCCTCCCCTCAATATTTGGGACCTACTTATACTAAACAGTTATCCGTTTATCTAAAATTCTCATTTAACAGAGCATCTTGTATTCTTGCAAAATCTGGCAACACTACCTCCCAACCAAGGTTTTTACCATAATAACCACAACCACCTCATGTATGTTATGAGAACAAACCAATTGTTCGAACACTTAGTTAATATTTTCTTTAAATCCATATTACATTTTTTTTGACAAAGTTATTCTTAAAAGGAATGTCAGGCTTCCCCGGTGGCGCAGTGGTTGAGAGTCTGCCTGCTGATGCAGGGGACACGGGTTCGTGCCCCGTTCTGGGAAGATCCCACATGCCGCGGAGTGGCTGGGCCCGTGAACCAGGGCCACTGACCCTGCGTGTCCGGAGCCTGTGCTCCGCAGCGGGAGAGGCCACAGCAGTGAGAGGCCCACGTACCGCAAAAAAAAAAAAAAAGAATGTCATGTCACTAATCAAAACAGAGCTATCACTTTAAGATATCAGGTAACTGACAAATGATATCCAATTAGGGTCAAGCTATGTTAATAAATTCTATGTAAGTATTTTTGCCTTCCTGAGCCCTTTCCTCTGTTACCAAAAAACACGGGTCAGTGTTATATGTTAAGACAGACTAGCACCCCAAGGACGGAGAATGGACGAGGGGATACATTTCTCTCCATGGGAGTAAATGTTATCTAAAGCCAGGTCCGTACATCAAAACCTGCTCTCACCTAAGTCATTGGAGTTTTTTCATACACTTTGTGAAATACTGATGTATAGAACATAAAGGAATGTGGCATCCATTACTGACCTGAGTTTGTGGCCTGAGATTGGTATCCATCTATGAATGACAAAGTTCAAAAATAATAAAAAGAGATGTGTGCCCCAGACGCTTGTTCTGGGCATTTTACAAGCATGATCCCACTTACTCCTCCCAGCTAACCCTAACCCTATTATTTTCCCCATTTTTCGAATGCAACAATAGAAATGTCACATCCAGAGTTACCCAGCTCATCAGTAGCGGAATCTGTGTTCCCAGCGACGTTGCCTATGTTTTCTTTCTAGACACACAATCCCCCAAGCTACAGCAAAACGGTCTAAGAAGAAAGTAGTTGAACAAGACTGTTTGGGCAGTTTCATCACCCATTTCTTCTCCTGACCACCCACCCCGCAGCCCTGCTCCCAGGTTATCCTTGGAAAACTCAAAATGTCCAATTCCAAGACAATAAAAATTTCCAAATTTCCCCAGCAGACAGGAGCCTTTGATCTCAGTGTTTCCCACATTTTGCAATGATTTGCCTTTTGAGATGCCCCCGAATTCTTCTCTCTCTTGACAAGTTAGCGAGAGCCAGATCATCTTGCAGGAGGGCTGAGTTTTAACCCGAGGAGACTACACTTGTGTGTTTCACAAACACCATCCAACTCAAGCAGAGATGTTCCAATTTTCGTTTCAGTTTTTTTAAAAATCCAATCAATTGACTTCTTAATTTGAATTTTTATTTATTATTAGAACAACTTTAAGCCTTCCCCCCCCTCAGGGGGGAAAAAACACATCTTTAATCCATTTGCTTAAACATATATACACGTTTATTTTTCCTGGCCTTGTTTAACCATTATCCATGTATTGCATTTGGGGGGGAGCCATATAGTTACAGTTTGTGGTTTGCTTTTTTTCACTTGATAAAATATTGTATACACCAGGGGTCAGCAAACTTTCTCTGTAAAGGGCCTGATAGTAAATATTTTAGGCTTTGCAGGCCAGACAGTCTCTTTCCAATTACTTGAGTCTGCCATTGTTAAAATCGCAAAAACAGCCACAGGCAATACATAAAGGAATGGGTGTGGCTGTGTTCCAATGAAAACTTTTTGCAAAAACAGGTGGCCCGGGGGCCACACTTTGTGACCTCTGGTGTATACTTTTTGCAACGTAGCCACATGCTCAGGAGCTGAGGGTTTGGTACCAAACCTGTGTTCCAATTTGAGCTCTTCCAGCGCAAGTTATAGGATCAGGGTGTGCAAATCATATAACCCCTTTCTGCTCTGGTTTCCTCATCTATATAATGAGAATAGTAACAGCTAGATCCCATGTTGATGGTATTAAATGGGCTAAAGTGTGTCACAAACTCAGCTCAGTCCCCGGCACACAGCTGCATCTGAAGAAACGATGGCTGCCATGATGATTTGCTACCTTGAGCCAGGCTTTTTGTTTGTCTTCCATCTGTCTGCATGTGAGTCTGTTGAGTAAATACACTTTAATCTTTTTCATTATTTCTCCCAGACTGTCTACTTTAAAAATCACTCAACACCCCTGAAGAGTTGAGGATGAAGGGGAGAAACTGATTTTAATTCGGGACCAAATGTCTGAGTAACTATGTGTGCTGGGGTGGGAGGGGGGTGTTTAAAGACATCATCAACAGTGAAGTATTAGTGCTTAGGAAGAACTTTCCTCGCCTCCCCTCATCAAGGACATGTCTACTAAAAGACGTGACTACAGTACAGAATTCTTTGAGAGGTGGGTTGGGTTAGGTCGGCTCTTTACTGAAAGTAAGAGAAAATTAAAGTTGCAATGGGGCCCTTCTAAACCAACAAAGGACTTTGTTATAAGGAATCAGAGATGTTCTATGGACTCCAAAGTCCGAACATGCAGGCCACCTCAGCAAGTCCAAGACAAGAATGAAAAGCCATTGGGGCGAAGACAATGGCATCTCTCCTTCTGGGACAACATGGTGTCTCCTCTCTGCAATTATTTGCAGAAAAAGTTACACCTGGATATTGTCCTTTAAATCTCGTTCTATGTGCAGCTTCCTTCCTTGGATCCGAGTCTGGAGACTTATTATCACCAGGTGGGGCAAGGAATGACTTGACAGAGAGAAGAAGAGAAAAGAGGATGTCTGCGTCTTCATTTTCCACCATGGACTTGGGCTAGGAGACAGGGGCCTTGCATCAGAGAGGTGTGGGCGTGTCTGAGGGAAGAGGCTCAGAAATCGAGGCTCCGGAGCCTCAATTTCCATGTACAACTCTGAAAAACTCTCTGGCTTCCTCCTGCTGACTTGTCTACACCCAGGGATGTCACAGTGGAAGTGAACTTGGAGCAGCAAGTTGGTGAGGCCAAGGGCAGCCTTGACTTTTTGCTTCCCCCTGCTATTCCTGGTTCCTACATAGTAAGGATGAGACCTGGCAGTCCCTGTGGCTTCATAAATTGGGACTCAGAAGGCAGCTAAGTCGAAACCTAGCACATGTGTTATGGTACCTGGGATGGTGAGGGGAGCGTGACTCACTGCAGAGCCTGGGATGGAAGGTGGACTGCCCTGGCCAGAAGGCCAATGAGGGTTGGGGGTAAAGGGGAGGCACAGCAGCCACTCAGAGGGGGAGGGGCTTGGCTCAAAGAGTCCCAAAGCTAAGCAGAGAACAAGTTAATGGTCAGGTTCTGGCCAAGCTGAGGAAGAACAGATGTCCTGCTACATCAGCCATCAGCTTCCACTGTGGAGACCCCCAGGGCCTCTAGGGACCCAAGGAGCCATGACAGCAGGACAAGCTGTGGATGCAAGGACATCTTCCCTTTGGGGCACCTGCACTCACCCTGCCCCCAAGCACCTGGAGATCATCTCGGCAGAGCAGACACAGAAATAGGGGACCTGATTAACCCAACAGCTGAGCATAACCTAGAAGAAGTATTTGAATCACTAGATTAGACTCTTTTTATAAAATAGTTAAAAAATTTTTTCTTGGGACTTCCCTTGTGGCACAGGGGTTAAGAATCTGCCTGCCAATGCAAGGTACACGGGTTCAAGCCCTGGCCTGGGAAGATCCCACGTGCCGTGGAGCAACTAAGCCCGTGCACCACAACTACCAAAGCCTGCACACCTAGAGCCTGTAAAAAATAAATAAAATAAATAAATTTATTTTAAAAATATTTTCCTTCTTTAAGGTAATTTTTTTTTTTTTTTTTTTTGCTGTACGCGGGCCTCTCACTGCTGTGACCTCTCCCGTTGTGGAGCACAGGCTCCGGACGCGCCGGCTCAGCGGCCATGGCTCACGGGCCCAACCGCTCCGCGGCATGTGGGATCTTCCCGGACCGGGGCACGAACCCGTGTCCCCTGTATCGGCAGGCGGACTCTCAACTACTGCGCCACCAGGGAAGCCCCCTACCTTTCAACTTTTTATGTCATAGTTTTATCAAATATGTATGTCTCCCTAAGCAACATTTGTAAAAAATTCGCTTGGCGGGAGCTTTATAAAACTAATATTATATTGTCAGTAATTTAAAGGGTTTGGCTTTTCAAATGTGACATTTTATTGCTGAGATTTATCCATGTTGTTTCATGAAGCTGTGATTCATTCATTCTCACTAGACAACATTTTAACCAAATAGAGATGAGTAAATTTCTTCCAGTGGAAGAGGGCTCATGAGGCATCAGTTAATTAGAGAATAAAATTTCCCTGTATATCTACCACCTGGGTGTGTCTGCATTGTTTCCTCCTTCACTTGCCGCTGTTTTTTTTTTCCCCAGCAGGCATGTGGGCAAGCATGGCCGCCTCCAAGCCTCTAGCTTCTGTATCTTTGCTATTGACATCTGGGGCTGGCTCATTCTTTGTGGTGGAGGCTGTCCTGTGCATTGCCGGACTTTTAGCAGCACCCCTGGCCTCCAGCCACTAGATGGCAGTAGCACCTCCCAAGTTGTGACAACCAAAAAAAGTCTCCAGACATTGCCATAGAGGACAGTGTCACCCCAGCTGAGACCTGCTGCACTGAGCATATGGACCTGTTTTTTTTTTTTTTAGTTTTTTTTTTTGCGGTATGCGGGCCTCTCACTGCTGTGGCCTCTCCCGTTGCGGAGTACAATCTCCGAACGCGCAGGCTCAGCGGCCATGGCTCACGGGCCCAGCCGCTTCGCGGCATGTGGGATTTTCCCAGACCGGGGCACGAACCCGCGTCCCTTGCATCGGCAGGCGGACTCTCAACCACTGCACCACCAGGGAAGCCCTGGACCTATTTCCAGATTGAGCAGTAGCAGAGACCACTCAGTGACTGAGGGTCACATGTTCTAATTCCCTGGAGGACAAATCTGACCGTTCGTCTTCAATCAGGTGAGTCAACAATGGCCAAAGAGGGGGGTGGGGGGAGCCACATGGTGAACACTTGGCTTCCGGGATTCCTTACGTGGGTCACTGGAGGATGTTCTCAGTGAAGCGGACCATGGGCTAGGGTAGACAACCCAAAAGTGTGTGTTACACCAGTTCATTTTATCAGTAAGTATCCAATCTCGTATTTCACTGAGGGAATTTAATGCAGGGAATTGATTATTAAGGTGCTGGCCGGGCTGGAGGAACGAAACGGAGGATGTGAGGTTACCAGATTCCACAGGCATGGTGCCTCTGAGTCTGCTGCTGATGGGAACCAGCTGCCTGGGCAGGGTCAGAAGCCACATGTCACTCTGCCACTGTCACCTGTCAGAGGTAACACCAGGAGCTGGGAAAATGGTCTCTTTTCTCTCCCTCCTTCCATTAACTCCACAACGCCTCCTGTCGGTAGAACCTAGAGGAAGCCCTCTAAAGGGGGATGGGGTAGAGGCTGGAAAATGTAGTTTGCAGCTTTCTAGACCCTGCAGTGGAGAAGAAAGGGGAGTGTGGGTATGTCAATCTACATTGTCCAGCTCACTCAGGGATTTCATTCCTAAGAAGCTGTTTTTTATTTCATTCTTAAGAATTACTGCAAATCTTGGATTGGTACAATAGCTTGCACTTGTAAATGCTGTGAAATAGCAGGCTCTTAATCGGACTCCAGAGAAACAGAACCAGTAAGAGATATGTATGTATGTATGTATATATATCTATGCCAGGTGCGGGTCCTATTCCACTTCCATAGTGTGATCACATCTACCCAAATTATGTAGACAGATCTGGGGGAGGGTGGGTTCCCGAGGAGACTGAGATGCTTTTACCACAAGAGGGAATTATGCTGAGTCAGCGAGAAGAGAAAAAACAAACAAACAAACAAAACGATTCTGGGAGAAGAAGGAAGGAAAGGAGAGTTCCAGGCAGAGGCTGTGAAGACCAAAGAGAACTTGTGATGCTTTGGAGGACCTGGGGAACATTCAGGACTCGAGGTGCTGCATCAGAGCTGACAATGTGAGAGGTGACCCTGGGAGGTCAGGCCAGCAGAAGCAGGTCCTGCAGGGCATCTGAACCACCTGAGGCTTTCTCCCAATGGGCCGTGAGAAGCCACTGCAGGATTTGAAGGAGACTGAAGATTCTGAATTGCCTTCAACTGTGATGAGTTAACAGCTTTGCAGAGAGTGGGGAGAGAGGGGAGAAGCATTGCCTTCAAGGTCAGATCTGGAAAACAACCCTATTAAAGCAATTTGGCAATCATGTTTTCCAGCAAAACCCATTCAGGTGATATGTGCTCCTCTAATTCGTGTAAGGACCCAGAGATGCTTTTCCAGGACAAGATGGCTCCTCTGGTCATCATGCTCTTTGCTGTGATTCATTCAAGTGATTTCATTCCTCAGCTGAGATAAGTGGTTGCTTGTACCAAGGGCCACTGCACACCATGCCCTGCAATTTTTCTTAAAAAAAACTGTGCTTCTTGTAGCAAACGGCCCAAGTGCTTCTAGCAAATGGGCAGAGTTAACCCTTCAGCAACCTCAGTCGTCACCCTGCAGGCGGGCCATGGCCATCCCCCATAGGAGGACAAATCCCACCTTGGAAAGAACCATATGGGGCAAGTTCCACACATAAGACAGTGTCTGCAAGTCTGCTTCTACGGGTAGGTAAATTGCATGGGAAGTACAACTGTATTTGTCCCCGGTTTTCCCATTAGAGATCATATAAAGTAGAGGTGGAAGTTAATTGAGTTCCGAGTTCACTGTGTAATGTCGGGGAATTGGGGCTCTGGCAAGCAGGTCACGTGTAACGTGTTCTGGGGGGTAGCGTTTTCACACGAGCTCCCTGGGAGAGGAGAAGTTTTCTTTCACCAGGAGTGCAGCCTTCAGAAAGCAGGCTTCTGGGGTTCCAAAGGGGCTTTCACCTACATTACAGGATAAAGGTCTCATTTTGCTTAGAGAGACTTTCTTGCTATGGGGCATGCTCATGATATTCAAGAAAAGGTAATAAAAAAAAACCTGGCCTTTCAACAAGAGCCATGAAGTCCAAGTGGTTAAGAGCCGGGACCCTGGAGCCAGATTGCCAGATCACTCACAAGTTGGGAGATGTGGTACAGATCACTTAACCCTTGGGGCCTCGATTTTCTCATCCGTAAAATGGAGTAGTCAATTGCAACTCCCCAATCCACTGTGAGGATTAAACAAGTTACTATCTATTAAGTGCTTAGAGCATTGTCTGGCTCACAGAAAGTGCTATTTAATTGTTAGCTGTTGGTAACGAGCATTTCTGTGCTAGGACACGGCACTGAGTTCTTTACGTGCCTTATTTCATTTCGTCATAAAAAAAATAAAGATAAAAACGCTGCAAGTAAGCAAAAGTGAGTTTACCTTGAGGCTATTAAAGTTAAAGAGAGGCCCCTGGAAAAAGCTCATAAGGGCCTGTGTGGTAACACTGGCAACAGTCAGACCTATATCTATCCTTATTCTCGAAAAGGATCCCCCAAAGTTATATAATCTTCAGGCTCTACCACACAGCTTCCTGCCCTGGAGGTAGGGATTCTTATTCTCATTTCACAGAGGAGAAAACAGGCTCAGAGCCGTGAGTGGACCTGTCCAAAGTCACCAGAGAGGAACAGAGCTGAGATGCCAACCCAAGTCTATCCGGCATCCACTGGACCCCACTGCCTGCTCGGGGTGTGCACAAAGTTAGCCGCAGATCCCTGCCAGCCAGAATTTGTCTCTTCTTACCTTTCCTACCTGGGTCTGGCCCAGGTGGCCATCCTAGAACTTGGTCCCCATAGGCACAAATTAAACATTTTCTGGATGAATGAATGAATGAATGATTTTCTAATCTCTCCTTCCATAACCAGTCCAAGGACTAGGACTTCTCTTCCCCCATTGTATGTGTCTTAGGGACCACATCAGTGTTGTTGATCAGGTAAGACCTACCTCTGGCCTAGGAGAGGGTGTAGGAGGGACCCAAGCTAGGACAACAGGGGTTCCCTCTCTGGAATTTGAGCTCAGAGTGACTAAAAGACACAGGTGAGTTCATTCCTGCCTCCTTCTGCAGTGTCCTTGGTCCTGCCTGTTCCTCTCCTGTGTTCTGCAGCCTTCCCAACAATTCCATGAGCTCCTGATAGCCTTACCATAAAGTCTCTTTTACTCAAGATTGCCAAGAGCAGGATTCCAGGATTCACAATCAAGAGCTGCAATCAAAATAAATAAATAAATACATGAATTAATTTAATTTAATTTAAAAACATTTTTTAAAAAGAGCTGCAATCAAGTGATGTACGGTGCTTCCCAACACTTGACCCCTCCCCCTGGCCACACATCTGTAAAAGTAATGATTCCAATATTTGAGGGGTACAAGATATAAATAAGACATTTTGAGGTTTGACTCTCTCCCACAACCTTCCCCCACCCAATGGCCACCCAGCTTCTGTGTAAACCCTTAAAGGGAATTCACTTCACCTTTGAATAGTTAACTTAGAATATTTCTTCATGTTAGACTAAAACAGGAAGGAGAATACTCATAAGTAGACTTTATATTATGGATGGTGTGCTTAGGAGCATGGGCTCTGGAAGCAGACAGTTCAGCTGTTTCCTACTGTATAACACACATTCATCCTTTTAAGTTGTGCTTTTCAAGTAATTTGCTCATTTCAACTAGTTGTCAAATTTATGTCATAAAGGTGTTCATACTATTCTCTTCCTTACCCTTTTATTATTTTCAGGATCTGTAGTGATGTTCCCTCTTCTATGACTTATACTGGAAATTAGTCTTTTATCCTTTTTTTCTTTCTTGATCAGTCTAGCTAAATATTTATCAATTTTATTGACCTTTGCATAGAACCAGCTTTTAGTTTCATTGATTTCTCTATTGTTTGTTTTAGTTCATTGATTTTTGTTTATTGTTTCCTTCCTTTTAATTTGGTTTTCTTAATTTCTTAAAGTGGAATCTTAATTAGATATAAATCTTTTTTATATTCTAACATAAACATTTAAAGATACAAATTTTCCTCTAAATACTGCTTTAACTGGATCCCATAAATTTTTATGTATTTTATTATCATTATTATTCAGTTTAAAACATTTTCTAATTTATTTCATGGCTTCTTCCTTGAAATGTGTTCTGTTTAATCCCCAAATATTTAGGAGCTTTCCTAGATATCTTAGTGTTATTGATATTTAATTCCATGTGATTAGGGAACATAACCTGTATGATTTCAGTCTTTGTAAATAGACTGAAGTTGGGTTCATTATGGTGCTCTTGAGAAGAATTTTATATTCTGCAGTTGGATATAATTTTCTATAAATACAAATTAAGTCATTGTGACTGATAGTGTTGCTCAGATCTTCTATGGCTTTGCTAATTGTTTGTTTTCTCAATTGTTGAGAGAGGAATATTAAAGTCTACAATATAATTGTAGAATCTTTTATATCTCCCTTTAATTTTGTCAATTTTTGCTTCATTTATTTGGAAGCTCTATTATTAGCCACATACACATTTACAATTATTATGTCTGCCTGTTGAAATTACCCTTTTATCATTTTGAAATTTTCCCTTTTTTTTTAAACTCTAAACCTATTTTATTTCCTATTAGTATAGTCATTCCTGCCTTCTTACACTGACTGTTGGCAGATTTTGTATATATTTTTCCACCCTTTTGTACTTGACTTATCTGTGTCTTTATATGTGAAGAGTGTCTCTTGCAGAAGGGACATTATTGGGTCTTGCTTTTTTATCTGAAAGTCTCTGCCTTTTTTTTTTTTTATTTTTTTTTTTTTGCGGTACGCGGGCCTCTCACTGTTGTGACCCCTCCCGTTGCAGAGCACAGGCTCCGGACGCGCAGGCTCAGCAGCCATAGCTCACGGGCCTAGCCGCTCCGCGGCATGTGGGATCTTCCCGGACCAGGGCACGAACCCGTGTCCCCTGCATCGGCAGGCAGACTCTCAACCACTGCGCCACCAGGGAAGCCCTCTGCCTTTTAATTAGAATGTTTATACCATTACTATTTAATATAATTTTTTATGATTGGGCTTCGATCTGTCATTTTATTGCTTATTTTCAATTAATTTCCTCTGATTTTTTTGTTCCTCTATTCCTCCTCTTCTCCCTTTTAAAAAGTATTAACTAGTGTATTAGTTTGCTTGGGCTGTCATAACAAAGTACCACAGACTGGGTGGCTTAGATGACAGAAATTAATTTTTTCACAGTTCTGGAGGCTAAACGTCTGAAGAGATCAAAGTGTTGGTTTCTCCTGCAGCCTCTCTCCTGGGCCTCTAGTTAGCTGTCTTCTCCCTGTGTCTTCATATAGTCTTTTCCTCTATGCCCATCTGTGTCCAGATTTCCTCTTCTTATGTAGACATCAGTGATATTGGATTAAGGTCCACCCTAATGATCTCATTTTAACTTCACTACCTCTTTAAAGACCCCCATCTTCAAATACAGTCACATTCTGAGATTCTGAAGATTAGGACTTCAACATATGAATTTAGGGGAGGGAGAACACAATTCAGTACATAACAATTTGTTTTATAATTCTACTTAATTTTTTGCATTAACTTTTAACTATACATCTTTGCATTATTTTTTAATGGTTGCTTTACAATGTATATTCTCAACTTTTCATAGTCCATTTACAATTAGCCTTGTGCCACTTCATGTAAAATGTAGAAATACTGTAATTGTATAGGTCCACATTCCCCCATCTTTCATGCTATAATTGTTATCTGTATTAAGTCAGCATACATTATACCCAAGACAGTGTTATAATATTTTTTTAAACAGAGATATGTATTATAAAGAAATTAAAAGAGAAATAGCAAAAACATAGACTTTGGTCTTCATACTGTTTAACATTTGCAATGGTCTTCATTCTTTTCTAAGGCAATAACTTTCCATTTGGTAGCATTTCCCTTTGGCCTGAAGAACTTCCATTAGCATTTCTTACAAGCAGAACCGCTGGCAAAACAAACACTTTTAGTTTTCTTTTATCTGATAATATCCTTCATTCTTGATGAATGTAGAATACATTCATACTGGATGTAGAATTCTAGGTTGACAATTATTTTTCTCTCTTTCATCATTTTAATTATGTGGCTTCACTCTGCTGCTCTGTGTTTTCCAATGGGACATCAAACATTAATCCAATCTTTGCCCATGTTTGTAATATGTTGTTTTTCTCTTGTTGCTTTCATGACTTGCTCTTCAGGTTGACTTCAGCATGAACTTTCATATCTGTATTCTTCTTGGTATTCATTAAGCATCCTGAATCTGGGAGTTTGTGTCTTTCATCAAATTTTCATCATTATTTCTTCAATTTTTTTTCTGCCTCATTGTTGCTCTTCTCTCCTTCTCTCCTACTAGATCAGTTTCAAAGTGGGGTCTGAATCACCTGCAAGATGAAGGGTGGGGAAAACTTGAAAAAATGCAGATTCTTGGTCCCTACCCCAGACCTAATAAATCAGTCTCTGGGACTGAGACCCAGAGAACTAGGGATAAGTTCCCCAGGTGATATTTATTTATGCACAAAGTTTAAGAATGACTGCACAGCATTTTACAGGCTTCAAGGGCTGGACCATGTCTTATTCATCTTTAAGATGTTCCTTACTTGTCCCATAGTGTCTCACACCATGCCTTGTACCTAGAAGGTATTCAGTATACAGGTTGACTTGAATATAATATTTGTACAGATATATAGGATGGCTTATTCTTCAAAGTGCAAGACATTTCTTATGCCACTCTTTACCTCATCTTAAAGTTGAGGTGGTTGTAATTCATACTGAGTTAATCAGGACTCCTCTGGTTCCAGTTACAGAAACACAACCCTAACTGACTTAAACAGAACAAAGGAAATTCGTTAGCCCAGGCAACTGAAAGTCTAATCATTGTGTCAACTTCAGTCGTGGCCAAACTCAGGACACTAACAACACATCACTAGTCCCCTTTCTCTCCTTTAGGTTGGTTTGTTTATGGGTAGGTCTTTTCCCACTTTGAGATAAACACTGTTGTCAAATTCTGGGCTCACATGGTCCTTACTTGTATAAGTAAATGGAGCAACACTTCCCAGACATCTCCAAACAAAGTCCCAGAAAGGACCTCTATGGCCTGACTTGAGTCAGGTACCCATTCTTGAACCAATCACAATAGCCAGGAGATGGATGACTCTGATTTGCTCTCCTGAGTAACATGGTCAGCCCTGAAGTAGGAGAGGCAGGACCATGAAACTGATGGCCCTTAGGTGGGAAGAAGGAAAGGATGCTGAGCGCACAGTGTAACATATGTCCCCTACCACAGTCTCTAACATAATGGATGTGAACTCCTGTCAATGCCTTTTAGCTGAGAAACTTTAGAATCACATTTGTGAAATGGGCCCCCTTCTTATTCCAGGGAGGTTAGAGCAAATTCCATAAACCAGTCATTCCCAATCTTGGCTGTAAATCAACATGCCCTTGGCATTCTTCCTAAAAATACAAATGCTTGGACCCCTCCCCAGACCTAAAGAAGCAGAATCCCAGTGGGTGTGACCAGAGAGGGTATATAACATTTGACATACAGAAGGGTTATGTTTTCTCCCAGCCAGCATGTATTCCCCTTTCCTTTAGAAACCCCAGTTTTCCTTCCGAAACCCGCTTTTCCAAGTTTCAGTCCCAGCAGTTGTTGGAGGGGATGATTCAGCCCCAGTACCAAGAGTGAGCATATGACCTAGGCCTGGCCAACCAGAGAATTTAGCCCCTCTGTCCACAGTGATTGGTTCAGGGATGGGCATTGAATGCAACCTGAGCCTGTGAGCTCCAGTCCCAGAATTTTATTGGAAATCTTATGAAAAAGCAGTCCTCTCTTTCCATTGGAAGCACAGATGTGGGGGTGATGTGAGCCTGCAGTGGCCAGGGGCCACCACCTGGTGAAGCCCACTGGAGAGTGAAACCTTCAGTCGGCAAAATGGAGCTGAATTAGGGAAAAAGATGATTCTAGAGATTCCTGGTGGAGCAGCACATGCAGCAGACCCAGAGAGCTGAGAATATCACAGAGAAGTAAGACCAGAGTTCTGAACACATCCTTCTGGAGCCTTCTCCATCCCTAGTCTTGCACTTAGGAGAACCTCTGACCTCCCTTTAGAGAAAAGTCAGTTTGAGTTGTGTTTTTCTGCTACCTGTAAATAGAATATCCCTAAGTCCTTCATTCACGTTCCAAAGCTTATTCATTCATTCAACAGTCGTTTATTGAATGTCTTCTATGTGCTCAGCACTAACCTAGACGCTGGGGACACAGCAGTAATCCAAACACACAAACTCCCTGGCCTCATGGAGAATCCAGCTAGGAGGGTTGACAGGCAATCAATAACACCTATTTGCATACGTACATAAAACATCAGTAAAAATAGCATATCAGGTGGAGAGAAAGAAAGCAGGGAAGGAGGGTAAACAGTGCCAGGGTTGTGGGTGGGATAAATAGGGTCGTCAGAGAACTGAGAAGGCGATATTTGAGCAAAGACTCAAGGAAGTGAAGAAGTGCACACAGCAGATATTGGGGGAAGGCAGTGTTACAGGCTATGGTAACAACCAGTGCAAAGGTCCAGAAGTGGGAGTATTTTCTAGGAAGAGCAAGGAAGCCAGTGTGGCCCAGGGGAAGTGGGTGACAGGGAGAATGGCTATGAATAAAGTCAGGGAGATCATGGGGGCCAGATTGTGGGGGGCCTTCAGGACTCTTGTCAGGACTTTGGCTCTTCCCCTGCCTGATGTGGAGGCCATGGCAAGATTCTGAGCAGAGGAGGGTCATGGGTTTTGTGGCCTTGGGCAAGTGGCTTCAGTTCTGTTAGCCTCATTTGCTTCATGTATGAAATGAGCGTGAATCCCATTAGGCAAACACCACAGTAATAATTGTTGCAGGCAAGATCTACCCACAAATGCTAAAGTCAGTGGGAGGAAGTTTGCAGAGAAACAGAATATTCACAGAGCCTCAAAGTATCACCCCCCAATAGATTTATTAATTACACAGGGAAACCGTATAACTTTACAATGGAGAAACCCAACAGGCACAACACTGACCAAGTGATCAAGGTTAACATCACCAGTAATAAGACATATGGACATCGTGTAGCTCCTAATAAGATGCCCTGAGGACACAGCATCACTTCTGCAGTGTTCTTGCCAAAGATGACAACCTCAAACTAATCCTGAGAAAACACCAGACTAACTCAAATGGAAAGACATAACTGACCACTACTTATCAATCAAAAGCAATGAAAAACAAGGAAGGTGGAGAAATTGTCACAGAGTGGAGGAGACTAACAGACAAAACATCTAAACGCAATGTTGGTTCTTGGAGTGGATTTTGGGGCAGAAAAAGGACGTGAGTGGGAAAACCGGTGAAATTTGAATAAGGTCTGTAGTTTAGTTAAGAGAATTGCTCCAATGTGAACTTCCTGGGATTGGAAATTGATACTTGTACTATGGTATGTAAATTGCTAACATTAGGGGAAGCTGGATGAAGGGTATATGGGAACTCTGTACTATTTCTGCAATTTTTCTGAAAGTCTAAAATTATTTCAAAATGCAAAATTAGGGCTTCCCTGGTGGCGCAGTGGTTGAGAGTCCGCCTGCCGGTGCAGGGGACGCAGGTTCGTGCCCCTATCCCGGAGGATCCCACATGCCGCGGAGCGGCTGGGCCCGCGAGCCATGGCCGCGGAGCCTGTGTGTCCGGAGCCTGTGCTCCGCAACGGGAGAGGCCACAGCAGTGAGAGGCCCGCGTACAGCAAAAAAAAAAAAAAAAAAAAAAAAAAAAAAAATGCAAAATTGAAAATTGGGTGAATTATAGTTCTTACTGTATAGGGATATTGTGTGGATTGAACACACATAAAGCCCGCAGCGCAGCTCTGGATAAGCATTCTATAACTGATGGTGATTATTACTGCTAGTTTTTTTACATCTGTTATCAAACACTTGCTCACATAGTGCCAGCATGTTCACTACTGCTTGGTGGCTTTTGCTGTCTCTTGCCCTCAGCAGTGACTTCTCTCTTTGGGACTACGTAAACAGGATTCCTCAGATCAGTCCTAAAAACCAAGAGTTTAAACAAAAGCAAACTGTGACTCTGCCTGCCTGCATCACTCCAGTTATGAAATAGAAACCAGAGGCTCCTGAGTGCTGAATGCAATAGACTAACAAACAACCCTGGCCCCACCCTCCCCCAGAACCAGATGGTATAATTTGTTTGCAAAGGTCTAAGAAGAATAAGAAGAAAGCAACCACTCTCAGGTAGACCTGCCAGTGTCGATGGCAAAGGGGCCACTTGTGGTTTCATCCTGGATCACATTCTATCCTAAACCAGTGCTCTTCAAACTCCTGATCAGGCACAACATTTTGAAACAACCACCCCAATATTTATTTATTTATTTACAAATTATATACATATTCTACTCTATTAACATATTCTGTGATTGGTGAAGTAGATGCAAGAAAAAGTGTAAGAGGAAGTGATAAGGAAGAAATAAATAATATTTTGAAAAAAATGACTCAATGACATTAAAAAATCTTTTTACTCTCATTAAACCATTATTACTATTTGAATATTGAAAACAATGTGACTTAATAGCCTTCATTATTTTTAACTTCTTGGTTTATAATTATATGTTAGATTTTAAAATCAATACTTGATTTTAATGGCTGTCAAAAAAGGAAAAATAACCTCATAAAGATATGTCTTCCAACTGGAAGAAGGGTTTTATTTGCTGTAGTTATTTTTAAAAATGCTTTCCATCTTTTCCATTCCATACACCAATTTTGCAAAGGTTTTGGTTGAAATCTGTTTGGTTACTTCTGTCTTCCATGAGGTTAAGCTATTGTTCTTCAAAACAAATTGAAAAGTGTTGAATTTTTACACTTGTAACACATGAGTTTAAAATCCACTGAAATGTTAGGTTGGGATGATTTTATTTTTTGTTTTGTTTTGTTATATACAATGGGATGATTTTAAATTATATTAGAAAATGCCATTTCCAGGTCCTTAAATTGGGTACAGTTTTGAGCATTTATATAGGTAATTTACATACTTTTGAATAATGTAAATACATCAACAGTAATCCCTGAACAAGAATATTTCCAAACATTTGTTTTCAAAGTGTTCTCCCTGTAGTCCAATGTTCTTTCAAAAAGCAATCCTTTTCTCTCTCGTTTTTAAGTGCCACCCTTACCCTGAAGGCCCTGAATAAGCGTGTGCTGACCAAACGGCAGGAGTAGGAGGAATATGAACTTTGCCCTCTTTCTCTGCCTGCATGATTCTTAACATCTTCTCCCCAAGGAATCTCTTTGGCCACTTGTTCATTGCCTTTGGGGAAGGGTTGGTTCAATTACAGCTAGAGTGGCCACAGAGTCCCCATCTGGTCCTCCTCCAGCTGTGCCCTCTCCATGGGGGAGAAGTCAGCGAGGCGAAGGGGATGTGCACACCCAGAGGCCACACATCATCTCCCCAACACCCCCACCCTGGATCCTGGAATTTCATTCCAGGGCTGTTTGAGCTTCTTCCCCAGGGCCATCCTCCCAAGAACAGATTGCATCAGCAAGGTCCACGCCCTGCAGCCCCAGAGGAGGCCAAGGGCAGGGGGTCAGAGCTAGGACATGTGGGCTGGCACATGCAAATGTGTGCACAGAGCTTCTTGTGGTAGGACGGAGCTGGAGATATAGGAGGAAAAGGGAGGTGGGCTGGGTGACATCCCAGCCAGAACATGGAGAAGTTCAAGAACTCTACATCTGAACCTGGCTTTCCAGGTCATCGTAAGGTATATTTGTAAAAGTAGGAGGCTAGAAAATGCTTTATTTAATATTTTTATATTTAGACATATGGCAAGTGGGCCTCCATTTGTACAATTGCCCTGGGTCCTGTAAGTTGATGGGGGCAGTTGACTGGGGCAAATTGGTGTCACTCAGCTGTCTCCTCTACATGGGCAGCCACTTCGGAAGGCCATTCAGTGGGGCTCTTCATCAAATGCCATCCATGTATCGGGCACTCTCACTTGAACTCTTATTGCCAGAGGGCTCTAGGAGGCTGCTAGCCTGCAACAGGACAGTGCACCAGGATTTGTATTCTCCCAGTTAGAGACCACAGTGTCCACCAAATTAGTGAATGGTGGACTGGCGTAGATCTGAAAGTCTGAACCTACCAATATGAGATGATTCGCTCTAGGGGACTGGGAAAGAGAAAATTTCTCAGTTCCTCCCCAAACCTAAAAACCCATTTCAAGGGCTGCTATAATCACTTCCACTGTCAACGTGAAAGATATTCCGAAAAATATAGGGTGAAAATGAATAGTTGTCCAAGAATGGAGAGGGTACACAAATGATTTCTAAGTAGCATTTGTTAATTTCTAAGTAGCATAAGTTAATCAACTCACCTTCAACATGTGACAAATAAGTGAATGAATGAAAGTATGTTGCTTCCAGCCCCTTATCACTGGAAAACTCCAGCTCTTCCCTCTGGAGGTCTCAAACCCCCTAAAGGACCCAAGACTATCTAACTCACAGTCAAAGGGGGCATCACTGCCAAATGGAATATTAAATAGTAATAGAGCTGAATACCTTTCTTATTATTTTAGTTTAAAAGTGTGCTTTAAAAAAAAAAAAGTGTGCTTAGAAGTTCTTATGTTGTTTTCCTTGATCCCAGTGGATCATCTGACCTACTCCACCTTGGAGACACTGCCCTAAATTATGAATTCCAATGAGAGGAGTTAAAAGCCTTAGAGCTGGTTTCCGCTAAAATAGATGCCAAGCAACCAAGTCTTCTCCAATAAAAAAAGGAGAAAATTCAATAACACATTTTAGTTGCCTAGTTGGAGAGAAAGCTTGAGAATTTCAACTCCTAATGATGAATGTGGAGAAACAGAACAGGGCCACAGCAGAGGAAGAAGTCACTTAGAGAAGTCAGAACGCCAGGACCTAGTTCACCCTTTACCTAACTATGTGGTTGCCTCAGTTTCCCCATTTGTAAAATCAGAGGGTCAGCCTTGATGTTCTCCAAGTTAGAAAGCTTAGATGTGCATCAAACTGAGGGCTGCAAGTTCAAATGACTGTAAGGGTCAAGGAGAAAAGATATATGAATGAAGAAGTCCGGGAGCGACAACACAGGGAGTGGTGGAGACTGTGGTGACCTGGTGAGAAAAAACCACTACTCAGCTCCATCAGCTGCTGCCTTTTAGGCAGGAATAGAAGCTGACTATTGATAGATGTTCCAGTTATTTCAGGAGAAACCAGGAATCCAGATGTTATAGAATTTTTTTTTATTATTCATGACGCCATCTAATTTTTTTTTTTTTTTTTTTTGCGGTACGCGGGCCTCTCACTGTTGTGGCCTCTCCCGTTGCGGAGCACAGGCTCCGGACGCGCAGGCTCAGCGGCCATGGCTCACGGGCCCAGCCGCTCCGCGGCATGTGGGATCTTCCCGGACTGGGGCACGAACCCGTGTCCCCTGCATCGGCAGGCGGACTCTCAACCACTGCGCCACCAGGGAAGCCCGCCATCTAATTTTTTAAAACAAATTTTTGTAACACTGAACAAACAAAATCCACCCTGAAATCAGCTGCTTTAGAATACTGTCACTCATAACTACATTTCAACTTCACTGGCAACATTAGTTGGAAAGTACTTTATGTTGCCCTGTCCTCACACCCTTAATGTTTACTTCTGCTCAAGATGTTTATTCGCCTGGAAAGTGGCTCCCTAACAGAAACATTTGTCTTAACTGTTGGGGCAAATCATCCATTTGCTGGAAGACTAAGAAGAACAGCCAAACCTTTCTCCCCTACAAGAGAGGCCAACTTCTGAAAGCATTTGCGGATTTGTTTGTTTCTCTCTTTACGAGAGGCCAAAGTTGTCTTGGCATGGGATGGTGCCCTCCTGTACAGTTGGGATGCAAGTTTACAATCCAGCACTGCAAATTCAGCACCCGATAGGGAGACCTTGATAATCGCAGTGGAGTTTCCACTCAATCCTAACATGCAACTGTCAGTGGGAAGATCCATTCTTCCTCTTTCTCCTGTCCGTCTTTATTATCTGAGCCTGCTTCTTGGCTGGTATTGTCATATTTTTTGAAAGAATATCAGGTTAATTCCTATCCTCCTTGCTTCACACAATTTCATGCAAATGATCACTGCCTAAATGCACATTTCAAAGGGGACTCGTTTTATTCAGTCCTTCAGTCTTAACTTTGCCCTCCAAGCATGCCAGAGATACCTAGAGCCTTGATTTTTAATATAACTGTACAAAAAATTATGGGAAAAATGGAATCCGAATGATGGACTAGATTTTTTAAATAATCAGGCAAGAATTAATTTTTCAAAGTAATTGTCTAGAGGTGATTCAATTTCACATGCTCTTTAAATATGTATTTTTCAGTGTTCTATGGCTTGAAGGGACAATTTTAAATTAGCGTATAGAGTAGGCTCTGAATCATAAAATAAAAACTCTAGCAGTTAAACTTTGTCATCTTGGCTGCAAAACTCTATTTTGTCTAAACAAAATTCTGCCTTCCTGATAAATCCACTTTCCTCCCCCTATTCCACTGTCTAAATAATTTTGTCAGTGGAAAGATAGAGGATTGTCATTTTAATAATTGCAACTTAGAGATGTTGTGGCCAGAGGAATTCTAAGATGGTCCCCGTGGTCTCCTCCCTGATGTTAACGCCCTGTAGAATTCCCTCCCCTAGTGCGGGGGCCCTTGTGACTTGCTCCTAGTCAGTAGAATTTGGCAAAGGTGATGGGATGTCTCTCCCTTAATTAGGTTTCATTATATGGCAGAGGTGAAGGTGGTCACTCCTGTGATTTTTGTGTATATACATATATTATTGAATTAATATAATATATTTTATATATATAAAACTTCACAGGAATTTTATATATAAAATATGTATATAAAGATTTTATGTGTGTGTGTGTGTGTGTGTGTGTGTGTGAGACAGAGAGAGAGAGAGAGAGAGAGAGAACCCTGTTGCTAGCATGCACTAGCGTAAGAGAGAGAGATTCTGGCCTTGAAGCAAACAGCTATGTGTGAGCTGTCTATGGTGAGTGTGAGTGTTACTGACCCAGATCCTTGAACTCTTTAATCTATGGAAATTGATGAGTCCAGATGAGAAATTCAGGAAGGCTTTATTGGGACTCAAGATGCAGCACAAGGTAGGAAGAACTAGTAACAGGTGCCCTTGCTAGCTCCGGAAGAGGGTGGGCTGGTCCCTTAAATGGGGTGAGGGGGTGGGGCAGATTGGTGGGTGGGGTTGGGGGCGTGGCTCAGGTGGCCTGGCCACCCCCTTGCTGGTTCTGCGTGCAGGGATCCTGTACAGGACCCTGCTTTTGCTCCAGGCACCTCAGAAGTGGCTGTTGGTTTGTGGCCTTTTTGTATCTTACTGTTCATATTTTGCCCCAGCTGTGCATGCGTGCGGTTATTTTTAGTCCTGTTAGTTTCTTTGTACGCCGTCGCTGGAGGAGCTGTTTGTCCAGGTGCAAGCACTGCAGCAAAGGGTCCAGGTCCCAGGTCCCAGCCTGTCTCATGATCTCCCTAGGTGAGTGTGAACTCTCTAGGGTGAGTGTGAGCTCTCTGGGATGAACTGAACTGCCTATGGTGAGGACCACGTGGCAGGAAACTGCAGGTAGCCTCTGGGATCTGAGGGTGGCCTCCAGCTGATGGCCTTTCAGGAGCTGGGCCCTCAGTCATTGCAGCCACAAGGAAATGAATTGTGCCACCAACTTGAATGAGATTGGGAGTAGGTCCTTCCCGAGTTGTTAAGCCTCCAGGTGAAAACGTAGCCTGGCTAGACCCTGACTGTGGCCTGATGAGACATTGTGCAGAGGACCAAGTGAAGCTGTGCCTGGACTCCTGACCCACAGAAATTGTGAGAGCTAGTAAATGCATGTTGTTTTAAGCCACTTAGTTTATGATAATTGGCTGCACAGCAATAGAAAACTAATACAGATTTCATTTATGAGGACTTTTGCAAATGTCTAATTATAGAACTTCTTTAATGCTGAGAAAGGCTGTAGTCCAACCCTTTCATTTTTCAGAGGAGCCCCTGCAATCAGAAATGGGAGCAGTGATAAAGCCAGGAACCAAGAATCCTGCCTCCTGGGAAATGGATTTTGTCCAAAAATCACATACCTCAAAATAGAATAATGATAGCTAGCATTTTATTATGTACCAAGTCTGTGCTATGTGATTTGCATAGATTATTATTTTAACCTAAAATAATTTCTCTTTTTGAAATGATCATTTTACAATTTATTTTTAATTACCCCAATAATATACTAATACATTATCATCATTTTAAAAATCATTTCAAAAAGAATACAAATAAAGTGAAGTTTCTCTTGACCCATCTTCTACCCTTCCTCTAAAACCAATCCCCTTCCCTTTAAGGAACCACTGGTATTAGCTTTATATGTACATTTTCAGAGTATATGTTGGGGGAGACAGAGGAGGGAGGGAGCAAAAGAGAGAGAGGAGGAAGAGAGTTGTGTATTGTGGGATTTTTATTTTTACATAAATGGGACCATATTTTACATATTTGTTTTGTAATTCCCTTTCACTTAATAATATATCCTGTTAGGTGTTTATGAACATACACCTCTACTTCATTCTTTTTAACTGCTGCATACAATTTCTATACTCTAATTTATTTAACCAATTCCCTATTGGTTTAACTGCTTTCCAATTTTTTGCTATTATAATACTTTGATGAAGATCCTTGTATATGCTTTCTTGTGCCCCTACATGATTCTTTTTCTAAGATAGATACATAGAAGTTGACTTTCTGAGCTAAAAGATATGCACACCTTAAATTTATATGAATATATAAAAATTTAAAACAAAAGAATATAAATACATAAATTTTAAAGTATATATAAATATAAACATACATATATTATTATTGTTGAATTTTCCTCTGTGAATGCTGAATAATATATACATATCCCAATACTTTATGAGCATATCCATTTGCTTACGACTGTAGCCAAACTGGTTATTATTCATCTTTTTGTGTGTTTACCAACCTGCAGGTACAAAAGGATATTTCAGTGTGTTTTATTTTGGGTAGTCCTGACTTTTAATGAGGTTGAGCATCTTTTAAAGTGCTTATTGGCCATTTCCACTTCATGGTTTATTAACTGCATATTCATACTCTTTATTCACTAGTCTACTGAGTTGTTTGTTTTTTTCTTACTGATTTGTAGGAACTCTTAATAAATGTATTCTGTTTTATATTTAGCAAATCTTTCTTCTAAACTGTCCCTTGTCTTTTAATTTGATCTCTTTTGCTATACAAAGTTTTAAAATTTTTGTAGTCAAATTCATCAATCTTCTTCATTATAGCTTTTGTCTTTTTGTTTATTTTGTTTTGTTTTAGTTGTTGTTCTTTGATTTTGCTCAAGGAAGGCCTCCCTGCCATAATGTTGCAGAAGTAGTGCCATGTTATTTTTCTAATATCTTTCTTATTGTTTAATATGTATTTTATTTTATTACACATGGAATTTGTTTTAATGACTGAAGAGAGGTAAGAATTAGCCTTTCCCAATGGAAAACTGATTGTTCCAACAGCATTGAGTGATCCATACTTTCCCCACTGAGCAAAACAAATTTGCATTAATATGTGTTTGTTCCTAGACTCCATATTCTATTACATTGATCTGTTTGTGTCTTTATGCCAACACTTTGCAGTTTTAATCACTATACCTCCTTTATCTGTTCTGATATCTGGTCAGGCAATTTGCTATTCATTTTTAAGATGTTTTTGTCACACGTTTCCTCTTCTGTCAGATGAATTATGGAACCAGCTTATCACACTCCTAAATATTGATATATCTGTATGTGTATATGCATCTGTATGTATACATATATATGTACATGCATCTGTGTGTATACAAGTCTGTCTGTGTATGTGTATATAGCTCTGTCTACTGGGGGGGCCTGAAAGCAGAGACACAACAGTAGCAGTGGACACACTTAGCACCCAGATGTTGGTTTCTAAAAATTATTTTCCACTATAAGGAACCGAAGATTTTTGGGGAAATGGCTAATTCCAGGACTGGATCAAAACAAGTAGAAGATGAACCTGAGCATCTTGTGCCAGAAGGGAAGGAAGTAGTCAAAGAATGATGGGGACATATCACATGGACACAGAAGCCAGAATGAAGAGGCTCCCACTGGCCGCATCTGGGACAGTCTGGTCATGAAAATAAATAGATAGTAACAGATGATACCCATCAAAGAAAAGAGTATGAATAAATAAATTAATGCATTGAAAGTTTGATGAGAAACAGAATATGTACATAGTCTCAAAGTCTATCCCCACAAAATACCTATTAATTACAAAGGAAAAAAAGAGTAACTTGACAGTGGAGAAGACTGGCAGATACCACTTTAATTAAGCATCAGAGTTAATATCACCAGACAAATTGAAAATGTGTGCTATGATCCTACTACTGGGTATATACCCTGAGAAAACCATAATTCAAAAAGAGCCATGTACCACAATGTTCATTGCAGCTCTATTTACAATATCCAGGACATGGAAGCAACCTAAGTATCCATCGACAGATGAATGGATAAAGAAGATGTGGCACATATGTACAATGGAATATTACTCAGCCATAAAAGGAAATGAAATTGAGTTATTTGTAGTGAGGTGGATGGACCTAGAGACTGTCATACAGAGTGAAGTAAGTCAGAAAAAGAAAAACGAATACCGTATCCTAACACATATATATGGAATCTTAAAAAAAAAAAAAAAAAAGGTTCTGAAGAACCTAGGGGCAGGACAGGAATAAAGACGCAGATGTAGAGAATGGACTTGAGGACACTGGGAGGGGAAAGGGTAAGCTGGGACGAAGTGAGAGAGTAGCATGGACATATATACACTACCAAATGTAAAATAGATAGCTAGTGGGAAGCAGCCGCATAGCACAGGGAGATCAGCTCGGTGCTTTGTGACCAACTAGAGGGGTGGGATAGGGAGGATGGGAGGGAGACGCAAGAGGCAGGAGATATGGGGACATATGTATATGTATAGCTGATTCACTTTGTTATAAAGCAAAAACTAACACACCATTGTAAAGCAATTATACTCTAATAAAGATGTGGAAAAAAAGAAAATGTGTGCTATGAAGAACACATCATCGCTTCTGTGATATTCTTGCCAAAGATACATAACCTGAATCTAATAATGAGACAACACCAGATTAATCTAAATGAGAGACATTCCAAAAACAACTGGCATTTTATCAATAATAGCATATTCTGTAATATGTAATACCATATTATGTGTATTATAATATATGGTATTATATATTATATGTTTTATGTATGTTATAATATATAGTATTATATACATTACATATTGAAATACTATGTCATTGCTTTCTTTTAAAATATACATTATATTTTAAAATATATACATGTTTTCTTTTTTAAGATACAAATCTTTCCAGATCTTTCTAATATACAAATTCTTCTGGACAGTTCTCTGGATATTTATAAGTACTTGTGTATTCACACGTATTCTTTTTGTTTTTTTCTTTTTTCTTTCTTTTACTTTTTTGCATTGGTCTTCCTGGAATCTCATTTCTGCCTTTCAACTCAAGAAGTCAGCTGGGCTCTGCCTGTGTTTTCCCTCCCTGTGCTGGAAACTCTCTCAAGGTAGTGAGCTGGGACAGTGGTAGGGCTCACCTTGTTTGTTTCCCATCTATTAAGGAATACAGTTCTTCATTATCTGATCTCCAGTGTCTTTTAAACGCTTGTCATTCCGTTTTGTCTAGGTTTTTGACTGTTTAAAGCAGGAGGGTAAATCTGGTCCCTGTTATCCCATCTTAGTTAGAAAGGATGTCAATATTTTCATGTTGCAATTCTTGGTTACAGATATGGTTGTAGAGAGTTAATAATTGGTCAGTTCCTTAAAAGAAATAGAAGACAAAGTTGTGACTGCAAAAATGTTTATTACAATAACTGAGTGTTACAAGAGTTAAGGATGACAGACTTCAGCACACTCAACTAAGCAAGGTCACCCTGACCCTGAAATTCTATTGAAATTATATTAAATGCCCATCCAAGATTTAGTACCATTCCCCAAGATTCTTTCTCCCTCTCTTTTTAAAAATTTCTGGATACTTCTAGTTCACCTAGTAACTTCTGATTAGATTTCCAGCTTCTGCAGAATTCTCATTACTTAACTTACAACATACTACTCTAGGTTTACCTAGAGTAGTTTACCATGCCCTAGTTGTGGCCTATCCATGGACTATGACTCTCTTCATTACTCCGATTCACTCCCTCTCCCCATAAAAATAAAAAATAATAATAATAGTAATAATAATTGGTCAGTTCCTTTATCATCACTTGTTAGATCTTTGGGATTTAAATGTTTATTTTTTCCCACAATTCCCAACCACCACTTTGCCCCCATACCTATCACTTGGTTGATAATGCTGTGACTTTTAAAATTCAGTTTATTTAAATTAAAAAAAAAAGACAGTTCACCCATTTCTCCCACCTACCCGCATCCCCAGCCCCACCCCCCTCTTGCAACCATCAATCTGTTCTCTGTATCTATGAGCTTGGGTTTTCTTTGGGTTTTTGTTTGTTTGTTTTGTTTTTAGAGTCCATGTTAGAGAGATGATACAGTATTTGTCTTTCTCTATCTGACTTATTTCACTTAGCATAATGCCATTGAGGTCCATCCATGTTGTTGCAAATGGCAGAATTTCCTTCTTTTTATGGCTGAATAATATTCCACTGTATATATACGTATATCACAATTTCTTTATCCATTCATCCATCAGTGAACACTTAGGTTGTTTCCATACCTTGGCTACTGTAAATAATGTTGCAACAAACATGGGGGTGCATATATCTTTTCAAATGTTTTCATTTCCTTCAGGTAAATATCCAGAAGTGGAATTGCTGGATCATACAGTTGTTCTATTTTTAATTTTTTGAGGAACCAACATACTGTTTTCCATAGCGCTTGCACCAATTTACGTTCCCACCAACAGTGCACAAGGGTTCCCTTTTCTCTAAATCCTCACCAACACTTGTTATTTCTTGTCTTTTGGATAATAGCCATTCTAACACGGATGAAGTAATATGTCATTTCATTTTGATTTGCATTTCTCTGATGATTAGTGATCTTGAGCATCTTTTCATGTGCCCGCTGGCCATCTGATGTCTTCTTTGCAAAAATGTCTGTTCAGATCTTCTTTCCATTTTTTAATCAAATTGTTTGATTTTTGCTATTGAGTTATATGTGTTCTTTATATATTTTGGTTATTAGCACCTTATTAGATATATGATTTACAATTATTTTTCTCCCATTCAGTATGTTGACTTTTCAGTAGGAGTACAGTTTCATTTGCTTTGCATGTGGCTGTCCAATTTTCCCAACACCATTTATCAAAGAGACTAACCTTTCCCCATTGTATATTCTTGTTTTCTTTGTTGTAAATTAATTGATCATATATGCATGGGTTTATTTCTGGGCTTTCTATACTCTCTTCTATTGATCTATGCCTAATTGCTTTGGCTATGACCTTTAATACTATATTGGGTAAAATTGGCGAAAGTGGGCATCCTTGTCTTGTTTTGATTTTAAAGAGATAGCTTTCACCTTTTCACCACTGAGAATAATGTTAGCTGTGGGCTTGTCATATATGTATGGCCTTTATCATGTTGAATTACATTTCCTCTATATCCACAGTGTTGAGAGGTTTCTTTTAATCATAAATGGATGTTGAATTTTGTCAAATGCTTTTTTTGCATCTACTGAGTGATCATATGGTTTTTATCCTTCATTTTGTTAATGTGGTGTATCACATTGACTGATTTGTAGGTGTTAAACCATCCTTGCATCCCTGGAAAAAATCCCACTTGATCATGGCATATGATGCTTTTAATGTATTGTTGGATTCCATTTGCTAATATTTTGTGGAAGATTTCACATCTAACTTCATCAGGAATATTGGCCTGTAAATTTCTTTTTCTGTAGCATCCTTGTCTGGTTTTGGTATCAAGGTAATGCTGGACTCTTAAAATGTGTTTGAAAGAGTTCTCTCCTCTTCTATTTTTTGGAAGAGTTTGAGAAGGATTGGTATTAATTCTTCTTTGACTGTTTAGTGGAATTCACCATCTGGTCCTTGACTTTTGTTTGTTCAGAGGTTTTTGATTACGGTTTCAATCTCCTTGTTAGCAATCAGTCTGTTCAGATTTTCTATTTCATCGTGATTCAGTCTTGGTAGGTTGTATGTTTCTAGGAATTTATCCATTTCTTCTAGGTTGTTCAATTGGTTGGCATCATGGTCTCCTATGATTGGTCATAATAGTCTCCTATGATCTTTTGTGTTTCTGTGGTATCAGGTGTACATTTATCATTACTGATTTTATTTATTTGAGCCCTCTCTCTCTTTTTTCTTGGTAAGTCTGCCTAAAGGTTTGTCAGTTTTGTTTATCTTCTGTTTATTCTTTTTATAATACTTAAACACTGTCATACTGTTTATGACATCCTACAAATTACATTTCCCACACATACAGATTCACCTCCTTTTAAAATACTGTCAAATATGGATACACCAGGGCACTTATCCATTTCTCTTTAGTTGTCTTTTGTTTCCATCTGCTTACTCTTTTTTTTTTTTTTTTTGGTGGTGCCACACGGCATGTGGAATCTTAGTTCCCCAACCAGGGATTGAACCTACGCCCCCTGCATTGGAAGCCCAGAGTCTTAACCACTGGACCACCAGGGAAGTCCCTCCATCTGTTTACTCTTAGAAACAAGGTTTGATGAAATCTTGTATATGCTCACTGTAGGCTACTTTACCTGTTTCTCTAGAGAGGAGTTGGATTATAGAGTTCCTGGGTTACTCTTTACATTTTAATTGGTATTCCCAAATTTCTCTCTTCAGTGGTCACACCAGTTTGAACTTACAAGGAATATTTCACAAGAGAAATCATTATGCACACAAAACCCAATAACCTGTAGAGTTTAATGTTGAATGTAGCAGAGACTCAGTATGTATTCTCCCTTCCTACCTTAGGAATAGAATACAGCTGACACTTGAGCAACATGGATTTTTATATACACGGATTTTTTCAATAAATACATAGTATAGTACTACACAATCAGCAGTTGGTTGAATCTACAGATGTGGAACCACAGATACAGATGACCCACTGTAAAGTTATACTCAGATTTTTGACTGCAGGTCGGTCAGCACGTCTAACCCCCGCATTGTTCAAGGGTCAACTGTATTTAACTTGGCACTGTCTGTCTGCCTAAATAAAAATAAAATCCACATTTCCCAAACTCCCATGCAGCTAGACACAGTCAGAGCACTAAATTCTGGTCAGTAGAATGTGATTGAGGTGATGCCTTCAATTTCTGGGCAGATCCTTTAGGAGAAAAGAGCGAGCCCTACAGCTCTTTTCCTCCTTCCTGCTGGCTGGAATGCAGATGTGATTACTGGAGTTAGGGCAGCCATCTTGGGCTATGAAATGGAAGCCACTAGTTGATGGCAGAGCAACAAAACAGAAGGACCCTGGGTCCCAGATGATTGTGGAGCCTCCAAACCAGCCATCGACTACCAACCCAGACTTTTAAGGGAGAAAAAGGAAAGTGCATCAAATAAAAGCCACTTTTGGGGAATGTCTTTCTGTCACAGCAGCCAAACTGATAACCTAAATAATGCAATTACTAAATGCTGAAAGATAATTATCTGATAAAAAGAAGTCCTCATTCCAACTGGGGGGATTATAAAAAGATTACTTTATTTGATCTTCCCAGTAATTCTATGAGGAGGGAAGTTTGTATATAGTATTTAACTTCCATTAATGTTGCAGATTGTTAAAAATGCTTATAGTACAACTATTTTATTCCCCTTGGGATTTTTCTACACTGTTGGAGAGAGAAGGCCAAGCGATTCAGCTCTGTTGAAGCAACCAGGAAGAAATGCTGTCCAAACCAACTGGGGTTTTGGCAATGAATCCGCATTTGTTCACCAGTGTAGCTATTGTTTAGATTCCACTGTTCTGAAAAATTAAGTGGTTCACTATTTTAAATTTTTTCCTAATCCGAGTGTAACGAATGACCTTTCTTTTCCTTAGGTCACTAAAAAGAACTTTCTTGTGTTTGTGGCTAATTTCTTAATGGCAGAGGCCCAAATAAGGGGATGGGGTGGGGGATGCTAAGGTCAAAACTAAACATGGGATGAGAGAAGGATCCTGGATTTCCTGTGGCTCATTCCATTTTCAGTCATCCATACTGCTACACATGTGTTTGAGTGGTTTTTGTGTACAGAATAAGCTGTACACACATTCTAGGAAATAAGTTTCAATTACTAAAGTTACCATTTACCAAACCTAGCTTCTCCCCCTTGGGTTTTTAAGTTTCCTTTTTGAAATCTATTGTTCCATTTCTAAGAACACAGTAACAAATTCAGCTGTTGTTTTTAAGGAAGTCATAGATTAATGTTTGGTCCCACTTATAAATTTAGCTAAGTAAATGCCTTAAGCCACTTGAAACTGCATTTCTAAATTTGATAATCTGGATTTTCTTTGCAAGTACTTTAATTATTCAACGTTTCTACTTCTCAGTCAATCTTATAAATCTATCAGATCACATATAGTAAATCTTAAATTCTCTTAAGTGTTCTAAATGATTGCATATAAACTTAATAAGACTTTGGTGGGGGCAGTGGTAGTGGGATGAACTGGGAGATTGGGATTGACATGTATACACTAATATGTATAAAATAGATAACTAATAAGAACCTGCTGTATAAAAAATAAAATTAAAAGAAGCTTAGACATTGATGTAAAATTGCACATTTAAGCAATGCTTCAATTACATTCAAAATGATAATTAACAAGTCTGACCAATATGCTACTCTGAAAGGTCTAAGTCTCTTAAACATAAGTCTCTTAAAGTATGTAAATTACTAAATATGAACACTTTCCTTCTTAACAAAACATATTAATGTGATCATTTTGACCTTGTTGAGTATTTCCACATTTATTTCTGAATCTTATCTCATTTAAAATATGCTTCCTGATAAAATTGCTTTCCCATTTAGGCTATTTCTATAGTTAACTCTAAATGTTCCTGGGGTTTAAAGTCTCTTATCTTCTAGGGAGATTATTACCCTCAGGTAGCTGAGGTTGTTTCCAACTAGACTTCTTAACTTGGGGTGTGTGGATAGAATTCAGGGGGTCTGTAAAGTTGGATGTAAAAAACGTATCTTTATTTTCACCAACTTCTAAGTGAAATTTAGCATTCCCTTCAAATGTGAATGTGGCAATAAACCATAGTATATGAGCAGGACCTTGACTCTGTTGCCAGTAGAAATCACAGGTATTTCCATATCACATTATGGCTGTTGCAAACACCTTGAAATATCTTTATACTCAGCATTACTTCAACATTATGGAACTTATAGGCCTGCTGCTAGATCTCACTATTTAATGTACTAATAAAGGAACTCACATGACTCCATCATAATATTTCAATATTTTTATTGAGGTATAATTGAAGTATAATAAACTAGAAATATTTTAAGGGTTAAATGTTATCATTTTTGATATACATACATATATATATATATATATATATATATATATATATATATATATATATATATATATATATACACATACATATGTCAGTATATATACCATGAAACCATCAACACAATTCACACACTGGACTTTTCCATCACATCCCCAACAGTTTCTTTGAGCCCCTCTGTAATCCATCCTTCCCTCCACACCCACCCACAGGTGACAATTGCTTTGCTTTCTGTCACTGTAAATTAGTTTGCATTTTTGAGAAATTTATATAATCGGAATCATATGTTGGATCTTTTTGGGGAGAGTGAGGCTTCTGGCATTTTCACTCAACATAAAGATTTTGATATTCATCTATGTTGTGTGTGTATCATATGTTCTTTTATTGCTGAGTAGTAATCCATTGTATGGATATACCACAATCTGTTTATTCATTTACCTGCTAATGGATAGTTTCACTGTTTCCAATTCTCAGCAGTTACAGATAGACTTACTATTAACATTCATATACAATTCTTTGTGTGGATTTGTGTTTTCCTTTCTCTTGGGTGTCAGATGGCTGGGTCATATGGTAGGGGGATGTTTAACTTTTTGAGAAACTGCCAAATTGTTTTCCAAAGTGGTTGCACCATTTTACATCTCAACCAGCAGTGTATAAGAGTTTAGCTGCCCCATATCCTTGTCAGCACTTGGTACAGTCAGTCTTTTTAATTTTAGCCAATCTAATGGATACGTAGTGGTATTTCATTATATTTTAATGTACATTTCCATGATGATTGATGATGTTGAGCATCTATTTTTGTGCCTGTTGGCAATTTGTATATCTTCTCCTGTGAAGTGTTGGTTCTAAAGTTTTCCCAGTTTTTAACTGAGTTATTTGTTTTGTAAAAGTTATTGAGTTGTTAAAGTTCTTCATGTATTGTTATATATCCCTTATATTTTTTATATCTGTATGATAGAAGCATTATATTTCTTCTAGTCTATAGCTTGCTCTTTATTTTCTCAGTTTTGTCTTTTGAAGAACAAAAGTTTTATATTTTGACAAAGCTCAGTTTACCAATGTTCATGGTTTGTACTTTCAGTGTTCTAAGAAATGTTTGACTACTGCAAAGTTGCAATGATTTTCTCCCTATGTTGTCTTCTGGAAGGTTTATGGTTCTAGGCTTTCCATTTAGGGCTGTGATCCATTTTGAGTTAATTTTTATGAATAATGTGAGGTAAATTTTTTCCTTATCAATAAGAAATAAGACATTAAATTATTTCTTATCAGTATTCAGTTTCCCAGCACCCTATGTGCATTATAAGCATTTTTGTTTATATAGAAGCATTTTTCTGAGAAGATCTCCTTAGACTTAAGCAGACTGCCAAAGAGGTCCCTGGCAGATGTTCTAGAGATTCCAGCAGAGTAAGAGATAAGAACCTGCAGACATCAAGGGAAAGCGCTCTCGACATGCAAGTAGGAATCCATCATGTCAGCCCACCTGGTTCGGGGAGACCCTTTCTTAGGACGATGACGTTGCATAACAACCAGAGATTTGGGCAAGAGGGCTGACTGGAGTCTTGTCAGAAATGTGGATGGGATGCCCCGAACCACACCACAAATTGTTATGCTGATGATTTTATAATTTTAAGAAGGATTGCTCACAGCCCCTGGTCTACTCATGGATGTCTGTTACCGCCTCCCGTGTGATTACTTGCTTTAATCTCACACGTCTTTGGTCCTCAGGACACATCTAAATCATCCTGTTTAGGCAGGGTGGCCATCTGTCCCAGTTTTCCTGGAACAGTCCTGGTTTGTGCTTTATTTGATTTGATTTTTCGGTTTTTTTAATTGAAATATAATTGATTTACAATTTGTGTTAGTTTCTGGTGTACAGCAAGGTGACTCAGCTATACATATATATATACTTTTTCATATTCTTTTCCATTGTTTATTACAGGATATTGAACATAATTCCTTGTACCATACAGTAGGGCCTTGTTGTTTATCCATTCTCTATATACTAGTTCACATCTGCTAACCCCAAACATGCTTTATTATTAATAGTGCCCATTTCACTCTCAAAAGTTCCACTCTCTCCTGTACCAATATCAGGAAGCGTTCTGACTTGTTCAAGTAGTTCTGTTGGTTTCTATCTTATAGGCTTTGAGAATCACAAACACAGTGAAGTACTTTGAAATCCATGACTTTCAAGCTTGACTGCAGAGCTCTGGGTGCTCCTTCAAAACCCTTTACAAGTACCCACAGGAGAAAGGTGCAAGCCACGAGGCTGAGATTTTTTTTTTTCAATCTCTGGTGTTTATTCACTACCAGGCAGGTGACAACACAGCCTTATTTCATTTTTCCCCTCTGATGCTAAAGCATAAGCTATCTTTTAATTCTGACACATTTATCCATTCCAGAGACAGTATGAAAAGCAGTCATCTAGCCATTGATTACCTTGGACTTTTCAGGCCAGACTGGGGTTGCTGTCTCATTTATAAGCCAGGGCAACAAGGGTGATTGCAGGTAGATGGGTTAAAAATGGAAAATATGAGCTCTTCAACAGAGCCTGGGATTTTTCGCCTCTGTTTTCCATATGGTGATTCTATATATGCTTGCCTTTTTTTTTTTTTTTTTTTTTTTTTTGGCCATGCAGCAAGGCTTGTGGGATCCTAGTTCCCCAACCAGGCATTGAACCCGGGCCCTCTGCAGCAAAAGCGCAGAGTCCTAACCACTGGATTGCTAGGGAATTCCCTATGCTTGCTTTTTTTTCTTTTTAATTGATCTGTATAGAAACGTGAAATGCTTCATAAATGTGCATGTCATCCTTGCTCAGGGGCCATGCTAATCTCCATATCATTCCAATTTTAGTATATGTGCTGCCAAAGCAAGCACAATATGCTTACTTTTGAATACAAGAAAGTTTGAAAGCCACTGATGTAATTGATCACATTTTCCTCTTTGCATTGGCTGCCAGGAAGCTCAGCATCTAATTCTCAGTCCACCACTAACAAGTGCTCAGGGCCTCCTAGCCTTCATATTTATGAGAATCTCACCCTTGACTTTCTTTTCTTTCCCTCCCCATGTTTCCCCTTCACCTGCTTTTCTTGTTTTCTCATTCTGCTGCCACATGTATGTATGTTTTTGCATGCAAACTCAAATCCTTTTTGGAAAGAGCCAAGGTTTAAATGAGTGCATTAAAACAAAAAGGAATACTTTTTCTGTAGAGGAGGTTTTTGCAGATGGGAAAGGAATGTGTATAGAAATAAGGCATAATTTGGCATGGAGAGTACACATGTGTGTTTGTAGGATATGTATATACATGTTGGAAACGTTGTGAAGTTTGTCGTTTTCAAAGTTAAGCTGGTCTTCTGGCTTCAGGGGACATTTATACTTGGAAGACTCCAGGGGAAAAAAAAAAAGAAGTGTTTTACTACAGGGTAGACGTGCCTGTGGTCTACACTCCAAAGAATCTGCTTTATGGTTTAGCGTTTTCAGATTTTGTCTGGGGTTATTTTTCTGGTCATTATGAAATGAGAACAAATACTTATTAAGAAGAAATCAAGGGAAAGAGGGACAGGAAGGGGGTGCTCCTGCACAGGAAGGGGGCTGGATTTTAAATGATCTTGAGTAAGAAGTGGGAGCCTTAGGTCTTATCTGAGTTTCTATCTCATCAGCTGCAAATCTGTGGTCAAGTCCTTTTACTCCCAAACATGGGGACTCTCACCCTCCGCTGCACACTTGGAATCACCGGGAGCTTTAAAAAAAATCCTGAAGCCGCAGTCCCTTCCCCAGAGAGTCTGGTTTAATTGGTCTGGGGCAGGGCCTCCATGTGGGGATTTTTAAAACTCCCTTGGAGATTCTAACGTGCAAGCCAGGGTTGAGACCACTGCCCTAAGAGAAAGAAAAAAATGAAATTAATAAGCACCTGCCTCCTGTTTATCTCTCAGGGGGCTGTGGGGTGTGGCTGCGATTTATGAGATAATGGGCCATATTCTGGTGAAGGAGTGAGGGGGCTTGAAGGAAACAGATTAACCCTTTGTATTCCGTAGAGTACTCTTGGTTAATAAATGTTTGTCAACGTTTTGCGTATGATCTGCAAGAAGAAACACATTTCACATCCTAACCCAGTAAACACACACACACATACACACACACACACACACACACAGAGTCTTACTCTGATTTCATGCAATTCACTTGGTGTTTTCTATTCCAGTCTATTCCATTATTTTCCTTTAGAAAAAAAAGCCTGCTTACTGCCACTGTTTAGACAATATTCTATGAAGGCTCATGGGCCCAGATAAATTAGACACCTCTGGAGAGCATTACGATGGTCAGTTTATAATGGCTGAGAGCTTTTTGCAAAGCTGCTATGGGAAGTGAAGTTTGTACAGTTGAGCAATTGCTTATGCCAGCTACAGTCACAGTGGTAAGTGTTTCAGGAGCATGATCTCAGCAAACTGTCCCAATAATAATACAAGATGGGTACTGTTATCTCCAGTTTAGAGATGAGAAAGTCAACGCTAAGTACGTACGTATGTCCTGCAGCTAGGAAGCAGAAGAGTTATCTTCATCCAGGAGCAGGAGATCTAACCTCACCCTCCTTGTGGGAGGCGAATAACTGTGCTCACTGAATACATTTGCTTGCCTGAAGTTTGGGGAGCAAAAGGCGATGGAATAAGCTTTGACCAGAGGTGGCTCCCAGTAGAGCGGGGCCTGCTGTTTATACAACTTGGGGGCCTTATTTAAGAAAAAGAATACAAAATTATGAGTCCAAAATTAGGTACAAAATGAATAGTTCTTTGAATTAAGAAATCACAACAAATGCATATTTTAAGAAGCTGAAAAATACCACAAATTCCCAACTCAACTTCCCCTCGGCTGGATCCCCAAAATGCCAGCGACCACTCCCATACCACCCTACTCAAGGTCAAGTGCTCCAGTGGGGAATCAGCGTGGAGAGTGATGGTGGTCTCTGCTGGTTGCCGCTAACTATGAAAAGCAAGTGACTTTTGTAAATTTTACATGAACAAGTGACCCCGTGAATGCATTTCTAGGTCCCTGTCAGGGCCTTAGAAAGAGACGCGTCAAGTGAGGGGCCCAGGAGCTTAAGTTTCACTGGCTTCCCAGTAACCCCACAAGTGGAGTTGAAGGCTCTATATTATATCTCTAGAGCAAGGGCTTTGGAGTCAGCTGGACCTGAACTTCAGCCCTGGCTCAGACACTTTCTGCCTTCTTTGAGCTAAGACTTGATCATCTGTAAAAACGGGCATGCTGGCAGCATCTACCTTCCAGTCTCTTTGGGGGACCAGAGGAGATAAGAAGGGTCCCGCAAACTGGATGGGCTTAGAGCAGCCAGATTTAGCAAAGAAAAATATAGGACATCCAGTGAAACTGAAATTTCAGAGAAAAGTGAATACTTTTTTAGTATAAGTATGTATCACCTAGGACATACTTATTCTAAAAGTTATTCCTTGTTTTTCTGTAACTCACATTTATCTGGGCACCCTGTATTTCTTGAGCTTAACAAATGGCAGTGGTTGACACTGTTTTCGGATTGAGGCATCCGAGTGTGCCATAACAGGGCTTCATAAATATTAGAAAGTGCGTGAGAGGGAGAAAAATGCTGCATAGACTCTGTTCATAACAGTTTATTATGGGGAAGATTGAAACAGGTGGCCAGGAGAGGATGAAGCAAGTGGGGTGCCTTAATTTGAGGGTATGTGTGGAGGGGGTTATACCACTGACTTTGGGTAAGCCAATTAAGTCCTTGGGACTTCAGTTTCCCCTACCTGTACAATGGGTGAAAGGAGATTCTTGAACTCTCCTCCTGCAGATATAACCAAAAATGGCACTTTCTCATCATACAGATGTCACCTCCTCAGTGAGGTCTTCCCTGACTACTCCAGCCAAGATTACTGTTCCCTTGCCCCAGAACATAATCTTTCCCCCTCCATAATAATAACTTTCTGAAGTTGTCTTGATTCTTTACTTGATTGTTTGTTTACGGTCTGTCTCCCCATGTGAGAATAAGTTCCGGGAAGGCACAAAACTAGTCTGTCTTGTTCTAGCTGAATCTCCGAGGAGCTGTACCTGGCGCAGTAGATATTCCATATATGTTGAATGGATGAATGAATGAATGAATGAATGAATGAATAGGTGGCTGAATGAATGAATTCAGTGTCACCCTTGAGGTCCCTTCCAAGCAGTCTTTCTCTTCTCGGGGGCCATGCCTGGGTTGCAGAGGGAGGAGGTGTGGGTGTCGGTGGGTGGGGAGGAGGCTGGGCCCTCGCCTCCTCTAGGACCGGCTGGAGCTAGCGCGTCCGGCTGGGCGGCAGGCGCAGAGAACAGCGCGGAGGCAGCTGCAGGGCCGGAGCGCCGCACCGCGCGTCCAGCCGCCGGGGGTGTGCGTCCGCGGAGCCCGGCGTCGCGCCTCGGCGCCCCCACGCGCCCACGCCGCGGCGTGGGGACCCGGGCGGGGGCAGAGGGAGGGCCCGGCCGAGGGAGGGGAAGGGGCCGGTCCTCCCAGCGCAGGCAGCGGCCACGGCAGCCCAGGAGGCGGAGGCAGCGGCGGCAGCGGAGGTAGCAACGTGCCCGCCGCAGTCAGCCCGGCCGCGTCCGACCCGCGCCCGCCCGGCCGCCGGCACCGCACCACGCCGGGGCGCCCTCTCCACTGCGCGCGGTGAGTACCAACCACTGCGCCCAGCCCGCGCCGCCCGCCGCGATTCGCCGGGCCGGGGTTGACCCGGACCCCCTGGCCTGGGGCGTCTCTCCCGTCTCCCCCGGCCAGCCGGGGCCTCCGCAGCTGTCGGGGCGCCAGGGGCTCCCAGGGCGCCTCAGGCACAAGGGCAGTGGGGACAGCGGGCACAGCGGGCAGATCCTGTCTCGGGAAAGCCTGTCCTGGGCTCCAGGCCTCAGTTTCCCCGTGCGCCCGGGAGGCGACGACCCTGAATTTTGCACTCCCGCGTGCGGGACAAGTGCATAGAGCGCAGGCGGTGTAGACTGGCCTGGGTCCTCCGCGTTTGGTTCGTTTTATGGCCCGGGTGGCTCGCGATGAGGGGCGCTTCCCTAACCGGACCAAGAGGCGCCGGGAGCCAAACTCACGCCCTCGGGCGCTGGTTATGGGGTAACGGTGGAGCAAATGGCTGGAATTCCCGGGATGGGGCTGGAACGGCCCACTGAGCCTTTTTTCTAGCTGCATTTCTTTTTTAAAAGTCCGTTTGCGCTTGGCCCGCGCTGGTCCAGCTCTCCCGGCTTTGTACCGGAACCCGCGTCCTGGCGCTGGCTGAAGTTGGAGTTGAAACTTGGAACATCAAAAGGATGTTTAGAAGGAAGCGAGGGTTTTGTTGTAATGGGACAAAGCGGAGAATGGAATGGTTTTTTAGCCTTGCAGCCTGGAGGTTTAAACGGCCGTACTGGCCCTTAAATATATTCCCTGCCCCCAAGCAAATAGGTTATAAACTCAAGGAATATTAGGACAGCTTGACAGGGAAAAACATTCGCATCGCAAATTCCTCAGCGCGCAAAATCCTCAGCTGCTGAAAGTGAAGCGCTTTGACGGGTGCGAGTTTCCTACTTCCCCTAAACGAAGCCTCGCCTGGGCTAAGAGTTGACAGCGAGCGTACGTGTTGCTGCGTTGCGAATGCTCTTTAAAAAGCAAGACTGATGCCGCGGTTTTGATGGATACCGTTTTCTTTTCTCCCCCCTTTCCCCGAAATGCAACGTAACCTTCAGAATTACTTTTATATATGTATATATAACGTTGAGGTAGATATAAATCACCCCGGTGGAGGTACTTTTTAATTACCAGGTTCAGTGAAATGAGTGAACATCGGAGTTGGGTGTTGTGGGCTAAGCAGAGCGGAGGTATAATGATTTACAAACATCAGGTGAGAATCTGAGTGCTGAATTGGGTTTGAGTTAGGGAGCTCCCTTCCAAAGGTAATTATAACCAGCGGACAATTGTGTTTCAAACCGAATCTATTAATTTCGCGAGCTCTGTCTTGCTTGAGTAAAATTTCTACTAGCAGAGTATGAGCTAGTAGCCGCTCTACCAGCCTATGGCGCTTTTGGGGGCGGGGGGAGAGAAGGAGGACCTCCTTTTTAAAATAATGTTTTGTGAAAAAAATCTTTCAAGTAACTTTACCCAAGAAAGTTTCTTTTTTTTGACTCTTCTCTCCCCATCACCTTAAGCCCCTTAAACTTTATACTTCTTTGCATTTAGACATCCTCAGACTAGGAAAAGTTAATAAGTAATTTATGTAACAAATGGTGACGGTTTGAATCTTGTTTAGACTAAGCATAAAATCACGTTTGTATTCCAGGTCTCCTCGCCTTTTGAGGAAATTCTAAATTTTGCGATTTCGACCCAGGTGTTTAGATTTGAAAGGACTTGAACTTTTAAAAAAGCAGTTCATGTGTCCCATACCAAGTTAGTTAGTAGCTCCATTCTTATAACTTTAGCTTCACGATATGATTAACTATTTATCTGAAAGGTCTTGGCATTTTTCCTGTCTTGAAATAGCTCACCTAGTGTAGTGGCCGCGTGTATGAGAATATTCTATAAACACATACATCTTTCCTAATATGAAATAACTAAAGGAAATACAACAAAATGTCGTTATCCCAATATTCTGAGATGTTTTTTAAAAGATGATTTAATCACTGGAGTTTTAGAATCTTCTTTTTATGCCTTTTGTGTTGTATTAAACACATCATAAAGAAATATGATTTGTTGACTTGTTATGGGATTACCGTTTGGCAAAAACACCCAAGACATGCTGTTTCAAATAGGCGGTATTACTTCTGGTTTAAATTGTATGTAAGAGATCACAAGCCTTGTTCCAGACGGATAAATTGATAAAATGCTAGCTGCTGTTGGGAAAGCAAAATAGTCGTCGGCAAAAAAAAAAAAAAAAAAAGACGATGTAGCTAAGTTTATTTTGAATTAGGTTGAGCTGGCTCCTGAGACCCCGGGCAGTTTGAAAAAAGGTATCCACAATCCAGGCACGTCCACTTGAAGACGTTTTGGGTTCCCCCAGGACAAGACGACTCCTTTCCCTTTCCTTATTTTTTCAGTTACTTTTCCAAAGATAACTTGTGTCAGGCGCAGGAGACCAGAGTTCTGCCGAAAGCCAACCTAACCAGCTCTGAAACGAGGACTCATTCTTACTCCTTCCACCAGATGTTTTTTAGGTGTCCTCAGCTAGAATGCCCAGTTTGAAACTAATTAGGCCAGCAATAAACTCCTTGTACAATAAAATCGCAGGCCGTGATGGTGCATAAGTGGGGTTCCTAGCAGCTCATGACAGATGCCTCTCTCTCTCGGCAGAAAGAGCCCATGGCTGTCAGGAAAAAATGAAGGGAGTGGAGATATCTTGCTTAGATTTTTGCCTGGCCCTCAATATCCAGGCACACCACACACAGCGCATTATCTTCTCCAAGGAGATGCATTGCAACAGGCGTTGAGTTTTGTCTTTGTGGGACAGGCCTGCTTAGCATAAAAATGCTTGGGGAAGAAGTAAAACCATAAGTGTTAGGCAGTGGCCACAGGTCTGAGGTGTAGTGTTGGAGTGTTGAGTGTGTGTGGGTGTAGACTGGGTGGAAAGGCTTCCTCTCCACCAGGCACAGGTAAAATGCAAGGCTCTCCGGCCTGACATCAAGTTCCTTCTGGGAGAGGATAACTTTCTCCCCCAAAGATTTTTTACCTCGTTCTCCTGATGTAGTTCTCCTTATCTTGGCGGGGCGGGGGTGGGGGGTGTTGTGGAGGTGAAGTGGCTGGTTATTCAGTTACCTCCAAAGGCTGAACCTTCTGACTCTTGCCAAGACTGGGTTTTGTTGATGGAAGGAAACTTTTTTTCCTAGCTATCTGCTCTGAAAAAGGAGTCAGTGGACTTGGATCAAAAGGAATCTCTTTACAGAGAATTAACCCCAGAGCTGAGAAAACACGGCCTGTTGACAGAAAACACACACATACACTCCCTCTCCCCACAAGGCCTTGCTCACTCCCCATCTTTCTCCCTGACCCCCCATCCCCCAATATCATAACAGCCTTCGGGAGGGCCCACTTTTTGTCCCCCTACCGTTTGTGGCTGTTCAAACAGTCCCAAACATACAAAACAAAAAGAAGGCTCCGGTAGGGAAACAATTAGCAGAGAATTAGCTGGAGACAATGCTTCATCTTCCTTTTTTTTTTTTTTTTTTTTTACTTTTTATTTTATATTGGAGTATAGCCGATTAACAATGTTGTGATAGTTTCAGATGCACAGCAAAGGGACTCGGCTATACATATGCATGTACCCATTCTCCCCCAAACTCCCCTCCCATTCAGGCTGCCACATAACATTGAGCAGAGTCCCCTGTGCTATACAGTAGGTCCACTGGTTATCCATTTTTTTTTAAGTTTATTTATTCATTTTTTTAATTAGTTTCTGCTTTATAACAAAGTGAATCAGTCATACATATACATCTGTTCCCACATCCCTTCCCTCATGCATCTCCCTCCCTCCCACCCTCCCTATCCCACCCCTCCAGGCGGTCACAAAGCACCGAGCTGATCTCCCTGTGCTCTGCGGCTGCTTCCCACTATCTATCTACCTTACGTTTGGTAGTGTATACACGTCCATGCCTCTCTTTCGCCTTGTCACAGCCCACCCTTCCCCCTCCCCATATCCTCAAGTCCATTCTCAAGTAGGTCTGCGTCTTCATTCCCGTTTTGCCCCTAGGTTCTTCATGACATTTTTTTTTTAAATTCCGTATATATGTGTTAGCATATGGTATTTGTCTTTCTCTTTCTGACTAACTTCACTCTGTATGACAGACTCTAGGTCTATCCACCTCATTACAAATAGCTCAGTTTCGTTTCTTTTTATGGCTGAGTAATATTCCATTGTATATATGTGCCACATCTTCTTGATCCATTCATCCGATGATGGACACTTAGGTTGTTTCCAGCTCCGGGCTATTGTGAATAGAGCTGCAATGAACATTTTGGTACATGTCTCTTTTGGAATTATGGTTTTCTCAGGGTATATGCCCAGTAGTGGGATTGCTGGGTCATTGGCCTAATGGTGTTTAACTAACATCTCTTCTAATCCGAGGATAAACCCCCTCAATCAGGTGACAGATACTTGAAATGACTGTCTCAGACCCACTGTCTTGCTGTAAAGGCATCAGAGGGGCCGGGACTCGTTTTTTGTTGCGTGTGATTTAAAATCAGTTTCAAGATATGAGAGTACCTGCCAGGTAGATTGAGAGGAAGAAGACGAAGAAAGCCACAGGCTTTAAATTTTTTCTTTTTTTTTTTTTTTTGGCTGCTTTTGTTTCTTTCTTTTTGCTCACTTTCATTCTGTTGGTGCCTTTGCCATGTCTCTCTGCTTAAATTATATCCGTGTATTTAATAATGATGAAAAATAGCTGAGCATTTACATGCCAGGCCTGAAATCAGCTCTTGACATGTATTTTCAGGATGGCTCTCACAACAACATTTTGAGTTAGGCATTGTTATTATTATTATTTTTTACTATTATTATTTTGCCAACTTTGTTAACAAAGAAACTGAGTCACAAGTCAGATGACTTACGAGAGGCTGAAGAGTGAGTGAGGCCGGAATCTAGGCCTTTAGCCCTCTGCCGACAGGGCTATGAAAACCTTGCCTCAGAGAACACTTCTGCTGTCGTTTCCCTTGGAGAGAGATGCTGAATTTGGATAGTTTTAAATGCGCTGAACACGATTATTTTCTGACTCTACCCTGATGTTTTTTGCTGTTGTCTTAGATGGCAGAAAAATCACATTAAGTACTTAGAAAACACAAATCTGGACTCTGGTGAGTCATGATATTTAGAAGGTTGTACATGGTTGTGTAAAGGGAAAAGAATACGACTATTTACAAGGGCTAATTTGATTTGTTCCTTCAATACTATAACGCCACCCATTTTAGTTCCTAAAAAGAGTCAATAAATTTACCGGCAGTGGCAAGGCCCTAAAATGTTACGGTAGGCTGTCCCAATCCAGTTTACCGGAAGGTGCTGGATCGCTATGGGTGGGTTGTTGCTTGGGGGTTAGATTATAAACATTTGGAGAGCAAAGAATAATTTGGAACAGGTGGTCCCAAGAGTCAGGTAACCGGAACGATTTATCTTTGCCACTTTGAAGGTTAGGGGAGGCTGGAGGTTGCCTGAATCTGGGACAGGCGGCCTGAGGGTCGGGGAGGGCCGGGAGGGCCCCCACTTTGGGATGAAGCCTAGAGGGATGGATGAGGGGGTCTCCGCACACAGACCCAGGTCTGTAGAAAGCAGGGCTTCGTCATCCCTGTCATCACCCATCCGATGATACTAGTGAGGGCGCAGATGTGGCTGCTGGTGCTTTTTTGCAAAAGGCTGCCTCTGCTTTCATATATATGCCGAAATTTAAAACAGGAGCTCAGAGAAACAGACAGCCAAGGGAGACAGGTTTACTTCTCACCAGTTTTGAGAATGTGCACATGGCCGATTGTCTTTGCCCTGTAGTGTCCATTTAGACATATTTTAAAATGAACCAAGGATTTAAAAGAGGCCAGAAATTATTTTGTCACTTAGCCTCCGCAGTAGTGTGTCAATAACTTGAAAACGGGTTGTGATTTCAATGGCACTGGATTTTTTTCCCCTCTAGTTTCCTTTTGAAGATCTAGTAAAGTTAGATTTTTAAAATCTGTGCATTCCCAGATTTAACATATCCGTACATATCTACTCATAATCATTCTGAGGAGAATTGTCAGCTCTCTGTGATTTTAACTAAAGGAAAAAATGATAAAATCGGCATTTTTCCCCCCAAAGAATGAGGACTGGAGGGTTTGACTACTGTCTGGAGACAGCAAAGACAGCAACTTACTTTTGTCTCGCATCAGCTGAATCTGTTAGCTCCCCTTTCTTTTCTGTTCATCTCCCAAGAATGGTCTTTCATAACTGAAATGTACAGTATATTAGCCAAAAGATGTTTTAATTTTGCAAAGAAAAATCATGCCAGAGACGGCCGAGTCTGTTTCAACCATTATTGTTTCTGTAGCATGCATACTTTGGGTTTCATGGTAAGATGTGGTTTGCCAAGAAAGAAAATTACAGCAAGAAACTATGTTGAAAACATATACACTTCTGATTGAGAAATGGGAAAAACACGGAAAAATTCCGCACGGTAATTGCTTTAACGTGAGTTTTAAATGTCATTGTTTGACTTATGTCAAAAAGTCCCTCTTAGCTAATTCTCACATATGCTGTTACCAAATATCTCACCTTAAAAATGGCAAATGTGGGGCTTAACTCTGATGATCTTGAGGCTTTCAGAGATAGCCGTAGTCGTAGTGGAAACATTCCAAATTTTTAGATTGTGCAGGCTGAGTTTTTTTTTAAGGTTACTTAGATATCGATTTTATTTTCTTGACCCAAAATAAGAAAACACGGGGAATTCTCAAAAGCTTTTTACAGGCTGCTATTATGAGAAGAGAAGCCAAACCAACATGTATTAGGTCATGAGTTTGAAGTGCATAAATAAGCCCTTGAAGGTCACCAAAACAGGGCGAAAACCACCAGTTCTCCTCACCTCGGCCAAGTCAAATTCCTGCCTGTTTGACGTGTTTGATTCAAGTGGACACAGAAAGGGGGTTTCTGAGCCCACGGTTGAAAGATCTCAATTTGATTTGGGTTCCGAAGATGTTCTTGGGGTAAAGCGAGAGGGGAGGGCTGGAATTCCCATCTCCTTTGGATCACTCCCTCTCACGGCTCCACTGAAAAAGCAGGTTCCGGGGCACCCCTTCCTCCAAAGGAGATGTTTCTTTCCTGTTGTTTGGATATGCAGAAGCCAAAGGTCAAAAATGGCTTGCATTCCTTCTGGTCAATTTCTTCACCTCCCATCCCCTTCCTGTAGTAACTTAGTGGTTAAGGTGTTAGTAGTTTCCAGAACAATTTTTTGGTTCCTGGGAACACATACATGTTTTTTGGGCATGTGGGGTGCAACGTGTAAGTACAAACCTTTAGGTCTTCGTTGATGGGCAGCTCCCCGAAATGCGGAGCATGTCCGCTGCATCCCCGAGTTTGGTATCAGCACCAGTGCTGATGGAAATTCCACGCAGGGAGAAAACCTCCTCATAGGAAAGACAGAAAGGGTATCGCTGCAAAAAAAGGTTGTTTTCTTTTGTGGGTGTGTATTATTTGCACGTATGGGGACTTTTGTTTCACGGTGTTCTAGAAACACTTGTCTCCCTAGCAAAGGTCTGAATGCCCTTCCCAGTTGGGAAGGGGGTGTGGGGGAGGGGCACAGGGGGCAGATTCCTGCACCTCTGGCCTTTTGTGCGACTGGTACAGTAGAGGGAAGCGGTGACTCGCGGCTTGGAGGGTGTCATGTGGCATAACAAGTTGTGACTTGCCGCTTGTGTTGTAAACAAAGTTTTGGCCCCATCCAGCCGTGAAAAAGAATGGAGCCGAGAAGATTATTCACCTCTGGTCTGTGACGGGCCACCGGGGCTCTCTGGTGTTCTCCTCTTGCTAAAGAGACCATACTCCCCGGAGACTTTAATTTTGGAGTGTGGAGGGAAGGGGGGTGGGAGGGGAGAAAGAATGTCTTAAACACAGCAAATGTCTGAAACGCTCCGAATGTCTTCAGCATTGCTCTGGCACCCACAAGAAAGACAAAGTGATAAAAGGACACAGAAGCAGGCTTTTGGGGGGATGGGGGGTGAACAGAGAGATTAGGGGACTTGCTAGTGGTTTGATCTAGAGTGGAGAGTTTTCTGACACCTCGGGAGCTCTGGAATGCCTTGCTGAGTGTCTTTAGGAAACTGATTTGGAAATGTCTTTCCCTGCAGCTTTGCTGGCATTTCTTTGTGCCTATTTTTAGTGAATTGTTTTTTTGTTTTGTTTTTTAAAAAGACACAAGGTTTGTTTGAGAATAACGAGTGGCCCATAGTTATTGAACACTTATTATGTGCCAGGCACTGTGCAAAGCAAACACTTATATTTCTGGCTCCAAATAGCCTTAGATGGGATGTGCTATTATTATCACCCCTATTTTACAGATGCGAAAACTGAATCTCATGGAGAAGTAACTCGTCCAAGGTTATATGGCTCATGTCAGAACCAGGATTGAACCCAGTTTTGATTCCTAACCACTAGGCTATCCAGCCTCCACGCCCACCCCACCCCACGCGTGCTCATGTAATGAGAGCTACGTTTTCTCTACACGTCTGCCCTGGAGAGCTAGATTTTCAAGTCAGTCTCCAATCGTTTTGCTTGGAGGATATTAAGTGATGGTCAGGTATAAAAACTGGGTTCAAAATAAGAGCCATCACCTGATTCTCACAGAATCTTGAGCCTGTCCTTGTAGAATAACTAAAGTTTAGAGTTGAAATCTGTTGAAGTGGTGGCTGCATCACTGCAGTTAGCTGGTCTAAGCTATTGTCTGTGGCCCCTTCTGTTCTAGCAGAGTTGAGCAGTTACTATAGGGACTGCGTGGCCTTCTACAGAACGTTTGCTGACCCCTGAGCTATTGCAATCTGACAAGACAGATTTTGTTGACAAGGAAGATCATGCGCTTGGGACATTACATATACCATTTCACTGATTTATTATTTATTGAGTGTCTCCTACGTGCCTCACACGTTGCATGGTGATGGGGGAAAGTTCCAAATGCATTCATTCTTCCCCTCATTTATTCAGCATTATTTACTGAGCTGTGTTCTAGGCATTGGGCTAATTACTGGCAACCCAAAGGCAAGAAGGACCCAATCTGGCACCTCTGATGACAGGATCCCAGGGTGTTTTCACCAATATCACCCTGCCTCTTCTTTACCTTTGAGGTTTCAGGGGGCAGAGATATGAATTCTTGAGCTTTCTAATATTCAAGCAGAAGGATGGAGAGAAAGACCCAACTCTGCAGACTCTTATTCAAAGAAGCCATGCCCAACTTGTTAAGAGCAGTACACTGGCTTCTGTGCCTAGAACTGTGTCGGACAATGCCCATGGCTTACTCCCTGCCTCAGACAGACAGTGACCTTCTGCTACCCTTAAGAGGTGGTGGGGAGAACAGGTAGGAAAAGGGAGAATCTTTCCACATTCAAGCCTTGGCTCTGACTTACAGCCTAGAGATTAAGAGCCTGGATCTCTAAGATTTGTGAGCCAGGAGCCAGGCTGCTTGGGTTCAAATCCTTGCTCAGCATTAACCAACTATTTAGTTTTGGGCAAGTTACCTAACTTTTATGTGCCTCGGTTTCTTCACCTGTAATACAGGGTGGTTATCGTGGAGATCAAGCTAATAAATATAAAGTGTTTGCAGTAGTACATGGCAAATAGTACAAGCTATGTCAGAGTCGGCTACTGTATTATTGTCGTTATTATTATTATTATTTAAGCTTAAATGTATTATTTACAAGCTTACATGACCCTAAGCTCTCTGAGTCTCAGTTTCCCCTCTGTAAAATGGGGATGACGATCATCATGACAATAATAACTGCTTCAGAAGGCCATTGTGACAAGTTAAATGAGGCAGTACATGTAAAACACTTTGCTTTGCTACAGCGCCTGCCCACATTGAATGCTCATAAGCCAGCTATTATGCTCAAGCCAGCTGTCATTACGTTTGAGGTTATAGGGATTTACATACTGGGCCAGGGATGTGCCTTTAAGCTGTTGGTCAGTGGAGTCCTTTTTCAGCATCAAGAGAATGGAGGGCAGTGGTTAATAACACAGACCCTGAACTCAGACACTTTGGTCTGAACCTTAAGTCCATCACTCACTAACTATGCCGTCTCGGGTTGGGGACTGAGCCCCACTCAACTTCCCAAACAGTGGAGGCGACGGTCGCTGTACGTTAGGAGGTCGTGAGGGTTAAAAGATGTAGCAGGGTGTCTGGCACATAGTAAGCCCTCAATAAATGGCAGCTTGTATTATTATCACACCCACTCCTTGCCTCACTCCCGCCCCCAGGAAAGCACTGAACATTAGTAACTTTTAATTTGAAAATAAAAGAACACATTTTAAAACTGCCAAACAGATTTAAAATTATATTTATTAAACAAAACTAAAATATGCTATTAAAGCCAGACTTTGGGCTCAGACCAAATTTTTATAACCCAGGCTTAAAGGCCAAGGAGTCCCCCAGCCTCAAAGGGGACATTGTGATTGAACCTGAGACTTCAACGCTGCTATTGAGTGGTCTTTGAAATGCACGCACGTTTCCCTGTTAAAATGAAAGGGAAGTCGTGGGAAGAAAACAAATGAGGTTCTTGCTCACCCCAACAAACCTTAATGAATTGAAAAAGAAAAGCAAAAGATGACTCATTTTTCCTCTGCTACCTTATCCTGCCAAAGACGCGTGGCCCACTGCTAACCCCGGCTTTGAAAGGTACCTGCTCAGAACGTTCCAGATCTGATCTGCTCTACCAGCTAAGCTAGTATAAATTCTGGTCTTCGTCAGGTTTTATAGATGGTGGTATATCAGTGAGAGCTGAGACCTGAGAGCTCAGCTGCTGGTTCACATCCCAGCTGTGTCTCCCCTAACTATGCCTCAGTTTCCATATCATAGAACGGGGATAAAATATCTACTGCATAGGGTTGTGGTGAGAGGGTGTAAGAGTTAGCTATCCCTGTTGATGGTTTTTTAAAATCATTTTTTTAAATTGAAGTTATTATACAATAATAATATAGTTAACATAGTGATATATTTAACTATATTATTATAGTAATAATAATATAGTTAATTTACAATGTTGAATTAGTTTCAGGTGTACAGCAAAGTGATTCAGTTATACATATATATACATATATGTATGTGTGTATATATATATATATATTCTTTTTCGGATTCTTTTCCATTATATGTTACTACAAGATATTGACTGTAGTTCCCTGGGCTACCTTGTGCTGTTATCTAATGAATGAAACTTCCCCAGACTTTTGGGACTTTGAAGAATTAAAGGCATACAGGTATGCCTTTATCTGAGAATTTTGAATCAAAATCATCTCAATATTCAGGGAGGGGAATTGGAGAGGGAAGAAGTGGATTTTAAAATCTCTCCCAGGAGTTATGATATGCCAGATACTTTCACCAAGCTCATTTAATCCTCTCCCCCCAAAAAAAAATCCCATGACATTTGTGTTTCGATTAACAAATGGGAAAACTGAGGCTTGCACAGGTCACGTGGCTGCCCGATGACATTCCAGGTCTCTCTGACCCAAAGCACAGGATGGTTCTACCACGTGACCTGCAGCCCTCCTAGGACAAGGGCGCAGACAATCCCAGAGACTTCTCTGTGACCCACTGACCTTTACTGACGGTCTCTTCTTACCTTTCAGTAGCATCCTTCATCCTCAGTGAGCCCGTTTTTGTGGCCTTTCCATTGAGAATGAATAGACTTCTTCTAAAACAACAAATGGAAAAAGGAATGGCAGTGGATCATGCAATCCTTCTCTAGGTGACATTTCTTAAGAACCTCTGGCATTTCTTGGCAACCAGTGGGGGGCATGACCTCCTCCTCAGACCATGCTGGGTCCTAGGCTGTGATGTGGGGCCCAAAGGCAGAGATAAGGGAGGTTAGGCAGCTGATGGGGAGCACATGGAATGGACTCCCCACTCCACCACCTACCGGCTGTGTGACATTGGGCAGAGGACTTGGGCTCTCAGAGCCCCAGACTCTTCCCCAGTTCATGGGGCAGATGCCATCCATATTGGGTTTGTTAGAGAGTTTCAATACAGTGATGGATGGGGACATGGCCTGCTCATTCAGAGAGTGTCGGTTCTTATTTGCACCACCCCCAGAAGTACTCAAAGAGAAGAGTGAAAGTGAAGCTTACTTGCCTGGGGAATATTCCTTCCTGTTCTCCAGGTAGCTGCAGTCTTGGGATTTCACACATTCTGGAAGAATCTACTAGTCTCTGAAGGGCAATCTTCTTTTTAATGGGGGTGGTGTACCCTTTCCATATTAACTTAAAACATGAATGAATTTTTTTTTTTAGAGTTCTGTCTTTATCTTATTATGTGTTTGGAAAAGATATAGCAAGCATTTCAGACAAATGGTTTCACATGTTTTTAACTGCATAAGACAAAAACGGTTTAAAAATCAAGTCCACCAGGTAATTATAGCAAAAGTGGCCTCCGGGTATGGCAGGATTCATGAATGAAGAAAGAGAAACACGCATCTGAATGTGTGAAATTTTCCCCGAGATCTCTTCATTTAAGTGAAATCCTTTATTCCTAAAGCTTGTCCCTGCAAGCTGCTTACAGCAAATGCCTCAAATAACGGAATTTTCTACTAACCAGAATTGCAGTTCTGCGCTCAGTTTTCAGGGGAATAAAGTGAAACAAATGAGCCTGTCAAGAACCTCGGTAAAGTCATATCAGAGCATGTGTCTGGACACATTCAGTCTCTGTCTTTCGTCTTTGAAAGAGGAATGGCTGGCCTTTGGATGAATATGATGCTAATTAAAATGACCTCTGTGTGCTTACTCGATGACAGGATCTGTTCTGATAGAGTATAGCGATCAACTGACTTATTCCTCACAACAATTCTATGAAGGAAGTCTATTACTATTCATATTTTCAGGAGGAAAGTAAGGCACAGAGAGGTTAAGTGACTTGCTCGAGGTCACACAGCGAGTAAGGAGTAGCGCCAGGCTTTGTAGGCAGATGGTTCTAGAGGTTGTCTTCATAACCCCTGCGCTCCCTGCCTCCTTAACCACCATCGAAAGAATTAAATTTTCCTTCCCTTTGACCTTCACTTAACTGGACAATTAATTAGGGACAGGCATGAGAGGGAAACAAAGGGACCGTCAGTCTTAATTGTAATTTTTCAGTATTTTACAAGGATATATTGGTGTATTCTATCAGCCTCAGGTGCAGCATAATACAGGGGTTAAGAGCCAGTCTGTCCAAGTCTGCTACTTACTATCCTCATGACCTTGGGTTTTCTTAAGTTCTTCTAACGTCAGTTTCCCCACTTAGGAAGTGAGGATCATGAATCTACATCATCACAGTTAACAACTATGACCTGCGTAGAAGGGCATCTGATACACATCTGATTGTCCAATACTGTTTATTACCTGTTGGAGCAAAAGTAACTATGGAAATCATATCTCACGGTGGGGCACAGTTGCAGTTGGGTACAGTTTGGAGTGGAAGAGAAGGGAAATTCCCAGGGATGCGGGGCTCGAGCTGGAAAACGGCTCAGGTTTTTCCAGATAAGGTCAGAGACACTGGCTTTCCTCGTCCCCACGTGAGAAGTTGCAGAGACAAGTCCGCAGCAGGCAGCCTGGAACGCCCAGCCCTCCGGTATTAAAATCGGCGCGGATGAGGACACCACGGCCCTCGGGGGCGGGACTTGCCTGTCACGTGACCAGTGCCCGGCAGAGCGGACCCCCCCTTCCCCCCACCTCCAGGAAGAGTTGGACTTTGGGCAGCACGGGTCAGAGGCAGAGAAAAACGCTTCCAAAAAACCATGCCCGCTTGTCTGTGCAAACTCAAACGCCGTGGTAGCCTCTGATTTCATTTTTCTTCTTATTCCCTTTCTTCTGTCGTGGAAAATGTCCTTTTCTCCAGAAGCCACTGCTGGGTTTTCAGTGACCAGGTGTGCAGACTGTCTGGGTTTGCCTCCTTTCGCCTTCCTCCTCCACTTCAGCCCCCTTCCATTTCCTCTTGAATGCAGAAAACGGAATTTCATTCATTCATGCAAAAATATGTACTGAGCACCAGCTGTGTACTCTGGACACGAGAAATACAGTAGAGAACAGAAACGACCAAAATCTACTTCATGGAGCTGCAGCTGAGTGGGGAAAGACCAAAGATAAAAACCTAAATATGTAAAGTACACAGAATGTCAGATGGTCATGAGCTGGGGGGAAAAATCAAGAGAAGGTGGATAGAAAGTGGCGGGGGGGGGGAGGGGGGCAGGGGAGGGCTCCCTGAGCAGGCGGCCTCTGAGCACAGAGCTGGAGTGAGTGAGCTCTGCCCATATCTGGGGAAGAATATTCTAGAAAGAAGAAACAGCAAGGGCAAAAGCCCTCAGATGGGAGCCACCTGGAGGCCAGTACGGCTGGGGCCAGTAAACAGGGGGCTGGTGGAGATGAAATCATGGTGGAGGGGCCCCATCAGGTAGAGCCATTCTGTGTCAATCAGACATGTCTGAAGTCAATAGTATCATAATTTTTAAATGGCTTTTTAAAAGTACATAGGACCTAAGTCTGAAATCAGTCATTGCAAATTCAGATAGCCAGACAGGTTAGAAGTTAATGAAATGAGCAGGGTAATTAACCAGGGGGAATGCTGATTCCATTTTGCCACGTGTTCTGATTTTTCAAAAGACACCGAAATCTGGACTTTTATGAGAAATGTCCTGATTTTAAAATCATCATGAGGAACCACCAGCATGCAGGTGCAAGCTCGCAGTTTGAGACCGCTCTTCCAAACATCCCTGTAGGCCCTGGGAGTCTAATTTCAGTGACAAGACATTGAGCCTTTCTCTCATGCTCTCTTTTCTTTTCTTTTTACCAATTCCTGACCAGAAGGGTGCCAAGAGATGCTACCAGTTGTTTCCAGGAAAAAGTAGGACTTGAATCTCATGACGATGGGGGCTGAGACGTCATCCAAGGAGCAATCAGTTTGTTTCATTTTCATGTCTTTCTCAAGACTTTTTCCTGATCACTCCTCATCATGGGTAATGACAAACATGGTCCAAATCCATCCTCTTTCGGGTTTCCATTAGTTTCATGATGATTATTATTTTGTCATCTGGGGTTGATTTAGGAGTGGTGAAATGTTTGCAGGTTTCGTAAATGGTTGTCAGCCACTGTTTAGAACGGCAAGGAACTTCTTGTGTTGTTCACATCGTAAGGACTGTGGTGATAGTTTCCAGTGGCTACAGACGTGAAAGGGGATAAAAGGAGGGGGGGCGCGCCTTGAAGGATTCCACACAAAGTGATTGGAAAATTGAGTAATTAGTCGGGTGGCAGGGCTGCGAGGGTGAGGAGAGGGTTCAAGAGCCCTTAAGACCTGGGATGCCCAGGCTGACAACACTGAATTCATAGTCTGCCTTCTCCACCCCAAAGCTGAGTCAAGCACAAACCCTGCCAAGGGCCCACAAAGCTGTCAAGATTCTTCTGGATGTAAGTAATAGAAAACTTACTTCTGAGTTGGTTTAAGTTAAAAAGGAAAGGTACTGACTCTGGGAAATGTAAAGTTCTGGGGAGACTGGTTTCAGGTGTGGCTGGTTCAAGGGCTGAGACGTAGGTGATGTGCCCATCTTTTAATTAATCCCTGTTCAGGAGGATTCGGTCCTTTGTCTTGCATCACTTCTGGAACTTGGGATGGAGTGGGAGAGAGGTGGATTCCCCAACTGAATTAAGCAACATTGGCTGGAAGTGGGGGGTGGACTGGTTCCCTGTGGACCCCCAAACTTCAGCATAATGCACCTCTAGATATGCCTTGGCCACCCCTCTTCTACTGGGCTACAGTGCCATTTGTGAAATGTGTGGGTCTTCCAGGTGCCGTGCTACACTGTGTGTGTATCATCTCCTTTCTCCTCAAGCACTCCTTTGAGGATGGCACTTTTAAGACGTGCTGCTATTCTCCCTCCCATGTGCTCTTTCCCACAGGCCTAGAGGATGACCTTTTATTTCAGGTAAGGGTGTTCAGAGAGGGTCACCTTTTTTCATGGTGTCTTGTACAAAATTAGCGCTCAATATTTGGGACACTCCACCCCAGCATGGGAGAGGCACTGGACTTCTGAGGAAAAGATAGAAACGCCTCACTATCACTTGGAGTGGCCAGAGTGACCCTGGCTAGACTGTGCTTACGTTTATGGGCCTCTGATGATCAGCCTGTGTTTCTTTTCCTCCTCTGAGCTTTGCCCTTCATTATTGCCTCCACTTCATTATTGCCTCCACTCCATTATTGCCTTTTTCCTGTTCCCTTTAGTGGCCCTGCAATAACATCTCATGCAATACAGAGGGTGCAAACTGGCAGCCAAAAGGCATTTTGTTTGGTCTGCAGAACATTTAAAATAGAAACTGGAGCCAACATTTGAAAATCTGTACATTCCACACAAAAATGAAGATTTCTGGCTTCCATTAAAAAATCAGAAGATCTGTCAACACTATGCCCACATTTTCACAGGACTTCAATTGGCTGGAACTGGGAAATGACTGTCTCTTTTAGATGGATGGGTTCTCAGTTCAGCGCAGTCCCCACCTCTCCCTATTGTCTCCCTGACACTGGGGTTCAGGGTTAGTTGCCATTGACCATTGGGATGGTGCTGTTGGCTGTCCTGTAGTAGATTTCAGAGGGAAGGGAAGTCTTTCCTGTATCTAGGTCTTCATCAAAAGTGTGAAAATGAAGTATAAATCAAGTTGGTCGTTAGTATTAAGAAAAATGAGAAAAAGCATGTGTTTTGGGGTCAGTCAAGGTTTCTCAACCTCGGCACTATTAACATTTGAGGTTGGACAGTTCTTTTTGTGGAGGTCTGTTCTTGCATTATAGGAGGGTATTTAACATGTCCATACATGGACCATACCCCTTTCAGAAGTAAATAGTTCCCTGGACTCCAGGCATCCACCACCAGTTTGGTAAGAAGAGTTACTGTAAGTGAAAAAAAACTGTTCTTGCTCTGAATTGCATGCTGGCGGGCCCAGCGTTGGCAGTAGAGGTTCTGAGTTGGCTGACTTGGGTTTAATCATAGGTGAACGTGCCAACCATTGAGGCCACTTGCGACGGCCTGTCTAAGATGTTATAGAAGGAATTCGGCGTGAATGAGAGGTTGAACCATCTTAAAGAGTCTTTGGAGAATTTCTTAACTTTCAGCTGAGAGAGGCCATTGTGGCTGCTACTTTCAAAAGGTTTGCAAACAGTAGGTTCTGCTACAGAGAGTGGACAGGCATCAAGCCTTGTTGGAGAGCAGAGGGAGGGACCAAATGATCTCTGGGTGTCTCTTCCAACTCTGGTTCTGTGAGCTGCACCTCAAAGAGTGAATTTCCCCAAGACTGGTTTAGTATGTTGCCTACTGCATTGCCGCAGCTCATAATGATGGTCTGTGATGGAAACCCAGGGGAGCAGTGATGGTTGTCCAGGGAGGGAAATCAGCCTTCCCTAGGCCAGTACTGTGTACGATGTGGTGTGGAGGGTTTTTTCTGATTTGTTTTGTTTTGGCCTTTCACCAGTGCTCCAAATCCTGTCCAGTGTCTGAAATAGTTTCCATGCTTAGGTTTCCCATACTAACAATAATAGGTGCCAGTCAGACAGTCAACACCTATTAATTGAACACCTGCTATGAGGCAGCCACTGTTCCAGGCACTTGGCAGGAAGCTGAGAGCAAAACTGACCAAGTCCTTGCTCTCATGGAGCTGTGTTTTTGGTGGAAGAGAGATGGACAATAACAAGAACACAAGCAAAAATACGTGTAGTGTGACAGAGAGTATTAAGTGCTATGGAGAAAAATAAAGCGGGGAGGGAGGGAATAGGAAGTGCTGGGGTGCAGCAGGGAAGGGCGGTATTTTTAATTTAATTTTAATTTAAACTAAAGTGCTCAGTGCAGTGGCGTGCTGGTAAGTTGGCTCTCTGGAAATAAAAGGTCCTGACTTACAACATTTGCCACTTCCCATAGTGTAAATACTCCCACCATGGCTGATTTCAAGCTCCTGTTGGTTTAATAACCAGCTCACAATATTCACACAAATTTAGCAGTCATTTCTTGCAGGCTGGTGCTGGCCGTCTCCAGCACTCCACTGGTGGGGAAGGCCTCACCGTAAACTCTCTGGCCAAAGACCAGAAGACCTGAGAAGGATTGTGCCTGGTGTGTTCAGGGATAGCCCAGAGTCCACTGTAGCTGGAACAGATAGGGGGAGAGGGATAGGACATATGGTCAGAGAGGTAGCCAGAGGCAGATGATGTAAGCATTTTAAGCCGTGGTTGGATTTTTGGCTTCTACTCTGAATGAAGTGGGAGGCCCTGGAGGGCTCCAAGCAGAAGAGAGACAGGATCCGATTTACATCTGGTAGAATCCCTCTGGCTGCCGTGAGAATGGGGGGCAAAGACAGAGCAAGTAAGCCTGTTGGGAGACTGTTACAGCAAGAGGTGATGGCGACTTGGAGTAGGAGGGTAGCAGCGGGGCAGGGGTGGGGAGAAGTAGTTGGATCCTGTATATATTTTGAAGGTGGAGCCAATGGGATTTGCTGACGGAATGGATCTGGGAAGTGATACGAAGCATCCAAGGTGGCGCCAAGGTTTTTGGCCTGAGCATCTGGGAGAATGGAGCCGATGTTTCCCGAGATGGGGAGACAAGGGGAGGAGCAGGTTGGGAAGCGAGGTTAGCAGCACCTTCTATGAACCTAGGCTCGAGCAGGGGCTTAAACGCACACCTTCTCCTTCCGTGCTAACAAGTGCGTTCTTTGATTATCCCATGTTAGAGAGGACGTGACAGCGGCTCAGAGAGGTTAAACAGCATGTGTCCCAAATGGCCCCGCTGGAACCTGGCCAGGCCAGAACTACCTCCTGCCCCACCCCCACCTCCCAGCTGTTCCACCATGTTTTCTCAGCTCTCCCGGCCCCATTCCTCCTCTTCGTTTTGAGGAAATGGAAGCAGAAAAGTTCTTCAAAGGACCTAACCAAGGAACCAAAAGCCTCTCCCTTGTTCAGAAAGAGCTCTCCAGGGGTTCATGCCAGACACAGGTGGGTTCTGCTCAGTGGATCCATTGCTGGCCTCTTTCTATGACAAATTTGTTGCATTCACCCATGAAGATTAGTATTCCACAGGAGAACTCACACTTAGCAAAAATTAGTAGTCAGTACCTTAGAAGGCTTCGGTTTGGGGTGGACATAGGTTTAAATCCAGACTCCACTGCTGAATAGCTTTATCTGCCTGAGCCTCAGTTTTTCCATCTGTACCGTGGACACACTAAGAGTTCCTCTCAAATGAGAAAATGAACATAAGGTGCTTGGCCCAGAGTCCACACTGGGCAAACGGAGGGTCTCAGGACCATTATGGTTTGAGAGAAAGAATTAGAAAGTCGGATTTAATTGTAGACCAAAGGTGACTTGCCTTCTGAAGCTGGGGTGGGGACGAGGGGTTGTGAAGCATGTCATGCCTGAGAGCTTTGTGGTTTGGCCTTTCTTTCTTTCTTTCTTTCTTTCTTTCTTTCTTTCTCTCTTTCTCTCTTTCTCTCTCTCTCTGTCTCTCTCTGTCTCTCTCTGTCTCTCTCTCTCTCTGTCTCTCTCTGTCTCTCTCTGTCTCTCTCTCTGTCTCTCTGTCTCTCTCTCTCTCTCTTTCTTTTTGTGATCCTGGAGGTTGGAGGCCTCTGTCTGGGTTCTGCTGTGCTCACCAGGTGGCCGGTCCTCGGCCATTTACTGCTGTCGGCGCTCCCAGAGGAGCCGACCTCAGCCCCACAGAGTCGGCTGCCTTGAGTTGTCATTTGTTGAAGGCAGAACAGGCTGTTCTCTCCACAAGCAGATCCCCAGATGGGAGCCCATTCGGGGCTGCCACGGTTTTCCTGATGAAATTCCTGACTTGGTGTGTTGTGTTTTTTTAAAAACACGCCCACTGCCTCACAAAAACCTCAGCCGGGGAAGAGAAACATTTCTCATTGAATTACTGGTTTTTGAAAGGGTGTCAAGTTATACCCCACTTTCATGGCCTACATACGCCACTCTTTCCACTCACTGCTTCGGTGGAGAGTCCAAGATGGCAGAGTGTGGATGTTGTCTCTGGCTGCCCTTGCATTATGCAGATGGGAAAACTGAGGCCCAGAGAGGCCAAGGAGGAGAGCCACAGGCTAAGTTGGTCTCCGGGCCTCGGCCAGACCCAGATCTCTTTATTCCAGAGCCATTATTCTTCCTCCTTCATCAGAGGTCACAAATGGGCAGGCTGTGGCCACCTCTACCCCACACGTGTGCTTTCTTTGGCCCGAGAGTGTTTTAATTTGAATGAGTTACCAGCAGTTAAAAATCAGGAGATTCCATATAAAAACCCAGCTTTCTGGCTTCTCTTCGACCACTGGGAGATGTGCCAAATGAGGTCTGCCTTCCTGCATGGTGACAGTTGAGGATCTCAGTAATGTCCACTCCCTTCAGCCAGAGTATGTCTTCCTTTTGCCACAGTCCCCACCCCTCCCTGTCATCTCCCCGGACACGTGGGGCTGAATGTCAGTTGCCATCATAGAGCTTCCCTTCCTGGTTCTCTTATGGTGGGGTTAAGAGGAGAGTAAAATATTTCTTGAACTTGTGTCTTTATATCAAAAACAAAGGAACAAAAGATGAAGTGAAATGGCTGCTTGTTTAAAAATTAATGGTACACAGCATTATTTCTTTGTGGCAGGGAAGAAAATTTCTGTGAATTTAATATGCAAACAGAATACATCAGTGTCTAAATAGCCAGCCCTCTTTACTCACGGACGCTCCCTTCCCCTTTTCTGCCAGCATCATGTTTGTGACCCCTCCATGCCAGGGCCATAGTTTCCACTTACTTTTTAAAGACAGAATTAAACTTCTTTAACCAAAATCTGCTCCACTTCTGTGAAACTTGAAATGCTATTAAACCAAATTAAGAAGTTTAAATAATTTTTAATTGCTCAAGGAAGACCACGTGTGTGAGTCTGAATGAGTATGCGTGTGTGTGCACACATGTGTGCTGTGTGCCTATGTGATGTGTTCTTGATTTATGGGATTTCCCCTGAATAGAACTGGATGCAAGTGTTTTTTTCCCTGGCTTTGGCACTGGCACTTCTGGACTTTGCTGTAAATTTAAGCCAGGGTTCAAAGCCAAGTGGTTTTAACTCTCTTTTAATGGTGTAACAGGGAGCTACGTTAAGGTTGGGTTGAAATTGATGTTCCTTCTTTCTGGGGCATACTGGGAGGCTCGTGGAGAGAAGAGTTGGGGATACCAAGTTTTTAAAATAATCATTCCAGGAGAGCTGGCCAAGAGAAAAGAGACTCACATTTTCAGAACGCCTGCTGTGTGTCAGAACTTGGTGTGAAGATTCTCTCTCTGCGTTCCAAAGTGAACCGTTGAACTTTCTTTGAATACTGACCTGTTCTTTTTCATGTGTGTTAGGAAGAAATAAAGATAATCTATAAAGCACATAATGAGTAGCATCTGTTAGAATGAGGCCCAATTTGTTTAAGGGGGAAAAGAGTCCATTTAGAGGAAAAATATGTAAATAGTACAGGTGATTTTGTGGATGTGACAAAATCATGAATGATGGTTTGATTTAGTCCTCACAATACTCGGGAGTGGTCAAGTGGTCAGCCCACCCCTAAGCTGGGAAACCCTTCTAACACCTTGTACTTCCTCAAAGCACTTAAACTTGTCATTAAATACTTAGTTGTTTAATCTTATGCAGAGTTCTCTCTGACTCCTTTGAACCAGGGCTGTGTGGTCATTTCACTGTTGTGTTCCCAGCATCCGGGAGAGTTCCAGGCACACAGTAGATGCTCAGGAAATAACAGCGCATGACTGCATGGACAGCCTGCGAGGCAGGAATTGCTGTCCCCATTTTATCGGTGAGGAAATCGAGGTTCAGAGGGGCTCACAGCTAAGATATGGTAGAGCTATAGTTCGAACTCATGACTCTCAGGCTGTGAACTTTGGGGGAAGCACCAGTACATGGGTCGGACCACGACAGCTGACCCATAGCAAAATGGGGAAATGAGGTGGATGCCGAGAGTTTCACAAAGCTGGACTGGTTCCATGTAAAGAATGGTCTGTTTGGGCTTCCCTGGTGGCGCAGTGGTTGAGAGTCCGCCTGCCGGTGCAGGGGACACGGGTTCGTGCCCCGGTCTGGGAAGATCCCACATGCCGCGGAGCGGCTGGGCCCGTGAGCCATGGCTGCTGAGCCTGCGCGTCCGGAGCCTGTGCTTCGCAACGGGAGAGGCCACAACAATGAGAGGCCCACATACCGCAAAAAAAAAAAAAAAAAGAATGGTCTGTTAGACATAGAAAACAAACTTACGGTTACCAAAAGGGAAAGCCGGGGGAGAGGGATAAATTAGGAGCTTGGGATTAACAGATACACACTACTATATATAAAACAGATAAACAACAGGGTCCTACTGTATAGCACAGGGAGCTATTTTCAATATCTTGTAATAACCTATAATGGAGAAGAATCTGAAAAAGAATATATATTTGTATAACTGACTTTGCTGTACACCAGAAACTAATACAACATTGTAAATCAACTGTACTTCAATATAAATAAATAAGTAAACAAACAAATAAATATAAAAGCACCATTCAGAATAGGGATCACACACACAGAAAGAATGGTCTATTATTTTTATTTCCTTTCCACTTTAAAGGTAATATTTATGGCTATAAAATTTCTCACTTGTTTTTTTGTTTGTTTGTTTTCTGTTTTTAAAGAAGATGTTGGGGGTAGGAGTTTATTAATTAATTTATTTATTTTTGCTGTGTTGCGTCTTCGTTTCTGTGTGAGGGCTTTCTCTAGTTGTGGCAAGTGGGGGCCACTCTTCATCGCGGTGCGCGGGCCTCTCACTATCTTGGCCTCTCTTATTGTGGAGCACAGGCTCAGTAGTTGTGGCTCACGGGCCCAGTTGCTCCGCGGCATGTGGGATCCTCCCAGACCAGGGCTCGAACCCGTGTCCCCTGCATTAGCAGGCAGATTCTCAACCACTGCGCCACCAGGGAAGCCCTCATTTGTTGTTTTTAAACTCTACCTGACAAATCGAAATGGCAGCTCCTTTATGTTGGGTTGCCCAGTTTTTTTCTTGTCCTTGAGATTTTCTAGTTGGTGGAATCCTCCAGTTTCCTCTTGAGATGTTATCAAGTCAGTCGGTGAAATCCCTGAACCCCCCTTCCCCGCACTCCGACTTCCCTCAGATTCACTTCACCATTTTCCCTTCTCGGGAGTGAGGGCAGGTGTGTCTTCCTCACTCCAAGCGCCAGTGACACAAAAACAGAAGCCAGAGCAGTTATCTCCAGGACTTGTCCTCAGGCCTCCCAAGATGGCCAGAGCCTGCCCTTAGCAGATTGTCTGAGAAGGCAGGACCCACCATCCCTCTGGGGGAAAAAGGAGCCACTGGGATGCCTCTGGGTGACACAGCATCTCTTCACGGGCTCTGCCCACCTGCTTTGGTTTTGGCATAATGCAGATTTTCTTTTCCTTTTCTAGACCAATCCAGACCTGTCTCATAAAGGTTAATCATAACTACTTGCTGAGCAAGGGTTCACCTCTGAAATTCTGCCCCCTGTTGACCCCCAGTCACTTGTTGCCAGCTTGGGGGCTGCCCAGGTGCCACCTCTCCATATCCTAGCTGTGGCCAAACCTTGGCGGGCTTTTTTTTCCTTGCAGTTTTATTGAGAAATAATTGACAGGCAGCACCGTATAGGTTTAAGAAGTACAGCATGATGGGTTGATTTACATATATTGTGAAATGATCTCCACTGTAGGTTCAGGTAACACCCATCTTCTCATATAGATACAATAAAAAGAAAAGAAAGAAGGGGAAAAAGTAAACTTTTCCCCTTGTAATGAGAACTCAGGATTTAATCTCTTAACAACTTTCTTATGTATATCACAGCAGTGTTAACTACAGTCATTGTGTTGTACATGACATCCCTAGAACTGATTTATCTTATAACTGGGAATTTATACATTTTGGCCACATTCTTCCAATTCCCCCTTCCACCACCCTCTGCCTCTGGTAACCACAAGTCTGATCTTTTTTTCTGAGTTTGGTTTGGGGTTTTTGTGTTTTTTTTTGTTTTTTCAGATTCCACATATAAGTGAGATCATACAGTATTCCTCCTTCTCTGAGTTATTTCACTTAGCATAATGCCTTCAAGATCCATCCATGTTTTTGAAATGGTAGGATTTCTTCAGTTTTTATGGCTGAATAATATTCATTGTATATATAAACCATGACTTTCTGATCTACTCGTCCATCGAGGGACACAGGTTGTTTCCATGTCTTGGCTATTGTAAATAATTTGGTCGACTTTTAACTGGGGAGACTCCCGGGTGTGGACACTGTAACAGCAGCTGTGGAGACCTGGGGCGGGAAAAATCCTGGCCCTCTCCTCAAAGAGTTTAGAGACTAGAGGATCAGACAAGACAGGCCCAGATGTTTCCTCGGGACTGGGTTCTAGGTCCTGTGCTGAGGACTGGACAATAACCTCTTGTTATTGTGCCTGTACAGCACTTTACAGTTTACAAAGGACATCCATAATTTATTTTCTGTCATGTCAATTTTTAGCCCTCTGTAGTGGATAATGCCTAGCAGCCATGCCATCTTTTGGTTTTCATTTCTTTCCTTTCTGGTTCCCCCTTCACTTTCAGGCCATTACCTTACTCCTCCGTTCCAGGTGTAGACCTGTGATCAGGTGTAGACTTTTCTCTCCAGTTCAAGGTGTAGACCTGGACAAGCACAGGATTCCATCCCCCAGCCCTCAGGATTGGTTTAGGGACAGGTATGTGACTCAGGTTGAGTGGGACCCAATCCTGGGAACTTTGCTGGAACTGCTGGGGAAAGGTGCATTCTCTGCTCTGGCTGGCTAACTTAGTAGAGTGTGACCATCTTGCTTAGAGGAGGCCTACCTGAGAATGAAGACAACCCAGAGGAAAATAGAGACAAGATATTGAGGCCAAAGATTCCTGACGACATCATGTGAGCACCTGGATCCAGCCATTCCTGAAGCTAGATCCCATGCTCTTATTCAATTATTTTTCATTTACTTAAAAATACTTGAACAACTTTTCTTCCACTTGTTAGGACTAATACAGTTGGTTCCATTTGCCGAGTTACCCTGTTTCCTCTAATCATAGTAACACTCCTTTTCATTTATAAAGCCCTCTTGAAAGCCTTTTCATAGCAATTGAACTCACTTCTACAAGACATCATTGGCCTATTTTTGTTGATGAGGGATCTGAGGCACAGAAGGGGAGGGGAAGCAAGTTAACTTTTTTCCCCCTTGGATCATCCTCACCAACTTTCAGTCTGGGGAAGAAAAGCAGTTTTTAATACCCAGGGCACCTCCACCTCAGGGGGGGGAGAATGTAAAGTGATTTGATGAGCAGCCGGAGCAAGGTCAGGGAAGACCCTAACTGCATCACAGAATCATAGGAAGTGTAGTACTAATAGTAATTTTAGATGTCTAGAAAAGTTCTGGAAGATGGGAGAGGAAATAGTTAACTGCAGTTACCTATGTGACATGGAATGGGGAGAGAGGAGACTTTTGTTTTTCACTGTATATACTCTGTGTACATTCTGAAAACGTTTGCTAGGGGCATGGATTGTTTCATATTCAAATAAACAGTGAATTTTGTAATGTAACAGTAGCTGGCTTTCAGCTGGGACACTCAGAGTATCAAACAGTGAATTACAAACCATTGAAAAAATATGAATCCACGAGTCTATGCCAATAATAAATAGATAAGTAAATAAACAGGGGAGAGGGAGGTTTCTTGTTTACAGTAGAATGACAAGGACCAGCGGGAAATGTGGAGAGAGGGCTGGACTAGAAACACATCATGTTGTAGCCATTATGGTAAAAGATTGGTTCAGTCAGGAATCATCCATGCATATTAAATCTGGGGTAGGGATGTGGATGAGGACCAGGAGATTTGCATGCGCTTAAAGGGTCTCCCCATCAACGGCTTATTAATTTCAAGGGGAAAAATAGTTACCGTACACGGGAGGAATCAGAAAACACATTGCCTGGGTGATCAGTATTAATGTCATCAGGGAGGGGAGGATGAGTGCCCTTAGAAGGCCACACCGTCACCCCATGTCATGGTCTGGCCGAGGATGCAGAACCCAAATCTAATCATGAGGAAATGGCAGAGGAGCCCAGAACGTGGAACATTCTATTTCCAAAACAACCCACCTTCTTCTTTTAAAATGCCAGTGTTGTGAAAGACAGAGGAAGGCCAGATTAAAGGAGCCCAAAGGGATAAGACAAGTAACTGCAGAGACTAATTTTAGACTGGATCCTACATAGGAGGGGAAATGCTATGAGGGACATTGTTCGTTGACAAACTGTAGTGCGGAGAGTGGATTAGGTAAAATACTATATATATTGGCATTCAGTGTACTGATGGTAATTGTCCTGTGATTAGGTAAGAAAAAGTCCTTATTCTTAGGAAATACACCCTGAATGAATGAAGTATTTAGGAGTAGAGGGCCATGTGTCTGTAACTTACTGTTAAATGGTTCAGAAAAAAAATTAGATGTGTGTGCGCGTGCACGTGCACACGTGCACACGTGTATGGAGTAAAAAAGCAACTGATAAATAGGATAAGATGCTTACAGCAGGTGCATCTGGATAAAAGATACACATGTGTTCTTTGCACTAGTAAGTCTGAAATTATTTCCAAAGAAAAACTTTAAAAAGTTGCTCTCAACAAAAATGTATTATCATAGTAGCATTTATTGGATAGCAGGACTCAGGCCAGTTTTTTCCTTTACTCCTCAGAGACCCCTGACATCAGGCACGATTAACATGCTTATTTTCACAGATGAAAAAGCTGAAGGTCAGGGAGGTGAAGTTGCCTCAAGACCCAGAGCGAGTCAGCGCCCGAGCAGTATTCTCACTTCTCTGTCCAGAACCCACACGCTTAGCTATTCAACCGGTACTGACCTAAAGCACGGGACACCTCTTCCGGTGGTGGTTTTTCAGCGTTATGCCCATGGTTCCTTGGATAACATTAAATCACTTAGTGATTTTTTTAAAAATCTCATTTCCATTCACTTTTCAATTCTTTTAAATTCAGAAGAAAATCTCAAGCTGGTGCTGATTCTCACTGAATAAGAGAGAGTCACCAGGTAGGTGACCCGTCTAGGCCCTCCGCGTGTATTTACTCTCCCCTGCAACTCTACGAAGTAGATAGTTTAATTATTCTTACTTTACAGATAAGAACACTGAGGTCTAGAGGGTAAATATCTTGCCCGAGGTTGCATAGCTCTGGCTAGGGGAGGAGGTGGGATTTGAGTTCAGGGGCGTGAATCTGAATGAATGGGAAAATGCAAACTCCAAAACCCTCAGCCAGAGTCTGCTCTGGGCCTGAGTCTCTGATCTTTCAAGTGCTGCCTGGGCCACTCTTAGTTTCGTGAATTTCATTTTTGTCATACGTAATGGGGATGAGAATAGTAGCAACATCTGCTATTTATTGAGCACCTGCTAGATGCCAGGTGCTGTGACAAGTACCTTACATATCTCCTTTTAGTCTTGAACTTGAACCCTATGTGGTAAGTGCTGTTGTTCCCATTTTATAGATGAGAAGACTGAGGTTCAGAGTGGTTCAAAATCTTTGGCAGCCCGTAAGTGGCAGAGATGTAGTCTGAAGCCACGTTTCTCTGATTGCAGAACCTGGATCCGTCACCGTCCCCTGGCCTGTGCCCTCGGGGAGCTGTCTTGAGGATGAGAGCTATTTTCTGTGGTGCCTGGGACACGGCACTGGGCATGAAAAATCACCAATGCTTGGGGTGGTGATGTTACATCTGCTCGTGGAAAATTGATCTCAATTTTGGGGTCTCCAAAATGGAGACTCGTTGGGGTCTCCATTTCCTCCTCTGCTGGGTCAGGATGCGGATGGCGGTGGGGGGAGCAGGGGCGGGGTGGGGGGCAGCTTTCAGGGACTGCTTTATGGAAAGGGTTCTAGAAGGTTGTGTGGCCCGGAAGCAGCACTGCGCTGATGTCGGGGGCCTCTACCTCGGAACTACAAGCAAATTCTTCCCTCCAACAAGAGCACATTGTGTTCTGGCCCTGCTCTCCCACCCAGGCTACTTTAAATGCAGATCCTGCTGCCAACAGCTACTTTTAGCGAAGGCAGACTATCATAAGGAGAGAAACTTGTGAGAAAATAGCAAAATGGAAGCATTGTTCCTGAGGGTTTGGAGCAGGCTCAGGGAACGGTGGGGTGGGAGAGGCCTGGAGACGTGCTTTGCCATCACAAATAAGTGGTACAATAATAATAATAATAATAAAGTCAGAAAGCTTTTTCTTCAAGCTGAAAGCAAGAGAGGGCCGGAGAAACGAGCTCTCGCAGGGACCTGATCCTGTGGTCCCGTGGAACCTCAGCTAAAGGAGCTGGGGACCGTTTGGAGGAGGAAAATCGTATCTAGAGGCTGGAAGGAACAGAGTGAGATTGATAGAGGGGTCGTTAGTGCAGGATGTGGGGCAGGAGGGTAAGCTTGTGGGTCGAGAGGGTGATGGAGAAAAGGCCCTTTTTTTGAGGAAATTAGAGTTCCCGGGACAAACAAGAATCACGGGATAGAAGATTATAAGGGCATTTCCAACTCCACGCTAGTTAGACCTTCTGATGCTGCCAGGAGGCTGTCTCGTGCAGTAGTGAGTGGACTGTCCCCAGAAGCATTTAAGCAGAGCCTGCATGATGATGCAGGGATTTCAGCTTTGAGTTAGGACGCAGGACTTGAGCAAAGGTTCACAAACACTGACTGGTCTGCGTGTCAGGGCTAAGAGGATTGAGTAGTGAGGTTTTAATCCAAAAGATGAAATTGATGTCTATTTAAAAGATCGTCCTTTGAGACTATGCCCTTCCTATATTGGGGTGTTTCAGTGTCCTTTATAAAATTACCAGTTTGTGGAATGCAAAAGTCAGGAAATATCAGGATTAGATAATGTCCAAGTCTGTTCCATTGCTAAGATTCTGTGATTCAAGGAAAATATGCTTCTGATTTGGATGAAACAGGATAGGGGGAATGCATGTAAAATCAAGCCTAAAACTGACACATTGAGAAATGGCCGTGTCAGCATATTATTTAGAAATGTGGAGTTAATTACCAGAAGGAACAGCTAAAAAAGTTGACAGTGGTTGTCCCTTAAGAACTGGGCTGGAGGTGAGTTTTCTCTTAAGTATCCATTCTGTGTTACTATGTAAATTTGTAAATTACATGTATGTAATTATATGACCTTTCATTAAAAATTTTAAAAACTTAAAAATAAAGGCAATAATAGCTGCCATTTTTTGGATTCTCTGCTAAGAGCTTTTCATATATTGTTGTATTTAATTAATCCCACCTTAGAGATGAGGAGATGGGCTCAGAGAGGTGAAGTAACTTGCTTTGCTCTACAGAGAGGGTGACTGCCAGGTTTTTTGTATTTGACTTGAGAACCCAAGTCAGACTCATATACAGAATTCTCTGTTGTCCTCTGCCCAGGGTGAGACTTCTGTGAAGTTTGAGAAGAGGGAGAGGATGGGGAGGTGGGTGATGCTGCAGAAAGGACCAGAAGATAACTGGAAGAGAGATGAGGACAAAAAAGGAGGTTGTGGTTTGCTTTCTAGATTGCGCATTTTGAGAAATTCTGCAGAGAAGGCACAGATGTGCATTAAAAGAGAAACTAATAAACAGGAGGAGAAGTTTCTCTTCTCCTTTTGGCCTTGATGGGAGGGAGGCAGAGAGGGAGAAAGCAAGCTGTTTTGGAAGAGTCTGCCCTGTGCCAGGCACTGTGCTAGGAACCTTAGGTAGATATCAACCCATCTAGTCCTCACCATGACCCTGAGAAGTAGTCACATTCACTATAGAGGTCACTTTGGAGTGCCTACCGCAGGGTTTCTCAGCTTACAGTTTGGGGCTGGATAATTCTGATGTGCGGGCCCTGAGCACTGTAGGATACTTAACAGCACCCCTGGCCTCTATCCACTGGATGCCAGGAGCATCCCCCACCCTCTCAAGTTGTGACAATCAAAGATGTTTCCAGACGTTGCCAAATGCCTCCTGGGAGGCAAGACCACCCCTAGTTGAGAACCACTGGCCTCCTGTGAGTGGGCGTGTCATACATATTGTCTTCAATCACCTCTCCAGCTAGTGGGCTTGGTGTCCACGTTATAGATGAGAAAACCAAGGCTGAGAGAAGGGGAGGGATTCGCCTGGGGACATGTAGTTATTAGTGGTAGAGCTGAGAATCGAAGTATTTCAGTAGGGAACTTAGAAAACCAGCTGATGAAGACCTGGGCCCAGACTTGACCCCAAGTTTACCCCAGGCTGGCACTAAAATGCAGATTGAATCTTTTCTTTTTAATGGCAGTGGATGTCTTAGAGGAGGTACAGGTATTTCATTAACATCTTAAAAGTAGGCTGGACAGCAGCAAGTGCTGGCAAGGATGCATGCAACAGGAACTCTCATTCATTGCTGGTGCGAATGCAAAATGGTGCAGCCACTTGGAAGAGAGTTTGGTGGTTTCTTATGAAACTAAACATACTCTTACTGTGATCCAGAAATCATGCTCCTTGGTATTTACCCAAAGGAGTTGAAAACTTATGTCCACACAAAAACGTGCACGTGGATGTTTATAGCAGCTTTATTCACAACTGCCAAAACTGGGAAGCACCCAAGAGGTCCTTGAGTAGGTGAATGAATAAATAGGCTGTGGAAAATGATTTAGCACTAAAAAGAAATGACCTATTAAGCCATGAAAAGATATGGAGGAACCTTAGATGCATATTACTAACTGAAAGAAGCCAATTATATGCTCTGTGATTCCAACATTGTGTAAAAGGCAAAACTCAGGAGACAGTTAAAAGATCGTGGTTGCCAGGGGTTGGGAGGAAGGAAGGATGAATAGCTGGAGCACAGGGATCTTTAGGGCCGTGAACTCCTCCATGTCATTATACATTTGTCCAAACCCATAGAATGTACACCACCAAGAGTGAACCGTGATGTAAAAGTATGGACTTCAGGTGATAATGATGTGTCAGTGCATGTTCTTTGATTGTAAAAATGTACCACTCTGGTAGGGGAGTGTTGATGGTAGAAGCCACTGTGCATGCGTAGGGGCAGAGTACATTTAGGAAATCCCTGTACCTTCTGCTCAATTCTGCTGTGAACCTAAAACTGCTCTAAAAAAAAAAGTCTTTAAAAAAAAAGATCGGCTGATAGCATGGTGGCCAAGAGCGCGGGCTCTGGAGCCAAAAGCCTTTATTCAATCCACTTGCCAGCTTGGAAACCCTGGCATGTTACTTAACATCTCTGGGCCTCAGTTTTCTTCTCTGTAAAATGGGGTTAATGACAATCCCTCTTCATAGAGTTGTTCTGAGGATTAAATGACACAGAGTAAAACAGTGCCTGGCAGATCGATATTCAGCATCGATGAATATGAGCTGTTATTCTTATTTGTGAGCTTTTAAATCCATTTCACGTACTCCGACCTGGAACTCAGACCCCAGTGACGTACATCAGGGCACAATCGCCTAAGTGGCTGACTCTGCTTCTCTGCAGTCGAGCCCAGGGGTTGCAATTGGGTCGATTTTTCACTGACCACTGAGCAATCATCTCCGGGCTGCAGGAGTAGCCAGATGGGCCTTGAGTGTCCCAAGAAGAAGCCATCCAAGCTGATCAAGCATTCGCCTTCCCCACCAATAGGAATCTCAGGAGAATTATGGAAATATCTTTGCACATGGAAGAGATTAATTCATGTGGCCACAAATAGCTCGAACACTGTGTCCTCAGCGCTGTAATCTCCTATCCCCTGAAATTTACTCAGGGTGCCAGCTCGGCAGCCAGAAAAGCCACAGGCCTGCCTTAGCTACTCAGCCTGTTTAGCTGGGGGACTTCTCAGGAATTGCAGGGGGCAGGATGAGATTAAGTAGTTTGATTGTTTTTAATTTCACCCTCCCACTACTACCCCCACCATAGCCCACCTCTGCCCTCCCACACATCAGCCAAATGGATTTGTTGCATGGCCCCCTGCGTTCCCACCTCCAGGCCTTTGTCTGCCTACTTCCCCCACCTAGAATACCCTCTTTTTATTCCCGTGGCCACCTTTCTTGTCTCCACATGGCTAAATACCAACATCCGTCAAGCCTGGTGCCACCACCTCCGCCTCCCGCCAGCAGATCATAGATGTTTTTACAGGGTGTGGGACCTGGAATGGGTTTTATTTTTTATATTTTTTTAAAGATTTTTTTGATGTGGACCATTTTTAAAGTCTTTATTGAATTTGTTACAATGTTGCTTCTGTTTTATGTCTTGTTTTTTGGCCTGGAGTCATGTGGGATCTTAGCCCCCCGACCAGGGATCAAACCTGCACCCCCTGCATTGGAAGGCGAAGTCTTAACCACTGGACCGCCAGGGAAGTCCCTGGAATGGGTTTTAAACCGCAGCTCTGCTTAAGGATAGGTAAGGGGCTTACTCTCTGTGAACCTCAGTTTCTGGCCCTGTAGGATGGGAAGGCTGATCCGTACCTTCCTCATAGGATCCTTTTAAGAAGAGAAGTGTGTTAGGTAGGTGCTTGGCACCGCTGAGCATGTGGTAAGGACTCGATAAATGTTAGCTCAGGGCAGGTGAGGCATAAGCAGACCCCTTTAGATGGGGGGGGGCACGGACATCGGAAGACTTGAGAGAGGCTGGCAGCTGCTGGTTGGCTGGCCACACCTCCATGAATATGGCCAATAAGGAGACAACCCGCCCACATGGATTTAGGCAGCAACATGGATAAGAAGAGCTTGGTGTCAGCTCCTGCATCCCCTTTAGTCCCACAGGGCTGCTCGTTTCCAAAAGCTCCTCCAGAGTCACAAGATTGGCTCTCACTTGTCCAAATTGGGTCATGTGCCCATCCCTGAACCAATCACAGATGGCCAGGGATGGGTCGAGGCTCTGATTGACCAGGCTTGGAGCATGTGTCCATCAATCACATTGGTCAGGGCTGGGGTAAGGCTCTGATTGTCTAGGCTTGGGACCTGTGCCCATCCCTTTAAATGGCACTGTGGGACTGTCAGCTTCATCCAAACTATGTGGACGGAGAATGGAGGCGGAGTTCTCTAGAGGAAAGTCAGGATGCTGTTAGAGAAGACGAGAAGAATGCTGGGCAGGTACTATCAACAGGTGTCATCTAGACTCTTGAAGAAGACAGTTTATTTCAGCCTGATTGCATGGACTGAATGAGAGTTCCAAAGGTGAGATGGGGGACATGGAGTGAGGGGAAGGGACTCTCAGGAAGAAGGAACAGCACGAGCAAAGGCCCAAAGGTGTAAAGTGACATTTTAGGAAACAAAAAGGAGCTCACCTGCTTGGAGCACAGGGAGTGTGCTTAACATGATTTATTTAATTCCTACAGCAGCCCTGTAAGCAGGTACTAAGATTAGCTCTGTTTTTTTATTTCAGATGAGGACTCTGGGGCACAGAGAGGTGACATCATTTGCCCAAGGTCACAGAGCCGCTAAGTGGTTTACCTCTCCACTAAGGTACATGATATCAAGGTCCCCATTTCCCAAGAGAGTCAGATGGGTATCGGGAGGTGACGTGCCTTGAAGACAGTCATGGTAATAATAGTAATTACTAACGTCACCATTTATTGAGCATTTCTTATGTGCTCAATAAATGGACCGGGAGATGGGTAGGTGGACAAGGTTGGAGAACTGAGCAGGGGCCAGGTGACCAGAGGTCTTGAATGTCAGGTGATTCAAAGAGGAAAGGGCTATGGTCCAATTTGTGTTTTAGAATCTCTTCATTCATCCAACGCAAATTTGCTGAGCACCTACTATGTGAATAAACAAACTCCTTGGTTATGTTTTCATGATACCCAAGGGCAGTGATAGGAAACCAGACTGGAGACGCTGAGTCTCAAGGCAGGGAGGCCGACGGGGGAGGCTGGTGCACCAGCGCAGGCAGGAGAGGGTAAGACTTCACTGGGGTGTGCAGCACTTTTCCCCAGAATCACAGCTGTAATCAAAGGCAAACCTGCACTATATAGAGAGAGTGCTTGAGGCCGATTTCTAGGCTCTCGTGTGCTGCCCGTTCAGGGCAGCCTGCTGGGAACAGTTGTGTAGCATCTGCTTGCATAGGCTGCCACCAACTGAATTACCCAGGCTAGATTTGATTCTTTGCTGCTGCGGGCACTACCGTCTGTGTGACCTGCCTCGCCTCTCCGGGCCTCGGTCTCCTCCACTAAATGGCTTAGTGATAGTACCTGCCTCGTGGGGTTGTCATGAGGATTAAATGGGACCATGCTGGCCAAGTGTTTGGCACATAAGAAATACTCAATAACTGGTGACGTTAGTAATTACTATTATTACCATGGCTGTCTTCAAGGCACGTCACCTCCCGATACCCATCTGACTCTCTTGGAAAGTGGGGACCTTGATATCATGCACCTTAGTGGAGAGGTAAACCACTTAGCGGCTCTGTGACCTTGGGCAAATGATGTCACCTCTCTGTGCCTCAGAGTCCTCATCTGGAAAAAAAAAAAAACAGGGCTTCCCTGGTGGCGCAGTGGTTGGGAGTCCGCCTGCCGATGCAGGGGACACGGGTTCGTGCCCCGGTCCGGGAAGATCCCACATGCCACAGAGCGGCTGGGCCCGTGAGCCATGGCCGCTGGGCCTGCGCGTCCGGAGCCCGTGCTCCGCGACGGGAGAGGCCACAACAGTGAGAGGCCCGCGTACCGCAAAAAACAAAACAAAACAAAACAAAACCAGGGCTAATCTTAGTACCTGCTTACAGGGCTGCTGTAGGAATTAAATAAATCATGTTAAGTGCTTAGAAAAGTTCCTGGCACATAATATGCTCTCAACATACAGCAAATAAATAAATATCAGTAGTAGTAGGATATTTGTAATGAGTAGGAGTAATTGTGATAATTAAGTGAGGTTATGACATAATGAGGGCTTATTAAATAGCGGCTATTATCAGTATCATCATCTTCCCATCAAGTACTTGGAGGGGAAGTAACAGCATTTGGTTTTGCGGACAAAAGGGACACCATTTCCTCCCGCAAAGGTAGATGCCTTTCTCCCAGATCACACCGGTATTAAATATTACTCCTTGGGTGGGGTGAAAAGACATCAATTGAGGAACACTTGCCCCCAGCCCTCTTCAGTCAGGACAGGAAAATGAGGCTGGTTCCTCTCCCCGACTCACTTCTCCCAGGATAATTAGAGGGGTGTCCCCCACTCCTCCTGACAATCCTGTTGTTGCCAGGTTTCGACTATTGTGACTTGGGGATTTTTTTTTTGTTTTTCCCACATGCCTGGAATCATTTGTGGCTCCATTTACAAGAGTCAAGTTCTTATGATCAACCCCACTCAGGTCCCGGAAGGAGTAATGCCTGGAAAGTGGTTTGGAAAGGTCAGTTGAGGGCAGAGTCCAAAGTGATTTTAAGTGGCCCAGCTAAGTGCCAGGCAGAATGGGGAGCCCTTTTAATTTACGACAGTGTTGCCCTGTGAAGAAAAAAGACAACACTGCTCTGGAGCAGTTTGACTGCAAAGTAATAAATTCCTTTGTGTACGTTAAAAGTAAAGACAAATCTAGCTCATGTTTCAGAAGGAAAAAAATCTCTGCTGGCTGGGGCATTGGGGTTGAACTCATGTACCTGAACCTACAGGAGGAACTTCATGGAGAATAAGGATTTTATAATCATCGTACATTTTTTAGTTATATGGATTTGATCTGAGACTGCCTGAGATCACAGCTTCCAAAGCTGTGTGACCTTAAGCAAGTTACTTCACTTCTCTGTGCCTCATCTGTACAATGGAAGAAGAATAGTACTAGTTTTGAGCATTGTTGTAAGGATTAAAGGAATTATTAGGCATAGGAAGAACAGTGCCTGGGACAGTGAACACACTTGGTAAGGGTTGGTTACTATTACCTTATAGAGACTTTTGTTTGGGGGTTGGTGGTAATTTTCTGCCTGGCGCACAGGAAAGCCAGTCTAGAGAATGGCCTTGTTGTTTGCAAGAGAAACCTATAATTGTCAGTTTCTCCTTGGTTTTCTAGTTTGGGAGTCCAATGCATGCATTTCATCGTGCCTTGATTTTTTTTTTTCTTTTTTAATCCAACCTTTCAGGACATGCTTCCAGCAAAGCATTTTAGAATTCTTGAATTCCAGAGAGACTTTTTCTGGCTAACAGAGGAACTCTTCAAAACCAAAAGAAGCCTGCAACCCACTGGTTAGAAAATTGACTCATTCATTCTACAAATATTTCTTGTGGGCTTGCTATTTGCCAGGTCTCTGTGCCAGGCTCAGGGTACAAAGCAAGCATGACGTAGTACAGCTGACTCTTTGGGAAACCAGACCCTGATTTGTACCAGAGCTGTACCTACATCAATCCACATCACCACAATCCTATGATAGATGCTGTTTGCATTCCCAATATACAGATGAGAAAACTGAGGCACAGAGAGGTTAAGTAACCCAAAGGGCTACTTAAATAGAGTCCAGATTCAAACCCAAGCAGCCTGCCTCCAAAATCTATACTCTTCTCTTTTTCTCCCCAGTTTTTTAATTTGGAAAATATCAAACGGACAAAATTTACCAGTTTGGTACAGTGAATATCAGATACCTGTCACATGTCACCAGTTGTTAAAAGTTTGCCACATTTGCTTTATTACTCTCTTTCTCTCTAAATTTTTGCTCGACCATTTGAGAGTTACTTGAATTCTTCATCCTTAAATATTTTAGTGTATGTAGTAGTTATCTGTTGTTGTGTAACAAATTACCCCCCAAATGTAATGGCTTGATAAAACAAATATTTATTATATCATAGTGTTGTGGGGCAGGAACCTGGATGCAGCTTATCTAGGTCCTCTGCTTCAGGGTCCGTCTCTAGTCTGGAATCAAGGCCTCAGCTGGGGCTGCATTCATGTGAGGCATCACTGCGCTCACTCACATGGCTGTTGGCAGGAGGCCTCAGCCCCTCTCCACATGGGCCTCTTTGCATGGCTGCTCATGACATGTCAGCTGGCTTCCCACAAAGTGAGCAATGAGAAGGAGAGTGACAGAGAGAGATGGAGAGAAATGGAGAGAAGGAGAGAGAGAGAAAAAGAGGGGGGTGAGCTGCCAAGAAGCCAGGATGAAAGCCACAGTCTTTTATAACCCAATCTCATAAGTGATACATCATCACTTGTGCCGTATGCTACTGGTTACACAGAGCAGCCCTGGCACCATGTGGGAGGGGACTTCACAGGAGTATGAAAACCAGGAAGTAGAGATCACTGGGGCATCTTGGATACTGGTTACAAGGAGATTCTACACAACTCCAATACTATTATCATACTCAGGATATTTATTATTAACACTGTACTACCATCTAATATTCTTTTCCTATTCAAACTTCTTCATAATGTCTTTTAGATCAGATTTTTAAATTTAGTCTAGGGTCCAGTCTAGGATCCTGCATTTTACTTACTAGTTGTGTTTCTTTGGTCTTTTTTAATCTGGGGCAGTTCTTCAGTTATTTTTTGTTTACTTGTGTGTTTTTGTTTTGTCGTTCAAAACATTGGCATTTCTTGAAGAATCCAGGCCATTTATTTTGTAGAATGTTCTCAATTTGGATTTATTTGATGTTTCCTTGTGATTATTCAGGCTAAACAATTTTGTCAGGAATACTGCATAGGTGACATTGTAGAGTCTGCCCAGTACCACCCTCTGGGGAAAAGAAACAAACAGTCATATGGGGAATAACTGTTCAGTGTGATAAGTGTTGCTCATAGCTAGAGGACGTACAGGATACCCCGGGGGTCCCCCAGGACACCCTACCATGGAGACCATATAGACCACAGGGCATCTAACCAAGTTTGGTCGGGGGCAAGGCTCAGGGAAGACTTCCAAGGGAAGGTAACAGCAACGATGAGACTTGAGGGATGAGTAGGTGTGACCCAGCAAAAAATGGCGAGAAGTGTTCCAGGGAGTGAGACCAGCATGCTCGACAGCCCAGAGGTGAAGAAGCCCAGCCGACTGGCAGAACTGAAGGAGGTTTGGGGTCGTTGAATCAGAGAGTGCAAGGGGCAGAGAGGCACAAGGTGTTACTGGGAGTGAGGAAGAGGCAGCAGCCAGCTCAGGCAGGGCTGGTTAAACCGTGTGGATCCGTCATGGTCTTAGTTGCAAATAACAGAATCCACTTCTGCTAGTTTAAGCAGAAGTGAGGGAAGGGCCAAGAAAAGGCATGGTGGTCACATAGTGCCTGGCCCAGACCTGGGCCCTGCTCCAGTGGATGATGACTGCCAAACCAGGTCCCAGACCCTGAAAATCCTTCCCAGGCCCTGGCAAGGATGTGGCTGCTGGAACATCTGCTCTGGCTGCTTCTGGAAGCCATTGTCTTTGCCAACACTGGATGGCTTCTGGATGGCACGTCTTCTCCTTTGAGCCATCGGCTCCTAATCTAAGTTTCAGGAGGGTGAGTCTGATTGGTGGAGCACAGGTCCCATGTCTGCATTCTAGTTGCACGGGAGGCTGAGAAAGCAAATTTCTGGCATCTTCTATGGGGATCTGCGGCCCGTGATGTGGGAATTCCCCCAAATGGGAGAAGTGTTCAAAGGTGGTACCAGCAGACAAGGGAGATAGCTGATCACTTTGCATTGCGGAGAGTTTGAACATCATCTGTGAGCCCCGCGGCACCTCTGAAGGGTCTGAAACAGTGCAGTGGTCAGACTTTTGGAGAGACACAGAGGCAGTCAGAACCTGTGGGTCATCCCAGAAAGACATGAGGGTGTATCTTGAACTGTGTATCGGTCTTGGGATGGAGAGGATGGATGGAAGAGAAATCTCAAAGATGGAGTCTGCCTTAGATTGTAGAGGTGAGAGGGAGTTAGGGAAAGGGAAATGGTCAGATTTAGGGATGAACGAGCATTGGGAAGTCAACGTGTCTTTAAGAAGTGGGGGTTGTCTGGAATTCAGTGCATCAGCTTGTGATGCTTAAGGCAACCTGAAGATGGGAAGTGCTCTTTCCTGGACAAGTTAAATCACATGGTTCAGATTCTGCCTCTCTTAGGAGGGACAATCAGCATAGTGGTTAAGACTCAGCCCACTGGCTGGGTTGAAGTTCCAGTGCTACTCAGCTGGGCAAGTTGTTTAAATGCTCTATTTCCCCATCTTTATAGTGGACATACTACCAATACCGACATCTTGGGGTTGTTGTGAAGAGAAACCAGTTAATTGGTCTCTTCCAGACCTGCCATTCCAGACCCGGAGAGACTAGGTTTGGGGCCAGCTTCCTCTTCTTTTGGTAACTTGCCTTGATTTCCCTTGAAGAGCCCCTCACCCACTCTCAGGCTGCAGGCTTTTGCCTCTGTTCTAGTTCTGTGGTGTGTTGTTTCATTATGTTATCTTTACCCCAAAGTTTCATGAGGAGCTTACACATCTCTCTCTCTCTGTCTCTCTCTCTCTGTCTCTCTCTGTCTCTCTCTGTCTCTCTCTCTCTCTCTCTCTGTCTCTCTGTCTCTGTCTCTGTCTCTCTACCACTGGACTGTGAGTTGCCAGTCCAGATCCATTCCACCTTCTTGACATAAAATCACTTTGATTGTCCTTTTGGGAAACACTCCTTCCCCACTCCCAGTTCAGGAGGGTCTCACTCCCCTTCCCATATGGTGAGCATAAGACACAGATCTGACCAATGAGTGCATAGCATCACCCTGGTGATGGTGATTGGTTCAGAGATGGTCACATGATCCAAGCTTAGCCAATCAGAATAATTCCTGGATTTTAGCTGGTACTATTAGGAAAAAAAAGTATGATCTTACTATGTACTGGGATTGAAGAGCTGGCAGGGGGTCAGGCTGGACACACCAAGAACTTATCTTTGCCAACAACTTGGGGGAGAGAATGCCAGAGAATGAAGCCAACATGGAGGAAAGCAAAACAGAGAGAGAGAGAGAGAAAGACAGGGAGGGAAGTAATAACTTTACTATGTTTTAAATCCCTTGATCAAGCTATACCTGAAGCTAGCTACTCCTCAGGTTTCCAGTTACGTGAGCCAATAAATTCTCTTTTTTACTTAAACTAGCTAAACTTCCTGTCATTTGCACCAAAAATGGCCCTAATATACACATCTTCCAGGGAAAGAGAATGATTTACTGTAAATCCTTACCACAGAAACTAATTCGTTCGCAGCAGAACTTTGCTATAAGAAAGCAGGACTGATATTCTTAGAAATCAGAGCTCTTCGCTTTCTGCCCTCTATTTGTAAGAGATGGTGCAGCAAAAACTCTAGACTTCCTGCCTTGCATAATGGGCCTGCGCATCCCCAGGAAATTCATCAAGGCCTAGTTCCACTCATTACTGCTGGGATCTTGGGTAAGTCACTTACCCTCTGTAAGCCTCAGTTTCCTTATCTGCAAAATGGATATATTAACAAGACAAAGTTTGAGGGAAGAGTAAAGTAATATATGTTAAGCATTAGGACAGTACTGGGTTTATAGTAATGCCCAATAAGACGTAGCCATTCATAGTTGTTATTAGATGAAAGATCTTGTGTGTGCCCAATATTGTTCAAAGATCTGTGAGAAGATATACAAGAGGTATGATATGCCTGCCTGATATCTCAGGAATCTTCATGGAGGAGAAAAGCCTTGATCTGACCTTTCAAGGATTCACCCAAATTTAAAAACATAAATAAATAGATAGATGGCTTCCTAGACAGAGTGGGCAGAAACATAAATCAATTAACTGTTTCACAGATAAGGAAACAGAAGCACCGAGAGGTTAAATCATTGGCCCAAGATCACTTTGGTCCTGAGTGGGGACCCAGGATTGGTGTGTCTGGATCCAGAGCCCACATTCTTAATCACTCTGCAAATACTGCTTTTACTAATTTTAAAAATAAATGAAAATAACAATAGCAATTATTGAGGTCACATAGCTTATAGGCACCGGTACAAAACTCAAATGGTGATAAGGATATAAAAGAAAAGGTACAAAAGATCACCCATCTAGCCAGGGCTTGGGCCCATCTCTGTGGGCCTTTGGCCCTCGAGAGGTTAAACACTTTGATCTGCGATGGTGGCCAGGTCAAGGCAAAGGACTCTGAGAGTGGAAGGCAACAGGCCAGCTGAGGGAGGGGTGGACAGCTCCAGGCAGCTGGTAGCATTGCGGACTGTGGCCAGCTGTCTCCCACAGACCAGGCTGGGCACCCCCAGGCCTCTCACAGGCAAGGCCCAACAGCTGTGGGAGGGGAATGGTGCCTGCCGCCTCAGGGGACCTGCGGAGCGAGCCAGTGACCCCAAGGTGAAAGATGTGCCTGCCGGCTCCCCAGCCTCCTGACTCGCCATCTGTCTCACCACCTGGAAGGGCCACTTCTGATGGTTCCCTTTGGTGTAAACGGGGAAACAACTATGAAATAAACAGTGGAAGCTGTGTAAGATATGCCACCTTTCGAAAGCCCCAGGCCCGCTGGCTGCCAAGGTGTATTTGGTGGAGAAAGCTGGTCAGGGGCATCAGCAAGGAGACCATGTGCCAGATGGTGCAGTGGGAAGGCCTGTGCCTTGGAATCACACAGGCCCAGGTTCAAATCCTGGCTCTGGGCAAGTCCCCACACTGGAGCACAGTATCACATTATGTCTTCTGTAAAGTGGCAGTGGAAGGATTTAGTGAGATGATGTAAATTAGACTCAATCTCTAGAATCAGACTCCTAGGTTCACATCCTTAGCTGTGGCCTCAACAGGCTCTTTAATCTTTCTGGGGCTCAGCTTCTAAAATTCCTAAAATAGGGTGACGATATCCGTCTTATCTATCTTCCAGGGCTAGGGTGAGAAAATGATTTGCACTGTGTGTAGAACTTCAGTCAGCACTGTTAGGAGAGGCAGTTTATCCTGGTAGGTAGCAGTGCCCACCTACCAGCTGTCTGACCTGGAGCAAGTTACTTCCCCTCTCTGTGCCTCGGTTTCCTCATTTGTAACATGGAGATCCTCAAAGGCTTGTCATAACGGTTAGAGGAAATTTTTATTTTATTTTTTTTGTGCGGGCCTCTCACTGTTGTGGCCTTTCCCGTTGTGGAGCACAGGCTCCGGACGTGCAGGCTCAGCGGCCATGGCTCACGGGCTCAGCCGCTCCGCAGCATGTGGGATCTTCCCGGACCGGGGCACGAACCCGCGTCCCCTGCATCGGCAGGCAGACTCTCAACCACTGTGCCACCAGGGAAGCCCCTAGAGGAAATATTTTAAAAGCCCTCAGAGCATAGTGGTGAGTACACAATAGACGCTGGCTCTTCATATTATGAAAGTGCTTGTCAATTGTGAAGTAATTGTTACTAGACTTCTTATTATTGACATTCTTTCTAGAACATTCCTCACCAAGGAGGGTACAGTGGACAAGCCGAGGAAAGGCACCATTTTGTAAGAGAAGGACCTTCTTAGAGAAAAGATGAGGAGCGGGGCAAAGGGCCCACTGACCTAGGGACATTTTTCGTGTAGTTGAGAGAACCTAACAGTTGAGTTCATACAGTTCCAAAATGCAACCTCTCGAAGGCTTCCAACAACCAGCTGCGCAACCTTGAATATGTACTTACCGCCGAATTAAGTGTGAGCAGGGCTCTCTGCTGGGCTCAAGTCCCCTCTCTGACACTAGCTGTGTGACTTCGGGCAAGAGCAGGCGACTTAACCTCCCCAAGCCAGGTTCTCTCATCTGTGAAATGAGGACCCCAACAGACCTGCCTCACAGGGAGGATTCTGTGAGTGAATCCTCGTAGGGCAGTGGTTCCCAACCAGGGGTGACTTTTGCCCCTCCCCCCCCAAGGGACATTTAATAGTGTCTGCAGACATCTTTGTCACAACTGGGGAGAGGATGCTACAAGCATCTAGTGGGTAAAGGCCAGGGATGCTGCTCAACAGTGCCCAGGACAGCCCCCCAACAGAGAATTATCCAGCCCCAAATGTCAGCAGTGTCGACAGAAATCCTGACCAAGTGTATGGGCCTTAGCACAGTGCCAGTAAACAGTAAGTGCTCGTGTTTGTTGAATGACTAAAAACAACTTGCTGTCTCCAAGTCTCAGCTTTCTCCTAGCATGGAGAGAATATATATATTTACCTCATAGATTTGTCATGAGATTTAAGGAGAAAAATCCACTGAAGTGCCCGGCCTGAGGCATGGCCCCCTCTGGGCCCAGTAACTGTTGTCAGCTGTTGAATGAATGTTGTAACCAGGGGGCACAGAGTCCCAGATCCAGCATTTGGGCAGGAAGGCTCACCCTGGAGGCCAGCTTGCCTGTGCTCAGCGTGAATTTCTTCCAGTTCAAACTTTTATCCCCAAAGGACTTCAAGGGTGACATATACCTAAACAAAAAAGGATGGCAGCAGGGTATGTAGAAGGAAGCTAGAATCGATTTGGCCCCCGGTGTTCCCCCTCCTCGCTAATTTCCAAAGCTGTAAGAATTTTAAGGGAAACTTAATCCACGTGTTGTTGCCTGTTTGTAATTCCTTGTAATTCCTCAAGACGCCTTTCTGTTAATAGAACCTCCCCGCGGCTTGAAGCCCATTATTTTTATCTTTTGCTTTTCTCTCTCTCCCCACCTCCTCTTTTCTTTCTCTTTAAAAAGATGCCATCACACCATTGTAAAGCAATTATACTCCAATAAAGATGTTTAAAAAAAATTTTTTTTAAGGAAAAGAAAAGAATAAAAGATGCCTTTTCTCTCAAGTACGGGAAGTTAGCTTGGGCCAAAAACAAACAGGGTGGATGCTGAAAGCTCCTGGAGTTAGCTTGGAGCCTCCAAACTCTCTCTGAGCAGGTTTCCAAGCAGAAGCCTCCTCCCTGTTCTGGCTTCTCTGGCTGGCCCCGGGGAGCCTCAGAAACAGCTGAAACAGGGAGGTGAGTGTGTGTGATGGGAGATTCTCGCTCCAGCCCTGAGGACCGGGGTTGGGGCTGGGGACAAGATGCCCAAAGGCCCTTTCCAGTGGTGGACATCTCTGATTCTGTGAGGGGTTAGTAAGGGCTGCATAGCGTTGGGCCAGCTGCAGCCTCAGTCTCCTCATGTGGGCAATGGGAGATTAAGGGGCTGTTCAGAGTGCTGGGGTAAGGGACCTGTGAGGAGAAGAACGCAGAGTGTGTGTCAGACATCTGGCAGTGCTTGGTGAGGACTCAGGGCTGCCAGCCACTGGTGTCACTGCATCTCAAGGGCATTTTTTGAACCTTGCAGCTTCGTCTCTGAGATGGGGGGGTGGAAATAGCATCCACTCTATAGCATTGTTGGGATGATCCAACCAGCTGTTTGCTGTCAAGCTCCCAGTAGGACCTGTCCCAAAATTAGTGTTCAGAAGAGTTTGTTATGTTTATGTCTTGTCTTAGTCAGTTTGGGCTGCTATAACAAGTTACCATAGGCTGGGTGGCTTAAACAACAAATGTTTACTTCTCACAGTTCTGGGGGCTGGAATTCCAAGATCAAGGCAGATCTGGTGTCTGGTAAGAGCTCACCTCCTGGTTCATACACGACAATCTTATCATTGTGTCCTGTTGGAAGGGGCTGGGGAACTCTGTGGGATTTTTTTAAAGGGGCGCTAATCCCATTCATGAGGGCTCCACCCTCATGACCTAATCACCTCCCAAAGGCACCACCTCCAGATTACACCACACAGGGGGTTACATTTCAACATATGGACTTTGTGGGAGACAGAAACATTCAGACCATAGCATGTCTCAAATCTTACCTAATTGATGCTAACTGTATACTAAGAAGAGGTATCAGGTAGGAAAGGAGAGGAGCATAAAAGGTAATAATGCTGCATTTACTATTTCTTGGCAATTCATTTGAAAAAAATATGGTTCTTTGAAAAAATATGCCCCTGGAATAGCAGTGGGAAGGTTCCTCCTTTATCTGGGTAGCCTTAGTCTCCCTGGGCCTCAGTTTCCTCATTTCCCTCAGTAAAATGGGGCTAATTATAGAATCTGCATCATATTGTGGATTGAATGAGATCTTCTGTGTAAAGTGCCTACAACAATGCCTGCCATTTCCTAAGTGCTGTGTAAGAACTGGCCGGAGTGAGCCTGGGCAGCTGGACTCTGAGTGCCAATCCGTTGAATTTTTAGAAAGCTCAAGCTCCCTATTTTTAACCAACTTCAAGCCATTTCAGAGAGTTCAACCTCTCTTACGCCTCGGCATTTGATGATTTTGGACGGGATCTGCCTTTCACCTCTGTGGCCTGCTGGGCCCTGCTGGGCGTGTTGCAGGAAGGGATGCATCATTGCTCCTCTCTGCTTCGTCAGCTTTTGTAGCAAGCTCTTGATGTGATGATTGGGTGTTTTGCTTTAGCTTTTCAGACCTCTAGCAGGCTCCACGGCAGAGGGTGGAGGTGCTGGAACAATCAGATCAATACACCAGCTGGCGAGTCTCACAGCATGAAAGACACTGAGCTGTCCTACTCTGGCTTAAGGTCCGGCACTTGGGATCTTGTGTGCCTGGGATGAGGGCTGACTTGGAACCCAGGTGGTCCTGGCACAGAAGACCCTGAGTGCTGAGGGCTTCACGAATAAGTGTTGACCTTGGGATCTGGGTACCATTTCCCAGTGGAAGTTAGAGTCTCATGGTCGAGATTGGCTTTTCTCCAGTGCCTGCTTGTGTTTGAACTTCTTCCTCCTCTGGACCTCGCCCGTTGGGTCCCTGTAGGACCATCAAACCCTCTGCCAAGATGGGCCATTGGTGGTGAGGGCTGCTCCCTCCTTACTTCTAAGCTCAAAACGCTGGGAGGTCTTGCCTTTGGAGACAGGGTGCGTGGCTTTGTGTTTTATTACTATGTATCGTTCTTGTTATTTTAACATTTACGGAGCACGTCTTAGCTGTGAACTCATTTCTTGCACATCACTGTGGTCAAAATCTCTCCAGGGTGCAGGCCCAGAGGTTATTTTGATTCGTTTTGGCTTTTGCCCTATTTACCTTATTAAAAATATTGTTCTGCTTGGGGCTGCCTTTGTTCTAAGTTCTTTTCTGGATGTGGCTCTGGATCCACCCTAAGCCCCCAAACGCCATTGTTTGAACATGAGCCTGGGCATACTTGAGGCCGTGTAGGCCAGGAATCAGCAAACATTTTCTGTAAAGAGCCAGATAATAAATATTTTAGGTTTTGTGGTCCAATGGTCTGTTTTGCAACTACTCAACTTTACTGCCATGGCATGAAAGCAACCATAGACAACACCTAAACTAACAAAACTTTATTTACAAAAACAGAAGGCAGCTAGAATTTGGCCCAGGGGTGGTGGTTTACTGACCCCCTAATGTAGATGATGGGGCCCTTGTTCTTCCACTAGGAGCTCATCTTTAGTTCTTCTGTGGATCTCAAATGTAAGTCCTTACAGTTCAACCTGTTTCTACCTCGTTGTTTGAGGCTCTGGAGCAGGGGCCAGCAAACTGCAGCCTACAGGTCAATCTGGCCAGATGCCTATTTTGTCATTAAAGTTTTATTGGAACACAGCCATGCTCACTCAGTTCTGTATGGTCTGTGCCTGCCTTCTCCCTACATCAGCAGAGTCAGAGTAGTTGTGACAGAGACCTCTGGGCCTCCAAAGCCTAAAATATTTAATGTCTAGCCCTTCGCAGAAAACTTTTGCTGACCCCTGCCCTAGAGAGTTGGAAAAGGGCTTGCAAAACACCCTTTCTTTTCATGTACATGAAGAGCATTGAAATCAACTCCTCCAAACTTAGCATCTTAGACCTTTTATCCAAAGTTCTCCTGTCTAGTCCTCCAAATGTATGTATGTATGTATGTATGTATGTATGTATGTATGTATGTATGTATGTATGTATGTATTGACTGCCACACCTCAGGGCTTGTGGGATCTTAGTTCCCTGACCAGGGATACAACCTGTGCCCCCTGCAGTGGAAGCATTGGAGCTCTAACTACTGGACCACCAGGGAATTTCCCCTCCAAATTTTTTAGATGTTCTTTTCTGGACCCTAAAATTTTTCCAAAGTTCCAGACTACTGTTTTTAAACACTTTTGACGATGATTCTCAGTAAGAAACATATTTATTGCAATCTTGTAATGACATAAAAAAGAAAAACCACATGTGCACATAGAAGACATAGCCCCCACCAGCACCACCACCACACAAAAAATATATATAAATAAAAGTTTCAAGAAACAATACTGACTCTTACTACATGCAGTACACTCTCATATATTCTATTAATATCAGTCAGGATAGGCTTGACTCTGCTGTAGTAACAAATAGCCCCAAATCTGAGTGACTTTAAATCAACAGATATTTATTTATTGCTCCTGCTCCATGTCCCTCCTGGGTCTTCTGGGGACTCTTAAGCTACAGAACATCACACACTAGTTCTCCAAGCCTCTGCCCGGAAAGGTTGCTTGTCATTTCCTTTAACACTTCTTTGGCCAAAGTAACTCACATGACCATAACTTTAAAATAGGGTGAAGAGGTATAGTCCTACCCAACAGACAAACCTGGAATATTTGATGAACAGCATTCATAACTACCGTATTAGTTATCTCAAAGACAAGGTTTTAAATTGTGGTTGGCATTTGAGGGGTTTTTAAGGGGTTAAGGGTTTAGCTTGGAAATATACCGTAATGTGCTCCATCAGGTAATACCAGAAACATAGATGACCCAGTTTCTTTTATGGAAAAAACTGAAATTAGGAGTGAAATTGGGGCATAACGCTTTAGAAACTGTTCCAAGTATGAGAATAAGTCGGACCAGACCTAACTCTCATAGTCAAGACTTACAGTTACAAGTGACAGAAAACCCAGTTCAGACTGGCTTAGTGAGTAAAGGGCATTTATAGGTTCAAGGAACTGAGAGTCCAGGTATAGCTGGTTCTACATTCAAGTATAGCTGGTTCAGGGCTCAGGTGAGGCAATCGGGACTCCAGGTGCTTTCTGCCTCTTGATTTTGTTCGCCTCCATTTTTGCGACTTAAACTTCAGACTGTATGTAGAGCTAGATGGTGGGGTAGCTCCATCCCCACATCCTTTCGGGCACATAGTAGGTGCTCGTAAATATTTATTGAATGAACAGGCTGCTCAAGATTGGCTCGAATGGTTGATACTTTTGTTTAAGTGTTAAGTTGATACCCGTTTTAAGACTTGCGTGCATTTGTCTGTGTATGGCCCAGAGGTTAAGGGGGAAGCAGATTGCTTTGATTGCAGCCTTGGCTGCACCGCTTACTGTGTGGCTTTGGGCAAGGGTCTCAACCTCTGTTTCCCTCAGTTCTGCTTCTGCACAACGGAAGCTAAGAAGAGCTCCGACCTCGTAGAGTTGCTAGGAAGTTCAAAGGAGGTCATAGTAATATTTACCGCCTCCTGACGGCTCACAAAGAGTCAAGTGCTGTCCTCAGGGATTTCCATGTATTATTGAATCTTCACAACCTCCCTATGAAGTAGGTACTATCATAACATGTATATGACACATGAGGAAAGTATGGCACAGAGAGGCTGAGTGGCTTGGGCTTAGTGAGTGCTGGATCGGGTGCACACGTAGCAGTCTGGTCCCAGAGCCCATGTTTTTATCCACTGTGAGTGCAAAGTGCCTGGCACAGAGCAAGCACTCAGTAATTGAGGGAGTCCTCAGTGCATGCTTGTTTAAAGGTGGTGGTAGGTCACGGCGAGGCTGTGCACGAAGAAAAAGTGAAGCCCAGCCTCCACCATAGGCTGGCCCCACCCCGAGCCACCACTGGAGCCCTTCTTCCACAGAGTGTGAGTCCTGCCAGTCCAGCCCCACTGATCCCCTGGGGCCAGCGGTGCCCATACTCACTCTACAAGATCCTCACTCCAGGTCAGCCCTGCTGGCATAGAAGCAGGACATCCTAAGACTTTTACAGAAGAGGTTACATCCCCAGTGAGTTTTGTTTTTTGTTTTTTGGTTTTTTTAGCGATACGCGGACCTCTCACTGTCGTGGCCTCTCCCATTGCAGAGCACAGGCTCCGGACGCGCAGGCTCAGCGGCCATGGCTCACGGGCCCAGCCGCTCCGCGGCATGTGGGATCTTCCCGGACCGGGGCACGAACCCGTGTCCCCTGCATCGGCAGGCAGACTCTCAACCCCTGCACCACCAGGGAAGCCTCCCAGTGAGTTTAAGATGCAGAACTCAAGGCATTTCCCCAGAGTAATGAGGGTCAAGGAGTCATGCTATATCTACATGCACAGAAAATGGAAGTTCATCCACATTTCTATTTCATTCTATTTCAGTTTTGCACAAGTCATGTAATTCAATTTTCAAATATCATCCTACTCTAAGGGACCTGACGTTTGAAGTCCCAGAACTCTATTTTTTTGAAATATTTTAACGTGAAATATAGTTTTGACGTTATTTCTCGTCTTAAAACTTGGAAGAAGCAAAAGAGATGATAGTCGAGTCATCGTCGTAGCTTAATGTTTCTCTGCTACTTAGTCATGTGCCCCTGGTTGATGCTTTACATATACTAATTCTTTTAATCTTCATGATGATCCTCTGGGGCAAGTTAAATGTTAAGCCCATGTTACAGATGGGGAAACTGAGGTCACAAGGCTCAGTCACTCCCCAAGTTAGCCCAGCTGGTAGGAGGGGCCCAGAAGCTGTGTCCATAACCTCCACACTACGTTAAGCCAGTTATGACACCCAACCCTAAGGAATATGGTACCATCATAGCATTTGTGAAAAACCTTGGGGAACAGTGGATTGCGCTTTCATGTTTGGTGGAAAGAGCAGCATCAATGTAGAATATCCCATAGGAGCTCAACTGTATTAAAAATAAATGAGGGCTTCCCTGGTGGCGCAGTGGTTGAGAATCTGCCTGCCAATGAAGGGGACACGGGTTCGAGACCTGGTCTGGGAAGATCCCACATGCCACGGGGCAGCTGGGCCCGTGAGCCACAGCTACTGAGCCTGCGTGTCTGGAGCCTGTGCTCCGCAACAAGAAAGGCCGCGACAGTGAGAGGCCCGCGCACCGCGATGAAGAGTGGCCCCCGCTTGTCGCAACTAGAGAAAGCCCTCGCACAGAAACGAAGACCCAAGACAGCCAAAAATAAATAAATAAAAATAAATAAATTTATACAAAAAATAAATAAATAAATGAATGTAAGAACTAGAAGAGTTGGGGGCAGGGGAGATGTCCCAAAACATTGGCCTGGAACAGGTGTTTTCAACCTTGGCAGTATTGACATTTGATCCTTTTTGGTGGGGGCTGCCCCGTGCATCGTAGGATGTTTAGCGGCATCCCTAGCCTCTGTCCACTAGGTGCTAGTAGCAGCCGCCACCACCACCTCCTGGTGTAACAACCAAAAATTTCTCCAGTCATTGCCAAGTCTCCCATGGTGGGGGAAATCATCCTGGTTGAGAACTATATGGATAGAGATGCTAAGATCACAGGTAGCACTTTTCCTTCCTTTTTCTTTTCTATGGCTTCAAAGTTCCTTGAATAGATAAGCTTGGATTTTGTAAAAAAGTTGGAACAAAGAAGCTCCCATTAGAAACGATCATGCCACTCTCTCTCTTTTCTTTTTAACATCTTTATTGGAGTATAATTGCTTTACATTGGTGCGTTAGTTTCTGCTTTATAACAAATTGAATCATGCCACTCTTGTTCAAAACTTTATAGCGAATTCCCAGTATACTCAGCCTTACCAAGGCCTACAAGGCCCTGCATGATGTGGCCCCTGGCTACTTCTTGGATGTGTTCTCCTATCCGTTTTACTCTTTTTTTTTTGCGGTATGCGGGCCTCTCACGGTTGTGGCCTCTCCCGTTGCGGAGCACAGGCTCCGGACGCGCAGGCTCAGCGGCCATGGCTCACGGGCCCAGCCGCTCCGCGGCATGTGGGATCCTCCCGGACCGGGGCACGAACCCGTGTCCCCTGCATCGGCAGGCGGACTCTCAACCACTGCGCCACCAGGGAAGCCCCCGTTTTACTCTTACTCACCACATTCCCACTGCTCTGTTATTCTTTCTGTTTTTCAGACACACCTGGCTCATTTCCACCTCACGGCCTTTGCATATGCTGCTCTGCCTGGTCACTCATCCCTGCCTCCTCTTCACATCACTTGTTATCTATATCAAGTGTCTCTTCAAATGTCACCTCCTCCAAGAGACCTTTCCTGGTCACCCTGCCTAGAATAGTTATGTGTCCCCCATTCACTGTCTCCCCCACTAGAATGTCAACTTCTGGAGGGCTGGGACTTTGTTTTGTTTACTGTTCCATCTCCCAACCCTAGAACAATGCTTGGCACATAGTCAAAGTTCAATATATATTTGTGGAAGGAGGGAAGGAGAGAGAGAGGGAGGGAGGGAGAGAGGAAGGAGAACAATTAAGAAAAATAAAATCAGTAAACTTAGGAGCTTACGGTAAAGGCGCAGTCTCACAACCCACACAGCTGTGTTTCTCTCTAAATTCCAGCTCATTTTGAATTTGTGGTTTACGGACAAAAGATTTGTGTAGCCAACAGGCTCCAGGCAGCTAGCTCCCTTTGAGGGAGCACATTAATGTGATTTTTATGCTGCCTCTTTCCAGAAATACCACGCTGATGAGTGACCCATGTTACAACAGCAATAACATAAGCAGATGCTCCTTCCTCGAGCTGGTGAGTGACTGAAGGGCTCTTACGTGTTGTCCCTCAAACACCAGGAAGCCCCCAGAGTCACCTCGTCCTCCTCAACGTCTCCTGCTCAGCCTTGAGCAGAGCTGTGAGTTCATGTCACCCTTGAACTGGATCCAAAGGGAAATGAGCTCTGATGATGCACAGTTCTTACAGTGAGGCATGTGTGATGCCCAGGGAAGGCTGGCTGGTGTGGTCTGCCCGCCAAACATGTTTGACAGAGGACTTCTTCTAGGTTTTTTGTTTGTTTGTTTGTTTGCCTTGATTTGGGGGTAGGGAAGAAGCAGTGCCATACCTTTGGTTATTCTAAAGGTCAGAATGGAACGCCAGCCTGTCCTGGGGCTGGGTTGATTTCCAGGCACTGCTGGGTGAGCAGAAGGAGGTAGGGATTTCTTCTCTTTCTCTTCTTTTCGTTCTTTTGCTGTGTTACTGATTTTCTCCAACATCTGCTCATGCAGTCAGCATACATTTAATGAGCACCTACTGTGTGCCAGCCAGGCCCCAGCCCGGCATTTAGGAAGTCTGAGGAGGTATAAGAACTGCTCTCCACAATTTCTGCTTCACACTCTTTGGGGTTCAAGTTTCTTGTGACTTTTTTTTTTCCTGTATTGGTTTTATTTTTAATTACAAAAGTAACAGGCTCATCATAAAATGTTGAGATGATGCTGAAATATATAAAGTTTTTTTTATAAAAAACTTTTTTAATATATATTTTTTATATATAAAAAAAAGGTAGGAAGTCCCCATGTTTCCTCTTCGATGGGACCGCTGGTAATTGTCGGGCGTGTACGTTTGCAGATGTGTCTTAATATATACGCAAGCCATCGTACAAAGTCATATAGTTTTCTTTTTACAAAAATGGGATCAGCTTTGCACACTGCAACTTCCTACCTTCCACTTTTATATGGTGGACATTTTTCCATATCAGATACTGTCAGTAGATTCATTGGCAGATATAGCATAATCTTTATTTTTCCTATGTGTGCACCTGGTACAAGGATCAGCAAACTGCTTCTGTAAAGGGCCAGATAGTAAATATCGCAACTACTCAACAGTCTCCATTGCAACTACTCAACCCTGTCATTATCATAGCACGAAAACAGCCATAGAAATATGTAAACCAAGGGGCATGGTGGTGTTCCAATGAAACTTTATTTACACATCAGGTAGTAGACCAGATTTGGCCTTCAGACCATAGTTTGCCAATCCCTGACCTTGTAGTCTTCCACATTTTTCTCTATACTCCTGTGTTCCTAAACACATGAACTTAAGTTTGGGTTTACTTGGGTTTTTTATTTTTTTATTTTTTTTTATTTTGAGGGTTGAAAAGAGGCAGAAGGAATCACTGATGGTTTTTTAAAATAATATATTACACATGTTCAGCATCATATTTTTTTCTCAGTGTTATTCATGGAATTGCCTCCGAGACAATTGGTATCACTCTTGCTTATCTCAGTGGCTGTATAAAATTCCACTGTGTAGGTAAATGATCTGTATTTGTGTAGGTAATGCTAGCTGCTGTAACAAGCAAGTCTTATAGTCTGTGGGCTTAACACAATCACAGCTGATTTCTCACTCACTTAAAGACCAGTAACAGTGTTCTCTGGTAGACTGGTGTTCTGCATGTGGTCCCCCAGGGACCTGGGCTCCCTTTAGCTTTGCCTCCTTTAGTGCCTCAGAGGCTAGTCCAGTCAGCAGGTGGATAAAGAAAGAGAGGGAATGATCAAGTGGTAAACTCTTTACCAGCCAAACCTATATATTGCACACAACATTTCTGCTCATAGTTCATTGGCCAGAACTCCGTCATTGGCTGCATCTAACTGCACGGGAGGCTGGGAAATAATCTAGATCTGTGTTGAGAGGGAAGAAAAGCTGGACTGTGGTGCCCACATAAGCATTTCTGCCTTAAGAATTAAATGACTTAATTAAGGTAAAGCAATTACGGTACGGAGGAAGTACTCAACAGATGCTACCTTGGTGATTGTAAACATGTGGTTTGGTCTGTTCGATACTGTAATGCTCTCAAGACCTAATGCAGGAAACTAATACACCAAGAAGTTTTCTGAGGATCTCTTAGGAATAAAATACATCAGCATGATAACTTGCAGCACGTCCCAAACCACATTCCCTGCTCCCTCCTACCAGGTTTTTCCTGTTGGCTGTGAACTCTACCATCCACTCATGACTCAAGCTAGAAGCCCCGAATCCTCGCTGGCCTCCTCCCAGTCCCTCCCCCCTTGTACCCCACTGCATCCATCACGAAGGGTTTGTCAGAGTAGCTCAGAAATTGCTCTAGCTCCACCCCAACATTTCATTCTCACCATCACGCCGTTAGTTGTAGTGCTGATGTTTTTTTGCCCAATCTGGAACTTTCATCTACAAAACTGATCTGCCTGCCTGTCCCTACACCTCCCTCCATGCCACCTGCCACGATGCTGCCTGGGTAGGGTTTTCCAAAATTATTCCTCTGCCTAACATTCCCATGGGCTCTCCTGCTCCCAGAAGAGAAAAATCCAAGTGCCCAGCCAAGCCAACTTCGTTTCTAGCCAACTTCCAGTCATGACTTAGGAGACGAGTTCGGCAGGGAGATAAAACATGCCTGGTTGCAATAAAACTTCACGATATTTGATGAATCTGAGCCCACGTTTTCTATAATTATGAGAAAACCATGAACATATAGTTTTCCACTGACGGATGATGTAAAGGTAGTAGTATTATGGAAATAAAAAATAACATTCCCATAAGGGACCCCACTTATTCCTCAACACCTGAAACATAGTAGATGCTCAGGAAATAAGTGTTGAATGAATAACTATGTGAAAAATGGATATGAGTCACAAAGACCTTTCTTTTTTATTGAATAGTTGATTTACAGGGTTGTGTTAATTTCTGCTATACAGCAAAGCGACTCAGTTATATATATATATATATATATATATATATATATATATATATGTATATATATACACACACATATATATACACACACATTCTTTTTATAGTCTTTCCATTATAATTTATCCCAGGATGTTGAATATAGTTCCCTGTGCTATACAGTAGGACCTTGTTGTTTATCCATTCTAAATGTAATAGTTTGCATCTACTAACCCCAGACTCCCAGTCCATCCCTCCTCTACCCCTTGGCAACCACAAATCTGTTCTCTATGTCTGTGAGTCTGTTTCTGTTTTGTAGATAGGTTCATTTGTGCCATAATTTAGATTCCAGAGATCTAATTGCATTTGCATCCATCACTGTGTACAGTAAAATCCTTCCCCTTTAGCTCAGAGTTTCTCAGCCTTGGCATTATCAAGATTTTGACCTGGATAATTCTTTGCTGTGGGGAACTGTCCTGTGTACTGTAGGGTGTCTAGCAGCATCCCTGGCCCCTACCCACTAAATGCCAGTAGCACTCCTTCCCCAGTTCTGATGGCCAAAAACGTCCAGACATTGCCCAGGGTCCCCTGGAGGCAAAATCGCCCCCATCACTGCTTTAGCTGATCCTAGGGAGGCGCCGTCCCTCTGCAGAACTTCACTGACACAGTGTCCTCTCCCTCCTCCTCCATCACTCTGCTACTTGTACCCCCAACACACACACACACACACACACACGGACTTCAACTTCGGCTGCCCCCACTTTGGCATATAAACGTGTCAGAGAATGAAGGTTCTCTCTTATTCCCTCCCTTCCCCACTGTCCACTTACTGAACCCAGAACCCGGTCGCTGTCGAGGGTGTCTCCTCTCTGAAAGTCTCCAAGCATCCCGTCCCACTGAAGTCAGCAGGAGCTCCAGATGCAGAAGGATAGGGCGGGGGAATGTGGAAACTGCCTGCCTTGTGTTTTTCTTTGACTTTGAAATCTCAAGGAGGGGTTGTGTGGAAAGGGTTGCAAGAAAACAACTTTAAAAAGGGCCCCTCAGACCACACATACCAGATTCAGGCCAGGTCAGCAGCCTGAGCTTACAGCCAGGGCCATAATGTGCCCAGGTTTTGCTCTGATTTGTTTAGTGTTTCTCTTGGTATCCTTCTGGGAAGTACTACTATTGACTTTGGCTGTTGAGCACTTAACTATGCACTTGGCAAAGTACTTGGCATATATATGCTCATTTCATCCCACAGCAACCCCAGAGGGGGACACTATTATTATCCCATTTTACAGCTGAGGAAATGGAGGTTGAGAGAGACCTCTTTGCCCAAGGGACACACCTAGTAAGAGGAGTAGCTGGGATTTGATCTCAGGGCTGTTTCTGCTTCTAGATAGTAATAATAAGAGTAGCTAGGGCTTCCCTGGTGGCGCAGTGGTTGAGGGTCTGCCTGCCAATGCAGGGGACTCGGGTTCGTGCCCCGGTCTGGGAGGATCCCACATGCCACGGAGCGGCTGGGCCTGTGAGCCATGGCCGCTGAGCCTGCACGTCCGGAGCCTGTGCTCCGCAGCGGGAGAGGCCACAACAGTGAGAGGCCCATGTACCGCAAAAAAAAAAAAAAAAAAAAAAAAGAGTAGCTAAGATTTACTGATGTGTTTGCTGAGTGCCAGATACTGTCTGGAGCACTTTATGCCCATTAATTTATTTAATCCTCAACCACCCTATGAACTAGATCCCTTTATGATTCCCATTGACGTATGAGAGAACTGAGGCACAGAGAGGTTAAGTGACTTGCCCAAGGTCCCATGGGTGGGCGCCAGTGGTCCAGCTCTTAAGCCATATCTAGTGCAGAGATGGGCAAACTATGTCTCGAGGACCAAATCCAACCCACTGCCTGTTTTTGTAAATAAAGTTTTATTGAAACACAGCCATGCCCATTCATTGACATGGAGCTGCTTTCAAACTACAATGGCTGAGCTGACCAGTTGCAGCAGAGATGGTGTGACCCACACAGCCTGGAAGATTTACTCTCTGGCCCTTGACAGAAAACCTTTGCTGACTCTGCTTTGGGACCTTCTCTGATCACCGTCCTACCACCTGAGCCGTGGGACCTCCACAGCCTGCTGGATTTGGGGTGTATTTTGTGGGTTTATACAAGTGATCATTTTGGCAGCGACTGGAAAGAAAGCCCATATCCTAGGAGGTGCTGTGGAGGTACCCTCAGAAGGCTGACTTCTCATCTCCATCACGTTTCTTGGTTTAAGATTGGGTCAGCAACATGTGTGCAGGCACCGTCCTCAGCCCCCTGGGAAGGGAAGGAACCCTAAGACTCTTTCCGCTCGGTTCATTTAATCCCAAACATGCAAACAAATAAGCAAATACATAAACTACTAGTTCAGATCGTCTTAAGTGCTCTGGAGGAAATAAAATAGGGTGACTTGCTAGACCTAGGGGTTCTCCATAGTCACTGGAGAATTTTTTAAAAGGCTGATGTTCAGGCTTCACCCCCAGAAATGCCTGATTCAATTACTTTGAAGTCGGGACTAGGCATTGGTTTAAAAAAAAAAAAAACACCTAAGGTGGTTATAAGGTTCAGGACGGTCTGAAGGTGGGTCACAGGTGACAGTGAGACAACATTCAGTGGATGGGCAGGCAACTTCCCTAAGGAGGTGGCCTTTGGCTAAGCCAGATGAACAATCAGGAAGCGGGAACGGCATGTGCAAAGGCCCAGTGGCAAGAGGGAATATGATGCGGGGGGTTCAGCACGACCAGAGCTTGGGCTGCCAGGAGGGCGTGGGGAGAGATGAGTCTGAAGGGCTGCCAGGGCCTGGGTCTGAGAGTTCTGAAACCAGTGTTGTTCAGATGCAGGTCTGAATGCCTCAGTGGGTCATGAAATCAGTTTAGTAGGCCACAGCTGGCACTGGGGGGGAAAAAAAGAATACAATAGAAAATATTCATGTGTGTTGCACATGAGGTCAGTGTGGTTTCTTGAAACTTTTATTTCAAGTTTTATAAAGGTGTACACTACACGGCACTGTAAAATGTGTTTCTTACTGTGCGTCTCAAAGATTTTGAAAGCCACTGTTTTTAGCCCCTGTGAAAGTTTGGAATTGAGCCCAAGGGCGATGGGGAGCCATTAAAGAGGTTTTAGTGGGGGTGTGACAAGGTCAGACTTATGTTTAAAAATCTTATACGAGGAGCATGGAGAACGGTTTCAGGGGAGGTGGGCCATGGAGGCTGGGAGGCGCCCCTGGGGGCTGCTGGGCTGGGTCCTCAGGAAGCGAGGATGAGACCTGAATGGTGTCCCGGGCACGGAGGGCCTGCAGGTAGCTGCCAAGAGGATGCATGTACCCACAAGAAGTGCCAGGGGAGTGGAGGGGCCGGAGGGTTGGAAGGTTGAATTTCAGGTTCTGCCTCCCAGCCTTCCCTGGGGAGCCCTGACCCTGACTTGTCACCTTTCCTGTGGCCCAGGTATTGTGTGCATGACGGACCTTGGGCTCTTCTTTGAACACTTCCTCTTTGCTAGACGCTCTGCTAAATGCTTTCAAGTATTAGCTCATTTAATACCCTCACAACAACTCCATTGGTAGGTGCTATTATTATTCCTATTTTATAGATGAAGAAACTGAGACCCAGAGAGGATAAGGTCACAGCTACGATCAAGTTGCACAGCTGGGACTCCAGCCAGGCAGTGCAGCTCCAGAGTCTATGTTCTCTAGCATCAGTACAGGGTCCATGGGAGCCAAAGTGCCTGAGTTTGAATAATAGCTGAGGGTTGTCACGAGGATTCAATGAGCAATACATTCAGTGAGTAACACACATAGAGCAGTGACTAGCTAGAGCCTAGTGAATGCTAGCTAAATAGTTACTGGTGCTATTACAGTCCCCCAAAGTGATACAGCAAGTCAGTAGTAAGGCTGGGGTTCAAACTCACATAACTAGCAAACAGAACGGCAACTCCAACTACCAGGGTTTGGATCCCACCTCTGCCTCTGGCCCTCTGGGTTGCTGACGTGCCAGACCAGTGTTAGCTCTTGTTATTAAGCATTCATTGTCAAGGACTTCGAACCAATTCTGGCCTCAGTGGTGACCCCTTTCCAAGTATGAGCTGTCAGTCACTACTGCTGAAGGTCAAACAGGAATACAAGTGCCAAGGCCAGGGTCGGGGTTCAAGCTCGTAGCCAGTTCACTCCCAAGTACCTAAAGCACAGTTTATTTATTTATTAATATTTATTTATTTATTTAGGCTGTGCCGAGTCTTAGTTGTGGCATGCGGGCTCCTTAGTTGCGGCATGCAGACTTCTTAGTTGCAGCATGCATGCGGGATCTAGTTCCCTGACCAGGGATCGAACCTGGGCCCCCTGCACTGGTAGCACGGAGTCTTACCCACTGGACCACCAGGGAAGGCCCTAAAGCCCAGTTTAAAAGAGGCCAAGACACCGAGGTTTATTTCTCTTCTGCTCCCTCAAATCCTTAATCTCTTCTCTCTGCCCAACAATGGACCCAGATTAGAGCTTCAGGCTCAGTTGGGCCCCTGTACCCAGGCCCATGAAGGCCGCAGGAGGGGGCAGCCTCAGAGAGTGCTACAGACTCACAGCCCCCAGGGGCCACATGGCCTGGGCAGCTCCTGAGTCTGACCTGGTTTGCCTCCTTCCTGTCTCGTCTCGGAGAGCTGTTTTCCTTGGCGTAGGACAGGGATAGGTGACCCCACCTGGCTGGTTCAGGCCTAGGCTCGTTCAGCCTCCCAGACAGTTGGTTGTGGCCTCTTGACTTCCCCAAGTTGGCACAGCCTTGCCTGCCTTGGCTCCCGTCCGCCATGCCATCCCCTGCAAGTACGAGTGGCCCTTCCTATACTGTGTTTGTCCTGTCAAGGTTGACAGACTCCCCGAGCCACCATCTGTTGGCTTTTTGGGGAGACTCTGGCTGCTGGGTTGCTGCAGACATTTCTCTCAAGTCTCGTCTTTTCTTGGGGTGTAGAATCAGCTAAGGAAGCAGGGTAACCAGCCAAAAGCTGGTGCCCATGTTGGCCAAGACTAGGCAAGTGAAAGGATTGTAATTCCATGAATATAGCACCTGGTGCATGTTTGGAGAACTTGAAAATGCAGTATACAAACAAACTGTTCTTGACAACCAGGATATGAGCTAGGCACCCTCTTACAGTCTCTTAAGTTTTGTTCATTCGTTCATTCACTCCATCCTGTGCCAGGCACTGTCCTAAGCACTTGGGATAGATCAGGGACAATCTAGTTACAGTCTCTGTTCTCATGGAACATGTTGGGTCTCAAGCAGCATCATCCAAATAGAAATGTAATGCGAGTTAGAAACACGAGCCGCAAGTGTAATTTGAAATTTCCTAGTAGTGAAATTTTACCTAATACATCAAAAGCTAGTATCATTTTAATATATAATCAATATTTTTACCATTACTAATGCAGTATTTTACACTTTCTTGGTACTGAGTCTTAGAGTTCCAGGGTATGTTTGGACTAGCCACATTTCAAGTGCTCAAGAGCCACACATGGCTCATGGATGCTATATAGGACGTAGCAGGAAAGGTAAGCATCATATAACTAAATATTCATTACAATGGTAAGAAATGCCATGATTGGAAAGTGCAGGGTGCAGTGAAAACTGCAGTAAGGGGGTGGTCAAGGAAGGCTTCCTGGTGGCAGCAACATTGTGACATTTATGCAAAAACCTAAAGGTGGGGGTGGTGGGGGTGAGCATCCAGGGCAGAGGTAACAGCTGTGCATAGACGCCAAGGTGGCAAGGAGCCTGCTTCTTTTGAGGGACAAAGGGTGGAATGCCAGTGTCACTAGAGGGTAGAGTAGTGAGCGACGTGATGGGAGAGAGTGGCAGGGTCCCCTGAAGTGGCCAGCATGGGTCTGGTGCAGAATGTGGCTGCACTGATAAATGACAGCTGGCACTTGGAGGGGCAGCTACATCTTTTAGTTATTTCACATGTCCAGGGACTTCCCTGGCACTTCCAATGCAGAGGGTGCAGATTCGATCCCTGGTCGGGGAACTAAGATCCCACATGCCGCATGGTGCGGCCGAGAAAACAAACAAGCAAATCACACATCTAGAAGTTGGCTTGGCCAGTGTATTGGATTCCTCCAGGACAGCCCGTGATGATGGCTCAGCCAGCAACCGTAGCTCCTCTTCTGGACCAACAGACCCCCCAGTCTTATTTGGTTGGCCATGTGCTCAGGCCAGAGGGATGAAGGATGATTGGACTAAGCCGCTTTACCGTGATCCAGTTCTCCCGGATGAGACGTAAGTCGATGTGTGCTGGAGGATGCTGATACAGTCCTCTGAGATACTGATAACATGAAAGGGGCTTGGGGGTGGGGGGGAGAGTCCCCTTTTACACTTCCTTCCTTCCTGCTCTGGATAGGGTCATAGTAAGGTGTGTTGCTTGGACCTGTGGCTTGTGACATTTTCTGCCTGTAGGAGAGGCCAAGAGATGTGCAGACCTAATGCTCACCTAGGCCCTTGACTTTCTTGACCCTCCTGGGCCACCGTTGCCAGACATCTCGTAAATTGCCCACGTCCGTATAGTTTACTGTGAGGTGCTCTGTGTGGAGTGAGAAAACATTTACTTACCACTTACTACTTGCCAGGCATTCTTCAAGGCACTTTATCTCACTTCATCCTCTCAGTATCTCTCTTAGCCCGGTTGTACAGGTAAGCCAGAATTCACACCCAGGTGTTTCTGCTGTTTTTAACCACCATTCTGTACTGCATCTCCGTTTTTTTAATCTGTTCGTTTGGAAAGTTTATTCCCCCACCCCAGAACAGCATTCTTCTAAAACAGGGTTTCTCTTTGGCACTTTGGATATTTGGGCATTTGCTTCTTTACTGTGGGGGCATCCTGTACCTTGTAGGATGTTTAACAGCATCCCTGACCTCTACCCACTAGATCCCAGTAGTACCCTTTGCAGTTGTGACAACCAAAAATGTGTCCAGACGTTGCCAAGTGGCCCCTGCAGGACAAAATCAATATCCCCTCCCCCCCACCCCAATAAGAACCTCTGCTCTAAAAGGTGTTTTACTGCCAACCACCTGGGTAGCTCTGTAACTTTGTGCAGGCTATTTAATTTTTCTGGTCCTCAGTTTCCTCTTCTGTAAAAGGGTGGGAGGGACAATATTATTGACCTCATTTATTTTGAGGATTAAATGAGCCGATATATGGAAAGCAACTAACATCGTGTGTGGTGTACAATGAGCTCTTTCTCAGTGTGAAGATTTGGCTCAGATGCCCCTCTGGCCTGTCTATCTTCAGCTAACAGGAACTGCTAGCTGGATTTTACCAGCAAGAGTGAATTCCATGGTCTGCAGTGAAATCTACCAGGATGTTGATTCTGGGAGTCAGGGGTTCCATATGTCTTGCCCCGCCAGTGGATGCTCGGAAGTTAGATCAGTACCTGGCACATAGTAGGTGCTCACAGCATTTCTTGAATGAATAAATGACTTAAACCCTTGTGAATATCTATAAAACTATTTTTTTAGGTTCCCCCTTAAGGTTTCTCCTGTTCTTCCTTGTCTTCCTTTGTTTTGTTTTACTTTTTTTTTTTTTTTCTACTTTTTAAAAATTTTTACTTTGTTTTTTGCTATAGCTGTGTTTTTACCACCCCAGGAATTATAGATCATGAGGATTCTTTGGTGCTGCTATCAGCTAAAGCATCATCAGCTGGGCCAACCTAACTCAGGCGCCTCGAACCTGTTTTAGTCATCCCCTTAGCCTGTTTCAACCCCACGAGGCACCGTTTGGGGGTTTGTTTGATTTTCCCCAGCAGGTTCTGGCTGAATATTAAACCTTACCAGGGGCAGATCTTGGCAGAGGGGGTGGGCTTTTGGGTTTTGGCTGCATGTAGAATTTGGAAGTCCTTTCCCCTTTTGTGTACAAACACCATGGTAATACAGCTTCTCATTACATGTAGGGGAAAAGGGGATACAAAGGGTCACACATGTCCCTGAAACCTAATCCTAGCACTGAAAGAAAACCAGACCATAAGTCAGGATGGCATTCCCATCCCTAAGCCAGTTTCATAAAATGTACCTCGTGTTCTTCCATTGGATCCTGATCTGAAGCACAATGTTCAAAAACAGATCAACTCAGGGAATTCCCTGGTGGTCCAGTGGTTAGGACTCGGCGCTTTCACTTCCAGGGCCCAGGTTCAGTCCCTGGTCGAGGAACTAAGATCCCACAAGCCGTGTGGTGCAGCCACAAACAGACAAACAAAACGGATCAACTCAAGGGGTCTTTGGCTGACATGATAAATTTGCAGACACTAACTGGGGTTTTTTGTGAAAAATCAGTTCCCAGGTTTCCACAGTAAGCATGATGAAAGCACAGTGAAAGTAGTTACTGCAATCCAGCGCGGGTGTGAACGGCTGTCTCTCTCAAGTGGCCACCATTTTGTGAACTCCTCTGTTTCCATCGCTCTGCTGGTCTCCACTGTAGAAATGAGGGCTTTCTACTTGCTTAAGTGTGTATATAAATATTTAGAGGTGTGGTTCTTGACCAGGGAGATTCTGACCCCAGGGGACATTTGGCAATGCCTAGAGATATGTTTGATTGTTACAATTGGGGGAAGGAAGTGCCACTGTTATCTGGTGAGGACAAGGGCCAAGGATGCTGCAAAGTAGCCTGCAATCCACAGACCAGCTCCACACAGCAAAGAATCATCCAGCCCAAAATCTTAAGCATGCCAAAGCTGAGAAATCCTGGGATAGATAGAGGTCCATTGCATCATTGGCCAAAAACCCCGAAAATAACATGAACGTCCATAAATTGGGGAATGACGAAATAAACTTTGGTATATCATTTCCTTGGAATACTGTGCAGCTATTAAAAAGAATTAGGTGGCTCTATGGGTATGATGTTGAAAATTGCCCACAGTATGTTTTTTACATAGTTTTTTTTTGTTAAAGTAAATTAATATCTGTTTTAGTAATATTAAGGAATTTTTCTAGGGATGATAATAGTATTATGGCTGTTTTCAAAAAAAGTTTTGGGTTTTTTTTAGAAATTCATTTACAGATAATATTTACAGATGAAAGTATATTTTGTCTGGGATTTGCTTCCAAATACTATGAAAGGGGAAGGAGATGGGATGGAAACAGAACAGGATTGGCCATGAGTTGGTTTTGGGGGCTGGGTGATGGGCAGAGAGAGATTCATTACATGAGTTTGGGTATTTTTGTATATGTTTGGGATTCCACATAATATAAAGTTGCTACACACACACACACACACACAAATGTATTGAAGAAAATAGGGGATAGATGATAAATAGATGTAAACAGACAGACAGACAGACACAGATTTGGCTCTGTAACAGAGAACTGAAATCATAGTGGCATAAATAGTCTAGAAGTTAATCTCTCTTTTATATAAAAGTCTGAGCTGACATACAGATGTAGAGAACAAACGTATGGATACCAAGGGGGAAGGGCGGGCATGGGATGAATTGGGAGATTGGGATTGACATATATACACTACTATGTATAAAATGGATAACTAATGAGAACCCCCCCCCAAAAAAAAAGCCTGAGCTGACAAAGCAGCTCTGCTCTGTGAGGTCATCAGCAACCCAGACTCCTTCCATCTTGCTACGTCATCCGTAAAGTGCTGCCCTTTTCCTCATGAACAAAGATGACTATCACATTGCAATCTAGCAAGTAAGAATGGGAGAAAAGGGGAAGTTCACCCCACTGTTTTAAGGACATTACCTGTGTGTTGGATGCATCACTTTTGATTGCATCCTGACCATAATTTAGTCACACGACCACAGCCTAACCGCAGGGAAAGCTGGGATATTCATTCTGGGTGGCTGCATGCCATGCCTAGAGTCACAGATTCCTTGATTGTAAAAGAAGGGAAGAAGAGAAGAATTCTGGGGATCACCTAACAAACTCTGCCATGGCATCGCTCAAACTGTGGAGGATGGTTAGTACAGACCAGTGGAACTATGGAGGACTTTATCTTTTTCCGTTATACGTTGCCCTAATCAACTCTTTTATCATGAGCGATTTTTCTTTTGTAAAAAAGAATTAAATAGAAAAAAGCTATCGATAAATGATGCATGCATGATTGTATATAATGCTGTGAGGCTCTAGGGTCTTCATTTAATATTCACTACTTATCTGCTGACCGTTTAGTGCCAAGTACAGTGACGATACTAGATGCCAAGGATTCAGCAGTGAGCAAGACAGAGTCCCTCAGAAAGTGAACCAATGAATAGGCAGCATGTGTTAAGATCATAATCAGACTTGTAAAGACGAACACAGCAGGGTCAGCAGGTACAATGTGGGGAGTGGTTAGAGAGATGGGGAAATGGGTTTGCTACTGTGATCAGAGAGGGCATCTCTGAGGAGGTGACATTTGAGAAAACACCTGAAGGAAGTCTCTGGGAAAGCTCTGGGGAAGAGGGTGTGTGGCGGAAGGAACTCGTGCAAGGCCATGGGATGGCTTGAGTAAAGCAAAACGCGCAGTGTCCCTGCAGGAGAGGGAGGAAGAGCAGACCTTCTGTTACCTACCCCGGTTCTTGGACTCTTTAATCAACAGAAATTGATAAGAGGCCAGAGGAGAAATTCAGGCAAGGCTTTACTGGGACTCGTGCTGCAGCACAAAGGAACAAAAACTAGTAATAGGTTCCCTTGCTGGCTCCCTGAGAGGGGGCGAGCTGGTCCCTTAAATGGGATGAGGGTAGGGGTGGGTCGAGGGGCCGAGGTGGAGGCGTGGCTTGGGTGGTCTGCCCACCCCCCTGGTGGTGCTGTGTGCAGGGTGCATGCGCAAGTACCCTGCTTTTGTGCCTGGCACCTAAGAAGTGGCAGTTGGGTTTTTGGTCTTTTTGTATCTTGTTGTTCATAATTTGCCCCAACTACACATGCGTGCAGTTATTTGAGCAGTTATTTTTAATCCCTTTTGGTTTCTTTGTACTCTGTCGCTGGAGGAGATGTTTGTCCAGGTGTAAGCACTGCAGCAAAGGGTCCAGGTCCCAGCCTGTCTCACTTCCAGGAGATAAGATTGGAGGGGTGTTCAGGGCCCACATCATGTGGCGCCTTCGATCTGGTGCTTTATTAAGCCATTTAGGTATTACTCTGATTATGGCCAAAAGGTGTTTTTCCTAATTATTTGCAATTATTTTCAAAATGTGGAAGAACATTCCATTGACACAGTGGAATGCAGTGGACCGAGATTTGTGTCCTGTTCAGCTCCCTGTCATTAGCTCTGGGACCTGAGGACATTTATTTAGCTTGTTGGCCTCTCAGTTTCTTTACTTGGAAGGGTAGAGAAAAGAGTTTACTCTGTATCCTATTCTGTTCTATGAACTGTACAAGCAGTAAGTCAGCCTCACAATAGACCCAGGTGGTACCATGTATCCCCATTTGACAGGTGAGAAAATTGAGGCAGAGAAGTCAAGCAAGATCCCATACCACTGGTAAGTGGTAGAGCTGGGATTTGAACCCAGGCACCTGGGCACCCAAGGGGGTCTGCTTAGTCACCCCACTGTTCTGGGTTCCTGCTGGCTCTGCCCAGCTCACAGGCTGGATGGGACAGGGCAGTGAAGAAAGGTTTGTGGCAGCGATTTGCAAGAATGTAGACCCTACACAAATGTATTCATATGATTGTAATACTCTCGGGTCATTCTCTTCATTCAAAATGCAATTTTTAAAATTTCCAGTATATACAATGGAATATTACTCAGCCATTAAAAACAGTGAAATAATGCCATTTGCAGCAACATGGATGGACCTAGAGATTGTCATACTGAATGAAGTAAGTCAGACAGAGAAAGAGAAATACCATATGATACCGACCTATTGTATCGCACAGGGAACTCTGCTTAATGTTATGTGGCAGCCTAGATGGGAGGGGAGTTTGGGGGAGAATGGAGAGATACACGTACATGTATGGCTGAGTCCCTGTGCTGTGCACCTGAAACTATCACAACATCGTTAATCAGCTATACTCCAATATAAAATAGAAAGTTTAAAAAAAATTTTCCAAACCCCTAATGAAATAATTGATTCAGGCCATGAGCATCAGTGGATGAAACATTAGATGAAAGGTTTGCGGGGAACTTGGTGATGGAGGAGGCAGAGTGTTGTCAGCCAGGCCAGCTGACCCTTACTAGCATCACCATAAGGGGGACACCTGGACATCGTGCCCCTCCCGATGTGACGCGGTGGGGAGAACTCAGCACCGCTCTGAAGCATTGTTCCCCACCCAACAAATCCAAACCTAATCTCATTTTAAAGCAAAATCATGGGAAATGTGGTAGAAAGAGAAATAAGTTAACAACACCATGAGGAAGCAAACGGAAAAATCCAGAACATGAGATAGTCTACAAGATAAGTAACCTACTTCTCCAACATGTCAACGGTCTGTTAAAAAATAAAAGGTGGGGGGGGGGAGGCTATTCTAGCTTAAATAAATGTAAGAGACACAATAAACAAATGTGATGTGTGGCCTTTGTTTAGATGCCGAATTTTATAAACCAACTAAGGGCACGTGGAGACAACTGGGAAGGTTGAAGATGAACTATGTTCAAGATGGCACCAGGAAGTATTGTGACTTTCGTTAGGTGTGATTATAGAAAGTGTCCATATTTTTAAATGAAGTACTGTGGAGAGAGGAGACTTCAAGAATTCGTTTAAAAATTTCACCAAAAAACAAAATAAGACAAAACCAAAAAGCTTTGAAGAGACGTGTGTGGCAAAATCTTGAAAACCGTTGAATCTGAGTGGTGCTCAGTGATTCATTTTAGCATCCTGTCTGCTTTGGCGTATGATTCAGATTTTTCATTAAAATAATTTCTAGTCCTTACCATGAAACCATCTTACCAAAAAAGGAGGAAAAAAACCCCCTAACTATATGAAATTGCATAAAATTGAACTAACCTCAAAACAAGAAGAAAAACATTTAAGAACTCATGAGTCACTGCATGGCCCATTCAGTTTCAGGGTAATGAGGTAATTAGAGGAGATCCGTCATTAGGGAAGATTAATTGTAAGACATCTGCTGCCGATGTGGCAGATGGCGAGAGAGTACGACATTCAGCATCAGACATCCTGACTTTAAATCCATCTCTGCTACTTGTAGTTGATTCTAGACAAGTGACTTAAACTTCTTGTCCTTGCTTTCCTTATCTATAAGATGACATCTAAGTTCAGCCAGTCTCATAGGGGCTATTGGGAAGATAACATGAGCTCAAAGCTGAAAAAGGACTTAAAACAGTCCCTGGGGATTTCCCTGGTGGCGCAGTGGTTAAGAATCCGCCTGCCAGTGCAGGGGACACGGGTTCGAACCCTGGTCCAGGAAGATCCCACATGCCGCGGAGCAACTAAGCCCGTGCACCACAACTTCTGAGCCTGCGCTCTAGAGACCCACAAGCCACAACTACTGAGCCCGCGCACCTAGAGCCCGTGCACCGCAACAAGAGAAGCCCACGCACAGCAATGAAAACCCAACGCAGCCCCCCCAAGGTTATTAATTAATTAATTTAAAAAACCCCAAAACAGTGCCTGGTGGGACTTCCCTTATGGTCCAATGGTTAAGACTCCCTGCTTCCACTGCAGGGGGTGTGGGTTCAATCCCCGGTTGGGGGTCTGATCCTGCATGCTGTGTGGGAGCCAAAAAAACAACAGCAACAGTGCCTGGTTCCTAGACAGCGTTCACTGCATGAGAATTAGTATTTTTCAGTTTTGTAATGGTCAGTGCTCCATAGGGGCACAACTAAGGATTTGGGTAGGATTAAAGTATTCTGATATTTCGTTTTTAGTATTGTTTCTTTTCCCGTTTTTCCAGTATCTGCAGACCATACCCCTGCATTCACATTGAAATGTCCTTGTTCTGTAGCCTCAGAACCAGTTTCTCCATGGCTTCAAATGGATCCGGCCCTTGCGGTGGACTGTGGTTGGGTGAGTTAGAAGGAGAGAACAGTGATGGGCTGCAGTGTCGGTGTCGTGTCTGCTGAGGGCTGGGACTGGACTCAGAGCAAAATGCCTTCGCGATTCGAGAAACGCTGCCTTCTGCCGGCTGCTGCTTGCTTGCCTGTTGGGGAGGTCCTGGGGCTCCCCGTGGCCTCCGAGCACTTGATGTTCTCCAGCCATCCCTGGCAAGGGCAGGCCTTCCCTTACAGTAAGAGTACCCTGGTGTTCTGCTTTGTGCCTTGTTTTGTTGGTTGTGGGTTGGGTTTTTTTTTCTGGCTCTGCATGAGAAATATTCTATAAAGTTCTGCGTTTTGCTCCAGGCCTGTGCTGAACCCAACCTGAAATCAGCGGGATGTGTGTGGTCCCATCTCGGTTGTCACCGCACACATTGGGTGCTTTTTTGAAGGTTGCCTCTTGTGGGTCTAGTGAATATTGGAAAATGCGTTGTAAAATGCAAGCATCTGAACTTGAGTCATGTGAACTTTAGCCGATCTCAGGAGGTCATATACTGTATGATTCCATTTATATAATATACTTAAAGTGACATTTTCGAGATGGAGAAAGGATTAGTGATTGCCAGGGGCTAGGGGTGCTGGAGGGATTAGGGTGGAGGTGCTTCTGAAGGGGTAGCATAAGGGAGACCTTTGTGGTGATGGAATAGTTCTCTCCTGATTGCAATGGTGGTTACATGAACCTGCAGATGAGGTAAGATGACACAGAGATGCAGACACACTGCACCAATGTCAATATCCTGGTTTTGGTACTGTACTATGGTTATGGAAGATATAATCGTGGGGCCAGGGGGAGGGATTTGAATGAGGGGTATCCAGGATCTCTCTGTATGTTTTTTACAACTTCTTATGACTCTGCAATGATCTCAAAGTAAAAAGCAAAGCTGGATTCTTCAAAAGAAATGGGCCCTTGTCTTACGTGCTATCAGGGCTGAGGGAAGTAAAGCTCTCCCATTGACGGCTTTTATTCTGCACCAAGTTCACCTGCAAGAGAATTTATCAGACCTGAAAGAGAGAGCTTAGTCTGGGGCTAAGATTCAAGACCCAGGCTGGTTTTCCTTTCTGACGTAAGACATAAAACTTTTCTTTCTGACATAAGAACTTCATCTGCATGACTGGAAGCCGGTGCTGAGGAGTGGACTGCTGTGCAGGCGTACCTGTATTCAAAACACTGCTCTGTCTTCCTAAGAGCGTTTTGGATAAAGGCTTTCAGATAAAGGAATGGAAACAAACAGTACAAGGTGTGAGGACCCGGCGTGGCCATTGGGAATGTAAATTAGATCAGACGCTCCGAGGCAGTTTGCCAATGTCCCTTACGATTTTAAAGGCAGACCCAGCAGTTTTACTTTGGGTGTCACCCCTAGAGAACTACATGCATGTGCACCCCAGAAGACCCATCCCAGGCAGTGTGGCATTAGTTATAACCAAACTTGGGAGAACTGAGGACTGGCCCAGAGCCCTGGGAATCCTATGCAGCAGCTAAAAAGAATAATAAGCTAGATCTCCGTGTCATGAAATGGATGAACAACGAGACATTTTCTTATTAGAGCAAAAAATGTCCTAGAACAGGATGTTCAGGTCAATGACATTATAAAAACACATTCATGAAGTACATTTCTAAAACAATATACTGTGTACTTTACGGGTATATGTGGGTGTTTTGTGTGTTTATGACTAGAAAAAGGTCTGCAAAGCTATTCATTATATTAGTAATTGTGGATACAGCTGATAGGAGATAGTGACCAAAGGTGACTATAATTTTATCTAAAATTCTAAAATTTATTGACACATTTTGAGATATTACCTGGGTCATTAAAAGTGTCTCATAAGAAAGTGCAATACAGGTAATAGAGCTATTTTCTCAGCAGGAGGAGATACATCTCTGTGACTGGGAGATCTAACCCAGCCATCTGGGGTCACCCATTGATGAATGCCACCTAAGACTGGAGAGCAAATGCCAATCTAGAGTGTCAGCTTCATGAGAGCAGGGAACTTGTCTGGCTGCTTCGACACTGTATCTTCAGTGCCTGGAACAGTCCCTGGTCTTCAAAAAAAAAAAGTGAAATAAATTAGTGAATGAGTAACAGCTTTGCTTTTTTGGTATGTCATATGAATAGAGTCAGTGATTCTAAATGACTGGCAGCCTGACTCAGTGAACGAATCAGTGAATGAATTTAGCGTCAGCTGTGTTCCTACTTTATTAATCTGCCTTCTTCATAGCCTTTGGAGAGGAGACTGAAAGTACCTCGTCATCTGGGGAGATGGTTCCCTATGTATCCCAGCCTAACCCCACAACTTCTATTAAGTAACATCTTCCCCACTGTAAGGGGACAGGGTGGAGGATGGAGATGTGGACAGGAGGAGGGGCTTGTGACTGTACCAGTCAGCATGTGGCGTCCTTCCCCCTAGATGCTGAAGTCGTCCACGGTGACAGCAACCCCTGACGTTCCCTGTGTCTGCGGTTTATTCCTACTCTAAGTGTCACACTGAACACCAAAGATGGGATGTGCAAGTGTCAGAATGGGGATCACAGTCTTCTAAGACTAGCTACTCAAAGGTGGTCTGTGGACTTGCACTGCCAGTAAAATAGACACCTTCCAAGGTTCATGTCCCGTGGGAAAGAGCATCTCTTCTCCAGCAGTTAATCCCAGGCCTCTCATTGGGCTCCACTGAATCATGTGACCACCCCCCCGTGAGCCAGTCACTAGACAGAGGGATGGGAGATGCAAATTGCCAGGCTCTGGGCCTGTTAGTCGGTTAGCCCCCCCCCCAAGCCACATGGACAGAGAGTGGGGGAGAGGCAGTTCCCCCAAAGAAAGAAAAGATGCTATTGCTGTGAGACCACCACCACCGCCCCCCGCCAGGCCAAAATGCCAGGAACCCGCTGCTCCCGCCCTGTTCTTTCTTAAGCGATGACTTTCTCCACCATGCTGTGACTCTGGACATTTCTGCTTTCTCTTCCTGCTTTCTGAGTTCAAAGCAGGGCTACCAAAATCCCTTTGCAATGTATACACGTATCAAATCATCTCATTGTATGCCTTAAACTTGCAAAATATGTCAGTTATATCTCAATAAAGCTGGGGAAAAAATAAAACTAAGGGGGCAGGGGAGCAGAAACACCAAGGGCATGATAGCCAGGCAGAACTTAATAGTATAATAACCATAATTAACAAACACCTGTATCATGTGGCCAGGAGCTCTTGGACCACTTCTCCCCTCTGGGATGGCCTAGGGGGATGTAGCATCCAACATCCATGTACTTCTGACCATGTCCTACATACAGTGCTAACACTGGAAGGAAGAGTAAACGAGGGTTCTCAAACTCCTTTCCTGGAGAGGCCAGGCAGGTCCTATAAATGAGTGTCCCGGGCTTCCCTGGTGGCGCAGTGGTTGAGAGTCCGCCTGCCGATGCAGGGGACCCGGGTTTGTGCCCCGGTCCGGGAAGATCCCACATGCCGTGGAGCGGCTGGGCCCGTGAGCCGTGGCTGCTGGGCCTGCGCGTCCGGAGCCTTTGCTCCACAACGGGAGAGGCCACAACGGTGAGAGGCCCACGTACCGCAAAAAAAAAAAATGAGTGTCCCATCCAGGGTGGTGACAGTGGCAGTGACTGGCACAGTGTTTGGAACATATAACAGGCTGTCAGTAAATATTGGTTGAATAAGTACATTTATTCATACAGCACATTCATCCATCATACAACAAATACTTACTAAATAGTTATCAAGAACCAGGCCCTGCAGGAGATTTTGGGAATGTAGTGGTGGACAAAATAAAATCCCTGCCATCAGGGAGATTATAGTCTGGTTGGGAAGACAGATGGACAACAAATAATGTATAAACATGTCTAAAAACTGTTATAGTGACTGGCGTGTGAAAGAGAGGGGCATGGGTCTGCAGAAGGTGCCGTGGGAGAAGGGGCCGCATTCGGGAAGGGCCTGGGGAAGTCATGCTAGAGCTGAGACCTCTGAAGGGCGAGCAGGAGGGAATGGTGTTCCAGGCAGAGAGAACAGCATGTGCAAAGGCCTCGTGACAGGGAGTGTGGAGTGAGAGGAAGGCCAGCACCCTGGAACGAGACAGCAAGTGAGAGGAAGCCGGATCAAAGCTGTGTTCAGAAGTCTTCGCTTTGTTCTTAGAACAATCAGAGGTTATAAGCAAGGATGAGGTGAAGGGGACAGGGACATGTTCAGATTTATGTTGTCAGAAGTCCCTCTGGCTGGTCTACAGAGAACAAGCTGGAGGGAGGCCAGAATGGCCCCAGGGAGACAGGTATGGCGGCCGTGGTAGTTGTCCAGGGCAGAGAGCGTGGCGGCTCGGCCCTGGGCAATGGCCGTGGGGTGGAGGGTTCACGGGTTCCGTGGATGTTTACGAGATGAACTTGCCAACACCCAGTGATGGATTGGATGTGAGGGTTGAAGGAGAGGGAGGAGGGAGGATGATCTGGGCTTTTGGTGCGAGCAGCGGGGCCCTCCACCCCCCACCCGCGATAGGGGAGACGGGGGCAGAGCCAGTTCACGATTAGCAGATGTATTTTGAATGAACTCAAATGGGGTGTAGGTGGCCAGAAACGTCCAGGTTTGGGCCACAGCTGTTGTCTATTCAGAAGCCTGTGATTGCTGTCGGCAGGTTTGGATTTCTAAGTTCTTGAAAGATGCTGGGAGTTGGCCCTCCTCTCTGAGGGCCCCTTGGTCGACTGGCCATCTGTCCTCTCCATCCAGCAGGCAGGGCCACTGTTCCCAGCCAAGGTAGCAGTGCACTCGGCACGGGGTGGGGGGGGTGCGGAAAGGTGAGCCGCCCACTCGCCTGGGACCCTCCATCTGCTTTTGATCCTTCCCAGCCTTTGAAGTTGCCCCCAGCCCCCACCCTCCAGCTGTCATCTCTTGGGCTCCCCCAGCAGCCCCACGCTCCCCCAGAGCTTCTCCATCCCCGGGGACAGGGGTGGTGACAAGGGTAACAAATGATGGCAAGCCGCTGGCAGCAGCAGGCTGAAGAGAAGGCAGAGCGTAGGGGCTTTCGGATGCCTCTTTCTTCTCGCTTCTCTTAGCCCGGATCTGAAGCAGCAGGGGTATCGGGGTTTTGCAACAGTGCAACACAGGAAAAAAAATTTTTTTTGTAAATGAATCCCACGCCTTTGCTTCCTTTCCCTGCCTTCATGAAAGGGAAGCTGAGTCTTTCTGCTCCCCTCAGACTCTGTTAAGACTCTAATTTCTCTCTAACTTCCCCTGCAAAGAGAATAAGCTGGTCTCCTATTTCAGATAATTGCAAGGAGGGGAGGAGGGGGAGAAAGCAAAGGACGTCTCGCCCCAAACTGCAAGAGAACTGAACTCTGCCCATCAGACCACAGTAGGAACCAGTGGTTTCCAGATGGTCCTCATGGCACTTCCCAGTGTCGACCTGACATAAAACGAACTGTGTGTTTCAAGCTTTTGTCTGTGTGAATGCAAATAATGTCAGTAATTACTCTTTATTGAACACCCGCTCACTCATGCCTTTTCTGACTTAATCTACAGGCTAACCTGCCTGGGAGGGTACTATTTTCTCCATTTTTTTGGATGAGGCTCAGAGAAGTTAAATAACTTACCCAAGGTCACAAAGCTCATAAGACACAAAGCTAGGACTTGAACCCACGTAGCAGATGACAGAGCTGGTACTCCTACTAGGTTGCTTAGTGGGTGTTGGAGCTGAATGGATCCTGGGTTCAAATTCTGACCCAATTTTACTCACAAGCTGTGGTTAAAATCACAGACCCTGGAGCCAGACCACCTGCTTGTGATAATGTGGCTCCACCACTAACTAGCGGTTCACTTTCTGAACCTCAGTCTCCTCATCTCTGCCCACTTCATAGGATTAAGATGAGCCAATACGTGGAAAGAGCTCCTGGCTCCAGAGTAAATGCTCTTGAAGTGTTAGCTATTTTTATTTCTATCATCTGTAAAATGAGCACTATAATTGGGGCCAGGTTAGGACCTTCAGAGCCCTCAAAACACCAAAGAGATCAACGCCCCCTCCTCTGCTACCCCAGGTAGTTCAATAATAAAACAGTATGACCCATAAAACAAGAACACAGAATTCGCCCTGTGCTGAAATTTACCAAGCTTTTTATTTATTTATTTTAAAATTTTATTTATTTTTTTATTTTTAGCTGCATTGGGTCTTCGTTGCTGCGCGCGGGCTCTCTCTAGTTGTGGTGAGTGGGGGCCGCTCTTCGTTATGGTGTGTGAGCTTCTCATTGCGGTGGCCTCTCTTGTAGAGCATGGGCTCCAGGCATGCGGGCTTCAGTAGTTGCAGCACGCGGGCTCAGTAGTTGTGGCTCGCGGGCTCTAGAGCACAGTCTCAGTAGTTGTGGCGCATGGGCTTAGTTGCTCCGCGGCATGTGGGATCCTCCCATACCAGGGCTTGAACCCATGTTCCCTGCATTGGCAGGCGGATTCTTAACCACTGCATCACCAGGAAAGTCCACAAAGCTTTTTTTTTTAGATCCTCATGGCAGAACAGGAAAAGTTCACCAAACAGGAATGATCCACATTTCCTTCGTGCCTATGCTTTGCTCAGACCTAAATCTGTGTTTATTAGTTGGCCTGTTGGGAAATAGAAGTTGATAATTATATCTCCCTGGGTGGTTGAGAGAATTAAAGGAGATAATGTAAAAGTAATTAGGGAAATTGCCTGGCACGTAATAGGTGCTTGGGAAACGGGAGCTATGGTTAGAATTTTTGGAAGGATTTTTCTCCCTGAGTTGTCTTGAACTATTCATGTTGCTATACTTTGTTGTTAATGGTTTGCTTCTACAGGATAGCAGTACCCATAAGCTATAGCTGGCAGCAGGAAAAACAATGGTCAGGTTCTTAATTCATGGTCCTGTTTACTGTGTGAGGACTAACTTTTTTTTTTAATATATTGTATTTATTTTAAGGACTACTTTTTTGGGTTCTGTTTGTTTGTTTGTTTGTTTTTTGCCGCACCGCGCAGCTTGTGGGATCTTAGTTCCCCAACCAGGGATCGAACCCGGGCCCTCAGCAGTGAGAATACGGAGGCCTAACCACTGGACCTCCAGGGAATTCCCAGGACTAACATTTCTATTGTTTTGGCTTTGCTGATATATATTTATTTGCCTCCAAAGGATGGTGCCTTTGAACTGCTCTAGGTATGTTTGAATTTTAGATCTTACATTACCTAACAAAGACCCTAGTGCATTAAATGTAATTATTGATAAATTTAAGTTTAAATCTATCATTTTTTTCTATTTGTTCCATCTCTTCTTCGTTTCTTTTTCTATACTTTCTTGCCTTCTTTGGATTAATCAAGTATTTTTATTATTCCATTTTCTCCTCCATTAGCTTGTTGGCATACATTTATTATTTTTATTCTCTAAGCAGTTACCCTAAAGATTATAGAGTGCGTCCTTGATAAATCTTAAAAAGTTTACTATAAATTAGTACTTGTAACCACCTCAAGGAAAATGCACGGTCCTTAGAACATGTTAAGTTCATTTAGTCCTCTCCTACTCTTGAATTTACCCTTTTATGTTACTCTCCATCCCTTGCTGAATTTTCATGCTTCCAGAGTATTCTTTTGTAGTGCAAGTCTATTTGCTACAAAGTGGCAAATAATCTTAATTTTAGTTTATTTCATTTTTGTCTTCATTTTTTTTTTTTTTTTTTTTTTTTGCGGTACGCGGGCCTCTCACTGTTGTGGCCTCTCCCGTTGCGGAGCACAGGCTCTGGACGCGCAGGCTCAGCGGCCATGGCTCACGGGCCCAGCCGCTCCACGGCATGTGGGATTCTCCCGGACTGGGGCACAAACCCGTGTCCCCTGCATTGGCAGGCGGACTCTCAACCACTGCGCCACCAGGGGAGCCCATTTTTGTCTTCATTTTTGAAGGATTTTTTTGCTGACATAGGATTCTACCTTGGCAGGTGAAATTACATTGTTTTCTAGTTTCCATCATTTCTGTTGAGAAGTCTTATTAGTCCTTCTTTAAAGATTTGTCTTATTTACCCTCTGGCTGAATATATTAATATATTCTCACATATGTATAGTTTGACTATGATATGCCCAGGAGTATTTTTCTCTGTACTTATCCTGCTTCTGATTCACAGAGCTTCTTGATTCCATTGACTTGATGTCTTTCATCAGTCTTGGAAGGTTTTCTGTCAGTTTTTCATTAAATATTGTTTCTAAGTTGTTCTCTCTCTCCTCTCCTCTGTGGCCCCTATTACATGTATGTTAGACCTTTTCTCCATGTCCCATGTTTCCTTTATGCTTTTTTTAAAACCTGTTTTCCAAACTTCTTTCTGAGATGTGTCTAATGACTTATCTTCAAGTTCATTCTTTTCTTCTGCTATATCCAATCTGTGGTTCAACTGCTCTATTGAGTTCTGAATTTCAATTATTGTATTTTTCAGGTTTAGAATTTCCATTTGATTTTTTTTAAGGATTCTAGTTCTCTAGTAGCATTGTCCATTGTAAATCTCTTTTTTTGATCATATTATCAAGGTTGCTGGGAAGTCCGTGTTTAGTTACTCTAATATCTGAATCTTATATATGAATTTGGGTTTTTTGTCTTGGTTTTTGATTGTTTGGCTTTGTCTCCTTGCATGCCTGGTAATTTTTTATTACATGCTAAACATTGTGTATGAAAAATTGTGGAAACTCTGGAAGATGACATCTTCCCCAGAAGAAAAGTTGCTCTTCTGGCAGGTGGTGATAGTAGAGGCAAATCACTTTGATCCAATAAGGGATTAAAATGATTCAAGACAGGACCTATTTGGTTGGTCTTTACTCCAAAGGAATGACCTTTCAGGGGTTTCATTAAAAGCCTGGTGTGTTTACCAAGGATTCTCATCCTTTTTTATATATATATAAATTTTAAACATTTTTTTCATTGATTGCTGGGAAAATGTTTCACTTATTTATTTATTTGGTTGTGCGGGTCTTAGTTGTGGCAGGCAGACTCCTTAGTTGTGGCCAGCCGGCTCCTTAGTTGTGGCATGCAAACCCTTAGTTGTGGCATGCATGTGGTATCTAGTTCCCTGGCCAGGGATCGAACCCCGGGCCCCCTGCATTGGGAGCATGGAGCCTTAACCACTACGCCACCAGGGAAGTCCCAAGGATTTTTATCCTTGATGGGCCATGAACTCCAATTTTGTCTCCCTAGTACTGGGAGATTGCCAAAAGCTCTGCTTCGTCTCTTGCCTTCTTAGCCACCCCTTTCTGCTTGACCTCTTTGACTCTTACCCCACCCAGCTTAGGTTTCAGCAAATGCCTCAAGGGTAATGACTGTCAACAATGTCAGGCTAACTTCCCTGTGGTTCTCATATCTCTAGGATCTTAGCTCCTTGGGTCCTAGCTGCCTTAGTATCCTGAAGTCCAATTTTTGTCTCCCCAACTCAATGAGACTGGAAAACGTAAAGCTGCTTCTTTTTTCTTCTGTGCTTATAAATCGGCAAATGTCTTGAGGTGAAAAGTAATAGAGGTCAGACTTAATTCAGTACATGTCTCACATCTCTCTGGGCTCCTGGGCCCTCCAGTCCTACCTTGGTTGCCCTGCAAGGCCTTAAAACAATGTTTTGTAGATTTTATTTTTTATTGTGATAGTGAGATTGAACCAAAAATAGAAACAGTTCCATTATAACTGGGAGGTGAATTCAATTGGAGAGTTTAATACAAATCAGGAAAAATGGCTTATTTTCATTTTCTCCAATATTGGAAGAAAATGCAAATTTAATCCATGTTAAAAGGAAAACTCCAGATTAATTAAAGGTTTAACTATAAAAGGTAAAATTCCAAGTCAATAGTTTTAAATGTAGACAAATTTTAATATCCAGGGGTTAGGGAAATCATTTCTACACCTAGGGAAAACATTCATTATTGAGTAAATATATAAGATTTTTTGTTGTTGTTCTACAAGACACCATATATTTTAAAAAAACAGACAGATGAAAGGTTAAGAAAAGAAATTTACAACCTCTAAAACCAACAATGGAGAGCAGGTCTCCTGCATTCCCTTACCCCACTGCTCCCTGACCGGGAGCCCATTTCCAATAAAGTCTTTTGCTTTGTCAGCAAAAAGAAAAAAAATAGATAAATAAAACCAACAATGGACTAATACCTAGACTCTACAAGGCACTCTATAGAGCAAATCAACAAAAAAGGGGGAAAAGAAAAACCAGTAGAAAAATGGGCAAGGATAAAAGATATGAATAGACAGTTCCTAGAAACTCTTGTGGCCCACAATTATGTGAATATATGCTCAAACTCTCTAGTAATCATAGAAAGGAAAATTAAAACAACTATGAGATAATTGCTTTCCATCCAACAGTTTGGCAAAAATTAGAAAGCTGGACAATGCCAAGTGTTAGCAAGAATTGATGAAATTAGAACGCTTATGCACTTCTGGTGGGAATCTGGATTAGCACAGGAATTGTAAAGAACAATCTGCTAGTACTTGGTCAAGTTCAGTTCACATAAACCCAGTGACACAGAAATCCTCCTCAAATATTTACACGTTTTAAGAATGTGTATTGTGTGTGTAAGCACACATATATAGGTACACATTACATATTTATGTATATTATTTTTAATGAAAATGTTCATTGCAGCATTGTTTATGGTAGCTGAGAGATGAAGGCATCCTAGGTGTTCATCACTAGGGCAATGCATAAACACAATGGAGCGAGTATGCAGTATGGAATTCTAGCTACAAGCTGAAAAACCATCCAGCAACCTATACACATTATAAAATCATGGTGCAGACTGGAAAAAAAATCCCCATGAACAGAATGAGGTCTCATGCATAACACTATTCATGTAAATTAAAACACATGTCACAGGACTTCCCTGGCGGTCCAGTGGTTAAGACTCTGCACTTCCAGTACAGGGGGCACAGGTTCGATCCCTGGTCAGGGAACTAAGATCCCACATGCCTCACGGCACTGCCAAACACACAGACACAGACACAGACACACACACACACACACACACACATACACACGTCACATAAACAATATAGCATCATTTACAAGGGGACATATTTACATATTTAATACATTAGAGGCATTGTGTAGGGCGGGGTGTAAAATGAAAATAAATAGGAATTTAAAAAAAAATTTTTTAAAGAAGCTAATTGTTCAGTTATAGATTTCGCCTCTCCCTCTCTCCTTCCAAGTTCCTGTCTTCCTCCATCCCTTCCTTCCTGTCATCCTCCGACAGATGTTAATCGGATGACAGAGTGAACAAGATTCTGTATCAGGTGCCGTGGGGGAAGTAAGGATGATCTCCACGTTGGCCTGGCCCTCAAGGACCTTAGGCAAGGTCCATGGTGAAGGCACCAAAGCTTTAGTAGCAATACTCAGTCCTAGAGTTAAAACTCACAGACACCTTCTTGTTCTGCTGTAACATCAACACATGCTATTTCGATGTGCTGATTGCTCTTGAGGATGAGAGCAGTGCTCAGTAAAATCAGAAGCTATGTGACTGAGGCCAGAGTGTCACATTGCTGTTTGTCTCCTCATCAGGCTTGTCTGATGACACATAATCATGGGGCTCAAATGCAAAGGCCTGTAGAGACCAGGAGGAAATACGAGGAAATGGAAAAAGAGGGTCAAATGTAAGACACTAGGGAGTGGTGGGGACTGTGGTGAACTGGAGCTCATATGCCTTGACCAGATTGGACAGCCAGCTGATAGTTGCCATGCAGGAACCTGTCAGTATTCTTCCATTTTTCAAGAGAAGCTGAAACTCTAGATTTTTATGTGAAATCGCCTTGTTTTTAAATATTGGCAAATGCTTCAAATATTTTTAAACCCTGAGGAGGAGGAAAAGCAATTCATTTTATTTTTAACCGGATTTGGCCATTTAGCTAACAATTTGCTGCCTCTAATACCCGTACTCATAGTGTCTGGATGTTTAGAGACCAATGCAATTTTTTCAACGTTGTGTATTTTTGAACCTTCGGTTATTTGCATATACCCAAAAGGATTAAGGGAGTGAGTTTGGATAAAATGCAAATTTCTGGCAGCTACAGTCAGACAATAGGTTCAATGTCTGCTGTTTGCCAAGCTCCATACCATATGTTTTGACATATTAAAGGAAAGAGATACCAAGGCCTCTTTCTGGAGTGCCTTGTGGCATTTGGGGAAAGAGAAAACCCATGTATACATGGGAACACTTAGGACCCAAATGTTCATCAGCTAACATAAAGACTTCAACACTGGAAGCTGATTTGTGTGGAATTTTCTCATCTGATTAAAAACTACAGATAAAGTACTTCCTATATGCAAGTCCTGGGATAAGTGATTTCTTTCTTTGTTAAAAATTAAGTGTTTCAGACACACAGAGATGAAGAGTAACCCTCTGACCGCAGTACGCCCACCGCCTTACTTATAGACTAAAAAACAGGAGGTAGCAAACTTTTTCTGCCAGATATGAAATATTTTCAGCTTTGCAGGTCTCTATGGCAACTACTTTACTCAGAAGTTGCAGCGTGAAAGTAGCCACAAATGATACAGTAAACCACCAAGCAGGGCTGTGTTCCGAGAAAACTTTACTAATGGACACTGAAATTTGAATTCCACATAATTTCACAGGCCATGAAATGTTATCCTTCTTAGGATTTTGTTCAACCATTTAAAAATGTGAAAGCCATTCTTGGTTCATGGGTCACACAAAAACAGATGCTAAGCTGGATTTAGATGGGCCAGAGTTTGTGTCAACCTCTGAACGACATTGTTGCACAGTTGAAGCCCCAGGGTACCTCTCCCCAAATTGCATCCCCCAATGATCCCTAGGTAACCATTCTCTTGAAATGGGTGTCTATCATTCTTATACATACTGTTATCTTTTTATTGCTTATGTCTGTATCCCTAAATAGTATATAATATTGATTTGTATATTTTGAATTTCACAGAAATGGTATCATACCTTGGGTACGCTTCTGTCTCATTGCCTGGTACTTTGTTTGGCAGTCTGTCCATGGTGCTGAGTGGAGCTCCAGAGCAGTCTTTTTCACTGCTGTATTGTATTCCATTGTGTGACCATTCTGCCTGTATTCTTCATTCCTATGGTAGTGAATGGACATTTTAGGTTGCTGCCTGCTAAGTCCTTTCTTTACAGATCTCATCTCTTGTCATCTTCACCATGACCTTGTTAGGGAGATACTGATAATCCCCACTGTCCAAATGAGAAAACTTTTGACTTAGAGCAGTTTGGTAACTTGGTCAAGGTACTGAGTACTGAAATGGAATTTGAATCCACAACCGTTTTACAGTGGAATCTGAGTTTATAACCACGGTGATAACCACGGTGATAAACGTATCCTACCAAGGATGACCTTAGATACTGATTTGCAGTGATTAAACTTAACCTTTTGCTGAGGACAACTTGAGTCAGTGGCACACGTTATTGGTTGTAGTTTAGTCCTTTGAAAATCACCATGTCCGATGTTGTGCGTGTTAACCAGAAACCTCACTCCCTATATGTGACATCATATGGTATTTGTCTTTCTTCTGACTTACTTCACTTAGAATGATAATCTCTAGGTCCATCCATGTTGCTGCAAATGGCACTATTTCATTCTTTTTTATGGCTGAGTAGTATTCCATTGTATATATGTACCACATCTTCTTTAGCCATTCGTCTGTTGATGGACATTTAGGTTGTTTCCATGTCTTGGCTATTGTAAACAGTGCTGCAGTGAATGTTGGGGTGCATGTATCTTTTAGAAACAGACTCACAGACATAGAGAACAGACTTGTGGTTGCCATGGGGGAGGGAGGGATTGGGAGTTTGGAATTAGCAGATGCAAAGTACTATACATAGAATGGATAAACAACAAGGTTCTATTGTATAACACAGTCTATTAAATATTAAATTATATTAATATTAAACTATATTTAGTATCCTGTGATAAACCATAATGGAAAAGAATATGAAAAAGAATGTGTGTGTGTATATATATATATGTATAACTGAATCACTTTGCTGTGCAGCAGAAATTGACATAACATTGTAAATCAACTATATTTCAATAAAATAAATTTAAAAAAAAAAGAAACCTCATTCCCTGAGTGGGTAGGAATTTAGGAGGAATAAGTACTGACATAGCACAAGAGTTGGAAAAGTTTTCAATGAAAAAAAGAGAATGACCCAGGAGACTTGTCCCTATTCTTTTCTGCTCCTGCCCACAATAGCATTTATCAAGGTCATGGGTAATTCAGGAGCTAGTGTGTTCTTTCTTGGTAGGGACCGCAGTGCTGGGCTGTGGGGCTTTGCTGCCTAGAGGGACTTTTTAAGTATCAATGACACCTTTTGAGCCCTTGTCCATCTGTACAAGTGACACCGTGTAACACCACGTCCATTCTCTCTTAACTAGTCAACTCCACCTTCTCTTCATGCCTCTGGCTTTTAGGAACCCAGTCCTCTCCCTCTCTACCTGTTTCTCCCTTCCTCTACTGGAAAGTCTCCCTGGCTCGCTCCAGCTCATTCAGATGATATTTAAAAGAGACCCAAATAAAATTTTTCTAATGACAAAATACAATGGGAAGGAGGGGAAAGTTTTAATCAAGTGGGTGTATTCTCCAGAGGGGAGCAAGCACTTCATTTCAATTCCTCATTTCCCTCTGATGGAAAGTTTAGTGAATTTTTATGATGTAGAATTTATAAGATGGCTGGGTTTAGGTAATCAGCTTTAATATTTATACTCCTAGGGAAAGAAATAGGAATCATTAGTAAGCATGCATAATTAATGAATAAATTCTATTTCCCTTTGTTTTCTTTCAGGTACAAGGAAATGCTAGAACTAGTGATCTCTCCCAGCCTTACTGTAAACAGCGATCGTCCGGGTAAACTGAAGGTTAACTGTGCCGACGCTGATGTCTGGACTCTGAGTGGCATAGAAGGTAGGCCTCCTGCTGTGCATTTTGGTGGGCCCTGTGGTGATCCCCGCTCGCCCCACGGACTATGGTAAGGGACGGATAGCCTTCGGCACACATCCTCTCACAAGTACTGTCGTTACGACAATTTCTCCTCCCACCCAATTAGATTTTTGACTCTGGACCAAAACTTTCCGGTACGTTGCTAACAGTTTTGTCATTAGAGGTAAAAGTGTGCTCGTTCCTGTTCTGAACGTCCTGTCTCGGTCTCCAGTTCCAAGAAATGCTGACACCTCTGTAGACGCTAGTCAGTTTTGGGTGTATTCCAGGCCCAGGCCCCAGGCATGCCCTGCAGGCTCTGGGGCTGGACCTCTGAGTTCTCGCCTGCCATCGCCACATCCAAGCAGGCGTCTTGTTTATGGGGGTTTGACGCTGGGACAAGAACTCATCTGCCTTTTGCTTTCAGGTTGGGTTGCAGTCAAGGAAGCAGAGGAGAGTTAAGCTGTTTAAAAAACTATTGGCAAATGATGCAGTCAGACTAGTTTTCACTAGACAATTCCAGCTATTGTTTGCACTGTTTGGGATCTGTCAGCCTTCCTGGTAGAGCGCAGAGTTACTTAGCAAAAGGCATTAAGCTATTATGTTTAACCATTGGGCTTAACCCTTTGTTGGAGCAGCTTTGGGATTTGCTGTTGGTGTTCCGAAACTCCCAGCTGTCTCTCCTTCACTGTCTGTGTTGGATGCCAGCTCATGGGGGCACAGTGCTATGTAATTGTCATGGAAAACCAAAGAGACGTGAGTCTAGTTGAATATAACATGAGAAGGAATTTGCTTTTAAGCAACTCCAGGCTCTTGGGAATAATTACTGCCGTCACCAAGATAGCAGTAATAATGTCTTGTGTGCTGGTCATGAAGCTGGAACGGCCCTGCTAAAAATACCATCAGGAGGGTCTGGGCTCCTGGGACCAACACACCCTCGTTCCTCCTGGTCCTTTGGAGCGTCTGTGTAAGCCACCCTGGGTTCTTTGAGAGTTTGAGATAATGTATTGAGCCCTGTTCAAAGACAGTCATCCTTTTCCTTCTGAGTGAAGGCACCAGTCAACTACAGACTCTTCATTTCAGAGCCAGTAGAGACAGGAAAAGGCATAGACTGCCGAGGGAGGAAGATCCCAGGCTGACTCCCAACCCCACTGCTTCCCAGCCAAATGATCTTGGGCAAATTGTTTAACCTTCCTGAGCCTCAACTTTCTCACCTGCCAAATGGGGGCAGAATCATGACACTTCATAGGATGCTTACTGCAAGGATCAAATGGGGTGATGTTATGTAAAGCGCCTGGCACACCTTGGGGGCATGTAAATAAACTTATTATCCCATTGAATCAAATAGCCACAGGGAACTCAAAACCATGATTGCAAACTGGCTGCCAAGCCTGGCCCTCAGGTATGTCTTTGTTTGGTTTGTACTGTGCTTTAAATAAAAGTGAACTTGTAAAAATTGGGAGGGCTTACATAAACATCTGGATTTCTAGTTTCTCTTGAGATGCCAAATTCTTTAGAAGTGCTGGGCCCATGTTCCCACCTGGCTTCCACTAGTAGGAGCTGAGGGGCAGCTGTCAAGAAGATGAGTGCCTGCCACTTCCTCTTGTCCTTCATTTTTTGTGAGCGACTACTTTGTCCCAGGCACTATTCAGAGCAATAGAAATTGAAATTAATTCTCCTCCTCCTCCATCACTGTCAAAGCAAACTCTTGGCACCTGCTATGTGTCAGGCATTAAAATGTATTAACTCTTTAGAGTCTGCAACTCTAAGAAGTGGATACCCGTTTTACAGATGAGGAAACTGAGGCACAGAGAGGCTAAGTAACTTGTCTGAGATGACAGTTAAGCGACAGCCAGAATTTGAACCTAAGTAGTCTGACTCCAAAGTCTGTTTTCCTAATCAGTACACTGTACTGTTTTTCATGTAATTATTACACCCCCATTAGGCTATGAGCCCATTTCACAGATGTGGAAGTTGAGGCTTGGGGAGTTGAGTAACCAGCTTAAAGTCATACAACTTGTGGCAGGGCCAGGAATCAGACCCAGGCACTCTGGCTCCAGAGTCCTCACGTCTAAAGTCAGTAATCACTTTCTGCAAAGATCTTAAGGGTCTGCAGACCCCAGATGTCCATCCCGCACAGTGGTGGCACCCACAAACACATTGTCTGTCTCCTTTTTGTGACTTGGAGCTGTCTGTGCCCTTTACTGCCCTGGGGCAATCTGAGGCCAAGGCTAAGGCTTTGGGGGTGAGCAATGGGGCAGAAAGCGGTTGCTTCCAAATTCAGAGCAGGCAGGAGGCTGGCAGGGTCAGGTCGGTCTCTCTCTCTCTCTCCCTCTCTCTCCCTCCCCTCCCCCTCCCCCTCCCCCTCTCCCTCCCCCTCTCTCTCCCCTCCCCCTCCCTCTCCCTCCCCCTCTCCCTCCCCCTCTCCCTCCCTCTCTCTCTCTCCCTCTCCCCCTCCCTCTCTCCCCTCCCCCTCCCCCCCCCCCCCCCCACACACACGTTTCTTTCTCTTGATTGTTGACATGGGCACTGAGCTCCAGGACTCTGCAGGAGACATTCCACCCTGGTTGTGGCCTCAAGTGCCAGCCTCAGCTGCCCTTCCTGCCTGGCCTCTGGTCTCCCTCCTCCTGGGCCCTTCCTTCTGTTACAGAGTGAATGTTACTGAGTGTCTGCAAGGGTCCAGGTCCAAGGAGGACCCCAGTAGCCATGAGCCGTGAGGCCTACACTCCGGGGGGTTCTGGGGTGGGGGGAACGTGGACCCCGGAAGCCCCCCGGTGGCTCCCATTGCATTTCTGGCTCTGCCTCCTACCAGTTGTAAGTCTCTGGTCTAGTGACCTAACCTCTTGGGGGCTCATTTGCCTCTTCTGTTAAATGGAATAATTATGCCACCAACCTCACAGAGTTGATGGGAGGATAAAATGACTTAAAATATGGAGAGGACTTGGTGTTTTAAAAAAGTATAGAATACGATCTAAATTCCTTCCCCTTGGCCAAGTAGACTCTACTTTTTTTTTTTTTTTTTTTTTTTTTGGCTGCGTTGGGTCTTTGTTGCTGCACGTGGGCTTTCTCTAGTTGTGGTGAGCAGGGGCTACTCTTCATTGCGGTGCACGGGCTTCTCATTGCAGTGGCTTCTCTTGTTGCAGAGCATGGGCTCTAGGTGCACGGACTTCAGTAGTTGTGGCATGTGGGCTCAGTAGTTGTGGCTCGTGGGCTCTAGAGCACAGGCTCAGTAGTTGTGGCGCACGGGCTTAGTTGCTCCACAGCATGTGGGATCTTCCCAGACCAGGGCTCGAACCCATGTCCCCTGTGTTGGCAGGCGGATTCTTAACCACTGCGCCACCAGGGAAGTCCCGAAGTGGACTCTACTTGCCTGTCCCTGCCAGCCTCTCAGACTCATCTCTACCCCGTCACCTCTGCTCACTGGACCCAGCCCCTGGCCTTCTTTCTTTCTTTTTTTTTTTTTTTGCGTTACGCGGGCCTCTCACTGTTGTGGCCTCTCCCCTTGCGGAGGCTCCAGACGCACAGGCTCAGCGGCCATGGCTCACGGGCCTAGCCGCTCCGCGGCATGTGGGATCCTCCCGGACCAGGGCATGAACCCGTGTCCGCTGCATCTGCAGGCGGACTCTCAACCACTGCGCCACCAGGGAAGCCCCTGGCCTTATTTCTTTTGCTCTAACTCATAAGCGTGATTCTGCCATTAGGGCCTTTGCACTTGTTGTTCCTCTGCCTGGACCAGGCTTCCCCTCATCTCTGCAGGACCATCCCCTCATCCTTCAGTTCTCATCAGAGAGGTCTTTCCTATCAAAAGTAATCATTTGTTCATTCATTCTTTCAACAAATGTTCACTCAAACACGTGCCCGTCATTGTTTTAAGTACTAGGAAGACAACACAAAACCCCTGCGTCTTGGAGCCCTGCCTAGGGTGCTGGCAGGGCAAGAGTCTGATGACAACAATAGATATATAGCATGTTTTATACACACACACATACACACACACACACATAAAATATATATATATCAAAATATATAGCATGTTGGATGGTGATTTGTACTAAGGGGGGAAAGCAGGGTGGGATGTGACATGCAGCAATATGGGGTTGCAGTTTTTGTTAGGGTGGCTAGAAATGATGTCACTGGGAAGGCAACACTTGAATAAAGACCTGAAGGAGGTGTGGGTGGGCACTTCTTGGTCACAGGGAAGAAGAGCCTTAGGAACAGAGAAGACAGCAAATGCAAAGGTCCTGAGGCAGCAGCGGTTCCAGAGCACGTGAGAAGCAATAGGAAGGCTGGTGTGGCTGGAGCCCAGTGAGCAAGGGGCCAGTGACGGGGAGCTGAGGTCAGAGAGATACCCAGGGTCAGACCATGCTGGACTTTGTGAGCCATTGGAGGGACTTGGCTTCTACCCTGAGTGAGATGGGAGCCGTGGCGGAGGGGTACGGTTGTGACCAGATGAGGGACAATCTGATCTACAGATTGACAGGCTCCCTTAGGCTGCACATGAGAACGGACGGCAGGTGGGGACAGAATGGGAGCCTGGGTAGCAACGAAGGCGTTACAATAACCCAGGTGAGAGGCCAAGGTGGCTTAGATGGGGTGGTAGTGATGGAGTGGTGAGAACAGGCCAGATTCTGGATCAGGTTTGAGGGGAGAGCCAACAGAACCTTCAGCCACGGTATTTGGTTTGTTGAATATTTTCTTCATATTCCCACTCTCTGCCGGAAGTTATGTGTTTATTCACTTGCTGTTTGTCTGCCTCCCCACCAGAATGTAAGTTCTCTGAAGGCAGATCTTGCCCACTTTATGCCTACGTATCTTGACCACTGAGAACAAGGCATGACGCATAGTAGGTACTTAAGAAATACTTGTCAATAGAAAACAAACTTATGGTTACCAAAGGGGGAGGGGGGTGGGGATAAATTAGGAGTTTGGAATTAACTGATACACACTACTGTATATAAAATACATAAATAACAAGGACCTACTGTATAGCACAGAGAACTATACTCAATGTCTTGTAACAACCTATAATGGAAAAGAATCTGAGAAAGAATATATCTATATGAATCACTTTGCTATACACCTGAAACATTGTAAATCAACTATACTTCAGTTTTTAAAAATGATACTTGCCATATTAAAAAAAAAAAGAAATACTTGTGGGAGGAATGAAGACAGAAGGCAGAGCGCTCTGCAGGACTGTAGGACAGGGTGATTGAATGAGTGCTACCCTCTGAGCCCCCTGTGGTATGACATCTCACAGCCTTGACACATGCTGTGTCCCCTGCCTGCAGCACCCTCCCTTCTCCCCCCCCCTTTTTTTTTTAAGACAATCCAATTTCTGGTCACCAGGTAACACATAAATACACGATCCTTATAAAAACTTGAACATTGGGCCAAATCCCCCTTTACCACATCCACCCAATCTTAGTCGTCATCTTCCCTCCCCAGCAGTAACCACTGTTTTGTGTTCCTGTTATGAAGACTTTCTCTATGCATTACATATGTGTAAACGTATATTTCTATAATTTAAGTACGTATATTTATGTCTCAAATTCTCTTGTGCATCAAAACCACCTTGGAAGTTCCTTTGGCACACCGGTTGACCCCCATCCCCAGCATTTCTGACTCTGTAATGGTTTGTGGTGGGGCCCAAGATTTTGCGTTTCTAACAATTCCCAGACAATGCTGATGTTGCCAGTCCAGGGACCAAACTTTGAGAACCAGCCTCCAGGGCTGGTTTTAAACCTGTCTGCACATGGGCCTCTCCTGGGAAGTTTTTTTAAAAATTCAGTGCTCATGTCCAGATCTTACCCCCAAAGAGTCTGATTTAATTGGTCAGAAGTGTGACCCAGGCAATGAAATTTTTTTAAAGCTCTCCAAAGGCACCCAGTACTGTGCACCCAAGGTTGAGAACCATTGCTCTAGGTGGTGAATTCCTCCAGGACAAAGACAATTTTTTATTCCTACATATGTATTTAAATTTCTGTTCCTAATTAGCAGACAGCTCAGTGTCTGGCTCATGGTAGGTCCTTAAAAATTATTTATGGGTGGGTAGGTGGGTGAGTGGGTGGGTGAGTGGATGGACGTTGGTGGATGGTTGGGTAGGTAGATGGATGGGTGATGGGTGGGTGGTGGATGAATAGAGTAACCTTTAGGAAACACAGATAACTTCAGATTGATATCGCCTTTGAATCCTTAGTAAAGTTTCTTTAACTTCCCCTTGCCTCATTTTCCATATCTATAAAGTAGAGAGAACAACTTCCTCGTTGAGTTGTTATGGGGAATAGAAGATATAAGGCCCATGTAGTCCTTAGCAGAGTGCCTGGCTTGTAGGAACCACTTGAGAAATACAAGCTATCGTTCATTACTATTTAAGGGAAATTTGGATTTAAATTGTATCCCATCTTCTGGAAGGAGGAGGGAAAAAGTTATAGAACTAAGAAAGCACAGCTGAATCGAGAAAATATTATTTTCGTTTGAAATGCAGACACATTTTGCAAAGGCTGAGGCTATAATCTCATTAAGTGTTTCCTCCGAGAGGTGAAATCACCTCCCCTCAGAACAAGCTGGGCTGTCATCCTCACTCAGACTGCCTGCCCCTCCTCTGCCCTGGGCATGATATGGTGCAATTTCCAGTTTCAGTCTCACCGGTTCTAGCCAGGGGCTGGCAGATTTTCTTTCATTTCACCCAAGCCAGGTTGGGCTGCCCAGAGCTTTGCCCAGGTCTGGCCTGGGGAGCCACAGATCAGTTTCACCTTTCCCACTTTTAAGCCTCTCTCAGCCAGCTTCCTGGGGCCCTCAGCACCCAGAACGACCTCTACCTGTGGGGCGCACATGCTGAACTCCTAATACAGTGCTCCCTCCTGCTGTCGCTGACCCTGGTCTGAGTGCTGTTTAAAGCACCCACACTAAGGAGATGAGCTGATGAAATTTACAGACACGCAGCTTTCGTAGCCAAGACCTTCCTCAAGACATCTTGCATTAGAAATTGTCTCATCTCATGGGGGATCAGTTAGAAGTGGCCCCTGGGATCCAATTAGGCAATATAATAGTGGTTGCTGCTTTTAGAATCATTAGCTTCTTAATCCTCCCAGTGAGAGGTTAAAAAAAAAAAAAGTGTGAACATTCAAATTGGGCTCACAATTGAAGTGGCTGAAACAAGGGCCCCAGGAGAATAGAAGACTAATAGTAGCTCCTGTGTGTTGAGCAGTTACCATTTCGCAGGTACCTGCCTCGTGTAATCCTTGCGACAGCCCTGCAGGGATGAGATAGTACCCCATTTTGTGGATGTGGAAACTGAGGTTTAGAGAAGGGAAGTGATGGGCTCAGAGCCACACAGTTACAGTGCAGCAGAGCCAGGATTTGAATTTGGGTCTGACCCCTTCAGCCCACGTGCTTTTCTTTTTGGAAGCAACATTAAGATAACAAATTATGAGGTTTAGATTGTAGATCTGGTCCACAGTAGGTGCATGGTGAGCATCTGTTGAATGCATGAATGAATGAACCAGCTGTGTGTGTCATTGGGTGAGCCACATCCCACAGTCACGCACACACACAATCACACAATACGTGTGCACTCACACACACAGACCCCAGCTCTGGTTTCCTCATATAACATCAGATCATTTATATTCCCTTCTTGACCCCAGTATGCATTTGAGTTTGTGACTTCTGGAATGGAGATTTATTTTTATGAACCCAGAATTGGGACTTTTTCGTAATTTGCAGTTCTTCATTAGCCTGTGGTCTAAACCCTCGCGACTCAAAGTGTGGTTTCCGGGCCTGCCATGTCAGCGTCACCTGGGAGCTTCCTTGACCTAAAGACTGGAGTCTGCATTTTCATGAGATCCCCAGGCGAATCCTGTGCATATTAATGTTTCAGGCGCTCTGCCCTGTATCATCCACTTCCTTCCTTTGCAGCTTGTTATCATTGTAATTAAGTACTTTCCTTATCTAGTTAAGTATTTGTTTACCATCTATCTCCCCCACTAAACTGGAGGGTCCATGAGGACAGGAACTCTGACTGCTTTTGCTGGCACATGGCAGGCGGTGAATGGATGAATGAATGAACGAATGAACGAGCTCATCCTGAGTCTCTGGCCATCTGTGTAGCTAATCCTTCTCCCTTCACCCATTGGAACCTGGGCAGGAGGCGGGGCTTAGGGTTTTAAATTCACAAGTAAATGGAGGAGGCTCTCTGCCCCTCCCTTGGGAGCCGGCTGCCCCATTTTATGTGCTAGCCACATCCCTCAGAGACACATGGTGAGGCTTGAAATAAATAGATTTGACTACATTGAGTCAGGTCACCAGGGCTGCTTTCACCACTGGCAACATGGATACAAGTTGCCATCAATGACTCCGCCACTGACCCCAATCTTGTTGATCAAGCAAGTTCAATGGCACTGCCAAGGTTGAGAACAGGAGCCTGTGGTCAGTGGGAAGGGCATCTCCATCTACCAGGCACCAGCTCTTACCAGTATCAAAGGGCTGCTGCTTCTACTACATATGGTGTCTTCACCACCCTGAAGATGCTTGGGGCTCACTTGAGGACTGGAGTCAAAGGGTTATCTGCCCCTTGTGCTGAGGGTTCCATGTTTGTGATGGAGTGACCAGAAGTATGACCACTCCCCCTAGATTGCCAGCATGCCCTCTGGGTCTGTGACACTGGCATCATGGAGGGACTCATGACCACAGTCCACGCCCTCTCTACCCCTCTGGCAAGCTGAGGTACTATGACTAGTGCTGCTGTCCAGAGCATCATGACTGCATCCAATGGCACTGCCGTGTCTATGAGCCAGGTCATTCCTGAGCTGCACGGAACGCGCTGTGGCATGGCCTCGCATGTCTCCACTTCAATGTGTCTGTCTGGCTCTGACTTACCATTTGGAGAAAGCTGTCAAACACAGCATCCAGAAAGTGGTGATGCGGGCATCTAGGGGATCACCGAAAGACATCCTGGGCTATGTTGAGGATGAGGTTGTTCCTGCGACTTGAACAATGATGCCCACTTCTCCACCTTTCACGCGGAGCGTGTGTTGCCTACACAATCACTGTCAGGCCCATTGCCTGGTACGCAGATATGACGGATGGCTCCAACTGCATCTGGGCCTCCTGGTCCACAGGACCTCTGCGGACTAATAGCCCTGGACAGCAGCAAGAGCTTCAGAGGAAGAGAGAGGCTCTCTGCTCTTGGGGAGTCCCTGCTCCACCTTTGCACGCAAAGCACTGAGCATGGTTGTCCTTTACACAGTCCCACCCCAGGTCCCTGAGGAAGGGAAGGAGCTTGGGGGCCCTACACTGGCACAGACCATCAGGAGTCTCCATGAGGTCTGCGCCATCCTTGCCAGCGAAAAAAGGAAGAAGAAAGGGAGGGAACGAAAGGGAAGGAGATTATTCTATATATAATAATATAATACATTCATTTTCCAGGTTCTCAATTCTCCCAAGTGTCCCAGGATAAAAAAGTTAAATGTGATATCAGTTTAAAAAAAAAAAAAAAGAGCCTGTGCTTTTCAAAAATCACACGGTCTGCAGAAGGAAAATCTCTTAGCACTGACTAAATGCCTGTTTCTTCCTTGCACCGTCTTCCCGGGGTTTGCTGGGGTGGAAGAGGACCATAGGTTTGCACAGCAGGAGAGGGAGAACTGCCCTGGTAGGGAAGGCTGATTGCATAACAGTTCAGAGGAACAGAGGAGGGGGAGTGAGGTGAACATGCAAATCAGGGCACAGAGGTTGGGGGCAGGGGGAGATGCTTGCTTCAGATTTCTAGAATGCCGAGTTAATCCAAGCCCCTAGGACTGTTTCCATAGATTTCGATTTTTATGAATATTTACATATTTATTAAAGAAAACATATTCAAAATGTTTAATTCAGTAACTTATATATTACTAAACATAACTCAGATCGTGGGCTTTTACCAGTAATGAGACTGGGGCTCTTTCAGAATGAGACCATCCTGGGGGAGGATGAGGAAGGGGATGTGGGAGGCTCTGCCTGGGGCAGGAAACCCGGAGCAGGGAAATTAGCAGTGAGTGAGCACCTACTGTGCACCGGCACCTTTCCTTGGCGTTAGATCCCTGCTGTCCCGACTTTTTAAAAATATGACACATAGTAAGAAATATATTTTTACACAGGCATTCAGCACACACACAACACATACACAACACATTCTCACGTCTACAACTGGAACAAAAGTATCCCACAACTCCTCCTTCCTATGATCAATATACGCTAATGCTGTCCAGCCTTTTTTTTTTTAAGATTTATTTATTATTTATCTTTGTATTTTATTTATGTTTGGCTGTGTCGGGTCTTAGTTGCAGCACGCGGGATCTTTCATTGAAGCGCGCGGGCTCTTCATTGCAGCGTGCGGGCTTCTCTCTAATTGTGGCGTGAAGGTTCTCTCTTCTCCAGTTGTGGCGCGCAGGCTCCAGGGTACATGGGCTCTATAGTTTGCGACATACGGGCTCCCTAGTTGAGGCACAAGAGCTCAGTAGTTGTGGTGCGGGATTAGTGCCCCGTGGCATGTGAGATCTTAGCTCCCTGACCAGGGATTGAACCCACGTCCCCTGCATTGTAAGGCAGATTCTTTCCCACTGGACCAGCTGGACTTCAGGACTCGCCCTCTCACCCCAGTGGCTTGGGACTCGAACAGAATGTGACTCTGCCAGGGAGGTGATTAAGGAGATGGACTTGGGACTCAGATAGCCCTTGGGTTCAAGTCCCAGTTCCCATGTCCACAGGCTGTGTGGCTTGAGCAAGGCACTTAGCCTTTGGACCCTCAGCTTCCTCATCAATGCAATGGGGATAATGGCACTGTCAGCCTTGTAGCATTGCCATGAGGATTAAATGAGTTCATGCGTATAGGCAGTTAACACGGGCCTGGCACACGGTGAACATCTAAGCGGGTGCTGGTTGCTGTTACAATGATGATTGTCATCGTGGGCTGCTGTGTCCTGGTTGGGAAGCCAGAGTGGGGAGCCAGCACCTGAGCTCCAATCACAGCTCCCCCCTTTAGGGCCTGTGTGGCCTTGAGTGAGTTATGTAAACTCTCTGCGCCTCCTGAGAACCCTCCTCAAGGGGTGATTATGCGGATTAGAATAATCCAGGTAATGGATTTAGAAGACAGCCTGGCATGTAACAAGCACTGGATAAATGATGGATACAATCATCATCATCATCATCATCTCATTTAATCCTCATGCATCCTTGTGAGATCAGTGTTTTTCCCCCATTTCGCAGGAGGGTACCCTGAGGCCCAGAGACTATAGGCAGTCTGCCCAAAGTCTCATTACTTACTGAGTGCTAGAGTTGGAATTGCAGGTTGGTTTACAGAGAGGCTCAGAGCTCTGGAGGACTTGGGGCATTTCTCAGTAGGCACAGGGACACAGGCTCAGCCACTGCCCTACATACCAGGGAGTGTGAATCGGCAGGTTGGTACAATCAGTAGACACATCATCTAGAACTTGCCAGGGCTCCACACTGAGGATGTTGCACTGTATTATTTAAAATGACACAGCACAAAATCCTCCCCAGTAGACTGTTCGTTTGTAAAATTATCCTCTTGGATATGTCTCTCCCAGCAAAATTCTGTCACGTTTTCATCATCTCCTGATTATTGCCTCCCAACCATGGTTGGAGGCTCAGTGCCCAGAGATACAGTGTAGAGCATTGTATCAGGACCTCAGGCCTCTTCCATCTCCCTGCCCCACGCTCTAGCTGGAGCCTAGGAGATAGTCCAAGATGTGCCTCCCCTAAGTGCTGGGGCCAGCCCCACCTGAACCCAGTGAACTGAAACTGGGGAGGGAGCGGAGGAATATCAAGGTGACATCATCAGAAGAAGGAAAATAGGTGTTGGATAATCAAAGCCAGCAGTGTCTGCCTTTCTAGGTTTCTGGGGTTGCCTTTAAGGCAAGGAAGGGAGTGGGTCTCCATCCAGGAGTAGAAATGGCGCCAGCTGCCAGCTAGTCTTGTGACCTGGCTCAAGCACGTTCCTTCTGTCTCTTTGCCCTCCTTTCTCCATCTGTACAATGGGTTGGGGGAGGGATTCTACTCTGATGTTTCAAGATGCTACAGGTTCTTTATACGTAGTCCTTCAATTAGTATCTGGAGACAAAGCACATCCAGAAAAGGTTTTCAAGAAGGAGAGTGCTACAGTGGTGTGCCTCAGATAAGCTTGTGTGGTGGAGAAAGTCCCTGGCAGCAACTCTCTGAGTTTCTTCCCCCTCAACCTGGCGTCTGAAGTCACAGCTTCTGGGGAACATCGCTCTGATAGCTCAAGCCCTTCAAATGTTTTTTTTTTTCCCCTCCAGGCGTCACTACATCGGCTCTGAGTGTGTCCCAGGTCTTTGCAAGGTGAGTACCCTTGCTTTATCTCCCTCTCACGCTCTCTCCCTCTCTCTTTCTTGGAGGGCAGAGGCTCTGGAACCAGACTCCCTAGAAAAGAATCCCAGCCCTACTCTTACTGGCTGAGTGACCTTGAGCAAATGACCCCACCTCCCCAGGCCTCAGTCTCGCCGTCTGGAAAAGGGGGACAATCATGATGCCTGCCCCACGCAAAGGGCGCTTAGAAAGGGGTCTGGAACAGACTTTCCTGAGAGTGTTGGCTGTTGTTTTCTTCTTTCTTCTTTTTTTCAGTCTTCTCCTCCTTTCCTTCCTGTCCTTTCCTATCACAGACTTTCTCAATTCCTCTCTCCCTTCCTGCTTCTCTGTCTCTCCCTCTCTTGTCTTTTCTCCTTCCTTTCCTCTCTCTCCTTTTCTGTCTCCCTCCCCCTCTCTCTGCCCCCTCTCTCTCGTGCTCTTCCTCCTCTTCCTTCCTCCTGCCCCATCTTTCTCTCCCTGCCCCCCTCCTCCCCCCTCCTTCCTCCCTCTTCCTGCTCCAACGTCCACCCAACACTCCTCGGTACCAAATCTCATAGGAGCACTGGAGCCTCGCGAGATCGGTGAGACACAGTCCCCACCCTCGGAGAGCTTCCAGTCTAGTGGGGACAGAGACCAGTAGATCAGAGATCTCAATAGAGAAGACGGTACAAATGCTCCACCAGAGCCGTGCGCAGGGGTTAATGGGAGCCCAGTGATGGACAGGGCTTACCCAGGGTCCTCAGGGGCTGCCCATCTGCACCCCCTAGTGTGAGAAGCCCCGGGTTTGGCAGGACGGTCAGCATGGCCCTCAGTCTGGATACTCAGCTCCTCCATAGCTGGACATGCTCCTCCCTGAATGAGACCATAAAAGCTGTTTATAAGGAACACACTTTGTCAGCCTTCCTTTCCCTCCAGAAGATGTTTTGGGGGTTGTCGGTAGCAACTGAGGTCTGTTAAATCTACCTAACTTGTTTTATGGCCTTGGGGTTAGAGAGCTCCACTGTCCTCTCTCTGGCTTTTCAGTTGAGCCCCAGTTTAATCCGAGAATTTCACATCGGTTTTGATGGGAAGCAGGAGTTGATCATCTCCGCTTTCCACCTTCTGCTTCCAAAGACAGGTATAAGTTGGGAACATTTTCAAATAAGGTTCTCTGCTCAGCACTAAGTCCCAATGCTCCAGATGCGTTTCCAAGCACCTCACAGGGTAAGAATCTTGACTGCTGAAACGGCTTCCAGTACTGATTCTGGCGTCTCCAGCTCAAACAAGTTTCTTATGCATCTTGGAACAAGTCCCCCACCCCTTCGGCACAGTAGTCGTCAAAAAGAAAGAGGGCCTGAGAACATCTTCTTATAATTCCATGAACTTTGGCATCTGTCTCACGCCTGCCATCAGGCTTCATATGTAGGAGGAGCTCTGGAAACCAACAGGTTTTTACTAAGGTGATGTAATCAAAATGGAATCAGATACAGGTTTGGGAATCTCGTTACCATCTACTGATAAACTCGGTGGCCAGGATAGTTAGATACAGTTTGTCAAGTTGCACAGAGGTGGAGTGGTTAAGGGCGTGGCCTCTGGAGCCAGGGTTCAAATTGTGTATCAGCTGTGTGCTTTTGGTTCCTTCATCTCTCTCTGCCTCAGTTTTCTTATCTGTAAAATGGGGATGGGAGTAGTAACTGCCTCCAAGAGCTGTCACAATTGCTATCAGGTTTAAATGAGCCAGTCTACATGCAATAACTGGGACAGTGCCTGGCATATCGTAGGCCCAAGAATTGATGGCAGCACACAGAGCAGACCCAGGCTTTCCAAGGCATCTGCTTTGCAAGAGAAGAGGGAAATGAGAGAGAGAGAGAGAGAGAGTGAGAGTGTGTGTGTGTGTGTGAACCTTCTGGTTTTGAAATATTGGCAACTTCAAATTAAGAAAACACTGCACTGGCCAACGAAATTATATCCGTAGATTCACCATCTTGTCCCCTTCCTGTTATAACAACCTACCTTGACTTTATTTATTGCTCCCTACAGGAGCAATAAATACAGGGCTGAGTCAATCCCAGGCCCATCACTGAGAAGCAGCAAAGCTTCTTGATTACAAGTGTGGGCTCTGGAGTCAGACGTACGAGTTTAAGTTCCGGATTTCCCACTTTGTAGCTGTGACTTGCGGTTTCTGAGCTTCAGTTTTCTCTTCTCAAAAATGGGAGTTAGAAGAGCCTCTACCCCAGAGAGTTGGTGTCAGTATCCGATGCGAATCAGTGCACATATTAGGCCCATGTGACACAGTTCCTAGCCTGTGGTCAGAGTGCAGTGATCACTAGCAATCATTATATTCCAGATGTCTTAGTCAGTGGCCCGTTAAATCCTAGCCCTTGATGGAACCCGTTATTCATCTTGGAGTAAGGAATCCATTTGTGTTCTTTGGTTGCAAGTAACAGAAATAGACCCCAGCTGATGTAAGCACAAAAGGACTTTTTTTGGAAGATCTGGAGTAGCTCACAATGGAAGCAAAAGTGGAATAACCAGGCCTTGAGAAAGACCAAGAGTAGGACAGCTTCTAGGATCCAGGCAACAGGAAGGAACTAAAAAACAGTCTCTTCAGAATGTGGTTGTTGGAATGAATTATTCAGCCCAAGATTTAAATTCCCAGAACAGAGTCTGATTGGATGATCTTGTACCATGTGCCCACCCCACGGCCAAGAGCAGGGCATCTTGAATGACAACACTGTCAAAGCTACAATCAATTGGGGAGGTGTCTAAATTAGGGTAGATAGTCACGGTGGAATAGGCTATACTGCAGTAATCAATAAACCTTGGTCTCAGTGGCTTAGCACAACAAACGTTTGTTTCTTATATAAAGTCCAATGTGGATCCCATGAAACTTCTCCAGGGCACCTCTCCTCCACAAGCTGACTCAGGGATCCAGGATGTAACTGTGTTGGCTCCGCCCTCTCAACTGGTACCCTCCACAGTTGCTGCCGAAAGAGGAGAGAGGATGGTTTTATTGGCCAGACCTATGAGTGGTTTATGCATTCTGTCAGGCAGAACCCAGTCATGTGGTTGAATCTGACTGCAAGAGAAACAGGAAATGTAATCTTCCTGGTGCCCAGGAAAGGAAAATGAAATAGGATTTGATGAACATGTAAGCTGTCTCTCCCCTGGAAAGAGAGAATACCCAGGGAACTCCCTGGCGGTCCAGTGATTAGGACTCGGTGCTTTCACTGCCGGGGCCCAGGTTCAGTCCCTGGTCAGGGAACTAAGATTCTGCAAGCCAAGTGGCCAAAAAAAAAAAAAAGAAAAGAAAAGAATAAATACCCCCAAAGGAAAATAGTGGTGGTGGTGATACCAGAATAAGCGGGGAGGGATGCTGGGTTGGGCTTGGGCTTGGAGATTTCATCTTCTCTCCTTCCATGCAGACCTTGCCCACGTGTCCTGCCCAGCCAGCATCCCACGGCCATGGCAGCCTACGGCCAGACTCAGTACAGTGCGGGGATCCAGCAGGCCACCCCCTACACAGCTTACCCACCTCCAGCACAAGCCTATGGAATCCCTTCTTACAGTGAGTACCTGACCAAGCTCTTGCTTTCCCCCGGGATCCCCACCATCGTGGTCTTTATTTTGCCCTATTGCTTCAGTGAAATGCAGAATGATAAATGCAGCCAGCCTAATTTTGGATTGGAGATAGAAGAGAAGGACCGACACTTTAAATATGGTTCAAGACCTAGGGCTTCCCTGGTGGCGCAGTGGTTGAGAGTCCACCTGCCGATGCAGGGGACACGGATTCGTGCTCCGGTCCGGGAGGATCCCACATGCCGCGGAGCAGCTGGGCCCGTGAGCCATGGCCGCTGGGCCTGCGCGTCCGGAGCCTGTGCTCCGCAACGGGAGAGGCCACAGCAGTGAGAGGCCCACGTACTGCCAAAAAAAAAAAAAAAAAAATGGTTCAAGATCTAGAGACTATATCAAGACCTCTTTTGACTGCAAGAGTAAGACACAACCCAAGCTGGCTTAGGGAAAATGGAAATTTAATGATTCACATACTGGTAAATTTGGGGATACAACTGATAGCAGGTATGGCTGGATCCAGGTGCTTGAATGATAGCACGAGGAAGATGTCTCACTCCATCTTCAGATGTTTTCCACTGAGTTGTCTTTACCTCCACATGGGTTCTTCCCGTGTGACAGCAAAGGCTGTACCTGTCAACTCCAGGTTTGCATGCTTTCAGCTCAGCACTCTCAGCAGAAGGAGATCTCATCTTTCCCAGTAGTTCCACCAGAATCCAGTGTTGACCCTCATTGGCCCAGATTGGGTCACGTGACAATGCTTAGCACAAGCAAGGAGGTAGGGGTGAGGGAGATAATCGGAGGGTGAAGCATATGGATTGTATATGAGGAAGGGATGGTTCTCTTAAAGGAAAACCTTTAAGAGTGGTATCAGAAGAAGGAAAAATGTATGCTGGGAAGGCAAAAACAAGAGACGTACAACCTTGACAGTCAGAACGCTATTGCCAAGAGCTGGAGGCTCAATGAACTAGGCTCACCATCCACTGCTCACCTGTCCCTGTCAGCGTTCGTCAGTGTTCTCCAGAGAAACAGAACCAGTGGGATGGAGCTGAGATAGATAGATAGAGACAGAGAGAGAAATTTATCATAGGAATTGGCTCACCCGATAATGGAGGCTGAGAAGTCCCTAGATCTGCAGTTGGCAAGCTAAAGACCCAGGAGATGGTAGAGGATGTCATTCCAGCCTGAGTTTGAAGGCCTGAGAACGAGGAGGGCTGATGTTGTAAGTTCTAGTCCAAAAGCTGGCAGGCCCAAGCCCAAGAAGAGCTAATTTTTCAGTTCGAGTCTGAAGACAGGAAAAGACCAATGTCCCAGCTCAGCACTCAGACAGAAGGAGTTCCTTCTTAGTCTGTTGTTCTATTCAGGTTTCCAGTTGATTGGATGGGGCCCACCAACATCAGGGAGGGCAATCTGCTTTACTCAGTCCACTGATTCAAATTAATCTCATCCAGAAACACCCTCACAGACACAGTATAATGTGTGACCAAATGTCTAGATACCTGTGGTCCAAGTTGACACGTAAGATTAACCATCACACTGTCTGTGGCTTTTTTTTTTTTTTTTTTTTTTTTGCGGTACACAGGCCTCTCACTGTTGTGGCCTCTCCCGTTGCGGAGCACAGGCTCCGGACGCGCAGGCTCAGCGGCCATGGCTCACGGGCCTAGCCGCTCCGCGGCATGTGGGATCTTCCCGGACCGGGGCACGAACCCATGTCCCCTGCATCGGCAGGTGGACTCTCAACCACTGCGCCACCAGGGAAGCCCCTGTGGCTTTTATTCATGTGATTTCTTCCCATCTTAACTGATGTATCAACCAAAGCCCTTTTGGTAGCAAACAACAAAAATCCAATACTAATTAACTTAAGAAAATAAGGATGTTTATTGCAAACATAGCTGAAAAATCTTAGGGCTTTAGCTTCAGGCAGCGTTGGATCCAGGTATGATAATAGGAGGAATTAGTCTCTCTGCTTCCCTTTGTGTGGGCTTCCGTCTCAGGCAGGCTTTCCACTGTGGTGCCAAAGGCAGCCCTAGCAGTTCCAGGCTGGAACTCCCCAAAAAGAGGGCCTCCGCTGTCCAGGACTTGCCACATTGTCCCAGAGATCTCTCTGCCTGGACTCCCATGGTCAGACCCTGGGGCAGAAAGTTGGCATGCTCTGGATGGCCACATGTCCACCCATGGCACCAATGATCAGGTCAGGCTCACCCCAAAGAACTGATCTGAGTGTGAGGAAGGGGTGGTCCCCAGAGGAGGAGGGGGCCGGCAGAAAGCACAGACATCCATACGGATGGCTCTCCGGTCCACCCAAATCCATGGTATCCAGTGGAAAGAACAGGACTGCAGGCAGGAGGCCTTCCTCCCAGACTCAACTGCCCCTGGCTTCTCCACACCTCAGCTTCTTCAATGGTTAAATTAATCAGATCATCTCGTCTTGCCAACTAGATGGTGTGGCTTCAGTGCAGAGACTGAATCTTGAATTTTTTTCCTCCCTCTTCTCCCTCCCTTCCTCTGCCCTGTTCTTTTGTTCATTCATTCATTCATTGATTCACTCAGCATTGGGTTGTGTGCTGGGCATACAGTGGTCAACAAGCAGAATGGGCCCTGTGTTTGTGGAGCTTACAGTCTAGAACAGAGGCTGGAAAGTGAAGGCCAACAGATAATGTGGCCCTTGGATTTTTTTTTAACCTATAAAATATACTTGACATTTAAAAAATTAATTGCCGGGGCTTCCCTGGTGGCGCAGTGGTTGAGAGTCCGCCTGCCGATGCAGGGGACACGGGTTCGTGCCCCGGTCTGGGAAGATCCCACATGCCACGGAGCGGCTGGGCCCGTGAGCCATGGCCGCTGAGCCTGCGCGTCCGGAGCCTGTGCTCCACAACGGGAGAGGCCACAACAGTAAGAGGCCCGCGTAGCGCAAAAAAAAAAAAAAAAAATTAATTGCCAATTTTTTAATGGGAAATGTTTACATAGGAGTTCATATTCCTAATGTCTTTAAAAAAAACGACAGATGATCAGGCAGCGCTGGGCCCACATTTTTTGTGTCAGGAGTAGGTGGCTCTGAGTAGGGCTGACCCTATTAGCCTGTGTTCACCACAGTCCTCCCCTACCCTCATTACTCACTTGAGTTAGCTGCCTGTCCCCTGAAGACATTTAAGTTTGCAACCCCTAGCCTAGAGGAAGAAAGAAATTACATGAACTTTTAAAAATTGTAGGTGTTACTTCAAATTGTGATGCGTGATATAAAGGAAGACAAGAAGGCTGTGAAAGGGTAAAGAACAAGCAAGATTTAATATAGGTTCCAGCACCAGGGAAGGCCTTTTACATGAGGAACTGATTCAGCTGAGAACTGAGAGATGACTATTCGTAAGCACAGGAGGGAGGGCGTCCAGGCCGAGGCGACCACCCCTGGGAAGATGGATTTGGCAAATCCAGGAAGCTCAGTGGCTGGAACACAGTACACAGATGAAGTAGGCGAGGTGGGCAGAGGCTTAGCGCCTGGGAAGGATTTTATTCCAAGTGAAGCAGGAACTCGCTGGCAGATTTATAAACACAGGGCTATCTGATACAATCTGGGTTTTTTTGAAGATCACTTTGGCTGCTGTGGGGAGATTGGATTGGAGGGAAGCAAGAAGAGAAACGGGAAGATAGGTTGGGAGACTGATAAAGTCTGGAGGAGAGCAATGGTGGAGACCTGGGGGGCAGTGAACAGACAAAAGTAGACATGTTCAAGAACAGTTGTGGAGTTAGGAGTGACCAGTCACAGAGCACCCGGTCAGGTGTTGGTCATGGACACCATCATTGAGATGCTGTAGCACTGAGATGTGCATCACTGAGATGTGCATCACTGAGGTGCTTCATCTTTGAGATGCGCATCATTGAGATGCTGCACCACTGAGATGCTGCATCTTCAAAAAAAAATAGCTTTTTTTTTGGCTGCGCCACATAGCTTGTGGGATCTTAGTTCCCTGACCAGGGTCTGAAACCAGACCCTCAGCAGTGAAAGCATGAAGTCCTAACCACTGGACCCCCAGGGTATTCCCTGAGACAGATGCTGCCACCCACAGTTCTAGGGGCTCTGGGTCTACTTGTTCTTTTATAGTTTGTTTTTTTTTTTTTTTAGATGCTGGGGGTAGGAGTTTATTAATTAATTTATTTATTTTTGCTGTGTTGGGTCTTCGTTTCTGTGCGAGGGCTTTCTCTAGCTGTGGCAAGCGGGGGCCACTCTTCATCGCGGTACGTGGGCCTCTCACTATCGCGGTCTATCTTGTTGCGGAGCACAGGCTCCAGACGCGCAGGCTCAGTAGTTGTGGCTCACAGGCCTAGTTGCTCCGCGGCATATGGGCAGACCAGGGCTCGAACCCGTGTCCCCTGCATTAGCAGGCAGATTCTCAACCACTGCGCCACCAGGGAAGCCCTCTACTTGTTCTTTTAAACCCCCACTCAACCCTCCAAGGAAAGTCCCATCGTTATCCTCTTTCAAGGTATAAATAAATGGAGGCTCAGAGAGGATAAATAACTCACCCAAGGTCCCCCGGTTGGTCGGTGGCAGAGGTGGAATTACACCCAGGCAGCCTGGATCTGGAGTCTAAGCCCCTCACTGCTGAGCTCCACTGCCTGAGCACACATTCCAGAAATCCTGGGGGATTACCTATGACAGACCTCAGCCAACTGGTGAGGGCACCTCTTCTAACTTCTGTCCCTCCTGTGCCAGAAGACTTGTGATAAAATCACACGTAAGTTACCCTGCCTGGCTGACAGCCAAGAAACATGAAGCTGGAGTATTTTTCAGCATGAAAGAGAAAACTAGCCCTGTTCCCAGACAAAACATGGCACCCGGTGGAAGTTAATTTGGTTCAAAGTCATTTTACAGTCCCAGTTACTTTCAGAGGCTCTGTGCCCTCACAATACAGCATAAGTGGTAAGATCACATGTTCTGGGTTCACACCCCACCTCTGCCCCTTGCTGGTCCTCAGACTCTGGGCACTTTTCCTCCTTCATACAATGGGAGTGATACTAAGTCTGGCTTCCTAATGATTGTTGTTGCCTTAAATGAGATCATCTACATTGGGGATCAGCTACCTTTATCTGTAAAGGGCCAGATCATAAATATTTTCAGCTTTCTGGGCCACTCAACACTGCCATTGAAGCATGAAAGCAGCCAAACAATATGTAAACTAATGGGTGTGTCTGTGTTCTAATAAACCTTTATTTACATAAATAGGCAGTGGGCCAGACATGGCCCCCGGGCCATCCTGTGTCAACCCCTGATCTCTATAAAGGGTTTAGCTCACAGGGTGTGGCCCAAGGGAAATGTTCAGTCAGTACAGCTGAAGCCAGGCTGCTACACACACACCTGGAATGTCCACATCACTAAGTAACGACAGCTGGGGTGAAAAGCCCTTTCCCTTCACATATGCCTGTGCCCGAGCAGGCAGTATTTGCTCACTGTCTGGACAAACCTTGCTGAATCTTGTTAGGAAACTTTTCTCCTTGCTCCTTGGCAAATAGCATTATTACTTTTGTTTAAATAGCTGCAGGGAAATAATAACACAGTTGAGCAAACTAGAGGCAGGGAGGTCAGGAGTGTGGAGTATTTTTTTCTCAATTTATTATGCAACATTTAAGACATATGTAAAAGCATAAAGAGTAGCACTACAAATACCCATGAGCTGACCATCCAACATGAAAAATAAAGGGAGGTTACCTCCCTTTCTTGTCAAATACCCACACCCCTGGATTTGCTGTTTATCATTGCTCTGCATTTCTTTATGAAGAATAGAGGTAGGCAATCTTTTTCTGTAAAGAGCCTGATAATAAATATTTTTTGCTTTGCAGGCCATACAGTGTCTATCAGAACTATTCAGGTCTACCCTGTATCTTGAAAGCAGCCACAGATAATACATAAACGAATGGGTGTACAGACATACCTTGTTTTATTGCACTTTGCTTTATTACACTTCACAGATACTGCGTTTTTTACAAATTGAAGGTTTGTGGCAAACCTGCTTCCAGCAAGTCTGTTGGTGCCATTTTTACGACAGCATTTGCTCACTTCGTGTCTCTGTGTCACATTTTGGCAATTTGGCAATATTTTGAACTTTTGCATTATTACTGTATTTGTTATGGTGATCTGTGATCAGTGGTCTTTGGTGTTACTATTGTAATCGTTTAGGGGCTCCATGAAATGTGCCCATATAAGATGGCGAATTTTTTTTTTTTTTGGCGGTACGTGGGCCTCTCACTGTTGCGGCCTCTCCCGTTGCGGAGCACAGCCTCCAGACGTGCAGGCTCAGCGGCCATGGCTCACGGGCCCAGCCGCTCCACGGCATGCGGGATCTTCCCGGACCGGGGCACGAACCCGCGTCCCCTGCATCGGCAGGCAGACTCTCAACCACTGTGCCACCAGGGAAGCCCAAGATGGCGAATTTAATCAATAAATGTTGTGTGTTCTGACTGCCCCACCAACCAGCCGTTTCCCCCATCCCTCTCCCTCTCCTCGGGCCTCCCTATTCCCTGACATACAACAATATGAAATTAGGCCAATTAATAACCCTACAATGGCCTCAAAGTATTCAAGTGAAAAAAATAGTCGTGCATATCTCACTTTAAATTAAGAAAAAACTAAAAATGATTAAGCTTAGTGAGGAACGCATGTCAAAAGCCGAGACAGGCTGAAAGCTAGGCCTCTGGCAGCAAACAGTTAGCCAACTTGTGAATACAAAGGAAAAAGTTTTGAAGGACGTTAAAAAGTGCTACTGCAGGGGCTTCCCTGGTGGCGCAGCGGTTGAGAGTCTGCCTGCCGATGCAGGGGACACAAGTTCGTGCCCCGGTCCGGGAGGATCCCACATGCCTCAGAGCGGCTGAGCCTGTGAGCCATGGCCGTTGAGCCTGCACATCCGGAGCCTGTGCTTTGCAATGGGAGAGGCCACAACAGTGAGAGGCCCGCGTACCGCAAAAAAAAAAAAAAAAAAGTGCTACTGCAGTGAACACATGAATGGTAAGAAAGTGAAACAGCCTTATTGCTGATAAGGAGGAAGTTTTAGTGGTCTGAGTAGAAGATCAAACCAGCCACAACATTCCCTTAAGCCAAAGACTAATCCAGCACAAGGCCCTAACTCTCGTCAATTCTATGAAGGCTGAGAGAGGTGAGGAAGCTGTAGAAGAAAAGTTTAAAGCTAGCAGAGGTGGGTTCATGAGGTTTAAGGAAAGAAGCCAGCTTCATAACGTAAACGTTCAAGGTGAGGCAGCAAGTGCTGATGTAGAAGCCGCAGCAAGTTACCCAGAAGATCTAGCTAAAATAATTCATAAAGGTGGCTACACTAGACAACAGACTATCAATGTAGATGGAGCCTTCGATTAGAAAATGCCATTTAGCAGAAAGTTTTCTATGGCTGATGACAGAAGGAGGAAGTCAGAGAGATGGAAGTCATGAAAAGGACTTGATGGATTATTACTCATTGGAAGATGGAGGGGGTGAGAAGGAATGCAGGTGGAACCCAGGAGCCAAAAATGGTCCCCAGCTGACAGCCAGCAAGGATGAAGGGATTTCAAATCTGCAGATACAGGAACTGGATTTTTCCAAGAATCTGAATGAGCCTGGAAATGGATGCTTCCCCAGAGCTCCCACATAAGAGCCCAGTTTGGCCAAAACTTTGATTTCAGCCTTGTGAGACGCTAAGCATGGAACCCAGTTGAGCCCACCCAGACTTCTGACCTATAGAATTGTGAGTGAATAAATGAGTTTTGTTTTAAGCCACTAAGTTTGTGGCCGTTTGTTCTGCAACTGTGGAATATGAATTCCAGACACATTCAGAACAGTCTGGAGGGAAATGTGGAAGGCACACACCTATCCTTGTAGAAATATTTTAATGTTCAAAAGATGCTATGTATCGGGTTTAAGAACCCATTCCCGGGCTTCCCTGGTGGCACAGTGGTTGGGAGTCCGCCTGCCGCTGCAGGGGACACGGGTTCGTGCCCCGGTCCGGGAAGATCCCACATGCTGCAGAGTGGCTGGGCCCGTGAGCCATGGCCGCTGAGCCTGCGCGTCCAGAGCCTGTGCTCCGTGACAGGAGAGGTCACAACAGTGAGAGGCCCGCATACCGCAAAAAAAAAACAAAACCCATTCCCTTTTCCATATGATCACATTTACTACTACTCTTTCCTAACTTCCAACCCTCTTTTGGATTCTATTAAGAACTCCTCTCCTACTGAGCTCTGTCTCCTGGCCTGCTCCACCAATCTCAATTTCCATCAACCCTCTGGTGAGATTTGTAGCTCACTAGGATCTGGTCCCATCCTTTCTCCTCCCTTTTTTGGCCCTACCCATCCATCTGTCTCTCTTGTTTATTTTTTTGTTTTGTTGTGTTTTTTTCTGTGCCATAGCTCTGTTGAATAAAAGGGAATGCTAAGTTAATTTTGTTCCTTTTCCATAAGTTTCATTCCTTTTAGAAATAATTAATCTTGTACTCTGACAGTATATACACAACAACTGTGGATATTTAAAGAAAAATGCAATGGAGCCTGGTATGTACTACTTTTACATACAAGGAGGAACTTTTTAGTTTAAAGTAAATGTCTCAGTGATAGATATGTACAGTTAAATGTCTCAGTGATAGATATGTACAGTTAAGATACTCAATAAGAGGGCCTCCCTGGTGGCGCAGTGGTTGAGAGTCCGCCTGCTGATGCAGGGGATACGGGTTCGTGCCCCGGTCTGGGAGGATCTCATGTGCCGCGGGGCGGCTGGGCCCATGGGCCGTGGCCGCTGGGCCTGCGCGTCCGGAGCCTGTGCTCCGCAACGGAAGAGGCCACAGGAGTGAGAGGCCCGCATACCGCAAAAAGAAAAAAAAAAAAAAAGATACTCAATAAGAAAATATTCCAAGTACTTCAAAATTTTCAAATAGGTATTTAAGATGCTCCATGAAACACACATCCTTATCATTCTTTATGTCTGTGCTATTTATTTCCATTGTTTTTTTTTAATTGACGCAGATATTATACTTTGAAAATGTTTCTGAGTAGGAAAGAAATTGTAATTAAAATAAAACAAAGGAAACACTAATTTACCACATACCTGGGGGGAAAAAATGCCATTTAGAACTTTCATAGCTAGAGAGGAGAAGTCAATGCCTGGCTTTAAATCTTCAAAGGACAGTCTGACTCTCTTGTTAGGGGCTAATGCAGCTGGTGACTTTAAGTTGAAGCCAATGTTCATTTACTATCCTGAAAAGCCTAGGGCCCTTAAGAATTATGCTAACTCTACTCTGCCTGTGCTCTATAAATGGAACAACAAAGCCTGAATGAGAACACATCCATTTACAGCATGGTTTACTGAATATTTTAAGCCCACTGTTGAGACCTAGCTCTCAGAAAAAAAGATTCCTTTCAAGATATTACTGCTCATTGGTCATGCACCTGGTCACCCCAGAGCTAAGATGGAGATGTACAATGAGACGAATGTTGTTTTTATGCCTGCTAACACAGCGTCCACTCTGCAGCCCATGGATCAGGAGTAATTTCAACTCTCAAATCTTATTATTCAGGAACACATTTTGTAAGGCTGTTGGTGGTTTAGATAGTGATTCCTCTGATGGATCTGGGCAAAGTGAATTGAAAACCTTCAGGAAAGCATTCACCAGTCTAGATGATGATTCATGGGAAGAGGTCAAAATGTCAACATTAATAGCAGTTTGGAAGAAGTTGATTCCAACACTAATGGATGATTTTGAGAAGTTCAAGACTTCAGTGAAGGAAATGAAGTAACTGCAGATGTGGCAGAAATAGCAAGAGAACCAGAATTCGAAGTGGAGTCCTTGAAGACGGGACTAAATTTCTGTAAACTCATGATAAAACTGGATGAGGAGTTGCTTCTTATGGATGAGCAAATAAAGTGGTTTCTTGAGATGGAATCTACTCCTGGTGAAGATGCTGTGAAGATTATAGAAATGACAACAAAGGATTTAGAATATTACACAAATTCAGTTGCTAATTTACAGTATAGTGTAAACATAACTGTTACATGCACTAGGAAACCAGAAAATCCATGTGACTTGCTTCATTGCAATATTCAATTTATTGTGGTGGTCTGGAACTGAACCCATAATATCTCTGAGGCATGCCTGTATCTGTGTTTCAATAAAACTTTATCTACAAAAACAGGTAGCAGATCACCTTCAGCCCATGGGCCAGAGTTAGGAGACCCCAGGTGTAGAGTATTATTTTGCATGTTTGTGAAATGAATGAATGAATGAATGCCCAGTGCATCTCTGTGGCTGACAACCTCTTTGAAAATGCACATGCTCCCTTCTGTACTCCCATGAGCTGAAGACAGTGGAACTTGTAGGTAGTTCTTGAGCATCTTTGGAGGCCTTGTTCTCTTTGCTATAAAGATATTCATAAGAAATGCTTAGAGGGCAGGAGAGCTGATGCCACCAGCCTGTCCTCAGACCAGACCATCACCAGATTTCCTTTGAACTGAATCTCTTAGAGCAGTGCTTCTCACCTGGAGGTAAAAGACCAGTTTTTGGCTTTTTGCTTTTTAATTTCTAATTCATCATGGACTGACTCTTTGGTAAAATGCAACAAAAATAATTACTAGAAAAATGAAATCTTTTAAAAACTCATACAAAATAGAAGCCTAGAGATATGACCTTAGATGCCATAGCAATTTCAAGCTGCTATGAAAGTTTCTAAATACGTACTTCTCAATTTCTGTGCTTTCTTATCATGAGCTGGTGACTGGTTCATGGACCAAATATGGGCAACCCTGATTTACAGAACTAAGCCTTTGTGTGCCTCCACCATATTCGCTCCCCTTTCTCATGGGTTAGAATTTTATGATCCATCCACTTCAGCAAACAGAAGGAGAGATGAAATTTTTTCATTTGTTTTCTTCCATATTCATTCATTCGACAGATATTTATTGAGCACCTGCTGTGCGCCTGGCACTGAGCCAGGTGTGGGGATGCCACAGTGGACAAGCCAAGCCCAGCCCCTACTCTCCTGGAGCTCTCAGCCTAAGGAAAGAACAGATGTTAAGCCCATGAACTGTGATGAGAGCCATAGAACAAACTGGGTGCTCTGGAGGGAGTAATCAGGGGGCTGACTCAGATCATGGAAGGCCTTTCTGGGGGAGCAACATTTAAGCTGAGAAATCAAGGATGAGAAGGCATTAGCCCGATAAAGAAGGGGGTGGAGGGAAGTGCATTCCAGGGCAGAGAGAACAGCATGTGCAAAGGCCCTGAGTCTAAAGACATATTCTTGCAGTTTTGTCTGTGTCTAGTTAAAAATGAAAAATGTATGTACCCTCTGACTTAGCAATTCCTCTTCTTGTATCCATCCTAGACAAACATTCTAATGTCCATTCTATCTTGGATTGTGATAGAAAAAAAAAATTGGAATCGACCTAGAATCCATCATCAGGAGACTGGCTGAATGAGCAGTGATATTCCTTACTTTGAATTTCCATTCAGACACTAAAATGAGTGAAGTGACTGAGAACATAGCTTGAGCAGAGTGAGGAGGGAGCCTGGAGAAGGCAGAGGTCAGAGGGGTGAGCAGAGCCCACGTAGGAACACGTCACCCAGGGAGTTTAGATTTGACTCTAGTTGCACCAGGAGACACACTGTACTGAATACACCGTTAACCATCCCTGGCAGATGAAGCAAAAGAAGGTGCCGTATAAATACAGCTTGTTGCTCTCGTCACTATCATCACTGAAGTTGAGCACCATCTAGTGCAGAAAATCCTTTCACGCCCATTACTGAGAGGTATCAAGAGAAGGAAAAGAAAACCTAGACTTCAGAGTCACCTGCTGATTACAAGACGCTGATCGAGTGGCCTGGCTTTCTGAACCTCAGTCTCCACGTCTTTAAAATAGGGCAAGTAATATTGCCTGTTTCAGGGGATTGTTGTGAAGATGAAAGAGGTGTGTGTTTCTAAGTAGCTCATCCACAGCTTTCTATGTTCATTCTTTCCCCTTCTTTTCATCTCCCAACAATCCTGCCAGTGGGGATCAGCATCTTATTTCATAAGGGAGGGGACTTCCAGGCTGGGGTTGGAGCAGAAACTGTCCAGGTCACCAAGTAATGAAGCAAACCATCCTGGACTCCAGCGCAGACCACTTGACTCAAAATCCATCATTTTGACCTCGCTAAGCATTCTCTTTATTTATGGGGGTGAATGGGTGAGAAGGAGGGAAACCATAGCTACAAAACCATCCCCAGAACTAGCAGAGTTCTTTTTAAAAAATGAAAATTTAGGGCTTCCCTGGTGGCGCAGTGGTTGAGAGTCTGCCTGCCGATGCAGGGGACACAGGTTCGTGCTCCGGTCCGGGAAGATCCCACATGCCGCGGAGCGGCTGGGCCCGTGAGCCATGGCCGCTGGGCCTGCGCGTCCGGAGCCTGTGCTCTGCGACAGGAGAGGCCACACAGTGAGAGGCCCGCGTACCGAAAAAAGAAAAAAAAAAAAAAAGCAAATTTAAATAGTACTGAAATACTATTGTACACCTATAAGACAGAGGTAAGCAAAGTTGATTATATTTTCAATAAAAATACAATGGATGGGCTACTGGCTGATCAGCCTCCTCCCTCAATACAATTCCTTCTCCAGCAATTCCTTCTCATGGAATTGGTGCCTGTGCCTTGGGGAAGCATGTCAGAGTTTGGCTGAAACAGAAGGCAGATTTGTAACTGTGGCCTTTGGATAAGCAGGTCCACCCATGAGAAGAGTGGAGAATGTGTCTTAGGGTGAAGTGGCATTATCTTTACAGAGGAGAGATGGTTCCTGCAATACCTTCACCCCAAATCCTGATGTACTTTAAAGCCATACATGGAGCTAGTCCTTGGAGTGTTGTAAACTCACTACCCTCAGAGCCAGGCAGGAAGCCTGAAGCTGACTGCATGTGCAAAATATGAGATGCTCTTAGCCTGCCTTTCCCTTTCTCACTTTTGAACGTGTCCTAGGATGTAAAACAAACAAGCAAAAAACACCAAAAAAACTGCAATGAAAAAGTAGTACCTTAAAACAAGCCTCCATGTCTCAGAGACAATATGGGCTCCGTGGTGACCTGGGAAACACACAAATCGGGAGCTACGGGGGCAGCCTGTCATCACACGGGAACACAGGGATGAGGTTTCTAGGTCATCCTATTGCTCAAGAGAAGCCGTAAGTCTAGATTTTTTGGAGAAATCTCCTGATTTTTAAACACAAACAACCACTCTCAGATTTTCCTTTAAAATACACAGGCCAAGCAAGACACGTGTGTAGGCTAACTTCAGCTCACAAACCACCAGTTTGCAACCAGTCTGGAAGCTGATAAAACCACGTGCTGTCTTGACGCAGTAGCTCTTCTGCGGATGACAAGGAAGCATCCTAATTATGTGTGCCTGGTGCTTCTCTCTCCTCCTTCCAAGGCATCAAGACAGAAGACAGCTTGAACCATTCCCCTGGCCAGAGTGGATTCCTCAGCTATGGCTCCAGCTTCAGCACCGCCCCCACTGGACAGAGCCCGTACACCTACCAGATGCACGGTGAGTGTGGCGCTGCGGCCCCTCCCTGCCGTCTCTAAGGCGCTGCCTGAGCTGGGTGTCCAGTCGTTCATTCGTTTATTTAGCAGTTTTATTGAGAACCTACTGTGTGCCAGGATCTATCTCAAGTACTAGAGTTGCAGTGGTGGACAGAGGAGATACGACTTCTGCCCTGATGGCAATTACAGGGCAGGAGGGAGAGACTGACAGACAACAAGGCAGCAAATAGATGGCTAATTTCAGAAGGGATTGAATGCAATGAAGCAAATAAAAGTGGTGTTCGGATAGAGAGTGACGAGTAGTTGAGGGGTCAGGAGAGGTGGGAGAGGTAACTTTAGATAGAGTCATCGGGGAAGGCTCTTTGAAGACGTGACATTGGACAGAGACCCAAAGTATGAGGCAGAACCGGCCATGTGCAGACCTATGGGAAGAGCATTCCAGTCAGAGGGAACAGCCCTTGCAAAAGCTGTATGGAGGGAAGTGTCTTAATGTGTTCGAGGCACAGAATAGGAGCCAGTGGGGCGGAAGCAGGGTCAGGGGGATGTGAGAGGTGAGAGGCTTGGGGAGAGAGCAGGGCCGAATCATGCAGGGCCTTGAGGGCTGAGGGAAGGTGTTGGCTTTGATTTTAACTGTGATAGGACAGGCAAGTCCATGGTAGGCTCGGAGAAATGCCTGGTGTTGGGAATACTGGACAGTAGGTAAAGGAGCTGTTATTCCAGGCAGGAAGTTCTGGGCTCTGCATCCCCATTGGGTAGCCTTAGAAAGGGAAGAAACTCCAGTGTGTGACTCCCACCCCACATACCCTAAGAAACCGGCCTGCTGGATTCTCCTGTGCCCACCTGCACTCTGTTACCATCCAAAGGCCCCTTCTCTTCTCTGGTGCCCCATGGGGAGCATGTTGGAGCTGATGCATGGCGCAGAGGGCTGGTGGCAGTAATTTGGGGAATCCTCACCCTGGTATTTTTTTCTTCATGAAAGCTGGTAAAAATGACCACCAACAGTCTGAAAAGTAATATGCAAAGCTGAAAGAGCAATGACAAGGTGGTGGGCTAAGGCATGATGCTACTTTTCTTTAAAAAAAAAAAGTTGCAGGTATTGCCGCTTCGTCTTTTTAATTAAGGAAACAATTTAAATGGATGTCAAGGGCAGCCTTTCAGGAAAAAGCGTTGTGAAGAGACAGCAAGTGATCTTAGGGGTACGTAAAAGAAAGGGGGTGATGAGCATTAATGCCCAGACCTTGGAATAGCTTCCATGTAAAGATCTGCAACAGAGTTTGTTGATGACACCATCAGCTAACATTGACCAAGTACTCACCACGTGCCACAAGAGGTGGCTAATCCTCTCATACAACCTTCATGACACTCCAAAGTGTTGGTTCTGGCGTAATTCCCATTTTATAGGAGGAGAAACTGCGTCATAGAGAGAATGCCTGACCTGCCCAGCGTCAGGGCAAGGAGCTTAGATTTTATTGCAAGTGCAGTGGGAAACAGGTTGCATCCAGTCTCTTGGGGGTCTGGTGAATTCCCAAAGCTAGTCCTCACTCAAAGCCATCTCTGTCTCCCTGGGCGGTCTTTCTGAGTCCCACTGAAGGGAATAAGCTGCTGTGACCCCTCCTCAAATGGGGAGTGAATTATGGCACAATCCTGATCATAAAGGCTTGTGAAGACAGTGAACTTGAACTTGCATTTGGGTCAATCTCAACCAGTTTTTTTCAGCTCTTTTTATAGAAATGGAACTGACTGCCTCAGGGCTTCTAAGGAGATAGACAATGATCAATTAAGTAAATCGATTGTTACAGATTGTGCTAAATCGTGTGAAGGGCCAAAACAGGGTGGTGTGATGGGCCATGATGAAAGGAGTGGTGATGGATGCCACCCAGGTGGTTAGGGAGACCTGAGTGAGGGAAAGGAGCCAGGCTGTGAGTAGCTGGAGCCTGGACAGCCCAGGCAGAGGGACCAGCAAGGGCAAATGCCCGGAGGCAGGAAAAGGCTCGCAGTGTTGAAAGAGTCCAAAGGAGACTCATGAATCTGGGTGTAGTGAGTAGGGGAGATGAGACTGGAAAGTAAAGCAGGAGGCCTCCCTGGACTGGGTCATAGAGAATATGTTATTTCTCCTCTGGTCCTTACAGCAGCCATAGGAGGTGGGCCGCATCAGCTCCGCTTTACACCATGATGAAGGTGAGGCTCAGAGAGGGGAAGTGACTTACCCAAGGATCCCAGGGCCAGTAAGTGTTGAGAGCTGGGATTCAGAGTAGAATTCCAGAGCCTATGCTGTTTCCTCCAAGTGCTATTTCCTGTACTCCTTCAGGACTCCAGATACCGCCCTAGCTCTGCGTATACACCATTCCCCTTGATCTTCCCAGTAGCCCTGTGACGTAGGTTCTGTAATTATCCCCATCTTACAGGTGGAAAAACTGAGGCACAACGTGGTGAAGTAGCTTGCCCAAGGTCACATGTCTGTGGCAATGGGATTTGAAGCCAGGTGGTTCCACTCCAGAGCCCAGGCACGTAACCCCAACACCACCCTGCCCTCCACACTCTCATAGATCCATCTAGAAGATGATCCTCCGTGGATGAGCCCTGGCCTAGACCCCATGACCCACCTCCATCCCCATCAGCCCCTCACAAATGGAAAAACATCTGCTGCTCTGTTCCCACCCTACCACGGGAATAGTCCAGGTTATTTTCTTATCGTCTTCATGGCCCAGATGCCAGCTGGACTTTGTCCCAATTAACTGCCTTCAGTCTAATGCTAATGGCCATAAACTGCTCTTGAGACAGCCCAGGCGTTTTGCAAGCCTGACATATTCCTCCTTAAGTATCTTTTTTTCAAACACAAACACATAGAAGGCCCATGTGCTTCCTATTAACTTTTTTTTTCAAGTTGTTCCAGAGGAGAAATAAACTCTCCAACTACTATGTGTGCATTTCAGAATGGAAGACATTGGTTGAGCTTACATTTTTGGACAAAGAAGGGAATGAAGAAGGAGATTGAGACTGAGTTTTAGGCCTGAAAGTACCGACTTGGCGTAAAACTGGTCCATGTTCAGAAGCCGAGCTGAGTCCTTTTCCTTTCTAAGAATTAAAATCATCATTTTATAGAAGCAAAAAGAACCTGAGTAGAGAGAGACCACTCCATTGTTTACAGATGCGTAAACTGAGGCACCACAGCAGAGTGGCTTGTGTAGGGTCCCAGATCAAGCATTAAGTAAGCTGGGATACCTCTCCCTAGGTCCTCTACCTGATCTCAGAAACTTCCAAACATTTCAGCAGAGCCATCTTGCCCTCTCCTCCTGCCACAAGGCCCTGGTTGGAGATCTGTATCTGCTTAGATAGCATTGCCCCCCACCTAATGTGCAGGAAACGTAGAAGAGAGACGTTCATGGCACTCCTTTAGCTTTTTCATGGTTGTTTATTTTCTTTTTTTAAGTTCACCCGGAGTTTTTGTATCTGAAATATATTTCTTATGGGTTGATTTTTTTTGTTGTTCCATTTTGGCTTCTCCTGCTAAAACACTGCTGTTCACGGAAGTGACCACAAAGATTAAAAAGAGAAGAAAAGAACATCTTGAGAGTGTGGTGTAACAACTTGCTGGTGCCCCAGAGGGGTTAAGAGCCCTGGACCCGGTTGCACTTAGGCTGTGTCCCAGGCATGACCTGGGTGAGGCGCTTGGCTTCTCCGGGCCTCGCTCTCCTCACCTGTGGAACTAGCATCATAGCAAGAGAGATGACCCCATGGGGCTGTTGGAGGACTAGATGGAATGGCCATGGGCACATCAGATGAGGTCCATCAAGGCTGGGTGTACTTTTTATTATTTCTTTCATTGCTTCTGTAACATGAGAGTTAAAAGCAGTAACTCTGAAGTCAGGCTGAGTTCACTTCCCAGTTGTGCAATCCATGTACCAGCTTGTGCCTTTGAGCTGAGTTACTTCCTAGTACCTCGGTTTCTTCCCCTGTAAAATGGGGATACGAGTAGTACCTACGTGTGGGGTGCCGTGATAATTAAATGAGTTAATGTGTGTGAAATATTTCGAACAGCACTGGCACAAACTACGTGCTCTACAAATGTAAAATGTTATTTTTATCCTAGTTTCAGATTTGAGAGTCTTACGTTTTTCCCAAATTCGCTTCTCTTTCCTGAACTCTTAGTTTCAGGAAATAGTTTTGGTAAGAGGAAAGAGGAATACCAATTTGAGGCTGTTGAGCCACCCACATCAGCATCAACTCCCCTTCTGGTGAAATCTGCATTAAAGGGGGGCCTTAAAAACAGTGGAAGCGCCTTTTTCTATGGAAGTTACTTTTGTAGTTACCAAAGGCAGGGGTTGTTGATACTGACCTCGGAACCCAATGTGAGCCATTCAGGAGCAACATGGAAATGTGAGATTCGAGGATGTGTAGGAAAACCAAAAGTCCAGTGGAAGGGTCTAAGCTAATGGTCTCAGCCCAAGACCTCTGAGGTCAGTTTGTGCTGGACTTGTGAAATCTAGCACCATTTCTGGTACCAGCAAGCTGTGCGACTTTGGACAAGTCACTGAACTTTCACGATCTGTGTTTCACAGCTCTAGCGCTCACAAATACTCACTGAAAAATAAAGAGGTTGGGGAAGGTCATTGTCAAACACATCAAACACATTTGGTAAATAGTGTGTAGCATGAAGTTAGATGTCTTCACTCCAGGACTTTTCAGAGCCTTTGCAGACTGATGCACCTTGTGACTCTCCAAGAGAATTCAGTAGTCAGTTTTCCCAGGTAGACTTGAACAGGGACCCTCTGCCCAAACTAATGTTCTCTGCTCACTGGGAAGCCCTGGATGTAATGACCATGAGGCCCATTCCTGTGTTAAAATTCTTTGATTCTGTAATTTTTTTAATGATGAACGTGCGTGTATTCCTTTTTTTCCCCTGTATTTTAGTTCATTTATTTTTTGATGAAATTAATTCACATACCATAAAATTCATCCTTTTAAAGTGTAAAATTCAGTGATTTTACTGTATTCACAAAGTTGTGTAACCATCACCACTATCTTAATCCCACAACATTTTCATCACCCCCAAAAGAAACTCCATGCCCATTAGCCATCATTCCTTAATTCCCTTCCTGCCAATGTATTTTTGAGCAGGTTATGCATTTATCTACTTTAAACACCTACAGAAATCTCTATGCCGCCCTCATCCAATAGCCATTCAGCTTCTAAATCCCCAATACTTAACCACTTGTACTAGGTTCTCGCGAACCCATCCAGAATTTCCTTCTGCAAATATAAGCAATCATGAACACAATCTATTATATTGCATAGTTCTGTGACAAGAACTAACTCATGTGATTCATAAACAAGGAAATGATGTCAGTATAACTCCAAAGGTGTCTTGGTGCATTTGTTTTAAGATTTTCTCCTTATCACTGGTTTTAAGCAATTTAATTCGTGATTCTAGTGCTTTGTGTTCATTGAGCTTCTTAGATCTGTGAGTTTATAGTTTTTATCAAATTTGGAAAAATTTTGACCATTATTCAAATATTCCCCCCCCATGTCTTCAAGTTCACTAATCTTTTCTTCTGCAGTATCTAATCTGCTTGTTAATTACTCTCCAGTCATTTTTTTTTTCATCTTATACATAGTTTTCAGCTCTAGAAGTTTGATTTGGGTCTTTTTTTTTTTTTAACCTTCCATGTCTCTACTTAACACGTCCAATATCTCCTCTGGCTCCTTGAACAGACAGAATACAGTACTGTTTTAATGTGCTTATCTACTAATTCTGTCATCTGTGTCATTTTAAGGTTTTCATTGATTTTTCTCCTCATTATAAGTTATATTTTCCTGCTTCTTTGCATGTTTGATAAGTTTTGATTAGATGTCAGACCTGTGAATTTTTCCTTGTTGGGTGCTGGATATCTTTGTATTCCTGTGAATATTCTTGAGCTTTGCTCTGAGATGCAGTTGTTACATAGAAGTAGATTGGGTCTTTCAAGGCTTACTTTAAGATTCGTTCAGGGGAAGCAGAACAGCATCTGGTCTAGAGCTGTCTCTACCTAGCAGATTTTCCCAGCACTGAGGCAAACCTTTCTGAGTATTCCTCCCAATGCCCCATGAATTATGAGGTTCTCCAGTCAGGCTGGTGGGAACAGAAACTATTCCCAATTCTGTTATGAGCTCTGAGGATTGTTCCTTCTAATCTTATCAAGTGGTTCTCTCCTGGCCTTGACTAATTTCTTCACAGGCATGTGCTAGTCAGTTTTCAAGTGAACTGTCACAGGGAACGCTCTGCAAATCTTCAGCGCACCTTCTCTGTGCAGCCCTCTCTTTTCTGGTACCCTGCTCTGCGAATTCTAACCACCTTGGCCTCTCTGGACTTGCAGCTCCATCTCCTCAATTCAGAGAGATCAGTGGGTACCACCTGGGTCCTCCTCCTTGGAAGCTCTCCACACTGGGACGGTCTTACAGTCACCACTTGTTTCCTCTCTCTCAAGGATCATTGTCTTTCATATCCGATGCCCAGTGTCTTGGCAATCTAGTTTTTAAACTATTTCCTATTGGAAGGTAAATCCAGTCCCTGGGACTCAGTCTTGGCCAGAACTGGAGGTACTGCTGCATTGATTCATTGGCATTTTTTCCCAGCACATATGGTAACAGCAGCTGAATGCAAAATACATAGCACAGGTAAAGGCAACAAGCTTTGTAGTAATACAGTTCAGTCTCTGGTGACCCGTATTTTTCCTCTGACCTCAATTTGGCCATGTGCTCTGTTTTTGAAGAACTTATGTTGCAGCTTCCCCCAGTCTTTGTGCATTTTGCCCTTGTTTCCATAGTTCAACACCTCTGTCGTCTGTACACCCCCTTCCATCAAGATACGTTCACCTCCTTTTTAAGGGGAAGTCCTGTATTTAATGTGGCACTTCTCTGTATAGTACTTATTTACTTATTTATTTTTTCACTGTGCTATTATTTTTATTGGGATTATTACTGCTTTTGTTAATGCTGTGGTTACTAAGTTGCATTGCTTTTGAGCAATCTGCCTCAACCCTGTTTTTTCCCATAGGCCCCATTATTTTAGTGCACAATTTTGCACAATGTATGGCCTCTCAGATTATAGCAAAAACACTTATATATATTTTTGTTTTCATAGATAACATACTATACACACTGTCTGCACTTCGCTTTCTTCAGTCAGCTACATACCTTGGGGAACTTTCTAAGTCAGTCTATAGAAAATGATTCCTCATTCTTTCCACAGATGCCTATTATTCCATTGAATGATGTGCTGTAAATGATTTAACCACTTCCTTATTGGGTGTTTCCAGTCTTTTGCAATTACCACCAATATGGCTATGAATATCCCTATATGTATATCATTTTGGTTTTCTGCAAGTATATCTGATGGGCAAGTTCCCAAAAGTGGAATTCAGGGTCAAGGGGAAAGTCCCTATTTAAATTTGGTAGTTTTCTCCAAGTTACCCTCCATAGGTATCCTATCAATTTAAACTCCTACCAGCAGTGTCTGAGAGTGCATGTTTTGCCAACCCAGTGTAATCTAACATTGGAGTTTTTGCCAATCTGATGCACAAGAAAAACAGTATCTCAGTGTGCTACTAATTTCTAGGTGTGTCGTACAAGGTTGAGCATCTTTTCAGATCTTTGACCACTTTATGTTTCCTTTTCTGTGAACTAGGAGATTAGACTTGAAAAACTGTACCAAAGAAGAGTGGTAAGGTACTAAGCATACCAATGAAACGTAAAGCTTGAAACATAAAGCTTCAATAATCAAAATAGTGTGGTTCAGGTATTTGAATAGACTGATTGACTAGTAGAGGAGAACGTACAGTCCAGAATGAGGCAAAACATGTCAGAAGTTCAGCACATGGGGCAGATGGCACCTTAAGTCAGTGGTAAAAGACAGAGTATTCAGTGAATGGTACTGGAACAACTGGTTAGCCATCGGGGGGAAAAAGATCCATTCCTATTACTATAGACCAGAAAAAAATCCAAATGGATCAACAGTTTAAACATCAAAAGTAAAACTATAAAAGTACTAGAACAAGAATGAACAGAATTTTTATAACCTTGAAGTGGAAAAGCCTTTTGTAACCATGACTCAGACATCCAGACGTCATCGATGAAAAGACTGACAAGTTTGACTGGGTGTTTGTTTTGTTTTTGTCTTTGTTTTGGTGTGGCAGAGAACACCAGAAGAAACGTCAGAGCAACAAAAACAAACAAACAAAACAGAAATCAAATGGCACCCTGAATGAAATGTGTACTGTCTCAAGTCAGAAACAAATTGTTACTCTTTTTCAAGCGATTCTACAGTTCTGTGAATTAAACTCCTCCCCGATGTGATTCTTGTAAATAAAAGAGAAGTGAGCTAGGCGTACTGTTACAGGGAGTGGTAAGGGCTGTGGCAGTCGGAGGGTACACACCCATCAGACTTGGTGGGGGGTTGGGGGGGTGTTATTTCAGCTTTAGCTCATTGCTACTACACTAGAATGGGACCCCAGAGAGGCCAGATCTTTCTGTTTTTCAAGATAATCCTCAAAACTATATTTTAATGTAAAAATCTCATTCTTTTTCAATACTGGCAATGGATTTAAACACTCTCTTTAAAATCCCTTATGAAGCAGACAGACATGTATCAGGCTGCTCTTTATGCCTCTCTTTTGTAATCTGGTTCCATATTTCCTTAATTGAACCACAGATTATGAGACCAGGAATGGAAGGAGAAAATTCCAAGCCAAGTGATGACCTGGGGAGCTGGAAAGATCACTCCTCTTGGTCCCCACCTCTGATTTATTTCACCAGTGAGCCACACCCCAGAAGATTTGAATGGTGGGTGTGGTTATAGCTGAGTTGGAACCCAGTGGCCTCCTGTGAAGTCAGGTATTTCCCTGTTTCTTCTGGGCAGCAGCAACTTTCAGGCTGTCCTGGCTCAGCTAGTTTTGAGCAGGCTAAGTCTGCCTGGTCTCACTGTGTGGGTCAAGACAGGAGCCAGGCTTGGCATCCCTCGGGTGCCTGGCCTGAGGTCAGGTTTCCTGGTGTGAATCAGCAACTCTTCTGCACACAATGACGTGGGTGAGGTTTTCCAATACCTGTTAGCGATCCTGTGCCATGCAGTGCCTCCGCCCTGCTGGTTACCTTCTCGCCACCTTCAACGTGTGTTGGTGGGCTTGCTGCCTCCCACTTGAGCTGAAGTCTGCTGGATTTAGGACATATCGAGGTTAAATGGATGGTCTTTTCCTCTGGTCATAGAACAAGTATGATTTGGTCACCCACATCTCCGAAAACCGCTGGAGGTGACTGATGAAAACAGCTGGAGAGATTCAGAGTTAGTTTGGGGATCAGGAAGGATTTTTATAAACAGTTCACTAAGGCAGCGCTGGCCTACAGACCTTTCTGTGATGATGGAAACGTTCTTTATCTGTGTTGTCCAATATGGTAGCTGCTAGCCACATGTGGCTATTGAGCATTGAAATGTGGCTGATGCAACTGAGGAACTGAAGTTTCCATTTTGTTTGATTTTTAATTAATTATAGTGTAAACATAAATATGGCTGGTGGCTGCCATATTGGACAGTGCAATTCTAAGGGGTGATTAAAAACTAACTCGTAACCTGGTTACTGCTGGAGTTGGATGAGGGTAACTAGTAGGGGGGAGGGGAGGGAGGGGAGGGGGAGGGGAGGGGAGAGGGGGGAGGGGAGGGGAGGGGAGGGGAGGGGAGGGCTGCTCAGGAAGGCCCTGTGGGACCACTGAGAGAACTTTGGCTTCTGCTCTGAGTACCGATGCTGAAAACTCAGCCTCTGTGCACTGGCACCGAATCGAATCTCTGAGACAAAGTTCGGGTGAGGTAGAAAAGAATAGCTTTTTTGCTTTGCCAGGCAAAGGGGAACACAGCAGGCTCCTGCCCTCAAGAACTGTGTGTCCCAACCCGGGAGGATTTGGTGAGGAGTTTTATAGCAATGGTTTAAGGGTGGGGATGCTGATAAGATTAGGGTGTGTGCAGGGCCTGCACTCCTTTAATCTGGTCTCATGAGCTCCTCTGGTTCCTTTTCATCTGGCCTCGGGTGGTCTTCTCTGGAATGAAGAGCACTGACATCTTCCATTTATTGGGGCTTTAGTTCTATAAAGAGCTCAAAAGATACTGTTATGTGTGTCCCTTGAGGTGGGACCAGGACCCTGCCCCAAGGCTGCACTGTCGTTTCTGGGCTGCCCCTCCCTTGTCTCTGCATCCCCTCCCTTCCCTGATTAGCAACTGTTTGAATCTGCCCTTTGGGACTCAGGGAAGGTCTGTCCCCTACAAACAAGGAACGGGGGACACAGAAAGGCTTTTGTGCCCAGGAGCCCCACGGGGTCCTGCTCGGTTTCACTGTCAGATATGGGGAGCATGGAGGGTTTTGAGGAGGGGAGTGACGAGATACATCTTGGTTTTAACGAGCTCCCTCCGGCCACCACGTAGACAGTAGACTGCAAGGGCAAGAAAAGCAGGGGACCAGTGTGGAGGTGACTGCACTAGTTCAGGTGACAGATGATGGAGGCTTGACTTGCAGCTCGAGGTGGAGGTGGGGAGAAGTGGTCAGATTCTGGGTATATTTTGAGCGTGGAGTTGCTGATGGATTGATTGTGGTGTGTGGACGGGAGGTATCTGGACCGTTAGGGGGAGGAAGCTCCCGGTCTGTCTCTCTCTGGAGCCCAGGGAAGGAGCTTCATTTTCAAGCCCCGTTGCCCTCGGAAGGTAGTTGAGGTCTTTGAGTGGAGAGCAGCCTGGACACCAGGGCTGTTTACATCCAGGTGTCTAACCCCATCAGACCCAGTGCCCCCTTTTTATAACAAATGTCCTAGAAAGCCCCTTCACTCTCTTGAAATTTAATCTGTACATAATTTCGCCTACTGACATGTATCTTTTTAAGTCAAGCAGAATGCCCTTACTGTAAAATAAAGTAATTTGTAAACTGTATTTTTGAACATGTAATGGCCCAGGCATGACCCCACTAGAGGACATAATGAAATAGTCAGACAGACCCACGTGAAGCCTCACAAGATCATGGCTGACAAGCTGGGCTACATGGCCAGCCCAGACATCACCAGCAGTGTGGCCGTCGGCAACATGAACTTCCAGAACGGTAGACAAGCCTTGGTAGAATCCAAACCAAAGGACAGCGCTTCTTCTACTGACAGTGGTGGCATCCTTGGGAAATTGCCCTGAAGCAGTGACAGCCTTCAGGGACATGTTCTCCCAGAGGTCATAGGGATAAGGCTCATAGAACAAATTAAGATGCTCAGATAACATGGTTTATTAAATCGACTTAAACGGAAAAACAAGGGGAGAGAGATGGAGTTGACCCACTTAGGACAGGGTACAAGGAGGTGGAAGGGCCACCCGGCCTGGGGCCTGGGTTCTGTGTACGTCCCGTCTCTCTCTCTCAGCCCCATCAGCCTTCCTGATGATGGTGTGTGTGGTCAGTGAGACTGGAATTCAAGCTGAACAAAGGGCTCATCAGGTGAAAGTTACCTGGAGAGTCAGCCCACCCGGCTCTACGGGAGACGGGCAACTCTGCCTGCTTCCACTGTAGCTCTCTGGTTACCCTGATGGGCAGCCGTGACTTTCAGCTGTATTTCTAGGGCAGAGGGTGCCTGGGGCCAGAGTGGCACAGACTGGTTGTCATCAGTGGGTGGCCAATTTGGGGTTGACATAACTGTGGGCGTAGAGATGGCAGAAACAGATTCCTCTTACTGTTTAGGGTTGACCTCCTCCTTTCACTCCTTTCTATATAAGTAACACTTGTGTTTCTTCCATCCTTTTTATCACATGTTCCATTCATTCTATTTTTAATGCATCATACAAGGTTACTAACTTTCTTATTCTCTGTTCTTAACACATCTTTAGAATTTTGCCCGTATCTCACAAGCTACTCGCCTAAGTTTATATAATGTGTGTTATGTTTCATCCATCCTGTCTCTTTTTTTTCTTGGGAGGGGGGAAATGAATTTTTTTTTCTTTATTGAAGTATAGTTGATTTACAGTGTTGTGCTAATTTCTGCTGTACAGCAAAGTGACTCAGTTATACTTTTTTCTTTGGTAGTGGTTTGTTTTTTGTTTTGTTTTTTTTTTTGGTGAGGTGGTGCCGTGCCATGAGGCATGTGGGATCTTAGTTCCCCGGCCAGGGATCAAACCTGTGGCCCCCCCACAGTGGACACTCTGAGTCCTAACCACTGGATTGCCAGGGAATTCCCTACATTCTTTTTTATATTCTCTTCCATTCTGGTTTATCCCAGGAGACTGGATATAGTTCCCTGTGCTATACAGTAGGACCTAGTTGTTTATCCATTCTAAATGTAATAGTTTGCATCTACGAACCCCAAAGTCCCAGTCCATCCCTCTCCCTTCCCCGCTCCCCCTTGGCAACCAAATGTCTGTTCTCTATGTCTGTGAGTCTGTTTCTGTTTTGTAGATAGGTTCATTTGTACCATATTTTAGATTTCACATATAAGTGATATCATATGGTATTTGTCTTTCTCTTTCTGACTTACTTCACTTAGTATGATAGTAATCTCTAGCAGCATCCATGTTGCTGCAAATGGCATTATTTCGTTCTTGTTTATGGCTGAGTAGTCTTCCTTGAATAAATGTACCACATCTTCTTTATCCATTCATCTGTTAATGGACGCTTAGGTTGTTTCCATGTCTTGGCTATTGTGAATAGTACTGCTGTGAAGGTAAGGGTGCGTGTATCTTTTTGAATTATAGTTTTGTCTGGGTATATGCCCACGAGTGGGATTGCTGGATCATGTGGTAATTCTATTTTTAGTTTTCTGAGGAACCTCCATACTGTTTTCCATAGTGGCTGCACCAACTTACATTCCTGCCAACAGTGTAGGAGGGTTCCCTTTTCTCCACACACCTCTCCAGCATTTGTTATTTGTAGACTTTTTAATGATGGCCATTCTGATCAGTGTGAGGTGATACCTCATTGTAGTTTTGATTTGCATTTCTCTAATAATTAGTGATGTGGAGCATCTTTTCATGTGCGTGTTGGCCATCGGTATGTCTTCTTTGGAGAAATGTCTATTTAGGTCTTATGCCCATTTTCCAATTGCATCCCATCTCTTTTTCTTGTTTTCTACATAGCATAACTGAATATCGTCAAATAGTCGATTAAGAATAATCGAACACATTATAGTGCAGTACAGTTGCAATTGAACACATTACAGGAGCATTACTGCAAAGTTTAGTGAATGTTAAAACGCAGGGGGAAAAAGTCCTTTGTATTTACGAGTAAAATGGACTGATGTGCTAAGACAGGGGTTAGCAAACGTTTTTGGTTAAAGGGCCAGGTAGTACCTATTTTAGACTTTTCAGGCCATAGATCTCTCTCCCCATTACTTGTAACTCTGCCATTATAGCTTGAAAGCAGCCATACATGATATGTAAATAAGTGGGCAAGCCTGTCTTCCAATAAAATCTTACATTTAAAAACAGGTGGTGGGCTTCCCTGGTGGCACAGTGGTTGGGAGTCCACCTGCCGACGCAGGGGACACGGGTTCGTGCCCCGGTCCGGGAGAATCCCACGTGCCGCAGAGCGGCTGGGCCCGTGAGCCATGGCCACTGGGCCTGCGCGTCCAGAGCCTGTGCTCCGCAACGGGAGAGGCCACAACGGTGAGAGGCCCGCGTACCGCAAAAAAAAAAAAAAAAAAAAAAAAAAAACCAGGTGGTGAGCTGGATTTGGCCCTGGGACTGTAGTTAGCCAACCCCTGTGTTGTAGGATCAGATCATTAAAGGCTCCAGGGCTTCATCTATGTGACTGTCTGGTCAGATATTCAAAAGTCAGGCAGGACCTGGAAAATCCTTCATTTTCCTGGACTAGTCCATGAATTGCAGACTGTCTAGCACTCCTGTCTCGTACCTACTCAATGCTACTGTGTCCCCGCAATTTCCAAGCAGCCGTAGTGGTACCACAGTGCCCTTGACAACCGGTGGTTTACACAATGGCAAGTACAGGCAGTGGGGAGAGGTGGCTATATGTGCAGGAAGGACCATCGGTCATTCACTCAACAAACATTCATGAGCGCCAGCCCTGCTTCAGGCAGCGTGCTAGGTGCCGGCCGGCGTACAGCCCTGAGCTAACGGTCGAGTCCTGCCTTTATGGAAGTTTTCTCCCCAGGAAAGGATACACTGTATTAGTCTGCTCTAGCTGCCTTAACCAAATATCGTAGACTGGGTGGCTCACACAACAGAAATGTCTTTGCTCACGGTTCTGAAGAGTGGGACGTCCCACACTGAGGTGCTGGTACATTGTTTCTGGCGAGAGGTCTCTGCCCGGCTTGAAGCTGGCGACCTTCTCGCGGTGTCCTCACGTGACCTTTCCTCACATGCCTGAGAGGAGAGGTCTCTGGTGTCTCTGTTCTTTTAAGGACAAGTTCCATTGGGTTAGAGCCCCACCCTTATGTCCTCATTGAACTTAATTACCTCCCGAAAGGTCCCATTTCCCAACATTGTGTTTGGAACTTCAACGTACGAATGAGGGTGGGGGTGAGGGGTGTCACAGTTCAGTCCGGGACAGACAGTGAGCAAGGTGATGTGCAAATGACAAGATCATGTCGCCAGTGATGAGTGCTCTGGAGGAAATAAACAGGAAGATGTGTCGGAGAGAAATATTTGGGGGGGTGGGCACAGCAGGGTCTCTGAGGAGGTGACGGTAGAGCTGGTACCTGGAAATTAAGAAAGGTGTTCATGGGTCATGAGTGTTCCAGACAGACAGGAGGCCCAGTGGCTGGAGTGCAGGAGGGTAGAGGATGAGGTCGGAAGTGGGTGAGGCCAGATCTTGCAGAGCCTTGTGGCCACATGGAGGTGTTTGGGTTTCATCTTGAGAGGACCAGGCAGCCATCAGGGATTTTAAAACAGGGAGGGGGCATCTGGTTTGCATCCTAGAAAGACCAGTCGGCTACTGTGGGGTGAGTGGACTATAGGGGGGTCATGGAAGATGCATGGAGACCAGGAGGAAGGTCTCTCCGGCCACCACCCCACCCCAGGTTCTCCTCTCCCTCAGGGTCTTTAGGGCAGGCACGTTGGAGCCCATATTCACAGAACTTGCCTGTAACAACACCTACCAGGTCCCGGAGACTCTGTTCAGAACATTCTAGAATTGAAACAAGAGGGAAGGGGGCAGGGCACAACCTTTAGAAGAGTGACATAGCCATAGGACATGACGAAAACTGGTTAGAACCAACTAGGTCCAAGATGGTGGAAGATTTGACTTCCAGTAGACCTTGAGCCTTATTATACACTCATTGTAATGTATTAGCACGCTAAATGACATACCCACCAGGGCCGTGACAGTTCCGAGGCTAACCATGAAAGGCCAAAAAGTGGGCGGTGGCCCAATTCCTGGAAATCCCCACCCCTTCCCCAAAATGGTTGTAATAATCCTTCCACTCATTAGCCTATGAAATTACCCAGCCCATAAAAACTAATCACCCCATATTTCAGGGCCTTTCACCTTCTGAGGTGGCCCACACTCTGTGGAGTGTGTTTCTCTCTAAATAAATCCACTTCTTACCTATCACTTTGTCTCTCACTGAATTCTTTCTGCGATGAGACATCAAGAACCTGAGATTCATTAAGTCCTGAGACCAGATGTGTGATCTCAATTTAAAAAGACCGTGGGGGGCTTCCCCGGTGGCGCAGTGGTTAAGAATCCACCTGCCAGTGCAGGAGACACGGGTTCGAGCCCTGGCCCGGGAAGATCCCTCATGCCGCAGAGCAGCTAAGCCTGTGCGCCACAACTACTGAGCCTGCGCTCTAGAGCCCGCGAGCCACAACTACTGAAGCCCGCACACCTAGAGAAGAGAAGCCACCGCAGTGAGAAGCCCGCGCACCGCAATGAAGAGTAGCCCCTGCTCGCCACAACTAGAGAAAGCCCGTGCGCAACAACGAAGACCCAACGCAGCCAAAAATAAATTAAAAGAAAAACATTTTTTAAAGACCATGGGTTCAGGTCCCAATCGCATGGTTTCAGCATCATCCCAACTTATCCTTTCACTCCTGAAGGAACAGAGACCCAGAGAAGGGCTTTGATATGTCCCTCTGGTGTCATTTGTTTTCATTTTTAGTTCTGATATGTCAGTGAAACTGGAATTGAGCCCACACCGAGGTCGGTGTCTGCAAAATCTGTTGAAAATGTGGCAGAATAAATCTCTCTGATAATTGTGGTCAAAGGGTAGGAGGTGAGGGGAGTAAGAAAAGGAAAACAAAAACGAAACAAAAAACAAAAAAACTACAGACACACAAAATGGAGAGTCTTATTCAAGGTACAAGTCCCTGCCATGGCAACTCCTCAGAGGTAAAAGAAGGGAGCAGTCTGCTCCCAGCCCGGGGCAGTGGGCCTTCTGCTGGGGATTGAAATGGATAGTTAAGGGGTGGGCAGCAAGGGAAGGGAGGATACACAGCCTTAGGCAGGGAGCCGTTGATTAAGGGAGAGACACAGATAGACAGATACTGCAAATCCATCTTCACTCAGAGAGAAGCTGAAGGCAGGACGGAACCAGGCTATGGATACATAATTTGTACCCTTAGAGCAAATCAGATCCTTACTGCTCCTAAAAGTTCAGTTAGTAAAGGGGGACCAGAGCCCATATCCCACCCTGGATACCTGTGCCTCTCGCCCTCATCTGAGGAAGCTTGCAGAGAATTTCTCTGATTCTCTCAGCATAAGTTTCTCTCTTTCAGCATCATTTCCTAGTCAATAGTTTCCACATGCCCCAGGCAGGCAGTATCATCCTCCAGACCCTAATCCACCTGCCTTCTTATACTGCTTTGTAATTTTTCATATATTTATTTTAAATCGCATAATAACACTAGTGTTGTATAATCTGGAACTTCTCTGTGCTTGCATGTGTGTGTGTGTGTATGTGTGCACATGCAAGTGTGTGTATGCATATTTCTCCTCCCACAACTGGAAAATTCCTTTTTTTAAAAAACATACCTTGCTTTTCATCTTGTTTTATAAACTACCTTTTATATTTTTCACTAAATAACATGTTTGAAGGTCTTTCAAAGTCAGTTCAAATATACCCAGATTATTCTATTTTCTGGCCTCCTACTGCTCCATGAGGAAAACCAAGCAACTGGGTTTGAATCCCAGCATCACCACTTACTGGCTGTGTGACTGCAGGCAAATAACATCTCTGAGACTTGGTTTTCTCATCTGTGAAATGGAGTCTAGGAGTAGCTGGTCTGTTGTGGATCTGGATGCCAGGTAGTTGTGCATGGGGCTTAGGACAGTGCCTGGAAGAGTCAGGGCACTTCATTAGTGTTGGCTGTTATTATTCATATGGATAAATCATGGTATTTAGCCATTGCTCTTTGGACAGGCAATTAGATGGTTCCCAACATCTCACTGTTTTTACCTCCTCTGAAGCCCATAGTCTCTGTACCTTTTCTGCCCCAGAGTATGGGTTGTTCCCCTGGAGTATTTGTGGCTAGGCTGGAACTTCGGTGGTTGGGCATATCTGCTGCCCCTGCTACTTTGTACCGGTGATCCCCATCTCTGTGCGTGTCTTTGTCTCCCTTTGGGTCAACCAGGGCCCCCTTCCAACCTCTTCAGCAAACCTCTCCAGGTCTCACCAAACCTTGCATCTCTGCTACTCCAGCCCTAAAGTGTGGTCTCCAAGAAGGGGCTACTCAAATGATTGTGCTACCCCCAAACCATAGCCCAGGGCCATCCCAGATGCTGCTGCATTTGGGCTCCAATCAGCTGCCTGACCTTTAAATTCTCCAGGCTTCTCTGAATGATCTCATTATAGACCCCTGGGGCCAAAATAGGGATGTGGCTAAAAGGATGCCCAGGAGGACTCCACCTTGGGGTAGGGAGTGGGACTTGTGACCTCGGAGGCCCAGATTCTTAGGGTTTGTTGTTGCTGAGGCTTTAACCTCTCTCATGGCAAGTGACCTGCCACAGGGTCATTCACCATGTGGACATCTGAAATTGCACATTGGAATGGCTGGCCGATTGCCCTGGCCAGGAAAGTTGGGGGAGGTTATTAAAAGGGACAGGTGGGGACTTCCCTGGTGGCGCAGTGGTTAAGACTCCGAGCTCCCAATGCAGGCAGCCCGGGGTTCAATCCCTGGTCAGGGAACTAGATCCCACATGCGTGCTGCGACTAAGAGTTCCCATCGCCACAGCTAAGGAGTCGGCGAGCCGCAACTAAGGAGCCCACTTGCCTCAACTAAGACCTGGTGCAACCAAATACATAAACAAATAAAAATTTAAAAAATAAAATAAAAGGGATAGGTGGAGTCACCTTCCGGTTTTGGCCCAGCTTGGGACAATGTCAGGGATAACATACCCTTCTCTCTGGGACTCACCTTTCCCACCTGTAAAATGAGAGAGTTGGACTAGGAATCAGTGGCTTTCAACCTTCTGTGATCATAGTGCACACTAAAAAAGACATTCTACATCACAGCCCAGGACACACTTAATGTACAGATACTTGCGTGCATGACAAAGTTTGTGCAAAAACAAAAAACAAAGAAACCCCACTCACTCTTACTATGTGTTTTGCCCTCCGACATTTTCTCTTCTATTTCACTGAAGAAAAACTAATAGAAACAAAATACAACCCTCTTCTATTTTATTTAAAACCTTGCTAGTCAGTACACAGAAATTGATTTTGCCTCCCACTGATGGGTCGTGGTCTGGGACTCTGGACAAGGTGATTTCCAAGGTCCTTTCTGGTGATAGCTTGGTGATGAGATGGCTGAATTTTTCTTTAAATAATCATTTATGTTTGCTTGACTTTAAAAGTATTATATGTTCATTGGAATCATTGAAAAATACCATAAAAGCGCAATGAAGAAATTTGTATTAATAATCTGTATTCCCTCCCTTTGATTAAGCTTTTTTATTTTATCTTTGGTTCCACCAATTCCTAGATTTAAGTTTTTAAACTTAGCATATGTATAGTCTTGAACAAATTAAGATTGTGTTGAATGAATAGATTTAGGTTTTGTGGGCTTTCTTAATATGGTGTGCAGTTTTCATCTTATTGAACTTTCTTTGCAAACATGCTTTTGAAGGACCTTTTCGTACCCGTTGAATCAGTGTACCATAATTTATTTAATGAGTCACATAATGATGGGCATTTAAGGAGTTACCAGCTTTTTCCATCTCATATAGGGGGCAGCAAATGACAGCTGAACAGCCAAGCAGCTGTATTTATAAATAAAGTTTTATTGGAATATCCCCACAGCCACTCATGTTTGTATTGCCTACAGCTGCTTTCTAATTGTAATGACAGAGCTGAGTAGTTGCAACAGAGACCTTGTGGCCTGAAAAGCCTAAAATAGCTACCATCTGGCCCTTCACAGGAAACGTTTGCTGCCCCTGGGTTAATAGATGAAGCCACAAAGAATATATTTGTGTTCACATCATTGTGCCATGTTTAGCTATCTGGTCCTTCTTAAGGACATCTATTAAATGCATTAAAATAGGGGACTTCCCTGGCAGTCCAGTGGTTAAGACTCCGTGCTTCCACTGCAGGGAGTATGGGTTCAATCCCTGGTCAGGGAACTAAGATCCCACATGCTGCACAGCACAGCCAAAAAAAAAAAAAGTATTAAAAATGTAATTTGGGGCTTCCCTGGTGGCGCAGTGGTTGAGAGTCCGCCTGCCGATGCAGGGGACACGGGTTCGTGCCCCGGTCTGGGAAGATCCCACATGCCGCGGAGCGGCTAGGCCCGTGAGCCATGGCCGCTGAGCCTGCGCGTCCGGAGCCTGTGCTCCGCAACGGGAGAGGCCACAACAGTGAGAGGCCCGCGTACCGCAAAAAAAAAAAAAAAAATGTAATTTGATAAAACCCTGAAGTTCTTGGCTTGCTTTGGTTTCCAGAATGAAATGTAAATGACTAGGTTAAAATGAAGAAAAAAAGACATTTCTTCTTATTTAATAGTGCTACACTTGGAGTGACCATTTAATTTATTGCCTGAACCTGGACATTTTTTTAGTATGAAAAAGAACACCGTTTATAATTATGCCAGGAGAACAGCATAATCCAGAGTGGCCGTGGGTCCACAGGACACACCCTAGCCATGTTTTAAATTATGTTTCTGGAGAGGTTGTGGGTTCTGGTCTTCCACTAACTGCTGTGTGACTGTGGACAGATTAATGTGCCTCTCTGGTCCTTTGTGTTCTCCACAGTCATGCCAGCCAACCCAAGGCCCTTCTGTTGGTTATCAAAATCCAATTCAAGGCAGTTTAGGATTTTAAAAGGCATGTGTTGGTTCACAGGAGCAGGGCAAGTGCAGCTGGCCTCAGGGACCTGGAACCAGAGGTGCAAATCTCTGGCATCTGGTTCTCACTCTTCGTCTGTGTCTTTCTATCAAATGGTTCCACAGTGCTGCACACTGCCTCCTGTACCTTGGGGCTTAAAGCTTCTCAGTTTCATAATGAGACAGGAAAAGAGGCTTCTGTCTCCCAGCTCCAGTTCCAAAAATTCCAGAGAAGATCTCTAAGTGGTTCTTAAACCAGTCCCTGTGGTCGGAGATTGTGATTGGCTCAGCCTGGGTCACATGCCCATCCTGCGGCAGAGGGTGGGGAGGGGCAACGGGTAGGCAGACCAAAACAGTAGATGGCCAATATTTAGTCCCTTCTCTCTGCCAGTGAGCAGTGGGGATGGCTTTTCAAGATAAGAAGAGCCATTCATTTTTAAGTCGTGTTAATTGAATCTCTAAAAAACTCTCTCAATATATAGAGTCGCTGTAGAGAAATTGAACAGAGGCATGGGATTCACACCAGAACTTTCTTTGGGTAAAATTTCTCATCATTTATACAGATTCCAAAAGTTTAGTAGGCATGGTGAGTGTTTTATTCACTTTTAACTTGGAGTTCTACTAAATTTAGTCTCAAGAGGTGTAGCCAAGGCAGTGTTATCACATGAGTGTGTGGCCTCTGGCGCCCAGCTGCCAAGGTCTGGATTCCAGCTCTGCCACCTTAGAGGCTGTGCGACCTTAGTCCAGTTCCTGAACCTTTCTGTGCCTCAGCTTCTTCAGCCGGAAAGACAATAATAGTCCCTACTTATAGGATTGTTGTAAAGATGAGAGGAGTATTTATGAACTACACAGAATAGCGCCTGGAACACAGTATGTGCTTGATAAACATAATCTATTGTGCTTGATGAATTCTGTGATTTTTTTTTTGAGGCTTTATCTGTAATATTAGTTGAGGACTCAAGTCCATGTGGTATTTTTGGTCACTCAAGGACACAGGAGTAGAGGCAAGCCCAGGTTTGAAGGCTTTGGCAGGCAACAGTATTTAGCTAGAACTAAAACCATTTGTTTTCTATGTATTTTCTATTTTTACATGTTCATAACTGATGGCAAGTGGTATTGATTTTCTCTTTACGGTAGTGATATAAAGTCTTTAACTCAGACAAATTTTTTTAAGAAAAACAGCGATTTTGTAGATACTATGACTTAGGACAAAGCTAAGTTTTCTAAACATGAGTCAATCTAAAGTTGATTTACGGGAAATATTAAGTAAAATAAGTACAGGTGGTTTGGAGATGTGGTGAAAATCATACAGAGGTAGGGAGATGAAGTCTGGATACATGGATCTAGTTTGATATCTTCCTTGCACAGACATGGAGATGGAGGCTCAGACTGGGGACATGCTCTGCCTGGGGTGACCCAGCTTTCCAATGACAGGGCCAGGAGGCATCCCTGAATTCTGCAGTTCAGAGGCCAGGCTGTCCTTGGGCCCATGACCCTGTCCCTGCCAAAGTTGCAACAAAAAGTGGTGAATGCCAGCAAGTCAACAAGATCACCTGGATTCGTTTCTAAGGCTGCCATAACAAGGTACCACAAACTGGGTGCCTTCGAGAATAAAAATGTGTTGTGTCACAGTTCTGGAGGTAGAAGTTTGAAATCAAGATGTCATTTACAAGGTTGGGTCCTTCTGGAGGCTCCAAGGGAGCATCTGAGCCATGCCTCTGTCCTAGCTTCCGGTGGCTGCTGGCAACCCTTGGCATCCACTCTCTGCCTTCCCCTTCCCCTGATAGTCTCCCTGGGTGTCTGTGCCCAAACGTCCCTCTTCTTAAAAGGGCACCAGTCATTGGGTTAGGTGCCACCCTAATCCAGGATGACCTCATCTTACCTCAATTGCATCTATCTCTAAATAAGGTCACATTCACAGGGACCAGGGGTTAGGAGTTGAATAGATCTTTTGGGGGGCACCATTCAACCCATAGCATCGCCCACCCGGGGTCCCCCCCACACACTGAGTAGCAAGAGGCTGGGGCTGAGAGCTGTGTTCTGTCCCTGAGATGTCTGGGCTGTGCAAAAAAATTGAAACCACCCAAGCGAGAGAGGTCGGTCAAGGCCCCTGCCGCTCAGCTGGCTTGCATTAGTCTCAGTCTAAGTCTGTGGCGGCAAAGGCGGTCCAGACCCCGGCAAGTTCCACAAGGAGCGGCCGCCGCCAGCAAAGGTCAGGGCTCCCTCTTTACAGTATAAATACAACCCCCTTCCCGGCCACCCCGCTCCCGCAGCCACACAGTATCTCTTTCAAAGATCTCAAAATACCAAAGCAGACCGTACCAAATTGACTTTATTATTTTTAAACTGGCCCCTTCTGTCCACCACCCGCCACTGCCTCCCCAGGGGGAAAAAAATTCATAATAGATGTTTCTGCAGCATGTGCCTCTGTTCTCTGCCCTCTGATGGCTCTCGGAACCCTGGGGCAGTGACTCTCATGGCGTGTCCTAATAGCCAGCATTTGTTTGACAAATATTTAGTGACCACCAACCACAGCATGGCCACCGTGAATCAATGGCCCATTTAGCGACAGGTGCTGAGCCATCATGAAAACAGCTAACATGGGGGGAGGGCTTCCGGGGTCCAGGGCCCAGACTGAGCACTTGGCCTGCCTTCACTCCCTTGGTCCTCACTTGAGCACCTGTGGCAGGTTCGTTGCCACTTGACAGAGGAGATAACTGAGGCTCTGAGGAAGGAAGTCACAGAGCCGGGACGTGCCATACCAGGATGAGAGCTGGGACTAATGTAAAGCAAGCAAGGCATTCTCCCAGGTGCAGAATTTAAGGGGGTGCCCCCAACTCAGTAATCATGATCAATATTTTAATACAGTATTTAGAAGAGTCAAGGTCAGTGCCCAAAAACCCCAATGAAGAAACTGTCGAATTTTTAAAGGAAGACAGACTGTTGACGTCTGTTTGTTCTAAAGCCTCGCATTATTGTGCACAGGGAACTGTTGTTTCCAGTTGTCCCATGATTCGGGCGCACACGGTCATGGGGTCCTGCCAGGTGGGTCTGTGAGGGTGTGCAAACAGCTTTGGCAGCTTTGTATATTTGGGGTTTTATATATAGTCATGCTTTTTGGATTTGGAGTATTTAGTAACTTTTTTCCACTTGGTTCAAAATACGAGATGATATTTTGGTAAAGGCCCATAGGAGCGGGCATTCTTCCTTTGCCACAGGCCTGGCACCAACCAGGACGCTCCTCCAGGCAGCCTGGATGAGAAGTCCTTGTTTTTCATGATTCCCTTCTGGTAGGTCCTACGATGTCACACACACAACCTCACGTAATCCTCATAAGCAAGGATGGGGGTGCAGGCAGCGGCCTCTGCACCTGGACCCTGAGTTCCTATTCCAGCTCTACCGTCTAATAGCTGCATGACAGGCAAGCAGCTTCACTTTTCTGGGCCTCAGTTTTCACATTTGTAAGATTCAGATCACAGGCGTCTCCACCTTGTCAGTTGTGTTGCTGTAAGATTGTTGTAAGGATTAAATGAGTCAGTGTAAAACCCTGAGAATAGAGCGGGGCACAGCAGAAGCACCACATGTTCATGAGTATTATCATTATTGTGAGGTTTATTGTATTTGTTTTCTATTGCTGCTATAACAAATCACCACAGAATTGGTGGCTTAAAACAGCACAAATTTGTTACCTTACAGTTCTGGAGTTCAAAAGTCCAAGGTCAAAAGGTCTCACTGAGTTAAAATCAAGGTGTCAGCAGGACTGCATTCCTTCTGGAGTCTCCAGGGGAGAATCCATTTCCTAGCCTTTTCCATCTTCTAGAGGCTGCCCGCATTCCTTGGCTTATGGCCCCTTCCTCCACCTTCAGAGCCCAAAGCAGTGGGTCAAGTCCTGCTCACATAGCATCACTCTGATCTTCTGTGGTTACATCTCTCTCCTGCCTCCCTCTTCCACTTTTAAGGACCCTGTGATAACACTGCACCCACCTGGATAATCCAGGATCCTCTCCCCAGTTTAAAGTCAGCTGACTAGCAACCTTAATTCCATCTTCAACTTTAATCCCCTTTTTCCAGGTAACCTGATATATTCACAGATTCCAGGGATTAGGATGGATGTCTTTGGGGGTGGGGGCGAGGCATTATTCTGTTTACCTCACTCACTCATCCACTCATCAGTAACAAATATTTATTCATGGTACGCACTGTGTGTCAGGTTTGGGGTCCCAGCAATGACAAAACATAAAAACTCCTCCGTTACAGCTCCACCTGTCCTCACTATGAAGCTCAGCAGCTTCATCTCCTTTGTGGTGCTCCCTGCCCTCGAAATCCCGACGTCCTGGACTCTGGAAGGTGCCAGCAAAGAAAAAGCTAAACAGGGAGCCTGCCCCTTCAGACCCCCGTGACATGCCTTATGCAGGAACCCCCTCAATGCCAGAGTGGCTGGCAGTGTCCGAAGAAGCAGAAATGCTGTCCTGGCTATTGTGGCATCAAATGCTTGGATCCTGTAGACCCATTGAAGCTGGTTAAGGTCAATCCTGGGAAGTGTCCAGCAGTCACTGGCCAGTGTAAGAGGCCCAACCCCATAAACCAAGGGTCCCTAACCCCTGGGCCACCCTGTTAGGAACTGGGCCACACAGCAGGAGGTGAGCAGCGGGCGAGTGAGTGAAGCTTCATCTGCCACACCCTTACACCCCCCCATCGCTGGCATTACCCCCTGAACCGTCCCTCCCGCCCCCGCTCTGTGGAAAAACTGTCTTCCACGAAACCGGTCCCTGGTGCCAAAAAGGTTGGGGACTGCTGCTAAATGACTGCCTGAATGACAGCCAATGCCTGAATAGCTCAAGTGCTGCAGGAGCTGTGTGGGAGTTCATGTGTGGGCCAGTAAAAGGATTATTCTTACCAGTTCACTGAGATGAGAATTTCCTGGTCTGTGTGGTCTGAGGATCCCTTTTTCTCCCAAGACGGGGAAAAATGAGGGTACCTTGATGAAGGTGTGGCTTCATGACCAATACCTCCTTGAGGGTGGCCTGCTTTATCTATGTATCCCCAGCATCCAACGTGAGGCTTAGCCCACTTTAGGAAATGTGTGTTGATTAGTAATAAATAAATGTAGAAAGTTTTAAAAAAAACCAAAAAACCACTGCCCTTGCAGAGCTTCCATTCTAACAAAGGGAGATAGAAAATCAGTAAGATTCTTTTTTCATTTTTCTTATACATAAATTTCATAGTGTTTCAGAGCGTGATGAATTTGTGCAGAAAAACAGAGCTGAGGAGGGGATTGGGAAGCTGGTACAGAGCAGAAGCGATTTTAGATAGGGGTAGGGGTTAGGGAGAGCCTCGCTGAGAAGGTGAATTGGAGCAGAGACCAAAGGAGAGGAAGGGCGCCCTGCAGGGAGGTCTGGGAAGGGCATTCCATGGTGGAAGGAACAGCACTGCAAAGGCGGCAGTGCATCTGTGGGTCTGAGGGGCAGCTGAGGGACCAGCGCGCTGGAGTGGAGGTGATGAGGGGGAAAGGGAAGAGGTGAGGCCAAGAGTTAGTGATGGGGCCAGGTTGGGTGGACCACTGTGAGGACTGCGGCTTCGCCTCAAGTGAGGTGGGAAGCGTGGGAGGAGGGATGGGCTTGGACCTGGGTTCTGTATCACTTTCCTAGGGCTGTGTAACAAATTACCACAAACTGCGTGGCAACAGAAATGTATTCTCTCACAGTTCAGGAGGCCAGAAGTCTGAAATCCAGGTGCAGCAGGGCCCTGATCCCTGAGAAGGTTGTAGAGGAGGATCCTTCTTGCCTCTTCCAGCTTCTCAGGACTCCAGGAGTTCCTAGGCTGATAGTTGCATCCCTGCAATCTCTGCTTTCGTCTTCACATCATCTTCTCTCTGTGTCTCTGTGTTCTTTCCCGTCTCTTTTAAGGACACTCCCATTGGATTTAGGGCCCACTCTAATCCAGGAGGATCTCATCCTTGTCCTTACCTGGATTACATCCGCAAAGACCCTATTTCCAGCTAAGGTCACATTCTAAGGCTCTGGGTGGACATGAATTTGGGGGCGGTGGGGGACACAATTCATCCCACTCTGGGTTCTTGCAGGATCGGCTGTGTGGAGAGTACTCTGTAGGCAGACAAGGGCTGGATGCAGGGAGTCCAGGAGAGGAGGGGCGTGACTCCTCAGTGAAGGGGAGGAGGTGGTGAAAATCACCACCATAGAGCAGCCCTGTCCTGACCCAGGCTGGGAGACCCGTGGCTCCTGTGGCCCTGGGCTGGGGGGTCAAAGGTCAGGGAAGGGCCTCCTCCATCCCCTGCCATGCAGGAGAGCGTCTCACGTTTACAGTGGGATGGATCGGTCATTGCTTCTGCCCACATGAATGCTCCTGGGACAAATCTGCTAAGACCAGAAGAAATCCTGAGGTTGTGTGTGTGTGTGTGTGTGTGTGTGTGTGTATTTGGTAAAAAACACATAACAAAATTTACCATCATAATTATTTTTAAGTGTACAGTACAGTAGTGTTAACTGTATGCACACTTTCGTGCAACAGATCTGCAGAATTTTTTCATCTTACCAAACTGAAAGTATATCCATCAAACAACAAAGCCCCATTTTCCCCTCCTCCCATCCCATGGTGACTACCATTCTGCTTCCTGTTTCTAAGAGTCTGACTACTTTAGATAACTCTTAGAAGTAAAATCATGCAGTATCTGTCTCCTGAGAGGCCTTTTTAAAGAACAAAATAGACTTCTAGAAATAGAAGGGCAGGTGTGGACAAAAGCTCTGTAGCAGTGAGTACCAAACATTCTTGCCCTGGACCAGGTGTGGGCTTACCGTGACTCACAAGCCCAAACCTTCCCACTGCCTGTCTTTGTATATAGCCCAGGAGCTCAGAGTGATTTTTTTTACACATTCAGGCGTTTGAGGGAAAATACTGAAAGAATAAGAATATTTCATGACACATGAAAATGATATTAAGTCAAATTTCAGTGTCCACAAATAAAGCTTTATTTGCCCACCACCCCTTTTATTCATTCACGTGTTGCCTGTGGCTGCTTTCACTCTATAGGGGCAGAGTTGAGTAGCTGCAGCAGAGACCATACAGCCAAAGCAGAAAACATTTTACTATCTTTACTAACCTTTACAGAAAAGGTTTTCCTGTCCCCCAATCTAGACCCACAGAGAGATTACAACACTATTATAATATAGTGTTATATTTTAACACTATTCAGGCACTTACGCTTAAGCATGGTGACATGGATATACACACAATTGAAAGGAAATATCAGCAAAATGAGTCACGCCTCCCACACCTGAGATAGATCCAGCATTTCCAGTTCTTTTCTCTTGAGGCAGCGGTGGCTCCATCTCTAGATTCATCTCCTGGCCCATCAGTGGGTCTGCCCAATTTGTAAATACTGTTCCACAGAGTGTTACCGAGTCCAAGCTCGTACTGTTCACCGCACAACAGGCCACAAAATTGAGAGACAGTTGTGGAGGCAAGGAATAGCGACTTTATTTGGAAAGCCAGCCGACTGAGAAGATAGTGGACTAGTGTCCCAAAGAACCACCTTACCAAGTTAGAATTCAGGCTTCTTTCATACTAAAAAGAGAGAGGGTGTAGCTAGTTGTTGCAAACTTCTTGGTGTCAGAATTCTTTGTTCTTGCAGCCCTCCCTGTAGGTCAGGTCATGATGTTTCTGTAAAACACCTCCAACAAAACAAATGTTATTCTTTGTTCTGCAACTTTTTATCTCTGTATGAATGGAAAAGTGTTACACCTTTAAAGGTCAGAGCCTTGAGAATGGGCTATCCTGTATATTTCAGGCTATCTGCAGCATTCTTAACTTGTAGCAAAAGTAATAGGATACAAAGGTTAAAGTAAAAGAAACAGATCCAATAAGGAGTCTGATTTGTTCTTCCCTATTACAAGAGTGGGGGAAACATTGTGGTCTTTGAAGAATGCTGTAACATGCTTGGGTTAGAACCCGTCTCCTCTCTGCCTCTTCCTGAAAGGGGGATTTTGGGCAGCTTCCTTCCGCAATCTGAGGCTCTGTTTTCTTTCTGTTCTGTAGAATGGAGATAGTATCTTACCCTGTAGAGCTGACCTGACAGCTAGTGGGAAACACAGAGTCAGGGGCTCAGCGCCTGGCCTGGCCTTCGGAGACACTCAGTCCATGCAGCCACCACTGTTTTTTTCATTCCTGTTGCTGTTACAAACTCTGTCTTCACACAATAAAAACCACCCCCATATAGCAGTAACTGTTTTCAGTGCACTACAGGGTTAACAGCATCAGTACCAACAGGTAGGTGGTGAAACTAGCCTCATAGGACAGAGAAGGTTACTAAGGCACAGAGATGTTAAGCGAGTTCCTTGAAATCACACAGCTAGGAAGTAGTGGGGCTTGGGTCTGAACTCAGCCTTTCTGGTCAAGATGCATTGCTGTTACCACTGTGTTGAACTGTCAGTAGAAATGGGAGGGTGGGGTGGGGGGAGGGGGCAGAAAGAGGGAAAGGAGATCCAGAGGCTTATCACTGAATAGCACGTGTTTGGTTAACCCTTGGTGTGCCAAACTGTGTGCTCAGAGCTGCAGGGGACCAGAAGCACCCCTGGGGCTCCTGCAGGTAAGCAGCTCAGGCCTGGCTGTAAGCCTAAACCACCCCCCGCAAGGAAGTTAGATAACCAGCAGGTGGGCGTCACACCCCCTGGCCTGCTGGAGCCAGACCAGGAGCTCAGCTGTCACCTCTACCCCTGGGAGTTAAACTCTGCCAACAAACTTGCTTTTGCTTCTCCAGTGTTTAAAGGACCTTCTGGTCTTCAGGACGTCCAGAAACTTTGGCAACTCTGACCCACCAGAAAATCCCCCCCCATGCCCTTTCCTTTCATGATATATTAATTACGTTTTATGAATAGTTAGTACATGCACATGCTACAGAGGTAGCAATTATATCTTCCTCCTGCCCCTGTCCCACTGCCACCCATGACTCTTCCCCAGCAGCAACCCCTGTCACCAGTTCTTGGGTATCCTTCCAGAGATAGTCTGTGCATGTCACATTTGACAATTTTTATACAAATGATGAAAATCCGACCCTAAACCAACCAGGACTCGTAGCCTTTCAGCTACTGCCTGCGGCTCACTCTGGTGTGTTCTCATCGTCAGCCTGCAGTGTCAGGTTCTGGATTCTGTCAGAGAGAACTGGACAAATCAAGGAAGCCATTGGTGAATTTCATTTGGTAAACATCTGAGGCTTTGTTTGGCCTCAGTGGGAAAGCATGTGGGGATCAATTAGTGATGTCTGCCGTGATCGTGGAAGGAGGATTTATAGGGTGGATGTGCAGGTTTTTCTCCCTCGGTCCAGAAAGTGTTTCCTAAACTTCAGGCACTCGATACCTTATTCATGATTTTGTCACCTGTATTATTATTTGTTGGTTTTTTTCATTTATAGACTTCTTTTGGCTTAAAATAAATTCATTTTAAAAGGTAAATTTATAGCATTACCTTAAGTGAAAAGCCAGTATTGTTTGCCATAAATGGAAAGAACTGGTAAAAATAAGTTCACTGAAAATAAAACAGTATTATTAAATCCTAGCCAAGGCTCTGAACCTCTTAACTAAAAAGAGAGATTAGGGAGTATTAGAGATTTCTCCTTGACCTATTAATAATTAATATTTATTTAATACTATGTTCCAGGTGCTACCTCATTAACCGTTCACAACTACTGTATAAAATAGAAATTATCATGTCTGTTTTATAGAAGAGGCAACTGAGGCACAGAGAGGGCCAATAACATGTTCAAGGTCTATCAGCTAATGAGTAGTGAAGCCAGGATTTGGACCTACCCAGGCAGTCTAGTTCTGGAGTCCAAGCTCTTAACCTCTGAGCTAGGCTGCCTATGAGATAGATTAAAAGAGAATTAGAAAGGGATTCATCCAGAATTATCTTTTGTACACCCACTAGGGATTTCTGTCACACTCTGGGACCTCTGGACTAGTAAAAGAAGCAAAACTAGACTTAGGACAGAAGTCTGGGTTCCAATCCTATTTCTGTTATTAATTCATATATGACCCTGGTCATTCAGTCTCTGATCTCCTATTTTCCTATCTGTAAAGTACGAGGGTTGGGCTATATTTGAGCTACTAGATGGCAGGAACCATCTCTTAATCTCACAGGACCCATGGCATCTGGCACACATTTTCAGTTAGAGTTCATTCAGCCAGAAGCAATAGAAAACCCCATGTCCCAGCTTCCCTCGGTCTGTCGGCCCTATTGTCCTTAACCTCTAGCTTTCATCCTCATTCTTGTCACCTAATAGTCACCAAATGGCTGCTTCACCTCCAGCCCTCACCTCCACATTCCAGGCATGCAGAAGGCAGAATCAGGAAGGAGCAAAGCCATGATCAGGAAAGCTCAAGTTTTCGGGTCTTGCTGTATTGGCTAGATTTGTGTCATATGGCCACCCTTGACTGCAGGGGAGGCTAGAGAAGTAATTATTTTTACCTGGGTGCATTGCTACTCCAGGTGGCTTCTCTTAACAAGAATGAAGAGGAAATGGATATTGGGTAGGCAACCATTAGGTGACTATAAATGCTCAAAAGTGAAAGGAAGAAGGGGAGGATTAATCCCTCAGACCGCTCCCAGCTCTACAGAGCTATGATAAAAGAATGTTCATCCTTCTCCCTCCTAAGGAGTTCAGTGCGCAACAGCATGAATGCTATATTTTTCCATAAATGGGCTTCTCTGTGAACTTCTACATGTTGAGGCCACTTTTGTTTTTACTGGCAAACTTATTCCAGGGGAACGAAAGTTCACCACAGTGCAGATGTATATTTAAGTACGACAGGAGGCATAGGCAGGGGACCCATGGAAAGGGAATGTTTTAAAAGGGGGAGGCAAACGTTCAGCCTGGGAAGGTCACGTAGATGTCTCAGGAAGAATGTGTCAGGTGCCTTCCAGCTACAGCCGGGGACAGGAAGTGGCCTTGGAGTCAGTCTTACTTCTTCCCAGGTGCCCATGCTCACGAGCATAGACCACATTTTTCACGTAGCCTGCCAGCACCCTTCCTACCATGCTTCACTCGTAAGGCAGTTGCCAGCACCCTTCCTACCATGCTTCACTCGTAAGGCAGTTTCTCCGTTTATTTATGACCTGGTCCGACTTAGCATTTTTGCCATCACTTTCTAGCTAGGTGACCTTGCTCAAGTTCCTTAACCTCTGTGTTCCACAGTATTCTCATCTGTATAATGGGCTTATGATGATACCCCCAGTTCATAGAATTATTATGAGGATTAAATGAATTAATACATATAAAGCCTCACAGAGACTTTCCTGGCACATAATAAGCTCTGAATTAAGGTTATTGTATCATCATCATCATCACCATTATTGTCCCACATGAAAGGGTCAACAGACATTGACACCTTCTCAGTTTGGGCAGCTTTTGAGTAATTATCTCATTTTTGCAATGGTCAAGAGGGATAGTTCCACATTGTGAGATTTGGGGTCCCAATGAAGTTGTCCAGAGACAGAAAATCCTTTTAACCACAAACCTAAATCTGGTTTTGGAGAGAAGGCTTTGGAAAGGTATTCGTGGGCTTGGTTGATGTCGACCAGAGCTGGGCAGTGTTTATCAGCATCTCCCTTCCCCTCAGGGCTCTGCTCTTGGTTTTACACAGCCCCAGATGGTACCCTTCACATCAAAGTCATCACAGACTTACATAGTCATCAGGACCATTTTCAACATGCCGTATTAATGTGTCTTGAAAAAGTGAAGGGCCGCCTTCTAATGGGGCTGCTTCGCATATGCTTGTGTCCACACTTCCAAACAGCCATGGATCCTCGTGAACACTTCTTAGGTTTATTCATTCATTCATCAAATGTTTGTTGACACCTACATGTGCTGGGCATGGTTCCAGGCACTTGAGATGCTTCAGGGAACAAAATAGCTAAAAAATCTATTTTTGTGGTGGGAAAGACAGACAAAAACCGACATAGGAAATAGAACAAATAAGTACATTTTGTTGTAGTGTGATAAATACTATGAATGAAGAACAGAGTCGGGTCCGCAGCAGGAGGATCGGGGTGTGGTGGTGAGGACAGGCTGCACCTTTCCACCAGGCTAGGTCTGACCAAGGAGGTGACATTGAATAGTTGGTTCGTTCAGCCAATGTGTATTTGTAGAACTGTTATGACAACCCTTTCATTCCTTCACTCAATAAATATTAATCGAGGGCATGCTGTGTACCAGACAGCATGCTGGGAGCTTAACTAACCTTCTCTCATTGAATCTCACAAAAATCTCATGAAGTAAGTACTAATATTTCTCCCATTTTGTAAATGAGCAATTTGAGTCCCAGAGAGGCAAAGTGAGCTGCCCAAGGTCACACAGCCAGGGAGCGGCAGAACCTGGTTCTGAATCCAGGTCTGAGAACCTCCCAAATGCACACTTCCTACCACTTAAATATTCTAAAAAAAAAAAATCACACGAATTAAATGATTGCGATGTGACTGTGGCTATGAAAGAAGAGTGCAAGGGGCTTTGAGGCACTGTCACTGGACCTGGGGAAATATAAAGAAAAATAAAATAGCTCCTGTGTATGGACTGGCTGTTGCTATGTAACAAACCACCCCCAAAATCAGTGGCTTAAAACAGCAGCAGTGGGGCCTCCCTGGTGGCGCAGTGGTTGAGAGTCCGCCTGCCGATGCAGGGGATACGGGTTCGTGACCCGGTCCGGGAGGATCCCATATGCCGCGGAGCGGCTGGGCCCGTGAGCCATGGCCGCTGAGCCTGCGCAGCCGGAGCCTGTGCTCCGCAACGGGAGAGGCCACAACAGTGAGAGGCCCGCATACCGCAAAAAAAAAAAAAAAAAAAAAAAAAACAGCAGCAGTGTTATTTCCCACAATTCTTGCGTTGATTGGGCTCAGCTGGCTGGTTTTTTTTGCTTCTCCTGGTGATGCCTGGGGCCACCATGCTCTCACATTCAGCTGACGTGTCCGAGAGAGCCATATACCCTCTCATCTGGCAGTTGGTGCTGCTCTAGGCTGGGCACGTTACTTCTCCCCGACATGAGCCTCTCTTCCTCCAGGTGTCTAGTCAGCTTCCTTACAGCAGGGCGGCTGGGTTCCAAGAAAATGAAGACAGAAACTACCAGTTCTCTTAAGGCCTGAGCTTGGAAGTTCCAAAACATCACTCTGCCACATGTTATTGTTGGTCAGAGTAAGTCACAAGGCCAGTCCAGATTCAAGGGGAAGGGAAAGAGACCCCACCACCAGATAGAAGAAACAGCATCTACATACAAGATTTGAGGAATTCTTAGCAGCCATATTTGAAGGCATCCTACCACATTCTGTCTTAAAAACTTCTTACAAGTTTCCAGAGTAGCTGGAATGCAGTGTTCCCATGGATTTCTCATTGGAAGGAACTTTTGTCTGGGGCTGCACCTATCCTTTTCCTCAGTTTCTTTTCCTAAACACCTACATAAGAAATGGAATTATTGTCAGACCAAGAGAACTTCTATCAGAAAATTGGTAGGTAGGACCCTGTCTTTGAGAGTTTTGTTTGACATCAGTGGTGTATGAGGGTTTGGGAATAGCATTGGGGTGTATGCTCAGCTGCTGTAATAAAGACCAAAATTAAAAATGGTTCAACAGGATAGCAGTTTATATCTCTCCTACATAACAGTCTGGGTGTAAGCAACTCTGCAGAGTTTGACACCCAGACCCCTTCCCTCTTGTTGCTCCGCAGTCCCTAGTTGCTCTCCTATTCCACATGACCCAGGATGGCTCACACCAAGCTTAGCCCAGCCAGAGGGAAGGGGGACGAGTGGAACAATAGGGCCACACCTTCTTTTTAAGAGCACAACATAGGTGTTGCACATCACACTTCTACTCATGTGATGTTGGCCAGCTCTTAGGCACTTGGCCACACCTAGCTGCAGGGGAAGTTGGGAGACGTCAGGACAGCCCTGGGCCCCGCTCAAGCTTACAAGCTTTGTCCCTATGAGAGAGAAGGAAGGGATAAACATTGGGGGCCATCATCAGGCTCTGACACCTGGGGCTGATGAGGGGAACCAGCATGTGGATATGCCCAAGGACGACAGTGACTTGAGTCTGTCATCATCTCTGCACAGAGCAGTCGTCTACGGCTGCCCGCTGGAATTCCCAGCCCTCTCTTGGTATAAACGTCCAGTGTGTGAGCTTTGATGGAAGGCTGGTGTTGTGGGTGGATGGGATCCAAGCCTTCCCAGCCAAGTGTGGAGTTAGTGCTGATCTGCTTTTTCTGGACCAGTCATTTCATCTGCTCCAAATGTGTCACCAAGTGGCTGCAGCCACAAACAGCCCAGCCCAGGGCCAGCCCTGGGCCAGGTTTATAAATGTGTGACTGCTTAAGTGCAGACTGGTAAGGCTTCAGTTCAAGAGTTCAGCAGTGGGCTTCCCTGGTGGCGCAGTGGTTAAGAATCCACCTGCCAATACAGGGGACAGGGGTTCGAGTCCTGGTCTGGGAAGATCCCACGTGCCGCAGAGCAACCCAGCCTGTGTGCCACAACTACTGAGCCTGCACTCTAGAGCCCGCAAGCCACAACTACTGAGCCCACATGCCATGACTACTGAAGCCTGCGTGCCTAGAGCCCGTGCTCCACAGCAAGAGAAGCCACTGCATTGAGAAGGCTGCATACTGCAACGAAGAGTAGCCTCTGCTTGCTGCAACTAGAGAAAGTCTGCACACCGCAACAAAGACCCAATGCAGCCAAAAATAAATAAATAAATTTAATTTAAAAAAAAAAGTTCAGCAGCTTGGTGTGTTCCTCGAGGAAGCTCCGACAGATTTGAGCTGCCACATGGAAATACGGAACAAGCACAGGCTCCTAGTGGAGCTAGCTTGCCACTTACCAGCTGTGCAACCTTAAATCTGTTAACTAACTTCTCTGAGCTTCACTTTCCTTACTTTTGAGATGGTCACCGTGGGGTATGATATCTACTTCCTCCAGGTTATTGTGAAGACAAAACTTAGATAACATTGGGGTAACTTGTCCATTTCTCTAAAATTTTGTCTATTTTGTATATTTCTCAAAGAATATGATTTTTCTGTTTTTGAAGCTTAAATGTTCAATTTAATCCGCTTGAATATCCACTTAGACTGTAAGATTCTTAAGGGCGGGGCTGTGTCTTATTCCTCATTTTATCCTCAGTGAGTAATTACAAGGTGTGCATTCATGGATGAATGAATGATATGAGGCTTCTGGTCCAGGGGCAGCAAACACAAATGGCCATAGGAAGAGGGCAGGTCACACAAGTGAGTAAAGTGGACTGAGCCGAAGAGAAATTGGGTGACCTCTGCTGCAGTTTTCTCTCTCTTATTTTTGTTAGAGACACGAGTACTATGTTAGTGTCCCATCGGTGCTACAACAAATTACCACAAATTTAGTGGCTTAAAACAACACAGGGACTTCCCTGGTGGCTCAGTGGTTAAGAATCCTCCTGCCAATGCAGGGGACATGGGTTCGATCCCTGCTCCAGGAAGATCCCACATGCCGCAGAGCAGCTAAGCCCATGAGCCACAACTACCAAGCCTGTGCTCTAGAGCCCGCGAGCCACAGCTACTGAGCCTGCGTGCCTAGAGCCCACGCTCCGCGACAAGAGAAGCCACCACAATGAGAAGCCCGCGCACCGCAACGAAGGGTAGCCCCTGCTCTCCGCAACTAGAGAAAGCCCACGCTCAGCAGCGAAGACCCAATGCAGCCAAAAAATAAGTAAATAAATTTTAAAAAGAAAAAAAAACAACACAAATTCATTATCTTTTTGTCTGGAAGGTCAGAATTTTTAAATCCTCCTGGAGGCTCCAGGGGAGAAAACATTCCGTTGCCTTTTCCAGCTTCTAGAGGCTGCTCACGTTCCTTGGCTGGTGCCTCCTTACTCCATCTTCAAATTATATCCCTTCAACCTCTGCTTGCATTGTTTTACCTCCTCCCTCACTCAGACCTTCCTGTCTCCCTCTCATTAAGACCCTTGTGATTACATTGGGCTCACTTGGCTAATCCAGGATCATCTCTGCATCTCAAGATCCTACATCACATCGGAAAAGTCCCTTTTGCCACGTCAAGTAACTTATTCACAGGTTCTGAGGCTTAGGACATAGACATCTTTGGGGGCCATTATTCAACCAACCACAGATACATAGAAACTTCTTTTTTTAACTGTAGGAAAGATATCAAGCCAAGGATGATAGGATTTATCCTTAGTGGTAGGGAGGCAATAGGGAGGGGAGGGGAGTGTGGTTCCATGGAGAACACACACTCCATCTAAAAGGGGCAGACACTACTCATTTGTAGTGTGAGACTGCATGGCAGAAAGTAGACCCATTTTTTTCAGAACCTCCCTCGCTTTTTTGCTGAAACAGAAGTGCAAAATCTGGATTTTTATATGAAATTACTAACTTGTGTTAGTTTTAAAAATATTATGCAGCAGTTGTCTGGCACATATTATGAAATGTCCAGGTTGATAAGCTGACAGAGGACACTGAATTGCTGTACTTGTTTCACCCCATTCTCTCCCAACAAAAGAGAAATAGCAGAAGTGAGAACGATAAGATTAATGATACTAACAGTGAATGACATTTGTTCCATCATTTCTGTACCAGATCCAGTTCTCAACACAGTGCATGTATTAATTCATTTAATATTCATGATCACCCTGTAAGGTGGGTATTATCTTCAATACCCATTTTACAGATGGAGGAATTGAGGCACAGAGGAGTTACTTAATTTGCACAGGGTCACCTAGCCAGTAAGTAGCAGATTCAAACTCTTGTCAGAATCTGTTCTTTTTCTTTTTTTAACTTTTTCTTTTAAAGTGACTTTAGACTTACAGAAAAGTTGCAAAAATAGGACAGAGAGTTCCCGTGTACCCTTCACCCAGCTTCCCCTAATGTGAGTCTTCCAGAACCATAGTTCAGTGATCAAAACCAGGAGATTAACAGGGGCACCGTGCTTTTGGGTGCACTACCGACCTTATTTGAAATTTACCAGTTTTTCCACAAACGGCCGTTTTCTGTTCCAGGATCCCACATCGCATTTAGTTATTTGGTCTCTCCTGGTCCCCAATCTGCAACAGACCTCCAGTCTTTCATGGCCTTGACATGTTGATGAATACCCATCAGGCATTTTTGTCAAATGTCCCTAAATTGGGTTTGTCTGATGTTTTCTCAAGGTTCGATTGCTGTTGTGCACTTGGGATAAGGAGACCACACGCGTGATGTTGTACCCTTAGTGCATCTTATCAGGGCTCCAGGATATCAGTCTTTCTTATTACCCATGATGTTAACTTTGATCAGCAGAGTCCATGACCTATAACCCTTTGGTTTAAATGCTTTCCTTGTGTAGAGAGAAGGGAAAATATAAAATAAACACAAAATATGCATCAGGACTCGTCAGCAGGCCTCATCCATCCCTTGGGCTGACCGAATACATAGGGTGTGGTTTGTGTGTGTGAACGCCCCCTCTGAGTTTTAAGACAGACTTAAAAACACCCACTAGTGATGGCGGGAGTGGGGTAGAATGACACCCAAGTTCTGGGACTTTGGAAATCATTGAAGCTACAAAGATTGGAAGTGCTGTCCAGAGAAGGGGAAATAAATCCTGCAGAGATGAAAGCCAAGGTCCGCAGCTGCTCGGACCATCAAATCTTTAAAAGCCACGTGAGGTTTTAGGGCAAGGAGTGAATTATGGCTCTTAGGACCCAGGACAGGTCGGCTTTGATCTAAAAGTGGGAGACCTCTTAAGGAAAGCTGTGGCCTTTGCATAAGATATTCCCACATCCTCCTGGGGTACCTTAGATGGACCCACTTGGAATTTACAGGTCTGCGGAAGGAACCTTATTCCTAACGGTAAACACTTAAGAGAGGCAGCTTTGTAAGCAGGGGAGTGGAGCATTCAGAGAAAGCAAGCCCAGTACTTCTGTAAAGGGTACCTGAGAAGGATGCACCGTTTTACGAGGCTCTTTGCCCCGTCAAGTCGGACAGATGTAGGATTTGTGAGCTTATGAGGCATTCGAGGATTGCCGTGGGAGGTCGTTTTGGGGAGCACTTGACCTCTCTATTTGAAAAAGTATCAGTTTGGAGGAGGTTGTCTTTACTGCCAGGAAACTTTAGACCAGAGGCCGTACTGTGGCTTTTGGATGGCCACCCTGTCACGAACCAGATGTTGGCCTCTGTTTGCCCCAGGGCGAGCCCCTGGCCTCCAGCAGACTTTCCCCTGCTTGCTGAGTGCTGGCTGCCAGGGGTTTATAAACACGCGTGCTGCGGGGCTTCGCCATGGCAGCCTGGCCACAGCGCGTGCGGCTGGCATCACAAAGCACGATCAAAACAGCCCAGCAGGCAGCCATCTGCTGTCGGGGAATCAGAGCCCTGTGTAACAGGTACAACTGGAAGGAAGAGGGGCATTTTTAGCTAGGTGGAATCAATCACCCACTAAAACTATTAATGAACCTTCCAGGGGGGATGGAAGTTCCAGCAAGTTGGAGGTGGGAGAACGTTGAGGTGGAGAACAGCAGGCTCCAGAGTCAGACAGTCCTGGGTTTGAGTCCCAGCTCTGCCACTTATAATCTCTTGAGTTATAAACTGTGAGTAGCTCCACCTCTCTGGGCTTGGCTCTCTCACCTCCCGCAAGTCTTTACTAAAATGCAGAGCCTCCCCTGACCACCCACCCTGTACCCCAGCGTTCCCTAGTTCCTGTTCTTGCTTTGGCTGTCTCTAGCTCCTGTCACCATCTAACATTATTTCACATACTTATTCACTTTCAGCCCCTCCTCACTAGGAGGACAGCTCCACGGAGGCAGTGGTTTCCATCATCTTGTCCGTTGCTGTGTCCTTCCTTAGTGCTTAGGGTAGCCTGGCATGTAATAGGTGCTCAGTAAACATTGGTGAAATGATTGAAAAGAGGTCACATAGAGCCTACGTTTTCTGTTCTCCTTGTCAGAAGGGGGATAAACTAGGATAATCACAGTGAGGGACCTAGCATAGTTCCTGGCACATAGTATACGCTCAGTAATCAGAAAGTTATCAGTTTATTCACTTTTTAAATTCATTCAATAAATAACTATTGGGCTTCCCTGGTGGCGCAGTGGTTGAGAGTCCACCTGCCGATGCAGGGGACACGGGTTCGTGCCCCAGTCCGGGAGGATCCCACATGCTGTGGAGCGGCTGGGCCCGTGAGCCATGGCCGCTGAGCCTGCGCATCCGGAGCCTGTGCTCCGCAACGGGAGAAGCCACAGCAGTGAGAGGCCCGCGTACCGCAAAAAAAAAATAAAATAAAAAAATAAATAACTATTGAATGTTTGTAATGTGTCACGTAGGGTGCTAGGAGCTAAAAATAGTGCCAAAAACAAAACAGACTTTTTTTTTTCCAAAAATTATTTCCAGAGAGCCCGTCATATACCACCTACTCTTCTAGAAACCGAGCATAATACAGTGAATAAAAGACAAAGTCCCTGCACTCGGGGAGCTTACATCCAAGTGGGAATGAGATGAACAATAAATGTGTGTCTAAAAGCATAAGATGGTTTCAGAGGCTGTCAGTGCTACTGAAAGAAAAAGATCAAAACCAGGGTAATGTGTAAGGTGTGGCTGGAGTGGTGGGTTGGTGGGGACTGCTCTAGCTGGCGTGGTCACGGAATGTCATTTCGGAGCTGGCACCTGACTGAGGAGGCAGCCAGCCATGGGGAGGGGTCAGGGCTTCCAGCTGTGGTCCTTGGTCTGGTAACATCGGCCTCACCTGGAAGAGGGTTAGAAATCTCAGGTCTCACCCAGAACCTGCCGAATCTACTTTTTAACAGGATCTCTAGATGATTCCTGTGCACAGTGACATTTGGGCTACGAGAAGGTATTCCAGGTAGAGGGAGGAGCAAATGCAGACATCCTAAAATGATGTTCTAGATGGCCAGGTGGCTGGAGAGAGGCCAAGCGGGGGTATCCTGGTTTGCTAGGGTTGCAGTACAAAGTGCCACAAACTGGGTGGTTTAAAACAACAGAAATTTATTCCCTCACGATTCTGGAGGCCAGAAGTCCAATATTGAGGTGTTTGCAGAGTTGGTTCCTTCTGGAGGCTCTGAGGGAGAATCTGTTCCTTGCCCCTCTCCCAGCTTCTGGTGGTGGCCAGCAATCCTTGGCCTTCCTTGGCTTCTTGGAGACTCATCACTCCGGTCTCTGCCTCTGTCTTCACAGGGCCTTTTTCCCCTCTGCTGGTCTGTGTCCAAATTTCTCTCTTCTCATGAGGACACCAGTCATTGGATCAGGGCCCACCCTAATCCAGGATGACCTCATCTTAGCTTGATTACATTTGCAAAGACCCTGTTTCCAAATAAGGGCACATTCATAGGTCCTGGGGCTAGGACTTGAATCGGTCTTTTTGGGGGACACAATTCAACCCACAACAGGGCAGAAAGGTGGAGCGCGGTAAGGTCAAAGAGGCAGGTCACAGAAGGCCTGTGGACATGGTGGAAGGTTATAAATACAAGGGGAGGGCTTCCCTGGTGGCGCAGTGGTTGGGAGTCCGCCTGCCAATGTAGGGGACACGGGTTCGTGCCCCGGTCCGGGAGGATCCCACATGCCGCGGAGCGGCTGGGCCCGTGAGCCATGGCCGCTGGGCCTGCGCGTCCGGAGCCTGTGCTCTGCAACGGAAGAGGCCACAAGAGTGAGGGGCCTGCGTACCGCAAAAAAAAAAAAAAAAAAAAAAAACAAGGGGAAGCCAGGGAGGCTGTACTGATCTGGAAAAGAGCAGCTTTGAGGATAAGGAATTGAACCAGGGTCAGGGTGGATGCAGGAAGATCAGTGAAGAAACTACACATACCCTGGGCAAAGAGATGATAGAGGCATGGAGGTGGTGGTGGTGAAGATGGAGAAAAATGGATAGACTTGCAGGGTATTCTCGAGGTCCTATTCACAGAAATTAGTGTTGGTATTTAGATCTATGAGGGGGGGAGAGCATCAAAGGTGATGATTCAGTCATTCATCTGTTCTTTCAACAGACATTTTTTACATACCTAGTCATTGAAAAATGGGTATGTTATCTCTTTTTGGAGGAGGGCAGTCATGTAAATGCCAAGTACCCTCATGGTGACCAGGTGGCTGCAGCAGCTCCAGCCTTTTTACCGTACAACATCTTGAGATTCCTTGTCATTTGGACCTGCTTAGTTCAGATGCACTCCCCTAAAGCAATCATTGTGCTCAGGGGAATGTGATGCACTGATTGGTCCAAGCTGGGTCGCATACTCCGTTCCTGCCAAATTTCCGCCAGGGCAATATAAGGCATGTCTAACCTTAGTGCCTTCCCTAGGCACTTGATATCTGTGAAAATTTCTCTCCCACAATATAACGTGTTTCAGAATCTCTGATCTTTATGGGTTACCATTCTCAAGAATCTCTCCAGAGATACTTGGCAGTAAGAATAATGCGTTTGGTCTTGGGATCCATTGTGACCCCCTGATCTGTTTCCACCACCCTGAGTGTAGAAGTCACACAGTCAGTCCTTTCCCGTGTTGTACCAGATCATGCCACTCCCCTGCTTGAAAGCCCCTCTGGGATTTCCCATTGCAATCAGAAATAAATGCCAGTGCCTTGCTGTAACTACCCCCTGCCAAGCCTAGCCTGATTCAGCCCCTGAAGACCCTTTCTGACCTCATCGTGCAGACTGCCCCCCAGTCCTCTCCATTTCACTCACACTGGCTTTCTTTTTGTTCTTCCTACCTCAGGGCCTTTACATTTTGCTGTTGCCCCCAACCCGGAGAGCTCTTTCCCCAGCCCTTCACGTGGCTGGCTCTTTCTCATCCATTTAGCTTCTGCTCAACTGCCACCTCCTCTAAGAGGCCCTCCAGCTTTATCAGTCTTCTACTGAAATGAACAAATATCAACGTTGTGTCTAGTGTGTGCTCATAACAGCCTCATGATTCTGCATCTTTTTGCCATTTGTCACCTAGCACTGCCTGTCGGACATCTTCCCACACCGGCACATGTGGATCTGTACGTGATCGCTTTCTCCTCATAGCATCATCACCCTTCTTGGCCCCCTTCTCCCCCATCTCTGCTCCGGCATTATTTTGACTCGTGTGGCAGAGACGCAGTGACAGGACAGCCTATCTGAAATGGCATTCTCAGGAATGTGGATTGTTTTATTACCAGTTAAATATGCTTTATGCTACCTGTGAATGAGGCCATTGTGACATTTAGCAACTGATTTGATTAAACACAGATGTGGGCTGGACTCCATGTGGAGCAAAGATGCAGGAGGACAGGCGCTGGGGGCGTGTTTGGATTTTTTAAGATGGCAGAATGGGCTAGCCGACTCAGCATCAGCAGGATGGACATGGGAGCCTCCCTTCCTGGCATATGGATCAAGTGTGGGTCTCAGAGCTGAGAGCTCGATCTGGGTCCCCCCCAAAATCCTTTGTTTTCATTTGGGATCTGCTGTTCGTCCCTATCCAAATTGTTTTGTTTTGTTTTGTTTTTAACTTTCCTTGGATGTTTTTATTCCCCTGAATATTTTTTAAATGGTGGATCAGTGAAATACTAGCATTGTTGATACCTCCGGCAGTGACTATGAACATGCAGAGAGTAATAATCCCAGCTACCATTTATTGAACACTTACTCTGTGCTGGGCTCTGCCTTTCATAAGCCTTATCTCACAGAATCCTCATAATAAATCAATTAAAGTGTGCTCAGTTCCGTTTTACAGATGAGGAAACTTGAGGTTTAGAAATTTCAACCACTTTTCCATAGTCACCAGGGCAAATATCAATTACATATGGATTTGCCATTGTCGTCCACCCCTTCCAGGCTCTTAGATCCAAGAAGACGGGACCCAGCTCTTTCTCAAGATAGAAATCTTGGCACATACGAGGCACTGAGCAAACATTTATTGAATGAATGAATGAATGCCTGGATGCATGAACACAGTAGGTAAAGGGCGGGGCCAGGGCTTGCCAGGTCTTTGCCTTCACCACTTTGGATTCTGGGTAAAGAAAAGAAGCAGAAAATTGACCTATGAAGAGCTGTGGTTTGTCCCTTTTTGGAACCTGGGCCATGGCTGGGGTACTTGAGCAGGTGGGTTTTTGCCCCGGGCTCACCTCTCTCTACTTGTGGTTCTTCTCTGTTATACATTACCTGCTGACGACTTTTTATATCACCCCCCTCCCCCAATTGCATATCCAGACCTTTTTCACTTGCAGTCCTGGTATGTTTTCTTCAACTTTATTTGAATAATGGCAGCAGTCAGACTTAATTGCTGAACAGGTACCTGTTTTTGAGTGTCACTGTGGACCTAATCAAGTAGGTCCCTTCGTTGTAGGGAAAGAAATTGTAAGATGGATTCCAAAGCAAGTAACGTTGATGAGGGGATGCTTGTTCATTGGGATTATCCGTGAGATTTCCTTTGCTTGGGATGGCATGTCAGACCTATGGGTAACAGTGAAATCAGGATGGCAGTGACCTGTGCTATTTCCACAGCTGCTTGGAAGGCTGGGCTGCGCACAGGCTGGGAGCCTGGGCTTTGGAGTCAGGCTGACCTGGGCTTGAACCCCGCTCTGTCACTTCCTAATAGGACCTCCTTCTTAGGGTTGTGATGGAAATTTTTAAAGATAATGCATGTAAAATGACCAGCCCTGGGGAAGGTCGTAAGTGCTCAATAAATGGAGGCCATTATTATTATTAGTCCAGCTGCTAACGTCAGTAACTGAAGTTTCTAAGGGCTTAGGTTCAGTTAAAGCTGAGCTTGGCCCAGGAGAGGGAGGAGAGGTTTTCATTGGTGACTGTCACCATCTCCTTAAAAAGGAAACCCAGAAGGCAACAAGCGCAAGAAGGGATGTGCAGAGTCACCAGTAATCAGAGACATGTGAATTAAAGACAATAAATGAGATAACATGTTGGTCCTAGTAGGGTAGCAAAGATTAGCAAGTGGGATGATGCCAGCTGCTGGTGGGGATGCGGGGGTAGGGGACCCGACGCCACTGCCGGTGGGAAGATGCACCAGGCAACCGTGCCGAGAGCAGTCACTCAGCCCTTAGGGAAACTCGGTCTGTTCGACCTTGGGACCCAGCAGTCCCACTCATGGGGATACATCCCGAGTGAACGCACACACAGGCCACGAGGGAAGAGGTCCAAGGATGTTCACAGCAGCCTTGTTTGTGGTGGGCGGAGATGAAGGTATCCCAGGTCCTCTCCTGGATGGAGGAGGGAGCAGGAGAGATAAGGAGAAAGCGCACGAGGGAGGGCTGGGCAGCTGCCAGCCCAACAGGCGAGATGTACCCACAGTCACAAAGGTAAGAACCTAACGCTGGGTGAAAAAAACTGAGAAATGCAACACACAGAATTTACAGAAATTATACCTGCCCACAAAACACTAGTGCACTTTTTGCAAGAACACAGAAACAAAAGGATATGCACAAACACACACCTATGGAGTGACAGAGAGTGACCGGAAACAAATTTTTAAAAAGAGAGGTCTTGGGTGCACTCATGAGGAAAAGGTGCAGTGAACTTGAATGAACTCATCAGCACCTGACCTTTTGCAGGATGGCCAAAGAGGATGCTGTCCACACAGGTTCTCTGACGTTGGTGGAGGCATGGTTCCAGGGACATAAAGAATTCCTCGGTTCCTTGTATAGTAGATATAAATCTCAGTCTGCAAGCTTAAGGGGCTTAAAAACTAGAACTGACTTTATTTTCAGCATGTCAACAGGATTTGTATTTTGAGCCACCATCCCCCTGGGCTGGTAAGAAAGTTTTATCTTAGTGTTTCAGGGCTTTCCCCAAACTCTCCAGAATTTTGACCATGGTTCCAGGATCTTGCCTAGTGCCAGTGTGTTGTGGGAGCAGGGTCCCATCCCGTCTTCCATCACTGGGGCCCAGGCTGCTGCTGGGTCATCCACTGTCTTGGTCCATGTGGCCCTTTTGGGTCTGGGGCTCTTCATCTCTGTGTCTTTGCCACATCGTGGGCACAGGAATCTTTTATTGCTCTGTCTTCCTAGACCAGAGATCACAAACTGAAAACCCATAGGCCTCACCCACCCTGCAATCATGTTTTTGTTTGTTTAATTTTGTTTTGTTTTTGTTTTGTCCAACTACTTTGTTGCCTACATTTAAAAATCGGGACATTTTATATACAAATCCAGATTTCTGACTTGTTTGGAAAAATAAGAAGCCCTGGCTACATTCGACTCACATTTCTAGGTGACAAGGGTCAGCTGGAGCTAAGTAGTATTGTATCAGTTAGGAATGCTTTGGGCTGCAAGGAACAAAAAGCCCAACTCCCAGCAGCTTAAACCATAATGGTACTTACTGTGTGTTTAACAAGTCTAGACCCCCGAGGTTGTTTGTCAGCTCGATTTTATCTTCAAGGACCAAGTTCTTTTCATCCTTTTACTGCTTCTGCCTTAGCAGGTGGGCTTTTTGCTTTTATGTTTGGGACCTCCTGTTCCAAGATGGCTGCTGTAACTCCAGACGTTACATCCTCACATAATCTAGGGGAGGATCCGGCAGAGGAACAAAAGAAACGTCTCTCCCAGAAGCCCCCTTGGCCAGAGCTAGATTACATGGCCGTCCTGAAGCTGCCAGGCAGAAAGGAATTGGGAGTGCTTCCTGGGGAACCAAGTGGCGTCTGCCACAAACTGCTGCCCTCTTAGATGGAAACTGTGCATTCCAGTTTGCCACAGTCCACACCACCCCCTCTTGTTCCCCGACACCAGAACTGTGCGTCAGTCACCATTTTTCATTGTGTCTGCACCAGCTCCTCTGGCCTCCTTCCCCCGCTGGGCCTGTAAGGTTTTGCGTGCTGCCGACCTTAGACTCAGCACGCACAGCCACTTCTGATTTGGGGGTCTTGCTGCTTTCTCAGCAGCTGTAGGCGGGTGCAGAGAATAGAATCCCTCTGCTCCACGACTCCCACTCATCCTCATTGTCCTACTCCACTCACTCTTTTCCCTTCCCTCTTGCTCTGCCCTGTTTCTCTAACCAGGAGAATTGCATCTCCCTCCCCCCTCCACCCCACACCTGGAGAAAAAAAAAGCCTTCTTTCCTTCTATTTCTTACCTACCTCAACCTCATTCTTAGTTGGCCTGCCAAGTGGGGTCAGTCCACAGACTTGTGGCCTGTAATAACATAAATACGGGACTGGAGTGAGAAACTTTCACAGTGATTCGCTATTGCCCCAACATTCAAGCACGTGATCGTAGACTCGTCTCCTAGCACAGGGTGTAGGGCAGTTTTGGAGCTGTTGAATCACACCATGAATTGTCACATCTTCTTCCCCGAAAGGTTAAAAACCAGTCCTTTACAGAGAGTTCAAGAAGCATTAGCCTGCATGTCAAATCCTCCCAGACTCTGGAACCTACATGTTGGATCAGAAGAGCTGAGATAACTCATTTCTGCTACATCTTTCTTCTTCTTCTGCCTATGCTGTGCATCCAGTCTCAGGGTCCAAGACCCTGGTGTGACCATCTGGGAGGAGAAGTCCCAAAGTGTATCAGAGCGTGGCCCTGACACACCTTCCCCCTCTGATCCCGGATTTGCTTTCCACCTCTCACTTGTGATGGCATGGTGCGAGCTACCCGGTGGAGGAAGGAAGAGTGGAATTAAAGCATCCACGTCAGACACACCACAGGAGCGATTTCTCAGTGCGAAAGTTGAGGAGAAACACCCAGAAAGTTCACACCTCTCCGCATTTTCTTTTGTATCTCTCCATTAAACATATCCCTATAGATACAATTTCTGATTGTCTAATCCACCATGTAGAATCTGCTCTGGAATGTCACAGGCCTCTCCGAAGTGCCCTCTCGATTGCACGTCTGGTGCCAGGTTTGCGGGTAAGTCTCCCGTATCACAGGCAGGCACCAGCTCTTTTTTTTTTTTTTTTTCTTTTTGCGGTATGCGGGCCTCTCACTCTTGTGGCCTCTCCCGTTGCGGAGCACAGGCTCTGGACGCGCAGGCCCAGCGGCCACGGCTCACGGGCCCAGCCGCTCCGCGGCATATGGGATCCTCCCAGACCGGGGCACGAACCCGTATCCCCTGCATCGGCAGGCGGACTCTCAACCACTGCGCCACCAGGGAGGCCCTACCAGCTCTTTTATGCAGTTGATTTGGGCAAACAAGAAGGCTCAGTATCGTGTGCAAGAACCACACCATAAGCATGTTCGCTTCCCAATTTACACAGAGTGTAATTAAGGGAACCCAGTTCTCCTCTTGACAGCTGTAATAAAGGAAGGACGGATCTTTTTGAACTGACAACATTTGAAAGATCCCAAATCTCACCCATATCGGAAAAGCGGCCCCTGCATGTGAGAGCTGTGTGATGATCTCAGAAAGCGGTGTGTGTTGCCTGGGGGGCGGGACCAGCTTGTCCGACCTTTGTTCAGAAGAACCTTCTGCGGAGAATCTTGGCAGCCTGGTTATGATGGAGCCATAATACTGCCAACAAAGGGAAAGAGAACATGAAAAGGGAACACGAGGTTGGTCCCAAGGAGGGTAGGGACAAGAATTTCTCCCTGAAATCGGGGTGGGTAGAAGGAACGAGACTCAGCTATTACCTCTTCTCTCGGGGCTCGAGGTGGGGCGTGTCCAGGGCTGTGGCCGAGGCGGGTGTCATCATGTTTCGGGGCCCCTCTGTACCCTTCCTTCCTTTACTGCTGCCTGGGAGATGGGCTGTGGAGACAATATTGGGAGGTAGCAGAAGCAGCAGTTTTGTTTTGTTTTTAACTGAGATAGAATTCACATAACTTAGAATTAAACCATTGACCATGTTAAAGCATACAGTTCAGTGGTGTTTAGTGCATTCACAATGTTGGGCAACCACCACCTCTATCTAATTCCAAGACATTTTCCTCACCCCAAAAGGAAACCCCATACCCGTTAAGCTCTCAATCCCAATTCCGCCTTCCCCACAAGCCGCTGGCAATCACTAACCTACTCTCTGTATCGATGGATTTGCCTATTCTGGACATTTCATATAAATCGGATCATAGAATACGTGGCCTTTGGTGTATGGCTTCTTCCACTTAGCATAATGTTTTTGAGATCCATCCATGTTTTAGCATATACTTCATTCCTTTTTATAGCTGAATAATAGTCCATTGAGTAGATATGCCACATTTTGTTTATTCTTTCATCAGTTGATGGACATCGGGTTGTTTCCACCTTTTGGCAATTGAGAATAGTGCTGCTGTGAACGTTTGTGAACAAGTTTTTGTTTGAGCACCTGTTTTCAGGTTTTTTTGGGCACATACCCAGGAGTGGAATTGCTGGATCATATAGTAATTCTATGTTTAACGGTGTGAGGCATCTTCAGACTTTTCCACAGTGGCTTCACCCTTTTATATTCCCACCAATAATGTACGAGGCTTCATATTTCTTCACAACCTCGCCAACTCTCGTTATTTTCTGCTTTGTGGTTTTTTGGGTTTTTTATGGTCAACCTAGTAGATGTGAAGGAGCAGCAGTTTTCAGCTCAGATGTGGTTGGGCAAGCCGTGGAACTCTTCCAACACTGAGTTTCTGTAAACTGAATAACAATTTCTACCGTGGAGGGTGAACAGCAGCATTAAACAGGTCACTATATGTAACAGCATCCAATTCTGGAAATGTCTTTACTTGATACAGAGGGCCACCTCGAGGTGCTGTATCACCCAGTACTTCACATACTCTCTGGGGTGAAGGACCAGGGTTTTTTCCTTAATTTAGTGTAAAACACAATAAAAATGAATCACTAGAACAGCCATTCTCGATGGGGAAGGTATGACCCAAAGGGGACAAAAATTGGTTCTCAGGGCGGCAAAAACATCTTCCTCTTTTTGTGCTAAGCACACCTATATGTAAGTATTTAAATATAAATATATATTAAGTATTAAATATATATTAAAATAAACATAGTAAAGTATAAAATATAAACAGATATGTAGTATATCTGTAATATTAAAATTTTATAGAGAGAGGGGAGACTGAAGGAATCTAAAAAGGATGGGGGGGAGAAGCGTGGCAATAATGAAAAAAAGATTGAGAAACAATAGAACTTACTTTAAAGATGCAAATTATAAGCCCTGATTTTTTATTATCAGATTCAGCAGACAGCTCTACACACTGGCTCTCAATTTTTGTATTTATCTCATCACCAACTGGTAATTACCAGTTTGTGGGCAGGCCCCAGTCCTCAGTCCACATTTCAGTAAGGCTGCGCTCATGCATCACTGTGTTTTGATCTGTCTGGAATCATCTCCTCGTGTATCTGTTCACTCAGCAGTGTTCCGTCTGTCCTCTCCGAACATGTCAACCCTTGCTTACTGTACTAGAAAAGTGCCTGACACAGTAATATTTGGTACATCACTTGGAAATGATTGTTGAATGAATGAATGACCATCCACTTAAAAATCGTTTTACTGGGCTTCCCTGGTGGCGCAGTGGTTGAGAGCCCGCCTGCCAATGCAGGGGACACGGGTTCGTGCCCTGGTCCGGGAAGATCCCACATGCCGCGGAGCGGCTGGGCCCGTGAGCCATGGCCGCTGAGCCTGCGTGTCCGGAGCCTGTGCTCCACAACGGGAGAGGCCACAACAGTGAGAGGCTCGCGTACCAAAAAAAAAAAAAAAATCGTTTTACTGAGGGACTTCCCTAGTGGTCCAGTGGTTAAGAATCTGCCTTCCGGGCTTCCCTGGTGGCGCAGTGGTTGAGAGTCCGCCTGCCCATGCAGGGGACATGGGTTCATGCCCCCGTCTGGGAAGATCCCACATTCCACGGAGCGGCTGGGCCCGTGGGCTGTGGCTGCTGAGCCTGCGTGTCCGGAGCCTGTGCTCCGCGGCGGGAGAGGCCACAGCAGTGGGAGGCCCGCGTACCACAAAAAGAAAAAAAAAAAAAAAAGAATCTGCCTTCCAATGCAGGGGACGCAGGTTCGATCCCTGGTTGGGGAACTAAGATCCCGCTTGCTGCAGGGCAACTAAGCCCATGAGCTCTAGAGCCTACACACCACAGCTGCTGAGCCCGCACGCTCTGGAGCCCATGCACCACACCTAAAGAGAAGACTGTGCACTGTAACAAAGATCCCACACGCCACAACAAAGATCCTGCATGCCACAACTAAGACCCAACACAGCCAAATAAATAAATAAATATTTTAAAGAAAAAAAAATGAAAAAAACAAATATTTCTAAAAAAAAAATTGTTTTACTGAGCCAGGCAGTGAAAGTCTACTTTTACTTAAAACCCAAGAAAACCAGTCAACCAAAGAAAAAGCAGTTCTCTGATATGACACACAAAATTACAATGTCTTCAATAAGAAAGAAGGGCATTTCTTTCTCACCTAAAAGTCCAAACTTACGTGATGGTTCTGGTCTGCAAATGTGGCAGGGGTCCAAGCTCCTATGTCTAGTTGCTCAGCTCTGTGGTCCAAGATAGCTCCATTCCCAGGAAAGGAAGAACCTGCCTCTGCCCTTTAAGGGCACAACCAGGAAGTTGCACACACATTACTTATCCCTCTTCCCTTCTCTAGAACGCATCACATAGCCACACCAGCCACAAGGGAAGCTGGGAAATGTAGTGCTTATTCTAATTGGCCATGTGCGCAGCTTGAAAGCAGAGATTCTATTAATATGAGAGAGAAGGAATGAATGGATTTTGGAGGGGCCCCAGCAGGAGCTGCCACCATCATCACCTTAAGAGAGGATGTTTTCCTCATCTCGTCCTTGCCTTCCGCAGCCCTCACCAGGCCTTCCACCAGCCAGATGGAGGCAAGAGGTCAGCGTTTAATATTGCAGCGCCAGGTGGGTCCATTTGCAAACCGCATGCGTGGCACGAGATTTCTGGGACCACGTGCCCCCTTCCTCAGTGTCCTCTCTGGCATGGGAGGGCTCTCTCACTGCAGGGGTTCTGGGACTGCCCTCAGCACACTGCAGTTTGTCCAACTGTCCATTCTTCTCATGCCCCTGGGTCATAAAATGAAAACAAACAAGAGGCCATTTTGGAGAAAGAATACCAAGGGACAAGACTGTGGCCTGTTTATTTCCAAACCTGCCTTATATCATTATTCAGAAGGTTGCCATAAAAGATAAGAGAAATCAGGAGAGAAAACACTGCATCCAGAAGGACTTCCTAAGGCAAGCATGTTCCTATGATTTAGCAGGTAGAGTTGCCATGATAACCAGGACCCCAAAAATGACCTTGAATGGAATAGGCTGGCCTAGACTTTCTGCCAGATGTGTCTGGACAGGCCATTGAGGAACGAATGGGATTCCAGCACATCATGCCATCCTAGTGTGGACAAATTCTCTGGTTTCTGTGTTTTAGATAGGCCTCCATGTGTTACCGAGTCCAAGCTCACTCTGCTTGCCGCACGACAGACCAATAAATCGGGAGACAAGGTGTTGAGGCAAGGAATAGCGACTTTATTCGGAAAGCCGGCAGAAGGAGAAGATGGCAGACTAGTGTCCCCAAAAACCATCTTATTGAGGTCTGGATGCCAGTTTCTTTTATAGAACAGAGAGAGGGGGAGGAGGTGAGAAAGTAAAGTAAAAAGGCCATTAGGGGCTTCCCTGGTGGTGCAGTGGTTGAGAGTCTGCCTGCCGATGCAGGGGACACGGGTTCGTGCCCCGGTCCGGGAAGATCCAACATGCCACGGAGCGGCTGGGCCTGTGAGCCATGACCACTGAGCCTGCGCGTCCAGAGCCTGTGCTCCGCAGCAGGAGAGGCCATAACAGTGAGAGGCCTGTGTACGGCCTTTAGTCTTGCAAAACATCTCCTGGCTTGGCCAGCATTGGTGAGGGGATGTTTTAATTTCTTCTTTTCTGCAGCCATTCACAGGTAGGCAGGGTCAGATTGTCTCCCTATGAGCTGAACAAAGACCCTTTAGTTTAGTATTCAGGCAGAGGGGCAGGGTTCCCTGAGGCAGATTATAATAACAAAAGCAACGAAAAGCAAAGGTTAAAGTAAAAGAAACAGATCCAACATGGAGTCAAATTTTGCTCTTCTCTGTTACACATGTAATGAAGATCAGGAGGGGATGCCCAGGTGTGGCGGTATTCCTGGTTCTTGCTCTCTTCACCTGGCTAACTCCTACTCATCCTCCAGAGATTAGTTTAGATGCCATTTCCTCCAGGGAGCCTTCCCTGGCTCCACCCCTCACCAGCTGGCATTTCGGAACCCTTCCCTGTGCCCCCCAGGCTCCCAGTGAAAGCACTTACTGGCAGCTTACCTCTCCACTGCCTTCCCAGTGCCCGGGACATAATCCCCCTCACCTCTGGATAAGGATATGGTTAGTTTATTTTGTCAATTTAACTTTAGAACCATTTCAATGTTTTATATAATTATAAAACACATTGGAAAAAGTAATTCCTAAAATGTAATAGCAAACTGTTATGAACCTAGTATATTGAGTTACTGGTATAACCTCTTGGAGAAGAGACTTTATTTACCCATACAGTATTTTCACTCTTTTTCTTTTTCTTTCTTCCTTCCTGATGTTTCAAGATTCCTTTTTTTTTTTTTTTAATTTTTAAAATTTCCTGTCTCTTTCAAGAACTTCCTGTATCCATTATTTCAGGGTAGATCTATAGTGACATGTTCTCTTAGATCTCCTTCATTCTAGAATATATTGATTTCCCTTCATTTCTGAAGGATATAGAATTCTGAGTTGATAACTCTTGAAAAATGTTGTGCCACTTTTCCTAGCCAATAGAAATTGACAAGCTTATTCAAAAATTAATATGTAAATGCCAAGTTTATACTGAGAAGCCAAAACAATCTTGGAAAAGAAAAAGTTAGAGAACTTACACTAGCTGGTTTCAAAACTTGCTATAAAGCTACAGTAATCAAGACAGGATTAAGGACCTACTGTATAGCACAGGGAACTCTGCTCAATATTCTGTAATAACCTAAGTTATTATTCTGTTCCCCCTTAAGTGGGAAAAGAATTTGAAAAAAAATAGATATGTGTATATGTATAAGTGAATCACTTTGCTGTACTCCTGAAATAACACAACATTGTTAACCAACTGTGCTCCAATATAAAATAAAAATGTTTTAAAAAGACAGGATGGAATTGGTATAGGATAGATATCTCAGTGGAAAAGAATAGAGAGTCCAGAAATAAACTCTCACATCTATTGTCAATTAATTTTTTTTAATTTTATTGAAGTATAGTTGATTTACAATGTGTTAATTTCTGCAGTACAGCAAAGTGACGCAGTTATATATATACATATTCTTTTTCATATTCTTTTCCATTATGGTTTATCACAGGATGTTGAATATAGTTCCCTGTGCTATACAGTAGGGCCTTGTTGTTTATCAATTCTGTATATTGTCAATTAATTTTTGATAAAGGTTTCAAGTAATTCAGTGAGGGAAAGGATAAATTTTTACGGTTGTGTTGGAACAACTGGATAGCCATATGCAAAAAGATTAATTTAGACCCTTACCTCACGCTGTACACAAAAATTAACTTACATTATATCATAGACCTAAATGTAAGACCCAAAACTATAAAATTTTTAGAAGAAAACATAAGAAAGAATCTTTATGACCTTGGGTTAGGCAGCAAAAGCAAGATTCATGATAAAAAATTGGTAACTAAAACTTTTGCTTTGCTTTTCAACAGACACCATTAAGAAAATGAAAAGACAAGCTACAGACTGGGAGATAATATTTGTAAATCATATGTCTGATAAAGAACTTGTTTCCAGAACATATAAGGAACTCTTACAATTCAGTATTAAGAGGACAAGCCCAACCTTTTTTTTAGTGGGAAAAAGATTTGAATGGACCTTCATCAAAGAAGATGCATGACTGATAAACACATGAAAAGATGCCCAACATGGTTAGTCATTAGAGAAATGCTACTTAAAGCCAAAATGAGATACCACTGCACACCTACTAGAATAGCTATAATCACAAAGACTGAACATACCAAGTGCTGGAAAAGTGGAACTCTCTTCCATTGCTGGTGGGAATATAAAACATACATTGCTGGTAGGAATGTAAAATGGCACTGACACGTTGGAAGACAGTTTGGCCGTTTCTTTTTTTTTTTTTTGGCTGTGCCATGCAGCTTGTAAGATCTTATTTCCCTGACTGAGGATTGAACCTGGGCCCTCAGCAGTGAAAGTGCGGAGTCCTAACCACTGGACTGCCAGGGAATTCCCTTTTTTGTTTGGGGGTTTTGTGGGTTTTGTTTTTTTGTTTTGGGTTTTTTTTTTTAGTTTGGCCATTTCTTAAAAAGTGAAATATACTCTTACCACATGACTCCACAGTCTTACTCCTAGGGATCCTCCCAAGAGAAATGGAAACATATATCCACACAGGACTTGTATGCAAATAATTATAGCAGCATTATCCATAATAGCCAAAAATGGGATGTGGTCCACCCATAGCCTGGAATACTATTCAGCAATAAAAAGGAATAAATTATTAATGCATATTACAACATGGATGAACTTCTAAAGCATGATGCTAAGGGAAAGAGGCCAGACACAAATACATGTTGTAATGATCCTGTTTCTAAGAAATATCTAGAAAAGGCAAACTCTAGAATAAGCAACAGATCAAGTGCTGCCTGAGGCTGGGGATGGGAGTGGGGGTTGACTGCAGACAGGCAGAGGGAACTTTGGGGGTGATGGAAATGTTCTAAAACTGCATCATGGTGATGGCTGCACAATTATAGCGATTTACTTTAAAAAGGAAATTTACTTTAAAAAGTGACATTTTTACAATGGAGGAATTGTATAGTGTATAAATGGTATAGTATATAATTGTATAGTACTATATCCCAAAAAACAGTTCTAAAAAGAAGCGGCAACGACAGTCTAGAGTCATGTTGAAAATGCAGACTTGAGCCAGACTGCCCGGGTTCCAGCCCCAGCGGCTGTCACTCACTATCTCTGTTGCCTTGAGCATGCTACTTAACCTTTTTCTCCGCTCACTTTCCCCGTGAGAAGCCCTGACACACACGAGCTCGCTGCTGTTATTGCTGTCACCGCCCTCTTCTTTCTCTGGGCTCCTGCTCCACTGACCCTTTTGCTCTTTCTTTAACCTGTCAAGCTAATCCCTACCTCAGGGTCTTTGACCTCAGTGTCTGTGAATACTCTTCCCCCAGGATGTTTCCATCACTGGCTTCCTCTTATCATTCCTGGCTCAGCTCAAATGTCATCTCAGAGGTCTTCCCTGACTACCCTACCTGAAATGACACCACACTCATTCATTCATTTACTCATTCATTCACTAAGTAGCATTTTCTAGTAGTAGTAGTAGTATCACTTATTTTTTTTTTTTTTGCGGTACGCGGGCCTCTCACCGTTGCGGCCCCTCCTGTTGCGGAGCACAGGCTCCAGACGCGCAGGCTCAGTGGCCATCGCTCACGGGCCCAGCCGCTCTGTGGCATGTGGGATCCTCCCGGACCGGGGCACGAACCCGTGTCCCCTGCATCGGCAGGCGGACTCTCAACCACTGTGCCACCAGGGAAACCCGTAGTATCACTTTTATCCCCATTTTACAGGTGGGACAACTGAAGCTCAAAGAGGAGAAGTCATTACACTCATTCATTTAATTCAAAACATAATTATTACCACCTTACACTCTTTAGAAAGGCTACAATTTTAAAAAAAAACAAAATAAGTGTTGGCAAGGATGTGGAGAAATTGGAACCCTTGCTCACTGTTGGTAGGAATGTAAAATGATGCAACCACTGTGGAAAAACAGTATGGCGGGTCCTCAAAAAGTTAAAAATAGAATTGCCAAATGACCCAGCAATTCTACTTCTGTGTATATACCCAAAAGAATTGAAAGCAGGGTCTCAAAGAGACATTTGTATACTTCTTGTGTTCATAGCAACATTATTCACAACAGCAAAAAGGCAAAAGCAAATCAGTGGCCGTCAGCAGATGAATGGATAAACAAAAATGGGATATATATACACTATGAAATATTATTCAGCCTTAAAAAGGAAGGAAATTCTGACACATGCTGTAGCATGGATGAACCTTGAAGACACTATACTAAGTAAAATAAGCCAGTCACAAAAGGATAAATACTGTATGACTCCACTTATATGAGTTCCCTAGGGTAGCCAGATTCATAGAGACAGAAAGTAGAATGGTGGTTGCTAGGGGCTGAGGGGAGGGGGTAAAATGGGACTTACTGTTTAATGGGCACATGGTTCTAGAGATGGATGGTGGTGACGGTTGCACAACGTTGTGAATGTACTTAATGCCACTTAATACACTTAACAGTGGTTAAAATGATATAAAATAGACAAACAACAAGGTCCTACTGTACAGCACAGGGAGCTCTATTCAACATCTTGTAATAACCTATAATGGAAAATAATCTGAAAAAGAATAGATACATATATGTATAACTGAATCATTTTGCTGTACACCTAAAACTAACACAACATTGCAAATTAACTATACTTCCATTTTTAAAAGATTTATTTCTCACCAGAATCCTTTGAAGGTGTTATCTATATTTTATTCATTAATATTATTAATGTATTATTAATTAAAATACTATTCACGTTATTCATTAATTCGTTGAGAGAACTGAGGTTCAGAGAGGTGCCAGAGTCACAGGTTCCATCCCGACCTGTCGGAGGACCTCAAAGACCCCACCTTTCTGCTGTGTCTTTCTCCTCCGTGTCCCTCTCTGACTGTAAAACACCTCATCTGTCCCTCCTTCCTGCAGGCACAGCAGGGATCTATCAAGGAGCAAATGGACTGACCAACGCAGCTGGCTTTGGAACTGTGCACCAGGTAGGCAGAGCTCCCCACCCTTAAATAGTCCCCTTAAATCCAGGCACGCAGAGAGCCCCCTTGTACCTATGAGCCCTACCAGAAACCGTGTCTCTGATGCCCTGGATTTGGAGAACACAGGGGCCAGACTGTACCAACAGCCATTGGAAAGATACAGTGTGGAGGCAGAGAAATTGGAATTGCTGGCAGATTTCCAAGATGACATGGGCTGCGTTATATGTTCCATCTTGATCTGAGTCTAAGACACCCATTGACCGTTGAATCTGGGATGGATGGATGCAGTAACCTGTGGTCTTTCACCAGACCCCAAGCTTCTCCAGGGTGAAATGATATCTTCTTCGCCTCTGCATCCCAGTGTCGAGTGCCCGACACAGAGTGGGAGCTTTATAAATGCTTGTTAGATTGAATTTAGTCAACACTGTGAAGATGGATGGATACTGGCTAATAGTCTGAGTCTCTTGGTTTCACTTAGAGAGTGAATTAAGAATTAACCCGCTAAAGGTGGACGGGAACTCTGTGCACTATTTGTGCACCTTTCCTGTAAGAACCTTCCGTGAGCTCCTTGCAGGGTTGAGAAGCACTGCTTTGTGGTGGGGCCGAACATTTGAAACAATGACTGTTGTAAGCAAAGCTTGATAAAGAAGATTGGCATTCTTCGATTTCATCTCCAGGACTCCCTCATAGGAGATTCTGGATCCCTAATGCTGTGTAGGCGCTACTGTGTTTGCACAATGCCCCCTCCCCCACCGTGAACCTAAAATGTCACCTAGTCTCGGGGTATGTGTATGTGGTCTTTATTACTCATTCATTTGTTCACTAATTTTTCCAGTATTTATTGACTGCCCATATGTGCCCAGCACAGCTGTGACCAAGACGGACGCTGTCAGGGCCACGTGCATGTCCCTCAGGGTGCACCTGTTGACCTCTAGCTGCCAGGCTCTGCACCCCTGGGCCCAAGGGTGTTTTCTGGAACCAATGTATACAGTAGGCAGGAAGTGCCAGGGAATTAAGTGTTCCCTGGGAGCAGCTCTCAAGCAAAGACTGGCTGGACTTGGTATATAAATACCCCAGCTCCCTTGCCCCTTGGGAGAGATCTTTCTGAGATGTGTTTTCTACCACCCCAGCATCCCCCTGGTAGAATTCAGCTCCAGTTCCCACTGGAGAAGCCCCTGTGCTGGCTGCCTTCCCTTCTCCCCTTTGCTGTCTCGCTTCCCCATTCCCCAACTGGTCTCTGCTTCACACCCCAAATCCGCTACTTGCACTTGAATCCTTGTCTTGGAGGTCTGCTTCTAGGGAAAGCCCCTAGAGCTTTTATTCTATAAAGAGCCCCTAGAGCTTTTATTCTATAAAAGCCCTCATAGAGCTTTTATTGTAATAGTGGGGAGACAGGGACAGACACAACAGACCCAGCCCGGGAGGCCCCTTACCCACATCAGCCTGACAGCCTTCCTCGTGGGTTTCCCTCTCCAGGACTATCCTTCCTACCCCGGCTTCCCACAGAGCCAGTACTCCCAGTATTACAGCTCGTCCTACAGCCCTCCTTACGTCCCGGCCGGCAGCATCTGCGCCTCTCCCCTCTCCACGTCCACCTACGTCCTGCAGGAGGAACCTCATAACGTCCCCAGCCAGAGTTCTGAGTCGCTTGGCGGTAAGTACAGTCACTGTCGTGTGGTCATTCCTGGCTGTGGTCTGAGCTCTTATATGAAGGATGGACTGGACATAGGTCCCAGTTGTAATGAACCGGCCACCCAAGAGCTAACTTCATCTTTTGTTGGCTTTTCTCTGTGTGTGTGTGTGTGTGTGTGTGTGTGTGTATGTGTGTATTTAATTGCACCCATGTTTAAAAGTTACAGATTTTTACCTAAAAATTCTAATGTCTGCCTTCTCTTGAAAGACGATCTGGTCACCCTAGGTCCACATTATTAAGTGACAGTGCTTGGCTGGAGCTGAGTAATGTCTGCCCCGTTCAGACAGGGTACACGTGACTCCACATCCAGGCCCCTTGGTGACGTACATTACTGTGCAACTAACTCGCCAGCCTACGGATTCATTCATTCGTTCCGTAAATCTGCTACGCACATGTCTTCTCTTTTATGAGCTGATTTAGGCTCGTCACCACTAAATAACATGACAGCCATAAATTAGAACATCCAGTGATTAGTAGATATTTCATTTTATTCTTCTTTTCTGAAACCTGTTTCTGGGGCTTTGTAGAAGCTGAACGAGCATGATGGTTTGTGAACATTTCATTCAATACATATTTATTGGTTGATGGCTAGAGAAAGAACAATATGGAGACTCACCTCTTTGTTCCTGAAGTTCTTGGTGCAGCTGTTGCTTTTAGCCCTTGTATTTTCCATCAGTTGGGGTGAGTTAGATAACACTGGTTTGGTGACAAATGGAGACAATGTGGCCAAGCATTTTTAAGTCAACTTTGAAGGACCTTTAGGGTTTGAGCATTGATTGTGGTCATTGTGACCTCATCCCAGAGTATAGAATAAATGCCTAATACCCACATTCCAATTTCCAAATTGCTTCCTTGGAAGAGTATGAAGTGTTACAAACTTTTCTTTGTCATAATCCTGAATTATCTTTGCCCATTCTGCTTTTCAGAATGTGGCCTCTCCACACTGGTTTCAGAACTGAAATATAAGCAGGAAATCTTCCAATAGATGCTACTATCTATCTATAATTTGATGGTGAACTGGATTCCAAAGACTTACTTCCCAAGAATTTGGGTTATGTGGGTAGGTCGTTTTTGTTCCCCATCAGGAGTGAACATAAAAGCTCATTGTGTCATTGAAATTTTTCTTTATCGTTTCCCCCTGTTCTTCATCTATCCCCTGGTCTAAGGTTCAACAATAAGTGGTTGAGATGGTTTTTACTGTGTGTCTAACAAGCTCACATAAAATCTAATGACATAAATAATTGTCAGCTATAACCGAGGTCTCTGGCCCCTTCTCCCCAGTGTCCGTTATAAAGGAACGGCATTTAAGCATACTCGTTTGCCCACGCACACACACACACGCTTATGCACTCTCTTAAAATTTCCCGTAAAAACTCCACTTTTGAAATTATCCAGGATCTGCTTGAGTGGTTGGTTCCAAATTCCAGAGGCTCAAGAGGTTTATATCTTACCGACAGGTCATGCTCACTCTTTGTGTTGCCCGGATATGGTGTCCTAATGCTCTTCTCCTCCCTGGCCCCCAGCCCTGCCACAGCACCATCTGCATCGACATGCATTAACAGTTACATTAAGCCCCAACAATTTGCAGATGATTGCAGGGCAGTTCGCTGATGGAGAGGGCAAAATCTGAACATCTGACGTTACTCAAGAGAAAAGACAAATCAGTAGTGGTTGCTTGAGGACTTTTTTCTTTTTAAGCTTTTAAGTGTGTTACAAATTATCTAAAAAGAGTTGTAGTATATTTTAAATTTCTTAGATCTTCTCCCTCAGTCAATAGAAGGAGGATTTTTTTTAATCTCTCAAGAAGAAACTTACAAGGTTCTTTCATGCAATTTGGCAACATCTAACAAAATTGAAAATGCATGTACTCTTTAACCCAGTTATTCTACTTCTAGAAACTTATCCTAAAGATAAATTCCCACATAGGTACAAAGACTTAAAAGAATATTTTTTGCAGCATTGCCATAGCAAAAGACTGAAAACAACCTAAATATCCATTAATAGGAGTCAAGTTAAATAAATGATGGTGTACCCACCATTGGCACACTATACATCTGTTAAAAAGAATAAGTAAGCTAGTTATATCTTCACTAATATGGATCTCTCTTTGAGCTATTGTGATATGTGAAAAACTATGATAGTGGCAGAACTATGTGCATAATATGATCCTGGAGTTTTTTTAAATATAAGTATAGTTTAATACCCATATTTGCATAGGAAATTTCTGGAAGGATGCAAAAAAACTGTTAACAGTCATTTTCTCTAGGGAGGAAACTAGAGGGAAAAGACTTGATATAACAGACAATAGGCCACTCCACTTAACAGCAAAATTCACATTTTTTCATGTGCACATGAAACATTTACCAAAATAGACATATTCTGGGCCATAAATCATGAAGTCTCGTTACATTTAAAAGGTTTCAAGGCATACAAAGTATGTTCTCTGAAAACAGTGGAATTAAATTAGAAATAAATAGCAAGAAGATTTTCGGAAAATTCTCAAATATTCGGAAACAAAGTAGCACGCTTCTAAATAACCCATGTGTGATGGTTAATTTTATGTGTCAACTGTCCAGGCTATGGGATGCCCAGACAGCTGGTTAAACATTATTTCTGGGTGTGTCTGTGAGAGTGTCTCCAGAAAACACTAGTATTTGAATCAGTAGACTGAGTAAAGGAGATGGCCCCCACCAATGAGGGCAGGCATCATTTAAATCCAATGAGGGCTCATCTTACAGAACAAAAAGGCAAAGGAAGAGTGATCTCTCTCTCCCTTTTATTAAGCTGTGACATTCATCTTTTCCTCAGACATTGGGGCTTCTAGTTCTAAGCCTTTGGACTCCAAGACTTACATCAGTGGCGGCCCCTTTCTTATCCCCCACCCCTGGATCTCAGGCCTTCAGGCTCAGACTGGGAGTTACACCATTAGCTCCCCTTGTTCTCAGGTCTTTAGACTCAGACTGAATTATACCACCAGTTTTCCTGGTTCTCCAGCTTGCAAGTGGCAAATTGTGGGACTTTTTGGCCTCTGTAACTGCATGAGTCAAATCCTATAAGAAGTCTCCATATATATAAATAAATATATATATATACACACACACACATATATATATATGTGTGTGTGTATACACACACACACACACACACACACACATATGTTGTGTTTCTCTAGAGAACCCTGGCTAATACACCACAAGTCAAAGGAAATATCAGAGGTAAATTTAAAAGTATTTTGAACCTAATGAAAATGAAAACACAGCGTATCAAAGTTTATGGAATGTCACTAACACAGTACTTAAAGGGAAATTTGTAGCACTAAATCCCTATATTAGAAAAGAAGAAAGGTTTTAAACCAAGCACCTTATCTTCCACCTTAAGAAACTAGAAGAGGAAAGGCAAACTACACCCAGAGTAAGTAGAGGACAGGAAATAACAAAGATCAGAATGGAAATCAATAAAATCTGAAAACAGAAAAACAATAGAGAAAATCATTAAAACCAAAACTTGGTTCTTTGAGAAGACCAATAAAATTGATAATACTCTACACAAGCTGATATGGGGAAAAAAGAGAAGATATAAATTACCAATAAAATGAGAGGTGACATTACTACAGACCTTATAGATATTAAAAGGCTAACAATGCAATAGTCAACAACTTAGATGAAATGAAGAAATTCCTTGTGGGACAAAAACTTCTGAAGCTTGTTCAAGAAGAAATAGGCCTATATCTACTAAACAAACTGAAATTTTTTTTGTTAAAAATGTTCCCACAAAGAAATTGCGAGGCCTATATGTCTTCACTGATTAATTCTACCAAACATTTAAGTAAGAAATATCAGTTCTACATTAATTCTTCAGGAAAATTGAAGAGGAAGGGATACTTCTGAACTCATTCTATGAGGAACGCATTACCCTGATGCCAAAACTAGGCAAAGATATTAAAAGAAAACAACAGACCAATATTTCTCATAAACGTAGATACAAAATTTCTAGACACAATGTTAGCAAATTAGCCCAACTGTATATTAAAGGATACTATATCATGACTAGTGGGGTTTATCTTAACGATGCAAAGTTGGTTTAAAATGTGAAAATTAATGTAACTCACCATATTAAGTAACTTGAAAGAAAAAAAAGAGATTATCTCAACAGATGCACAGAAAAACATTTGACAAAATCTATCATTTGTTTCTGATAAAAATTCCAAATTAGGGGTAGAAAGGAACTTCCTTTATCAGAAAAAGGCATGCAGTGGACTGAATATTTATATCCCTCCCCCCACAATTTATGTGTTGAAGACCTAATCCCCAGTGTAATGGTATTTGGAAGTGGGGGTATTTGGGAAGTAATTAGGTCATAAGGGTGGAGTCCTCAAAGTGGGATTAGTGCACTAATAAGAAGAGGTACAAGAGAGATGATATCTCTCTCTCTCCCCACCATGTGTGGAGACAAAAAGACATCCATCTGAAAACAAGAAGAGGACTCTCACCAGGAACCAAACTGGCCAGATCCTTGATCTTGAACTTTCCAGCCTCCAGAACTGTGAGAAATAAATCTCTATTGTATAAGCCACCCATCTATGGTGTTTTTTTTATAGCAGCCCAAACTGACTAAAATAGGACAGCTACAAAAAACCTACAGCTACCCACCTAGGACCAGAAACAAGACAAGGATGTCCACTCTTACCAATTCTATTCAGCATTATACTAGAGGTTTTAGGCAGTGCAATAAGGGAAGAAAAATAAATGAAAGTCATCTATATTGGAGAAAAAAAATCAAAACTTTATGAAGTAAAAAGAAGTAAAATGACATGATCACCTATGGAGAAAATCAGATAGCATCTACAAAAAGCTGCTAGAACTAAAAAGTGAGTTTAGCAATGTTGCAGGGTACTATAAAAACCAAGTGTATTTCTTTTTTTCTTTTTTTTTTTTTTTTTTTTTTTGCGGTACGCGGGCCTCTCACTGTTGTGGCCTCTCCCGTTGCGGAGCACAGGCTCCGGACGCGCAGGCTCAGCGGCCATGGCTCACGGGCCCAGCCGCTCCGCGGCACGTGGGATCCTCCCAGACCGGGGCACGAACCCGTGTCCCCTGCATCGGCAGGCGGACTCTCAACCACTGCGCCACCAGGGAAGCCCCCAAGTGTATTTCTATATGCTAACAACAAGCAGTAGGAAATAGAATATTTTTAAATGCCATTTATAGTAGCATCGAAAAATATGAAATATTTAGGGATAAATGTGACAAAAGATGTGCAATACTTGTACCCTTAAAACTGCAAAACACTACTGGGAGAGGTTAAAGAAGACTTTAGTAAATGAAGAGATATATCTCATTCACAGGTCAGAAGACTTACTGTTGTTAAGGTATCAATTCTCTACAAATTGATCAAACGCAACCTCTGTCAACATCCCAGGCTTTTTTTTTTTTTGTAGAAACTGCCAAGTTGATCCTGAACTTCATATGGAAGTACCAAGGACCTAGAATAGCCTTAACAACTCTCATATAGAAGAACAAAATTAGAATACTAACACTACCTGACTTTAAGACTTATTACAAAGCCGCAGTAATCAAGACAGTATGGTATTGACATAAAGATAGACTAGACCAGTAGATCAGTAGATCAGTGGACCAGCATAGAGAGTGCAGAAATAAACCACATGTATATGAATGTTTTTGACAAAGATTCAAAAGCAATAAAGGATAGTCTTCTCAACAAAAGATGCTAAAACGACTGGATATCTATATCCAGAAAAAACTGTACTTCAGTACATACCTCACATGACATACAAAAATTAACACAAAATAGAGCATAGACCTAAATATAAAACTTATATAAGAAAACAGGAGAAAATTTTTGTGCTTTTGGGTTAGGCAAAGGATTTCATATATAACACTAAAAGCATGATCCAAAAGGAAAAAATATTTGGTATAAATTGGACTTCATGAAAATTTAAAACTTTTGCTCTTCAAAAGACACTGTTAGGAGAATGAAAACACAAGTCACAGTCCAGAAGAATGTAATTGCAAAACATATATATGATAAAGTAAGTTGTATTAGTTAGAGGTCTCCAGGGAAATAGAAGCAGTAGGATATAGATGTAGATATAGACAGATAGGTATAGATGATATAGATAGAGATTTATTATAAGAATTGACTCATGTGGTTATGGAGGCCAAGAAGTCCCACAATCTGCCTTGCGCAAGCCGGAGAACCAGAAAAGCCAATATTATAATACGGTCTGAGTCAGAAGGCCCAAGAACCGGGAGTTCCAATGTCTGAGGGCAGGAGATGAATGTCCCAGCTCAAGAAGAGAGAGAATTTGCCCTTCCTATGCCTTTTTGTTTTATTTGGGCCCTCAATGGATTGGATGATGCCCACCCACATTGGTTAGGGCAGATCTTCTCTACTCAGCCTACTGATTCAAATGCTAATCTCTTCTGGAGATACTCCTCACAGACACACCCAGACATAATGTTTTACTAGCTATCTGGGCCTCCCTTGACACCCAGACATAATGTTTTACTAGCTATCTGGGCCTCCCTTGGCCCAGTCAAGTTGACATAAAATTAACCATCCAGAATATATTTTTTAAAACTCTCAAAACCAGTAATAAGAAAACAAGTAACCCAATAAAGAAATGGGCAAAGTACTTGAATAGACATTTCACCAAAGAAGATATAGGCATGGCAAAAAAAGCACATGATTAAGATGCTGAGTATTAGTCATTAGAGAAATGCAAATTAAATCCTCAGTGAGATACTACTACTACCCCCTAGAAAGGCTATAATTATAAAGACTGACCATACCAAAGGCTGGCAAGGTTGCAGAGCAACTAGAACTCCCTTAACCCTGCTGGTGGGAATGTGAACTGGTCCAGTCACTTTGGAAAACAATTTAGCAGTTTCGTAAAAAGTCAAACATAGGGACTTCCCTGGTGGTGCAGTGGATAAGACTGCGCTCCCAATGCAGGGGGCCTGGATTTGATCCAGGTCCAGGAACTAGATCCCACATGCATGCCGCAACTAAGGAGCCAGCAAGCCAAAACTAAGGAACCCACGAGCCACAACTAAGGAGCCCACCTGCCACAACTAAGACCTGATGCAACCAAATAAATATTTTTTTAAAAAAAAGGTCAAACGTAGACTTACCATATATCCTAGTAATCATGCTCTCTCATAAGAAGAAAGCTTATGTCTATACAAAGACTGATGAGTGACTGTTCATAAAAGCTTTATTTAGTCCAGCCCAAAACTAGAATCAACCCAAATGTCCATCCCCAGGTGAACAGGTGAACAAATGGTGATACATCCACACAATAGAATAGTACTCAGCAACACAAAGGAATGAACTTTTTTTTTTTTTTTTTTTTTTTGGTACACGGGCCTCTCACTGTTGTGGCCTCTCCCGTTGCGGAACACAGGCTCCGGACGCGCAGGCTCAACGGCCATGGCTCACGGGCCCAACCGCTCGGCGGTATGTGGGATCCTCCCAGACCGGGGCACGAACCCGTGTCCCCTGCATTGGCAGGCGGACTCTCAACCACTGCGCCACCAGGGAAGCCCTAGGAGTGAACTATTGATATACATGACAACATGGATTGAATCTCAGAACAGTTATGCTGGCTGAAAGAAGCCAGACAAGTGTGTGTGTGTGTGTGTGTGTGTACGTGTGTGTACACGCATACCGTGTGATGCCATTTGTTTAAAACTCTAAAAAATATAAACTAATTTATAGTGAAAGAAAGCAAATCCATGGTTGCCTGGGTGGGCAGCAGGAGGAAGAGACTATAAAGGAATTACAAGGAAACTCTTGGGTGCTGGATTTGTTCATTATCTTGATTATGGTGATGGTTTCATAGATGTGACCATATGTCAAAACTTACCAAACTGTGTGCTCTAAGTATGTGTGGTTTATTGTATGTCAATTATACCTCAATACAGTTGTTAAAGAAGTAAAAACATTAAAAAGGGAGAAATAAAAAGAGGGAAATGACTCCAAGAAAGATTCCTATAAATTGCTCTAGCATGTGTACCTCTGACTTTAACCTTGAATTTTGACCCTTCATTCTCAAGAATGTATATGGTCAGAAAGGGCTGCTTTTTTTGGCACCCCTAATAAATTGACTCTACATAACACCTTATTAGGACATTTTGTAGGTAGCTGGTGTTTCCTCCTCTTTTTAATATTTGCCTGGATTTTAATGGGGCCAACAAGTGTTTTCTAAGCCTCCCTAGCCTTAGAACTACCTAGTGAATCAGGATAAACTTTATTTATGACTCTTAAGCATCTGTGAATTTATTTAGTGCCTGTTCCTCATCCTCCAAAAGAAAGTCTTTGCTAGTTTGATGTTTGGGAATCTCTAAGGCTGTATCCTAAAAATTTGGGGGAGTTGGAGACAGCCCAACAGTTCTGACAACTCAAAATCACATCTTTTCTTATTATGTCCTTAGTCTGCTAAGCAGTTTTATAAATATTAAACAAAAAAAATTCAGTCCCTTGGGTTTTGGAGGGAACTATTCCTTCCAGGGTAGGAAAAAAATTAGTCCATTGCCAAGCAAGCATTTTTATACAAAAGTATTTTCCCCCCGATGATCCAAGAACTGGCAATTATGGAAGGAGAGATGGAGTCCACAGGGTACATTTGGGAGCTAAAACGAGCAGCTGTAAGATGAGAGTGGGATGGAATGTCCTCTACGGTTCCATGCTGGTTTACAGTTCTGTCACTCTAGTGACAAGGGCAGGCCCAAATGTTACTTCTGCCTCTACCACTAATTTGTAGGGTAACAACAGGATTACGTCATCTCACTAAGCCTCAGTTCCCTTGTTAGTTAAATAAAGATAATAAAGCCTACTAAGATGTATTTAAAACTTCTGTGCTTAAAAAACAACACACCTTGGAGGCTGGCTTTGGGACCTGAGTGCTGGGAACAAGTGCTGCCCACTTGTTCATTCAGGATTATTAGACAATTGCCCAAGGGCAGGACCCTGGCAGCCTCCCAGTACACCGTGTCCAGAAACACCACCTCGATGAGAAGCCACAGGTGCCCACCCTCGGCCCTGCACCTTCTCACTGATCCTCATGTGTGTGTAGGTCTAGTCAAGCCAGAACACAATTTAAATCATTTACTGACATCTCCTAATCGCCAGCGCTGTGCTGGCTGCTTTTGCCTGTATAATCTCAAATTGACAAATTTCTTAACAAGTAAAGCTTAAATGACTTGCTTTTAGTAGAGAAAGTGGAGCAAGCCGCCTAGGGATAGGAACCTAGAGAATTCTCCCCACACACGCCCCCTTCACCCCAAGGGAGGGATCTCTTAAAGGTAGAAGAGTTTGATGCCCAGGTACATATATATGTATATATATATATGTTATTTTCTTCCTTCTGTTGGTCTAGGGATTCTCAGGCTTTAGGATATATAGACAGTTGTAAACACAAAACTCCGTTCACTGGAATTGTAGCTCCCCAGCTGCCCCCGCCCTCACTTCTCTCAGATCCCTGCTCGGCTGTCCCCTTATCCATGAGGCCTCCCCTGTGCATGGCACAGGGAGATCAGCTCGGTGCTGTGTGACCACCTAGAGGGGTGGAATAGGGAGGGTGGGAGGGAGGCACAAGAGGGAGGGGATATGGGGATATAGGTATACATGTAGCTGAATCACTTTATTGTACAGCAGAAACTAACACAACATTGTAAAGCAATTATGCTCCAATAAAGATGTAAAACAAACAAACAAAAATTAGTAACCTCCCAGCACTCCTGCACTCTTATCCAATTTGTCAATTCTCTATAACATATGTCCCCCCCTGGCATATTATATATTTACTTGTCTGTCTAATGTGTCTCTCCTCTCTCTAGAATTTAGGTGCTATGGAACCAGTGCCTGGAACCATACCTACTCAGTGAATCTTTGCTGGATGTATGAATGATTATGAATGGGTGGTTTAAGGCACTTTAAAGAGTGATTTTGATTCTACGTGACCTTTGCCTTCGCTTCTGCCTTGGGGACCTCCCACTTTGGAGTCAGATGGTTCTGGTGTAATAGTTCGTGGGAGGACACACTCAGCCAAGTCTCTGATATGTCTGCCTTTCCCTCTCCTACGCCAGGTGAATATAACACACACAACGGACCTTCCACGCCAGCAAAAGAGGGAGACACAGACAGGCCGCACCGGGCCTCTGACGGGAAGCTCCGAGGCCGGTCTAAGCGGAGCAGTGACCCCTCCCCAGCAGGAGACAATGAGATTGAGGTAACTCACAGGCTTCTGCCTGACTTGGTGAATGTCATCTCCACATGTGGCCGGAACAGGAGGCGTCGGGCAGAGTTCTGTCTGGGGGAGAATGGCCCTGTGTGTTCACAAAGTACAGGAACAGAGTAAAGGGCCCTTGATGAAAAGGAGAGAAGAATTCGGTTGGCCACACGGAAGCACTGTTGACTGGCCAGGCCAGGAAAAGTGACCCTAGAGATGGTAAAGATGGGTGATTCTGTGAGCCACAACAACAGCACCTGGGGGCCTGCGAAAACCCAGACGGCTGGGGCCACCCCCCCAGAGTTTCCAATTCAGTAGATCTGGGACAGGGCCTGAGAATTCACATTTCCAACAAATTCCTAGACAATGCTGATGTGCATTGGGCACCACACTTTGAGAGCCTCCAGTAAAGACGACATTGGACAATGGACCTTCCCCACTGGGTTAGAGTGATTCTTAACCTTGGCTACATGATAGAATCACGTGGAATGCTTTTTAAAATTGAGATGCCCAGGCCCCATCCCAGACTAATTAACTAGACATTTCAAGTAGTTCTGAAAGTTCCCCTAGTGATTCTACTGTGGCTTAGATATTTATCTACCTGAAGACAGGAGGCTGGCTCAAATAAGTTTGCATCATTTCTGTAATTCGGAGTTTCTCGGTGGTTCGCCATCTGGGCTGCACATGAGAATCTCCTGGGGAGCTTTGAGAAACCTTCATTCTCAAGCCCAGATGAATTAAATCAGATTCCCTGGGGGTGGGACCCAGGTGTCAGTATGTTTAAGCTCCCTAGGTGATTCCAGTGCAGCCCAGGTTGAGAGCTACTGGTCTAAGGGATGTGCCAATCTTTATTATAACTAAGCAAGTGTGGGGTTATTGGTCAGGCACTGACATTTTCCCAAGCAAACAAACAAAAAAGAACAGCATGCATGAAAGATGGGGAAGACCACTAGAAGAGACAGAGGCAAGATGGATGCCCCCAAAACAGACAGAAGCAAGTGTTACCTATCAAGGGAGAAAAATGGGCACATGCACGAGTTCGTACTTGTTTGCAAAAGGCAGTCATTTTGCTGGCTTGAGTGTGCCATGGGTGTACATGGGTAGTACATGGGTAGTATTGGCAAAGCTTGAGTCACTGTCAAGATATCCAAATGCAGCATCATCACATCCCTATTGATAATCCTGTACAAATTTTGTAGCAGCTACAAAGTTCAGCTGGCAAACTCAGATAAGCTAAGAAATAGCATTTTCATCATTTCCTTAAAATCAGTGTCATTTTGACTCTGAGTCCCCACCCACCAGGGTGGTAGGAAATTCCATTTCATTATTGGGGCCTTTCCCCTCCCAGAATTATATGAGAATCTCAGGGTTCAAGTGGTCTCAGAAAACAGAATAATAGCCTCTTTTGTCCATTGTGGCTTGGTGGCTGCTGCCTTTTTCATTGTCAGTACCTGCAGTGGTCACTGAAAGTCCAGCTGCTCTCTGGGGTTTCCATGCCATATGTTGGGCATAGAAATCCTTGTTGAGAGGAGGAACATTGGAGTATTAGCTACGATCCTTTGGTTGCAAGCAACAGAAACCAATTCTGGTTACTTAAGCAAAAAAGGATCTACTGGGAGGGAACAGCATGGAGAGGAAGTGATACAACCAAGGTTAGAAAGAATAGGAACAAAGACCACGCTGGGGAATCTGGGGAACCTTCAGGGTGCCGGCCCCTTCTGGAGAGCGAGATATTTGAGATTCTAGCGCCATGTCACTTGATGTCCGATTCCAAGGAGGCAGCGTCCCATTGGCCTGGCCTGGATCCTCATGCCCCTGATTGAGAGTCTCACCGAGATAGCACACAAAGGGAAAAGAAAATCGAGATGCTCCTTCTAAGAAGGAGATGGATGCTGGGGACCCCAACAACAAATGGCCAATACCAAGACACTTGATATTTAGCCAGTATTCACTGGTAGGGCTGTACTAACTAACCAGTGTCACTAGTAGGTCTAGTCAACCAGGATTCACTAAGAGAGCAGTAGCAGTTGTTTATGGCTGGTGTCTGTTCCGATCATCCTAGAAGGTGTTAAATATTTTGATTATCATGCTCGTCCCCTACACTTGGTATACACAGCCATCTCTTCTGTGAGCTCGACTGCCCTCGGGACCTGCCAGAGAGTAAGCATTCCCACTGCTCATGGGACTCTTCTCAGTCCAGAGGATTCTGTTCTTGCTTTTCCTCTAATTCTTAAAGCCACCACCTTCTAAAACCAAGGAGACTTGGCACAAACCCTTCAGGGGGATTATTCCTTTGCACAAGGCTAGAAGAAAATTTACTGACTCTTGATCACCCTTGCTTTCTGCCTTCCCAGATGCCTGAGGATTTTCTACCAGCTTGAAGTTGCAGAGCTGTAGAAATCCTGGAGAGCAACACGTACTTTAATATTTTTTTAAATGTATTCAATCACCTGACGTGGTTTCTGCTCTTGGTAGGGGACAGTGGGGGCGGAGAGACATTTTTCCATTAAGCTGAGAAGGGGGTGGGGGGGCATGGAAGGATTATGGGGTGATATTATTCTGGAAACATCTGCTTCTTGATTCCAGAGTAAGTACCACTGGGCAGGAACAGTTGAAAAGGTGTGAGCTGTGTTTCACCGCCGTGCTCAATATCAGCACAGAGGTTTTGCATGGGTCGCACCTCTTACGTCTCTGGCACTGTTTGCTAATGGGTGCAGCCCACGAGAGAGAAATTAGGTAGAGAAGTGGAAAGGAGGAAAATTCTGAGTATGTATTAGTTAAAATCCCTCGACTGCAGGTGCCAGAAACCAACTTGAGCTAGCTTAAGTGAAAAAGCAGAGTTTATTTTAAGGATACAGGGATTCTCTTAGAACCCAAGAGCCAAGGGTACAGCAAGTGTCAGCAAGATATTGGAACCAGAAGGTAGGAGGGGCAAGGAAATGCATTTACACCTTCTCTCCCTATGTTCCACAGTGTAGGTGCTAGAATCCCCAAGCGGTAGTGTCTTTTCAGTGGGCATGACTCTCCTCCAGGCCCCTCGCTCTACTTCTAACTAAAACCAAGTCCTGCAAAAGTGTTGGGTCATGTTTCCATCTTTCACCCCTCTGTTCCTCTCTCTCTGCAAACTAGTCTTCCCTGTCCTTCAGATCACGTTGCTACCAACGGCCACCCAAAGACAATGAATTTCTTTCCAGGTCTCAATTTTGAGTTCCCAAGGAAAGGCCTCTGACCCAGCTGGGGTTAGGGGCCCACCCCTGGCCCAAACCCTGGTGGGCTAAAGAGTTAGGGTCACGAGCAGAGTGTCCACCAGGAACAGTATACCCACTGAGAATCTAACACAGGGAGATAGAATGGTGGACTAGTGGGGAAGAGGGACAGACCCTCTTCAGAGAGGATATAGTCAGTAAATTAAGGAGTCTGCATTAAATTTGAAATTACTTGATTTTTTAAAGAATTCTCTTACCAAAATTTCTAAGTTTAACTGATCCAGCCTAGTTAGTTCAGATAAATTAGGACTTAGCATATTTAAACGCCAGAAGCTCTCTTCAAAAACAATGGTTTTCAAACTTTTTTTTTACCATGACCCATAATAAGAACAATACTTATTATCATGACCCAGCATTTACATACACATAAATGTAAAAGATCAAAAAATTCACAAAATAATATTCAAATAATATTCACTAAAAATTGTGAATGAATGAATAGTAAAAACTTATGGCTGTCTGATTATCTTAAATGAATTATTTCCACCTAAAAATGGACTTTTGCAAGGAGTTGGACCAGTGGCATGAATTGGGAGATGCCAAGATGGACACATAAGGCAAAAAAAAAAAAAAAAAAATTCACAAAATAATATTCAAGTCTACTAATTGTTTTGAAAACCTGTATTAATTGACCTTTTTTCTTCTAGATACTACCTTTCTCTTTACTTTTAAAGGCATTACAAATGTGTAAATACAACCACTGACCCCCAGAGAGTTTTCCAAGGTGGCCCATTCAAGACGGTAGACTGAGTAGGTGCCTTTGTTGCTCCCAACACCAGCTACATAAATGATCACGCAGGCCTTTTGTTTTTAAAAATAATGATCACCAGAAAAAAATATGAAAACCAGCAGTATAAAAAATTGAGGCCAAGATAAATGAATAGGATAAACTATGAGAGGTAATTTAAGAAACAGAAAAGATCTTAGAAAAATTCTGATTGGTTTTCTTATAAAGATTCAAGGAGGTCTTGTATCCACAAAAAAAAGAAGTACAGGCTATTGGGAAAGGAACACTCAGAAACAAAGTAAAAGCTACTGTAAATTTTTAAATGATAGTGCGAATCAAAAGTTTCATAGGAAGGGCCTCCCTGGTGGCGCAGTGGTTGAGAGTCCGCCTGCCGATGCAGGGGATACGGGTTCGTGCCCCGGTCTGGGAGGATCCCATATGCCGCGGAGTGGCTGGGCCCGTGAGCCATGGCCTCTGGGCCTGCGCGTCCGGAGCCTGTGCTCCGCAACGGGAGAGGCCACAACAGTGAGAGGCCCGCATACCGCAAAAAAAGAAAAAAAGAAAAAAAAAAGAAAAAAAAAAAAAAGTTTCATAGAAGGGTGGGCTTCCCTGGTGGCGCAGTGGTTGAGAATCTGCCTGCCAGTGCAGGGGACACGGGTTCGAGCCCTGGTCTGGGAAGATCCCACGTGCCACGGAGCAACTGGGCCCGTGAGCCACAACTACTGAGCCCGTGCGTCTGGAGCTTGTGCTCCACAACAAGAGAGGCCGCGTCAGTGAGAGGCCCGCGCGCCGTGATGAAGAGTGGCCCCCACTCGCCGCAACTAGAGAAAGCCCACGCACAGAAATGAAGACCCAACACAGCCAAAAATAAAGAAAGAAAGAAAATTTTTAAAAAAAGAAAGTTTTATAGAAGGGTTGGAAGAGAAAGTTAAAGAAATCTCTGAGAACATAGATCGAAAAGACAAAATTACAGAACACTGTTTTTAAAGGATAAGCAATATCAATCCAAAAGATCTAATTTGTCTATTGGGAATTCCAGAAAGATGTCACAATGGGAAAGATAGGAGGACATTATTTAAAGAAATAGGCTTGAGAAATGTTTGAGTGCTGAACAGTATGAATGAAAAAAGACAACACCTAGATATATCCTCGTGGGATTTGAGGATGCCAAGTATAAAGAAAAGAGCCTAAAAAATCCAAAGAGAAAAATAAGTAAAACCTGTAAAGAACTGAGGATCAGTGAAACATCAGACTTCTCATTAATCATGCTTGACACAAGATAGATTCTTTCAAAGATCTAGAGGGCATTATTTTCCAATTGGAATTCTGCACCCAGAGGAACCTTAGAGCAAAATAAAGACATGATCAGATTAGCAAAAATGCAGGAAGGTTACTTTCCATGCTCCTTTCAGAAGAAGCAACTTAAGGATGTACTCAAGCAAAACAAGGAAGAAAACCAAGAAAGAGACTTGGGGTCCAGAAAACAGTGGATCTGACCCAGAAATGCAGTAAAGGGAAGTCTCAGGATGCTAGCTATGTAACAAGCCTGAAGATGATCCAGTCCACATTGGAACATTCTGTCACAGAGGAAGAACATCTTTGATATAGAGGGTGTGGCTGAATTTGAAATTCTACTGAAGGCATGTTATTGGAAACAAGAAAAGAATTAAAGCAATTAATAAGCTCCAGCAAAAACAGAAAGTTATTCCAGACAGGCGTGATTCCTATGAACAAACTGAGATATGGCACGATTTTAATCAGGATGGAGTACAAGAAAGGAGAATACACATGACCTTGGTGGTAGGAACAGTCTCCTTAAAGTGGCTCTGGAGTTATGACATTAGATACATATAGAAGGAAGTGAAATCCTAGCACATTACTTTGCTCTGCCGTGAACAGTAATCACAAGATGTACATAAATGCTCTATACTGGTTACCAACTTTTAAAATCAACATGTAGACAGAGCACAGAAGTCTTAAGTACAATTATAAAACCCAATGCACAAACCAGTTTATCCACATTGACAATGCAAAAGTGAGGCCAAAGCTCAGCTATTCAAGAGGTGAGGAGGTAGTGGGAAAGGGTAGGGACACCAATGTCCATACTTTCCACATTGGGTTTGCTGTTTTAGCCAAGAGAAGATATCCAGTGCTGATGGGAATTGGAAATAGAGGAGTTTGCATATGTGAAAAATATAAAATTCTGGAGAAATGGGGGAGATTTACCATGAGCTATAAACCCTCATCCTTCACATTGCCCAGTCAAAAGGTATTGTTTAAAGTTGGCAAATCAATAAGTAAAAGCATGTTATTTAGAGTTATAAAGGTAATCAGCAGAATTGCTAAAAACAGAAATGTTTAGAAGTAGCTGGGCTTATGGTGAGCAGTGAACGTAAAATGGTAGTATTTCATTTTGTCAAATGAGTTATATGATTTTTATTGCTTTTGGACTGAACAACTCTTTTGAGCTTTTATGTGAAAGGCAAGAACAGGCGTCTTGGTTCTGGCATCTATGGGTTGATAGGAACCCAAAAACTTGGCCATCAGAATATATTTTACACAGATGAGGTTGAATGGGGACTCGAGGATACATGCGTGAGTCACATGTTTTATAACTTAAAGATAATGTTTTTCAAGACATATTTTTCCTCCCAGGGAATTAATTTCTGCAGACATTAAGTCAAATGCAAGCAAGTGCATTTGTCTCCATTCTCTCCCTCTCTTTCATCACAGCGTGTGTTCGTGTGGGACTTGGATGAGACAATAATTATTTTTCACTCCTTACTCACGGGGACTTTTGCCTCCAGATACGGGAAGGTAAGAATCCATTTTGTCTTTTTTTTTTTTTTTTTTTTTTTCCAACGTGACAGTCTGTCCAGCTGGTTTGTCTTTAGAATTGTGAGGGCAGTTGATACGACAACTTCTCCAACAAGCTGCCCCTTTGCGTCAGCCGGGCTTTGGAAGGCCTATGGAATTTTCCCTTGACATGTGAAATTTTAATTCGCTTCTCCCATTGTCTCCCATGCCTTTTCTTCCAACACATGAAACATTCAACATCCACTTGATAGGATATAAGCTTGTAGTCTTCGGCTGTCTCCCTCCTCCTAAGAGGGCTAGGAGATGCTTCAGCCAAACCCAGTAATCCTAGCTGAAAAACGAGGTAAAGTACTTTTCTTCTTCCCTGTTGTTTATTTTAGTGTCTCCGGCAGATGAATTTAATTTTCCTTCCATTTTTCTGAGACAAGGGGGAGGCATTTTGTCAGCTCCAGCATGGATCTTAGCAACAGCTTTGCAAATGTATCACCGACAAATTATGTCAGGGAACCATCCAGTTAGAGTTCCGGGCAGATGCTGTCGGTTGACTGGTGGTCCATGCAAGAATGTCAAAACGCCCTTAATAATGCAAAAATGAACCCAACCGCTGAAACCCAAACCCTGCCGATCCCGTGGGCTTTGTATCAAACCACATGCGGATGCTCCAGATGTCTGCCGTCTCTTCAGGGAGACAGGTAGAGGTGGCAGGGCGGGGCTTTAGGGGACAGATGCACCGTCAGCTCATCCGAGGTAAGCAACCTGTTGGCAGCTGCTTCCACACACGAGTGGGAACCATGAGACTCACCAGCGCCTGGAAAATATTTCTGTTTCTGTTTAGAGCCCAGGAATATGATTTGACATCACCTCATGGCTTTTCCAGCTGCTCATGTTTTTTATGAGGGTTATAACAAGCTGGATGTGTAATTAGCAAGATAGATTTATCGTCTGCCGTTATGTTGTAAAGAATATAAAAATGGTGTTGGTGGTGCAGAAATCTCTTGCCGAGGAGGAATGCCGTTAATATGTCTAGCAGTGCCTGCGGGAAATCCGGCATGCGTTTTTGGAGTGTGCACAGCTTAGGTAAAGGATGGCAGAGTCCAGAGCTGCTGAAAGCACCAGAGCGGACTTGGCAGCTAGTGCAAAAAAACTGGGCTTTCCCAAAGGGGCTGCAGTAGTGAGTTGCCCACCCAGGCTGGGTGTTCTATGGTTTTTAACCACCCCAATAAAGCCACCGGCCCCCCAAGAACCATTCCTTCACTCTTCTTACCCTTTGAGAAGTTCCACAGCTTTGTGCAACAGTTCAGCTCCCATGGATTGCATAGGGCTTTGTAATCTAGGCTAAGATTTTTGTGTCTGTGTCTCACTACCACTCTTTAAACCAAGTTACAGGCTCGTTCAAGACAGGGGCAAAGCCCAGAGCTCTGTTCTGGGCCCCATGGCACCTGGTCCATGTCACTTATCACCAGCCAGCTCTCTCCAGTCCCATCACCTAATCCCAGCCACCTTCCCCTCCAGCTGTCTGGTCTCCACTCTTGCCCTTTCCAGCCCCCTACAGAGGGGTCATCCTAAAATACAAGCCTGGTCTCTCTTCTACTGAAAAATCGTCAGTGGCTTCCCCATTGACAAACCCTAAGCCCAGCCTCCAAGGCCCTTCATGAGCTGGCTCCTGCCCTGCTCTCCAGCCCTGTTTTCTCTTACTTGTCCTGAGTTGCTTTTTGTCCTCGGAACCTGCCACCATCTCTCCCATCTCTTCTGAGTTCTTCCCAGAAGCAGAGCCTGAGACCAGGAGTGAGTGCTGGTAGTTTAGTTGGGCGGTGATCCCAGGGAGCACTAGGTGCAGAGTGGGGAAGTGAGGCGGGGAAGGGAAGGCAGCCAATACAGGGTACGTAGATAGCTATGGCTGCATGTACCTGGGACTCAGAACCACCGGGGACCTCTGGGCTACTCTGGGACACACCTCAGAATTGACTCCCCCAAGGAGCAAGGGTACTGGGATATTTATCTACACGTTCCCTTCCATCGTGGGTTGAGGGCTTTTTCTGGGGGGGTTATTTCCCTGTCCTGGCCTGTCCCATGAAAACCCTAGGGCAGGGGATCACAGGTCCTAACAGGAGGAAGCCTCTGCATGTTGAGAGGACACAGAAGAGGGGCACACTGGAAGCTTCTGCTATAATCTAGAATGTTCTAGAAAGTTCAGGTATTAGGTTAAATCATACTTATCTTTCAGTTCCCATTTTCAAGGTAGCTTCCTCCAAGAGGACTTTCCTAACCACTCCCACCCCCATCTAAATTGCACCTCTCCCCATAACTCTTATTTTTCATTTATATTATAATTATGCACTTATTTTGTCTCCTTCTAAGCTATATGTGCCCTGAGGACACAGACCATGAACATTTTTTATCAACCCAACTAAGCACAGTGCATGGACCAGATTGCTCAATACATATTTGTTGGGAAAATGAATCAGGATGATCCTCTAGAATGAAAGCAACATGACGACAGGCACTTTTTTTTTCTGTTTTGTTCATTGCTTTGTCCCCAGGGCATAGAACAGTGCCCCCCACCTAGTAGGCATTGAATAAATATTTGGTGAATAAAGGTAGGTAGGATAGAAAATAGTGTCAAAACAAAAAATTCCTAACTAGGGGCCACCCGCCAAATTCTGCCTGCAGACATTTGTGTTTGGCCCCTAGAGTGTTCGAAAAAATGTGAATTTGTCGCCAATATTTAAAAAATCAGGAGATTGCACAGACCAAAACAATCCCAATTTCCAAGTCTTCTTGAAAAATTAGAAAACCTAGCAATCCTGCATTCCCATGTGGCAGCAATCAGCAGGGGCTGAGTAGCAGCTGCCCAGTTAGCGGGGGTGTACACTCTCCAGCCCATCCACAGCCCCACCTGGCCTGTTTAGGGGACCCTCCTGACCCCATTGGCATCTGAGTTTCAACATCCATCCTAGAATTACAGAACCACTGAAGGTCAGAGCTGGAAGGACCTGGGAGACCATCCCATCAATTAGTCTCCATGGTACAGTAGGAGAAACTGAGGCCCAGAGAGAGTGAGGTCATCCAGGAGATAACGAGAGGTAGATCTCAGGTGCACTTGCCTCTCTGGGTGTTCCCAGGATGTCCAGGGAAAACTAAGGTGAGATGCTCTTGGAGCCCCCAGGTCTCCAGTGCCATCATTATTCCTCTTCTAGAATTTTCTACTCCAGCTCTTTTAAGTGAGGAATGAGGTTGGTTGGTTGGTTGGTTGGTTGGTTTTCCTAAATCCAGCCACCCTAAGAGAGACCCAGACTAACCATGGCTTAACCAAGATAGAAGTTTATTCCTCTCACCTTCTAGTCCAGGCATAAGCAGTTCAGGCTGGTAAGGCTGCTACCCAGTACCAGGGATGGAGATCCCCTTCCATCTTGTTCTTTACCATTCCTGGAGCATTGCCCTTGTTGGCAAGATGAAACGTAGCTCACCCCCATGTCTGCATTCCGGCCAGTAAGAAGGGGAAGCAGGAAAAGGGGAGTCCACCTCTCTCTTTTTCATTTTTACTTTTTTCCCTCTCTTTGGAGGGCCAGATCCAGAAGTTGCACAGATCGTTCCTGCTCATGTGCCATTGGCTGGAATGTGATCACATGGCTACCTTCAACTGCAAAGGAGTCTGGGAAATGTAGTCTAGTCATGTGCTCTATTAAAATTCAGGGATTCTATCATTCTGAGAGGGAGAAAGGAAGAAGGGATATTAGAGGACAGCTAGCATTTTCTAGCACAAAGTACCATTAGTAAAAGGAAGAACAATGAAAGAGAAAATTGTTGAGGAAAAATAAACTTCGTTCTGTTCAAGACACCTAGAGGACAGCTGTATTTGTGGGTCTGAAGCTCCAAAGAGAGGTCTGGGCTACAGCTATAAACTTGGAAGACAGAGGAGAGGAGAGGACGTAGAGGAGTGTGAGCCCCATTCTGCAGACAGAATAACTGAGACAGGGAGGGTATGTAGTCAGGGTATTCGTAATGTAACTTAAATTCATGGCCTTGACTTTTGGCCCACACCTCTTTCTCTTTGTGCTCTTCCAATAGCTGCAGCCACATGGAACCCATTATTAATAGCTGGTATCAAGTGGGACTCTCAGCTTGAAGCACGGAATGTTTAAGCTACAAAGGGAATTTATTAGATGACAATAATTGAAAAACCCAGAGGTAATGGGATTCAGCCTGGGCTGGATCCAGAAGCTCAAGCGATGTTCTTAGGGCTTGGTCTTTCTGCGTCCCTCAGCTGACTTTTTCCATGTGGCAACTCCTTCTCAGAAATCCCAACTGAAAAAGAAGACCCACTTCCCAAATTCCAGCACAGCTCCCAGGCTTGAATCTCATTGGCTCAGACTGGGTCAAATGCCCATCCATACGTCAGACTCTGTGGCTCTGTGTAGCCGGCCTAGATCAAGAGCCTGGCATGGAGGGAGGAGAGAAGCAGGTCAGCTCCATCCCCACCAAGTGGATGGAGCCGGGGAGGGATGGGACCCCAGAGGAAGCTGAAGTGCTCTTTCCAGAAGGTGGTGAGGATCCTGGAGTGAGGAGTGTGTCCAGAGTGGGCTCTGAAGGTCATGACCCTCTGTACATCTACACCAAGGACCAGCAGCTCTTTGCTCATGGCCATTGTGTTAAGCACTGTACAGGAAGCAGAAATCATGATCAGTTGTGGTCCCAGCTGAAGGAGCGACTCACTGTTTACTTAGGGAAATAAGACCAACAGAGCTAAACTGATTAAGAAATGATTCAAAAACAGACTGTTTGACTTTTAAAACAGAAACTGGGCCCTTTTCCTGTTCCCAGTCAGGGCATGTGCTGCTCAAGGCTGTCATCTCTCCACTTCCTTTCCATCGCTTCCTACCCAGTGCTCAAAACCAGAGCATCCCTTTGGTAGCTGTACCTCCCCACATCTTGTGGATCCATTAGAGGTTCCCTGGAGAGCCAGAGACGCCAGTGATTGCCAGCCGCCTCTTTCCTAACCTCTCCTCCCACCCCCACCCCCCCTGCAATCCCTGAACTCTGTTTTTTCCAGCTGGGATTAGACAAAAGGCTCCTGGTGGTCAGGAGCCTTTGCCTGTGGCCAGGAAGGGCTCATAAGGGGAACTGATCAGCAGTCTTCCTGGGTTCACAGTGGGTCAGCCCTGACTCCTCCTTTAGTGCCCTGCCTTCCAGGCAGCTCAGTACCAATTGGAAGCTCAACTCTAGGCCCAGTTGTGTGTGTGTGTGTGTGTGTGTGTGTGTGTGTGTTTGTTTTAATAACAGCTTTATTGAGAAATAACCCACATACCGTAAATCTGCCATTTCACTGTGTACAATTCATTAGTTTTTCGTATATTCAGAGTTGTGCAACCATCACCAGCATCTAATTTTAGAACATTTTCATCACCCCAGAAAGAAACCCCATACCCATTAGTAATCATTCCCCATTTCCTCCAGCACCACCCACCCCAGCCCCTGGCAACCACTAATCTACTTCCTGTCTCTATAGATTTGCCTCTTCTGGACATTTCTTATAAATGGAATCACACAATATGTGGTCTTTTGTGACTGGCTTCTTTCACTAAGTATAATGTTTTTGAAATTCATCTATGTTGTAGCACATACCAATACTTCATTTTTATTGTTGCATAATTTTACAGTGTGTGAATATGCTACATTTTGTCTATCCATCAGTTGATGGACAGTTGGGTTTTCAGCTTTTATGAATAAAGCTTCTGTGAACACTCATGTACAAGTTTTTGCATAGACATATGTTTTCAATTCACTTGGGTGTATACCTAGGATTGGAATTGCTGGGTTATATGGCAACTCTGTGTTTCACCTTCTGAGAAATTGCCGGACTCTTTTCCAGAGTAGTTGCTCCATTTTGCATTCCCATAAACAAAGGATAAGTGTTCCAATTTCTCCACATCCTCACCAACACTTGTTATCATCTGTCTTTTTGGTTATAGTCCTCTTAGTGGATGTGAAGTGATGTCTTGTGGTTTTGGTTTCCATTCCTCTAATTATGTTGACAAATGACTAATGATATTTCCACGTACTTATTGGCCATTTGTAGTATCTTCTTTAGAGAAATACCTATTAAATCGTTTACTTTTTTTTAATAGAAGTATAGTTGATTTACAATATTGTGTTATTTTCTGGTGTACAGCAAAGTGATTCAGTTATATATATATATATATATATATATATATATATATATATATATATAATTTTTCATTTTTTTCCATTAGTTTATTACAAGATATTGAATACAGCTCCCTGTGCTATATAGTAGGACCTTGTTGTTTATCTATTTTGTATATAGTAGTTTGTATCTGCTAATCCCAAACTCCTAATTTATCCCAAAGGGGAAAGGTGCTAATCCCACCTTTCCCCTTTGGTAATCATAAGTTTGTTTTCTATGTCTGAGAGTCTGTTCCTGTTTTGTAAATAAGTTCATTTGTATCATATTTTAGATTCCACATATAAGTGATATCATATGATATTTGTCTTTTCTCTGTCTGACTTACTTCACTTAGTATGATAATTTCTAAGTCCATCCATGTTGCTGCAAATGACATTATTTCATTCTTTTTTATGGCTTAGTAGTATTCCATTGTGTGTGTGTGCGTGTGTGTGTGTGTATACACATATATATATCTTCTTTATCTTTTCACCTGTCGATGGACCCTTTGCCTGTTTTTAATTGGTTTATTTGTCTTTTATTTTTGAGTTGTAAGAGTTCTTTATATATTCTGGGTAACAGTCCATTATTGGATATGTGATGTGCAAATATTTTCTCCCATTCTGTGGGTGGTCTTTTCCCCTTATTGATGATGTCCTTTGAAGTATATGAAGTTTTGCAGGGTGAAAGGGGTTGAAATTAAATTTTTTAAAAGGTGGCCAGGGAAGGAGCCCTCATGGGGAAGCTGAATTTTGAATAAAGGCTTAAAAGGAAGTGGAGGAACAGATATCTAGTGGAAGAGCAAGAGGGAACAGCAAGTGCAAAGGTCCTGAGGCAGAAGTTTGATGGATTTGAGGGACAACAAAGATGCTAGCATGGTTGGAGCACAACAAGTCAAGTAGAACTCAACTAGCTTTTACTCTGAAGTGGGAGCCATGAGGTTTGTTGCTTATATTTCTAAAGAATCCCTCTTGCTGCTCCCCAGGAAAGGAAGCTATTGGGTGGCAAGGCTGGAAGCAGGGAGACCTGTGAGGGGGCTACTGCAACAGTCCAGTCCTATAATGGTTTTTTGGACCAGGGGGGATGAGATGAGGAAGATGAGACATGCAGCAGCCTGGATATATTTTGAAGGCAGAACCAACCACAGATAAAGAATGAAAAGCGATTCCTTATTCTCGCTCCCTGGGCTCCAAAGATGTCTTACTTACTTTCTGCCCATGGTCTCCCTCTGAAGGGACCTGATCTCTTCTCCCTCTATTGCCAACTAACAAATTCCTCTTGAAAAAATTCTCCCCCCCCCTTTTTTTTTTTTTGTTGGTGCATTCACTATATACCAAGTACTCCACTGTGAACGATTTTTTTTTTTCTTTTTTGAGTTGGACCTCAAGTGCCAACGTTGAGTTATTCACATTCTTTGTCCACACAGGCCTCTTTCTTGTATCACGTGGGTACAAATGTATGTTTCTTTGTAGACCCATTTGGACTCTTCCTCCTCCCCTCCCCATAGTTGATTGTGTAGCTTTTTGTTTACTTGCCTGTAAAATCCGTATTGTCTTCTTGTGTGCATTTATTTCTTCTGTCTGTAAGTGAAATTTAAATACCCCTTGTTTCTCACTTTTCTCCCTCCACACTGTGGCCCTAGGTCCTTCCACATTGCCCTATGTCCACCTCCATTGCTCTAACTCAGTGGTCCTCAACTGGAGGTGATTTTGCTCCCCAAGCAACATTTGGCAACATCAGACATTTTTGGTTGTCCTGACTTGGGGTTTGCTCCTAGCATCTAGTGTGTAGAGGCCAGCAATACCGCTAAACATCCTGTAATGCACAGGACAGCCCCCACAACAGAGAATTATCTAGCTCCAAGTGTCCATAGGGCTGTGTGTGAGAAACCCTACACCCACCTGCTACTCTGAATCCCAGGGTCCCACGTCTTCCTTATGCCCCCTTCCTCCAGGGAGGACACCCAAGCTCCCCCCAGCTCCTGACCAGCACAGACAGTGCTGTGACGAGCATCCTTTATGAACTGCTCTGAGCTTTACACCACAAACCTATAAGGTATGACTGTTCCTATTATACCCATCTCTGGAAAACTGAGGCTCAGAGACGTAGCATAATTCAGCCAAGGTCACCTACCTTGAAAGAGATGAAAGCCAGGAGGTGGCCCACTGCTCTTAACCATGTATCTAAACTGCATCCCCAGTGATCCACGTGAATGTCCTCAGGGTGAAAATTAAAAGCCATTGGCGTGAACTCCTCTGCTTGACTGAGCTCCAAGAGCGCACAGACTGGATCTAATGTCTTCATAGCTTCATCCCCTGGCACCAGGCAGTGCCTGGCACATCCACTTGATAAATATTTGTTGAATAAACAAATAAATAGCTCGTGGGTAGGGAGTTTTCAGCATGTGTGGTTGCAAGCACTGCAGAAATGAGATTCCAAGGTGCCTGCCCTGCAGGGAACAAATAATCACACACATGACAAGATAGGGGCCTGTCAGCATCTCTCCGGGGCCAAGATGCTGGGTGCCAGCCTGGCCTGACCTAACCCAGAGCTGGGCCCACAGCAGGGGCTCAGCAGAGGCTGTGGAATGTTGAGCAAGTGGCTCCTCCAGGCAAGCTTGGAGTCAGGGACCCTTTGGCTGGTGGGGGACCTACAGTGGAGCCAGGTGATCCTTGATGCCTACCTGAGCAGGATCCAATCCAGGGTTTCCCTCCAGGTCACCCCTTTAAAAGGGCCAGGCCCTGCTCAATCTGAAAAAGTAAGACGTTTCAAACTGGCAATGCCAAATCTGGCTTGAAGACAGGTTGATCCCCTGGCATTTCCTTAAGTTCTGAATTCATTGCCAATATTTTAAAATCTGGATATTTTACCTAAAAACCTGGATATCTCACTTCTCTTGGAAAATAGGAAGATCTGGCAACACCAGGCCTGAGTTTTCAAAGAGTGGAGACCCTTTGACAGGACATGCGCCCTGGGGCTCACCTCTGCCCCCCTCACTCCCTGGAGTTACACATCCTTCCTGGTCTGTGGGTTATGGATCCGTGGTGCCTCTTTCACCGCCCCCCCCCAGTGGCATTTACATTTGTGACCTGCCAAAGCCAGGTTGTGCCCAGCGTAGGTGGGATATGTGGGGCAGAGGTTACTGGTCCCCATGCCCTCCGGGTCCTCCACGTAGACCGCGGGACACAGGTGTCCCTGGTTCCCTCCACCCAGCTTCCAAGCTTTGTCAGGTGGTTCAAAAACCGTACCACACTCCCCACAAAGCACAGGCTACTTACTTCCTAAAGATCATCTGTCTTGGGGATCCATTATCATGGCTGGGAATTCTGTTCACTAAATGTGGTTTAAATCCTATCACTTCCCCTCCTCCAACAAATAAAAGAGAAGCCGTACTATTATCCAGCGTCCCTTCCTTAGGAAGGTCTCTCCAGCCTCCCAACTAGATCGAAATGCCCTATCGAGATGACTCATGGAGGGCTTGCCATAATACAGTTGCAATTATTCATTTCTTGATGTGATTATTTGATGATAGAATAACATCATCATTATCATCGTTAAATGGCTGGGACTGAATTTCCATTGGAGCAGATGCTGTTAATGCCTCACCTTTATCCCTGCAGCCCTCCCCATTCCCACAGGCATGATGGTTTCCTCTGCAAGTACCTGTGACAATCTGGGGTGCAGTCTCCCAGGTGTCCGCAGAGGGAGAGAGCCCGCAGCAGCAGCCTGCTCATTGACCTGCCCCTGTTGATTTCCTTCCCTTCCCCCCTCACTTCCATACTCGGTCACCAGTGCTTCCTGGGGTCACCTCCCAGATAAACTGCTTGCACCTGAATCCCAGGCTCAGGGTCTGCATCACAGGGGAGAGCCAAACTAAGGCATTAAGAATGCCTGAACGTTCAGACATCTTCACAATGGGTTCTTATAGGAACTGAAACTCCGCATCACCAGATCCCTGTGGTAACGTAACCCTCCTGGCCCCTCGAAGTGTGGTTCAGGGACAGGCATCATCAGGGAGCTGTTAGAAATGCAGGGTCGGGACTTCCCTGGTGACCCAGTGATAAAGAATCCACCTTTCTGGGCTTCCCTGGTGGCACAGTGGTTGAGAGTCCGCCTGCCGATGCAGGGGACACGGGTTCGTGCCCCGGTCTGGGAGGATCCCACATGCCGCGGAGCGGCTGGGCCCGTGAGCCATGGCCGCTGGGCCTGCGCGTCCGGAGCCTGTGCTCCGCGATGGGAGAGGCCACAGCAGTGAGAGGCCCGCATACCACAAAAAAAAAAAAAAAAAAAAAAAAAAAAAAAAGAATCCACCTTTCATGGGGGCTTCCCTGGTGGTGCAGTGGTTGAGAGTCCTCCTGCCGATGCAGGGGACGCGGGTTTGTGCCCCGGTCCGGGAAGATCCCACATGCCGCCGAGCGGCTGGGCCCGTGAGCCATGGCCGCTGAGCCTGCGCGTCCAGAGCCTGTGCTCTGCAACAGGAGAGGCCACAACAGTGGGAGGCCCGCGTATAACAAAAAAAAAAAAGAATCCACCTTTCAATGCAGGGGACTCAGGTTCGATCCCTGGTCAGGGGGGAACTAAGATCCCACGTGCCGCGGGGCAGCTAAGCCTGCGCGCCACAACTACTGAGCTCGTGTGCCTCAACGAGAGAGCCTGCGTGCCGCAACTACAGAGCCCACGTGCCCTGGAGCCCGCGCGCCACAACAAAAGATCCTGCATGCCTCAACGACCCGACGCAGACAAAAGAAAAAAACAAAAAAAGTGCAGGGTCTCGGGTCCCAGCCCAGATGTACTGAACCAGAATGGACATGTAAACTGAACACCTTCACACATTAGTCTGTGAGGCAAGATGTAAGCCATGAATTCACCTGGTGACGACTCTTCTCGTGGATCCTGCCAGCCTCTTTGTGTATCTAGAAGAGACTGGGCAGAGAGAGCCTGGCCAGATTTTGACTCTACACATCTCCCCCTGGGGCTCCCCTGCCCTCTCCGACCAGCCACAGTCCTCCCCCATCCCTCAGCGGGTGTAATTACGTGATTCCGGCTCGGATTCCGGAATCCAATACCCAGCACAGTGCCATCAGGATTCAATCAGATCCAGTTGGCGAGATGCGGCTTGGCCTGTCCGTTACTGCTTTACAAACTGAGAAGAAATAAAATCCCTGGTTTTATGACCCAGCAGTTAAAAACTATTTGTAGAAGTTGCTAAGGTTCAAATCAAAAGTGCCCTCCCTGGAGGACGATTAGTTAATTCAGAGGACCACAGATCCTTTTCTTTCTTTTTCCCCCTTCTACCTTGAGATGTGACTCTAATTCATTTCTGCCTTTCAGACATCTAGAGCTCTCCATCCTTTGACAAACACAAGCCAAAGTGCTTAAGGACATCTGTTTATTTTATTTCTTTAATGAGAAAACCTTCCAATTTCTCCGGGCTCAGCTGTGTTTATTTACATTGTGTTAACCATGTGAGGCCAGCACCTTGGACGTTTAAAGGCCTGGCCGGGGCCCTCGCAGCGGCCTCCAGCTCTGAAATGGAGTCAGCCCTGCCCAAGGAAAACAGAGTCCTTGGAACTCTATAAAGTAGATTTTCAAAATAAATACTGCCTAATTCACTCGGTAGATGTGGATTAAGTCAAGATGAATACAATTTGGAAAGGATTTTCTGAGGAAGTCGGAGATTTCTTTCCCCCACTGGGGGTTAAACCTTGTATTTAAATCTCCATCCCCACCTCCCCCCATCCCCCCCCCCGCTCTCTTTTCAGTTAAGTAAAAGGTATTTAGTCTTTGTGGCTAATAAAGAAATGATGACTTTGATTGGCCTTCTCAAGCAATGATTATTTTCTTTGTAGGACCAGGGGTGCTGACTTAACTAGTCACTGTATTCCACCCAGTAAGGGCAAGACGCGAACATCTGCCGTTGTCATTCTGGCGGGGGTGGATGAGGAAGAGATTGGAAATGCTTTCAAAGATGTCCTAGAGGTGAATGACAGTTGGAGGGGCCGTGGGCAGGGGAGTGGTACCCTTTGTAGATTTAATCCCCTGTAATAGTTCTTCCCTGAGCCACTGGGCCTCCATGCCAAGTGCCTCTGCTCATGTATTTTAGAGCATTAAAGGATTACTTCCAACATAAAATATATTTCAGAGATGGTTTGGGGTTGTCAGAAAAGCACTCATTAGCAGAGACTTTCTTTGAAGCCCCGTGCTCTTGGCTGCTTGGAGAGAGACCATTTCTACTTAGGTGGAGGGTTTCTGAGCTAGTTAAGACTCCTGAGTACTCCTCATTTTCCGCCCCCAAATTTAACAAACGCGACTGCTTCCCCAGACTACTTTGGCAACTTTTTTTCTCTAGCCCCACCTTTCAACGAATGCTGGAGGGCATCTGAAAAGAAAAATAATGATAATAATAATAAGAGGAATTCAAATCTCCTGTGCAAAACCTACAACAAATTGTCGGTTGGGTTAGAATGAGAAGCTCTTTTGTCCGCTGTAAATATAGGGGGTGCTGCTCACAATGATAAGTGGTGAGAAAAAAATCCCAGGCACCTTGCGAACCTAAATAATGGGAACAATTTTCCTTTACACTTAACTAGCAGGTTGAGAAGCCGTCTCCCCCAGCGCCCCACCTGCACTTTTTTACGGTGTTTACTTCCCAACAATAGGGTTCCTGAGCTGTCCAAAGATCACTGGAATTCCCGTGAGCCTTTGGTGATGAGGGTGTCACTCGGTGAGTGGCAGGAAGGTATCAAGGTGGTTGTATGGGGGGTTGACTTTGACAGGGAAATAAGAGGTTCCCCGCACCGTGCCTGCTTCCCACAGTTCCTCTGTGAATTAGTGAACTTGTGGGCCCTTCCGATGGCAGAGAGGGGAAAGCGCTGATGCAAGTTCCCCAGTAGGGCCTAATTCAAAGAGAAATATGCAGTTTAAGAATCTCTTTGGAAATGTCCATCAGTGGTTGAATGGATAAACACATCCTAGGATATTTGTACAATGGAATATTTTCAGCCATAAAAAGGAATGGAGTACTTAATACACGCTCAGTGTGGACAAACCCCAAAAACATTATGCTAAGGGGAAAGAAGCCAGGCACAAAAGGTCATAACACTGTGTGATTCCATTTACATGAAGCATCCAGAATAGGTAAATCCACAGAGAGGCAGGATACAGATTGGTCATTACCTGGGGCCAGAGGGGAGGGAGCATGGGGAGCAACTTCTTCGTGGGTGTGGGGTTTCCTTTGGGGGTGATGAAAATATTTTGGAACTAAATAGAGGTTTGCTCATCTGTAAAATTGGAATAACAGTTCCTGCCCCACTGACCTCAAAAGACCAGCCCGGGAATCATATAATGTTTCCCTAAGGGCACTGTAGGTGCTGTTAAAGGAACACAAACTGCCTGGAGCTGCTAAATGATGAACATTTTTTACTTGAAAAATGAGGGTGTTTTTTTAAATACTCTTCTTATCCGGTTTTGGTGTCTGGGTAATAATGGCCTCAAAAAATGAGATGGGAAGTGTTGCCTCCTCTTCTGTTTTCTGGAAGAGATTGTGGTGAATTGGTGCTATTCTTCTTGAAATGTTTGGTAGAATTCTCCAGTGAAACCATCTAGACCTGGAGATTTCGTTTTTCAGGAGGCTTTTAACTATGATTTCAATTTCTTTAATAGTTACAGCTATTTCACCCTGAGTGAGTTTTGGTAGTTTGTAGTTTTTGAGTAATTTGTCTATTTCATTCACTGTCGAATTTAGGTGTCTGGAGTAAAAAAAAAAAATAAAAATAAGTACTTTACATTTACGGTGAATTTCAGTTTCTAGCATATTATAACCCATACCCAGAAGCCTTTGATTATAAGGATAAAAAATGTAAATCTCTCCCTGTGTGCATGGCACTGGGCCAGGAGTCACCTCCTTGGTCCTCGAGACAAACCTACAAGGTAGATGTGGTGATCCCCATTCTATCCAGGACACGGAGGCCCTGCCCAAGACTACCAACCTAGTAACCTAATGGCAGAAAACGGATCAGACCCAAAACTCCAAAGGGCATTGGAAGCCGCTGTGCCACCGAGCAGACCACAGCCAATCACAAGGCCCCCAAGTTCCATACGTAGCTTTCAAACCTTCAGTCCGACCCCAGTTCCTTCCTATGCCTGATTTCCCCCTGTTGGGGAGGGGAGGTCCGCAGGCTACACCTGACTCTCAAACATACTTTTTGGTTACATTTTTGAAATTAGCTGCCAGCATTTAAAGTGGCGAGTTTTTTTAATTTATTTTATTGAGGTATAGTTGATCTACAATGTTGTGTTAATTTCTTCTGTACAGCAAAGTGATTCACTTATATATATATATTTTTTCATATTCTTTTCCATTATGGTTTATTACAGGATAGTGAATATAGTTCCCTTTGCTATACAGTAGGATCTTGTTGTTTATCCATCCTATATGTAATAGTTTGCATCTGCTAACCCCAAACTCCCACTCCATCCCTTCCCCACCCCCCTACCCCCGCTTGGCAACCACAAGTCTGTTCTCTATATCTGTGAGTCTGTTTCTGTTTTGTAGGTAAATTCATTTGTGTCATATTTTAGATTCCACATGTAAGTGATATCATGTGGTATTTGTCTTTCTCTGTCTGACTTACTTAGTATGATGATCTCTAGGTCCATCCATGTTGTTGCCAATGGCATTATTTCATTCTTTTTATGGCTGAGTAGTATTCCACTTGTATATGTATACCACATCTTCTTTATCCATTCATCTGTCGATGGACATTTAGGTTGTTTCCATGTCTTGGCTATTGTAAATAGTTCTGCTATGAACACAGTGGTGCATGTATCTTTTCAAATTATAGTTTTTTTCCAGATACATGCCCAGGACTAGGATTGCTGGATTTTTAGCTTTTTGAGGAACCTCCATACTGTTTTCCATAGTGGCTGCACTCATTTACATTCCCACCAACAGCGTAGGAGGGTTCCCTTTTCTCCACACCCTCTCCAGCATTTGTTATTTGTAGGCTTTATAATGATGGCCATTCTTACCAGTGTGAGGTGGTACCTCGATGTACCTTCGATTTGCATTTCTCTAATCAATAACGATGATGAGCATCTTTTCATGTGCCTATTGGCCACCTGTATGTCCTCTTTGGAGAAATGTCTGTTTAGGTCTTCTGCCCATTTTTTGATTGGGTTATTTGTCTTTTTGTTATTGAGTTGTATGAGCTGTTTGTATATTTTGGAAATTAAGCCTTTGTCGGTTGCATCATTTGCAAATATTTTCTCCCAGTTCGTAGGTTGTCTTTTCATTTTGTTTATGGTTCCCTTTGCTGTGCAAAAGCTTGTAAGTTTGATTAGGACCCATCAAATGGGGAGATTTTAGATAAGCCACAAGGATATATTGTATAGCAGAGAGAATTATAGTCAATACCATGTAATAATCTTTAATGGAGAATAATCTGTAAAAATATTGAATCACTATGCTGTACACCTGAAACTAATATAATATTATAAATCAACCATACTTTAAATGAATAAATAAATTTTTTAAATTTGGAGATTTTACACAGAAATTCAGGCTTCTGGGTTCTCTTGAAAAATCAGAAGATCTGGCCATGCAGCACCCAGAACCCCAAATGTCACCACTTGCCTGGAGCTGCATAGCAGCTGCTTCCTTTCAGTGGGTTCGGTGGCCACCAGTTTTCCACAATCCCCACCACTCCCTATTGCCTCCCTAACACTAAGGCCAAATGTCAGCTGTTGTTTGCTATCTCACTTGCACTATTGTCTTTCTGTAAGAAGAGTTGTACCAAGAGTTGGAAAATGAAAGATCAACAAGGTATATGTTTCACTTGCACCATTTCAGTTAAGTGAGCTGCTTAGTCTCTATAAGTCTTGTTGTCTCTCATGCCTCATCCACAGAATAAAGTCCAAACTCTCTGGGCTGGCTTCCAGACCCTTCATGACCTACTTCCTTCCATTCTGTCCTGCCTCGCCTCTCAGACCCTCAACTTTCTATTTCAGGCTATACACAGCCTTACGGCTGCACCAGCAGACTCCCCCACATCCAGGCCTTTATCCGTGCTGTTCCTTCTGCCAGGAGTGCTTTCCTCACTCGCCAACCATTTGCCCAGCTAATGCTAACTCAGCATTCAGGTCTTATCTTAGACATCTCTGCCTCCGGGAAGCTCTCCTTGACTACACTGGGTTAGGTGTCCCTCCTGTGTGCTCCCTTAGCACGCTATACTATTTGTCACTAATTATTTTATCACCTACTTTTTGTGTCTCTCCCTAACTCGACTCCAGCACCTCAGGTGCAGGGACTGACTGTGTCTTAGTTCTCTCCATTTCTCTGCTTCCCAGCACAGCCCATTCTATGTGCCCCGTAATTAGTTGTCAACTTCATTTTCTTTCTGTTAAAACCCAGCACAAGCTGATTTAAGCAGAAAAATGAATTTATTGGCATTTATAACCAAAAGTTCAGGGGCGCAGCTGAATCCTGGGGCTCAAATGGTGTCAGTAGAAGTCAGTCTCTGTGCATCTCTTTGCTCTGTTTCCATTGGGTTGGCTTCATTCCTTTCACGTGTCATGGCAAAAATTCCCCCAAGCAGCACAAGACCTACATCCTGCCAGCTCAATGACCCCAGCGAAAACAGAGTAACGTTTTCCCAGTAGTTCCAACCAAGTGCCAGATGAAGCTCTCCTTGGCCTAGCTAGAACCAGTCACTCAAAGGTGGGGGTAGGTGGGACCGGCTCCCTCAGAACTACACAGATAGGGAGTGATGAAGTTCCACCTAAAACACTCAGGAAATGCTGCTATCAGAAGGTGCATGGACGCTGGGCAGACAAGAACAGCAGACACTCACTTCCACGTGTATGTTTTAAGCCATATGAGGGCCAAGAACCTGTATGGTCTTACTCAGCACATAGTAGGTGCTCAGTAAATGCTTGAAGTTGACGTCAAATCTGGCCCAGTTACCAGGGTCCATGCCCTTAGATGTGGCTCTAGAGGGTCTGGTCCATTGCCTCTCTGCCCTCATCTCCTAGGACTCCTCCCCTCCATCACTCCACCCCAGCCACACTGGCCTCCTCAGTGGTACTCAGCCCTGCCAGACACACGCCGACCTCAGGGCCTTTGAACACTTGGTTCCCTCTGTCTGAAATGTTCTTCCTCACACATGGCTTCCCCCCTCGCCTCCTGAAGATGCCACCTTCTCAGCAATGACCTCCCTGACCATCCTGTGGAACTGCAGTACCTCCCACAGAGCCCACACAACACAAATCCTTTGCTATATTTTTTCCCATTAGTGTTTATCACCTCCTGGCAGGGCACAACTGTGCAGAATGCACTTTGTTCAACTCTAGGAAGCAGCACTTTCATGGTGGTCTATATGAATGATGCCCCTGGGTTGTGCAGTGCACAACCATACACAGCAGCTTGTGCAGCCATACAGCAGCCCTGCCAATCAGACCTACCGCAAATCTTGCCTTATTCATTTGTTTATGACTGTTTTGCTTGCTGCGGTATCCCAGTGCCTGGAACAGTGCCTGGCACATAGAAGACACTCAGTAAATATTTGTTGGATGGGTGGATGAGTTTCTGCCCTCCTCAGCCATGCTGCGCCTTGACAGCTAAGTTGGGGAGTGAGGGAAGAGGAGTCCTGTGTCCTGATGGATGCCTCTGAGAACATGACCCTCGGGACTGAAGGAAGCCCCATCCAGTCCTTCTTGGCTCCTCTAGCTGACAGTACATTGAGTGCTCTTTCGCCATTTAAGAGGAAATTGATTTTGCTCCTCAAAAGAATCGTTTGTTCTCTCCTACCCACCTCCCATTCTTTAGGTTTTCTGTTGGAGGAGGGGGGTGATAGGACACTTACCTCTGTTCATCATACCATACGCTGTCGGTGTTTGTAAGTCGTTTAGCCTTTCTGCAGACTGAAATCATGCCTGTATGGGCTCATGCCAAACACGCTTGCTTTCCTGATACTCAACACAAAGAAACCTATGGACTGAGAGATGATGATGGTCCAGGCAGTCAGAATTCCATCCTTGAGGGCTGTGTGGCACAGGGAGGAAAGGATGAGATTGGAGCAGACCATCCTGGAGACAAGTCCCAGTCCTGTTACTTCATAGACTGGGGATTCACAGAGTCAGACGTATCTGTAAAACGGGTACAATAACAATACCTGCCTCACTGGGTTTTGGTTGGACATGATGACGCAGTGCCATGAAGGCAGCCCAGGAGATCCGTTTTGGGTATAAATGAGGTCTCTTCATTGTCCTTGCTTGAAACTGTTCCCTGGTTTCCAGGCTCGCTTTGAACAAAGTTCAGACTCCTCCCCGTGACCTAGAATCCCCCAAATTATCTGATTCTCCTGCCTGGCTCTCTCCTCCTTCTCCCACGTACTTACTCTGCTCACTCCACACTGGCCTTCTTTCTGCTCCTCAAACACGCAAAGCTTGTTCCTGCCTCAGGGCCTTTGCACTGGCTGTTCCTTCTACCAAATCACCTCACGGCTGGCTCCTTTGTTTCGTTTGGATCTTTGCTCAGATGTTGCCTCCTCAGACAGACCTTCCCTGACCGCCCCATCTCTAGCAGCCCTCCCCAAAACACATAAACACAGACATATTTGGTCTCTCTCTCCCCCTCTAGCGCATCTTCAGGTTTCCTTTTCTTCAAAACACTTGTCACGATTCAAAATGAAATGTCTCTTAGTTTTTCATGGCCCTCCCCCTCCACTAGAATGTAAGCTCCATGTAGCAAGGGACTTTCAGTGTCTGAGACATATCATAGCAGGAGACATTATAACAGTGGTCTAGAGTAGGAGTCAGCAAACCGCATCCTAACCATGGGCCAAACCTGGCCCGCCACCTATTTTTTCGAATCAAGTTTTATTGGCACACAGCCGTGCTCCTTCATTTACGTATTGTCTGTGGCTGCTTTCACCCTCCAGCAGCAAAGTTGAGTAGTTGTGACAGAGACCATATGGGCCCCTGAGCCTAAAATATTTACTATCTGGCCCTTTATAGAAAAGTTCGCCCACCTCTGGTCTAGAACATGAGCTCTGGAGCTGGACAGCTCAGGTTCAAAGCCTGGTCTACTCCTTGGCCACGTGACCTCAGGCAAGTCAGTTTTCCTCCTGTGCCTCAGTCCCTGCTTCTGTAGTGTGGGTGCAACAGCAATAATACTTACTACATGGGGTCACTGGGGGAGGATTACAAGAGTTAATATATGTGAAGCACTTAGAACTGTGCCTCCTATATAGTGAACGGTTTTTGTAGAATAAATGAATAATAAATATAATCATAAATCATAATGAGTGAATGAATGTCTTTTAAAGAACTGCATCTTTTTTTTTTAACATCTTTATTGGAGTATAATTGCTTTACAATGGTGTGTTATTTTCTGCTTTACAACAAAGTGAATCAGTTATACATATACATATGTCCCCATATCTCTTAAGAACTCCATCTTTAGAAGCGTGTTGCTGGTTGGGTAAGAATGTCCTCTCTCTGGAAGGTATGGTGAAGTATCACTACCACTACAAATAGTAATAACAATAATAATAATAATAATAGTAAGCAGAGGACTCAGCATTGACGAGGACATGTCTGTTGCTGGACAGAAGCAGGAGACACTTTGCTGGGTGGTGTCAAGCCCTGTTCTAAGCACTTGCTGTGAACTTCCAAAAATGCACTGGTCTCCCATGCCGTCAAATGCCCCTTGGTCCTGAATGGTGGCTCACGTTAGGGTGATCATCTCATCTGAGTCGTCTGGAACTTTCCCAGTTTTCACACTCAAGGTGCCAAGTCCCAGGAACCTCCTCAGTTCAGGCACATCAAGACAGTTGGTCCCCCTAATACATGTTCGCAGCTCCATTTATCTAGCTGTTTATTTTTTTGCCTTTAAATTTACGTCCTAGGAAAATGCTTTTAAAGCTGCCAGACACCTCCAAGCTGAAAGAACATTTTTCAAAGGATAAAAAAAAAAAATCTAGGAGGCTGCATAGTTGTGTAAAACTTCAAAAGATGACCCAGTTTAGACATCTTTGTTTACTCTCTTCAATTTGACTGTGATTTTATCATTTGTAGTCAGTTTGATTCTTTTGTAATTCAGTGATGATGGGATTTATCCTACAGTTTTTTTGGTAAAGTGCTTGTGAGTACAAATAGACCCGTTTGCTGAGCTTAGAAGATCCTTTCTATTTTCTATGTTCTTCTCTGAAACTGCCAAAGAAACCAGTTTTTTTTTTTTTAACTTTACTGTTTAAACATGTGAATCAACCTATTTTTTCTTTACCACCATCATTTTCTTGTCTTCCTCTTTCAAACAAGCTAATCTGTTTTCCAGGAGTTTCCAAGTAATTAAACCCAATTAAAACCATTAAATTCTTTCTTTTAATGACAACTTTATTATTAAAAGCTAACCACAAGGAGGAGATTTAACTGGCAAAGCCTCCATTGTGTGTTAATCCCTCCCTAACCTCTGGCTGACACTTGCAAGAGATAAACCCCACAGAATAGTGAACCTGGTTTAATGAAGGGCTTTAATTAATACTTTTCTTCCTTGTGGCAGAGTAATTATTTGTTCAGCTTGTAAACAGCTACTTGGCTGTGAATTTTTAAAGGCCCAGTTGGCTTGTATGGTGTGATGGCTTTGATTGGTTTTGTGTGTTTTTTGTTTTTCTTTAAAAGAGAGGGGGAGAGGTCTCCATTCCAGAGTAGGTACAGAAGTGCATTGTCCCGAAGTTGGGGGCATCAGGGTAATCTACACAGGAGAAAAGCCAGGCAAACGCAGGTGGGAAGCTGCCTATATTTGTGAACCGTCTCCAAAGCGGGCAAGGCCGCCCTTTGCAGCAGAAGTCTGCAAGCCCAGACAGGGTCCCCCCAAGACACAAGCCTGGCTTGTGGCGGTCTGGGTGCTGAAATGAGGAGGAAAAGACCACGATCACAAAATGCCAAACCGAGCTTCTACTCCGCGTGTCCCCTGACCTCCCCTTCAGGTGGCACCTGAGAAAGGGACAGCCCAGTGCAAGTGCTGGGTGTGGCCAGTGAGGCCCCAGAGAAGCCATTCTGTGAGTAAGGATGACAGACCCACCAGGCATGCTTGCTGCCAGCTAGGCATCCATCTAAAGAGCTTTACGTACATCAGCTCACTTACTCTCCCCATAACTTTAGGAGGTAGATGCTATGGTTACCCACGTGAACAGACCAGGAAATGGGCACAGCGACTTCTAGCAGTCACTCACCTTCTAGTAAGAAGGACAGAGCCCGAGTTTGCAGACGGGTGTCTGGCTGCCGTGGTGGTTCTGAACAACTGGGTAACACTGCCCTTTGAGACAGAAGTACAGCACCTTCCACTCAGCTGGTTGCGAGATTTTGATTTTTTTTTTTTTTTTTTAGCTCGTCACTGATTTAGAAAGCTAGTTTCATTAATAAGGTTGCCCGCTCTAGAATTACAAAGTTGATTGACTAACACTAAGAACTAAGCCTTTCATTATTTTTAAAGGATTTAGAGCAGTGGGTCTCTACTGGGGATACTTTGGCCTCCCGGGCGCTTGTCTGGAGACATTTTTAGTTGTCACAACCGGGTGAAGGGTGCTGCTGGCATCTAATGGGTAGAGGCCAGGGATGTCGCTAAATACCCTACAGTAGACAGTACAGCCCCAACAAAGAGCGATCTGGCTCAAAATGTCAACAGTGCCGAGGCTGACCAACCCTGATGTATAGAAAGCTCCAGTTTTTCATTCTAGAGACATTCTGTAAACACACAAAAGCAATGTTCATGCACCCACCTATCAGACTCCTAAAGAACCAGGCCAAGCTTTTTCTTTTAAAGTAATTAAGAGTTCCCTGGTGGTCTAGTGGTTAGGATTAGGCGCTTTCACTGCTGTGGCCTGGGTTCAACCCCTGGTCAGGGAACTGAAATCCCACAAGCCATGCAGCTTGGCCAAAAAAAAAAGAAAAAGTAATTCATTAAGTAATTCTGTTAGTGACTTTGACTATTAACCATGCCACCAGTTTTTCAGAAACACATCTAAGGAGCTGAGTTCTCACCCAACCATTAGCCATTGAAGAACTTGCGAGGGCATAAGTATTTGAAGACCACGTCCCAGATTCCCAAACATCTACCTCTGCTCATTATATACATTTCCTTAAGAAAATGCCTTATGAGGAGCACAAAGTAGTGTCAACTAATTTCATCATCCAAGAAGCTTTGAGCTGAGAGAAGTGTTTGGAAATCTCCGGATGCCTCTTTGGAGGCACCAAGACTTGCCTCCCCCTGGGAGCACTCAGAGATGCCTTTGGAGCAGGAAAGATAAGCAAACAGTCTGGGAGGGCTTACACCTGGGGCTGGATACACTTAGAGACAAGAAGTGGGTTTAACGCATAGGATGTCAGAACACAAGCATCTCAGAGGAAAGTCTGTGGTCTGCCCCCTTCTCATCTTGAAAGACCGACCGTGGCATTCCCCCTGAGACCCCCCTGAACAGGGTGAAAGAGACTACCCCTGGAAGCAGCCGACCTTTGATCCCCGTGAGAACAAGACAGTATTCAAATAGAGTTGTGGTTTTTGTTGTTTGTTTGTTTCTGAAAATTACTTTTGGAAGCATTGCATTTGATAACATTAATGGATCTAGAGAGGCCCTGAAGTTGGTTACCAGGATGGGTCTTCCCACAACTCACCCCTTTTTAACACATACGGTGACATCCTAAAAAATTATGGGTTACTAGTAAGTCGGGGGTAGGGCGGTGGGGGCAAGGCTGGGGAACCAAGGAAGGGTTCAGAGCCCTTCGAGGCTGGCTGAAGTGAGCCGACTTCCAGTTTCAGCCAAAGTGTCTGGTTCCCAAAGAACCATTCCTGGCTTGGGGGGCAGGGAGGGGGGCAGCTGAGAAGTGAGGGATTTACTGGGTAACTTTGCTTTTCCGTATCAAGACCAGGAAATGAGAGGCACAAATGCTCAGAGGCAATAAAGGGAGATCCTTCCGCAGCCCGTGGGCTCTCCTTTTATCCACTCAGAAGCCCAACAGTTATTAGAAAGGAAAGCCAGCCTGAGACCTGAGAAAAGAATCAGGGCTGAGTTTTGCATGGCAGCTGCCTATCATTTTTCTCAACTTTGGAAGTGTAATTTAATTAAATGGATCCTTTATTTCATTAAAAGTAGACCTCAACAGGTTTTTTGGTTTGCTTTTTTTAAATCTATTTTATTTATTTATTTATTTTTGGCTGCCTTGGGTCTTCGTTGGTGCGCGCGGGCTTTCTCTAGTTGCGGAGAGCGGGAGCTACTCTTCATGGCGGTGTGCAGGCTTCTCACTGCAGTGGCTTCTTTTGTTGCAGAGCACGGGCTCTAGGTGAACGGGCTTCAGTAGTTATGGCACACGGGCTCAGTAGTTGTGGCTCACAGGCTCAGTAGTTGTGGCATGCAGGCTCAGTAGTTGTGGCTCGCAGGCTCAGTAGTTGTGGCGCACGGGCTTAGTTGCTCCGAGGCATGTGGGATCTTCCCAGACCAGGGATGGAACCCACGTCCCCTGCACTGGCAGGCAGATTCTTAACCACTGCGCTACCAGGGAAGTCCCCTCAACAGTTTTAAATCAGGCATTTACCAAAAAAAAAAAATTCTGGTGGTAATCTGCCTTAAGCTTCTTTTCCCTAATAAAGTACTTTATGTCATTGGTTCCTGCAAAGTCATATTTCATGAGTAAATGGATAAGATTTTGGTTTCTTAGGTAGCCCTGGGATAAATCCCAGCTCTGTCACTTATTAGCAGTGTGACCCTGGACAAGTCACCTCATTGCTTTGAATCTTGCTGAATCTGTAAAAGAGGGAAAAGATATTTTGACGAGGAAGTGCGGTAATATACATAAAGCTTACACACGCTTATATATTCATTTTTTAAAATGCTTAACTGAGCATCTGCTAAGTACTGGGCTGTGTTCCATGTCCAAGGGACATAGCAATAGCTCTCATAGAGCTTCCCTTCTGATTGAGAGAGAAGCACCAAAAATCATAAGATTATTACAGATAATGGTAAATGCTATTAAAAACTGTAACAGTGTAATGAGATATAGCTTGAATAGAGGGTCAGCATCCAGGTTACTTGAGGTGGAATGGTCAGAGAAGGTCTTTCTGGTATTGAAAGTGGGAACTGAATGTTACAAAGGAGCCAGCCATGAAAGCGTCTGGGGAAAGGGAATTCCAGGCAGCAGGTACAGCAAGTGCAAAGGCCCTGAGGCAGTATCAAGTTTGGCAAGCTCAAGGCGCAGACATGTGCGTTGGAGTGGAAAAGTGAAGGATGTTGGCTTTATTCAGAGGGCCAGGGGATGCTAGTGGGTTTTAAATGAGGAGGGACAGCTCTGATTTTTGTTTTAAAAGGAGCAATCTGGCTGCCATGTAGACAACAGCTTTGGAGGTGAGGGGAAGCTAGCTGTCTTTATCTGTAGCCCAGCACACAGATGTGCTTGTTTCCATCCTCAGTGATGATCTAAAGGCCCCTTGGGAATAAAGTAAAGACATGAGTTACAGTCTAGGCTCAGATAATTAGAAACGGGTTTTTTACAACAAGTGTCCAGCAAGAGATATGAAAGTTACATGGGATGCGGGACAATTTTTCATTTTTAATGACTGTCCTACCTCCCTGGCACCCTCTAGTGTGTGTTTTCCAACACCACCAAGCAATTAACTCAATTCTGACTCTATCTTCCTGAAGACAGCAGCACAGGTTAATCCCCCTAGTCAAGGGCTCAGTCCCGCAAGACAGCCCCCACTTCAGATGCCAATTGCAAGTCCAGATTGTCACCTGTGCCTCTGACCAACTGGCTATAAATTGGAGGTTCTCATGACCCCCTCCTTAGGTTCATTTGCTAGAGCTCACAGAACTCAGAGAAACATTTACTTACACGGACTGACTAGTTTATTACAAAGGATATTATGAAGGATACAGATGAACAGCCAGACAAAGAAGTACATAAGGCAGGGTCCAGAAGGGTCCCCAGCACAGGAGCACCCACATGAAACTGGGGTGTGCCACCCTCCCAGCATGTGGATACATTCGCGACCCCGGAAGCTCTCCGAATCCATCTTTTGGGGTTTTATGCATGATTGATGAAATCATTAGCCATTGGTGACTGAACTCAATCTCCAGCCTCTTTCACCTCCCTAGAGGGAGACCAGGGGGCGGGGCTGAAATTCCAACCGTCTAATCACATGGTTGGTTTCCCTGGCAACCAGTCCCGTACTTAGCACTTTTTAAAAGTCACCGTATTAACATAAACTCTGATGTTGAAAGGGGCTTGTTATGAATAACAAAAGACACTTCTTTTAGTTTTATCACTCTTTATTTTTAAGTTGAAGTATGGTTGAGTTACAATGTTATATTAGTTTCAGGTGTACAACATAGTGATTCAATATTTCTATAGATTACATGCCAAAGTTATTATAATATTATTGACTATATTCCCTGTGCTGTCCATTACATACTTGTGACTTACTTATTTTATAACTGGCAGTTTGTACCCCTTGATCTCCTTCACCTATGTCACCCATGCCCCACCCCACCACCCCTCTGGCTACCACTGGTTTGTTCTCTGCATCTATGAGTCTGTTTCTGTTTTGTTATGTTTGTTTATTTGTTTTATCGTTTTGATTCCACATGTAAGTAAAAACATACAGTATTTGTCTTTCTCAGTCTAGCTTATTTCACTAAGCAAAATATCCTCCAGGTCCATTCATATTGTTGAAAGTGGCAAGATTTCAAATTTTTTATGGCTGAGTAATATTCCAGTGTGTGTGTGTGTCTGTGTCTGTGTATCTGTATCCATTCAACACATCTTTATCCATTCAACTGCTGATGGGCACCTAGCCTGCTTCCATATCTTGGCTGTTAGAAATCCTGAGGGCTTTAGGAGTTCTGTACCAGAAACAGGGACAAAAACCAAATATATATTTTCTTACTATAAATCACAATATCAAACCGTCCCAAATACCACCTCCCCCCAATTATTATGACGACCAAAAATGTCCCCCAAACTTCCAAACTACTCTCTAGAAGGAGGTGCCACCTTTGCTGAGAACCACTGCTTTAAAACATGGTATATGAGATCATGTACCCAAAAGAGCAGCATTCTGTGATTTTTTTCGTTGCATGCTGTGGTAGGTAGACAAATGGCCCCCAAAAGATGTCCAGGTCCTAGTCTCCAGAACCTGTGAATGTTACCTTATATGGCAAAAGAGACTTAGCAGGTGTGATTAATGTAATCACAGGGTCCTCATAAGAGGGAGGCAGGAGATGAGAGTGGATAGGAGGAGATACGAGGTTAGCAGTAAGTGGCTGTAGTGGAGAGACCAAAGCCAAGGAACACACGGTGGCCTCTAGAAGCTGAAAAAGACAAGGAAACTGATTCTGCTTGAAACCTCCCGAAGGAACACCTTGATTTTAGACTTCTGATCTCTAGAACTGTAAGAGAATAAATTTGTGTTGTTTCAAGCCACTAAATTTGTGGTAATTTGTTACAGCAGCCATGAGAAACTAATACATGCTTATCTTCATGGTTAACGTCCAGTGATGGTGAGTGCAACAGGTTTGGCATCTGCGGTCATGATGACAAGTTTCTTTTAAACTGCACGCATTTACGTTTTTTTTAAAAGTTGTGGGAGGGGTAGCTGAATTAAAGGAGAATACTAACTTAACATAACACAGCTGCTCTTGGGCATGTGAAACTTGCAAAGGCATTACAAGAATGGCCATGGTTTAGAAAATACCAGGTTAAGCTATTGCTTGGGAATTTCTAAGTGGGGAAAGTTTTCTGATGGAAGATTCTGGACTCTGCTGCTTTTTGCTAATAATACCTAGGCACCAGGAGCAAGTCACATCACATGCATTATCCTACAGCAGCCCTAGAAAGGACTGACTGCTTGTATTCAGGTGAGAAAACTGAGGGCCAGGGAGGGCGAACATCTCATCCAAGGTCATGTCCCTGGGGAATGACAGTCCCAGGCTTTGAACCTAGGTCCGGCTGACTCCACAGTTGATGTTCTCAACCAGTTTGCTTCATGGAGCTTCTTGCCTGTGGCCACTTCCATGCACACCTGGTGAATGGTGGGGGCAATCTGTGGTGGTCATTTCGGGGAAACCATTTGCTCCATTAGGATGATGCTTGTGTAAAGGAGAGACTGTGGCTCTAAGACCAGATAATAAGTCGGACCCTTCCCTGCACTTGATTTACATCACCTTGGGGTTCAGGGAGTAAGAGGAGCCGTCAAAAGAGAAGACAGTCGGGCTTCCCTGGTGGCGCAGTGGTTGAGGGTCCGCCTACCGATGCAGGGGACGCGGGTTCGTGCCCCGATCCGGGAAGATCCCGCATGCCGCGGAGCGGCTGGGCCCATGAGCCATGGCCGCTGAGCCTGGGCATCTGGAGCCTGTGCTCCGCAACGGGAGAGGCCACAACAGTGAGAGGCCCGCGTACCGCCAAAAAAAAAAAGAGAGAGAAGACAGTCTTCCGAAGTGCTCCCTGGCAAGGCTCAATCATTGCTAAGATGTGTAGAAGCACTTGAACTTGCCCATGGCCGTTGCCAGTTGGAAGTACCTGTTTTTGTACAGACACCGGAAAGTTGTGAGCAGAGTCAAGAATCTTTTGATTATAAGCCAGAAACTCAATGCACATTAGTTTAAGCCAAAAAGGAAAATGTATAACCAAAATATCCAGAAGTAGACTTTGGGAACAGCGGGATCTGATCCCCCAGTAATTTCATATGAATCTGTGTGCGTTGTCAGTAAGGCTCTGCCAGTTTGGTGACAGAGATGGCTGCCAGCATCCTCAAGTGTAGGTTCTCCCAGCTCAGCCACCTCAGGGGTAAGAAGGTGCCTCTTTCTCAATAGTTATAGCTGACATCCTAGGGCCAGCTCTACTTGGCTCCCATTGGCCACACGACCATCCCTGAACCAGTCACTATGATTCTGACCAGACCTAGGTTATGAGATCACCCTGGAAGGCCAATAATGGGTATTATTTTTACTACAACTTATGAACTGCTAATTTACAGATATGAAGGTTCATTCCCGGAGAGATTAGGTATCTCCACAGTATCATGCTGCCTCTTTTGTTAACCAGTTGGTGTTTTTTCAAAGTGTCTAATAAAGACACTGTGTTGGAGGCCCCCAAAACCACCGTCAGGCTTGATGAGTTGCTAGAAGGACTCACAGGACTCAGAAGAGCTATTATACTCATGATTACAGTTTTTTACGGTAAAAGGATACAGATTAAAATCAGCGAAGGGAAAGGCACATGGAATGAAGTCCAGGAAAAACCTGGTCCAACCTTCCGGGTGTCCTCTCCCAATGGAGTACAGACAGTCCAGTTAATTCTCCCAGCACTGAGGTGTGATAGTTCGTGCCAAGTGTTGCCAACCGTTGCCAACCAGGGAAGCTCACCTGAGCCTTGGTTTCCAGGTTCTCATTGGGTCAGTGATACAGGCATGCAGCATCTGCACGGCAGACTCCAGCCCCTCAGAACAAAAGCAGGCAGTCACTACAAATCACATTGTTAGCATAAACTATCTGATCAACTGGTACTGCTTGACCCAAGGGCTCAGAGCTCATCCACCAGGAGCCAGCCAAGGACCAGTCTTGAAGTCAGACCTTTCTTAGGAATATGCAGAGTTTGAGCAACCCAGGCCTGCTGAGTTAACCCTCTCCTGCACAGACAGCCTCCAGATCTTCACAGCAGGGATCCCCAAAGGAAACCAGCTCAAGTGGAGACCACCAGGTACTATAGAAGCTACTGCATCTAGATATTCCAGGGGGCAACACATGCCCCTGGAAGAAGCAACAATGCTTCTTTCCAGTCACGTGGCTGAGCCGCGAAGTCAGGCACTTCCTCAGAGCAAAGAAGCATCATGGCATAACCAGAGGATAATGGAATCTGGAATCAGATCAGACCTGAATTCCAGCATCCCCCACCCTTACACACACACACACACACACACATTCCAACAAAAATGGAAGTTCATCATTACTGCATATGGTGTACTCTGATATTTTGTCATCTATTCTAGAGATGGGCAAACTTTTTCTTTGAAAGTATGATAAATATTTTAGGCTTTAGGCTAGGCTCTGTAGCAACTATCAACTCTGCCACTGTAGCACAAAAGCAGCCATAAACATTAAGTGAACAAATAGGCATGGCTGTGTTCCAATAAAACTTTATTTACAAAAACAGGCAGTTTACTGACCCCTGGATTCTCTTGTATTTTTTTCTATTCTTGTTTTCTTTTTTAATGCTGGACATTTAAAGTAAATGTTCACTAACAGGTTTATAACCTAGACTTTGAAAAGCTCATTTAATCTTTGTAACAACCCTACGAGTTAAGTAACCCCATTTTACAGATGAGAAACTGGGGCACATGGACATTAAGTAACTTGTACAAGGTCATCTAGTTGGTAAGAGGTGGAATTGGACTTGAACATAAGCAGTCTGGCTCAGAGCCCACACTGTTAACCTACTGCAAAGCACTCAGTAAAGATTGGCTGTTATTATTATTATCCAACCAGCTGTGAAAAAAAAAAAAAAGACCAGTCATGTAAGTTGATTTCAAGATGAATTTGGGGTGAGCCTTTCTTCTGTTCAGAGGGTTGTGATGCTGAATAAATAGTGTGTGGATCTCACCTCTGAATTAAACATGGTAGAATTAAATGATGAATTAAACCATCTGCTACAAAAGCGTTATGTGCTTAATATAGAAAACTTGGAAAATTCAGCAAAGGAAATTCTTTATTGGACAAATAGAGTTGTGATTCATTAGAAACAACTTTTCGGTTAAAAACGTGGACTCCTCTTGAAATGAAAATGGTTGCTTCCTAATCCACAGGGATTGGGAAGTAGACCTCTTAAGAATACTGCTTAGGGCTTCCCTGGTGGCGCAGTGGTTGAGAGTCCGCCTGCCGATGCAGGGGACATGGGTTCGTGCCCCGGTCCGGGAGGATCCCACATGCCGCGGAGCAGCTGGGCCCGTGAGCCATGGCCGCTGAGCCTGCGCGTCCGGAGCCTGTGCTCCGCAACGGGAGGGGCCACAACAGTGAGAGGCCCGCATACCGCAAAAAAAAAACAAAAAAACAAACAAAAAAAAGAATACTGCTTAAATTAGAGAGCTTGTGTATTTGGGGGTGATGGAGGCACTTGACAGAAAACAATTGCCATCATCTAAATTAATGCAAAAGTTGATTCAGATTTGAAACCTCCAGGAATCCACATCCCGTTTTCTTCATTCAGGTTTGTTTGACATCAGATTAATTTCGTTTTAGGAAAGACTTACCCTCTCCCCTCCATCCAGGAAATACAGCCATACGTCACAAAATAACTTATTGATCTACAAGGCAGATCTCAGAGCGGCCCATATGGTGAATGTCCTCACCATCCTCCTCTAATTAAGAGAACCTCACCAAGAATGCGTGATAATTAGGTTACAGAGCTGCATCCAGGTCTACATCATCTGTCTCGGGGAGAGGGTGGGGGGGTCCAACGCTCAGAGCATCCTCATCAGCCTCCTAAATGAATGCGTGCATAGCCCACCTCGCCATCATCAAAACTGAACCCTGACAAATCTGTAGAACATTAGAGCACATTGAAAAAATCTGTAGCGCCTTATTCTGATTTGTACCTTCACGGGGAGAGAGCCACACACAGACTCTTGAGTCAGACAAAGATGACATTCCATCCACCCGAACCCCACCAGCTCCCAGCACAGTCCTTTCAACAGACAAGTTACAAATTGAAGCCTGTTTTGGAAAAACTCCCCTTTTCTCAGTTCTCCATTCTGGTTTAAATGGATTGTTTTTTTAAGCACAATCTGTTTCTGCTGTTGCTTGTTTAGGAAATTAACCACTGATTTTTTTTAATCCAAAGGGTATGTAATGATTAAGAAAATGGTTTTCATGTGAGATGGTACTTTCATAAAGCACATCTTTAATAAAGGACCATCAGATTTGGGGTCTTCCTGCTGGGTTTACAGAAGCAGGTTCTTTGCTTAAGGGGGTGAGGAAGTGGACTGGGGGATTTTGACAGTAACCAACGCTTGGGGAGTGCCTGCTGCATACCGGGCCCTGGGTTAGGGGTTTACACGTGTGCTTCCTCATTTGGTCCTCCCTGCAATGTTAGCCTGTAGCCTTTTATTAGCTGAAGAACATGGCATGAAGGCTCCCATATTTTAGGCTTTCTTTGACTGGGAGATGTGCTGGGTCAGATAGGGCGTCCTCCCGCTCCAAGCTGCACAGGGTAACTTAAGCCAACAGACCAGGGTGGTGTGTTTATAGAGCATATTAGGGGCGCATTCAGCGGGCAGCATGAGATGAAACCCATGGCTGTCATCCTGTCCTCACTCCAGCTGTCTTTCACATTAATTAATGCTGAGCCTCCACGGTTTTTTTCCTTCATTTCTCAGTCTTTACAACCCTGAAAAAAACATTTTCTCCTTGGATAGAGTGGTCTGGCCCAGAGAAACACTTTGTGTTACTTAACCCCTGGGACAGTTGTGCTTTTCATGGGCTATTCCAGACTTTTCCACCCCAGCACAACTAGTTTTTATCGTGTCTTGAAAAGAGGTCCCCCCTACATAGTTCAAAACAATCTAATAGGCAGCATGCAAGCAGATTTGAGGAAAAGCTGAAATAAGAGAATGCTTAGGGAATAGTTGGGTATTCTAAAGGTTCTCCTCAGAAACTTTTGGGTGTCTTTAAGTTTTTGTTTCAATTTTTAATTATACAAGAAATGTTTGAATCCCTTCTCTTTAAAAAAACATTTAGAATATACCGGATAATACTCAAGTTCACTTTGATCATCACCTCTAATTCCTCTGTCTCCTCCTCTCTGCTTTCCGCAAGTAATTGCTGTTCTGACTCTGGGTATATCCTTGCAGATATTTACAAATATATAAGTGCCCATGGAAAATATGTAGTAACATTGTATATGTTTCTAATAAATGGTAATAACATGCAGTATATAACTTCCAGAAAACTTGCTTTCACTCAAAAAAAATTTTTTTTGATGCATCCTTGGTAATACATGGAGGTCTGGTTCATTTCTTTCCATTGAGTTTAGTTTTCCATTGTATGAATATTCTACATTTTATTTCTCTAATTTCCTTTGGCTGGACAGCTAAATTGTTTCCGAACTTTTGCTATTTACAGACAGTTCTGTAATGAACATCTTTTTACATGTCCCTTGTTCACATGTATGGGTCTTTTTCCAGTTTAATATTTACTGTAGGGTAATATTACTTGAGTATGTTTCCTTTTATTTTTAATTTCGTTTTCTTTTAATCCAAGAAATCTAAGCATAGAGTTTAAAACCCATAGAGTTCTCCAAAGGAAAGTATTACGAAAAACAGCAGTCCCCAGCGACTTTCCACCCAACCCCACCCTCTCTTTCTGTGCAGAGGCAACAACTTTCAATTCTTGCTGATTCTTTGGGTCTTCACCTCCAAATTTCTAAGTAACCTGCTTCTGTGACCACATCTTGATTTTTTTGTTTTTCTGTTTTAGGCATGGTCTCTGGCTTCCCAAACTGGAAGATAAGACTTTAGCTCTCTTTTCTCACCCTTGCCTTTATCACACAAATGCAGACTTTCTCTTCACATCCTCCCAATATCAGTAAGTCATAATTTCAGCTTTATCGATAGAGAGGATTTGGCTTCTTCTAACTATGCAAATACTTGTCATAGGTAAGCCATTTTGTCTACAGTAATTACGTTTCCTGTTTTGTGTGCTGGCATGGGACTTGACATTTTTCTGAATAAATCCTTTCAGAGGATAAGTCTGGATGGCCCCTTCCTCTTGCTTCCTGTCTAGTACACGGAGGGCTGGGCACAGGTGGTTAGGTATACAAACAGCCTCGCCAAGAAAGAATGTGCAATCCTGCAGAGGTGAAACAGTTTGGGTATGAGTAATGTGTGGAAACACCCCCAAACCCTTTTGCCAGGTCACACAACGATTCCCTGCTTGGCCCTGAAAAGTTTGTTCTCCCCACTTTCTCTTCGTTATTCATGGAGCGCTCTACCCTGCGACTTCCAGCCAGGATCCGGAGTGCTAAGCTTTGGCTGTTGGGGTCCTAATGAGATGTTTCACCTAATGGCTGTGTTCCTGGGCTTGATTCTTCACAGTTGTGTGTGTGAAGCTGAGATCACCAGCTACGGGTTTTTTCCTTTTTTTTTTTTTTTAAGGGTCAAGAAGGGTTTATGTCATTCATTATTTATTTTTATAATAGAAGTAATGCAGCCTCCCAGTAAAAAAATTCAACGGGGAAAAGAAGTGTATGGAGTGACAGGTCAAGGCCCCCTTTACTCCTCTCCCAATCCTGGCCCCTCCAATGCCTCCTCTGAAGCAGTGCTGCTCTGGAGCCAGATTACCTGGCTTCAAATCCCAGCACTCGCTAGCTGTGTGGCCTTGAGCAAGTTACTTGGTGAGCCTCAGTGCTCTCATCTGTGAAATAGGAAAATACTAGTGCTCACCTCAAAGAGTGTTGTGGGATTAAATGAGTTAATACTTAGAGAGTGGCACAGAGAAAGCACTTAATAGATACCAACCAGGAATATTACTAAGTGTTGTCTCTCCTTTTAGATCAGTGGTTCTTTTTTTTTTTTAAACATCTTTATTGGAGTATAATTGCTCTACAATGGTGTGTTAGTTTCTGCTTTATAACAAAGTGAATCAGTTATACGCATACATATGTTCCCATATCTCTTCCCTCTTGCGTCTCCCTCCCTCCTACCCTCCCTATCCCACCCCTCTAGGTGGTCACAAAGCACCGAGCTGATCTCCCTGTGCTATGCGGCTGCTTCCCACTAGCTAGCTATTTGACGAGACCAGTGGTTCTTAACCTTGACTGCACATTGAAATAAAGTGGGGAGCTTTAAACTTTTCTGGTGCCTGGATCCCACCCTCAGCCATTCTGATTTTCTTGATCAGGGATATGGCCTGAGCATCAGGATTTTTAAATGCTCCTCAGATCATCACAGTGTGCAGCCCGGGTTGAGAACCATTGTGTGCCATATGCTCCGTATTTTCCACGTGTATCAGTTGGGATAGGTGAGGTTACGCTGCAGTAAAACACATCCCCCAAATCTCATCTATTTCTTTTTTTTTTTAACTGGAGTGTAATTGCTTTACAGTCTCATCTACTTCCTATTTATAGTACGTGTCCATTGTGGTCTGTTGCAGCTCTTTACTCTGGAACCCAAGCTAACTGGGTAGCTTTTATCTGGAACGTTTAGCCTTGTGAAGTGGGAAGAGAGCATGGTGAACCATGCACTAGCTCTTAAAGCTTTCAAGCAGAAGCAAAACATAACTTCTGCTCACATTTCATTGGCCAAAGCAAGTCATATGGTCACATCTGAGGTCAACAGGGAGCATCTACATCAGGGGGCAGCAGCCTTCTTCTGCAGGGGGCCAGATAGTATTTTAGGATCTGTAAGGACCTGTCACAACTACTTACCTCTGCCTTCAAAGCACAAAAGCAACCGTAGACAATACACTGTCCAAAAATGTAAAAATCACTCAGCTCGTGAGCCATTCAAAAACAGACAGCAGGCCGATCTGGCCCTCAGGCCATAGTTTGCCAGCCCCTGGTGTATATCATCTTCCTACGGGAAGAAGCTTTTCAGGATAGGACCCCAAATATGGGTAAAGAGTAATGCAGTCTACATGCTATGTATATAGAAAAGAGAAGGAGAGACAGAGACAGAGGGAGAGAGAATGGACCCTTTTATTGTGCACTGTGTTTTACACACTGTACTGTGATACAACTTGCCTTTGTTCCTTAATACTATTTTTCTGGATGATTCTTTCATGTCAGGAGTTCGAGCATTACTCCATTTTTTTAATGGCTGCCTCGTTTTCCCGGGTATGGATGTACTACAGTGGGTTTCTTTGTTTGGTCTGGTTTGGCTGCATTGGGTCTTCATTGCTGCACGCGGGCTTTCTCTAGTTGCAGAGAGCGGGGGCTACTCTTCAATGCAGTGTGTGGGCTTCTCATTACGATGGTGGCTTCTCTTGTTGCGGAGCTTGGAGTCTAGGCACGTGGGCTTCAGTAGTTGTGGTGCGTGGGCTCAGTAGTTGTGGCCCGCAGGCTCAGTAGTTGTGGCACACGGGCTTAGTTGCTCTGCAACATGTGGAATCTTCCTGGACCAGGGATCGAACCTGGGTCCCCTACATTGGCAGGCAGATTCTCAACTACTGCACCACCAGGGAAGTCCCCTACGGTGGGTTTTGTTTATATGTGCGTTTTCGTAGTTAATCCTCTCTTGTTAGATAAAAGTGTTTTTTTAAATAGCTGGAGGAGGAGGGCTATAGCCATAGAGCTATAGGGGAGAACCAACATCCCAGCGCTCCCGGTAGTTTATACATAGTTTATACTGCGTTCCCTGAAATCTCTCAGGCCTCCCTGGAAACACACATTCTCCAAGAGGCTCTCCTTTCCTACAGCCATTTCTGGTTCTTGCAACACTGAACACAGTTGCCATTCCAGGGGCATATTTGTGGGGGGAGATTTAAACACTGACGAGGGTAAATAGAAATGATGACAAAGTAGAAGTGCAATCTCAGAAGCTGTGCAACATTATCACCCTGACCCCACCCGGAGACACATCTTAGGCCGTGTGCTAGCCGTGCGGATGAGGACAGACCGGATCCGCCATTCAGGGGTGGGCCGGGAGGAGAGGAGGCTGAGACGACAGCGACTCCACTTACTTGCGCTTTTCTCTGCTTCTTCCTAACAGGACACCACGGCGTCCGTGCGCATCGGCCTCATGATGGAAGAAATGATCTTCAACCTCGCAGATACACATCTGTTCTTCAATGACCTGGAGGTTTGGAATTGCTTGATTGCTCATTTCATTCCATAGTTGCTGTATTTAATCACCTGCATCTGGTTTGGGGGCAGAGACACTGCCTTTTCTTTTTCCTTTTTTTTTCCCTTTTTCGTTTGGAGGCTTGAAACTTTTGCTCACAACCCCCAAGAAGGCACAAAACTGTGGCCAGCCATGGCTTATTGGAAACACACTTGACCGGATTCTCTCCCCACCTTCCCTCCCTACAGTTAATGGGCTTTTCTCTCTGCTCTAGTGGTGATGTCCACTGGCAGTTTTACTAATCCAATCAAGGCTGTGTAGTTTCTTCCTCCTGAAATTTGCTATTTAATAAAGTTTATTAAGGCAAATTAGTACAGATCCTCCTGGGTCAGGAATAATTAGCAGTGGGCCAGGATGGAAGCTTTTAAAAACAATTTACATTCTCCTGAAAACATGTTTTACAAAGAGACAGAGAGAGAGTGAACAGTGGGACCGTGCGGATTTAAAGTATCTGCTCCTGTGCCCCTAAGCAAGTAGCAAGGGAGATAGGAAAAAGGGGGAGGGCAGCTTCAGAAATAAATTTAATTCGTTTGTTTATACCCAGCCTGTGTCAGAAAGATTGGGGAAGAATTTCAAATAGAAAACATATTTAAAATAGAGCTACTAAAGCAAAGGCAAAGGAATTGAAAGCCATGTAATGAATAAGGGTGAGGCATTGTACCAGAAAATGCCTGGCTCAGGCTAACTACAGCAGTTAAGTTGAGTCTCTCTGAGCTTCCTGGTAGACAAAGCAAGGAGGGAAATGCAGTGCACTACTTACCCCTAATGAAAGAGCAAGCAGCTTTCTCCAAGGTGAGGAAAGTTCTTTTGGTTGATAAGAGGATTAATGTGGGAATCTTCTAGCTCTGTAAATTATATTCTCGTTATTGGTTTAACAGATTGAAAAATAAAGGCAACCTAAAATAAAACTGCATGTAAAAGAACAATTCTATTTATCCTAGTAGGAATATTTTTCTCTTAGAATCTGGAAAATCCCTGGGTACTCAACTGTGAAGTAGTAATATGAAGGCTATAAATTGCAAATCTGTCCTGGCCGACTGAGAGCATTACTCATTTATCGTCAGGAAAGGATACAGAGTTTCCTTCCCAGTCTGCAGTCCTAGAGTTCCAGAAAGGGAAATCCTTGCTGAAATGATCGATCTCGTGTTCCGTCCAATCTTGGCAAGCCGTTTGGGCCTCAGTCCTCCCATCTATGAAATGAGATTGATGCTCTCTGCCCAACATCTTTTTCAAAGAGAGGATTGAGATAGAAACTTGCTGAGGAAGAGGACTTCCCTGGTGGTCCAGTGGGTAAGACTCCATGCTCCCAATGCCGGGGGCTGGGGTTCAATCCCTAGTCAGGGAACTAGATCCTGCATGCATGCGGCAACCAAGAGTCTGCATGCCACAGCTAAGGCCCAGCACAGCCTAAATAAATAACTAAATATTTAAAATAAAAAAAATCTTGCTGAGAAAGAAAGCTTTGGAGTAGTGGAGAATGCCAGTAGCATCAAGGCCCAAAACTATCTCTTTAGCCAAAAGCAATGTGCAAGCTCCCTTTACAAAGTCCTCTTATGTCTTGGGGGGAAAAAAAGAGAGAGAACTTAAATTTTTAAATTTAAAAAAAAAAAACATGGGGGCTTCCCTGGTGGCGCAGTGGTTGAGAGTCCGCCTGCCGATGCAGGGGACGCGGGTTCGTGCCCCGGTCCTGGGAGGATCCCACATGCCGTGGAGTGGCTGGGCCCGTGAGCCATGGCCGCTGGGCCTGTGCGTCCGGAGCCTGTGCTCCGCAAGGGGGAGAGGCCACAACAGTGAGAGGCCCGCATAACGCAAAAAACAAACAAACAAACAAACAAACAAACATGGCAATTGAATTCAGCAAGTATTATGGAGCCTAATGTAGTAAAGACTCAGCTGATTGCACATAGCAAAACCCAACTTGCTTTAGCAAAAAGTGGAAATAATTGGCCCTTGTAGCTGAAAAGTCCAGGGTAGATGTAGTTTTTCCCTGTCTCCTGCTTAGAATGTCACTTTTGTGCGAGGAGGGACCACGTCTGTCTGATTCACCCTAAATCCCCAGGGACCAGGCAGTAAACAACCAAACAAATCCATAAACAAGCTTGCTTGTGGTAGTGAAAAGGACGTGAAGAAAATAAAACAATCAGATGTGATCGTGAGTGTTGGGGGTGAGGGAGTAGGGTAGGGGGACAGCATTCTCGGGGGCATCAGGGAAGGCATCTCAAGGACGTGGCGCTTGAGCCAAGGCCTGAATGATGACAGGAGCCAGCCAGCTGGAGACCAAGGGAGGTGGGATCAGCAGGTGCAAAGGCCCTGAGGTGAGAACTAGAGTGACATCATCAAGGATCGGCAAGAAGGACAGGTGAGGGCAGTGAGTGAGTGAAAGCAGGGGGGCGACTGGGAGGGATGAGTCTGGAGAGGGAGGCGTGAGCCAGACACGAGCCACAGACATCAGAGTTGGACAACCATGGGGCGAGGGAGCATGAAACGGGAAGAGCCACATGACCTGATTAATGTTCTAAAATGACCACTCTGGTTGCTGCATGCAGATCAGGCAGTAGGATGGGAAAGGTAGAGACAGGAGGACCAGCAAAGAGATACTTCCAAGCAAAAGGTGAAAAACGGGTTGGATCAAGATGGGAAGACGACGTGGGCTCCGGGAGAATGGCAGGAAAGCTGAGAGGCCTTGCTGACGGGTTGGATGTGGGGGATGAGAGGAGAGAGGAGCCAAGAGGGGCTCCTGGGCTTGGCCTGACCTGGGTGATGGGGCTGTTTTCTGTGATGGGGTAGACGGGAGAATCCATCCTTCTGTTGTGGGCACATGAGGTCGGAGGTGTCTGGGACACCCCAGTGAAATACCAAATCGACAGGCAGATACGCAAGTTTGAAGCCCTCATGCAGTGACAGTGGTAGATACATAGTCAGCACTTTGTCCGTCTTGTTGAACCTGAGGCTCAGAGCCAGGTATTTTTTAGACTGGTGTGTGTCCAAGCCCATGTCTTCAGAACCTTGCCCCCTCTGCTGTTCTTCGCTGACCCCAAAGTCAAAGTCGCACCTCTTGGAAAAGGATCTTAATTACCAGCTGGAGCTACTCAGGGAAGCCAGTTTGTTTTTATTCTCTACATTTTTTTTCCAAAATGTCCCCAGTGCCAGAAGCCCCGAGGGCACCTCAGCAGAATTGAAACCATGTTATACGATGCAGAAGTTAAGACACAAGTGAAAACATATTGCTTGCTGGTGCGGGGAGCCCCCGTGAAAATCTGAAGAGCAGCCCGGTGGAGCTCCCCAGGGAGGCCCTTCGGGGCTGGAGCCTGGCTCCTGCGTGGATGGTCAGATGATGGGGTTTAGGGAACGAAGTCAGATCCCCTTCTGCTCTGAGCCTGCAGGGCCATCTCTAAATAAGGAGATCAGCTCCCGCAAGCAGCAGCGATTTATGGAGAGTTTAGCATTCACCAGGCCCTGCTCTAAGTGCTGTGGATTCAGTGGCAAAAAAACAAAAACTGAAAAAAAAAAAAAAAACACAGCAAGATTCCCCCACCCTGGAAGCATTGACCTTCCAGTTGGGGAAGCAGACCATAAACAATTGAATATAAACTGTCAGATAAAGTGCTCCAAAGAGAGGCCAGCAGAGCTGGAGGAGATGGTCCCAGGGACTGTTTGCCTTGGTAAAACTAGGTAAGGCTTCTGTGACACTGGAGCAGAGACCTGAAGGAGGTAAGGGAGAGGACCACGTGGGCATCTAGGCAGAGAGTGTGCCAGAGAGAGAACAGCAGAGGCCCTGGGGCGTGGTCAGAGTTGGCACGTTCCAGGAACAGGAAGGAGAGCCCAGTGCAGCTAGAGCAAAAGAGCAGGAAGGACTGTGGAGGGCAGTTTGGGGGAGGGGAGACAGATCATGTGGGGCCTCTGGGCCATCATAAGGCTCTGGGTAACATTCTAACAGTGACCAGAAGCTATTGGAGGATTTAGAACAGGGGAGCAACAGGACCTGACTCACCGTTCAGAGGCTCCCTCTGGCGTCCGGGTGGAGAACAGACCAAAGCGGGCAATGGTGGAAGCAGGTGTTTTGCATTAGATCGTTCCTGGACTGAAAGGTGAAAGTGCTCATGAGGCAGGGATTCCATGAGGAGGACTGGTCAGAGACAAAGTAGGTGCCAAGTTCAGCTGTATCTCAGGACTTTAGGGATGCGTGTCCAGAGTTTACAGCAAGTGTCTGCTAATCAGTTCAGTCTGCCTTTGAGTCCTGGCTCCACCATCTCCTGGCTGTGTGACCTGTGCAAGTCACTCCACCTCCTTGAACCTCGGTTTTCTCATCTGTTAAATGGGTAGAAGAAAAGCCCCTAACTTCCAGGGTCGTCAGGATGATGGGAGATACACGGAAGCAGTCAGCAGAGAGCCTGGCACACGGTACGTTCCCAAGGGATGGGCCTCCCCACCAGAGGGCTGCATGTGCCACTGGGACTGTGCAAGGGGGGTTTACACGGTACAGGGGCAAATTGTTTAATTTAAATCATTATATGTTTACTGTATGATGAGCTAGAAAAGGTAACTAGGTTGCCCAATCCCCGATTTTACCATAATTCAGTAACAATACATGTAATGCAGAGATAGGGCAAAGATTATGACAGTGGTGAGCAACCTGGCCCTAAATGACAGCAAGTTGCTGGAGTTTGGGCATAAATATTGACAATTACCCGGCCAACTTGCCTTTGTGCGAGAGCTGCTTCTTTTGCAGTAAAATCCAGGGCAGGGGACCCTCACCTGAAAGGCCAGCTAGGTTGTGGAGCAAGGGTGGAGGTTTAATTGAAATTCACACACCTGCCGCTTGGGAGCTCATGAAAGCATCCTCGGGCTCACTCAACTGCGCATGTGCCACTGCCAAAGTCAGGCCGGAGCCGGCTGAGTGGAGGTGCCCGGGAGCACAGTCCTCTTGGGTTTGATTTCGGGGCTCAGTGTGCAGCGGGGGAGGCGATGCCATCCATCCTCGTGGCCCCTGCGTGAAGAGGTGAGTGGGGGAAAGCAGGGCACATTCAGGCGAGGGACAGCCCCGTCCTCGCCTTCCCGTCTTCCCTCGTTCTCAGAGAGATCAGGCTCTCCATGTCTGCAACCTCGTTATCGTCAAGTGGGGGAGGGTGAGTTTGGAAATGGGAGGGAAGTGTGGGTTATCACACGAAGGGGAAGAACGGTCGGCTCCTAGCAGTCGGGGCCAGGGGGGCCACATAACCCAGTACTTTGTACAGCCTTGTACGACGAGGAATCATTCCACGCAAAATGCCGGGGCACCCCGTTGAGAAACGCTGCACCAAGCCCTTGAGAGAAGTCAATCAGCTGCACCATATTTATGGATCACCTAGCGTACGGCACAATCCAGGCTTCATGTAACTTGCTTTTACTTGAAAACAAAATTTTTTTGTTGTTAAACTTACAGTTTTTCTCTTATTAGTGTTTTAGGGGGAAAATGACTAGCATATTATGCCAGTGATTTCATAGGTGATATTGCTTAGGATGAAACTAAGGTTTTATTTTTTGTTTGTTTTATTGAAGTATAGTTGATTCACAATGTTGTGTTAGTTTCTGATGTACAGCAAAGTGATTCAGTTATACATATATATTTTTTCACATTCTTTTCCATTATGGTTTATTACAGGATATTGAATATAGTTCCCTGTGCTTTACATAAATCCTTGTTGTTTAATTTATATATAGTGGTGTGTATCTGTTAATCCCAAACTCCTAATTTATCCCCCCCGCTTTGGTGACTACATGTTTGTCTTCTATCAGTATGACTGTGAGTCTGTTTCTCTTTTGTCAATAAGTTCATTTGTGTTATATTTTGGATTCCACATATAAGTGATATCATATGGTATTTGTCTTTCTGTGTCTGACTTACTTCACTTAGTGTGATAATCTCTAGGTCCACCCATGTTGCTGCAAATGGCATTATTTCATTCTTTTTATGGCTGAGTAGTATTCCATTGTATATATGTACCACATCTTCTTTATCCATTCATCTGTTGATGGACACTTAGGTTGCTTCCATGTCTTGGCTGTTGTAAGTAGCACTGCAGTGAACATTGGGGTGCATGTGTCTTTTCAAATTGAGTTTTCTCCGATACATGCTCAGGAGTGGGATTGCTGGATCATATGGCAACTCAATTTTTAGTTTTTTAAGGAACCTCCATACTGTTCTCCATCATGGCTGCACCAATTTACATTCCCACCAACAGCGTACGAGGGTTCCCTTTTCTCCACACCCTCTCCAGCATTTGTTATCGTAGACCCTTTAATGATGGCCACTCTGACCAGTGTGAGGTGATCCCTCATTGTAGTTTCTGTTTCCCTAGTAATTAGAAGCTACGGTTTTAAACGTTTAAAAAGGAAAGTTGATTGAAAGGGGTATGATAGGGTGCATCTCAAATAGTAGTGGTGAATATTGTTTGAGAAATTGTCTCAGTGTTACCAATTATGTTTCAGTCATTTAAATCTCTGTGTGATAGAAAATGTGTCTCTTACGGAAGGTCACAGTCAAAACCACTTGAAAGCCAATGCTCTAGAGCCCTAGGGATGTCTGTGTTCTATTCTGCACTGTCCAGTACAGTAACCACTGGCCACATGTGGTTATTGAGCACTTGAAATATGGCTGGTGTGACCGAGGCATTGAATTTTTAATTGTATTTAATTTTAAATAATTTTAATGTAATTAGCCACATGTGGCTGGTGGCTATCATATTGGACATTCATTGTACTTATTGTAGAAAGTTCTATGAGACAGTGAAGCTCTGGAACCCTAAATCTGTAAGACATGACCTACATTTTCAGTTAGGATGGTGATGATAATAATAATAATAATAATAGTAACAGTAATCACAGCTGATATTTACTGAGTTCTTACTAGGTACCAGGCACTGTTTTGTGCAGTTTACATGTATTAACTTGTTTAATCTTCACAGTCTGCTCAGGCTCCCATAACAAAACATCACAGACTGTATGGCTTAACACAACAGAAATTAATTTTCTTACCATTCTAGAGGCTAGAAGTCCCAGATTAAGGGGCTGGCAAATGTGGTTTCTGGTGAGAGCTCTGTTCCTGGCTTGTAGAGGCCACCTTCTCACTGGGTCTCCACATGGCCTTTCCTCAGTGTGTGTACAAGGAGAGGGAGAGAGGAAGGGAGAGAAAAAGCATGTGCTAGCCAGCTCTGGTGTCTCTTTTTATTAGGACACTAATCCTATCAGATCAGGGCACCACCGTTATGACCTCACATAACCTTAATTACTTCCTTAGAGGCCGCCTCTCCAAATACAACCACCTGAGTGTTTGTGCTTCCACATATGAATTTGGGGAGGACACAAACACTCAGTCCATAACACCCGTTTTACAAATGAAGAAACTGAGGCACAGAGAAGTTAAGCGAACAGCCCAAAGTCACACAGTTGGCAGTGGCAGTATTCAGACCCAGGCAGCCTGGCTCCAGGGCCCTTGCACTTATCCACTGTGCTGTGCCGCTTCCCCCAGGAGAACGGTTGCCATCTGGCTGAGAAAGAAGATTCCCAGCAGGAAATCTAGACTCTACAGTGCTGTAGACAGTGGGTTCAAAGGGAGAAGGAGAGCAGGGAGGATTGGTGCAGCCAGGAAGCCTAGAGGAAGATGAGCAAGGTCTGACAGCAAGAGGAGGAGAAATTCCCAGTGTAAACGAAGAAGACAGAGATGAAAAACTCCTCCGTGAATTATCATGTCATCTTCACATCGTATATGCAAAAAAAAGTCACACAAATAACAGCAACCTAAACCACACTAAACTACTACGGCACCCTCCTCCCCCCTGCAAGGGGAACAAAGCAATAAACAAAGGATCTGAATGCATTTCTAGAAATAAGGATGTGGACTGAGGTTGGAGCCGAGGGGGGGCACAGGTGAGAATAATAAACCCAATCACAGCAACAGCTGACATGTCCTGAGAGCTCACTGTGCGCCAGGCAGTGCCCGAAGGGCTCACCTGCATGCCTTCATTTAACCTTTCCAACGGTCACAGAAGGTAGATACTGTTACGTATCCCCATTTCAGAGCTGGGAAAACTGAGTCACGGAGAGGTTAACTTGCCCAGGGCTGACACGTATTGAGCTCTTACCCTGTGCCAAGCATCACACGTGCATTTTCTCACTGAAATCTCACAAGTACCATGGAAAGGGAGATTTTTTTTTTTAATCTCTATTTTACATATGAAGAATGAAGCCCAGGGAGGTCATTTTTCAAGGGTCACAGAGCTAGTAAGAGTAGAGTGGAGATCTGATCCCAGGCCAAGCTGACTTCTAGGCCAGGACGTTTATCTTTCACAGAAGATACAATTATTTATTTATTTACTTACTTACTTAATTTATTTATTGCTGCGTTGGGTCTTAGTTGCTGTGTGCGGGCTTTCTCTAGTTGCCCCGAGGGAGGGCTACTCTTCGTTGCAGTGTGCGGGCTTCTCATTGCAGTGGCTTCTCTTGTTGTGGAGCACGGGCTCTAGGCACGCAGGTGCAGTAGTTGTGGCTTGCGGGCCCTAGAGCGCAGGCTCAGTAGCTGTGGCACACGGGCTTAGTTGCTCCGCGGCATGTGGGATCTACCCAGACCAGGGATGGAACCCGTGTCCCCTGCATTGGCAGGCGGATTCTCAACCGCTGCGCCACCAGGGAAGTCCCAAAGATACAGTTTTGAGATGAACAGTGAATTGGAGAAGGAATACGGGTCCACAGAGTGGGTGGAAGAAAAGAGTCCTTCATAAGAAACAAAATCAACCTAAAGGTTTTGACAGAAGGTATCCCTGGCCCGAATCAGGCGTGGCCAGGCTGGAGGGTGGGCTGGAGGGGGAGCATTTCAAGATGCTGCCAGAGCTTTGGGACGGATCATGCTGGAGGGACTCAGAAGTGGCTGGAATCTGGGCAGGCCGTGGCCGCCTGCCTGACACCTGGGCCTGATTGCTGAGCGTCTGATTTACAGTTCTGCAGCAGCTGTCAGGGAGAATAATACTTCACCGTGTCAGCGCTGAGCTGCTCTCCAAGACGTCCTGCCCAACTGACCATTAATGCAACACAGTCCACAGCCTGTTTAGTGCTCTTCAGATAAGTTAAACATTTAAACAACACGAGAAAGACAGCCCAGGTTTCCCTCCCAGGGAGCAGGCCCCTCTCTGGCTAGTCTAGAGGCAGCATTAAGCGCTCTCACTTTTAAAATATACCTGCCTCGGGGGCTTCCCTGGTGGCACAGTGGTTGAGGGTCCGCCTGCCGATGCAGGGGACACGGGTTCGTGCCCCGGTCCGGGAAGATCCCACATGCCATGGAGCGGCTGGGCCCGTGAGCCATGGCTGCTGAGCCTGCGCGTCTGGAGCCTGTGCTCCGCAACGGGAGAGGCCGCAACAGTGAGAGGCCCACGTACCGCAAAAATAAAATAAAATAAAATAAAATATACCTGCCTTGAAGGAGAAGGAGTGGGCAGGGAGTCCATCTGGGCTTGGATGAGAGTCATTTTTCTAAAGCAAATTTGTCAACAATTTCCTTTCTGCATTCCTGTCTCCAGGCAGCCAAGGACAAAAAGTAATGGGATCAGACCACAGCAGAGCAGGTTGGGAAAACCCCGGCTGTCACCAGCATAATCAGAAGGGATTTTGATGGGTATTTGTCACCAGGCTTACTGTTCAGAAACAAGCAAGGATGAGAATACTAAGGATCAAAACCTGTGGGGTGCAGGCAAAGGCTGGTCCAGACAGCCTTAAATTACATTTATTAGAAAACCAGGAAAATTAATAAGAACTGGTAATTGAAAAGATCATTAAGGTAGAAAGCCTTTGGCAAGCATGAACAAGAAAAAAAAGAAGGAGAAGAAGAGATCAGTAACCAACATCCAGAATGAAAGGGTGGACATTATTATAGGTTCAGGGGAGATTCTTTTTTTTTTTTTTTAATTATGAGAATACCATGAGCAGTATTGTTCCAATGAACTTGAAAACCTGGATGAAGTTGACCCTTTTCAGAAAGATGTAAATTATCAAAATTAACCCAAGGGGAAATGTTTTAAATAAATAAACCAGTGACCATGAGAAATTGAAATCGTAGTTAAAGGTGTACAGCTCTAACAAAGGCACCAGGTCCAGCTCGTTTTAAACAAGAGTTCCACCAAACATTCAAGGAAAGGATAAATAAATCCCATCCTGCACAAACTGCAGAGCAAAGAAAAGGTGGGATGCTCTCATGCATTTCAGGAGACTAATGTTACCTTGAAACTAAATCTGGACTTTGAGCACATGACAAAAGGATAAATCACTGTCATCACTGATGAAAGATGGGAACGCTCCTGCAATCCCACAGATACCTTCACCCAGGCCCTGTGACCCTTTATGTAAGTTCCACTTGGCCCTGTCCGAGCTTCAGTTTCCACACTGGTGAAAGGAGTGGTCTGGACTATAATCGGTATCATTTTTAGGCCAGCCACATGCCTCATTGCACACCTGCAAGTGGATGCATTACCCATATTTCATAATTTTTTAAAAATCCAGGACTTCCCTGGTGGCACGGTGGTTAAGACTCCGCGCTCCCAATGCAGGGGGCCTGGGTTCGATCCCTGGCAAGGGAACTAGATCCCACATGCATGCCACAACTAAGGAGCTGGCAGGCCACAACTAAGGAGCCTGCGAGCCACAACTAAGGAGCCTGCCACAACTAAGGAGTCTGCCTGCTGCAACTAAGACCTGGCACAACCAAATAAATAACTAAATAAATATATTTTTTTTAAGTCCTGGAGACCTTGGTCTGTTGCCCAAGAGGGCCCAGAAGCAATGACACTCCTGCAGCAACTCGCACATCCAGCATCCAGATCATGGCTTCAAAACACCATTTTCCAGTGAATGGAACCAGGGCTCCTTGGAGAAGTGACTGATTCTAGGGCTGGGACAGAGAAGTTACATGATAAACATGGAGCATCTTATAGTACCAAAAACTAAAGAAGTGCTCAAAAAACCCCATGATGATGGGGTATGTCAAAGGGACACAAGTGCTGACTGGAAGGGTTCCCAGTGGCCAGAGCTGGAACACTTTGAGTACTAAAACAAATAACATAGTATTCAACCCAAAATATAAAATAAGTACCCATGAGTCCATACTGACACAGATGAATGATTGAATAAATAAGTGGAGGAGAACAGACAAATCTCCCATACAGAAAAATTCAAAATAATTTATGTAGCTACTCTACCCTTTACTGTGAGCTTTGCATAGTTTCTTCCTTCCAAAGAGTATACTATGGAAAGGTGGGGGGAGAGTAACTTTACAGTAGAGAAGCCTGAGGAACACTACCTGAGCCAGGTGATCAAGGTCAACATCAACAGTGATGTCATGTTGACAGTATGTACCCTTGTGATGTGATGAGAGTGGCACTTTTACCTCTGTGATCTTCCTCACCAAAACCCATAACTCCAGTCTAACCATGAGAAAAACATCAGACAAGTCCCAGTTGAGACATTCTGCAAAATACCTGACGAGTACTCCTTTAAACTGTCACTAAAACCAAGGAAAGTCTGAGGAACTATCACAACCCAGAAGAACCTAAGGAGACAAGATGACAAAATGTAATGTGGTACCCCAGATGGGATCCTGAAAGAGAAAAAGGACGGCAGTAGAAAGACTGAATAAAGAATTGACACCAGTTCATAATAATATAGTGATATTTATTAGTTGTGGCAAATATACTATTTGAATATAAGATGTTAACAATAAAAGATACATGGGAACACTCTACTGTATTCACAATTTTTCTGTAAATCTAAAACTATTCTAAAATTAAAAGTTTATTACAGGTGGTGCAGTGGTTAAGAATCCACCTGCCAATGCAGGGGACACGGGTTTGATCTCTGGTCCGGGAAGATCCCACATGCCACGGAGCAACTAAGCCCGTGCGCCACAACTACTGAGCCTGCGCTCTAGAGCCCGCGAACCACAACTACTGAGCCCATGCACCACAACTACTGAAGCCCACGCGCCTAGAGCCCGTGCTCCGCAACAAGAGAAGCCCGTGCACCACAATGAAGAGTAGCCCCCGCTCGCTGCAACTAGAGAAAGCTCGCGTGCAGCAATGAAGACCTGATGCAGCCAAAAAAAAAAAACTGGAGACTCACAGGTGTCTAGTAACTTTCCCAAGATCACACACCTAGGGAACAGCGGGGCTGGCACTGGAGCCCAGGGATGGGCATTTGAAGCCCAACTACAACATCAAGGACGTGTGAAACTGAATGTCTCTACCCTAGTCCTCTTCCGCCCCGCTTCCTGAGATGCATTCATGTGTAGCATCCTGACGTGTCTTTGGAATTTGGACTGAAGACTGCAATGTCCTGCTTTGCTTCTAAATTGCTTCATCAGCAGAGCTGACCATCCATGAACCTCTGTCGGTGGTGAACTCAATTCAGTTTGGGCCTATGGAATTCAAACTAGTAATACTAGTGATAATTAAGGCAAACGTGTATGTGGCATTTTCTGTGGGTGAGGGGCATTTCAAAATGCTTTACCTGTATTGATTCGTTCAATCCTTACAAAACCCTATGTGGGCAGTACCATTCTATAGCTCAATTACAGACAAGGAAGTTGAGAGTCACGAAGATTAGTACCTTGTCCGAGTCCATTCTGTTAGTAAGCAGAGTCAGAATTTGACCCAGATCCCAGAGTCTGTGCTCTTAACTGCCGTACTCTCTGACCTTGCAAAAAAACAGTTAAAAAAAAAAAAAAAAAAAGGCACTACCTTTAGGGTTTCCCAGTTTAGCAGATGAAAGAAGAAATCGGCCATTATATCAGGCCTAGATTAACCCTACAGGCCCCACGAAGTGTGGAAGAGTGTGGAAGCACAGAAACATTTGTCCTGACATGGCGTAGAGTTGGGGCAGTTTTTGCAAAGGCAGTGACATCGACAAACCTTCGCAGGCTTTTCATAGATGGAAAGAGAAGGGAAAAGCATTCAAAACAGAAGGAACAGTAAATGCAAAGGCTCTGGGGCAAGAGCATGAGGGTTGTTGAAGGACTAGCAGGGGCTGCTGTGTGTGCGGTGCAGTGAGAGAGGGGTGGGAGACGGTGGGGGGAGAGTGATGAGTGGGAGGGTGTGCAGACAAGTGGGGCCCGAGTCACGGTGAGGACTGTGTTTTCACTTGGAGGGAGGTGGGAGCCGTTATGGGGTTTTGGGCAGGGGAGGGACAGGATGTGACTTAGGGTTTAGCAGGATCCCTCTGGCTGCTGGATGGAGACTAGGCTGGCAAGATGGGGGGTGGACAGGGTAAAAGCAGGGAGAGTGAGGAGGTGACTGTAATAGTCTGAGTCAGGGCTCAGTTAACTTTTTCTGTAAGGAGCCAGAGAGTACATATTTTAAGCTCTGTGTCTCTGTCTCAACTACTCAGTTCTCCCGTTGTAGGACAAAATCAGCCCTAGACAGTATGTAAATCAATGAGCATGGCTGTGTTCCAATAAAACTTTATTTACACAAACAGCGGGCAGGCCAGATTTAGCCCCCAGGTCATAGTTTGCCACCCTCTGGGGTAGGTGGCACGTAATGATGGCTTAGACCATGGTGGGAGCAGCAGAGGAGCCTCTCTTTTCTGGGGACATAAGAAGTACCTTGAGGACAAGAGTCAGGTTAGTCCCAAAACCTCCCCTCTCTTGACCCAAGCATCCTCTGATGCTGTTCCAGGCCCACAGGAGACATTTTTATAAGTTAGTCTTAGGATGGATGGATCTTTGCAAGCACAGGCTCTGGAGGCAGACAGCCTCCTGGGCTCCTCCTCACCTTCATTTTATGGCCTCAGAAGTTTTCTGGGGTAACAAAGTACCCAGACTGGGTGACTTAAACAACAGAAACTTCCTGTCCTGCAGGTCTTGAGACCAGAAGTTCAAGATCAAGGTGTCGGCAGGGTTGGCTCCTTCTGAAGGCTCTGAGGGAGAATCTGCTCCTTGCCCCTCTCTCCTATCTTCTCCAAGACATTCTTTGGCTTGTAGACCTATCACCCCACCTCTGCCCTCACGCTCACATGATGTTCTCCCTGTGTGCGTATCTGTCTCTGTGTCCAGATTTCCCTTTTTTATCAGGACATCAGTCATACTGGATTAGGACCCACCCTCACGACCCCATCTTCACTTGATCATCAGTGAAGACCCTCTTTCCAAATCAGGTCACGTTCCCAGGTACTGGGGTTAGGACTGCAACATCTTTTGAGGGGACACAATTCGGCTCATAACAGACCTGTTCCTGTACTCCTCTCACCTCGTTTTCTCCTGTATAAGATGAATGACAGTGGTATCCCCGTTAATCTACGTGAAGAGCTGAGCACAGACCCCGGCCTATTGGAAGCCAGCCAGAGGCTATATATCGCTGGCCTCTGTCGTCCAGTGTTAGATCCTGCCTTCTCTCCTCCCCAGGGAGATACTTTATTTTTCAAAAGCAATATATGTCCATGTTCTCCTTGTAAAGGAAGGAAGGAGGGAAGGAAGGAGGGAAGGAAGGAAACAGGGAGGGAGGGAGAAAGGAAGGAAAGGAAAGGAAAGCAAGCACTTCAGTAAGGTTAAAGCCTCCTTTGACCACTAACCCAACGCCAGTGCCTTCCCAGATGGAATTACTGTTCCCAGTCGGATGTGTGAGCATCCAGATCTTTCTATTTCCATTTATGTATATGGATATGTTCATATATAACACCTTGTTTTGTTTTTAATTGGTTTTTATAAATATCGACATGTGTGATACTGGATGTCTCATTCTCCAGTCTGCTGCTTTTTGCACTGTAGGATGTCTTGGAAACGTTTCCATGTGCTCACCTAACTATCTCCCTCTTTCTTCTGAGCCGCCGGGTAGGATTCCCCTGAATGGATATACCACAGTTCGTTCCACCATGATCCAATCGAGGGAACTACAGGTGTTTGCAGTTTCTCACTGGGATGCTGGACATCCTTGCACAAGACTCTTTGCAGTTGTTTCTCTGGGTCAGAAAGTGTCAATTCCTCAGCCCCACTGCGCCTCACCAATGCCAAGGCCACAGGAACCCATCCTCTGTCTTGGGCGGGTGGTCCCGCTCAGACCCCCCACCCCAAGGATAGTCACACTCTGACTCCAGAGAGGCCAGAAGCACCCTGGGCCGTGAGAAGCTGGCATCCTTTGAGAGGCCTGCCCCCCGTGCAGCACAGTTGAGGGGCATCTGATCCTCTTCCCCCAGGGCCCAGCCCCATCTTCGTGTCCTCCGCATTGTCCCACTCCCCTCAGTGCTGGCTCAGCGGGTAACTCAATCCAGGTCAGCTGGTGGAGTATGAGGTAGTGTCTAGCTGAGCGTCATGGTATTTTATTAAAGCCCGAAATGTGATCGCTACTGTTGTCAGGCTTTAGCACCCCCGACAATCTCCTCGCAAATGAGAAAAACAGAGCCTCCCCACATACCTTTCCCCTGACATCAGGGAAAGCACAGGGAACCCTGCCCAGGGGCCTGAGCCCTGGTGACCCCCCAGAGCAGCTTTCAAGCTTGAGGGAAGGCCTGGGGGCCAAGGGGAGGTGTTTTTTCCAATTTCAGACAAAGCAATGGACTGGGGGGAAATCTGCTATTAATTTTTCCTCGGTGCCTGGGTCTCCGAAGTCAGCACTGGCTTTTAAATACAGTTTTCATTAACCTGTTAGGATTGCTGGCCCTAGGATCCTTCCATGTATATGAGATTGGTCTGGATCAGAGGTTTCAAACTAGGATGCCCACAGGGGCCAAGTAACCAGGTAAGGTAAAGTGAGGAAAGCCCAGTAGAGGCTGCAGAGGAGTGGAGATGGGTGTCAAGGCTAAGGATTCTCAGGATAGAAGAAAGCAAGCCCTGCGTTGCCAGAGCGTGTAAATTCTCAAAGTAGCGGAAAATCTAGAGAGACAGAGAAAGAGCGAGAACAAGAAGAGCGAGAGGGAGGGAGGAAAGGGGGAGAGAGAGAGAGATGGCTGTTGTTCCAAAAAATGTTTTAATGTTTTAAGCACATTTCGGGCTAAATGAGATATGTCTCCAGGCCAGCTTGCAAGCTCTTCCTTAATTGAACCTATCAACACAGCAGAGAAATTGTCAACCTCGTTTCTTTATCCCTCCAGAGCTGCACGGTCCAATAGAATGTTCTGCAATGATGGAAAACGTGCACCATCCAGTATGGTAGCCATTGGCTCCATTTGGCTATTGAGCACTTGAAATAGGCCTAAGGAACTGAATTTTCTATTCTGTCCAATTTTAATTGAATCTAACTATAAAGAACCACATGTGGCTAACCTCTACTGTAGTAGATAATGTGACCATCGACTCTTCCATTTGGGGCGTACCATCGTGCTCAACTATTTAGGAAAGGACACACCCTCTCAGGGAGGGGGATCAGTTATACCACCAAGACATAGAATCCTGGGTGCGTGGAAAGAAAGGAAATATGGAGTACAGCAGAAAAGGTTTAGGTGTAAACCAGAGGTCTGCTCACTCAAGGATGGTCACTCAGTGCCCCCCACCTAGTTTTTTTCCAGTACTATCCAAAGAGTTTCTCAGTTGGGGTCACCACTGAGCATCTGCCATGTTCTTTGCCCTCTGCTCTGGCTACCATTTGCCCATGGCTGACCCCTAGGAAGCCTCTGGGTAGACCTCCCTGCTGTCAGACCTGTCAGAGCACACTGTTGCCCACGCCCGGGCGCTGTGCCAGGCCCACAGACACGTGAGGTGCCGTGCAGCAGGACCCTGAGTCCTGCTTTGTCACTGCCACAGAGCTGTGGGCAAAGTGTGCCAGGGACTCTGGAAACAAACCTCTTTCCAATCCAGAGGATCCAGCAAACTGCCTTTCAGTCCAAAGCTCATTCAGGGGGGCCAGAGAGGGATCAGCGGCCACACCACCCCTTCTTCCAGGTTCCAACCTTGATCCCCACAAGCAGCCCAGGCTGCCCCAAATGCCACTGTCCCCACCTGCTCTACCCCCGCATCTCCATAACAACTAAGTTACCTCTGTATATCTTTAAAAAGTGATGGAGGGAAGGTGGTCCCATCATCCCCCAGCAAAACTCTTGTTCTCAAAGATAAACTCAAGCCTCTTCCTTGTGTAAAAAGAGATCTGCTCAAAATGTTGACAACACCATTTTTTTCCCAGCTTCTCTCCTCCCATCAAGGGTCCAGAGATGTTACAACCAGTTTTTCTCTCAGAGGTCAAGCTCAAAGTTCGACGTGCATCTTCCTCTCTCTAGCAGTCTTTGCGAGGAGATATCTGCCCCCTGAAATTGTCTTCAAACCAAAATGTGGATGTTTACAAATCTTTTTTTTTTTTTTTGCGGTACGCAGGCCTCTCACTGTTGTGGCCTCTCCCGTTGCGGAGCACAGGCTCTGGACGCGCAGGCTCAGCGGCCATGGCTCACGGGCCTAGCCGCTCCGCGGCATGTGGGATCTTCCCGGACTGGGGCACGAACCCGCGTCCCCTGCATCGGCAGGCGGACTCTCAACCACTGCGCCACCAGGGAAGCCCGATGTTTACAAATCTTAACGCAATAATCAAAACTAATATTTATGTAGCCAGACCCTTCACCTCTCGTCAACCTTGTGAAGCAGGTTCTGTTATTATCTCCATTTGCCAAACTGATCTCTGAGATTTGGGGTGGTTAAGTCACTTGCTCAAGTGGTTGGATCCAGGATCCAAACCCAGGCGATCCGATTCCAGAGCCTGAGCTCTAACCGGTACCGTCGGGGGGCAGGCACAGTGTGCTCACGATTTTTGCCTTATGGACCGATCCTCTGAATGGACCTTCTGATGGAGGTAGAGTTCACAGGCTTCCTTGGGGCTGTTGCATCACTTGCCTCTTGGTTGCAAAATGACAGAAATCCATCTCCACTGAAATGGAAAAGTCCGTGTATTCGTCTCCTACGGCTGCTGTACCAAATTACCACACACTTAGTGGCTTAAAACAACACAGTTCTGGAGATCAGTGTCCAAAATCAATTTCACTGGGCTGAAGATGTTGGCAGAGCTGGTTTCTTCTGGAGGCTTTGAAGGGAGAATATGTTTCTTCGCCATTTTCGGCTTCTGGTGGCCGCCTGTATTTCTTGGCTTGCGGCCTCTGCCTTCATCTTCAAAGCACCTCACTCCAGTTCCCTTCTCCTCTCTGTCGTCAAATACTCCTCTGCCTCTTACTTACAAGGACCCTTGTAATTACATTTGAGGTCCACCTGGAAAATCCAGGATAATCTCCCCATCTCAAGATCTTTAACTTAATCACATCTGCAAAGTTCCTTTTTCTGTATACGTTTCCTGAGATTAGGACAGGGATGTTTTGCAGGGGCTATCACTCAGCCTGCCATAGTAGTCAGGGTGGCCTTGTCTCAGTTGTGGCTGGATCCAGAGGAGCAAATAATGTGATCAGGGCCTCATCCCTCTCTCCAACTCCCAGACCTACTTTACACTAACAGCCCCAGGCTTAATCTCACCATCCAGCAGCTCTGGGGAAAGGAGAGCTCCTCTTTCCCAGAAGTCCCAGGGCTGGTTCTCATTGGTCCAGCTGAGGCCACACACTCATCTGTGAAGTAACTGTGGCCAGAGGGACCCTGGGTCTCTCTGATTGGTTGAGCCTGGGTCATGTGCCCACCTACATCATCCCTTCCCCTCAGTCTTAACTCCCATGTGTTACGGTATTTCTCCAAAGAGAACTGAGAGATGTATGGGTGGTGGAAAGCAGCATGTTATTGGAGTCCATTGAATGGCGAACCCTTGGGATGGTGCCTGGCACACAGTAATGCTTGATAAATGATGGTCACAGATCGTGGGACACAGAGGGGGACTTGGGCAGGGGTACCTCCTGAAGCTAATGCTTGAAGAATACAAGGTTCACTAAGCAGATGAAAGCAGAAGAGCATTCCAAGCAGAGGAAACACTTTGAATAGTGAAAGGCTTCCACCGTATGGCCATGGTAACCATAGGTCCTAGTGTACCTGGGGGCAGAGGGAGATGGGTCCTATTTTGTGCCTGTCCTCCTAATGTAACGTTGATAGCAGCCCCCTTTACGTTGCAAAATTATCTAGGTTTGCATGATAAATTATACGGTCACCACCACCCCTTATAGCCAAAGGCAAAAGAGGTTGAGGCTTAGCCCAAGGTCACCTGATCTTTAGTGGCAAAGTTTGGACTAGAATTCAGGACTCTGACTCCCAGTCCAGTGCTCCTTCACCCCTCAGCTTATGAAAACAACTCTTAAAGGCTGCATCAGCTTCACCGGTTACATTTTTCCCTTTTTCTCTTCTTGCCAAATTCTCTACAGGACTGTGACCAGATCCACGTGGACGATGTCTCATCCGATGACAACGGGCAAGATTTAAGGTAGGAATTTGGGGAGTCAATCAAAAATGCCCCTTCTGATTGGTTATCAAGCTTGCCTTTCACTAGGAAGCAGAGAGGAGGGACGGGCTGGTTACCAGGGCAAGGTGGCCTGCCCTCAGCCAGAGCCGGGACTGGTGTTTCTCTGAACTCCAAAATCACAACCCTGCCCCCCACCCTGCAGCCTGCTCCGCATCATCTCGAATCACTGAGGCTGAGCTTTCTGCGGATCCTCTGTGACTCTGCTTACGTTTCTCTCTCTGTGGGTTTTTCCCTGCTTACTAAAGGAATGCATGCACATTGTAAAAAATATCATACACCACCTCTGGTCTTGTCTCCCAGAATCACCACCACCAAGAGTCTGGTAAACCTTTTTCCAAGGTTTGACTGCACTCACTAACATACATACGTTATTTAATGTAAAACTGATATAGTCGACACTCAAAAAAATATTTCTTGAGTGAGTAAGTGGTATGTCTGATTTCTAGGGGAAAACACTCCTAGGACGTGAATTCCAGAAATAAGGTACCCAGCTGCTCAAAATGAGACAGCTTTCAGAAGAATGTGGCTGGAATGTTCCAAGCCTGCCCATTATAAAAATGGAACCTAGTTATTAATCTGTGCTTATCAAAATTATCACTATTCAACGCCTCTAGGCCCATCAAAAATATTATGAGACCAAATAACGTTTCGCCTGTGAGCCATTCGTGGTAACTTAACTTAGTGTTTGCTTCCTAGGTGTGTCTTCCAACTTACTCAAAAAAAAGAAATCAAAGTTTCTGTTCCTGAGCCCTGCAAGTCTTTTCAAAGCCCAGCACAATTAGAAGTGAGAGCTGGGCATCGCCTGCTTCATTTTAATTAGCCATTCAGAAAATCCCTTCTGCAATCAGGCCTGGCAAGGAACACGGCTCCACTGCCAGCCAGGACTGCTTAATTTGTGGAGCAAATAAACCCCAGGTCAAGGCTAATTGTGTCCTTTTCATGAAGTCATCCCAGGGAACCACTCTCCCTTTCAAGGCAGTGAGGAACCAGTGTTCTGTTTTTATCGTTTCCCCTGTAGTTAGCTGGCTTGGAATTTAGAGCAATGTCCCTCTAAACCCCGATTCATGCTGAGTTGTTTGGTACCTCATTTCAAGAATCCACAATCCAAGGGTGTCTTTTTCCCACTACAAGCCAAATTCCCCATTTGTTCATTCAAGAAATATCTATTAAGCACCTACTGTGTGCTAGGCAACAACTATCAAATGCCCCTTGTTTTGTTTTGTTTTCAGTTAACAGTAAAAACCAACAGTGGTAACATCCTTACTTTGCGCCATGCCCTGTTCCAGTTGCTCTATGTGACTTAACTCACTGCATCTTCACAGTAACCCTAGGAAATAGTTGCTCTTGGCATCATCATCGTTTTACACTTGGGGAATGGGAGGCACAGAGAGGTTCAGTAACCTGCCCAACCTCACACAGCTGGTAAATGGGTGAGGCAGGATCCACGGACACCCTTCCCTGCCCTCCACCTCTTAGCAGAACATCCAGGCATCTCCCCAGGTATCCTGAGTTTACAGAGTCAGTGTTCTTTTTCAAGAATAAATTCTCTAGCCTTTCTGCACTACCCAGGGAGGGGTCCATAAGGCATTGTTCTAGATTCCCATCATTACTTAAAGGGAAATTTCCACAATGTCCGGAGTCCTTGATGTCCTGCAAGTGAAAAAGGAGGATGTCCTCAAATTCTTTGCAGCAGGAACCCAGTTAGGAGGCACCAACCCTGACTTCCAAATGGATCGGTCCATCTACAGAAGGAAAATTGACAGCATCTACATCATAAATCTGAAGAGAACAGGGGAGAAGCTTCTGCCGGCAGCTTGTGCCATGGTTGCCACTGAAAAACCAGCCGCTGTCAGTGTCATGTCCTCCAGAAGACTGACCAGTGAGCTGTGCTGAAGTTTGTCGCTGCCGCCGGAGCTGCTTCTATTTCTAGCTGTTTCACTTCTGGAACCTTCGCTTTACCAGATCCAGGCAGCCTTCCAGGCGCCATGACTTCTGGTGGTTACTGATTCCAGCGCTGACCACCAGCCTCTCCCAGAGGCTCTTGTGTTAACCTGCCTACCGTTGCTGTGTGTAGCGGACTCTCCTCTGTGCCGTCCCTACAACAACAAGGGAGCTTCCCCAGCGGGTCTGACATGGTGGATGCTAGCCTGGGATGTCCTGCGTATGCGTGGTACCATCTCCCATGAGCACCTGGGGAGGTCATGCCTGATCTCTGCTTCTACAGGGATCCAGAAGAGCCTGAAAAGGAAGAGCAGGCCGCTGCTGAAAAGGCTGTAACCCTGGAGCAACGTCGGGGTGAACGGATGCTCCAGCTCCCAAGTTCACTGCCACTCAACCCGAGGTCGCCGACCAGTCTGAAGGCTCACAGATGCCCTCTGTGCCTGCCCAGCGGCTCCCTACTGAAGACTGTGGAGTTCAGGCCACTGGCTGGGGAGGCACATGCACTGAGTGGTCCGAAGCTGTTCTTGCAAAGACTGTTAAACAGAGAATGGAAATGAGGTTGATGGAAAATAAAATTTCTTTAAAAAAGAAAAAGCAGGAGACGTTCTCCAGCAAGATGGGAGCCTTGACAGTAGAGAGGAAGGAGCACATGTCAATTTAAAGTGTGGCTTCTGGAAATGAGGGGCCGTGATGGGATAAAGTCACACAGCCCCTTTCTCGTCAGGATAAGAATGTGCTAGAAAAGTGCCCAGCACAGTGAGTAGTCCTTGCTAAATGGCTCTCTGCCCCTATGATTAGATGTTATCTGCTCCCTTTTACTAGTTGGGGATATTTTATTTCTCTTTAGCCCCTGGTCACCGCCACCCAAGGGAGGGACTGAGAAGAAAGCAGCAGCAACATGTCTGTGTAATAAACCCACTGGCATCTTTCGTGGGAAAGAGGAGGTTATCATGCAGACAAGTTATTAGAACAGTCATATCTTATTCTCCATGCATCTTTTTAATTTTTTTTTAATAACCTTCTCAAGATCTCAGAAGTTATGGTGTCAAATACCACGATGTCAAGCTAGTGGTCAAACAAGTTAATTACACACAACCTATATTTTTATTGTATTGTATGTATATATATATATATATATATATATTTTTTTTTTGGCCACGCCACAAGGCACGTGGGATCTTAGTTCCCCAACCAGGGATTGAACCCTTGCCCTCGGCAGTGAAAGCGCAGAGTCCTAACCACTGGACCGCCGGGGAAGTCCCCAACTTTTTAAACTTGAGTAATTCAGTAAAGAGCAGAGAAGAAACTATGATCACCCCTGTCCCCACCATCTCCAACTCACCACTCTCTGACATTACGAATTACTTGCTTCCAATTTTATACACACGCACACTCACACAAGTGTCTGTGAAAAATGACCCAGGTGAATGTGTGTGTGTGTTTATGGACATATGGGCAAAAATGTGAAGACATCTAAAGAACTTCTGTCAGCCTGTTGGTATCTCTCTGTGACTGTCTACCCAGCCTGCTCTGGAGGGAATGCCAGAGTCTACGTTTGAGGCCTTTGGGATTAAGTCACCTGGGTCAGTGTCCTCCTGGCCCACCTGCCCCAGTGAGCCCACGTGGTAAAATCTGCTGTTGAGTTTGAGGCATCACTCAAGGCGTTTCTGTGGATCCTGCAGGGGTTTTGTTGTCACCAGTTCGATATTCAGGCTATCAGGCTGAACCCCAGGCACAGAATGGTGCAGGACGGCACACGGGCATCAGCACATCACGTGGCCCACAGGGAGAATGACCCAGCACTTCACACTTTTCAAACTCCCTTTTATCTGCTGCAGCAGTGGCATTAAGGCGGGGATACCTAAGATACAATTTGCTAGTGTTGTTTCATCCCCAGTGCGTCACATCTTTTTAAAAAATACAATATCTTTCTCCACCCTTAAACTCATCACAGAAAATCCAGAAACAATAAAATAATGCAAAGAGAAAAAAAGCTGAACCCACCCCCCAAGAGGCTGTGGTATACCACGCTGACCTGCTCCCCCCAGGCTTCTTCTGTTCGAAGAGACTTTCACTTTTGAAGTTTTTGGTCCACACATCCCTTGTCACGCTCTGGTTTTGCCTTGCAACGTCCTGTGGTTTTGCAAACCTGTACCAAGCTTCCAGTGGAGGGAAAGAAAATGGTGTTCTGTGGAGAGCTAGGGCTTTCGTTCTCATGCTCTAGCTGCTGTAGGTGGTCGATCGCCCACGCTTTTTTCCCCTTCTGGTTCCCAGCTGCCGCTTCTGTCATTAACCTCACATGACACTCTGACTCGTCCCCAGACCACGCTTCATGGTGATGGAGGGGTTATGTCTGCAAAGCACCAGCAATCTACTCTGCTTAATTTAACAGATAAATTACCATAGGGAATTTCTTTTATTTTTCTTTTTTTTTTTTTTTTTGCTGGCCACGCCCTGCGGCATGCAGGATCTTAGTTCTCGGACCAGGGATCGAACCTATGCCCCCTGCACTGGGAGCACAGAGTCTTAACCACTGGACTGCCAGGGAAGTCCCCAACATAGGGAATGTCTGTAGAAAGATATAGAGATGCTCACAGAATAGGAAGAAAAGGTCAGCAGTCAGGGCTTACGGGGCATGTGAAGCAGATCTGGGGATCAGAGTGGCAGGACTAACTGGCATTTCCTTCTGGACCCTTCTCTCAGGATGAGCCAAGGCCAACCATTTTTTGGAGTTGCCTTCCAGCTTCAGATTCTAAAGGGGGAGAGAGGGAGGCTTTCCCCAGCTTGGCCACTGCATGCAGGGGACAGAATGGCTGCCCCCCCAAAATAGAGATGCTCTTTGATACCGAAAGAAAGGAGAATGGATGCTGACTAGGCAAGACCAAAGGATGCCACCGCTGTTTGGGAAGTTAATAAAAACTATGATCCTGCTCCTCCCAGAACGCACATACCCACGGCACCCTCGAACATTCGGGGACATCGTGGGTGCCCCAAGCCCCACCCCACGGGTCTCCTGGTGAAGAGCTCCCACCTCCCTGACATTAACACTGTCTCTTCTCCCACCCCCTGCCCTCTTCCGTCTCCCCAGCACCTACAACTTCTCCGCTGATGGCTTCCACAGTTCGGCCCCGGGGGCCAACTTGTGCCTGGGCTCTGGCGTGCACGGCGGCGTGGACTGGATGAGGAAGCTGGCCTTCCGCTACCGGCGAGTGAAGGAGATGTACAACACCTACAAGAACAACGTCGGCGGTGAGTGGGTCGGGGAGAGGGTCGTCCACAGCGGTCAGAGGGTCTGCCTGTGCTCCGGGCGCACCCCCTGGACCAAGGGAAATTCATCACGGATGGATGCGGTCGCTCGCATCCCACCTGCCCTGTGCCAGGCACTGCTCTGAGAGGCTTATTAGAAGTCCTAGCTCGCTCAGTGTCACCCTTGTGACGCCCTCTGGAAGAGGGTACTAAGATTTCATTATCCTCACTTAAGGGGGGTGGGGCGGGGGCGGGGCTGGGAAGCTGAGGAAGGGATGGAGCATCTTGCCCATGATTACACCCGCCACACCCCCGCCGTGGTTCTCCACGTGTGGTCCTTGGACCAGCAGCATCAGCATCACCTGGGGACTTGCTGGAAATGCAGATTCTCTGGCCCCACCTCAGACCTGTTGCACCTGAAGCTCTGGGCTGGGCCCGGCCCTCTGGGTCTTAACTTGCCCTCCAGGTGATTCTGATGCTCGTTGGAATTTGAGGACCACTGGCTTCAGCCCTCACTACTCAGACTGTGGACCGTGGAGCAGCCACATGAGCATCACCTGGGAGCTTGTTAGAAATGTAGACGCTCAGGCCCCTCCCAAGGTGACTGAGTCAGATCTGCCTTTTTAACAAGATTCCCAGGTGGTTTGTGGAAACACTGGTTCTCAGACTTGGCTCATATGGGAACCCCTTGAGGAGTTTCCCGTTCTGATTTTCCTGGCCTGGCTGCTGCCTGGCATCAGGACTCATAGAGCTCCCTGGTGACTCCACTGTGTAGCCAAGGTGAAAGCCACCAGCTTCAGTGGCAGGAGAGCACTGGCTAACACCCTGAACGACAGTCTGGAAGGGGCTGAGGGCAGGGTTGGCTCGGTGGTGACCAGGCCCTCGATCACTAGTTCTGGAATTCTCTAGGCCGCTGGCTCTTAACAGGTGATGCCGCTTCCTCCCCACCCAGGAGGCATTTGGGGATGTTTCTGATTATCACACGGTCTCTAACCAGCTACTGGCCAGTAAAGGGAAGAGGTTTGAGTAGGCGGCTACTCAGCTCCATTGACTGATCCAATCAATCTCAAAATAAAATCAAGGTCACTGGATTGAAGTTGACCTTGGGTGTCATCTGATTTGAAAACCTAGACTCACCACCTTCCCTAACCCTACTCCCCCCAGCCCTTTAAAATGACAGCAACTATGATTTGTGTGTGTGTGTGTGTGTGGTACGCAGGGCTCTCACTGTTGTGGCCTCTCCCGTTGCGGAGCACAGGCTCCGGACGCACAGGCTCAGCGGCCATGGCTCATGGGCCCATCCGCTCCACAGCATGTGGGATCTTCCTGGACCGGGGCACGAACCCATGTCCCCTGCATCGGCAGGCGGACTCTCAACCACTGCGCCACCAGGGAAGCCCAACTATGATTTTTATTTGCTTTGTCCATAGGCTTGATAGGAGCTCCCAAAAGAGAGACCTGGCTACAGCTCAGAGCCGAGCTGGAAGCTCTGACGGACCTCTGGCTGACCCACTCCCTGAAGGCACTAAACCTCATCAATTCCCGGTAGGTGGGAGCCCCGGTTTTCCTTTGTGTCACTGAACTATCTCCCATTCGAGGGTGGTAGCCCCTCCATTTCCACACTTGGGAGAATTGGACCCCCAAATTCTCCCCTGCACACCTTCCAGACATTTGATAAAGCTGGGGTGTGCAAGGCACCATGGACACCTTGTTGCTCAGATGTGCAGATAGTTGCAGAGACTGATCGGGGGCCAGCAGAGCTGAAGACCTTTGTACGTAGGTCGATTGTCCCATCCGCTCTTGCCCACAACACCCTCCAGCCACAACATCACCCTGTGAAAACCATTTTATAGGGTCACACAGATCATCTGGCGGGCTCTTAGTGAGGTCAGGAGGGCCCAGTTCATTCTAGACCTCCCACTAAATTGCCTCTTGCTCTTAAAAGATCACCTGGGCCAGAGAACAAATTACTCCCCTGCAGCATCAGAATTCTTGCGACCCAACAGATGAATGGTCACAAAATGGCAGCTCATGAGCTGAATCCATCCTGCTGATGTGTTTTGTTTGATACACACTTTATCCCAAAGACTGGGAAAGTTAATCCATAGCTACCGGTTTCGAGGATCTTAGAAAATGTCAGAACTGGCATGTGCTCTGCAGTTTACCCCAGTCCTCACCTCTCCCTGTTGTCCTACACTTGTTCCATGTCACTCATGCACATTGCCAATAGGTCCCTGCAGCTACTTTAGTGTGTGGCCCTTGCAGTAAATTTTTAAAAATGTTTATTTTATTTTTGGCTGCGTTGGGTCTTCGTTGCTGTGCATGGGCTTTCTCTAATTGTGGTGAGCGGGGGCTACTCTTTGGTGTGCGGGCTGCTTGTTGTGGTGGCTTCTCTTGTTGCAGAGCGCAGGCTCAGTAGTTGTGGCTCGCGGGCTCTAGAGCACAGGCTCAGTAGTTGTGGCGCACGGGCTTAGTTGCTCCGTGGCATGTGGGATCCTCCTGGACCAGGGCTCGAACCCATGGCCCCTGCATTGGCAGGCAGATTCTTAACCACTGAGCCACCAGGGAAGCCCAACATCTTTTTTTAAAGTTTTTATTGAATTTGTTACAATATTGCTTCTGTTTTACTTTTTGGGGGTTTTCGGCCATGAAGCACGTGGGATCTTAGCTCCCTGACCAGGGATCGATCCTGCACCCCCTGCATTGGAAGGCGAAGTCTTAACCACTGGACCTCCAGGGAAGTCCCTAACATTTGCTTTTTAAATAGGAAAAATATTACACTTGTGTTAGATTTCAATGTGTCAGGAAGCTTCAGGCTTAAAAGAGAGGAATAGCTGGAGGATCCTTGAGCTCTAGCCTCACCTGAAGACGACCTAGCCAGAGCCTCCAAACCCCACCGGAATTCCCACCGACTCCAGGCTCAGCTGCAGGGGTAGGAGGCCTGGCCTTGTGGTACCTTGGAGTTCTGACTCACCATCTCCTTTGCCCTCAGGCCCAATTGTGTCAACGTGCTGGTCACCACCACTCAACTAATTCCTGCCCTGGCCAAAGTCCTGCTGTATGGACTGGGCTCCGTGTTTCCTATTGAGAACATCTACAGTGCAACCAAGACAGGTAGGGGAGCCCAGACCTCAGAGTGGTATGGGGAGGGAGGGTAAGGTCAGCTTTGCCTGCCAGGTTTGGAAAGTTTAAGGAAAATGACACTAGGGAAGTTAAAGAGCTTGTCCATGGGCATGGACAAATCTCCCAAACAACCCTCATAGACCCACTGGGTTTAACCTCTGCTTCTAGAGAAATTGGTTAGGATTGCAGTTTTCCAAAGTGTGTGTATTAGTTAGGATACCTGCGAAGCTGCTGTAGCAAATACACCCCACATACAAGGGCTTAGGGCTAAAGCTTATTTCTCCCTCAGATGTCAACAGACCAGAGGTGAGTGATCCAGGCTGATGGGGTGACTCTGTCCTCATACTCACCCAGGGAGCCAGGTTCTTCCCGTTTTAGTTTTCCACCATCCCCTATAATTTTATCTTCATGTACATGGTCAAATCAGATTGCACCATATTGTCATTCCAGGTTATGAGAAGGGGGAAAAGAGGAAGGAGTAATGGGCGTCCATTATTGTAAAGCCAAGACTCAGAAGGAGGTGCATGTTACTTCTACTCATTTCCTATTAACCCAGCTTAGTCACATGGCCACAACTAATTGCAAGGGAAGCTGGGAAATGTAGTCCATAGCTAAATGACTGTGAGCCCAGGTAAAACTCATGAAAGTCCATTACTAAGGAAGCAGAGGAAGACAGTTCCCCCCACCCCCCACCGCCCCAGGACGGTACATGAGGTGGTTTTAATTTAACTAACTAATTTTAATTAGTTAATTATGGCCATTAACTAATCTAACCTTGAACCACACAGAAAACTATTGTTTTTTTAATGCTCTGTCAAAGAGATGGTCTCAATTTAGTGTTATCTTGCTTTAACACCTCTCTAATACTTGCTCATCTCCTTTATTAACAAAGAAAACAAGCCTTAGGCTTAGAACTTTCATCAGATAAGAGAATTCAATAACTAGAAATTAACAGCATCGTTTGTCATCAGGGCAAGTAATACTGATTTTTCTTGTGGGGGAGGAGGCTGATTTTTTTTTTCTTGTATCACCTAAAAATGTATAATAATACAAAGCCTAGTTATTTTTAATTAGAAATATTTACCTGGTTTTTTTTCTGAAGCAAGAACAAATATATGGTACGTACTTTGGAAGCATTTTCTTAGAGCAGTTTTTGCCTTTACTGAAGTTATAGACCAGAGATACTGCTAAACAAACATCCTTCAGTGCTCAGGGCAGCAAAGAATTTAGCCAGCCCAAAATGTCAGTAACACCGGGGCTAAGAAATCCTGATGGGGCGGGTGAAGCACTTAGCCTACTCTATGCTGGCATCTGCTGAGTGACAGCTGTTCTTTTTAGTACTCTTCTCATTATGATGATGGTTACTAAACTTGCTAAAACAGGATGAGCTAAGACCCGAATTTAGTGTTCCTGGATTGATGCTGCTGCCCAGCCCCTGGGAAGAAGGAAAATACGAAAAGGTGATCATCTACAGGGAGCAAGAAAAAAACAAACAGCTGAGTCGCACAAGGGCCACTCTGTCGCCAGGCTGCCCACCCTCGGACACGTGAATCCTGGCACCTCTGCTTCCTAAACTAACTCTGGGGATCCTGGGCAGATCATGTCCAGGGCACCTCTCAGAGCCTCGTGTCCTCATCTGTATAATGGGCCCATCACTCCTACACCGGACAGCTGCATAGACGCCAGGGCTTGTTTCAAACCCCTGCACTGCCTCTCCTGCTGTGTCACCGTGGGCAAGCCACTTAACCTCTCTGTGCCTCTGCACTGTCATCCATCACATGGGGATGGGGACAGTGATGCCTCGAAGTCTGCTTGAGGATGAAATGATTAATACCTGGTCCTTAAGAAGACCTTTGTAAGAAGGCTGTACAAAGTGAGCTCTTGATTAGCGGTTATTAGTCACCTCAATCCTGGGTCCTCACCAAGTGTCTTTTCTTTCTTTCCTTCATCCGTGCATGCAGGGAAGGAGAGCTGCTTTGAGAGGATAATGCAGAGATTCGGCAGAAAAGCCGTCTACATCGTGATTGGCGATGGCGTGGAAGAGGAGCAGGGGGCGAAAAAGGTATGTTCACTGCGTCCATCGCTCCGGCTGCTCTTTCCTCCTCTCTTGAGCCTGTCTCCTTCCCAGGCTCTTTGCTCGCCCGTCCCCTGCCATTTGGAAATCGCAGAAGCATCCTGAGTAATTTCCTGCAAATCCCCCTCCGGGCCTTTGGCTGCCACCCCGGTAGCCCTGCATTGTTTCTGGGACAACTGCTCAGGAGCCCAGAGACCCTCTGTCAGGGCAGGCTGGCCGGGGAGCTGGTGCCTGTGTTTGTGTTTTATTTAATGCTTACTGATCATATGTTCCAGGAACGCTTCCCAGTTAATAAAGACAGCATTAAGCTAATGAGAAAGAAAATCCTGCATTTGTGATCTCAGGCCCATAAGGAGAGGGGCAGGGGGGTTCTGGTGGCCACAGCTCTGTTCTTGGAAAAGAAACAGCTGCCAAAGCCCTGGATCTGGACCTGTCAACAGCATCCCAGAGAGCCTGCCACCCCCCCGCCACACCCAGAGAGGCCTGGGAAGCAGATGGTTAATGTCACAGAGCTTAATTTGGTTTCCCCCTGGTTTCTCCCTTCCCGCCCCAGAAACAGATTCAAAGGAAATGCAAAAATGTTTAGGGGGTCTCAGCGGATGGAACTCACGAGAAGACGGAGGGCCCCGAGGGTCCCGAGAGAGGGGTGCTTAGAAGGCTTTGCATCTACCGTTCCATCCACCTGGAAGGCTCCTCCGCTTTCCCAGCTCTCCCGGACTCATCCTTTCAGCCTCAGCACCACTTGCAGAGGGAAGGATTCTCTCACCAGCTCCCACTGCAGCTCAGTCAGGCCTGCCTGCGACTCCCTCCCCCAGCTGTCCCTAGTCCTCCTCCAGGGCATTATCCCCTCCTGTCGTGAAAGAATTACCTGTGTGATGGGTGGCTGCATCACCGACTCTCCAGCTGGTGTGTAAGCTCCGTTAGCTGAGCACCTACTGTGTGGAGCTACTGTTGCAGGCGCTGGGCGTCCTTCAGTGAGCAGAACACACAGGGCTCTCACCCCTCGCTCAGCTCACAGCCTGGGGACGAGCAATCCACCCCTCAAGTGTAACATGCGTGTCAGATGATGACCAGAGCTTTGGCGAAAACTAAAGCAGAGAATGGGAAACAGAGGAGATTCTAAGAGAGGGGCAAGCTGCAAGTGTGAGTGGTGGTCGAGCCTGCCTCCCTGCGGGGTGACAGCTGAGCAAAGATGGGAGGAGGAGAGTGAGTGAGCCAAGTGAGTATCAGAGGGAGGGAGTTCCCGGAGAGGAGCCGAGAAGTTCAGAGGTCGGAAGGCTGGAGCATCCTGCAGGGAGCTGGCACGGCTGCTGGCTGCACGATGCACCAGGCGAGTGGGGAGGGGCAGGAGGTGCAGTCAGGGAGGTGCCTGGGGCCTTCGGAGGGACTTCAGCTTTTACCCTGAGCACTTCTTTTTAAAGCATATTTCTTAAACTTTAAAAATGAATTGATTCAGAGGAAAAAATATTAAGTGAATAATAGGGGTGATACACCAGGATATGACCAAAACGGTAGCGTGAATCATCACATGAATCCAGGACCAGTGTGCCAGGTCAAGAGCATGGTCTGTGGTGAGACTACTTGAAGCCCACTGCCGGGATGGAAGGGGGATTCTAGAGCCCCTCTTCCAAGTTCAGATCTAATAGAAAAAAACCCTCTGCCCTCAGCATGTGACAGTGATCAAGATACCCTGCTTTGCTTCTATCGAAGTTGGGTTGAGAACCCACTTAGGCCCGTGGCCGCGGGCACCCCCTACATGCCCTCCGGTTCTCACCTGGAGAATGACAGGGACATCCATGGAGCAGTGGCTGCCATTCACCCACCTTCTCACCAGTCAAAGGACGTTTCTTAGGGCGGTGTAGTAGATGTTTTGAAATGACCGTTTCCTCTCCTGAAATGAAATACTAATGGATAATAAAACCTCCTTATAACTGTGATGTCCAGGAGATCAATATCTGATGATACATCAAAGAGAAATAAGGGAAAGTCATTTATACTCACAGTAACGTGTGCTTCAGTATGTGAACACTTGAGCACAAGATCTCACACCCAAACGTGCCATCACCGAGGATGTGAGCCGACAAACACAGGGGGACACAGGTGTGCGGTCTTGGCCATTCACGAAGCCACAGAGGTGCCGCGGCTGTCACGTGACTGCTCCAAACTGCGAAGCAACCCATGGGAAGGTTCTGAATAAAATAAAATAGACTTCCCCAGTTGACACGGTAATTGCAGCCCTGGGAAAGTCGGGTTTTATTAAAAGCATGAGAAAAATGCTCTATTTATATGTGACAAAGTGGAGTTAAGGGTCTACACTCAGGTTATTAAGAACGGGTCTGTGCTTACTTAAATACCTGGCAGGACATCTGAAAGTCATTCAGGTGGAAGGCGTGTGGGAGGAGGCAGGAGACCTGCCCCCACCTGCAGTGCCCCCAAGTCAGGACGACAGTCAAAAATCACAGCCCTGGAAATTGCCAAGTCACCCCTAACGGGCAGGCTTCTCCTTTGAGACCTGCTGGTCTGGGGTCGCCCTCGCCTAGGGGGCCAGGAGGAGGAGGAGCGGATGGAGGTGCCTCCTTAAGGTCTGTGTCCCGGGCGCCTCCCTCACCTCACCCTACAGCCGCCCAGCTCTCAACAGGTGACCGGGGGAGCGCATTTTGCTCTAAATCCTAGCTCCTGCCATTGTTGGCTGTGTGGCCTTCAGCAGATGGCAGCCCTCTCTGAGCTGCCTTTTTAATCTGTCACACTTGCTGAGAACAGGCGCCTGGGGCCCAGCAGAGAAACCGTGCATAGTTAGCCCTCAATAGCCCGGAGCTGTGTGGTTACTACTCCCCAGGGCCAGGGGAGGGGAGAAGGCTAAATCCACCTTCAGAAATTCAGGGGTTCTCTCTCCTGGGGAGCCAGCAGAAAAAGAAAACAAGAATGCCAGTTTTCACATAACATGAAAACTCACCGAAATCCCTTGTTTGCTCAAAGTCCACAGGAGAAGCACGTTGCTAAGACCCGGCTGAGGATGTGGATGGGGTGGGCTCCAGCGGGGCCAGGGCTGCCCAGTTTCTGTGGAGTTTGCATTGCCAGAGATGCCAGACAGCAGCTTAAACAGTGGAGAGCTTTCTTCATCTCTCGTTAGCTGCCCAGACAGCTGGGACAGCACCAGGGACCTGGGCCCCTTCTGTCTTGTTGCTCTGCCAGTCCCAGTACTGCTCTTTCCACAAAGTCCAAGACGGCTCCGCACCACGCCCACGTCTGCACTGCAGCCACCAGGAAGGAAAAGGGGAAGGACTCCTCTTCCCTTTAAGAGCACAGCTGATGGAGGTCAGCATCACTGCTGCTCAGACCCCATAGGCCAGATTTGAGTCACATGATCCCACCTTGCCACAAAGGTAGCTGGGAGATGTACCCTTTATTCTCAGCCACCAAGTTCCTAGCAAAAGAAAAAAAAAAAGCGTTTTCTGAGAGAGAGGGAAGAAAGGATGTTGGGAGCCAGCTGGCAGTCTCCATCCCAGCTGGCATGTGGCAGGACGCTAACTGGCACCCTACTTAACCCCAGGCCTTCACCACTACTCTTTATTACCGACATCATCATTTTATTTAATCCTCCAACCCCCTCCCCCTGCGAAGTGGGTACCATTCCACTTCATTTTATACAGAACATATTTGAGACTCAGGTTAATTAATTTACCTAAGGTCACACAGCTGGTACATGAAAACTGCTGTGTGTTTTGCTCCAAACGCCTGGCAGGAAGGAGGTGGACTTAGGAGTTTCAAACACTGTCAGTCTGCACCCCTGACCTGGTCAGAAGAGAGTGGAGTCCACCAGAGAAGACTGGGACACACACCCCATGCACCAAGCTCCCCTAAAAGTCCCCCGCAGTGTCTGAAGTAGCAGCCCCAGCCCATTAGTGAGAAACCCTGTGCACCAGCAGCTCTCCCGGCCTGATGGATGGGACTCATTAGCCCAGGCCACTGGACACCTGAGCAGCATGAAATACGGCGACAGGACGAGGGGCTTCAACTGTTTCAGCTGACAGTGTTGTTAATATCTCCATTTTAGTGGGTCATTTGTCTCCCCTTCTCCACAAGTGATAAATCTACCTACGCTCTGGAGCCACCAGGCCTGGGAGGGAGATGGCTGAGATAGTCTCTTCCCCTTTGCTCATTTCCTCCCAGAGACAATGAATTACACTCTTTAAAGAGGGACTGGATTGGCCAGGTGGTGACCAGCATCCATCTTTGCAGAGAATGCAAGGCTTGGCCGGGGTGAGGGGAGGTGGGGGGAGCTGAAAGGCATTAAAGAGGTGGCATCGGTTGCCCATGATGGATAGACTTCTGCTTCCTTTGGGCAAAAGAGAAAAAGGTGTGTCCATTGAGGGCTTTGCTTGAGAAACTCACCTTCCTGCCTTTCCTCCCTCCCTTCCTCTTTTCATTCCTTCCACGAATATTTATTAAGCGCCCACCATGTGCCAGGGGCCATGCAAGGCAGCAGTGAATATGACATTTCAAGCTCAAACCCTCCTCAGGGCCTTTGCACTTGCTGTCTTCTACCTCGACTACCTCCCCACACGTTTGCATGGCTCCCCCCTTCATGTTCTCTGGGTCCTGCTTAAATGTCACCCCCCTAGAGAGGCCTTCCCTGACCCAACTATCAAAAGTGCAGAGCCCCCAGAGGCAGGAAATGGTCGTTGTGCTCCTGGAACCAAAAGGACACCTGTATAGTTTCTACCCTGTGGGCATAGAACCTCAAGGGGCAGCAGAACTACCACAAGAACTTGGGGCATCCATATGTTCATCAAGCACCCTCTGTTCACTCAGTAAATAACTGAAGGTCAGTGACTGTCTTGAGGAGGCTCAGTATCTTGTAGCTGCAGGTAGCAGAAAACCTATGTAATGAAGACTTAAACACTTGCTCACCTAACAAGATTAGAAGTAGGAACTAACACTATATTGTAAAACAACTATACTCCAATTTAAAAAAAAAAGATTACAAGTAGGTGTATCCTACGTTGTTTCCGTGGGTCTAAAAATTCACCAAGCAGCCCTTTCCATCATTTTGCTCTACCTTTCTAACCATCTTTGGCATTTTCTTTTCCAATATTTTGCCTCATGATCCCAAAACAGCTGCCACAGCTCCAGACATCACATACTAACATGTCATCATCCAAATAAAAAGGGCAAGTAAGGAGGAAGGAGTTCTCCTCAGGTGCCTCTCTCTCTAATCATGGAGGAAAACCTTTCTCAGAAGCCCGCAGCCAACTTCCTCATTAGCTTCAATGGGTCACAAGTCAGAAGGATACAGGACAAACCCCTGGTAAACAAGGCTGAGGTTGTCATCACTTGCTTAGACAATCATAACTCATCCCCTACCTCTCGGGCATGGCGCTGCCAAATTCGGGGTTCTGGAAGTAGGAAGAAGGGAGGATGGCTCTTGGACAGGCAACAACTTTAGTCAACGGTCACATTTTCCTGTGATAAGCAGGCAGTCAAGTTTTTTCTCTGGAGTCAGACCACTCTGTGCCTCAGTCTCCTCATCTGTAATATAAGATACACATAGTATACAGCAAGTATTATCCCCATTTTACAGACAAGCACCAAAGTAAATTAAGATCATCCAGCTAATGGTGGTAGAACAGAGCTTTGCACTGAAACATTTAACCCTCACGCTATGGAAGTATCAATATTTTGCAAATTTTTCTCTCTACATGAGTGATTTCTTTCCATAATCAGCATAACACTTCTTTTACACCAATTACAACTTTTGCTGTCTCTGCATGCTGCCTGTACTGTTACCTACTTAATGTTTCCCTTTCAATCGATGCACTTATGTTTAAAATTGAAAACTTGATAGCATGACAATAACACAGAGCAAGCATCACCTGCTGTAAAGAAAAGGAAAAGATAAAAAAGACTCTCTGGGACCAGCCCTATCTGTTCAAATGGAGATTAGTGAGAGTTAGGGCGGGGTTGAAGACACAGTAGCATCTAGTCTAGATTTTCTATCTGAAGTAGCAGGATTGAGAACACATTTTTAAAACGGAATAGCTTTCTCGCTGTGTGATTTAATTCCATGTCAGCATGCCGCCTAAGACCACGCTGGTCCCAACAGAGGAGGGAGGGTCAAACGGTCCACATGTCGGACAGTGCAGGATAAGCAAATCAAAATAGGCTCAGGCGGGGTGGGGGGGGAGGGAATTAGGAGATTGGGATTGCCATATATACACTACTATGTATAAAATATCAATAGATAACTAATGAGAACCTACTGTACAGCACAGGGAACTCTACTCGGTGCCCTGTGGTGACCTAAATGGGAAGGAAAAAGGGGGTTATACGTATACGTATAGCTGATTCACTTTACTGCACAGCAGAAACTAACACATTGTAAAGCAACTATACTCCAATCAAAATTAATTTAAAATAAGTAAATAATTTTTTTTTTTTAAGAACAGACTCAGAAGGAATAGAAAGCCTGCCTGACCACGTAGGGGTCCACCAACGATGTTCTCTGCTCCCGGTTTGGGAAATGCCCACATGCTACACTGACTCAGTGTGATTTCTCCTAAGGTTCTAACCATGGGCGTGGGATCCAGGGGGGGCTGTGGGAAGCACCGCACAGAGCCGTAACCGTGTGGCTGGTGTTCTGTGTTCCAGCACAACATGCCTTTCTGGCGGATATCCTGCCACGCAGACTTGGAGGCGCTGAGGCACGCCCTGGAGCTGGAGTATTTATAGCAGAACCCGCAGCCTCGCCACCTGCCATCAGAGAGGCAGCCCACCCGCCCAGGCCCCCGGTTTTCCCCACCTCCCCTGCCAGATGCTAGACACCAGGCAGGGTCCCTCCCGCCAAGAGGACGTGTCCGGTGACCATCTCAGAAGCCGTCCTTTCAGTCCCAACGCGGGTCCAGAGAAACAAAGTACCCAGCAGTGGCTTTGGAATATTTAACTTTGGGGAAAAGGGCTGGCTCGGAGTCCAGACTTTTCTGCAAGACTCACAAGCAAGGAATTCCTGATTTGGGGGAGGGCTGGTGATGAGGAGGGGACAGGCTCTTTTTTTTTTCTCCACTTTAATTTATGGACTAATCTCATTACTCTGGTATTACGCTCTTGTACCTGTGTTGGTTTTTGTTTTCTCAGCTGGCATGTGGGGCAGTGCACAGCTCTAATTTAAGCCTCTCTGCTCTGAGTTGTGCTTTGAGGGGACAATCATTCTTTGAACAGAGGGGGGCGATTTGGGGCTGTGGGGAAGACTATTGCTTATTTTTGTTTTTAAGAACGTAACCTGATGTCATGTGGACAGTGCACGTGCCTTATGCTGCCATCTTGTTTTCTAGGAAGAGGGGACCCTGGGGAGGAGGCAGTACTTTGTGACGGAAAAAGGCATTAAATAAAACCACGTTTACATTTTGAAGTGGGGTGGAGTGTCACTACTTCATTACTGCTTTTGAGGCTTCTGAATTTGTTGGTGTTTTCCAAAACCTTTTCAGTTACGGAAGCATAAAATCCGACTCAAACTGCCTTAAGCCAAAGAAAAAAGAAAATCGTCTCCAGGAACTTTGGGTAATAACTGTCTTTAGCCATAGCTGGATCCAGGTGATCAAGTGACTTTCTCCTGTGTGGTTTTACTTCTCGGGCAGGCTCTTCCCTGTGTGGCAAAGGCAGCTCCAAGAATCTTTCGGCAAAACCATACCAGCAGAAAGAGAGCACTTTCTGCACAGGGGTTCTAGCAAAAGCCCCAAGACTGTGTCAAACCTGAGTCATGAGCTGCCCATGGAGCTGGATGGGGTTCAGTCTCTCATTAGCAGAAAGCTGGGGAGAGCTTGTCCCCCAAAGGAGGAATCCACGAGCTACTACTAAAAGAACTGGGGAAAATGGGGGCTGGGATGGAAACCAGAACTGACCTCCATGCCATTGGTGGGACTTCATTTTCCAGCGGATGAGCCAAGGATCCAGTGTAGGGAACAGGAAGGGACATCTGGAGAAGTTCCAAGGACATCTTGAGCTCTGTTGCTGCCCACAGAATTCCAAGCAGGGTCTCGATCCATTTGAGTGGATGCTAAGCATAAGTATAGGCTTCGCCCTCTATTCATGTTGGTGAAATCCAGGGTCACCAATTGGCTGGCATCCATGTCAGTGGAGATGGGAGATGACTTCATGGATGACTGGAGTCTCAGAGCTACAATCTGATAGATGGAAAGTCATCACCAAGGGTGAGACAGACTCCCTGGCTAGGCTCTGAGCTCCCTGGGGGCAGGTGCTGTTGGTTTCATCTCTGTATTCCCCCAAATCAAGCACGAGTGTTGTTCTTAGAATCAATCTACAGAGTGGATACTGACATAAATTGGAATCCCGTTATAGATGACGTGGAAGGAAGGATGAAAGTATAATTGGAATCACAGGTAATTGGGTGAATGGATATTTGGAAAAATGGATGAATAGATGTCTAAACGGGTGGGTGGATGGACGGTTGGTTAGGTGACTGGATGATTGAGTGATTTGAAGGTGGATGTTTAGCAAGGTGATTGGAGAACGGATGAATAAATGGATGGATAATTGTTGGGATGACTAGATGGATGGCTATATAGATTATGAGTGGACGGATGACTGAACTGAAGACTGAATGGTTGTATGGTGAGATGAATGGATAGATGGTTGTTTGGATGAGCGAATGGTTGCATGGCTTTATGGAAAGATGTATAGATGGTTAAGACGGTGAGTGAGTGTCTAAATGAATGGATGGCTGTTTGAATGAGTAGTTGGATGGAACGGTTGATGGGTGATTGACAGTAATACTGTGATGGCTGGATATGTGGGCGCAAGAATGGTGCAACAGTTAAATGGGTGGATGGTTAAATGGAGGTAAAGAATCCCTAGAGTTAGTTGCCTAGAACATGTGGGTCAGCCTCACTATTATTTGCCTACTTAGATTTTTTTGTAATGAGTGGAGGAGTTTTACTGGATGAATTGACTTCTGGCTGGAATAGAGAAAGGGACTGGAGCAGAACCTCCCAGGGAGTCAGCCATGTGAACGCTCCTGGATCCTCCCTGTCTCCCCATTGTTTGGTACCCCTGCCACTCAGGCACCCACTTGTAATCATGTGCTATCCAGCCCTCCCTTTCCACCACCATCAAAACCTGCTGTCAGAAAAAATTCTGTAGGGAGATTGGCTCAACATGGCGGAGTAGAAGGACGTGCACTCCCTCCCTCTTGCAAGAGCACCAGAATCACAACTAACTGCTGAACAATCATTGACAGGAAGACACTGGAACTCACCAAAAAAAGATACCCCACATCCAAAGACCAAGGAGAAGCCACAGTGAGATGGTAGGAGGGGTGCAATCGCAATAAAATCAAATCCCAAACTGCTGGGTGGGTGACTCAAAAACTGAAGAACACTTATACCACAGAAGTCCACGCACTAGAGTCAAGGTTCTGAGCTCCAACTCAGGCTTCCCAACCTGGGGGTCCGGCAGCGGGAGGAGGAATTCCTAGAGAATCAGACTTTGAAGCCTAGCGGGATTTGATGGAAGGACTTCGACAGGACTGGGGGAAACAGAGACTCCACTCTTGGAGGGCACACACAAAGTAGTGTGCGCATCGGGACCCACAGGAAGGAGCAGTGACCCCATAGGAGACTGAACCAGACCTACCTGCTGGTGCTGGAGAGTCTCCTCCAGAGGAAGGGGGTGGCTGTGTCTCACTGTGAGGACAAGGACACAGGCAGCAGAAGTTCTGGTAAGTAATCCTTGGCATGAGCCCTCCCAGACTCCACCATTACCCCATCAAAGAGCCCAGGTAGACTCCAGTGCTGGGTCGCCTCAGGTCAAACAACCAACAGGGAGGGAACCCACCCCACCCATCAGCAGACAAGTGGATTAAAGATTTACTGAGCTCTGCCCACCAGAGCAACAGCCAGCTCTACCCACCACCAGTTCCTCCCATCAGGAACCTTGCACAAGCTTCTTAGATAGCCTCATCCACCAGAAGGCAGACAGCAGAAGCAAGAAGAACTACAACCCTGCAGCCTGTGGAACAAAAGCCACATTCACAGAAAGATAGACAAGATGAAAAGGCAGAGGGCTATGTACCAGATGAAGGAACAAGATAAAACCACAGAAAAACAACCAAACGAAGTGGAAATAGGCAACCTTCCAGAAAAAGAATTCAGAATAATGATAGTGAAGATGATCCAGGACTTCTGAAAAAGAATGGAGGCAAAGATTGAGAAGATGCAAGAAATGTTTAACAAAGACCTAGAAGAATTAAAGAACAAACAAACAGAGATGAACAATACAATAACTGAAATGAAAAATACACTAGAAGGAATGAATAGCAGAATAACGGAGGCAGAAGAACGGATAAGTGACCCAGAAGACAGAATGGTGGAATTCACTGCTGCGGAACAGAATAAAGAAAAAAGAATGAAAAGAAATGAAGACAGCCTAAGAGACCTCTGGGACAACATTAAATGTAACAACATTCGCATTATAGGGGCCCTAGAAGGAGAAGAGAGAGAGAAAGAACCCGAGAAAATATTTGAAGAGATTATAGTCGAAAACTTCCCTAACATGGGAGAGGAAACAGCCACCCAGGTCTAGGAAGCACAGAGAGTCCCATAGAGGATAAACACAAAGAAACACGCCGAGACACATAGTAATCAAATTGGCAAAAATTAAAGACAAAGAAAAATAATTGAAAGCAGCAAGGGAAAAATGCAAATAACATACAAGGGAACTCCCATAAGGTTAACAGCTGATTTCTCAGCAGAAACTCTACAAGCCAGAAGGGAGTGGCATGATATACTTAAAGTGATGAAAGGGAAGAACCTACAACCAAGATTACTCTATCCAGCAAGGATCTCATTCAGATTCAATGGAGAAATCAAAAGCTTTACAGACAAGCAAAAGCTAAGAGAATTCAGCACCACAAAACCAGCTCTACAACAAATGCTAAAGGAACTTCTCTAAGTGGGAAACACAAGAAAAGGACCTACACAAACATACCCAAAACAATTAAGAAAATGGTAATAGGAACATACACATCGATAATTACCTTAAACGTGAATGGATTAAGTGCTCCAACCAAAAGATACAGGCTTGCTGAATGGATACAAAAACAAGACCCAAGAGGAAATTGACAGTAACATAATAATAGTGGGGGACTTTAACACCTCACTTACACCAAGGGACAGATCATCCAGACAGAAAATTACTAAGGAAACACAAGCTTTAAATGACACAATAGACCAGATAGATTTAATTGATATTTAGAGGACACTCCATTCAAAAACAGCAGATGACACTTTCTTATCAAGTGCACATGGAACATTCTCCAGGATAGATCACATCTTGGGTCACAAATCAAGCCTCAGTAAATTTAAGAAAACTGAAATCATATCAAGCACCTTTTCTGACCACAATGCTGTGAGATTCAAAATCAGTTACAGGGGAAAAAAACGTAAGAAACACAAACACATGGAGGCTAAACAATACGTTACTAAATAACCAAGAGATCACTGAAGAAATCAAAGGGGAAATCAAAAAATACTTAGAGACAAATGACAATGAAAACACAACGATCCAAAACCTATGGGATGCAGCAAAAGCAGTTCTAAGAGGGAAGTTTATAGCAATACAAGCCTACTTCAAGAAACAAGAAAAATCTCAAACAATCTAACCTTACACCTAAAGGAACTAGAGAAAGAAGAACAAACAAAACCCAAAGTTAGTAGAAGGAAATAAATCATAAAGAGAAGAGAAGAAATAAATGAAATAGAAACAAAGAAAACAATAGCAAAGATCAATAAAACTAAAAGCTGGTTCTTTGAGAAGATAAACAAAATTGATAACCCATTAGACAGACTCATCAAAAAAAGAGAGAGAGGACTCAAATCAATAAAATTAGAAATGAAAATGGAGAAGTTACAACAGACACGGCAGAAATACAAAGCATACTAAGAGACTACTACAAGCAACTCTATGCCAATAAAATGGACAACCTGGAAGAAACGGACAAATTCTTACGAAGGTATAACCTTACAAGACTGAACCAAAAAGAAATAGAAAATATGAACAGACCAATCACAAGTGATGAAATTGAAACTGTGATTAAAAACCGTCCAACAAACAAAAGTCCAGGACCAGATGGCTTCACAGGTGAATTCTATCAAACATTCAGAGAAGCGCTAACACCCATCCTTCTCAAACTCTTCCAAAATATTGCAGAGGAAGGAACACTCCCAAACTCATTCTATGAGGCCACCATCACCCGGATACCAAAACCAGACAAAGATACTACAAAAAAAGAAAATTACAGGGCTTTCCTGGTGGCACAGTGGTTGAGAGTCCACCTGCCAATGCAGGGGACATGGATTCGTGCCCTGGTCCGGGAAGATCCCACATGCTGCGGAGTGGCTGGGCCCATGAGCCATGGCTGCTGAGCTTGCGCGTCTGGAGCATGTGCTCTGCAACAGGAGAGGCCACAACAGTGAGAGGCCCGCGTACCGCAAAAAAAAAACAAAGCAAAACAAAAGAAAAAAAAGAGGGCTTCCCTGGTGGTGCAGTGGTTGAGAGTCTGCCTGCTAATGCAGGGGACACGGGTTCGAGCCCTGGTCTGGGAGGATCGCACATGCCGCGGAGCAACGAGGCCCGTGAGCCACAACTACTGAGCCTGCGTGTCTGGAGCCTGTGCTCCGCAACAAGAGAGGCCACCATAGTGAGAGGCCTGCGCACCGCAATGAAGAGTGGCCCCCGCTTGCCACAACTGGAGATAGCCCCCGCACAGAAACGAAGACCCAACACAGCAAAAATAAATTAATTAATTAATAAACTCCTACCCCCAACATCTTATTAAAAAAAAAAAGAAGCACCTAAAACCAATCAATTTCTGGAGGTGAAATATAAACAAATACCTGCAAAATATTTTTAAAAAAAAAGAAAATTACAGACCAATATCACTGATGAAGATAGATGCAAAAATCCTCAACAAAATACTAGCAAACAGAATCCAACAACACATTAAAAGGATCATACACCATGATCAAGTGGGATTTAACCCAGGGATGCAAGGATTCTTCAATATATGCAAATAAATCAATGTGATACACCATATTAACAAATTGAAGAATAAAAACCATATGATCATCTTAATAGATACAGAAAAAGCTCTGGACAAAATTCAACACCCATTTATGATAAAAACTCTCCAGAAAGTGGGCATAGAGGGAACCTACCTCAACATAATAAAGGCCATATACAACAAACCCACAGCAAACATCATTCTCAATGGTGAAAAACTGAAAGCATTTCCTCTATGATCAGGAACAAGACAAGGATGTCCACTCTCACCACTATTATTCAACATAGTTTTAGAAGTCCTAGCCATGGCAATCAGAGAAGAAACAGAAATAAAAGGAATACAAATTGGAAAAGAAGAAGTAAAACTGTCACTGTTTGCAGATGACATGATACTATACATAGAGAATTCTAAAGATGCCACCAGAAAACTAGTAGAGCTAATCAATGAATTTGGTAAATTTGCAGGATACAGAATTAATGCACAGGGACTTCCCTGGTCATGCAGTGGTTAAGTATCTGCCTGCCAATGCAGGGGACATGGGTTTGAGCCCTGGTCTGGGAAGATCCCACATGCTGCAGAGAAGCTAGGCCCATGTGCCACAGCTACTGAACCTGTGCTCTAGAACCCGTGAGACACAACGAGCCCGCGTGCCACAACTACTGAAGCCCGCGCACCTAGAGCTGGTGCTCCACAACAAGAGAAGCCACCACAATGAGAAGCCGGTGCACCACAATGAAGAGTAGCCACTGCTCACTGCAACTAGAGAAAGCCCGCACACAGCAACAAACACCCCACACAGCCAAAAATAAACAAATAAATTTATTTTAAAAAATTAATGCACAGAAATCTCTTGCATTCCTATACACTAATGATGAAAAATCTGAAAGAGAAATTAAGGAAATACTCCCATTTACCACTGCAACAAAAAGAATAAAATACCTAGGAATAAACCTACCTAGGGAGACAAAAGACCTGTATGCAGAAAACTATAAGACACTGATGGAAGAAATTAAAGATGATATGAACAGATGGAGAGATATACCATGTTCTTGGATTGGAAGAATCAACACTGTGAAAATGACTAAACTACCCAAAGCAATCTGCAGATTTAATGCAAGCCCTATCAAATTACCAATGGCATTTTTTACAGAACTAGAATAAAAAATCTTAAAATTTGTATGGAGACACAAAAGACCCCGAATAGCCAAAGCGGTCTTGAGGGAAAAAAACGGAGCAGGAGGAATCAGACTCCCTGAGTTCAGACTATACTACAAAGCTACAGTAATCAAGACAATATGGTACTGGCACAAAAACAGAGATATAGATCAATGGAACAAGATAGAAAGCCCAGAGATAAACCCACGTACCTATGGTCAACTAATGTATGACAAAGGAGGCAAGGATATACAATGGAGAAAAGACGGTCTCTTCAATAAGTGGTGCTGGGAAAACTGGACAGCTACATGTAAAAGAATGAAATTAGTGACACTGATGAAAGAAATTAAAGATGATACAAATAGATGGAGAGATATACCATGTTCCTGGATTGGAAGAGTCAATATTGTGAAAACGACTCTACTACCCAAAGCGATCTACAGATTCAATGCAATCCCTATCAAACTACCACTGGCATTTTTCACAGAACTAGAACAAAAAATTTCAAAATTTGCATGGAAACACAAAAGACCCCGAATAGCCAAAGCAATCTTGAGAACGAAAAACGGAGCTGGAGGAATCAGTCTCCCTGACTTCAGACTATACTACAAATCTACAGTAATCAAGACAGTATGGTACTGGCACAAAAACAAAGAGCAATGGAACAGGATAGAAAGCACAGAGATAAACCCACGCACATATGGTCACCTTATCTTTGATAAAGGAGGCAGGAATGTACAGTGGAGAAAGAACAGCCTCTTCAATAAGTGGTGCTGGGAAAACTGGACAGGGACATGTAAAAGTATGAGATTAGATCACTCCCTAACACCATACACAAAAATAAGCTCAAAATGGATTAAAGACCTAAATATAAGGCCAGAAACTATCAAACTCTTAGAGGAAAACATAGGCAGAACACTCTATGACATAAATCACAGCAAGATCCTTTTTGACCCACTTCCTAGAGAAATGGAAATAAAGACAAAAATAAACACATGGGACCTAATGAAACTTAAAAGCTTTTGCACAGCAAAGGAAACCATAAACAAGACCAAAAGACAAATGAAGCAACTGACAAAGGATTAATCTCCAAAGTTTATAAGCAGCTCATGCAGCTCAACAGCAAAAAAACAAACAACCCAATCCAAAAATGGGCAGAAGACCTAAATAGACATTTCTCCAAAGAAGACATACAGATGGCCAAGAAGCACATGAAAAGCTGCTCAACACCACTAATTATTAGAGAAATGCAAATCAAAACTACAATGAGGTATCACCTCACACCAGTTAGAAAGGGCATCATCAGAAAATCTACAAACAACAAATGCTGTAGAGGGAGGGTGTGGAGAAAAGGGAACCCTCTTGCACTGTTGGTGGGAATGTAAATTGATACAGCCACTATGGAGCAGTATGGAGGTTCCTTAAAAATCTAAAAATAGAATTACCATATGACCCAGTAATCTCACTACTGGGCATATACCCAGAGAAAACCATAATTCAAAAAGACACATGCGGGCTTCCCTGGTGGTGCAGTGGTTGAGAGTCCGCCTGCCGATGCAGGGGATGTGGGTTCGTGCCCCCGTCTGGGAGGATCCCATGTGCCGCGGAGCGGCTGGGCCCGTGGGCCATGGCTGCTAGGCCTGCGCGTCTGGAGCCTGTGCTCCGCAATGGGAGAGGCCACAACAGTGAGAGGCCCGCGTACCGCAAAAAAAAAAAAAAAGACACATGCACCCCAATGTTTATTGCAGCACTATTTACAATAGCTAGGTCATGGAAGCAACCTAAATGCCCATCGACAGATGAATGGATAAAGAAGATGTGGTACATATATACAATGGAATATTACTCAGCCATAAAAAGGAACCAAATTGAGTCATTTGTAGTGACGTGGATGGATCTAGAGACTGTCATACAGAGTGAAGTAAGTCAGAAAGAGAAAAACAAATGTCGTATATTAATGCATATATGTGGAACCTAGAAAAATAAGACAGATGAACTGGTTTGCAGGGCACAGATGTAGAGAACAAATGTATGGACACCAAGGGGGGAAAGTGGTGGGGGGTTGGGGAGTGGGGGGATGAATTGGGAGATTAGGATTGACATGTATACACTAATATGTATAAAATGGATAACTAATAAGAACCTGCCATATAAAAAAATTAACAAAATAAAATTCAAAAACAATTGTTTAGAGTTTAATAAAGAGTAAATTACCTATAAAAAAGAAACTTTACTTTAACAGGCTTCCATTAGAGGCGCTAATAGCAGACTATCAGCCGTCCACACAGGAAGAGGCTTGGGGTGAAACAGATAGACCTGCCCCTTAATCCTGAAATTAACTGCCTAGACAGTCAACTACTTCTCTGTTGTGATGACTAAATGTCAAAGGCTGGTGCTGACAGTCCACAGTCTGTAAGGTAAGTGTTTTACTCTGAATTCTACATGACTCAAGAGCTGCCAGTGGGCACGGACAGTGTCTTTCTCATTCTGTAACAGAGATGGCAATTACTATATGTTGGATGATGCATGGATGGATGGGTGGATGGAAGATAGATGCATGCATGCATGGATGGATGGATGGATAGCTAAGATTCAGTGGTCCCAGGTTGCTTTCCTTCACTGTTTCCCCAGCAGTATCTTGCAGCTCTCTAGAACATTCTTAGAAGTAGAGTAACTGGACTATGCGGCACTCCCAAAGAAAAGCTCTTGGCCTCCCAGAAGTCTGAGCATTGACTCAAGAACTTCCTGGCCAGCTCAGCAGAAGGACAGAGAACCAAAGAAGTCTTCAGGTCAACCTCTGGGGCTGAAGGCATTTGCCTGTCAAGGGATTTAGAAGTCAGAGAGCTACCATTGGGATTTTTTCCAATTGCAAAGGACACAAATACAATCAAAGGAGCTTAAGAAACAGAAGTCTTTGGCTTACTTGACTGAAAGGTTCAGGAATGTGTGATCTCAGACCCCATCACCACCACCACCCCAAATGCAGAATTCAAGATGTGTCTTTAAATTTTTTTAACTTTGGTCTCTTTCTCTCTATCCCTGGATTCTGTTTCCTCTAATTTGGCTTCATTTGTAGGCAATAATCCACATGCTTGGAATAGAAGCTGTGGCGGGAATGATTCAACAAAGATTTCCATTGATAAAGTATTGCTTAATTCTTAAAAGGATAACTGTTTAGGAAAGATAGGTTAAATTTATTATGTGAGTTTAAAATGTCCTTATGGTTTAAGTATTTTGAGTTGATTCTTCCTTAGTTACTTACAGCCAAAAGCATCTCAACTTATATAGCACATAGTAAATAATGTTATTAGTAAGTAGTAGTATTATATCACATGGGCTCATATTTCTACTCAGGAAATCAATCACTCATGTTACCAACTGAACCAGGCATTTTTTTCATCAGATATTCATTGAGCATCTACAAGGCACTGATGTCCCAGGCACAACAGACACAAATTTGAATAAGACATTGTCCTTGCAAAAAAAAATTTGATAAATTTGACCACCTTAAAGAAACATTATTAAAAAACATAAGTAGAGACAAAAGCCAAATTGAAATTCAAATCACAGACAAGAGCAAGAGTTAATCCCTGTAATATATAAAGAGCTCTTAGAAATAAATAGGCCAACAACCAAATAAAAAATTGTCAAAGGTCATGAACAGCCATTTTATATATTTTTCCAAAATATAACTGGTTCTTAAACTTATAAAAAGATGCTCAGTCTTACTCATAATAAGGGAAATGCGAATACATCGATACCATATTTTTCATCAGATTGACAAAAATTTGAAAGTTTTATGACTCACAGTACTGGTGGAGCTGTGCGGCTTCATGCATTGCTTGTGGAAGCTGAACTTGGTACAAATCCTAAGGAGGGAAAGTTGGCAACGTTTATCCAATTTGTAAGTTTCACCCAGCAATTCCACTTCTGAGAATCTATCTACAGATATATTTACGTAAGTATGAACATTCTGCACAGAGTTATTTTCTACAACACTGTTTCTAACAGCAAAGAATGAAAACAACCCAAATATCCATCAGTAGTGGACTGATTAAATGGAAATAGATATATATAATGGAATATTATGCAGCCATAAAAAAGAACAAGACCAGTCCCTATGGATCAATTTGGAAAGATCTAAACATACCACTAAGTGAAGAAGAACAATTGTAGAACCGTGTGTGTTGCATGCCACCTTTTGTGTAAAAAGGGAGAAAAGGAAATATTTGCAAGAAACTTTGGAAGGATATATGGGACAACAAAACAATGACCCTCAGAGGGCTATCAGACACATGGATGACAAGTGGGAGAGTGCCTTATTCATATATTGAATTTGCGAATGGATTACCGTAAGAACATCTTGAAGGTCAGGTGTCAGTTCTGGAGACTTCTCTGTCAATAGCCCATTTCCCTTGGGGGCCTGTTTCTAGCCAGTTTCCCCCAAACGGCAACACTCACCCTTTCACTCTGTGCCTAATGGTGCTGGTGCAAAGGCTGAGGAAGACTGTTCTGGAAATCAGGCGACCTCGTTCCTGCTCCATCCCAGGAAGCCTCACCCCCACTGAGCCACCATTGCCAAAAGCAGGGTCTCAGTGGTCCAAGTCAGGGACTCTATCATGTTTCGGGGCAGCTGTGCTACATCCATTCCTCTACTCTGCCGGGTGAAGCCCACTTACCAGGCGCTCTTCTCGGCTTCTGGAAGCAGAGGTGAAAACACACAGAGGCATCCCAACTCTCATGAACCTGAGGTCACAGGCTTGCTCTCCTGCCTGAGCCACAACCCAAGTTCCCTTCCAAGAGCCGCCCGGAGGTCCAGAGAGATGGGGCCATGGGACCCTCAGTGGGGAGGGGAAGGTGGGCCTTGGAGGCCTAAGTCAGCCAACTTCAAAGGGGATCCTGAGAACATCCTTTGGAACGAGATCACAGTACCCATCCAGTGAAACATTCAGGGTCCACAACTGGCCCCTGGGCTCGTCCAGGGGTAAACACAGAGGGTCTTTTTCTTGAGTGAGATTTTGTCTTTCACGATACACAGCGAGGCAGTGTCCTGTCAACGGTGAGGGCTGCTTTCCTCACCAGACACTGGCTGAGTCCAGAAGGAGACACTGGGGTGATGCGGTGCAATCAGAACAGCACGGGTGCACAATGGACAGTCTGGTCACCTCTGAGGTGGAGACACCTGAGCTCAGACCTGGATGATGAGAAAAGCCAGGGAAAGCATTCCAGGGAGAACTTCCAGGCAAGCAAAACTTCCAAGCTGGGTGGAAAGAAAGGCCGGAGTGGCTGGAGGACAAAGGCCAGGTCAAGGCCAGGCCAAGGCCAGGCCAGATCTGGTTGGACCCCTTTGGCTGTGGATTTTTGATTTCATTGGAGTTTGGATTTTATTCCAAATCCAGTGAGAAGACACCAGAGAGTTTCAAGCAGGAGAAGGGCATAATCTGGCTTATATTTTTAAAAATCACCCTGGTTGCTGCGTGGGGGAATGATTTAGAGGGGGAAGGATAGAGGCAAGGCATCCGATCAGGGGCTTCCCTGGAGGACCAGTGGTTAAGATTCCACGCTTCCACTGCAGGGGGCACGGGTTCGATCCCTGGTCAGGGAACTAAGGTCCTGCATGACGCATGGTGTGGCCAAAAAAACAAAAGTGGGGCTTCCTTGGTGGCGCAGTGGTTGAGAGTCAGCCTGCCGATGCAGGGGACACGGGTTCATGCCCTGGTCCGGGAAGATCCCACATGCCGCGGAACGGCTGGGCCCGTGAGCCATGGCTGCTGATCCTGCGCATCCGGAGCCTGTGCTCCGCAACGGGAGAGGCCATAGCAGTGAGAGGCCCGCGTACCGCAAAAACAAACAAACAAACAAACAAAAAAAACCCCACAAAAGTGGTCATGGGGTTTCTCGTGAACTTGAAGATATTTTCTCATTTTATAACCTACACACATTTTACTGCACGAAGCTCAACTGTGCATCATGATGTGTTTTTACACGATTACACTTGGGTAGCCACCCCCCAGATCAGGATGGACGACGTCTCCAGGTGCCCAAAAGGGCCCCCATGGTCCTTCCCAGCCTCTACCAGCCTTCCACCACTCTGATTTCTGTCACCCAGATCTACAAGTTCCTATAAACGGGCCCATACAGAATGCAGCCTGGTTTCTTTACTCACAATGCTTTTGAGAGGCTTCTAGGATGTTGCCTGGATTGACAGTTCATTCTGGGTAAAGGACAATTTGAGTTGAGAGCGCTCGTCCATTCTCCCCCCAGCGCTGTCAGCCCCCGTGATGATGCCAGCTCAGCGCCCGAGAAGCTATGCTTGCAGTGACCACCAGAGGGCAGTGCGACCCCTCCGCTGGCCCAAGCTGCCCGCAGGTGCCACCTGAAGAAGTCATGCCTGGAAACAACGCTGCAAGGATTCCGGAAGCATCTCCTTCGGACTGAGCCCTTGCTTCAGGGATTGCTTCCCTGAAATTGCAGCGCCATCGATGATGTGTTCAGGCCTAAGAGTTAAGGATTAATTGACCGGCTGCAGCCACCATGGGGCTCCCAGTAGAGAACACCATGGTGGCCTCAAGAACCATCAGCAACCACAGGGCCAGGAAGCACTTCTTCCCACACTCAGCCCAACTTGAAAAGTTAGCTGCTCTAATGCTTCACAGTACCATTGTCATAATAGTTTAAATTGCTGGACAAAATGTTGGGATTTCTTTTTATATCCAGAAGTTCATTCGAGGATGGTGGATAAGCCAGCTCCAGCCAAATACTAATTTTAAAATTCAACCATAAGTATTTGGCCAAAAATGAGTATTTGGTGAACTCCGGTTGCAGGCGAGGGGGTGTCTCTTTGCCCTTCTTGCCGCCTCCCCACTCCACGGTATCAGGACCGCAGAAGCCCAGCCCTCCCCTCTCTCGGCCCTTGGATCCTACTGACCACCTGGTGTGGTTGAATGGGGAGCTGCACACACAAGCCCGGCTTCTAACATTTATTAAACACCTACTGTGTCCCAGGCACCGGGCTAAGCCCTTGACCTGCATGAGCTCCTTTCATCCTTACAGCCATGCCAGGTGCTGTCTGGAGAGGAGGGAGAGCAGGTGGTTAAGACACGGGCCTGGGGTCAAAGCCCAGCTCTTCCTTTTACTGTTTGTAGGAACTTCACCTCTCTGAACCTCAGCTTTCTCAGCTGTAAAATGGGGGTGACAAGAGAACCCACCTCACAGATTTGTTGCCAGCACTGAATGCATTCAGACATGAACAACACTTTTTGTTTGAAAGCCACTTTTTTGGTCACTCCACAATAAGAAATGCATATTATGTTGAGACCCAGTCTAACACAGATACGTGTGTGTGCATATAAATACAGGTGTATGTATATTATGTGTGTATAACTAAAACATGTTTCACAAAGCAATGCTGACCCATAATACTATGATACGTCCTGTTATTTTCCATCCTGTTCTATTTTTGTTTTAAATGATGCATGTCACAATCCACTAAATCGATTCCATGACCCACTGTTTGGAAAATACTTGTTTAGAAAAAGGCCCAGCAAACCATGTTGTTTTCAGAAGTCCCATTTTACAGAAGGGGGAAACTGAGGCCCAGAGTGTTGTGGCTTGCCTAAGACCTCACAGCCAGAAGGCTGGCAGAGTTCAGACTCCAACCCAGGATCTCTGACTCCTAAATTAAGGCTCTTCAGTATGAGATGCAAACTGGCGGCTCACAGGCCACATCCACCGCACAGATAAGTTTGATTATTAATATGTTCTCAAATTTGATCACACTATATAGAACTTGGGAGATGTAACACAAAATCTAAACTTTCAACTTCTCCCTAAAAAATAAAAAAAGGGCAATCTGGCAACATGGGGCCTGCACACATGTACACGTGATCAGCAAGAGCCACACCACAGGTGCCCCTTTGAGCTGCTACATGCTGCTCTCCAGGCTCGCCCATCTGCCACAGTCTCCACTATGCCCTATTGTGTCCCTGACACCGAGGCCAAGCATCAGTTGCCATTTATCATCACACGTGCCAGCTGTGTTTTTCGTAGTGGAGAAATATTTTTCTATCAAAAAAGGAAAAACAAAAACTAAACCAAGGAACCAACATGTTTCAAGGGGAAAAAAATAGATGCACAAATGTCTTCTCACATATTTAAATACAAAGAAAACATGTCTATGTCAACTTTATTCCCAACCTGTTTCACTGATTTCTATTCCCTGACTTGTCCGGGAAGCAGAGTTTGTAACCCCCATCTTAACCACTACCCTTTATCTACCTCTGTCTGTTTGGTCCACAGTTGTGTCCCCAGCACCTGACACTGCTTAGCCAAGAAAAGGTGCCTAATTTAGAATGAATGAAAGAGTGAATAAATGGCTTTTATACAAAAGCTTCTCCAATATTAACAAATACACGGGGACTTCCCTGGCAACCCAGTGATTATGACTCTGCACTTCCACGGCAGGGGGCCTGGGTTCGATCCCTGGTCAGGGAACCAAGATTCCTGCATGCTGTGCTACACAGCCAAAAAAACCAAATATATGGTAATGGTTAGGAGCAGGCATTTTTTGGTCATCAGACAGCTCAAGTCCCACTTCTGCCACTAACTAGCTGTGTGACCTCAGGTAGTTTCCTCGGTCTCTCTGGGCCTGATATCCTTAGCTGCAAAATGCAGGTTATTAGGGTGCCATGTACATAAATGAACAGGAATGTGAAAGATGCTGAATAAATGAAGTTCCCTTCTCCTCCTTCAGTTCATCAAGGTGAACCGAGGTCAGTACTTGATTGTGTTAACAAGTTGCCTGGTACCCAGGTGACTGGCCTTGGATTATCTGCTGGGTCAGGGAGGCAACGGTTTCCCATTAACATCACGCCCTGAAAAGAGAGGCCTGGGTAGGGAAAGCCCTGGGCCAGATAGCAAAGCCAAGGGTTTGATCCCCAGGCACATCTCTGGGTGAAAACTGGCCTTTTTTTTTTTTCTTTTTTTTGCGGTATGCGGGCCTCTCACTCTTGTGGCCTCTCCCGCTGCGGAGCACAGGCCCCGGATGCGCAGGCCCAGCGGCCATGGCTCACGGGCCCAGCCGCTCCGCGGCATGTGGGATCTTCCCAGACCGGGGCACGAACCCGTATCCCCTGCATCGGCAGGCGGACTCTCAACCACTGCGCCACCAGGGAGGCCCAAAACTGGCCTTTTCAACATCCAACCATTCCTCCCGCTGCTTACCTTCCTGAACTGAAGAGGCTGGAAAGCTGAAAATTCAATTTCCCAGACTCCCTTGCAGCCAGGGGTCTGCGGCGTTTAAGGGCCTACCAATCAGCTGTGTCCACAATACACCCGGACTTGTGCTGAGTTAAGAGAGTTGAAAGGGCTGGGCATGGGGCACCAGGCTGCAGGTTTAGACCAAGGCAAAGCAGCCGTGGGTCTGGCCCCAGAAGCTGACTCAGCAGTGATGCCTCCTGTTCCTGGGGCAGCAGTGGCTCCCCTGGAGCCCAGTCCTGCAGTGTGGCTTCCTCAGCCCTCCCTGTGATTCTGTAAATACTCATAATGTGTCAGTCACACGCCCTCAGGGAAGCAGCTAGATTTAGCCCACGTCCTTGGGGTAGTTTATTCCGAGAGTAAGACCTTACACGTTATCTGTGGGAGGAGGTACAGAAGTGAGGTCTGAAAAGGGACTTCTGGAGCCACCAACCGGGCCATCTGAGAGGCCGTGGGGTCTGTCTAGCCGCCAAAGTGAGGCTGCAGAGGGGTACTAGTAGAGAAATCGACGGGGAACCATTACCTCTGCAGCCAAACGTCCAGTGACAGGCGAGGTGCTGATGCCCAGGAGTCAGGAGGAAGACCTGGACGCAGCCGGAGGACAGCCAGGACACGCTGGAGCCTGCTGGCACACCTGCAGCTATTTGTCACCACATCAAACCGCAGCGACCTTGCAAGAGTAGAAGCTGTTGCTTCCTTTCCGCCTTCAAACTCTCACCCGAGTTGCTCTTTCGGTCGATTCCAATTTGAAACCCTTCAAAGATAGGGATTCTGGGAAACGTAGTCCCAGCCTAGCCAAGTTGACACAGCTGAGTACGGACCATTTGGCTTACTAAACCCTTCTGCTTTAACTAGCTGGTTGAATTCTGCTCTCGAAAACTGACCTGATAAGAGACTTCGGACAGTTCCTCAGTGGGTGCTTGTCAACATTTTTGTCAACTCAAGGCCTTTTGTTTGGACAATTTCCCACCTTAAGAATCTCCACCAGAAGCAGCCTGAAACTCACTTTCCCAGCTTCCCTTGCAGTTAGACTGTAAGCATGTGACCTAGGCTCAACCAATCAGATACACCCAAATGGTACCCAGGCTCAGCCAATCAAACACATCCAGATGGTACTTAGACTCAATCAGATACACCCGCGTGGAACCTAAGCTTAGCCAATCCAGATACACCTACAGGTGAAAGCAATGAAATTGGATTCTGATGCATGGAATTCAATCTAGCAGGAGGTGGAAAGCACATAACCAGTGTCACTAGTGAGCGTTGCAGTGTCTGGGCCCAGTGACAGTGACATGAAGGTCCTGCGATGTAATTTATATATTGTTCATGGCTGTCTCTCCAGCCCTCCCTTCCAAAGATGTACAAGTCAATTAACATCCTTCGATAAATCCCTTTCCTGCTCAAACTACCTAGAGTGCACTCTGTTGTTTGCAACCAAAAACCTGACTCACCTCTAAATTCACTTAACCATCAAGTCTCAGTTTCCCAACCTAAACAAAAAGCAAAACAATACCCACCCCATGGGCAGTGGAGTCAGGGAGAGGCGTTTTGTAAACTTACCACGGTGCCACAGACACTGGGGCAGCGTCTTCTGAGGGACCACTGCACTGAGCTGTAAGTCAGGCAGACTGATTTGAATCCTGGCTCTGGCACTGACTGATCTGTTGTGTGACCTTGGGCAGGTCAATTTCCTCACCTGGAGAATGGGACTATGATTAGTGCTTGCCTCGTGGAGTTATCATGAAGACCAAAAGATTCCAGCACAGAGCAATCCCCCAGCACACAGCTGAGCATGTGGGACATACCCACACTGGTGATGCTGGAAGGAATATGAGTGACCTTTGTCTTGCTGGATTAAAGAAAATGAGCAACAATATAGGTGGTGTTCCTGATGTACCCTGATGTGAAGGGGGCCTGTGAATGCTGAAGTTTAGAAAACATTTATATGTTGGAAACATAACCCTGACTACACTTAAATCGTACACTTAAAAATGGTTAAAAGGGCAAATTTTGTTACATATATTTTGCCACAATTTTTTAATAAAAATTAATAATGTAATATACCAAAAATCATTGAATTATATACTTTAAATAGACAGATTTATGGTATATGAATTCTCTCTCTAAAGCTGTTTAAAAGAACCAACCACCCTGGCTTCCCATCTCCTTCGGATCATAATTCAGCCCCGACTTCTCTTCCCTCTCTGATCTCATCAGCCCCACCTCCACGCTGAATCCCTCATTCTGGCCTCACTCGCCTTCCTCCTCTTCCTGGAAGACGCCAGCCCCACCTCAAGCCTTTTATATTTGCTTTTCCTTCTACCTGGAATGTTCTTCCAACCAGGTTAGAGGCTCTGAGCTCTGGCTGCCCATCGGAATCACCTGAGGAGCTTTACAAAGCCCCACCTCGGAGAGTCAGATGTCATTACTTGGGGAAGGAGGGTGGTGCCTGCTTTGCTGTTTTAAATCCGCCCAGGTGGGGACTTCCCTGGTGGTCCAGTGGTTAAGAACCCGCCTCCCCATGCAGGGGATGTGAGTTCGTATCCCTGGTCGAGGAACTAAGATCCCACATGCCACGGGGCAACTAAGCCCGCACACCACAACTACTGAGCCCGCAAGCTCTGAAGCCCGTGCGCTACAACTAGAGAGAAGCCCGCGCACCACAAAGAGGAGCCTGCGTGCCGCAACTAAAACCCGACGCAGCCAAATAAATAAATAATTCAAAAATAAATAAATAAATCTTCCCAGGCACTTCTAACATTCAGCCAGTGTTAATAAATCGCTGCTCCAGACATCATACTCAGTCCCCACCACGTTTACATTTCAGCTCAAAGGGCAGCTCCTTCGAGAGGCCATCCCCAATCAATACCATCTACCTCCCCTCCGTACCCTGCCTATTTACCTTCAGTGAGTCTATTCTACCTAGGATTCTATCATATGCGTATCTGACTGCTTCCCAGTGAGAATGTCAGATGGATGAGGCCAGAGGCTGTGTCCCCAGTGCTTGGCTCACACAGATGCTCAGGACAGAGCTGTTGCCGCAATGAACCTCCACCAGTTCCCCTTGGTCCAACTCCGGCTCTGGGGACTGCAGTTCTCCATGGAGGCCACCAGGCGGCGATAGTGCCCAACTGCGTTAAAAGTAGCCCCTAGACCCCCCATCCTGCCCTGTGCCTGGCCATCACTGAGGAAGCAGCAAGGACCATGGCAGAGAGCATGGTGTCCTCCTTCTCCTCATTCCTAGACTCAGAGCCATGGGGCCCTGAAAACATTCCACCCAGACTAAAGTCAGAGGGAGAAGGCCCCACTGCCCTGTCTGGAACCTCCAAGCCCTTCCCCACTTACCTGGCCACTCACCGAGCCCCCGATGCAGCTGCTTGGGTTGACTCCCACGGCTCCCCTCACATAGCTCATGACTCGCACCAAGGGACCTGCAGGTCTGTTTGCCATGGCCAGTGTCTGCAGACACGCTGAATATCCATCGACTGGGGGCTGTGACACATGCTGTCTCCTTCCACACGACTGTGGGAACCTAAGAAGCTGTTGTAAGGTCCTCTCTAAACCAGTCCCATTTTGTTCCTTTCACAGCACCAGTCAGTGATGGCCTGCGGGCCAAATCCAGTCCATGCCCTGCTTTTGTCCAGCCTTGAGCTGAGAAGTGTTTACGTGTTCAAATGGTTGGGGAAAAAAAATCAAAGTAATTCTGTGACACATGAAGATGAAATGACCAGGGTGTGCCCGGGTAGAGCCAAGGCCCCACGCTGCCCACGGAACTCCTAGGAGCTCAGGTCCCCATCGTGGCCACGGAAAGGCAATTCACTCCCCTGCCACTGTTTTTCCAAGACTGACCCAGGATTTCCCTTCTGTTCTACATCGGTGTCAGTAAATTCCCAGGAACTGGACTTCCCAGGAAAGCACCACTAGGGGCCCTTATTTATAATGTGCCCGCCACCCATGGAGATGTCATTCCTAACCTCTCGTGGCCCCGTCTCCTGTGTTTGATCAGGCAAACGTGACACGGCCATCCTGACCAAATGGAAAACTGCATCGAGGACGACCAAGCCATTTTTCCAAAACAGTTTAATTAAAAAAAGGTGAAGAATCTGAAAAAATTGGGGGGTGGGGGAACCCAAAAGAGCATACCGTGTGAGTCCACTGGCTCAGTCACAAAGAAACACCATCATCAAAAAAGATATTTAAGTTTAATACAAATTTTATACAAAGAAAATGTGAAAAAATACTTCCATATGCTAAAAGCAATTATGCTTCACAAATAAGGCCAGCTAGGCTATTTTTTTTTTGACAACTGCAATTCACAAATGTTCTTTCTCTCCTGTTTTCTTCTAATACTCTCTTTTTATTTCTTCTCTAATATGGGTAACTAGCTGGAAACTGTACAGTTCGCATCCTCTTATCAACAATGAAGAGAAAGGAAACGAGACTAAAATGTACAACAGAAGGTACTGGAATGATATCGTACAATTAGTTTTTCTCATATACATACATCACCTTTTTGCTTTGTTCAATGCTTCTTGTTTTACACAACATACAAAATGGTACTACAGCATACGTAGTGTAACAGACAGCACGGCGGTGTCCTGTGTCCTCTCACACTGCCTTTGTTTCATGCTGACATAAAACGTAAAATTCCATCATATAAATAATACATACATGCTTCATCCCAGACTGAAATGTCCTCCGCGTGCGTCTTGCCTTGGACTTCTCACTTCCGCAAAGCACAGCCCGTCTCTTACCAAGTGGGTGTGAGTGTCTTTAAAGGAACCACAAAGCAAAGAAAAGATGTTTCAGAGCTTCTGACTTGAACGCTTTCTAAGTTCTTCCCTTCTGCAACTGAGCTGAGCAGGGCTTGTTTCTAGTTGATATTCTGTAAACAAGGACATTGGGTTTTTTTTCCCTTTTATAGGAGTCATCACGGAAATCACAGAAAATAAACGAGCTCCTCCACATGTCCTTCTGGTCCAGAGAGCTTATCTTTTAAAACATAACACAGCATTTGAAAGGGGGCCAATGGTTGGATGTGATGTGCCCACGACAGCACCAAATCTGTGCCAGAAATTCCTGATCCCAATGTGCTGTGTACAGACGTAAGAATGGAAACGGCTCACTTTCCCCTGGGCATCCCAGGATGAGGACCTGTGTGCCACGGTGATCCCCACGCCCTCTCCATACCACTGTGACAGGTGGGCTGGCTGACCATCCCTTCTCCAACATCCAAACATTCTTTTTGTTGTTGGGTGTGTTTCTTTTTTTTTTTTTTTATTGTTTTTCTCTCTCTCTCTTTTTTTTTATAAGTTAAAGTCAATACAAATATAAAAACGGGAAGGTACTCTAGGCTCAATGACATCCACAAATTGTACATTATTTACATCTAAAGCATAGGTTTCATGTGGGTGGAACAGTCCTCTATCAAGGCTAATGCTGGACGTGACGTAGTGTGGGCTGCCCTCCGTGCCAAGTGCAAAGGCCAAGTCTGAATGGTTGGCATCCTCCAGTCTGAGGGTGGAGATTCTCCTGTCTCACATTCCTTTGCTGTTTCCGGTTTTCCTGGTGTCTGGGTTTTTTTTCCTCCATGGGATGGGTGACTTGTGCCCCGACGTGTCCCTAGTCCCAGAAGGTGTCCAGCCGAGACTCTTTCGGGATGAGGCTCTTCGAACTGGTGCTGGCGTTGTGCTCAGAGCGTGCTGATCCCCGTTTCTCATCGCTGCCGCTCCAGCAACTGGATTTACTGCTCCGGGAATGGTCTGGGTTGGGGGGAAGTCAACCGGAAGGCAGGTTTTTAGCATTCCTGCCCACTTCCAGTGAATCGGGGCCATCCCTCTGTGTGATCTGCACCTGCTTCCTGGTACCACCTTCCCCGCCCGACTCCACACAACACAGGTGGTCCAAATCCTGCCACCATTTACCGCCCTGAATTTGCGGGTCTGTGGCGTATACGGGCAGAACTTATGTTTTTAGGATTTAACGAGAGCCGATTGGAAAAACAGGAGGGACTCATGCTCAGAGAGAATAAAGGTGAGTGGGGACAGGTACTAAGTTATCGAGGAAGGCACTTCTTGTGTGGTACCTGGGACCAGGCACCCCTCCTACATGACCAGACACCAAGCACCCCATGCCCTTGTGTCCTACCTTGGCCACTAAAAAAGGCACTGAAATTTGGCATTCGATCTACTTACTTCTGTTAATGGAGTTTCTTTAGTCAGTTTATAGGCAACTTGAAAAACAGGACTTATAACCAAACCACCCAAAGCAGAGGAGTGAGGACCAGAATGGTTAAGCCCAGCTGGGCTTAATGGTGAAGACCCACTGGCTCCCCGTAAGGACAAGCTTAAGGGTCACTGAAGGACGCAAGAACCGGAGTAAGACCTACGGGAGCTTCAAGGACACGTGCGCCACAAGGAGCTACATCGTGGCTGAGTAAGATACGAGGACACTGAAGGAAGAGCCAAGTGAGGTGTCTGTCCAACTGTGAGACGGCCCCAGCCTACAGGCTCAGCGGGATGGCTGACTCTTAAGAGACCCCATCATATCTTAGATCGTTTACCCAGTTCAGAGAGATTGGGACAAAACTTTCTTTTTTAACTTCTTGAGGTGGGGTGATAATATTTGATTGAGAAGAGTCGGCTGTCAAGCTTAGAGACAGAATTGGAGTGAGGGAGCAAGGGACCGTATCATCGCCTAGGGGGTGGTGACCTTTCTGGTGATACGGCAGGCATGTATGTGGTCCTGAGGTCTGTTTCTGCAAGATAAGTAGTGAAGAGAATGATCAAAGGATCTCCCAAGTAACATATTCATTCAGGAGAGAACTCTTCTTAGTCGCTTGCATCTGTGACCAAAAGGGGGCAGTACTGTGGTGGGCAGAGGGCGGGGGCGCGGAGGGGCGCCGGGATGGAGCTGTCTTACGGATCCCGACTCCACCTCTTCTTAAGCGGTCTTCCCTACTCGTGACGCCGACACCGTGAGTTCACTGGAAGGTCAGTGACACAGCTGGTTATCAGCACAAGGAGAAAATCCTACAACCATGCAATCAAGTCACACCGAGTCTCCCCGGCTCTGCTGAAGGCAGAGGCCAGCTGCGCCACTTAGAAGAAATGGGAGCAGGGGTGAGCTCAGCACAGAAGCCGCATCCCAGAGCGAGGCTGGCCACCTGAGTAACTGCAGAGCCTGACTCCTCCCAAGGACCGGACATGGGGCGGTGGTTGACTCGCCCCATCACTGCAGAGGACAATGGGTGTTAAGTCTAGGACCCTTTATGAGAAGAGCGAGGATGAGGCCCCTTCAAGAAGCCAGACCAGGGACTTCCCTGACAGTCCAGTGGTTAGGACGCCACGCTTTCATTGCCAAGGGTGTGGGATCGATCCCTGGTCGGGGAGCTGAGATCCCACAAGCTGAGCGGCGTGGCCCCACAGAAAACTCTTTTCCTACTGCGGTTTTCCGATGGCCGCCAGAGGCAAAGCTAAGAAGAAACAAGGCAAAGCAAGACCCATCACGCAGGAGAACAGGAGAAGACACGCCCACAGAGAAAACACCCACAGACACACACAGAACGAGCCTTCCGCGTGCCGGGAAAAGTTCCCCGGCAGCTTCCGTGAGGCGGGGTCATACTTACACTTCTGGGCCGGGTAGCTGGGGTGCGGCTGGTGGTCTGTGCTGGTTGGGACAGAGGCAGGTTGCTGGTCACACCTGTTGCTAACTGAAGAGACAGCACGGGCAGCCTCAGAGTCTGGCGGGGGTTCCAGTCCGCACCCCCCCAAGGCCGCGCTGCTCTGCTCAGCAACAGGCTACTCCTGGTCTTAGTGCCGGGCGGCTGCTTTGCTGATGTCCCCATTTTCCAACTGAACGCATTCACAGGAGACTAAGGCTTTTAGAAACGCATATTGAACCAAGAACAGGATCACGGGACACAGCACGGCATTACAGATGGGAAATACGGTGCACAATGACATAAAAGCAACTACGTAAAGCCATACGTTCGCAGAATTTCGAAAGCAAAATTCTAGGAACCACTAGCTCTGCCAAGACCTCAATTCATTCAGCCAGGGCAAGGGGAGGCACCAGCGCCCCAACTGAGGTGGAAAGCTCCACCCAAGGAATCCAGATGTTTCAGGGCAAGTAATCACTCATCTACTGCCAAGGCTGATGACAGAACAGGGAAGACAGGGCGACGGAGGTGCATGTGGTGAGAAGGACGGAGGAAGGGGCTACAGACGAGATATCAGTGGGCCACTCCTCGGCCATGACGGAAAGACACCAACAAATAATATCTGAGATGGAAAGGGTCTAAAATGCGTGATAGGAAAAGTGTCTCAATAAAATAGCTGTCATAGGGCTTCCCTGGTGGCGCAATGGTTGAGAGTCCGCCTGCCGATGCAGGGGACACGGGTTCGTGCCCCGGTCCGGGAGGATCCCACATGCCGCGGAGCAGCTGGGCCCGTGAGCCATGGCCGCTGAGCCTGCGCGTCCGGAGCCTGTGCTCCGCAACGGGAGAGGCCACAACAGTGAGAGGCCCGCGTACCGCAAAAAAAAAAAAAAAAAAACTGTCATAGTGAAGAATTTGGGGGAAATCATTGAAGGTATGATAAAGGAAACATTAAAAAGAAAAAAAAACAACAACCAGAAACTCCAGGGAAAAGTAAGGCCATATACAAAGGTGGAAATGTAATCACAGTAAACATCTGCAACAAACGGCACGATCAGAATGATGGAAACACAGATTATCATTTGTCAATTTTTTAGGCTCAGCCAACAGCCGAAAGTGAGAAGACCCAACTGAAGTTACAGGAAAGGATGCACATGTTCTCCACCTTGGTGATGGGAGACTCAAAGTGGGAAGACGGGGCTTCCCTGGTGGCGCAGTGGTTGGGAGTACGCCTGCCGATGCAGGGGACACGGGTTCTTGCCCCGGTCCGGGAAGATCCCACGTGCCGCGGAGCGGCTGGGCCCGTGAGCCATGACCGCTGAGCCTGCGCGTCCGGAGCCTGTGCTCCGCAACGGGAGAGGCCACAGCAGTGAGAGGCCCGCGTACCGCAAAAAAAAGAAAAAAAAAAAAGTGGGAAGATGGCAAGTCTGGATATGACAGGGGTAGGAGAGGTGAGGGAGATGGTGGGCACCCAGAAAGGGGGCAAGAGATACTGTCCCCAGCTGATAGAACAAGAACTAAGGAGGAAGTGTTTTGCTTGACCAAGGTAACCCATAGGCACATCAAACAGTGACATAAGTAGTTCGGGAGAGGGGTGAGTAGAGAGGTGATAAAAGACCCCAATTATCTTCTAAAGCCAGAAGTCAACAAGCAACGTCTAGATAAAGTCCAGAAATAGAAGTATGGGGAAACACATTATTTACATTATTTACAAATAAGGAGGTTAAGTGCCAGATGTACCCAAAGACAGCCATGGAGACTGGGACCAGGAACTTTTTCCCAGTACAGTTTTATTTTCTCTAACTATAGTCATCCCTTGGTGTCAGGGATGATACAGGGGATTGGTTCCAGGACCCACCACAGATACTAAATTCCATGGACACTTAAGTCTCATGGTCGGCCCTCCATATCCAAATCCACGGATTCAATGAACCACAGATCATGTAGAACCGTATTGACTATGGGAAAAAAAACACGTATACGTGGACCTGTGCAGTTGAAACCCGTGTTGTTCAAGGGTCAACTGGATATGCATGCATTGCTTTACAGTCTTAAAATGAAGGGACAAGTGAACAGGAGAGGCCCACACCCACCCCGAGGAAGCTCCTACCCCCTACTAAACCTTCCTCCCTCCCGACTAGACCCTCATCTTAACCAGCCTAGTTCCAGAAGAGTATAAAGAGCTCAGAAACCTCAGTGTGTGTCAACCTCTGTAAAGCCCACGTTCCTCCACAAGACTCCATCTACACGGTCAGCAAGCAGTGAGCGCTAGCAGAAACCATCAGACGTAAGAGGAATCAGAAAACGAGCCAGTCTGTCTGTTCTGACGCCAACCATCACCTAGGGTGCTTTGGTGAGTAAATAGGGGAAAGTGAGAAGTCTTGAGCTCACTGTCCCGACCTGGCCTGCAGCGACCTCCCGCCCGGTTCCCTTCGGCCCATACTCCAAGATAACACGGCAGCACTGCCTGAAAAATGCTTTTTCCTCCAGCTGCTGACAATGTGGGACCTTTCCCTCCCTCCCTGCCCCCCCATCTCATCATTAGCCTCCTTGGGATGATCTTCTCCCCACTCCCCACCCCCGGCGCCAAGTCACCAGCGTCTTCCAGGCTGCTGGCTTCCTCTCTCCAACTTCCCTTTCTACCCCCTCGGACACCAGGGTGCTTGAGGTCGAGGAGGTGGGGGAGGTCAGCCAACAACCGCCCGTGGGCCAAATCCAGGCCAGTGCCTGTTTTTCCAAGTACAGGTTCACGGGAGCACAGGCCCACCCATCTCTTTGTGTGTCATCTGTGGCTGCTTTCATCCGACAACAGCAGTCGAGCAGTTCTGACAGACACTGTGTGGCCCTCGAAGCTTAAAATATTTACTCTCTGGTCCTTTACAGAAAGTCTGCCAACCCCTGAGCTAGGTAACATCTCATCCACCTCGGAACTGGGGTACGATGCGTCTCCCAACCGCCTTCCTGCACGCAAGCTTCCCTGTCCCAACAAATTCCATACTCCCAGGGCATCACTAATCTTCCCAAGGCCCGTTAATCTTCCCACATGGATTGCACCACTTTGCTGCTCCAAAACCACAACAGCAGCCCCTGTCTGCAGCAGTATTTCCAACTTGAGCCCTTCTCACTCCACCTTGGCAATTTTGACACGTCCACTCAGTTCATGCTTTTATTTTAAACTCATTTTCAACATAAGTCGAACAGAAACTCTTATATCATCACCAAAAGCAGGAAAGCAATAATACCTGCCATACATAGAAGACAACTCTACAAATCAACATAATGAAAACCAAACTGTAGTAGAAAATTCTAGGTGGGTGCCATGCTGCTGAAGTTAAAAAGACAGATATCAAAAAAAAAAAAAAGAAGAAGAAGATATCAAAGGGATGAAGAAGATACCTTAGCACCAAACTGAACTTGTTCTCAGAGATGTAACCAGAGGACTGAAGGGGGAGTGAGAAGTGAGTTTTTTCAACAGGTGGTTCAATTGTATTTAATGCCAAGTTCGTGAAGTCAGCTCGTGCCACACCCCCTGGTGCACCCCGAACCTGAATCCCACTTTCCAGCCCTTCAGGAAACTTTCTCCAGCCACCCTAACAAAGGACATTGCTTCTTCCTCTATGCACTAAAAGAAGATGTTTGCTTTTCGGTTGAAGAGAATGACCCGGCAGAGAGAAAGATCCTAGAGCTGAAGGACCTTGAATTAAGCAGAACTGTCCTCACTGAAGACACCTTCTCTGAACCCTTCTGGAATGCCCTCAAACCGGTTTAGGAGGGTGCAGGGGAAAGACCCTTTGGGCTAGAAAAGAGGACAGATCAAACTGCACAGAAGGGGAAAACCAAATGTCAGTGTCAGATAATCCCCCAAAACAGCCTACCAGGTTATCCCTCAAGTAGAAAGAGTTTTACAGAAAGATCATCTACCTAAAAATTTTCTTTTTTCCTCTGTGCTCAAGTACCCTCATCCACTAAAAGCGGGCGTTGGGACGGACCTCAGGGATAGTTTCACAGTTTCATTTCCTGTGGTCATTTCTCTGAGGGCAGAAGAACTGCCCAACCCAAATGCATCTTCTACGCCACCCCAGGTCAGCAACGGAACCCTATGTCTTTGATGTGGAACCCCAAGAAATCAAACAAGTACAGGTAAATCCTGATCCGTTTGGAGAAGTGCCTGAAAGCCACCTTGCCCCACCACTCCTTCACCCCAGCTGAGCCGCCCAGGGCACCCCCAAGGATCCCTAAGGACCCACAGTTTGAAAATCACGGCCCTGCACCCTTCAGCTTCTCTCTGAGGACATGGCTCCCCTTTGCCCGTGTGGACCGTGACAGCACCATTCGCCCACCAGGGGGCAACATACCAGAGCCTTGGTTGGAGCCTAAGAGAATGGAGGAGGGCGTCTCCCTGGAGCCAGAAAGGTCGAGGGTCTAGAAATACAAAAAGAGAGAGATGGAGGCAAGGCACTGGGGCCAATGCGGCCCCCCAGGGAAGCCCAGGGATCCATGGGGGCGCTCGTCACGGCCACTACAGCACCCTCGTGCCCTCTGCCTGGCATGCTCAGGCCGGGGAGGGCAGGTCAGCCGGGTGGGCCCTGCACCTGTGCCCTTTTCTGCCCTGCCTCCCCAAAACACAGCACTGGGGGCTCCTCACTCAACTCTAGAGCTGCAGCTTCAAGAACACTGGTCCTCAGCTCCCCTCTCTGACCTAACTCCCACCCCAGATTTCTGCCACATCCCAAAAGGAAGCACAGCCGTCCCTCAGTACCCGAAGTGGGATGGTCCCAGGAGTCCCCAAGGGTACCAAAACCTGGGGATGTTCCAGCTCCTTATACACACAAAAAGCCCTAGTACGGTGAATACAGTGGGCCCTCTGTATCCGAGGATTTCGAATCCATGGATTCAACCAAACATGGATGGAATTTCGGTTAGTTGCATCCAAGGATGAGAAACCCACGGATACGGAAGGCTGACTGCATATTAACATCAAATTGTATCAGTTCACTTTTATTTCACCTTAACCTCTTATTAGGCAATAATGTCAATGAAATCAAAGGGTTTTAACTGCTGGGATGACTTGCTTTTTTCCTAATAGACATGAAATAAATACATACATAATGACTACAAATGTAAAAAAATGATCAAGGTGCCACCTTAACGTTTGCGTGCAATTACATATACCACACACTGGGCAAGTAGGAGGTGGAACCTGTGTGTCCAAGAGAGCAGCCACCAGCCTCCTGTGACTACCTGTATTTAAATTAATTATAATTCAGTAAAATTTAAAATCCAGGTCCTCAGTCACACTAGCCACAGTTCAAGCGCTCAACAGCTACATGTGGCTAGTGGCTCTCATACTGGGTAGAGCAGATACGAAACATTCCCATCATCTCAGAAGGTTCTGTGGACAACGGTGCCCTAAACGCATACCTTGTGAAAAGGAGCCCTGCTAAGACTGTCACCCCCATCTGCAGCCTGAAGACAGACGAACCTCCCTACAGCACAGGACTCGCCAGGGTGGCGGGCACGGGGGTGGGTCTGAGACTCTGCGTGGCCCAAAGGCATGTGGGATGGAGACTCACCGAGCCACTGTCCTTGCTTTTCTCAGCTGGCGTCTCCTTCTCTTTCGAGCTGCTGGTTTCCGGGGGGGCTGCCTGCGTGTTGGAGGAGGTCCCCTGGGATGACTTGTTTAGTGTTTCCGTGTTCACCTCGGCGTCTGCTTCCTGCTGAGGTGCAGTAGCTGAGGGCAAAAGGGGACAGAAGCCAAGTATAAGCCGAGCGTGGTGACCCCCCGGGCCCACGGGGAAGCCCGTTCTGTGCAAACCAACACCTGTAAGAGACGCAGCTGCCACCCAGGCCCACTCAGGGCACAAGCACAGGCCCAGGGTGGCTGGACCAAAGCTTTCCAGACGCAGGAATTCCAGACTGTGCATGAAAATATGTTCACTTCTAAGACTCTGTGATTCAAGTTTTATTAAAGCATTCTGGAGAGAAAAGAATGTTTGTGAAACAAACACCCTGTAAACTGCTGTTCCAATTACTCATTTCATCATTTCTAATTTTAGACCAGTTTTCACCACCCCATGTTTTACCCTATAATAGCAGAGCTGAGCGCTTCTGACAGACCACCCAGGCCACAAATCCTGAAATATTTACTCTCTGGACCTTCATAAAAAAAGAGCTTACCAACCCCTGCTCCAGAGCTTCTCAAATTTGGGTCATTCATGTATCACCTTTGAAAAACTTGCCAATCCGTAGATATACTGCCTTATCATATTATTTATGTTACTTGTATTGAACTTATTTATTTTATTTATTTTCGGGTGCGTTGGGTCTTTGCTGCTGCAGGCGGGCTTTTCTCTAGTTGCAGCGAGTGGGGGCTACTCCTAGTTGCAGTGTGCGGGCTTCTCGTTGCAGTGGCCTCTCTCATTGTGGAGCACAGGCTCCAGGCACGCGGGTCCCAGCAGCTGTGGCTCGCGGGCTCTAGAGCGCGGGCTCTAGAGCGCAGGCTCAGGAGTTGTGGCGCACGGGCTTAGCTGCTCCGCAGCATGTGGGATCTTCCCGGACCAGGGCTCAAACCCGTGTCCCCTGCATTGGCAGGCGGATTCTTAACCACTGTGCCACCAGGGAAGCCCTGTTATTTGTATTTAAATAAATTATTTGAAATGGAGACTTTTATTTCTAAGCATAGAAATCTAACATTAGCCATAAATAAATGCTAACTGTAAAATAATCACTAATACATATTATTAATAAATTCTAACTAGACAGTGTTTCCTGCTGGAGTGTCCTAGGCTGGGGTCTGCTTGCTCTGTATTAGAAAGAGATTTCAGGGGACTTCCCGGAAGCCCCCACAGTGCGCCACAACTACTGAGCCTGCGCTCTAGAGCCCACGAGCCACAACTACTGAAGCCTGTGAGCCACAACTACTGAAGCCTGCGTGCCCAGAGCCTGTGCTCTGCAACAAGAGAAGCCACCGCAGTGAGAAGCCCTCGCACTGCAATGAAGAGTAGCCCCCGCTCGCCGCAACTAGAGAAAGCCCACGTGCAGCAACGAAGACCCAATGCAGCCAAAAATAAAATAAATAAATTTATAGAAAGAGATTTCAAAGACCGATTAGTTCCAAACCAACACTTTTTCCTTCACATGAGCACTGGGATCCCTTATTTAACACTATGAGTCCAGGATGGGCTCCATTGTAGGGGGCTGTCCCGTGCATTTTGCAGGGTATTTAGCAGCCTCCCTGGCCCCTGCCCTCTCGATGCCAGCGGCACCCCCCTCGGTTATGACAACCACAAACGTCTGCAGTCATTGCCAGTGTCTTTGGAGAGGGGACAGAGACAAAAACTGCCGCCGGTGGAGAACCAACCACGGCAACTCACATGAAACTAAAGTGATCGTCACAAGCCCCGCACCTTGGCGAACAACACTGTGGCCAAGGAGACCAGAGGTTCAGAACACCTGTGTCTGGAGTCTCGGCTCCATGTCTGTGTGCTGCTCTCTCGTGTGTAAGAGTCACACAGGTGGTGAGCAAGCATGATGAGGGCCCTGTGGTCCAGGGGGAGCCAAGAGCCCGCCCTCCGCAGCCTGGGCCAGGAGGCGCCCCCGGGGCCCTACCTGACTGGGTGCAGGACTTCATGTGCTCAGGCCAGTGGGCCTGCTGGCAGGGGTAGTCGCAGTAGCTGGTGTTCCAGCAGCAGTAGAAGATGGCCTCCTTCTTGCAGTTGGCGCACCACTGCTTCTTCTTGGTCTCGTCCACCGCCTGCTGCTTCTCCAGCTCCAGCTGCTTCTTCACCTCGGCGATGAGCCGGTCCCGCTCCTGCTCTAGGCTCTGCCGCATCTCAGCCATGGTCAGCTCTGTGAGGGGAGGGGAGGGGGAGGGGAGGAGGGGGAGGGAAGGGGAGGGGGAGGGGAGGAGGGGGGAGGGGAGGAGGGGAGGAGGGGAGGGGAGGGGAGGAGTGGGAGGGGAGAGGAGGAGTGGGAGGGGAGAGGAGCGGATGCCAGCTTCATCACCCATCCCCCGGCCCAGGCCGTGGGGTCATTCACACCAGGTCAGAACATGGATTCCAAGAGACTCGGGTGTGGATCCTGGCTTGGAGATGCCCTGGCTGTGTGATACCCCCTGGGTGAGTCACCCAGCCTGCCCGAGCCCCAGTGTCTACATCTGTAAGATGGGCATCCATCAGGCTGACCAACAGAGCTGCTTGTGACAATGAACGTCAGGTGCCAAGGATGCAGATAAGGGGTCCCCATGGGGATTCTGCAGGAAGCCCTCAAATAAACCCTTGAAACAATTTCCACTAAACTCACTTTGAATTTTTTCATTAGTATAAGCCTTTTTTTTCTTTTTTTTTAAATTTTTTTTGCAGTACGTGGGCCTCTCACTGTTGTGGCCTCTCCCGTTGCGGAGCACAGGCTCCGGACGCGCAGGCTCAGCGGCCATGGCTCACGGGCCCAGCCGCTCTGCGGCATGTGGGATCCTCCCGGATCGGGGCACGAACCCGTGTTCCCTGCATCAACAGGCGGACTCTCAACCACTGCGCCACCAGGAAAGCCCAGTATAAGCCTTTTTTTTCTATCAAATACTTACATAGCACCTACTATCTGTAGGCACTGTTGTAAGCACTTTATAAACATGAACTCCTTTAATCCTTTTATACTACTAATCCTATGAGGTAAGCATTACTATAATACCCCTTTCACAGATGAGGAAACTGAGGCACAGAGCAAATAAGGGCAGAGCTGGGGCTACAACTTGGACATGCTGTCTTCTTGGTGTGTGGCTCTAATCTACCAGACAGGGCATCGTGACTGATCATTAGGCTAACAAAACAACTATCAAACTGCTCACGCTACTGAGATTTCTCTCAATTTTACATCAGCCAACAAGTGCAACACCTGGGAGCAACTTGCACACTGGAATAAAATAAAAATAAATGGTTCCTCGATTCCTTAAAATTCTCTTCCTGAAATTAAAAGAAAACACCCTCCAAAAAACCACCAATAAAGAAAATGAACCCCTGGTAAAGATAAAAAGCACTTGTACCCGGACACAACATTTCCAACTAGGCGCCTGCCAACCATGACAAGGTCTGTCCAGCCCACATGTACTTTTTCAAATGTGTGGCCACTATTTTTAAATGAAACGATTCTGCATAAAAATAGATTCCTTGACTCTACAAGAAAAACAGGAAGAAATGACAACATTCCAATAAACTTCCCTCCTGGCAACGAGGGAAGGGGCAGGGCGGGGGCGGGGCTTCCCTGGTCGGCTTCCGAAGGACTGGAGTTTGCGTGATTTAAACAAGTATCACCTGCAACCAGGTGGGCACCCCTGGGTCTGCCGCCCTAACAGAACCTCCCGGTTGCCAGCGTTCTGACTCTGAGGCGGATACTACTCGAGGGTCTGAAAGAAACTGCTCTGCCTTTGGGGGGAGAGCCTTTTACAATATCCCCACAGAGCGGTAAGCAAAACATCAATCTTATCTATAATCCAGTGGTTACAAGGAGGAAAGTCTGGAGCCACAGCGCCCAGACGTGAACTACAGCTGTGTGACTTTGCACGTGTCTGTGCCTCAGTTTCTGCTGGAAATAACAGACCCCTTTTTATCAGAAGGGTCTCTGTGAGAATCAGCTAATTCATGAAAACTTCAGCCGGTTGCTGGAACACGGTCAGAGCTCATAAGCAGGAGCTGCTACCAAGGCTGTTGTGATGACTTTGTTGCTGATGTTGGTATTTTGAAAAGAGGGAAGGAGGGAGGGTTCCCTTCAGCTCCAGCCTTCATATCTGGTCTCTCCAGGTCAGACTCTCCAGGATGCTGTGGTCTCCCCACCAGCGGTGCATCCCCCTGCCCTACTTTTGATTCAATTCACATCTGGGTCGAACGCCAGAAGTGCCAAGAAGGTCACATCCAGAACCTTCCACAGTGCAGACCAAGTCAGCAGGACTTACCCAAGTTGTGTTTCATTTCCGAGAGCTCCTGCTGGTGCAGCCACTGGAGCTTCTCTATCTCAATCCTCAGCCTGCGAATCTGTAAGGAGAGAGAAAGACGTTTTACAAAGTGCATCCGGGTGCCTTTTACCAACAGGGCTCGGAAGCTGCAGCTCTCATTACAGGGTTAATGTCATGTGCTGAGGCAAAGAGAGGGCAGCCCGTGCTGGCCTCCCCACAGCTGCAGTAAGAGAGCTGGGCGCCAGTGGGTTAACCCAAATTCGGGAGAACTTCTGCTTCAAAAAGCCAAATATGAGTCGGCTGTCTTTTCCAAGAAATGCTCTAGGAAAAGCCACTTAAAGTAAGAAAAGAAGACCAGGTTTTCATAATAAATAGTATGTCGTAGGTCTGATGAGGATTTTGGTCTAAAAATGAAACAAACAAATAAAAACAAGCTTTACTGTATCTCTTACCTAAGATTTTGGGCAGGGGGGTGCATGATCATTCTCTTGAAAGTCCAAAGCTTAACATTTCTGGAAACCATAGGGTATTTTGGAGGGTAGGAGTAAATTTGGGGCCAAATTCATTTGGAGGAAGGAAAATGTAAACCCAATGTGAACTGATACAAGGCTGTTGACAGTGCTGAATGATCACAATGGTTCTCAACCGGGATGATTTTTGCCCCCCTCCCTCCTTCCATGACACTGCAGTGCCTGGAGACATTATAGCTTGTTTCTGGCATCCGGTGGGGTAGAGGCCAGGGATGCTGCTAAATGTCCCAGATGGACAGGACGGCCCTCACCACAGTGAATCATCTGGCACCAATGTCAGTAGCGTCAAGTTGAGAAATCCTGATTTATCAAACACAGTGGGAACAACTGTACTGTTTCACTGCAGAAAACATTGTATCTAATTGTGGGAGGGGGCTGCATAGTACCTCATTACAATCTGGAAAATTCTGGCACATATCTGGACCCAAGGTTTCAGGTGAGACATTACGGATCCATACTTTCAACTCCACGCCAGTTAAAATGAACAAAAAGGAATGAAGTATGGTAGCAGGTGGGGGTGAGGATGGGGAGGTTTTTCTAAGACGACATTTCCCCTTCTTGTTTGACGTCCCAACACAATCATAAAGGGGGTCACGTCAGCAAAAATACCCAAGGAGATTCACCATTTCTCTTGGGACCTCCCTGAAACCTTTACATTCATGCAGTTCTCTGTTGAAGGCCTATAGGGACACCTTCCTGGAGATTTTTTCCTCTTCGTCTGGGTGCCAGCCTCACCCTGCCAGGTCCTCACAGGTCAATGGCCCTGCATGTGACTCCCCCCGTTTTCCATCATGACTTTCAATGACCTCTAGAAGTCCCGCCATTGTCATTTCCCATGGTGACCTGTTTGCATCTGGCTTGCAGGGAATTAGCCTAGGAGGGAAATTCAGGGAGGCTTTTTTTTTTTTTTAAATAAATGATCACTTCCTAAGTGGACATTTCAAGTTTTAACCACGCTCTTCTCTAAGCAATCACCTAAATTAAGGAGGCTGGGGATACACATTCCTGGACAACAAGGATCACTTGTATAAAAAAGTCCAAACTTTGGGAGAAGATGAAGGATACAATTTTACATGGGGTCAAAAGCACTACTGCCCAGTCTCACCAGTGGACTAACAACTCAGGCTCTGGTTTCGGCTGTTTGAGCAGAAGCGAAGTGATTACACAGAGCAGGGTGTGTCTCCAGAGCACCAGCTTCCCAGCAAAGTGAAGAAATACCCTCACCACCAACCCCATCAGCAGAGCGAGCCTGGTGACCAGAGATGGGACCCGAGAGGGATTTCCAGAGAAGCTTCCTCACGGTGCCCCTACAGCAGCCCGTAAAACACTCTTAGCAAATAGGGAATGAATGTGTCATCTCTGACCTCGGCTATTGTGCTTCCAGTAGTGTTTTTAGAAAGGTCGTTATATATTTCCGTCATTGTGCCTTTTATTGCATCCATCATCTGAAAGATAAAAACAGAAATGATTCAGGTGATCCCTTCCCTGAGGCTTTTTCTAGATGACATACATCTAAAATTTATCTGCATAAAGCAGTGGTTTCTCTGCTGGGGGTGATTTTGTCCATCCTGGGACACTCAGCATTTTTGGTTGTCATGGCTGGCGGGGGAGGGGGAGAGGGGTGCTGATGGCATCGAGGAGGTGGAATCTAGGGACGCTCAAAACACCCTACCATGCTCAGAACAGCCCCTGCCACAAAGTTATCCAGCCCCACGTGTCCCTAGCGCCAAGGTTGAGAGCCTGGTATGAACCAGGCAGGGTAGGAATCACCCACAAGTTCCCTGTCCCACATCATGGGAGTAGTTCATAGCCATAAAGCTAATTTATAGCCACAGGTTAAAGTGGGGAGGCTGAATTTGGCCCCAAGATGGTTTGGCCAGCACAGTGGGCTCGAGGGAGAGATTGTTTTGCTGCTGTTGGTTTTTTAAAATTGTTTCTCCTTAAAAAAACTATCATTTTGCTGAGATATTCATATACCATACAATTCACCCATTTACTATGTACAATTTAATGGCTTTTAGTCCATTTGGGGTTGTACATCCATGACCACAGTCAATTTCAGAACCTCTTCATCACCCCAGAAAGAAACTCTGCTCCCTGTGAGCCTTCACCCCCCAATAACCCCATGACCCCCCGCAGCCTCTGATAACCACAAATCTGCTTTCTTGTCTCTAGATCGAATCTAGATTATTCCATATACATGGACTCACATAATATTTGGTCCTTTGTGACTGCCTTCGACTTAGCAGAAAGTTTGCAAGATTTGTCTGTGCCGTATTCCTATTTAGGGATGAATAATATGGTCCACTGTGTAGATCTAGATCTAGCTGGTTTGCTATTTTAATGCTTTTGGTCAGGGCATGCACTGCCTTTCCAATGTGTTTCCCATCTTCCTTTTCTTTAACTATTTGACCCCTGAAGGCATCAGCAAGTCTGTGGCAACAGCTCACGTCCACACAGCAGGCACCCAGGTGGCTGCTGACGGAATGTGTTTGCAGGGTGGGTTTCTCTTCTATCTCCCATTTGGCCACTGACCTCCCACATCACAGGAGGAAGAGGAGGGGACAGGAGACGAAACTAGGTCTCAGATCTGCCCTGGCCGCTGCCGAGGACCCCCTGTGCTTTGCAGTTTCTTCCAATTCAGTAAAAAGGCAGGAGAAACAGCACCTTCGCATCTGATGCCCGAGATCTGTTCCCACCATTACATCTTCCCATCCACAACTCTGAGCCTCGGTTTCCTCATGTACAAAACAAGGATAATAACAGTGCCCCCCTTGTAGGGTATGCACAAGGATTAAATGAGAAAACCACAAGAAGACTGTGGTTTAGTACCTGCTGAGGAGTGGGCAGGTACTGAACCACAATTCAGTGTGGTTCCTAAAGAAATACCTGTTTGTCTCATTTTCACAGAAAAATTAATTCACGTGAACATGTAATTGCAAAACTGCTCCCAACCCCCAAAAGAGTAACCCCCAATTCACCCCAAAATGGGAGGAAAATGAACAAAGTATCTGTTGAGATTTCCACCCCCAGCTTGTTGCAGGTGCCACAGGGGGGCACTGCCAGCAACAACACTTTCTGCTTGGGCTTCCCTGGTGGCGCAGTGGTTGAGAGTCCACCTGCCGATGCAGGGGACACAGGTTCGTGCCCCGGTCCGGGAAGATCCCACATGCCGCGGAGCGGCTGGGCCCGTGAGCCATGGCCGCTGAGCCTGTGCGTCCGGAGCCTGTGCTCCGTAACAGGAGAGGCCACAACAGTGAGAGGCCCGCGTACCACAAAAAAAAAAAAAAAAAACACTGTGCTTTATGGTCAGTCACTCTGTATGGGCCTCCTTACCCACATCCATTTAAAATATTAAAACAAAATTGCTTTACAAGAAAACTTCAGAAAGTGGATGAAATTCAATACTTTACTAATGCCATAGTTACATTCCATTTTAAAGAAATCATGAATTTGCGGACGGATCTTCATTCTAACTTCCAAATATAGCAAAGAAGCCAACAAAGAGCCCTTCTGCCAAAACACACAAATCTGGGTCTTCAACTCTGGGTCACCTCAGACACAAGAAAGTTCATCAGCTACAAAACTATGTCACTGTGTTCATTTTCTTAGCTGCAAAGAAAACGTCTGTCAAGAAGTTCATTCTTCAATTTTGCTCTAAGAGTGCAGGGGGCAACAGCAGGGGATGGAACAGAAAGAAGTGGCTGCAGGAGCTGAGAACACTGGTTTGGTGCAAACCACTAGCCAGAGCCGCAAAGCAGCCTCAGTTTTCTCTTCTGTAAATAGACAACTTGGACCAAATCAATGGAAGGTGATACAAAAAGTCAAATCAATTGCAAGCAGAACAAGAAGCCATTTGGGCAATACCAGACATTTTCTTAAATCAGTAATTTTAAAAATTACCCCGTTTCAATTTTCTTGCAATCCTACAACAGGTCACATTAGGAAGAAAGGATCCGGTTGGTGCCATTATGTCTTTAACACTTTCATCATAATCTCTCTTTTTAACAAAAGGAAGATGGACTTAAGCTTCAAGCCTTGACAAAGAACAGGATCTGGTGAGGTTAGACTTAATTTTATTTCAACTAGTTAAGTCAATTTAAATAAAAATACTAAGTCAATACTAGTTCAAGGTGATGAACAGGTAAGACAAAAACTTTGAGGATGGCAACAAGTAACTAATACTTGAATCCTTCCTGTTCTGAAACTTGGGGACTCTATAACAATTCTTGTGTTTTATTCAAAAGGGGGCAGAAATACTAAATAAGAGACAAAGTTACCCCCAAGAAGCAGAGTTGCTTGAAAAAGCCACATGTAAGAACAATCAATTTGTGGACACTGGACAGCTGTGCTCAGCAGGCTTGGTGTGAATTCACAAGTCAGCTCAAAGCCAGGTTAAGAGCACACTCACTAGATCCTGGCGGCTACCATCCAATGCCAGCTTGGACATTCACTGATTATGTGACCCTGGACAAGCTGTGTGACCTGCCAGGTCTCAAGTGTTCTCATCTATAAAATAGGTGTGCTAACAGTACCTGCCTCATCAATCTGTCACGAAGATTGAGTAAGTAACATATAACACGTGCTTGGGACAGTGTCTGGGCCAGAGTAAATGCCATGCAGACACTGGCTACTGCTAGTATCATCCTACCTAGTGTGACAGACACTCTGAGAAGGCTCCCCGTGACCTCAGCCCTCTGGGCTTTGTGCCCTGGTGTAATCCCCTCCAAGCATGGGCTGGCCCAGTGACCTGCTTCTAACCCACGGAATATAGCAGAGGTAATAGTCCGTCACTTCTGTGATCACCTACATAAGACTGTGACTTCCATCTTGCTAGCAAGCTTTCACTACCCCTTGTTGTCATGAAGCAAGCTGCCACGCTGGGCAGGCCACAGGGAAAGGGACTGAGGGCAGACTCCAGCCAACGGCCAGCCAGGAACTGAGGCCCCCAGTCCAAGAGCCCTCAAGGGAGTGAATCCTGCCCACAACCACCTAAGTGAGCTTGGAAGTGGATCCTTCCCCAGTCACATCTTCAGATGAAATCCCAACCCTAGCAGACACCTTGGAGGCAGCCTGCAGAGGTCCTGAAGCAGGGGACCCAGCCCAGCCAAGCCTGGACTCAACACCCACAGAAACTGTGAGATAAATGTGTGTGGTTTTAAGTTGCTAAGTTTTGTAGTGATTTGTTATGTAGCAACAGATAATACACCTAGATAGAATAAAAAAAATGACCAACAGGAATTCAGGAGTAGAAAATTATATATACCACTCTGGCCATCTACAACTAAAAAAAAAAGATTCTACCTTTCACACTCAATAATAAAGCAACTCCTATCATGAGACTTCAAGAAGTCTAGAAACAACTATCCTCAACTCTTGTCACCCATTCTATCAATTTGAATAGTTTACCCACTGGTAACTAATTAGTAATTTACTCATTACTAAAGAGTGAAGTATTATTATTGCCTACTTAGTAATTTACTAAATACTCTTAGATTATTGTCATTAGCTACTATTAAGAGTTACTGAGGATAGGAAAACACTGGAACTCACCAAAGCAGATACCCCACATCCAAAGACAAAGGAGAAGCCAAAGTGAGACGGTAGGAGGGGCGCTATCACAATTAAATCAAATCCCGTAACTGCTGGGTGGGTGACTCACAAACTGGAGAACGCTTATACCACAGAACTCCACCCACTGGAGTGAAGGTTCTGAGCCCCACGTCTGGCATCCCAACCTGCAGGTCCGGCAATTCCTAGAGAATCCGACTTTGAAAGCTAGTGGGATTTGATTGCAGGACTTCGACAGGACGGGGGAAACAGCGACTCCAGTCTTGGAGGGCACACACAAAGTAGTGTGCGCATCGGGACCCCCAGGAAGGAGCAGTGACCCCATAGGAGACTGAACCAGACCTACCTGCTGGTGCTGGAGAGTCTCCTCCAGAGGAAGGGGGTGGCTGTGTCTCACTGTGAGGACAAGGACATTGGCAGCAGAAGTTCTGGGAAGTACTCCTTGGCATGAGCCCTCCCAGACTCCACCATTAGCCCCACCAAAGAGCCCAGGTAGACTCCAGTGCTGGGTCACCTCAGGTCAAACAACCAACAGGGAGGGAACCCACCCCACCCATCAACAGACAAGTGGATTAAAGATTTACTGAGCTCTGCCCACCAGAGCAACAGCCAGCTCTACCCACCACCAGTTCCTCCCATCAGGAACCTTGCACAAGCTTCTTAGATAGCCTCATCCACCAGAAGGCAGACAGCAGAAGCAAGAAGAACTACAACCCTGCAACCCTGCAGAACAAAAGCCACATTCACAGAAAGATAGACAAGATGAAAAGGCAGAGGGCTATGTACCAGATGAAGGAACAAGATAAAACCACAGAAAAACAACCAAACGAAGTGGAAATAGGCAACCTTCCAGAAAAAGAATTCAGAATAATGATAGCAAAGATGATCCAGGACCTCGGAAAAACAACGGAGGCAAAGATTGAGAAGATGCAGGAAATGTTTAACAAAGACCTAGAAAAATTAAAGAACAAACAAACAGAGATGAACAATACAATAACTGAAATGAAAAATACACTAGAAGGAATCAATAGCAGAATAACGGAGGCAGAAGAACGGATAAGTGACCCAGAAGACAGAATGGTGGAATTCATTGCTGTGTAACAGAATAAAGAAGAAAGAATGAAAAGAAATGAAGACAGCCTAAGAGACCTCTGGGACAACATTAAACGTAACAACATTCACATTATACAGGTTGCATAAGAAAGGACCGGAGAAAATATTTGAAGAGATTACAGTTGAAAACTTCCCTAACATGGGAAAGGAAACAGCCACCCAGGTCCAGGAAGCACAGAGAGTCCTCTACAGGATATACCCAAGGAGAAACACACTGAGACATAGTTATCAAATTGGCAAAAATTAAAGACAGAGAAAAATTATTGAAAGCAGCAAGGGAAAAATGACAAATAACATACAAGGGAACTCCCATAAGGTTAACAGCTGATTTCTCAGCAGAAACTCTACAAGCCAGAAGGGAGTGGCATGATATACTTAAAGTGATGAAAGGGAAGAACCTACAACCAAGATTACTCTACCCAGCAAGGATCTCATTCAGATTTGATGGAGAAATCAAAAGCTTTACAGACAAGCAAAAGCTAAGAGAATTCAGCACCACCAAACCAGCTCTACAGCAAATGCTAAAGGAACTTCTCTAAGTGGGAAACACAAGAGAAAAGGACCTACAAAAACATACCCAAAACAATTAAGAAAATGGTAATAGGAACATACACATCGATAATTACCTTAAACATGAATGGATTAAATGCTCCAACCAAAAGACACAGGCTTGCTGAATGGGTACAAAAACAAGACCCATATATATGCTGTCTACAAGAGACCCACTTCAGACCTAGGGACACAAACAGACTGAAAGTGAGGAGATGGAAAAAGATACTCCATGCAAATGGAAATCAAAAGAAAGCTGGAGTAGCAATACTCGTATCAGATAAAACAGACTTTAAAATAAAGAATGTTACAAGAAACAAGGAAGGACACTACATAATGATCACGGGATCAATCCAAGAAGAAGATATAACAATTATAAATATATATGCACCCAACATGGGAGCACCTCAATACATAAGGCAACTGCTAACAGCTATAAAAGAGGAAATCGACAGTAACAGAATAATAGTGGGGAACTTTAACACCTCACTTACACCAATGGACACATCATCCAAACAGAAAATTACTAAGGAAACACAAGTTTTAAATGACACAACAGACCATATAGATTTAATTGATATTTAGAGGACATTCCATTCAAAAACAGCAGATGACACTTTCTTATCAAGTGCACATGGAACATTCTCCAGGACTTATCACATCTTGGGTCACAAATCAAGCCTCAGTAAATTTAAGAAAGTTTAAATCATATCAAGCATCTTTTCTGACCGCAACGCTATGAGACTACAAATCAATTACAGGGAAAAAAACGTAAAAAACACAAACACATGGAGGCTAAACAATACATTACCAAATAACCAAGAAATTACTGAAGAAATCAAAGAGGACATGAAAAAATACCTAGAGACAAATGACAATGAAAACACAACAATCCAAAATCTATGGGACGCAGCAACAGCAATTCTAAGAGGGAAGTTTATGGCAATACAAGCCTACCTCAAGAAAAAAGAAATATCTCAAATAAACAATCTAACCTTACACCTAAAGGAACTAGAGAAAGAAGAACAAACAAAACCCAAAGTTAGAAGGAAAGAAATCATGAAGATCAGAGCAGAAATAAATGAAATAGAAACAAAGAAAACAATAGCAAAGATCAATAAAACTTAAAGCTGGTTCTTTGAGAAGATAACCATAATTGATAAATAAACCATTAAACAGACTGATCAAGAAAAAGGAGAGGACTCAAATCAATAAAATTAGAAGTGAAAAAGGAAAAGTTACAACAGACACCGCAAAAATACAAAGCATCCTAAGAGACTACTACAAGCAAATCTATGCCGATAAAATGGACAACCTGGAAGAAATGGACAAATTCTTACACAGGTATAACCTTCCAAGACTGAACCAAGTAGAAATAGAATATATGAACAGAGCAATTACAAGTACTGAAATTGAAACTGTAATTAAAAATATTCCAACAAACAAAAGTCCGGGACCATATGCCTTCACAGGCGAATTCTATCAAACATTTAGAGAGGAGCTAACACTCATCCTTCTCAAACTCTTCCAAAATATTGCAGGGGAAGGAACACTCCCAAACTCATTCTATGAGGCCACCATCACCCTGACACCAAAACCAGACAAAGATACTACAAAAAAAGAAAATTACAGACCAATATCACTGATGAATACAGATGCAAAAATCCTCAACAAAATACTAGCAAACAGAATCCAACAACACATTAAAAGGATCATACACCATGATCAAGTGGGAGTTAACCCAGGGATGCAAGGATTCTTCAATATATGCAAATCAATCAACGTGATACACCATATTAACAAACTGGAGAATAAAAACCATATGATCATCTCAATAGATGCAGGAAAGCTTTGGACAAAATTCAACACCCATTTATGATAAAAACTCTCCAGAAAGTGGGCATAGACGGAAACTACTTCAACATAATAAACGCCATATACGACAAACCCATAGCAAACATCATTCTCAATGGTGAAAAACTGAAAGCATTTCCTCTAAGATCAGGAACAAGACAAGGATGTCCACTCTCGCCACTATTATTCAACATAGTTTTGGAAGTCCTAGCCACGGCAATCAGAGAAGAAAAAGAAATAAAAGGAATATAAATTTGAAAAGAAGTAAAACTGTCACTGTTTGCAGATGACATGATACTATACATAGACAATCCTAAAGATGCCACCAGAAAACGACTAGAGCTAATCAATGAATTTGGTAAATTTGCAGGATACAAAATTCATGCACAGAAATCTCTTGCTTTCCTAAACACTAATGATGAAAAACCTGTACGAGAAATTAAGGAAACACTCCCATTTACCACTGCAACAAAAAGAATAAAATACCTAGGAATAAACCTACCTAGGGAGACAAAAGACAAAAGTGCAGAACACTATAAGACACAGATGAAAGAAATTAAAGATGATACAAACAGATGGAGAGATACACCATGTTCTTGGATTGGAAGAATCAATATTGTGAAAATGACTATACTACACAAAGCAATCTACAGATTCCATGCAATCCCTATCAAATTACCAATGGCATTTTTTACAGAACTAGAACAAAAAATCTTAAAATTTGTATGGAGACACAGAAGACCCCACAGAGCCAAAGCGGCCTTGAGGGAAAAAAACGGAACTGGGGGAATCAGACTCCCTGACTTCAGACTATACTACAAAGCTACAGTTTTCAAGGCAGTATGGTACTGGTACAAAAACAGAAACATAGATCAATGCAACAGGACAGAAAGCCCAGACATAAACCCCACACCTATAATCAACTAACCTAAGACAAAGGAGGCAAGGATATACAATGGAGAAAAGACAGTCTCTTCAATAAGTGGTGCTGGGACAACTATACAGCTACATGTAAAAGAATGAAATTAGAACACTCCCTAACACCATACACAAAAATAAATTCAAAATGGATTAGATACCTAAATGTAAGACTGGACACTATAAAGCTCTTAGAGGAAAACATAGGAAGAACACTCTTTCACATAAATCACAGCAAGATATTTTTTGATCCACCTCCTAGAGTAATGGAAATTAACACAAAAATAAACAAATGGGACCTAATGAAACTTAAAAACTTTTGCACAGCAAAGGAAACTGCAAACAAGATGAAAAGACAGAGAGGATCGGTGCCGACCGGCACGCACTCACCAGCCTGAGAGGCTTGTCTGCTCGCCCGCCAGGGCGGGCGGCGCTGGAAGCTGAGGCTCAGGCTTCGGTCAGTGCGCAGGGAGAGGACTGGGGCTGGCGGCGAGAACTCAGCCTGAAGGGGGCTAATGAGCCACAGCTAGCCGGGAGGGAGTCCGGGAAAACTCTGGAGCTGCCGAAAAGGCAAGAGACTTTTTCTTCCCTCTTGGTTTCCTGGTGCGCGAGGAGAGGGGATTAAGAGCGCTGAGTAAAGGAGCTCCACAGACAGGCGCAAGCCGCAGCTGAAAGCGCGGAGCCCAGAGACAGGTGTGGGACGCTGGGTCTGCTGCTGCCGCCGCCAAGAGGCCTGTGTGCGAGCGCAGGTCACTGTCCACGCCGCCCTTCCGGGAGCCTGTACAGCCCGCCACTGCCGGGGTCCCGGGATCCAGTGACGGCTTCCCTGGGAGAACGCACGGCGCGCCTCGGGCTGGTGCAACATCACACCGGCCTCTGCCACTGCAGGCTCGCCCCGCATTCCATGCCCCTCCCTCCCGCCCAGCCTGAGTGAGCCAGAGTCCCCGAAGCGGCTGCTCCTTTAACCCTGTCCTGTCTGAGCGAAGAACAGACGCCCTCCGGCGACCTACACGCAGAGGCGGGGCCAAATCCAAAGTTGAGACCCAAGAACTGTGAGAACAAAGAAGAGAAAGGGAAATTTTTCCCAGCAGCCTCAGAAGCAGCGGATTAAAGCTCCACAATCAACTTGATGTACCCTGCATCTGTGGAATACATGAATAGACAACAAATCATCCCAAATTGAGGAGCCAGGAGTCAGTGCTGTGCCTCTGAGGTGGGAGAGCCAACTTCAGGACACTGGTCCACAAGAGACCTCCCAGTTCCACATAATATCAAACGGCGAAAATCTTCCAGAGATCTCCATCTCGACACCAGCACCCAGCTTCACTCAACGACCAGCAAGCTACAGTGCTGGACACCCTATGCCAAACAACTAGCAAGACAGGAACACAACGCCACCCATTAGCAGAGAGGCTGCCTAAAGTCATAAAAAGTCCGCAGACACCCCAAAACACACCACCAGACATGGACCTGCCCACCAGAAAGACAAGATCCAGCCTCATCCACCAGAACACAGGCACTAGTCCCCTCCACCAGGAAGCCTACACAACCCACTGAACCAACTTTAGCCACTGGGGACAGACACCAAAAACAACGGGAACTACGAACCTGCAGCCTGCAAAAAGGAGACCCCAAACACAGTAACATAAGCAAAATGAGAAGACGGAAAAACACACAGCAGGAGAAGGAGCAAGATAAAAACCCACCAGACCTAACAAATGAAGAGGTAATAGGCAGTCTACCTGAAAAAGAATGCAGAATAATGATGGTAAAGATGATCCAAGATTCTATTTCCAAGATCCAAAATCTTGGAAATAGAATAGACAAAATGCAAGAAACAGTTAACAAGGACCTAGAAGAACTAAAGATGAATCAAGCATCGATTAAAAACACAATAAATGAAATGAAAAATACTCTAGATGGGATCAATAGCAGAATAACTGAGGCAGAAGAACGGATAAGTGAGGTGGAAGATAAAATAGTGGAAATAACTGCTGCAGAGCAAAATAAAGAAAAAAGAATGAAAAGAACAGAGGACAGTCTCAGAGACCTCTGGGACAACATTAAACGCACCAACATTCGAATTATAGGGGTTCCAGAAGAAGAAGAGAAAAAGAAAGGGACTGAGAAAATATTTGAAGACATTATAGTTGAAAACTTCCCTAATATGGGAAAGGAAATAGTTAATCAAGTCCAGGAGGCACAGAGAGTCCCATACAGAATAAATCCAAGGAGAAATACGCCAAGACACATATTAATCAAACTGTCAAAAATTAAACACAAAGAAATCATATTAAAAGCAGCAAGGCAAAAACAACAAATAACACACAAGGGAATCCCCATCAGGATAACAGCTGATCTCTCAGCAGAAACTCTACAAGCCAGAAGGGAGTGGCAGGACATAATTAAAGTGATGAAGGAGAAAAACCTGCAACCAAGATTACTCTACCCAGCAAGGATCTCATTCAGATTTGATGGAGAAATTAAAACGTTTACAGACAAGCAAAAGCTGAGAGAGTTCAGCACCACCAAACCAGCTTTACAACAAATGCCAAAGGAACTTCTCTAGGCAAGAAACACAACAGAAGGAAAAGACCTACAATAACGAACCCAAAACAATTAAGAAAATGGGAATAGGAACATACATATCAATAATTACCTTAAATGTAAATGGACTAAATGCTCCCACCAAAAGACACAGATTGGCCGAATGGATACAAAAACAAGACCCATATATATGCTGTCTACGAGAGACCCACTTCAGACCTAGAGACACATACAGACTGAAAGTAAGGGGATGGAAAAAGATATTCCATGCAAATGGAAACCAAAAGAAAGCTGGAGTAGCAATTCTCATATCAGACAAAATAGACTTTAAAATAAAGACTACTAGAAGAGACAAAGAAGGACACTACATAATGATCAAGGGATCGATCCAAGAAGAAGATATAACAATTGTAAATATTTATGCAACCAACATAGGAGCACCTCAATACATAAGGCAAATACTAACAGCCATAAAAGGAGAAATCGACAGTAACACAATCATAGTAGGGGACTTTAACACCCCACTTTCACCAATGGACAGATCATCCAAAATGAAAATAAATAAGGAAACACAAGCTTTAAATGATACATTAAACCAGATGGACTTAATTGATATTTATAGGACATTCCATCCAAAAACAACAGAATACACATTTTTCTCAAGTGCTCATGGAACATTCTCCAGGATAGATCATATCTTGGGTCACAAATCGAGCCTTGGTAAATTTAAGAAAATTGAAATTGTATCAAGTATCTTTTCTGACCACAATGCTATGAGACTAGATATCAATTACAGGAAAAGAGCTGTAAAAAATACAAACACATGGAGGCTAAACAATACACTACTTAATAACGAAGTGATCACTGAAGAAATCAAAAAGGAAATTAAAAAATATCTAGAAACAAATGACAATGGAGACACGACGACCCAAAACCTATGGGATGCAGCAAAAGCAGTTCTAAGAGGGAAGTTTATGGCAATACAATCCCACCTTAAGAAACAGGAAACATCTCGAATAAACAACCTAACCTTGCACCTAAAGCAATTAGAGAAAGAAGAACAAAAACATCCCCAAGTTAGCAGAAGGAAAGAAATCATAAAGATCAGATCAGAAATAAATGAAAAAGAAATGAAGGAAACGATAGCAAAGATCAATAAAACTAAAAGCTGGTTCTTTGAGAAGATAAACAAAATTGATAAACCATTAGCCAGACTCATCAAGAAAAAAAGGGAGAAGACTCAAATCAATAGAATTAGAAATGAAAAAGGAGAAGGAACAACTGACATTGCAGAAATACAAAAGATCATGAGAGATTACTACAAGCAACTCTATGCCAATAAAATGGACAACCTGGAAGAAATGGACAAATTCTTAGAAATGCACAACCTGCCAAGACTGAATCAGGAAGAAATAGAAAATATGAACAGACCAATCACAAGCACTGAAATTGAAACTGTGATAAAAAATCTTCCAACAAACAAAAGCCCAGGACCAGATGGCTTCACAGGCGAATTCTATCAAGCATTTAGAGAACAGCTAACACCTACCCTTCTCAAACTCTTCCAAAATATAGCAGAGGGAGGAACACTCCCAAACTCATTCTACGAGGCCACCATCACCTTGATACCAAAACCAGACAAGGATGTCACAAAGAAAGAAAACTACAGGCCAATATCACTGATGAACATAGATGCAAAAATCCTCAACAAAATACTAGCAAACAGAATCCAACAGCACATTAAAAGGATCATACACCATGATCAAGTGGGGTTTATTCCAGGAATGCAAGGATTCTTCAATATACGCAAATCAATCAACGTGATACACCATATTAACAAATTGAAGGAGAAAAACCATATGATCATCTCAATAGATGCAGAGAAAGCTTTCGACAAAATTCAACACCCATTTATGATAAAAACCCTGCAGAAAGTAGGCATAGAGGGAACTTTCCTCAACATAATAAAGGCCATATATGACAAACCCACAGCCAGCATCGTCCTCAGTGGTGAAAAACTGAAACCATTTCCACTAAGATCAGGAACAAGACAAGGTTGCCCACTCTCACCACTCTTATTCAACATAGTTTTGGAAGTTTTAGCCACAGCAATCAGAGAAGAAAAGGAAATAAAAGGAATCCAAATCGGAAAAGAAGAAGTAAAGCTGTCACTGTTTGCAGATGACATGATACTATACATAGAGAATCCTAAAGATGCTACCAGAAAACTACTAGAGCTAATCAATGAATTTGGTAAAGTTGCAGGATACAAAATTAATGCACAGAAATCTCTGGCATTCCTATATACTAATGATGAAAAATCTGAAAGTGAAATCAAGGAAACACTCCCATTTACCACTGCAACAAGAAGAATAAAATATCTAGGAATAAACCTATCTAAGGAGGCAAAAGACCTGTATGCAGAAAATTATAAGACACTGATGAAAGAAATTAAAGATGATACAAATAGATGGCGAGATGTACCATGTTCTTGGATTGGAAGAATCAACATTGTGAAAATGACTCTACTACCCAAAGCAATCTACAGATTCAATGCAATCCCTATCAAACTACCACTGGCATTTTTCACAGAACTAGAACAAAATATTGCACAATTTGTATGGAAACACAAAAGACCCCGAATAGCCAAAGCAATCTTGAGAACAAAAAACGGAGCTGGAGGAATCAGGCTCCCTGACTTCAGACTATACTACAATGCTACAGTAATCAAGACAGTATGGTACTGGCACAAAAACAGAAAGATAGATCAATGGAACAGGATAGAAAGCCCAGAGATAAACCCACGCACATATGGTCACCTTATCTTTGATAAAGGAGGCAGGAATGTACAGTGGAGAAAGGACAGCCTCTTCAATAAGTGGTGCTGGGAAAACTGGACAGGGACATGTAAAAGTATGAGATTAGATCACTCCCTAACACCATACACAAAAATAAGCTCAAAATGGACTAAAGACCCAAATGTAAGGCCAGACACTATCAAACTCTTAGAGGAAAACATAGGCAGAACACTCTATGACATAAATCACAGCAAGATCCTTTTTGACCCACCTCCTAGAGAAATGGAAATAAAGACAAAAATAAACACATGGGACCTAATGAAACTTAAAAGCTTTTGCACAGCAAAGGAAACCATAAACAAGACCAACAGACAACCCTCAGAATGGGAGAAAATATTTGCAAATGAAGCAACTGACAAAGGATTAATCTCCAAAATTTATAAGCAGCTCATGCAGCTCAATAACAAAAAAACAAACAACCCAATCCAAAAATGGGCAGAAGACCTAAATTAGACATTTCTCCACAGAAGATATACAGACTGCCAACAAACACATGAAAGGATGCTCAACATCTTTACTCATTAGAGAAATGCAAATCAAAACTACAATGAGATATCATCTCACACCAGTCAGAATGGCCATCATCAAAAAATCTAGAAACAATAAATGCTGGAGAGGGTGTGGAAAAAAGGGAACACTCTTGCACTGCTGGTGGGAAATGTGAATTGGTACAGCCACTATGGAGAACGGTATGGAGGCTCCTTAAAAAACTACAAATAGAACTACCATATGACCCAGCAATCCCACTACTGGGCATATACCCTGAGAAAACCATAATTCAAAAGGAGTCATGTACCAAAATGTTCATAGCAGCCCTATTTACAATAGCCCGGAGATGGAAACAACCTAAGTGTCCATCATCGGATGAATGGGTAAAGAAGATGTGGCACATATATACAATGGAATATTACTCAGCCATAAAAAGAAACGAAATTGAGCTATTTGTAATGAGGTGGATGGACCTAGAGTCTGTCATACAGAGTGAAGTAAGTCAGAAAGAGAAAGACAAATACTGTATGCTGACACATATATATGGAATTTAAGAAAAAAAATGTCATGAAGAACATAGGGGTAAGACAGGAATAAAGACACAGACCTACTAGAGAATGGACTTGAGGATATGGGGAGGGGGAAGGGTAAGCTGTGACAAAGCGAAAGAGCGGCATGGACATATATACACTACCAAACGTAAGGTAGATAGCTAGCGGGAAGCAGCCACATAGCACAGGGAGATCAGCTCGGTGCTTTGTGACCGCCTGGAGGGGTGGGATAGGGAGGGTGGGAGGGAGATGCAAAAGGGAGGGGATATGGGAACATATGTATATGTATAACTGATTAAATTTGTTATAAAGCAAAAACAATAAACAACCCAATCCAAAAATGGGCAGAGGACCTAAATAGACATTTCTCCAAAGAAGACATACAGATGGCCAGGAAGCACATGAAAAGCTGCTCAACATCACTAATTATTAGAGAAATGCAAATCAAAACTACAATGAGATATCACCTCACACCAGTTAGAAAGGGCATCATCAGAAAATCTACAAACAACAAATGCTGTAGAGGGAGGGTGTGGAGAAAAGGGAACCCTCTTGCACTGTTGGTGGGAATGTAAATTGATACAACCACTACGGAAAACAGTATGGGGGTTCCTTAAAAAAATAAAAATAGTATTACCATATGACCCAGCAATCCCATTACTAGGCATATACCCAGAGAAAACGATAATTCAAAAAGACACATGCACCTCAATGTTCATGGCAGCACTATTTACAATAGCCAGGTCATGGAAGCAACCTAAATGCCCATCAACAGACGAATGGATAAAGAAGATGTGGTACAATGGAATATTACTCAGTCATAAAGAGGAACAAAATAGGGTCAGCTGTAGAGACATGATGGATCTAGAGACTGTCATACGGAGTGAAGTAAGTCAGAAAGAGAAAAACAAATGTCGTATATTAACGCATGTATGTGGAACCTAGAAAAATGGTACAGATGAACCAGTTTGCAGGGCAGAAATTGAGACACAGATGTAGAGAACAAACATATGGACACCAAGGGGGGAAAGCGGGGTGGGGGGGGCAGGGGAGGGGAGGGGTGTGATGAACTGGGAGATTGGGATTGACATGTGTACACTAATATGTATAAAATGGATAACTAATAATAATTTTTTAAAAAGAGTTAATGATAATAAGAAGCCCAATAATGAGAATTAGTTAGGCAGCAACATGCTTTCATTCGACCACTATATATCAAGCATCTGCTGTGTGCCAGGCACTGTTCTAAGCCCCAGACAAAACCCTGTTCCCAGGGAGCTGCCTTTCTGGTGGTTATTCTTACTACCAGGTGGTCTACTGACATGAACCTGCACATCACTCCAGAGCACTCTCATTTGACAACAAGGAGAGCTGAAGCCTTTTTTTTTTTTCCCCCTACTTTTTGGCTGCACGGTGCGGTATGAGGGATCTTAGCTCTCCAACGAGGCATCGAACCCACACAGCCTGCAGTGGAAGAGCAGAGTCTTAAACACTGGACTGCCAGGGAAGCCCGAGAGCTACAGGCTTTTTATTCACCTGAATTCAACGGTAAGCATAAAAGCACTTGGCAAATTAAAAGAAGAGAGATGGAGCAGGGAAGGAATGGACTGGAGTTTGGGATTAGCAGATGCAAACTATTATAAATATATAGAATAAACAACAAGGTCTTACTGTATAGCACAGGGAACTATAATCAATATCCTGTGATAAACCATAGTGGAAAAGAATATAAATATATGTATAACTGAATCACTTTGCTATAGAGTAGAAATTAACACAACATTGTAAATCAAGTATACCTCAATAAAATAAACTTTGAGAGAGAGAGAGAGAGAGAGAAGAAAGAGCCTGCACCGAGAGGGTGCCCATGAGTGAACAGAGAGCAGGCAAGCCTGCTCACCACACTGCCGGACAAGGAATGTGCCAAGAGTGTGCCTGAGTCCGGGAGGGAATCCATCACTCCCCGGTCCACCTTGGTTGCTGGAAAGATCTAAGTGCAGGCATGGAACCTTGCAAGTCTCGTGTTTAAGCCTCTGCCACTTTTGTCCCACACGGCTTCTAAATGCAAACTAACCCCTTGGTCGGTTTTGAACTGAAGGACAGTCATCTGCTTCAGCAGCTTAAGGAAAATCTGTTCCTAATGAGTGACTTGAATGCTGAAGGGTAATTTCGATTCTATGTCATTTTCCTCTTAGAATCTAAGCCCTCTCAGAGGAAGGGTCAGTCCTTTCTGTATTTCTCTGCTTACACCCCACGTCAGCCCCAAATGGAAGAGTTTGGTCTTAGAGATCTTCAGTAAAAGCAGGGTCTTCCCTCCCAAGCATCCTCTAAAACCTGCAAGGTCGTGACCCAAGTGGTTCCTGTTGGGAAGCTGATCCTCCCACGTCCCACTGGCACTCACTTTGCTAGTGTACTTGGCGATGTCCGCGGCAACATCGGCTGAGGCGGTGGCGATGGGCAGGTCTGCGCTTACTGAAGAGGCAAGGGTGCTCGTGGACCCCGAGCTGGTGACCAGGGGCGACGACTGGGTGCTAGTCACCAGGGTGATGGTGGAGGTGGACGGGCTCTGCGTGATCTCCTTCTGCTGGACAGCTAGGAAAGCAAAGGGTCCTGGTCATCCCACTGCCGCGGGAAGGCCATCCCAGTAGGAAACTGTGGTGGGCAGCAGAGCCTCTGACAAACGCCCTGCGAGTTTCTCTGCTTTCAAGTGACAAAAGATTCTCTCCTTGGCCAAACCCTAGCCAGGCTCCTCTGAGCCCCTTCTCAACGAGGCTTCCACCTTGGTCGATAAAGTCTAATATAGTTTCTAACAGCTCAAGGCTGCATCCCTAGGATGACCCTTGCCCCCTTCAGGTCCCTGCCTGATAAAACGCAAGGCTGCCGAACGAACTGACTGTGTATTCCAGCCAACCCCTAATGATGGGGCCCATCTCCCAGTCTCTGCGGGAGGGTCAGAGCCTACCTTCAATAGGTACCAGTTAGCAAACCCAGATGTTTCAAATGGACCAACACCCCCTTCCCACTTTATGTAAATTTTCACTTTCTGACTCTTCAGAGCCTCCGCCCACCCCCCTCCCTATTCCCGAATTCTCCCTTTAAAAAACGCTCAGTCCCCTGTGTACATGTTCAGTTCACACTGGACTTTTTGCCCTATTGCAATAGTAGAGAGCTGATTAAAATCTGTCTTTACTACTTTAACTAGTGGCCAGCTTTGCTTATGTTTGACAAGACAATCTGGGATTTAAGAATCACACCATCAATGAGCTCCTTCTTGTCAGCACCTAAATTCCCCTGGGGAAAAAGCTCACTGTGCTTAAGGGGTATGAATTCAGAAGACCGGAACTGGTCACCCCAACATGAAATATCCTAGACTTGGTTCTGTCCCAACGCCTCTTCAGACAGCGAGATCAATCCAGCTGTACTCCAATGCTGCGTGTCCAATCTTTCAGTCTGCCCTCCCCTCAATCTGTGAAGGGTTTCAGTAGGAGCCAATGCAAGATCTGGCTACTCTTCAACCCCACGTCCTGCTACGACTCTTTTAATAGTCCTACTCACAAGGGTGCACTCAGTATGTGAGAGTTTCAATCAAGGAGCCCAACCTTCAAGGATCTCGATGCAGGTTTCCCAGGGGAACAAGATTCTACATCAGTGCTCACAAGAGCTGGGCCAACTGGTACCCATCAGATGGTTCAGCTTTCCATCAGCTCCAGATAGAGCCTCCTGCCGGAAGCTATGATTCCGCACTTCAGCAACTGGTTCTTGGTGCTGACTCTTCTTGTGTGTGAGGCTAATCGCTAGTTATTAAGGTAACCTTTGCTACCGACTTCTCACACTGTACTCTTTCCAAAACAATGTCCAGGGGTTCATGGATGTGCACAAGGAAACTTAAACAAAGGTATTCACTGCAGCACTGCTTACAACAGGAAAAAACTGGAAGCAACCTATATGTCCATCAGTAGGGGAATACTTTAAATAAACTGTGGAGTACTATGCAGCAGTCCAAAAGAATAAGGTAGAGCTATATGTACTGACATGTACAGACCTCCAAAACATGCTGATGGGGGGTGGGGGGGTGGGGCGCGGAAAAAAGCAAGTATGGTACCATTTTTATGTTTTAAAAAAGAAAAAAGAAAAAAAAGTAATATTTTTATGAAGTCACATATATACATAAATATATATGCATACATGCATAAAAAAGATCTTAAGGTTAACAGTGACCTCTGAGAAAGGGTGGAGAATGAAATGGCAAATCAATCAAGACAACAGATTTTTGTGTCTATGTGTCTATTTCACCCCTTTCTAAGAAGAACATATGCATGTATTTATAAAATGAGAAAAAAAGAAAAAAGAAAAGTACAAAAGCAAGTTGGAAAACAATTTTTAAAAATAATGCCAAATGGAATGTGTGAGGCCTCCAGGATACAGTAGCCAGGAAACCAAGGGGAACTGAAAAAATAAAACGATTATTTTTCTCCTGTCCATGTGGCCAAAAAGGGACCGGGCGCCACGGAGAGCAGAAGGGGAGGCTCGGTACCTTTCACGGCCTGTCTGGTCTGATATCTCGTCCCCTGGGAAGACTGAGGCTGCTGGTTTTGCTGCTGGTTTTGCTGCTGGTTTTGCTGCTGCTGCTGGCGCTGCATCTTCTGCATGTGCCACTTTTGGGAGGACGTTTGAAACTTACTTGAGGAGTTCCACACGACCCGCTGCACGGCTGGGGCAGTCTCCTTCGGTAAAAGCGGCCTCTGCTTTTTCACTGGGCTTCCTGTGGCAGCGGCGGCCGGGGCCGTGACCGTGGATGTGGTACTGGTGGTGGCCGTGACACCAGCCGTGGGAGTTTGGGCAGAAGAGCGGGTGAGGACCGGCGTTTCGGGGGGAGACTGGCTGCCCGCCGTCGTGGATGGTGGAGCTTTACCTACAACTAAAGCCAATGCGTGAAAAAACAAACAAACAAAAAAGTGGATTTGACTCTGTCTGGCCTGCAGGATCTCTACACCACCAAGTTCTGGGTGACCATCAGAGGCTAGCATGCCAAAGACCCCCAGTGAATGGGCACTTATACAATATGCTCAGGCCACTTCTGCAGCATGCTGTATCTTAAAATATCACCCCCCTTGTGTTCCATGCACTTGCTCACATCTGAGACGTATGTCAAGGCATCTGGGGGACTGAGGCCAACCTGACCCAGCCCTTGCCCACAAGTTGCTCACCTACTAGTAGACGACGCAGTGGATGAACAGAATCACTGCAAGTATCTTGTTTTACAAAGTTAAAGTTGGGTAAGCACTTTGAGAAAGACCCAGCCAAAGTCAATCCGGAGATTCAGAGAAACGCTTTCTTTGGCCAGGGAAACTAAAAGGCATGCACCCCTAAGAACCAGATGGATTCCCATAGGCCAAAGCACTGAATAACAACAAATGACCCAGAAAGAAGAGTATCTTCTTTAATCTCTTCTGATTCCCTTCAGAACAGTCTTGGTGTGGTCCTGGTAGCCTTGACACCTAACACTAAAGGGAATTCCACCCCACAGAACCTTCCTCAGCACAATGGTATTTATCTAGAATTTAGAAGCCTTGCTTTTGTTTTGATTGTAGTTATTCCTGTTGCGTCTTTTATGTAGAGCACACAATACTGTTTTACCTATTGTGTGGTGGTCAAGTTTAAGTCTAAAATTGAGTTTAATTTTTTTTTAAGAGCTGTTGTTTCAGATAAAAATATTAATTTCGTAATTATACAGGCAGGACTTAGGAATGGCAAAAATAATGAATGCGAGTAACTCAAGTTTGAAAAAAGCTGCCTTTCAGAGTATGTCTCCTGGGAGGAGCTGGGCTATGGGGGGTGGAGGGTAGGATTTCAACAGGCAGCAAGGAGAATTTGGAGGGGAACAGCTTTAGCCAAGACATGTTCAGGAACAGACAGCATTTTGGTAAGTGAGGGCAGGCAGTGAGAAGGGGTGGCCGGAAGGCAGGTTAGAGCCAAAAGCACTGAGCAGCGTAGAAGGGGGTGGTGTGACCTTGCGAGTGCTCATCTGTAAAAGGGGTGTGTGGTCAGTAATCACTGCAGCAGCCCCTGGCACTGGAGAGGTGAACCTGCCCCCAGAGAGGATTCCCTGGGGTTCACACACAAAACACGGGTGCAAATCAGCACCCTTGATCTTGACAATGTGCCTTGACATCAAACTCTTTTTAATAAGGATTACACCTGTCTTTTTTAGATTTCTATCACACAGGAAAGGCATGGGCTTGATTATTCTAAGGGGGATTTTCAGTAAACTGTGGGTTTGGGGAAACCAAGGAGTGTGAGAGGAAAAGACAGGCTGACTTTTCTGCCTCGGCGTGGGGGCGGGGGTTTGTCTTCTTGGTGGTTATCACATCTGGCTGCCCCTCCTGCTCCTCTGGGGAAGAGTCCAACCAAGTTCATGGGCAGGAACACAGGGTGGGCTGGGAGAAGAGCTCTACCTGCAGTGAGGAGTCCCCACCCTTCCCCAGGATGACCTGCCAGATACCGGATATAGCCCCTGCCCCTTCCAGAGGCAGAGGTGGCTTTGAACTTGGCCCTTCTAAAAGCCCCACACTGGGAGGGTCCCCCCAGGCAGTGCTTCTAACCTGCAGAAGCAACTTTAATGCCTCCCTTTTCTGCCATGTGACCAAAAAATATATTGTCCTGGTTGATTAACTAGCCTGGTCCCTCCTTGGGCAAAGGGCAACCGCAAAAAGGTCCTTTTCTCTCTCCTGTCTTGCAAAAGCAAACAGCTGGCTTTGCAGATGGGTAACCAGTCTGCGAGAGTCACAGCTGGAGCTCTTTCCCAAATTAAAAAACAGGAGTGTGCAATCTGAAAAGTTTCCAGGCTGAAAGCACTCTTGGGGGCGGGGGGGTTCATTTAGACATTAAAACATTTTAATTTCTAGAGGATTCTGATGGTTTATGGAGGCGGAGTAAAGGCCATGGAAAATTCCATTTGTCCTAGAAATTGGGAGTGTATAATCACCTGTAGCCTCAAAAAGGGTGAATTTCTTAAAAGGCCAACACTCCAAAAGCGGCCCCATCAAACTAACCTACTTATTCCAGACTTTGGTCACGGTCTTGTACCTTAAAAAAACGACTTTTAAGAGAAGGATGGAAATGACTGATGTTACAGGGTAAGCGTAGTAAAGGTTGTTAAGCGAGCTCCCTTGGTCTCTGTTCTGAGAGCACTAGCTAGAAAAGCCATTTTGCTATCTGAGGATTCATATTCTGTGCAGAAAGCCGCATTCCTAACTGAAGGTCAGTTGGAGGTCACCAAGCACTCTCCAAAACGCCTTTCACTTAATAAACTCATAAGTGAAAGTACATCACTGAAAAGATGCTCAACTGCAGAGTCTGACATGAAGCTGATTCTTCAAGACCCAAACCACCATCAGGGGGGCTCTGGATTTCAGACTAGGCAGTCTTGCCCCAACCCCTGGGAAGCCGCTCTGAATTATGTTTCAGAGACATCTTCAGCTTAAAAGTCCACCACACACTCGGGGACTCCTGGAGAAACTTCCTGCAGATACCAGTGAGAGGAAGAGCTCACTTTCATTTAATCAACTGGAATGCTTTTTATTTTGGAGGAAAACATGAGATCTTTTAAGGGACTCATATGTTTCCCTTTTTGCTTTGACTGCTAGGGAGCTCAGAGTCAAAATGGAAGCCCAACTTTGCTAACTCTGAAGGCTGGAACGGTATGTATTTTTGTATACAAATCTTCCCCAGACCTCTCACTATTCTACCTTCACGTTTTACACTCATTTCTTGATTTTCATTTCGTTTCTTATCAATCTGTCACAAAGACTTTCTGGAAGGGGCAAAAAACCACAACCCATCAAAAGATCTACTCCAGGGCTTCCCTGGTGGCGCAGTGGTTGAGAGTCCGCCTGCCGATGCAAGGGACACGGGTTTGTGCCCCGGTCCGGGAGGAACCCACATGCCGCGGAGCGGCTGGGCCCGTGAGCCATGGCAGCTGGGCCTGCACGTCTGGAGCCTGTGCTCCACAGCGGGAGAGGCCACAGCAGTGAGAGGTCCGCGTACCGCAAAAAAAAAAAAAAAAAAAAACCAGATCTACTCCAGAAAGAGAGGAATAGCATAAATGTATCATTCACAGGAACACTGCCATCTGTGCCCCAATATTCCCACAAACCTCGTGGAATAAATGCTACTCCTATTGTTTTCTGCAACACCTGAGGTGGTTCCTCAAACCCCAATCCACAAAAGAATCGGATTTTTCAGATGCCATTCATAATTCTAAAGGATGGTGTGGTGGGCATCCCTCCTGTCCCACCCAACTGCCTCTCTCTCCTCCTCCCTGGTACCACTGAGAGACATTCCATCCTCTTTTGATGAACTGCAGGCATTGAGGTTCCAGAACAGGTCACGTTGATACAAACACAGAGGAAAGATTCTCAAAGCCCATCCCCCTCTTGCTTTAAGCAAACCAGACTAAGAAATCCCCAGGGGATACAGAACTCAGAAGTTAGCTCCTGTCAGAAGTTAAGCAGAGTCAAAAATTAAACCTGGGGCTTCCCTGGTGGCGCAGTGGTTGAGAGTCCGCCTGCCGATGCAGGGGACACGGGTTCGTGCCCCGGTCCGGGAAGATCCCACATGCCGTGGAGCGGCTGGGTCCGTGAGCCATGGCCGCTGAGCCTGCGCGTCCGGAGCCTGTGCTCCGCAACGGGAGAGGCCACAACAGTGAGAGGCCCGTGTACCACAAAAAAAAAAAAAAAAAAAAATTAAACCTGGCTATCCCCTTAAGTAACTCACGAAGTCCATGAGGTTTTATGGCTACAACCTCTAATGTGTCCTTAGGCCATGTTTCTCCTGGCCCTTAATTAATTCTTCATTATCTTTCTCAGGCATGTTGGAATCCCCTCACCACCCACTAGCCAAACCAGTTGAAAAATGTGCTGACTGCTTCTTCAATGGGAGGGACATCCTTCAAATCATTCCCACTGTCCTGCTGGAGGGTTTGCCAACATGCCTGGGCTGCAGCAGGTTTGAGGGCAGCCGCTGCTGGTTCAGCGGCAAAGGGAGAACTGCTGAGCTCAGGCGGTGGGATTCTCAACTGGGGGAGATTTTGCCCCCGAGGGGACATCCGGCCATGTCAAGACATTTTTGATGGCCACCCCTGGGCAAGTGCTACCAGCATCCAGTAAGAAGAGGCTAGGGATGCTGCTAAACATCCTCCAGTGCACAGGACAAAGAATTACCCAGCACAAAATGTCAACAGTGCCAAGGTTGAGAAACCCTGGGCCCATGTCAGTTAACTGCAAATATGGGAGAACACCAACTCAGGCAGGCATCATACAATGCCCCTTTGATTTCGAGTGGCTCAAGAACTCAGCGTTCTCGTGCCACCTACCCAAATGGTCTTGTATTCTAGGAAGAAAAAGCACTTTGAGATGCCTGGGCAACGTGAGGGGAGGTAAGGGAAGCTAAACTTATCAAGATCTTCCAACTGAACACTTCTAACAATTTCAGCCTTGTCAAATGTCTAAATGTTGACAAACACTCTAGGGAAATGAGTGAGCCTACCGGAAAAGAAGCTGCTTAGGCTAAAAATGACTTAACAGCTAGAAGCAACTACTTTCTAAGAGACTTATTCTTCTGTGCTCAAAATCAGCCACATTGGGTATTGAGCAGGTAAAAGGTGGGCAGGCTTAGTTTAAGTCCTGGTCCAGCTCAGTAATTAGCTAGGTGACCTGGAGCCAATCCAAGCTTTGCTATGCCACCCTTTGTGATATGAGAGGGTCACCTGACTTGAGATAACACAAACTGCAAGGTGGCATTCTAAAACCAAATCAAGAAACCAGAAACGGGTACAGTCACTTACCCTCCTGCTTGGGAGACGGTTCTTTGGGTTCCTTCTTATTTTTTCGACCCTCCCGCCCAGAATGGTCTTCTCCTAAATCTATGACAAGTTCGCTCTCTGAATCGGAGTCCAGGCCCAAATGCACTGTTGGGGAATCCGTCTCATCTTTTCCCTTCAGCTTATCCTTTGTGGAATGAGGCAAGGGTTTTGCTTTGTCTGAGAGGTCCTTCTCGGGCTGAGGGCTAGTCTTCTCCTTGACCAAGCCTGGGTCTGCTTTCTCGCTGGCTGGCGACGTGCTGACTTTCAGCTCCTCTTTTGTCTCCATGGGGTTCGCCAATTTGGGCTTTTTTTTGACAGCAGATGGCTCTTTGTCCATCTGAGCATCCTCTTTGTCTTCGGCATCTTCCGGCTCATTCTTAGACCTCTGCTCCTCATCACTGATTGAGTCACTACCGCTACTATCTGACTTCTCGGAATCCTCCGAATCGCTGTGTTCTACAGCCGTATAAACATCTTCGGAGATTTCATTTATGCCTAAATTCAAAAAGAAAACCCAGCATGTGGCGTACTCACAAAATAAAGAGCAGGACCAAAAAATCACAAACATTTTCCACGCCCAACGCTGGAATAAAAACCAAAACAAAAAAAAACATTTCAAATCGCATCACACTGGCCTGGTGGGGTTAGCAGTGCACTCAAGCTGCAGCTGACGACAGCTGACAGATGGAACTTGTCTGCAAAGGGTTTCAGTTATTGACATTCAAAGATGACATGGGACCAAACAACATGAATTTCGAATTTATCCGGAGCTCAATCTTTGCATTATGGATAACTCACTGGGACACTGACAATGGGAGGGATGGAAGGGAAGGAATGCCGGACCTGTGCTGTTCAAACTGATCCATTTTACGGATTAGAAAATAGAGACCCAGAGAAATCACTTGTTCTAGGACACAAAGAAAACCAAGACAGAGAAGCGAGGCCAGAACCCTGGGCTCCTGACTCGCCACCAACACTCTTCCCACAAATTCCCAAAGCATTAAAGTCCTTTACCCTTTGTGTCCAGGACTCAAAGAGATAAACCAAAGCCTTAAAGTGGAGGTTGCAATCTCATAGCCCATGAGCCACATCTGGCGAGCAGATGTGTTATTTAGGAAGCAATGGTTCGACCCAATGCTTTTGGGTATTTTGTTCTTTGTTGGCGTTTTTTTTTTTGAACTTAGAACTTGCTGGCCAATTCACAAATCAGGAAATTTCACAGAAATCAAGATGGCGGGCTTGTGCTGAAACAGCAGAAGATCTGGCCTCTCTGGGTCACAGGCCTGCAAGGCTCGCTGGGGCTGAGAACCACTGGCCCCTTTAGGTGGGGGAGTACTGTCTACAGGTGACCCAGCTGCCCAGTCCCCATCTTGCTCCCTGAACTGGGGCAGAGTCAACTGTCACTGTGTTTGCATTGTTCTTCTACATACAATGGAGTCAAGAGGAAAGTCATCCATTTCCAAGTCTCTATCAAAAGGCAAAAAGATAAAACAGCAGGAGTTTCATACATATACAGACAAGAATGGGCAAAAGTATATGTCTAACAATAGTTCCATTTAACCCATTTATGTTTCCTGTTCTCGGTAATGGGTTTCATCCATCTGTAGGTAAATAATACTACACCCTAAAATTTTGAAAAGAGGAAATCCCCATCAACTCTGTGTTTCCCTCATTCTAGAGCAATGGTTATCGTGAGTGGGGCCACTATCCTGACCCAGACACACGGAAGGGAAACTCTTAAAAGGATAAGAGCCATGAACAGCCCAGCAGAATCATGAGTGAATCATACCGAATTCCTCCAGGGCTCAATCAAAACTGAAAGAATCAAAATACAAAAACCCAGATCTGGTTTAATTTCTGGATCCTAGGGCTTATGCGACAGTTAACTAAAGGTCGGACGCCAGGACAAGCATGACCACACATGTGACAGGAAAAGCTTGGGTACCGGAGCCCAAAGGGTATGAATTCAAATCCTACTCCTCTGCTTTTATTAGCCGTGTGACCCTGAACCAATGAACTACCTCTCTGAGCCTCAGTTTCTTCACCTAAAAATGGTGTTGATAATAGTATCGACCTCCCAGGACAATCTATGCACAGTGCATGTGGCATAGGAAGCCCTCGGTAAATGGAAATATTAAAATTCTTATTAACAACAATAAACCAAGGAGTTAGACCAGCTGCATGGAAGGACCCAAGAGGGGTGTCTACATGGCCTACAAAATTTCATCCATGTCACTGAATATCCTAACCAAACAGGCAACCCAGCAAGGAATGCTTTCCTCTGACAGCCTGGATGACTCCCAACTATAACTCTTTTCTCACCCAAAGGTCCAGAGAAACCACTGACATGTAAACCTCACCTTGGACTGGCTTTCTCTCCTGAGACCCAGCCGGCCCCTACTTCTTTATAAATACCTTCCTGGCTTTATTTACCTGTTCAACAAATATTCCAGAGCATTCCTACGTGTATAAGACCAAGTACACCTTGGAGAAGGCAAATCTTTATAAGGCAACCTCCCTGCCCTCAAGGAGCTTCCAGTCTAGTTTGGGAGGGATACCACCACACAAAGGAACCACTGATGCTTCAGAGACATAAAGTAGCAAAGGAGGTGGGCAGATGGGGAGGGCAGTCAGGGGAGACTTCCTGGAGGAGGTGATGCCCGAGCTCAGCCTTTGGCACAGGATTCAGGTAGGCAGTGTAAGAAAGCAGCAGCACAGGGAAGAGGAAGGGAGGCGACAGATACAGAAGCAGGATGGATGTGCCGAGGGGGAAGCGGCCTAGCCTGGAGGGAGAGGGTTTGTGTTGGACACTTGTGGGATACACTTGACCCTGAAGTGGAGACAGTGACATGAGCAGAGAGGAAGCACAAAGGCAAGCTCAGGAGGCTCTTTCTGCTTCCAAACTTTCTTACAACCTGCACCTCGAGTTGGCAGGCCGCCACAAGGAATACACTCTGAGGAATTCAAAAAGCCCTTCTGAACAATTAACGAGCAAATCTGAAATATTCTGCCATGAGTAGAAACCTATTTTTGTCAAACAAACAACTCAAGGTTAAACCAGCTGCTAAAAAAGGCAGCCAGGATGGGGCTTTAATTTCATCCGGGTGGTATCCCTAAAAAGAGTAATGATGAGGAGGAGGAGGTAAGCAAACCGAGAGACATACCTAATTGTGCTTTGCAACTCTCTATCGTCTTATCAAGATTTAGCTGGAATCTGCTGCGAATCTGCCGCTTGGGAGAGATGAGAGGCACAGGGGCCGACTGCTGCTGGACCGACTCACTCAGCTCCTTCAGATCCATCTCGGCCTTGCTTCGATCTGGAAGACACCATCACACCCTCATAAGACCAGGCACTGGAGGGAAGAGCGGACAATGCTCATCACTTAGCTTCCTCCTCAAAAACACACTTAGGAGCCCGGGAGGAAAAAAAAAAAACCTAAGACGTTTTTGTCATTTGTCCCAACGATATCATCTGCTCGACGGCCTGGGCTGTCTTGGAGATAAGAGCCTGAGACAACATTTGGCAGGTTTGTACTGAACCATCGCCTGGGTTGCTTTCCATGTTGAAAACGTACAATCCCAGCCAGAAGGTTGGTTGTCGGTGACACTCAGCATCATTATGGATCCTCCAAAGCCAAAGGTTACAGTAATATGTTCAATCTCAACAGCAGCAGATAAAGTGACACTGAGTCTGGCCAGTTTGCTTTGAATTCCAGGCCCAGATCAGAGAGGGCTTGTATCTGAGAGAGGCGCCAAGCCTCACAGAGAACACATTGGTAAGAGGGAGAACCAGCTCCTTGTTTACCAAGGAGACTTCAATCTTCATTCTTAGTCGACTTAGTCTGGAGCTCAAATTATAAAGAAAGGGAACACACAAGATAGGCAGACCCTCCAGCCAGTGTGCTGTACCTCCCTTTGGCTCACAGCATCTATCTGAGGAATGGGGAACAGATTAGCCTTGGATATGAACCTGTGTCTTCTTGCTTTACTGTAACCCCAGGCAAAGGTCCCTGCCTAAGGACTCAGGCCCAGAGGTCCTACGCCCCCTACTTCTGCCATGGGCTCTTTGCACGACCACACTGGCCCAGGTTCCAAAGGGTCCGTGAGCTTGCATTTCTTGAATTCCTTCCCCACCTCCTCTGCTGCCTCCTCTAGTGGCCCCCAAAACATAAAAAGGGGACAAAATGGTGGTGACTGCAAAGGCTCAGAAAGCAATGAGAGACTGTCTTTCACCCTGGCATCCCCTCCAACAGATCCTCAAGCAGAGAATGCGGGTGTCCACCCTACCCTGGCCAATCCGAGAAAGCAGGTCACAAAGGATGTGGCATCCATCAAGGACAAAGATCAGCCACCTGTGAGCTGCTTCTACCAGCTGTGAGCTTACTCCCTGACGTCTCTCCGCCCCCCTGCTACCTTCCACCCCAAACCATCAGGCTGCTACAGAGACCGAGATACAGAATGAGAGCTGGACTGCAAAGGCCCTCCAAAGCCTGCACTCTCCCCACTACACCTGACCCTCGCACCCTGCCCTGCACCCAGGAAGGGAGGCACGCTCTCACAACGCATGCCGGAGGTTCATTCCTTTAAGGGGTTCAGAGGTCCCCCCCAAAGCCCCACCCAACTCACTCATAGGCGATTGGAGCCACAAATCGCTCCCATTTCATTCATCACCATAATGAGGTAAGATGAGAAAGGGCCCCGTCCCCAAAACACACTTGCAGTTTGTCACCAGGGAGACCAAAAGTGAGCTTTCAAAGCAAACAGGGACAGCATCCTTGTCATTAAAGAAATGTCTCTTAAAAAACATACCCATGTGTGCACATGGGCATGCATGTGTTTGTCTGGTGTGTGTGCACGTGCTGATCGGGGACTCTTCAGAGAGCCTATCAAGGCCAGGACTGAAGATGCCTGCGGGGAGGATGGTTGAATGCACAACTGTATCGGACGGGGGAAGAATACACATTCAATTGTACTGGAGAAGCACCTTACAAAGAGAACAGAGAGAGTGTGAAACAGGGATAAAACAGCAAACAAAGGAGGAAGAGGAGGAAGAACTGGGGAACGAAAAGAAAGAAAGAAAAAAGGGAAGAACCAATTGAACAGCAGTATGATCAGGACTTATAGACTTCAACACCTGAGCTGTGGACATGACAGTGGAAGGGGAAAGACAGGAGGCCCCTCTCGTCATTTCTGCTCTCAGAAATGAGGAAGCACACTGCATGCTGGAGGGAAAAGGCAGCCTTTTCAAGCATGGAGTTGGACCAGAAGTATCTCACAGAATTACTTTCCATGAAGGGGGGTAGCAGGAGATGGCAGTGCTGCCCACGTGACTGTCCTCAAGAACATTCCTATGTGGTTAACAGATTCCACACAGCAGTTACCAAAACGCACAACTGACTATACCAGGCAGGGGTCAGCCAACTTCTTCCATAAAGGGCCGGAGAGTAAATTAAATTAGGCTTTGCAGGTGTATAGGTTCTGCTGCAAAAGCAACCATAAAATGATGTGCTAAATAAATGGATGTGGCTGTGTTCCAATAAAACTTTATTTACAAAAACACGTTGGGGGCCAGACTTGGTCCACAGGCTGGAAATTTTGCCAGCCCCTGTACTAGTCCAGTGACTGCTAACCTTAGCTGCACACTGAGATCGCTCCCCTCCCAGCCCAGAGCTTTAAAAAAAAAATCCTGATGCCTCAGCCCCACCCCCAGAGACTGAGTTCAGTGGTGAGGGGGAGGCCTGAGCATTGGCCCTTTAGAAGTTCCCCAGGTATTCTAATTGGCAGGTAAGGCTGTGAGCCCCTGTACTGGACCAATCTTGTCTGTGAGCAAAGGAAATGCCTCATGATTTGCCTTAACCCTTGTGGACCTAAACCTCGGGGATCATAAAAATAGATCTACACATCACCAGAATAATCGACTGTGTGTGTGCACACGCATGTATACCGGTGTGGGTCTACAGTAAATGCAATCTCTTAACTTTAGCCTAAAGCCTGAATATTCATAATCAAAAGGAATGAAAAGAAGGTAAAGCATTGCATTTCACAAAATAAGGTTTCTCGGGTCAATGAGCCACTGTAACGTTTATTCTAAGAAGAAACCACCAAAAGCCCGGGAGGGGGCTATAATCAGGTCCCTGGGAGCGGACTTTTAGGAGTTTAGCCAAATGTAATTATCTTTCTCAAACTTTCAGCTGTGTGTGAACTCGACTCTCCTCCGCAGGGAGAAAAGAAGAGCTTCTCTTTCTCATTTAGCTCCTAGCAGCTTATCAGGACTCCTTCCACCTCTGCCCTTCTATATCAGGAATATCTGCAGAATCCACCCTTGCTGCCAACATTTTGAACTTTTCAGCTGATATGAAGACAGCTGAGGCTATAAGTGGAAACCGGGAATAAAAAAAAAAAAAAAAATACCCGCGCTAGAGAAAAGAGGCACGATCTCCCATTGCTGGAGGGAGCATGAATCAGAACCACCCTTTAGAGGGCAATCTAGCAGTCTCTCTCCAAATGTCAACAGCACATGGCCTCTGACCGTCAGGTTCCACTTCTAGGAATGTATCCTGTGGATTCACTCCCACGTGGGCACAAGGGTCTTCACTGCAGCTATTTCCAACAGCAAAAAATGGAAAACTACTCAATAAATAAAGTGCCTGGATAAATAAGTTACAGTTTACCTTTAAATGGAAAAAAATACAGCTGCTAAAATAACACAGCGGCAGAGCTCTCTACGTGGTGATATGGAAAGCCCATCTGTTTAAGGAAAAGGAAAATAATCAGTAAAGGACATTAGCATTGGTGTGTGGGAGAAAAGAAGGAAAGGGAATACAGATACAAATATATGTGTTCTTGGGGCTTCTCAACGCTGACATTTGGAGCTGGATAAGTCTTTCTTTTGGGGGGTGGGGAGGTCGGGGTAGGGGCCGGGAGCTGTCCTGGGCACTGTAGGATGTTTGAGACCCTGGCCTCCACCCACTAGATGCCAGTAGCACCCATATCCCAGTTGGGATAATAAACAGGTGTCTAGACGTTGCCAAATGGGGACCAAATCACCCAGGCTGATGTCTAGAAGAGCTCCCCAAGGAGACTAAAAAAGAGCCAACAGGGTCAGAGGATGACAAAACAAAAAAAGAGCCAACAGTGGTCACCCTTTTTTGGGGGTGAATAAGGGGGTCACAGAGACAGGTGATCAGAGGTTACAGGTATACTGGTTTTTCATTAAACATCTTTCTGTACTTTGAAATTTCTCTTACCGTGTGCATTCATTACTTATAAAAACAAAACTTTTTTTTCTTCAATTGTGTGACTCCACAAGAATCAGAAGGCACTAACGGACAGCCGAGCCATCCCCATGGTGCCCTGACGGAAGACAAGCCACTATGCGGTGAGAGGAACAGCCATCAAAACAAAATGTTTTAAAAGAAAACTATAAGCACTTCTTTTTTTAGTAAAAAAAAAAAAAAATCTTGGGCTTCCCTGGTGGCGCAGTGGTTGGGAGTCTGCCTGCCGATGCAGGGGACATGGGTTCATGCCCTGGTCCGGGAAGATCCCACATGCCGTGGAGCGGCTGGGCCCGTGAGCCATGGCCGCAGGGCCTGCGCGTCCGGGGCCTGTGCTCCGCGGCGGGAGAGGCCACAACAGTGAGAGGCCCGTGTACCGCAAAAAAAAAAAAAAAATCTCCTTTATTCAAAAGGTGTAGGCAGGCTATAATGAATGGTCTTCTAGGAGGCACAAAACAGCGGCTCCATCAAGGGAACAACGTCCTTCAGACGAGAGACCCTGGCAGCTGCTCTTATCCATCAGTCAAGCAGAGACCTTCCCCACCTCATTCACTATTTTTAAAAAAAATATCAAGACAACATCTGGGCAACCGGGGTACCCAGCCCTGCATCCACGTCCTCAAAGTCTCACGTTCTGCAGAGAAAAGAAAGCAGGCCTGACAACAGCAACAGTGGAAGAATAAACAAGCAGAAAGCCTTCAGGTCTGACAACGTTCCACCATTGGCATCTCTGACAGAGCATCAAGGCACATTTTTGTCACTAACAGGACGACTCAACTGCCGCGTTTGTTGAGCCAAAAGCCAACACCATGTGCGAGAGAAGAGGAGAGAGGATTCCCAGAGAAAGCACACAGGAGTCTAGAGGGAGGAAAGAACCACTCCGGTCCCCTCTCCCCCCGTGCCACAAACTCATTCTTATTCAGGACTTATTTTATAACTGCCGTAGAGGCACAGAAGGGGGCCGGAACCTAGCCTGGCTCCTTATTTTAGAGCAGAGAGAAGGGGCCCAAGACAGCAAATGAGGCCCAGTGTGTTGGCGTGCAGGGCCTTCCCCTCCGTCATGCAGCAAAATAAATCATAAGAGTAAAGTACCCACGGGCTGGTGGTTGTATTTTTGGTTGTACTGGTTTCCTTTGGCCTAAATAGAGGTTTTTATTTTTACTTTTTATTTTTGATCCCGCACCTTGCGGGATCTTAGTTCCCCTATCAGGGATTGAACCCGCACCCTCAGCAGTGAACGCGCAGAGTCCTAACCACTGGACCGCAGGGAAGCCCCCAAATAGGTTTTTAATGAAACTGATGGTCAACTTTTAAAAACTAGAAGAGTTCATGTAAAAAAATCTGGATTTCTGTTTTTTTCTTGAAAATTCAGAGTTGGACAGCACAGGTTCAACTTGTGGGAGTTGCTTCCTTTAGAAAGGCACTTTGCCCTTCATGCGATCGTCCATCCAAATCTTCACCTGACCCCTGACCCCTACAGCTGGGCAGACTAACCCAGCGGCACAAAGGGGCACAGTGGCGAGGGCCCATGAAAATCAAAACACGCCCCTGTCCTGCAGCATTTCAGTTCTCGTATCTCGGTTAAAAGTCCGAGATACAGGGCTTCCCTGGTGGCGCAGTGGTTGAGAGTCCGCCTGCCGATGCAGGGGACACGGGTCCATGCCCTGGTCCGGGAAGATCCCACATGCCACGGAGCGGCTGGGCCCGTGAGCCATGGCCGCTGAGCCTGCGCATCCGGAGCCTGTGCTCCACAGCGGGAGAGGCCACAATGGTGAGAGGCCCACGTACCGCAAAAAAAAAAGTCCGAGATACACAACAGACAAGCCCGAGTCTAAAGGCCAAACTCAACCACAAACCATGAGTTGATCCTAGGTATGTAACTTTGCTTCTCTGTGCAATGGGGTTATTACCTTACCTTGAAGGTCATTGTATTTTTTTTAATAGTTTTAACTTACAGAGAGTAAAATTCACTTTTTGGAGACTATATGACTTTTAACACCTGCATAGATGCGAGTAGCCACCAGCACAAACAGAATGCAGAACAATTCCATCTACCAAAGAATCCCTTTGTGATGTGTAGTCAACCCTCCCCAACCCCTGGCAAGCACTGATCTTTTTTCCATCTCAGTAATTTTGCCTTTTCCAGTTATTTTTTTTTAATGAAACACTGTTGTTAGATATAATGATGTCATTATTATCCCTAGCACTCTGTCTCATTTCTGTCTGTTCAAAGTAGTTACATGGATGCCAGACATCAAGTCCCATGAGAATTATTCAGCATTTCCCTCCACTTTCTGATTTTTCTACCCATCCATGGCACTTTGCACCAGTCCCTATCTGATCCTCTTGCCACTGGGTAACTGAAATTCCTACCCATAAAACGCCACATTCCCTATGCTTTTGTTTCCGCTGACAAAACGATGCATTTGTCCCAGGAATGGAAAGAGATGGCGGGGAGCTTCTGCACAGGAGAGCCTTGTACTCTGCCGTGCCCACCGCCAATACACACCCCAGGAAAAAAACCTTTCACTCCCATGCGTGGGTCAAGCCAAATGGAAAAACCCAGAGCATCACACAGATGCCCAAGGACAGCCTGGTTTACGAAGGAGCTATTCCTGCCACGCATGACTGGCAGAGAGGAAGCATGACTGTGAGAACTGTCTCTGTACAGCTTTCTTTTCGGGGGTGCAGAGGTGGGAGGAGGGTGTGAGAAAGCAAACCGCACTGCTGAGAACAGTGAGTGCTCCCCAGGGGAACAGATGGGCCCCTGTTTGCTCAAGCGAAGAATTCCCACCAGCCAACCTGAGCTGCAGCCCCTCAAGCCACCACCGGGACTGTCTCATCACTTCCAGGCTGCACGACCTGGTGACCTGGGTAAATGAGGCACCAGCCTCCATGGAAACACAGGCTCCCTCCAGCCCGGCCACCTCTGGCTCTGTAATCCCAGATCCTGGGGTCACCTCTCCAGTCCTCTGTTTCTCCACCTGAAAATGGCATCTCAGGACAAGATGAACCCAGAGGGCAGTGACCACCAGAGGCTGTGGATTCAGGCTGGAGCATCACTCCACATGGGTGGCCGCCCCTCCCTTCCTGAAACCCCGTATACTCAAGGCCTCTGGAGTAGGCCACACTCCCTGAGTGTTGCTTTCTCCTTGTTCCCCTGCTCTTTCTCAGCCTCCCTCCTCTCCTCATTTTTCCTGAGGTCTACATGTGCAAGTGGCCCAGGCCCCTCACTCCTTCTTTATCCTCTGGACCAGGGTCTCTCAGCCTCAGCACTATTGCCACTGCGACTGGATAATTCCCTGTCGTGGTGGGCTCTGTCCCGTGCGTTGTAGAAAGTTTAGCAGCATCCTTGGTCTGCGACCACTAAATGAATGCCAGCAGCGTCCCCTACTCTCCGCCTGCCCTGAGTTATGAGAACTACTTCTTGAACCCAATCCCATGTATAAATCAAGATTCCCAGAATTACACCTCCTGCCCTGACCTGGCCTGACTCACGCCTCCAATTGCCTTCATGACCTCTCCACCTAGGAACTTAGCAGGCATCTCAAACTTACAGAATCGAAAACTGAACTCCTGGCTCCCATTTCTCCTGCCATAACCAAATCTGTCAACACAGGTGCAACCCAGTAAATCTTTGTTGGGGGGACCTGTACTAGATGCTAGTGGCGAAAGCCCACCCCACCCCCCCGTTGTAACAACTGAAAATGTCTCTGGACACTGCTAAGTGTCCTCTGGGGGGTCAGGGGAACTGCCCCTGGTTAAGAATGGCTGACACAGGCTCTTCCCAACACAACACCCTGAGAGGTCCTTCCAAAATGCTCAGTCAGTTCACATCCCTCCTCTGCTCAAATGGTCCCACACCAAGGTCCATGAGGTCACTGTGTTCTCTGATCTCATCTCCCCTTCACCCACTAGGACATGTCACCCGGGCTTCCTTGCCATTCCTACAATACACCAAGTTCATCCTGACCCTAAGGGCTTGAATTTCCTGTTCCTTCTAGAATGTTCTTCCTCTTAACACCGACATGGCTGGGTTTTCTTGTCATGCAAATCCTCGGCCAGGTATCACCTCCTCAGAGGCCTTCCCTAACCACTGCCTCTTGCTCCTCCCACCCCCATCCTGCCCACCTCTCTCCTTATCATATGAATACCTTTTACCTTCCATGATGACATGACCTCTCTTAGTTTTTTTAGCTTGATTATTATTTCTCCCTCTCTAGAATAGAACCAAACTGTGTAAGAGAGCAGGGCCCTCACTCGCCACTGTCCACCCCAGGTCTAAAGCAGTGCACAGCACATAATAGATGCTCAATAAAAATCAGGGCTCATGACGGAATGACTTAATAAAATAGCTTCATAGTTGGGTGTTTAGCATTTCTGATGCTAATTTTTGTTAAAGACCTTGGCCTAAGGTAATGCTTTCAAAAGAACCAACTGAAACTCAATGAGTTTAAAAAAAAAAGAGAAAAAACTACTACATCAAGGATGAAGACTAACATTTAAAAAAAAAAAAAAACTGGGCTTCCCTGGTAGCGCAGTGGTTGAGGGTCTGCCTGCCGATGCAGGGGACATGGGTTCGTGCCCCGGTCCGGGAAGATCCCACATGCCGTGGAGCGGCTGGGCCTGTGAGCCGTGGCCGCTGAGGCTGCGCGTCCGGAGCCTGTGCTCCGCAACAGGAGAGGCCACAACAGTGAGAGGCCCGCGTACCGCAAAAATAAATAAGTAAATAAATAAATAAATACATACATACATACAGAAGAAAAGAATTAAAACAACATGTCGGAACACACTATACATAAGAAAAGTAAATACTGAATCATAAAACAATATATACCGTGTGTGTGTGTGTGTGTGTGTGTGTGTGTATATGTATATATATATATATATATATATATATATATAAAACTTTAAATATATATATATTTACAAATATAAGAACTGGGTTACTGTGGTCCAGGGCAAGTAAGGTTGTAAACACTGGCCTAAGGTATTTCAAGATAAAACAGCCTTGCATGTCAACAAGCTCCGGGAAACCCCTTGCTAGTTCCTTGTATTGATCTCTCTTCATCTCCATCCACTGTACCTTTTCAAAATTTTGTACAGAGAAAAGAGTTCAGGGTTCAAGAACCACACACAGTGATTTCCCTGGGGGTTCAGTGGTTAAGACTCCACACTTGCAACGCAGAGGACACAGGTTCGATCCCCGGTCAGGGAACTAGGATCCCACACGCCGTGCGGCCAAAAAAATAAAAAATAAAAATACCAATCTTTAAAAAAAAAAGAAAAAAAAAAGAACCACACACAAAAGAGGACATTACAACTTGCAGAAATACTCATAGCTGCTACAGAAAGAGGCTTCCCAAAATTCCAACTGACCCAGGTTAAGATTCAGGATGCTTCCCGTGGTGGATGTCTTGTCCGTTTTCGTCGTGATTGGTGTTGATACTTGAGGAGAGAAAGGTTTCGGGCTGCCGGATAAACTCCCCGCTTGTCCCGTCTTGGTGGAGGCTGGTGAAGCTGAAAAAGTAAGTTACTCGTTAAAAGACAGATCTACAAATAAAGAAACATATAAAGCTTGTAGGTGTGGGGCAGGAAGGAGAGTACAGAAATTCTATTTGATTTCAACCAGGCCGCCAGAGCACCACAGAGGGGGCTGGAGCAGGAAGGGCTGGCTATTTATTTCAAGCAAAGGGCTTTAACCCGATGTTAAAGCCACGAAGGAGGAAGGCTGCCCCAGTCATTCTATTAAACACAAAGCTCTAAGACAAATCGGCTAAGCTGCCACTGAAATTGGTTTGGCCCATTCACGGGTGTAAATCTCAAAACAAACAGTGATTAAACCAGCCCCCGCCTGGGTCCAGATGCAGAGACCAGAGCCAAGCTTACAAATGGCATGTCGTCCATTTGTGGGAGACGCAGGGGCCGTTTCACCCAGCCACTGCACCTGCCAGGGGCCAGCTCCACCCCTTGGGAGCTCCCAGGCTTCTCATTTCAAAGGTCCTGCAATGCCGAACGAAGCCAAACTCCACAACAGATGGAGCGAGGGCGCTGTTGGTAAATTACCTCCCTCCTTACTGGGTTTCAAACTTTTATACGAGGATAGAGTCGTACCTATGCCCGAGTCTTTTAAAAATACCTTAAAACTCCCTACTTCCTGCTCCCCTGAGCCCTGTCCAATGGGTAGGGGAAGAGAGAACAGAAACCAAACCATTTAACAAAACAAAGTGTTCAGATGGGCCAACTGGGACCTCCCAAAGATCTTTTAGATCCTGCCCCTTTGCTGAAACGGCTCTGTATTATTGGGCTGTCCTGTTACCATAAACGTGTGACAGGCAGCCAAATGGCCAGCTTCCCTCAGATGTGCAAGAAACCTCGAGAAAGCTGTTGATGGTGATGGGGTTAGATTCGCGACATCCCAGGGACTTCACAAGTGCTTAGACACGCTGGTGGGTTCTTGCCTTGGTTTCCTCACCTGCCAAATGGGGATCCTCAGAGTGAGGATTCAATGGGTTAAACTCTACACCAGCTCAGCCAGTCACCATACATGAGGTAGCCTCAGCTCCAGCACCAGGACCTGCCAACACTATTTTTAATGCAACAGAGTGGGAAAGACTCTAGATGTAGGGAGAAGTGGATTAAAGCATGGATCAGGAGCCAAAAGAGAGGTTCGAATCCCAGCTCTGTGGACGTGCTGTGTGACCTTGGGCAAGTGACCTGATGTCTCTGAATCTCCTTTCCTGATAGCTACAGAGAGGGATACTGATAATATAATACAAAAGGATTGATAAAAGTACCTAACTCATGGGACTTCCCCAGTGGCGCAGTGGTTAAGAATCCACCTGCCAATGCAGGGGACACGGGTTCCAGCCCTGGTCCGGGAAGATCCCACATGACGTGGGGCAACTAAGCCCATGTGCCACAACTACTGAGCCTGGGCTCTAGAGCCCGTGAGCCACAACTACTGAAGCCCGCGTGCCACAACCACTGAAGCCTGTGCGCCTAGAGCCCACGCTTGACAACACGAGAAGCCACTGCAACAAGAAGCCCGTGCACCGCAACGAAGAGCAGCCCCCACTCGCCGCAACTAGAGAAAGCCCGCGCGCAGCAACAAAAACCCAACGCGGCCAATAAATAAATAGAAAGATAAATAGAAAAATAAAGGTGTTTAAAAAGATTTAAGTATCACCAATAAAATCTTTAGTATTAGGATTTTTAATTATTATTCATTCATTTATGTTCTGTTTCCAAAAGAGATCTGCAGTGGCTGAAAAGATCACTGCAGTGTATTCCCTCCACAAGGATTAAAGACCAGAGTCTTTCTAATTGTATTCCCTTAAGCAAACTAGCAAGTGGGTCTAGCAGGGAGGGTCTTAGTGCTTAGAACTCAAGCAAGGGAGTCCACATTTCCCTGTTTAACAGTTCAAGTTACATAGTAAGAAGGAGAGGCCGGCAGGTGGTCTAGCAGAGCTCTACCCCGCTGTGGGCCTGCAGGGAATTTACCAAGAACACAGGGAGAGTCATTAGTTTTCTTATACATGTATGTTCATGTGGTTAAAAAATAGTAACTGGAACAACAAGCCTTCAATTTCATAGGCATATAACATTTCCTTTGTTAATAAAACTTAAGTATTGAAGGTTCAAGAGACACGTTCTAAATTTCTAAAAATTTGAAAAACAGCACAGTATTGTGGCTGTACTAAATGCCACTGAATTGTCTACTTTGAAATGATGAATTTTCTGTTATGTGACTCTCACCTCCATTTTAAAAAATATTCAGGGGGCTTCCCTGGTGGCGCAGTGGTTGAGAGTCCGCCTGCCGATGCAGGGGACGCGGGTTCGTGCCCCGGTTCGGGAGGATCCCAAATGCCGCGGAGCGGCTGGGCCCGTGAGCCATGGCCACTGAGCCTGCGTGTCCGGAGCCTGTGCTCCGCGACGGGAGAGGCCACAACGGTGAGAGGCCGGTGTACCGCAAAAAACAAAACAAAACAAAACAAAACTGGGGCCCAGAAGTGGAGATAAAAAAATAAAAAACTTTAGCTTTTCTTTTATACCTTTCTATACCACTGTAATATTGCTGGGTTTCATTTTGTTGTTTTAATTCTAACCATGTGCGTGTAGTCCTTTCATCGTTTAAAAAAAAAAAGGGTCAACTAGAGGCATTTAGATTATGGGCCACTTTGCTCTTTTAAAAATGCTTTTACTGTGGTTTTGTTGGGGGGGAAAACTTTAAAACAGGTTCAAAAATGTATTTGTTAATATAAAAAATGTAATGAAGGGAGAGGAATTCTGTAATTGTGTGACTCTGGCAAAGTTCAATCACTGATAGGTTCTTGAAGACTTTTATTCCTGACCATCTAGAGAAACATGGAAAATACTAAGCTGGCCAAAATGTCTACAGCACTGGGGGTTAGAAAGTGAGCAAGGACCATATATATAGAGATACAAATATATAATTAACATATACATGTCAGTAGTGATGAGGTTGAGAAACCCTGTTTGAAATCGCTCTAGATACACATATATACATTACAGACATTAAGAAAACAGATCAATGTATCTGTTAAAACATTTGCATTCACATGACTTCATAAAGTCTACCTGCTACTGATGATGAGAATATGTGCACTCAAATAGAAAGATGTCAAAGAAACATTGCTAAGTTGAAAGAAACAAAAAGTTTAGTACAATCCCATTCCTTCACACACACACACAAAAATTATTATTGTCATCATCACTGTGATTATATACATTAAAAAATTTTAGGGCTTCCCTGGTGGCGCAGTGGTTGAGAGTCCGCCTGCCGATGCAGGGGACACGGGTTCGTGCCCCGGTCTGGGAAGATCCCACGTGCCGCGGAGCGGCTGGGCCCGTGAGCCGTGGCCACTGGGCCTGTGCGTCCGGAGCCTGTGCTCCGCAACGGGAGAGGCCACGGCAGTGAGAGGCCCACATACCGCCAAAAAAAAAAAAAAAAAAAAAAAATTTTAGCCACCCAATTCTTAATAGTTGTCACCTCTCAGGGTGAAATTATGGACTATTTATTCTATAATATTAACATGTGAAAGGCATATCTTATATTCAGGGGAAAAAGATGTAAAATGAAATGTAAATATTGGAAGCTTCAAAGTTGAAGGTTAAGCAGAGTTTTATCAGTGCTGAAATTCAAAAGCATGGTACATAAATCTATGGCTCTCAATGAGGACTGGAGTGGTGACCATGCCCCCCAGGGGACACGTGACAATGTCTGGAGATGTTTTTGGCTGTGATAATTGTGGGCAGGGGTGTGCTACTGGCATCTAGTGGGTAGAGGCCAGGGACGCTGCTAAAAACCCTACAGGGCACAGGACACCACAGAGTATCATCCGGCCCAAAATGTCAGTAGTGCTGAGGTTGAGAAACCCTGTTTTAAATCACTCTAGACATTTTTGAAAGCAAAAAGACAATTGGAAATGCACGTTTCAATTAAGCCTTGAAACAGACGCCAATCCTTTTTTATAAAGCCATAAATCTTGCCCAAAGGAAGACCTAATTGCCTTTGAAGTCACAAATAATTTAATCAGATTTTACACTCTGATGTACAATTCACAAGCAAGGGCTCAAACACATCATTTATGATCTACGTTTACAAAACCCCCAGATTGTGCTAAGTGCCCTTCTGACTACATGAAACATGAGTCGTAGGATTAAATTAGAAAAAAAGGCCCCTTCCCTCCCATGCACCCCAGCCCTCTGGGGGAGGTGGCAGTGGGGGAGTTAATGACTCACTCTGAAGTTCCTCTACTTATAAAGCCCTGGCAGCAACCTACACATTCAAAGGACTGGCGGCATCTTGTACCACACTCTTGGTGGCATGAGCAAATGAGCTCCACAGCATAGAATCACTGGATGGTCTAGGACAGGACAGAAATGCTGTCCTGAATGGTTATTTAGTTCATGGAAAAGTATTCAGAACACAAGGTTAAGTTAAAAAGGAAAACCCTAAACAGTCTACACCAAACAGGTGATCCATGAAGCCAGTAGTTCACGGATGCATTCGATGCGCTCTATAGGTTTTGTTTGTTTTGTTTTGTTGTGGGTTTTTTTTTTGGCTGCACAGCATGCAGGATCTTAGTTCCCCAGCCAGGGATCGAACCTGTGCCCCCTGCATTGGGAGCATGGAGTCTTAACCACTGGACCGCCAGGGAAGTCCCTATAGTTTTCTTTTTTTTAATTTGAGCCAATGTGTAAAAGCTGGGGTAGTTTGCATTTTAAAAATATTTGAGGGCTTCCCTGGTGGCACAGTGGTTGAGAGTCCGCCTGCCGATGCAGGGGACACGGGTTCGTGCCCCGGTCCGGGAAGATCCCACATGCCGCAGAGCGGCTGGGCCCGTGAGCCATAGCCGCTGAGCCTGCGCATCCGGAGCCTGTGCTCCACAACGGGAGGGGCCACAGCAGTGAGAGGCCCGCGTACCGCAAAAAAAAAAAAAAATTGAGAATTCTCTTGAACAACCAGAAATCTGGCAACAGAGCCACATCCCCACTTGGCTAGAACCAGCAGAGGGAACTGGCCCCCAGTGCCCTTTAAAAAAAGCACACGGGCCTCCCTGGTGGCGCAGTGGTTGAGAGTCCGCCTGCCGATGCAGGGGATACGGGTTCGTGCCCCGGTCTGGGAGGATCCCATATGCCGCGGAGCGGCTGGGCCCGTGAGCCATAGCCGCTGGGCCTGCGCATCCGGAGCCTGTGCTCCGCAACGGGAGAGGCCACAAGAGTGAGAGGCCCGCATACCGCAAAAAAGAAAAAAAAAAAAAAAAAAAAAAAGCACACCTCTCTAGCTCAGCACACACGTATGGGAAGAGTAAGTACTGCTTTGGAAAGTGTTACACACACAAGCACCCATGAGTGTGTCAATAGTCATGAAGACGAGCGGATTTCTGCTTTAGTTCACCCCAGTCCTTATCACTTCCAAAACTCACTCATTTCCGTATCTGCCTGATCCCTGGAAGTATTTGAATTTTCAACTTGATAATATGATGTATAAACCAACCCAGAGTAAGTCCAGGACGGGAATTCCCTGGCGATCCGTGCTTTCACTGACAAGGGCACAAGTTCAATCCCTGGTCGGGCAACTAAGATCCTGCAAGCCACCCAGTGCAGCCAAAAAAAAAAAAAAAAAAAGTCCAGGAAACAATTTCTAAGGGCTGACTGTGGGAGGTGGGATTATCCCTGACTTTAGTTTTTGTAACTAACACTTGTTTTAAGACAAACATGTATTGATTTCACAGGACAAAAAGAGTATCTGAAACCGTCTTCCCTTCTCCCTGAAGGAACCCACATGGGGCTGTAAGACCAAAAGACCACTACTGAGAGTGGTGAAAGCCAGGCCCCAGGACTCTTACCCTAATACATATTAATGACTTAAATCAGGATCCCGCAAGCAAATACTGGCAAAGGCATCAATCTGGCCAGGAGGTCTAGATAAAGGAGGAATCAGACAAATCATGGAGAATATAAACCACTCTGATCCTTAACATGACAAGATTCCAAGAGTAAAAGGCATCTGGATGAGCAAAGGGCTCCTCAGAGAGCTAAATCCAGCCCTAAGGGTTATAGACACATGATTCTGAGCTCCTCAATCCCCCAAACAAAAGGAGGGTTTCTCAACTCTCATAAAAATTTTATCTAATAACTTATTTCAATGTGTAGTCTTATGCGGCTGGCTACAGATTTTTCCCTGCTGAAACTAATAAGGTTTTTCAATACTATGACAATCTTTTTAAAAAAAAAAAACCAACACACTTTTGGATAAAGCGCGGTCTTGTCTCAATTATACTCTCTCTGATTGCTGGGGCATTTCAACAAATAACCCACTTCTCCTTCCACAAAATGCTATTATCGCTGCTAACAGCAGAGGGCAGTGGTGTGCAGTGCAAAGAAAGCCCATCTAGATTCAGGATCTGGCTGTGGGAACTTCAACACCCCTGTACTCTCCGCAGGGACTTCAACTTGCCTTCTGTAAAATGGGGAGACTGACTCGGAGTTTCTCTTAGTCTATAACAGAAACTGGCAAACCAATCCATGGACCAAATCTGGCATACCACCCATTCTTGTATGGCCTGTAAGCTAAGAAGAGTATTATCATTTTTAAATGGGTTGGTGGGGGGGGGATTAATAGTTCATGAAACATACAAATTATACGGAGTTCAAATTTCAGTGTGTCAGCCACATACTGCCTATGGCTGTTTTAGTAACACAACCAAGGTGTTGAATAGTTGCACTGTTGTAACAAGAGCCCTACAAAGCCTAAAATATTTACTGTCTGGCTCCTTACAGGAAAGAGGGCAATTTCTAAGACTAAAACAATTTTTAATAAATACCTTCTCTTCCTACACTATTTCACTGGCTGCCTATGATCAGCAAAATGACCCAGGCACATACTAGTAAGCAGTTATATTTGGGGAAATGGCTTTAAATTCTACTGAAATGGGGTATCTGCTAACTTACCACCTCAAAAGTCACTCATATAATGAGTTTTGTCAGGAATTCTGACGTCCTTTCAACCTCTGAACCTCTTGAGGAAAGAAAGAAGCTTAATTAAACCCATTACACGTGTTCTTCTTATTCCTCTAAAACTATGTTTCCTGAAATATGGTGCTGGAACATCAATAGTGGTTCAGGGACCAACATGTTTTATTTTACAAGTTATGTGCTAATTTCATGTATATCAGGAAAAAACACAGCAAAAAATTTAAACAGATGAACTTATATTTTTTATTTAGCTTAGCATTTATAAACTGCATCTGAAATTTATAAATTGCAGATCTAATATTTAAGAATGTAATAAAATAGGTGGTACTTAAGATTATGGCAAAAAATCATAGCGGTCAAAGTTCCGGCAACAGTAATTCATGGGATTGCTGCCGAGTTAAAACACTTTCTCAAAAGCATGATGTCTACGAGAACTAAAAGCTGCTGAGGAGTTTGTGTGATTATATACCATGTTAACTTGGCTTAAATGGAATCATGTCATGGAATAAAAGTAAGACTTTAAGGACTCTGGTCAGAAACTAGGGGGCAAAATGGAAGTTTTTTCTGAGGCTGGTGAACAGAAGTTATGTCATCAGAACAAAGCTCTAAAACTCAACTGTGAGTCCCTCGACCACATGGCTGGATCAGACCTGGAGAAAGACTGCAGCCTTTATTCTGAAGAATCAAAAGCTGTTGGTAATTAACTCTCTACTCCACCTACAGGCATTTGGAAAGCAGCTACAAGCAGTCCTTGAAATAAGCAAACCAGAAAGAAGCAACAACACGAACCAAAATGAGTGGAATTCTTTGAGTTTACCACTAAGTCCCCAACATTTTATCTTCCAGGGACATTGGTGGTCTCTTAACTGATGCCTGCTCCTTTTTTTTTTTTGGCCACACCATGCGGCTAGTGGCATCTTAGTTCCCCAACCAGGGATCAAACCCAGGCCCTCGGCAGTGAGAGCGTGGAGTCCTAACCACTGGACCGCCAGGGAATTCCGGACACCTGCTCCTTAAAGAGTTCTTATGTGAAGGAAAGAAGGGGGAGGGTGGTGCCTGAAAGGCTATCCGAGGGTAATGCTCTGGCCAGAGGTCTAATACTGGTGATCCAACTTGTAGATGTGCTTTATTCATTCTGGAAAATATCTTAAGAGATTTTGAGCTGACATTTCATAACTGGAGATTCTATATTAAAATGCAGATTTCCCATTTCTCTGGAAGAATGTTAAGATGTGAAAACAGTTAAGTCCACATTCCTGTGGACATTCCATGGGCTGAAACCCTTGAGAATAGGGCGAGTGTCCTGGGGTTCATCAAAAGTCTCCCCAGCCCAGAGTCTGAGGGCTAGCTGCCTTCATCACTATATTCAGTGTGGAGCTTCTTTCTACCCATGCTTCTCTAAGATACAACAAGAAAGAACAAAGAGTAAAGGCCGTGTTTCAAGAAAAATGAGAGTATACCCATTTCCTTGTGGAAACGGAGTTCTTAAAGGTTTTAACATGCAACCAAACTGTCTGGATAGAAAGAATTCAATTTAAGTCACCGTTGCTTTTGTTACACTCGGCCAGCATCCCTCATTTGTAACACCTCTCTGAATCCACATAGGCATGGGATGAGCAACTATCAAAAGAAATAATATAGTAGCCAACATTTTTGTAGCACTTACTGTTTCAGGCGCTGTCCTAAACCCTTTACGTATGGTGGTCCATCTACCCTCACAAGAACCTGAGGCAGGTCCTGTCATTATGGTCGTGTTACCGGTAAGGACACCAAGCCACGGAGGGATTAGGTACCTTGTCTAAAGCCACAGGGCTAGTGAGTAGCAGAGCTGGGATCTAATCTGAGACCAGCATCCTCATTCGTCACCACTGCTACAGCAGCAAGGCTCCAAAGTACAACACAAGTGTTCAACGGGTGGACCTTTGAGAAGTGGGCCTGCTCTGGGGAGAGAATATTCTTGTTTCCCTTACATGGTCCTCTAGTATTTGAGCCTTAAGTAATGTGAATATCTGGTTTTGATAGAAAAATGTTTCAATTAAAATAAAATTCTTGAGAAAGAGAAAAACTGTTGTAGGAAGTTGTGATTCATCTCAGAGGCATTTGAACAGAACTCTAAAGGATTTCTGGCCACCTCTGCCCACTTCTAGGAACGACCTCCAGCTGGCCTCTGGGGAACACTTTTCTCATTTTTTGGGTCCCTAACAGCAAGAATCCCAACGGGTTACTCAGTTAAAAATTAAAATTTGAGGCTTCCCTGGTGGCGCAGAGGTTGAGAGTCTGCCAGCCGATGCAGGGGATGTGGGTTCATGCCCCGGTCCGGGAAGATCCCACAAGTCGCGGAGCAGCTGGGCCCGTGAGCCATGGCCGCTGAGCCTGCGCGTCCGGAGCCTGTGCTCCACAACGGGAGAGGCCACAACAGTGAGAGGCCCGCGTACCGCAAAAAAAAAAAAAAAAAAAAAAATTTAAATTTGCTCCACTGGGATGAAACGCCACACAGCTCTCTTTGACTCTGTGATGCTCACCAGGTAGGGCCAGACAGGTGTGGCCCCGATGGGAGCCCCTGTGTCCCAAGGGACCCCTGTACCCTCTCCCACCTGGGGCTGACCTGTGCTCTTGTCCAGGAAGTCTATGGACTCCTCACTCGCGCTGAAATGGCTGGACGTGGCCTTCTTCTCGGCGTCCTGCTCCACGTCGGAGCCTGTGTGCACGGAGGAGTTGGTGCTCATGGGGGAGCGTGGCATGTCCGACAAGGAGATCCTGCGGCCTGCGCCCCCACTCAGCATCGGCTTGCTCATCAGGATCTTGGGCGACGCTGTCATGTCAAAGTTGAGCTTGACCTTCTCCTGCTTGTCTATCTTGGCAGCACCAGCGCTGGGGTTGGAGGGGTCGAGCAGCATTTGGTACTGGCTGTTGGGCGTGTAGGGCGTCCTGAATGGAGAGTAATTAAAGACCCCAAACTTCCGGCGGATGTTCTCCACGTACACCTCCATCTCTTGCATTGCACTGTTGAAGATGCTTTTGGTCTTTTTCACAGAAAAAGGAATCTCTTTAGACATGAGGTAGCAATTATTTATTGGAACCCAGGCCCTGGGAGTGCAAAAGAGAAAGGGAGTTTAAGTCAACTGTGGTCATTTCCAAGACTCTTAAGTTTCTTACAAGTTTACTGTGCAAGAACACTTAACATGAGTTCTACCCTCTTAAGAAACGTTTAAGGGAATCACACATAACTGCTGTATCAACTGAAAAACAAAGCACAACCTAAAAGTTGAGAATTATTTTTTATTTGGTGGACAAAACTGAGGACTTGGACTTCCCTGGTGGCGCAGTGGTTAAGAATACACCTGCCAAAAATAAAATAAAATAAAATAAAACAAAAAAATACACCTGCCAGCGCAGGGGACACGGGTTCAAGCCCTGGTCCGGTAAGATTCCACATGCCGCAGAGCAACTAAGCCCGTGCGCCACAACTACTGAGCCTGCGCTCTAGAGCCCGGGAGCCACAACCACTGAAGCCTGCACACCTAGAGCCCGTGCTCCACAACAGAGAAGCCACTACAATGAGAAGCCCACACACCGCAACAAAGAGTAGCCCCTGCTCGCCGCAACTAGAGAAAGCCTGCATGCAGCAACGAAGACCCAATGCAGCCGAAGATAATAATTAATTTATTTTTTATTTTTTAAGAAAAGGACTTAAGCCCGGACGCAGCCTCTCAGATCATGCTGAGGGACTGCTCCCAAGAGGTCAGGGAGGAGCCAGTATATATAGGAGGTTTTGCAACAAAGGCCAGGTAGTAGGAACTTCAAAGATTATTGTTAATTAAAGAAAACCAAGCATCTCAAGTTAAAGAATTTAGCATTTTTTCCTATGTATGGGAAGATGTAAGCATCAGGGCTCACGACATTATTCCTTTGATGTGCACTTTAGCTGTCGAGGACAAGATCCTGTGCTTTCCCCTCCTGAGTGTCCTCAGGGTGCACCGCTTAGGGTGGCTACAGTGGCTGAGGGCGGGGCAGCGGGCTGCCTGTTTGTCTTCAGCCTGAGTTCCCTCAGGGCTCACCATCCAGGGTGCTTGTACTGGCTTGATGGCTGCAACATCCTTTGTTTACTGAGAGGGCAGGCAACACTTCTTGCGACAGCTGATTATAGGTATATGTTGGTACAGCAGCTCTCTAGAGCTTATTCATTTTGTTTAACTGAAACTTTACACCTGTTGATTAGTACTCCCCACTTCTCCCTGCCCCCAGCCCCTGGCAACCACCGTTCCACTCTTTGATTGTATGAATTTGACTATTTTAGATAGCTCGTACAAATGGGGTCATGTGGTGTTTGTGTTTCTGTGACTGGCTTACCCCACTTCGCCTGAAGTCCTCCAAGTTCAGCCATGATGCCACATACTTCTTAAGGCTGAACATTATTCCACTGTATGTACAGACCACATTTTCTCTATCCATTCATCTCTCGATGGTCATTTAGGTTGTTTCCAGAATTGTTTTTTTTCCTTAATGCAAACCAAATTAGCCTAGTGGATTTTCCAAGATTCTTAAATACATATTCCTTTATTTTCAATGACTTGGTTTGAATGGTTAAACGATCCACTTAACAGGCATGTTCTGTCACAAGGACACACACGTGAACGCGAAACTTAGCTACGACATTAAAAGGCTCAATAGCTTAGTCATTTTAATCGATTAAAACAGTAATAAATCCCCTTTGGCTCTGGGTTGGTAGAGAGTAAGAAAACAGTCTGCATCCTAGACTACATCTCTGAAAAGAGAATTATCCCCCAAATCTCACTCTCCTGCACTCAGACATAAAGCACTTTCTTTTCTCTTTTAAAACTGCCCCTGGAAGTGGTAGCAAGGTTCCACAGAAAAAAGTAAAACTTGCTGCTGATGAAGATGAAGATGATGATGATGAAAATGATGATAGTAATGACTTTGATGATGAGGAAGCTGAAGAAAAAGCTCCAGTAAAGAAATCTGTACGGATACTCCAGACAAAAATGCACAAAAATCAAACCAGAATGGAAAAGCCTCAAAACCATCAACACCAAAATCAAAAGGTCAAGAATCCTTCAAAAAACAGAAAAAAACTCCTAAAACACTGAAAGGACCTAGCTCTGTAGAAGACATTAAAGCAAAAATGCAAGCAAGTATAGAAAAAGGTGGTTCCCTTTCCAAAGTGGAAGCCAAATTCGTCAATTATGTGAATAACTGTTTCGGATGACTGACCAGGAGGCTATTCAAGATCTCTGGCAGTGGAGGAAGTCTCTTTAAGAAAATACTTTCAACAGTTTGTTAAACTTTTCTGTCTTAGTTCATTTCTGTAACAGTTGATATCTGGCTGTCCTTTTTACAAGGCAGAGTGAGAACTTTCCCTACCGTGTCTGATAAATGTTGTCCAGGTTCCATTGCCAAGAATGTGTTGTCCAAAATGCCTGTTTAGTTTTTAAAGATGGAACTCCACCCTTTGCTTGGTTTTAAGTATGTATGGAATGTTATGATAGGACATAGTAGTAGTGGTGGTCAGACAAATGGAGATGGTGAGGAGACAAAAATATACATGTGAAATAAACTCAGCATTTTAACACAGAAAAAAAAAAGCTATTTTTTTAAGCTCTGTAGGCATTTGATAAAATATTTTCTACATTTGTATATAATAGTGTCTCTGAAATAAAACTGGAAAAAAAAAAAAGGCAAAATCTTTTAAAGGACAAAAAGCCCATGATGAGACTCTTCAGAACATGCCTTGATTTGTGCAAAAGCCTCCAGGGGCTCTCTCTCTCTAACATTTCTTAAATTGACAGTGGGGGAATTCTTCGCTGGCGATCCAGGGGTTAGGACTCCCGGCTTTCACTGCCAAGGGCCCAGGTTCAACCCCTGGTTGGGGAACTAAGATCCCATAAGCCACACAGAGCAGCCAAAAAAAAAAAAAATTGACAATGAACATGCAGTGGTCTGTGCTATTTCTTATTCTGCTGTCCTGCCTTACTTTGCTTACCCCTGGTCCAGGCTTATGTTTTGGCTCCGCAACCTCGAAGCGAGCTCCCTGAGAAGGGACGGCACATCACAACCCTTGCAGCCTCCCCTGAGTCTGTGTCCTGTTTCTGGGTCGGACCCAGAGCAGGCTGTCGACAAGCCTGCCCCATTCTGCTTTAAGAACATCCTGGGGGGCTTCCCTGGTGGCGCAGTGGTTGAGAGTCCGCCTGCCGATGCAGGGGACACGGGTTCGTGCCCCGGTCCGGGAAGATCCCACATGCCGTGGAGCGGCTGGGCCCGCGAGCCATGGCCGCTGAGCCTGGGCATCCGGAGCCTGTGCTCCGCAACGGGGGAGAGGCCACAGCAGTGAGAGGCCTGCGTACTACAAAAAAAAAAAAAAAAAAAAAGAACATCCTGGGGAAGAGGGGACGTCCATCCTTTCAGAAGTGGCTTCCACTACAGCTGTCAGGGACTCCCTGCCCAAGGCCGACTGAAACCTCCCTACAACTCCTACCTACTGTCCCTCCACCACCGGGATATCCTTAACGACTCCCCCCAATGTGCACCCTGCACCCAAAATGAGCCCGACAGTTCGACAGATCCCCTCCAAGGGGACAGGAGACACCACGGAGGGAGCGTTAAGGAAATCTCGTGGGGCATCAGACTTGGGCAGCTGTCTTTTTTACAAATGTAGGGGGGCCGGCTTCCAGGACAGCTCCCACCTAGAACCAACCTACACCTGCAAGTTCAGGGCCGGTGAAGCTCATGGCCCCTAAGCCACCTTCAATGGCTGTCAGGCAGGCAGGAGGTCCATGTAGAGTGGGCACAGCTGGAGCAGAATCCACGACTCTTAAGGCTCTGGGAATATCTGGTGCTTAGGGGACAGCAAATCTTGCCCCCCCGCCATGGATATCCTAAGTATTATCCACACTGAGTTACACTATAGAATAATCCCGAATCATCAAGATGGTTCATTAACACTTGCCATGCTCTAATGAAGAGGCAGGAAGATATAAAACCTGTTATATCTCTTGCTCTTCAAATAAAAGCCAGACTTCTGACAAAAGCCACCCTGGTGACCCAGGCCCAGCCCACCCCTCTGATCTCACCTCTTACCCACCCTCTCCTCCCTTATCCTGTTCAAACCACACTGTGTTCCTGGATTTCCCTGAGCAATTAACTCAGCCTTGGCCTGCCCTTCCCTACCTGAGTCCCTGCTCTCTCTGGTCCCCTCTATCCAGATCTTCACCCAGTCCCGCCACTACCTCCTGACCCGAGATCATACTGTCTATTCCCCACTTGTATGCCATCTGCCTCCCCACTTCCGACGGGCAGTGTCTGCCTGCTCGCTCCTGTATCCCAGCATCTAGTACTCAGCATGGCACACGGCAGGCACCAAAGACATGTTTCTTTGAATGAATGAATAAAGGAATTTTAGAAAAACATCCCCCAAAATGGTCAAAATCAAAGTATAATACTTCCTATCAAACCTAGAACCATCTCAGCTAATTTCCATTTTGTCTCCTATCAATGGATTGCCAGGATTCCTGGTAAATGATTTCAGATTACTTTGATATTCTTTTTTTTTTTGGCAAGCAAAATTTAACAAAGAGCAATATTTCAGATTCTGGTGTTGTTTAAAATGAGAAAGTGTATTTTCTGTACGTTCTGTGGGTGGGTATAATTTTCAAACTATGTCTGTTAAATATTCTCCCCTACACATACACGCGCGCGCGTGCTTTCTCAGACTGCTTGGTAGGGTTTCGGGAGGGTTTTTGCCTCATTTACTCACAATGTAACTCTTGCTAAAAGAGAACCAAGAAATTACCCGCCGCTCATCTCTGTCTACCTGTTGTTCTGAAGCAGGTAGGGGGCTGCGCTCCACAGAGAACTGCTATTAGCTGGAATAATTCACGACGCTGAGAGGGGGAGAGGGGAAGGCAGGAAGGCTGGCCGGGAGGGCTCACACCTGTCAAAACAGCAACCCCCTATAATTTCCCATTTTAGCTCCAGAGAAAAGGGAACAGGAGGGGACTACCCAGCACAACGATGGGAGATTCATTTTACCGGCAATCTGGGGAAACGCTTCTGATCCCCGAAAGCATTATTTTGAAAAGCAATTTGTGCGGTGATTTAATTTACTGTGGACAAACCCAAAAAAGAACAGCAGCACTTAAGATAGCCATGGAACCTATGCCGATGCCGGCTGCGTCCACAAAACCACGAAAGCAAGATTCTTTTCCAACACACCTGAAAAAACTGAAGCCTGTGCGTGATCAGGCTTATTAACACAGCCCAGGACAGTATTTTTAAAGTACAACATCACTGGCTGGTATCAAGACAATAAAATAATAGCCGTACCCACCGCCCCTTCTTGTATTCACTGACAGGATCAAAGGTTCAGTCACAGCTACGCGTTTGAAGCCTGTGTTTAACTCCCACCTGTCGTGTTGTCCAAAGAAACGGGCATCAACCTGCCCGTCTTTATCCCTCAGAGCTTTCGCAGGCCAGAACGGAAACCCCTTCAGTTTTGCCCAAACCAAAGGATGTGGATTGCTCTAGGAAAAGAAAAACAAAATCCAGAGTTTGTATGTATTCGACAGCAAGATGCACACATAAAGCTCGGTGGGTGAGGTTAAGCTAAGGCAGAGGTGATACAGGCCACAGAATGAAAGCAAACAATTTCCAGCAGGGTCTCCCCAAGTGGCAGTCACTAGATGTGTGGCCAGTAAGCCTGGGCAAGGCTGGGAATGGGGTTAAATGGGGAAACCAAAAAGAAGTGAGCACTGACCAAAACGAGGCTTCAACTCTGGCTGTGCCGCTCTTGCCCGGGTGGGAGCGAACAAGAGACTGTACCTTTCTGGGAAACACAGGGATAGTTATACCTACACCCTCTGTTAAGCTGGAGGGTTAAATGCACCTTACATCCAGCATATAATAAGGGACGGCAGGGGATTCCCTGGTGGCGCAGTGGTTGAGAGTCCGCCTGCCGATGCAGGGGACATGGGTTCGTGCCCCGGTCCGGGAGGATCCCGCGTGCCGTGGAGCGGCTGGGCCCGTGAGCCATGGCCGCTGAGCCTGCGTGTCCGGAGCCTGTGCTCCGCAGCGGGAGAGGCCACAACAGTGAGAGGCCCGTGTACCGCAAAAAACAAAATAAAATAAAATAAAAATAAGGGACGGCATTAGCTAACTTTATTCTTTACCGAGAGCTACTCAGGGCCTTAACGATTCAGATGTCCATCTCGAAATGCAGGAAAAGACAAACTATGTTTTGATTCTCAACTCTACTTGCCCAATCTTGCGGCCCAATACCCTCCCCCCCACACCCCCATCCTCCCAGCTCACCCCAATGACACACTTCTCTGCAGAACATCAGTTTGGAAAATACAGATCCATGGGGACAACTAGGGTGACTTTCTCTCCCCACCCCAATCCCAGTCTCAAGAACCACAGTTTGGAGAGACCATGGAGTTAACCCTGGGAGGGATTTCCAAACCTCTTAAAATAGACCCAACATGATTTGTAAGTAACATACTCATTTAACACGACTCGGCTCATCATCGGCATGACTTTGGCATGTCTCTCCTCTCTGATGAGCTTCTTTTCACCGTGCATCCTGCTGTTTTCGAGGGCTAATAAACCCAGTAAATCGTGACGCTACCTCTGGCACATGACCTTTCAGCCAAAGATGTTTATCCCACCTGGATTCCTCCCATTCTGCCATAACTTAATTTTCAGTAAGAAAATTATTTTAAAACTTTATCCAAAGTTTCATCCAATAAGCCACCTGGAAAAAGCTGTCCTGGGTCACCCAAGGCATTGAGTTCAGAAAACAAAGAAAGGAAAGGAAATCCAACTTACACAAGGCTCACAAAACCAGTTATCTCGTTTTTGGCAAGCAGCTAGATAACACTCTGGACAAACTTCGATTTCATTCATCTGTAAAGCAAAAATGTGTTAGAATGTGTCATTCCCAGGGGCCTTATATCTGCAGGCCCTCAAGAAATACATGATGATATTGGCAGGCAAGATTAGCTAACCTAAGTCCCACAGTGGGGAACACCCTGGACATCAGTCCAACTATTTCTCACCAGCCCCGACTCACCCACCTAGCCCCAGCCGCCATCCTCTCTCACTGGACCATGTCTCCCAGCTTCCTAAGCTTGGACCATTCCCCACACAGACAGAGCAGCCAGAGCCACCTTCTACAAACACAGATCCCATCTGGTCCCTCTCCTTAGACCAGTGGCTCTCTACTGGGACAGTTTAACCCTTCCAGGGACACTTGGCATAACTGGAGATATTTTTGGTCATCGGTCATCACAACTGGGGGTGGACAGTTGAGACTGGAGTCTATGATGGTACAAGGACAGCTCCTGCAACAAAGGTGTCTCTGGCCTCAAATGTCAGTAGTGCCAAGGTTGAGAAACTAACAATGAAATCTAAACACCTGGTCAGGGCTTCCCTGGTGGCGCAGTGGTTGCAAATCCGCCTGCCAATGCAGGAGACATGGGTTCAAGCCCTGGTCCAGGAGGATCCCACATGCCATGGGGCAACTAAGCCCGTGCACCACAACTGCTGAGCCTACAAGCCACAACTACTGAGCCTGCGTGCCACAACTACTGAAGCCCGCGCGCCTAGAGTCCGTGCTCCGCAACAAGGGAAGCCACAGCAATGAGAAGCCCACGCACCGCAACGAAGAGTAGCCCCTGCTCGCCGCAACTAGAGAAAGCCCACGCGCAGCAACGAAGACCCAACGCAGTCAACAATAAATAAATAAATAAATAAATAAATAAACACCTGGTCAGTTCCTTCAAGGCCATACGTGGTCTGGCCTCAGTCTACCTGTCTGAGCTCCCCAATCCCTTCCCTCGACTCTGGCCTCTGCTTGCCATGCTCAATTCTATATATCTCTAATCACACCATCCACAGCAATTAATTAATACCACGTTCCTCTATTTTATTTCCACGGATAACTGAAAATTCTGTAACTGACCGTCCTCTCTCTTGAGAAAGTGCATTCCCACAGAGAATCGTCATGACTTAGAACTAAGGGCCCTGGAAGCTCCCTTCTTGGATCTAAATTCAGACTCGACTACATCCTAGCTCTAGAACTTCAGGAAAAGTTGCTTATATTGTCTGAGCGTCCATTTCCTCACCTCATAGAATGGGGATGAAAGCAGTACCTACCAAACAGAATTATTATAAAAATTAGATGAGATTAAAAAAAAAAATTAGATGAGATAAATGTAAAGCACTTCACGTGACAAGGTGCCAGACACATAGCAGGTGCTCAACTAATGATTATTAATTAATAATTTTATAGTAATTACTAATTATAACGGACTGACCGACTGAGGGCAATGAATAAATGAGTGAATGAATGAATGAGTGCATGGTGGACCATATTTCTTCCTTCTACCCACTCTCCTTTTGGGCTATTCCAAAGGTACTGGGTAGAACAAAGCGGCAACATCAAGTCCAGAACAGCCCTGGCATTGGAGCCCACAAAGCAGCACTGTGTTGCCAACAGGTAGGTTCAGAATGCCAGACAAAGAGCATCTGGGTTCAATAAATTTTACATTATGACAACCCACCAATTAAAAGTCTAGGCTTCAGCACCCAGATCAAGGAAAACAAATCCTCAAGGGGGAAACAACTGAACAACTCGCCCAGACACAACTCCAAGTCGCCAACAAGCATATCAAAAACAGTCAAAGAAATCACTTGCATCAAAGAAATCAAAATCACAATCACAGTGAGATGCCACTGTTTTTTACTGATCACACTGGGGCAAAAACATATATACAAACAGTTTTCAAATTGGAACTTCCAACACAACGACACAGAAAAACCACCACATTTGTTCATTCCACTTCATTGTGTAAGTAACGCTGTAGCATTTCCAGAAAACAATCAAGAGGTATCTACCCAAAGCCATGTTGATAGCCTCAGACCTAGTAGTTGCATTTCTAACAATTATACTAAGGAAATAAATCATCAGAACAGCCATAATAAATTCTATTCTTCCTCCGTGTTTAATTACCGAGGAAAACACTCAGAGTGAAAAATGTAGATTATAAAACTCTCTCTATACAAATATATAGACATGGACATATCCTAAGATATACAAATGTTTTCTTTACAAATGAACGGATGGATAGATGAGAGTGCAGACAGGCTGAAGGCCACTACATCTCAGTTTTTTTGTGCTCACAACAGGGATTAAACAAAGAAAGGCTCCCCTGTACCATTTCTGCCATCAGCCTGTCCTGCAACCAGTAGAGCCTCAGGGCACCCAGCCCAGGAGCTTCATTTCATCCACACCATCAAAACTACGGGGTATTTCTCCAGGACACCTGGGCCACTCTCAGAGAAACTCAGGACCTTTCCTGCAAATAATGTCAAAACCCAAATACCTCTGCAAGAAGACTGAAAGGGACCTGAGGGGATGCCACAGATTGTGGGGCAAAGAAATCATAAACTCTATTTGACCCAGAAAACTCAGGATGTGCAGTGCTGGACCACGACTCAAGGCTGAAAAATCCCATCTCTCTTAGATCTAAGATTAGGGTGTTGATTTATAACATATTATGGCATATCTGTTGCTTTTACTTTCCTTGAAGAGAGGGGTGCTATCTGTACCTCAACAAATTCCAAAATTACCAGAGCTACCCGCTGGGAGATTCCGCAAATGGAAACTTCAATCACCCCAAGCCTTCATTCTAGGTACACTTAAAAGAGGACAGTAGGAAACACATACCTCATGCTCACAGATTTTGATGACTACTTTCGCTATTTGCGTCAATTTGTGATTTCCTGAGGGAGTAAGAAAATAGAATTAATTCAAATGGAAACACAGAAATACCCAGCCTTGGGATTATACTTCCACTTACAACATTTTAACTTGCTTTCTTCCAGGATTAACCTTTTAAAGGTTAAAAACCATACATTTCTGGCTTCTAACATCAGTTCAGATTAGGTGACTTTTCCCATGAACCAATGTTTGGTGCTTAGACGTCATCTTCTCTGAAACATAACAATTTGTGTTGGTTTCCGACAGCTCATGAATGAATATCTGAAAGATGCTTTTATATTCTCAAGGCTCAAATTAGTGAAAAGGAGCCTTCTTCTGCCCATTGTCCCAGACGCCAACCCAAGAATAGTACAGGAGAAAGAAGACATTTAATTGAGTAACTCTAGTGTTCCTGGTGCTTTGAAATACATTTTCTTGTTAACTCTTCAAAAAGCCTTATTAGGAAGCAGGCATGAATGTTCTCATTTCACCGAAGAGTAAACCAAGGCTCAGGAGTCATCACTTATATGAGACCATTTAGCTAACGAGTTGAGGATATGGCCCCAGGTCTAACTCTTAACCCTGAACCTTTACACTAAACCAGAGAACAAGATGGCCAAAAGGCCGTGTTTTCTTCGAACATTTTGACAATTTTTAGAAATTGTAAATTTGGTGGCAAAAAGATTTCATACGCACACACACAAATATCTAGATTTCTGGCCTGTCTTGAAAACTCAGAAGATCTAAGAACTCTGTATGCAATAAACCACTGGAGTGTCCAGGGGAGATTCCCCTCCAGACCAGGTGGGAGTTCCCTGTAATCCGCAGTCACTCGCTCTCCCCATGGCCAGTGGTCATCCTGGCTTATGCTATTTTTCTGCTACCTGAGCTCATTCACTTGTTTATATGATCTTACTGCCCTTTCTATATATTTGAGTTTATAACCTTTACACAACTTCTCAATGTCTAGGGTCCCTCTCTTTCTCTCCTCCCTGCACCCCAACCCTGCTGAGTTAATAATGCAAAACATATACTTTAAGCAGATAGCCATCCATTCATATATCTTTGCTCAAACATCAGCTAACAACAGTCTACGCTAGGCCCAAGGGTATACAGGAAACAAGTTTGGCATCTGCCCTTAACGGGCTTACATCCTGGTGAGCAACTCAAATGAAAAAAGAGCACCATCCAGAAAGTGTGATAAAATACTGCCATGGGGAAGTACAGGTACTGTGAGAGCCCTTAACAAGAGTACATAGTATGGTCTGGGGCACGAAGGAAGGCTCCTCAGAGGACTGAGAGGCTGAGACTGAAGGATGAGGAAAACTCATCAAAGCAAAGAGGGGAAGAGTGTTCCAGCAGGGGACAAGAAGAAGAGAACAGGGCAGGACCCTGAAAGATCTACCTGGCCAGAAGGTAGACAGAGAGGATTGTGGGAGAGGGTAGGACAATGGGAAAGGTGCCCATCGAGGAGATTTTAATGGGAGCTCTCCTCCATTCTGTCCAGAAGGCTTAACCCACAAAAATGCAACAGACAAAACTTTAACCAGAATATAAAAAAACTCCTAAAACTCAATAATAAAAAAACAAACAACCCAATTTTTGAAATGAGCAAAAGATCTGAATAGATGTTTCACCAACAAATGATATACAAATGACTAATAAGCACATGAAAAGATACTCAATACCATTAGTCATTAGAGACAGGCAAAACCACCATGACGTAATATTTCATGCCTTCAAGAATAGGTAAAATTAAAAACAGACAATACCAAATGTTGACAGTGATGTGGAGCAACAAAGATTCTCATATACTCTGCTAGAAGGAATGTAAAATAATACAACCAATTTGCAAAACAGTTTGGTAAAATTTCTTATAAATTTAAATATAAACCTACTCAATGATCTAGCAATACCAGTCTTGGGTATTTATCCAAGAGAAATGAAAGCATGTGTCCATACAAAGACTTGTATAAGAATGTTCACAGTGGCTTTATTCATAACAGCCAAAAACTGAAAACAATCCAAATATCCATCAACATCAACAAAGGGAATGGATAAATAAACTGTATGTTGATACAATATTGTTACTGGACTTCCCTGGTGGCGCAGTGGTTAAGAATATGCCTGCCGGGCTTCCCTGGTGGCGCAGTGGTTGAGAGTCTGCCTGCTGATGCAGGGGACACGGGTTCGTGTCCCGGTCCGGGAGGATCCCACGTGCCGCGGAGCGGCTGGGCCCGTGAGCCATGGCCGCTGGGCCTGCGCATCCGGAGCCTGTGCTCCGTAACGGGAGAGGCCACAGCAGTGAGAGGCCCGCATACCGCAAAAAAAAAAAAAAAAAAAAAAAAAAAAAAAAGAATATGCCTGCCAATGCAGGCGACACAGGTTTGAGCCCTGGTCCGGGAAGATCCCACATGCCACGGAGCAACTAAGCCCCTGCGCCACAACTACTGAGCCTGCGCTCTAGAGACAGCAAGCCACAACTACTGAGCCCGCATGCCACAACTACTGAAGGCCGTGTGCCTAGAGTCCGTGCTCCACAACCAGAGAAGCCGCCACAATTAGAAGCCCACGCACCGCAATGAAGAGTAGCCCCTGCTCGCCACAACTAGAGAAAGCCTGTGCGCAGCAACAGACACAGTGCAGCCAAAAATAAATAAATAAAATAATTTATAAAAACTATATATATATATATATTGATACCACTCAGCGATAAAAAGAAACAAACCACTGACAGACACAAAATGAAAGAATCCCCAAAATATTACACTGTGTCAACATAGCCAGGCATAAAAGAGGCACTCTGACTCCACTGGTATGAAATTCTAGAATATGTAAAACTAATCTATCGTTACAGAAAACAGAATAGTTCCTTTTCAGGAGGGTGGATTTACTGGAGAGGGGCAATTGGGAATATAATGGGGTGACAGAAATGTTCTAGGATCTTATTTGGGGTTGTAGTTACAGAGGTGGTTACACATTTGTCAAATTCATGGAATGCACCTGTAAAATCTGTGCTTTTTATTTTATGCAATTATTCCTCCATTAAAATAAGGTTTTTTTTAAAGGACAGGTAAAAGCATCATATAGTCACAAGCCACTGTGGACATCAGCTCATACCTTAAAATGCATGTAGTCACTGCCCCCTGTTCACACACGTCAGCAATCTATACACCAGTATTCTCAGCTATTGGCCCTGATGCATGAAAAAAGAGCCTGATTTTTCATGAAGGGCAGGAGAACAGGCAACACACACAGCATACTCTCATTCTTAAGAGTCATCTAATCCACTCACCCCCATTATAAATGATGCAGTTGTGCAAAATCCATTTTGCATCAGCCAGGAAGGCTTCTGTGCAGCCATACATTTTCTTTTTAGCGTTCTGGGAAGAAAAGCCACAGAAAATAATCACCAGTGAGTCTCTATAAGCCACAACCAGTAACACCTGCGTCCCCACATAATTTTCTTAGCAGTCATTTGCCAAATTAATTAATGCTTCTACTCATTTCCCAAGATGCTATTATAGTTGAGATCTATAACTCTATAAAAATGCATTCACTGAATTCACCACACTAACTTGAATTTTCTCATCTTAGAGCACTGCCATTTATCAAGCAGCTTCTTCCACCAAACCAGGATATTTTACATATTTACACATTTATTATTAATTGTACAGCCTCACATAAGCCTCATAATTGAAAACTCAAGGAAGCGGTCACTATCCCCATTTTACAGACAGGGAAACTGAGGTATGGTAATGTTAAAGGAACTAATCAAAGTTCCAAAGCTAATAATTTAGGAAGCCAGGATTCCAACCTTGTCTTTTTGGAATTCCTTCTTTTGTTTAATACCATAAGGGTGTGTGCAATTTTCCAAAGCAGGCTGGATTTACTGTTTTGGGGATCATCAATGCATACAATATAAAGTAATGTTTTCTCCTCATCCACGCTTTTCTTTAACCATATTTTGGTGCCAGCAATTTGAAAATCAGCACCAGGATGACATACGCAACCTAAAATGTTACATGTGTAATTTTTCAGCATGGAATTTTAGTTTGAACCTTTAAAAACACTTTCAGGCATTAAAGAAATACTCTTATCAGTGAAATAAGTCAAGATCTAAGAAGCCACTTATTCACTGCTAACATGAAGGTCTCCCCGACACTTAATTTTCTCTTCTTCCTTCCTGCTGCTCTTATTAGCACCTCCAAAAGAAAGAGAAGGGTAAGGCTCAAATCAACCAAATCACTAATTCTTAGAAGCTGTGACTTTCTCATATAAAAAGCTAGAATCACCAGCAGAAGTATAATACTATTTGGAGCTAAGCAGTGGATTTCAACACCCATTGCAATCCTTGGGAAAATGTTACAGAAGAAGTTAGGGGAATGAGAGTTCTTCCATCCAAATAAAAATGGCACAGAACCATCTAACTCGAGATGGGGCACGGGAAGTGAGGGAGGATCTTTGATCATCTTGACAATTGGCTTTTTGATGGAAGCCAACCTTTTCCAATGTACAAAGGTCCATGGGATGAAAGATGTATTCCGCATAGTCAGGATGCTGTTCCAACGGAACGGGCTTCTGGAATGCATCTGTCTATAAAAGGAAAGATGCACAGACACAAACCCATCACTGCTATGGAAGACCAAGCATTAATACCAGCAATGCACTTTAAAACCGAGACAACTTTCCAGAAAATACAGTTCTAAAACTTTCTACAAAATAGGCCCTTGAGAAGCTCCAAACTGGTTCACCTTCAAATTCTGCCTGGTTATCCATAATCATGGGCCCAGCTGTGTTCCAGTTTTGTCATTTGTTTTGTTTTCAGTACATACTCAAGTAACAGGTCCAGGCCTCTTCAATTAAGACGGACAAGAACACGCTATCATTACCTGAGACCTGAATTCTGAAGGAGGCTTATCTATACACTGAAAATGCCCATAATCAAAACCGACTGGGGGTGAAATCTGGCTACACCTAGAGATGACACACCAAATAAAGTTCCCCTAAAGTGCCAACAGATATCTTACACATGGGCGGAAATTTTAGTGAGGTTTTGCTCCTCCTTTGAGGGGCCAAATTACTTTCAAAGCAGGGACTGTGTGAGGACTTCCCTGGCGGTCCAGTGGTTAAGACTCTGCGCTTCCAATGCAGCGGGGGGCGCGCGTTCGATCCCTGGTCAGGGAATTAAGATCCCACAGGCCACGTGTCACAGCAAGAAAAAAAAAAAACAGAAACAAAACAAAGCAGGGACTGTGTAAAGGTTTTATATCTTGATCCACTTTCTTATGGAGTAATAAGAATCAGTTCAAAATGCAAGGCCTGGTTTGTTGATGGTACCATTTACTTATCAATTAAAAAAAACCTAAAAGATTTCATTAAACACCAAATTATGCTCAAGCAAGGCATCTGAACGGATTACCATTTGCAGTCATCCAAGCTCTCTCTCATCCAGAATCAGTTTGGCCGTTTTTTTTGTTTGTTTGTTTTTTGTTTTTTTGCGGTACGCGGGCCTCTCGCTGTTGTGGCCTCTCCCGTTGTGGAGCACAGGCTCCGGACGCACAGGTTCAGCGGCCATGGCTCACGGGCCCAGCCACTCCGCGGCATGTGGGATCTTCCCGGACCGGGGCACGAACCCGTGTCCCCTGCATCGGCAGGCGGACTCTCAACCACTGCGCCACCAGGGAAGCCCAGTTTGGGCATTTTAAGTTAAAAGGATGCTTCCACAAAAATCAGCAACTTTCTGTTCTGATTTTGTAACAAACAATTTACATAAGAAATTAACACTTTCTTTGATTTTTCTTTTTGGTTTATAATTAATTCCACAGTGTTGACAAATCGACATGAATCAATTCTCCTTGTCGAAGTTTGTTTTTTTTTCAAAACTTAGGCTATATAATTTTGCTTCCATTGACAGAGATTTTGGGAAAGAGACAGGTTCTCAATTTAGCAACCCCAACTGGCATGCTCTGAATTTTTTTCATCATGATATCAAACTTCAGAATATAATCTCTAAACTAAAGCTTCTACTTTTTTTTTAAGAAATTAAACCACAATGGCTACTAAAAGCACTCAGAATCTACATTTAAATTACATTTATTTGACTTAGAAAGCAAACTCTGAAGAGTTTCACAAAGGGTCACCACTAGCCCATATGGTGCCTTTGTGTAAATCGGAAAAGAACCCTACCCAAGAACCCAAGTTTCCACAGGAAAAATGTCATAACATGTTGATTATCTTGTCATAACATATTTTTTTTTTTATTTTTTGCGGTACGCGGGCCTCTCACTGTTGTGGCCTCTGCCATTGCGGAGCACAGGCTCCGGACGCGCAGGCTCAGTGGCCATGGTTCACAGGCCCAGCTGCTCCGCGGCATGTGGGATCCTCCCGGACCAGGGCACGAACCCGTGTCCCCCGCATTGGCAGGCGGACTCTCAACCACTGCGCCACCAGGGAAGCCCATAACATACTATTTTTAAAAACAAGGTATTTTACTGCCATCTTTCTGAAACCTGTCACCAAAAACTACAAAACCACCATCACAGCTATGATATGACTGGGACTTCTGGGAGGGAAACCACGGAGAAGTACACTGCTTGCCAGCTGAACATGGCAGGCCTGCTTTCACATACAGATTTTCCTTAAAGGGCAAAGGCTGTACATCAAATCCCGTTTCAAAATTCTCACCCTTTACAGGAATCTCACTGGTTGAGTTTTACCTGAAGGTTCCACCATTAGGCCTTGATTACAAAGAAACTGGGTGGTACTCAACTCTCTCACTGAAATGGAATTCTACTAACTCCCCCTTACCCAATGCAGTCTGAGGTTTCACTTCGCAACCACTCAGAATTTTAAATCCCCACCAGCTTTCTAATATATGTCATTTCCTGATTAAACTCCTTGGTCTCACAAAGTGCTCACTTTTGAGAATTAACTTAATGCCGTTGTCCAATTTAATTTACAGGTATCTGAATCTGGGCACACAAGACCCAAAGAGTAATAAAGCACAGGTGTTTGAAAAGCTAAGGCAACTACAAGGAACAAAAATTTAACAGAACAAAGGTCACTATTCTCATTCACACTTATAACAAGAGGAAGTGTCATCTTACCCCTGGCTGTTTCATTTTCTGAATGGCAAACTTGAGCAGGTAGGATAACTGTTCAATGGTGAGCATTGTCATGGCTTTACTCTGAGTCTCGATGCATTCTGCTACTGTAATCTTCTACAAATCAAAATCACACAAATATCCAGTTAGAAAAAAAAATTACGATCCCATGTACTCATTTCTCTTTTCTCCTAATTTTCCAGTAAGTTCACATGTAAAAAATAATTCCCATCTAAATGAGACCAGTTGTTTCGCTTGACGAGCGCTCCTCCAATCTACTTGACCTGGGTGCTGGATCAGTGGATAAAAATTAAGAAGCACACCGATCCATCGATTAACTCATTAAGAACTGTTTTTAGCTCATGTAGACAATATAATCTGAAAAAAGGGTGGGGTAGGCAAGGACCTGAAAAATCGTCATTGCTATAACCTTGGGTTTCAAGAATAGGACATGAAAGGCCACTGATGGTTTCAGGGTAATCTCGTCACACAATGAATCAGCCACTTTCCTTGATCCTCTCAAGGTTCTGGGCTATCTTTCAGGAAACTGACAAGGAATTAATTCAATGACGTCACGGTTGGAAAGGGACAATCTTCCCTGTAGAAAGAATCCAAGGGACGGTAGTGAACTAAGAATAAAAATGACTTCATTCTCCGTCACCACTGATGTGAACCCACACACGACATTCTGGCAAATTACCCACGGAGCAGTCTAGCTGTCTATCTCTGTGGGAAATAAATGTCACTTTGTAAGAGAAATTCCCATCAAAGACATGTCTGATACCAGATTCTGCAATGTAAATCTGATACTTGATCTAAGAGCTTCGGAATCCTTAGGTAGAACAAAAATAGTAAATTCAGATGCTATCAGGAAACACTCTTGAACCATCTGTGTAGGGAGAACTGAGAAAAGTTTTCTCTAATTAATTTGGTTTGCATTTCCATTCTTCAGATCTCCTGATCCTCCAAAAGGAACTTCCAGGCGTGTCTGGTTGGTTGCTGAGAAAAAGGGCAACCCAAGAGGCAGGCGCTCATAAGCTGAAATCAGTCCGTGACGCCCGGATCTCATTGCTTAGCTACCAGAGCTAGTCTTCCCAGTTGACCACCTCACCAATTCACCACTAGAAGAAATTCAGGACTCTAAATCTTAGACATAGAACACCTGTCTGTCTGAATTCCAGTTCATTTCCAGGTAACTATCCACACTCAATACTTGGGTCGCCCGCTCAACTGGCATTCACCTCTTCTCCCCCATCCCTGGCCACGTCCTCCTGGTTGGCAATGGCCAGTTCCCACAATACAGACTGAAAGTACCAAACATTTTTGAGCCTTTCCTGTGTGGGGACTGGTGGTCCAATCCTGACCAATGAGCCCAAGGGCGTGTCAGCTGGAGGCTGATGGGCAAAGTCTTCTGCTTGATAAGGATTGAGAAGAGACACTCCTCTCAGGGGGACTGTTATCTAGTCACATGTGATAAAACCCCCAACAGCCACCTTATGAGGGACACACTGCCTCAACAATGAAATGCAAAGAATCTGGCTCTGACCAAACGCTGGCCTGGCCCTGCCTCTGGATTCTTTCTATACACGATAATAAATCTCTCTGGTTTCAGCTGCCTTTCATCAAGATCTATTATTTACAGCAAAAGCATCCTATCTAAGCCACTATCTTCTCTGTGAAATTATTAAACAATTGGGAAGGGAAGGTCAAGACAAAAGAAAATAAATGAAGGTTCCAGTTCCCACATTAAATGCAGGATGAGTTCAGGCTCTGAACAGGAGGGCACTGCTGAGCAATCTCTCCGTCTATAGGAACCCAAAGAAAACCAGTGACCATCTTTTGCAATTTTAGAGGTAGAACACCATTAAAATGTCATCATCATACTGACCTGGCCTCTACTTTCTTTCCACAGATTTTTGCTGCATCCACTACACAAAAGCAGTACTACTGACACTGTCCTAAACCTTGCTTTTTTCCCCACTATCGACAGCTGGGAGAGCTTTCCAATTCCTACACAGAAAGCATCCTCGCGTTTGAGATCTAATGCCAATATACCTTTGAATCCAGGTGACACTCCATATTAAAGGATTTTGTAGATGACATTATTTGGGGTTTTTAAAATAAATCTATCTATCTATTTATTTACTTATGGCTGCATTGGGTCTTCGTTGCTGTGCAGGGGCTTTCTCTAGTTGCGGTTAGTGGGGGCTACTCTTCGTTGCAGTGTGCGGGCTTCTCATTGCAGTTGCTTTTCTTGTTGAGGAGCACGGGCTCTAGGCGTGAGGGCTCAGTAGTTGTGGCATGTGGGCTCAGGCTCGCGGGCTCTAGAGCACAGGCTCAGTAGTTGTGGCGTACGGGCTTAGTTGCTCCACGGCATGTGGGATCTTCCCGCACCAGGGCTCGAATGCGCATCCGCTGCACTGGCAGGCGGATTCTTAACCACTGCGCCACCAGGGAAGCTCTGTTTTTCTTTTTAATTTGTTTCTGTTTTCTAGATGACACCCTTATTTTCAGCATTTTGAAAAAGCATCATAGTTGGAAGTTGCTGAGACTAGAAGACACCTCAGAAAAGTGGAAACCATGATAATTGTTTTCATGAAGAGCGTTTAGGCTTTGCTACAAATGAAATATGCACGTTCCCTTCACTATGCCCGTGTGCTTCTCCCTTGGGTTCTGTACCTGCAGCCCCCTCAGCCTGGAAGGCCGTCCCCCCATTGCCCCACGGCTCACTCCTTCCCTTCTTCAAGTCTTTCCTAAATCTTAAGAGGGCTTCCTGGACTTCGTCATTTAAAATGGAAACACTCTGCACCCCCCCTCACTCCCTATTCCTCACTTTCAATTCATTTTCTCTAGAACATTCTTCTTCTAACACATGGTATACAACTTTATTGTGGTGTTTGTCCTTTACTCCTGAAAAGAATAGGATTCAGGCCTCTTTTTGTTCACTGTTGAACCCCTAGTATGTAACAGGCACGGGAGAAACAGCTGTCGCGTGAATAAAAGCATCAGATGGCAACCACGTGGGACATACAACCAACACTGGTCTTCCCAGCTTGGCTACTGCCGATGATTCAATGATGCAGCAGGAGACAACATCCAAGAAGGAAGAAAACAGCGTGGGATCTCTTCAAAACATACAAACTGTCAGAAGTTTATAACTTCTGGAATGTTCATTACAGGAGAATCAGAGAATGCTGCAGATCTCAAAGTGATCCAAAGACCCATGAAGAATCAAAATCAATATTCAGTGCAGGGGACCTTCCTGGCGGTCCAGTGGTTAAGACTCCACACTCCCATCGCAGGGGGCGCGGGTTCGATCCCTGCTAGGGGAACTAAGATCCCACAAGCCACGCAGTGAGGCCAAAAAAAAAAAATCAGTGCAACTGTCTTTCCAAGAGCTGCAGTGCTAAGGCCGTTGCCTATGTTGGTCCAAAAAAGGGGGTGACCAGGATAGAGCAGAGATGGAAGGCAAGAAACTCCTCTTTTCTTTGTGTTTGGATTATTTGAAAATTTTGAAATAAAAGGAAGAAAAGAAAGGAGAGGAAACGAGGCAGACAATGCATTCATTCAGCAGGAACTAACCTCACATTCAGGACAAAACCAGTCCCCCTCTGGTTCCGATGTCAGTCTCAGACACTTAGCGTGATAAACCCGGGGACAGAGCTCACAGCAAAGGACTTGGCCTTCCCGGTGACAAACCCAGCAGTAGAAATCATTTCGTCCATCCTGCGGTACAACATCAACAGGGTCTGTGGTGAGTGGCTGCTTCATATAGTAAAACGGACCATGTCTTAGTTCTGACTGAAATGTAGGCAAGAAAGACAGGTTTGGTTTCAAAACAAATGTGCATTCTCAAAAGGAATTTGAACAAATACATCAATAACAACAGAAGAAAATTAGAGCATTTCACACATTCATTAAAAAGCTATCTTGGGTTACTCTACTTAATACAGAGTTTGTGGGTCATTAGATACTAAGATTGATTTTTCTTTCTTGTATTTTAAGAGGCCATGGATTGAAAAGCTGGTGTCTAAGAGTTAACAGGCAGCCCTAGCAGGATAGCACAATGGTTACAACCCAGGCACACCTGGGTTCAAATTTAGCTCTACCAGCTGCATGACCCAGGGCAAGTCTCTTAACCCCTCAGCAGCTTCAATTTTCTCATCTGTAAAATGGGGATGATAATAACTAACATCACTGTATTGTGGCTGGAATTAAATGGGATCGTATAATGTATGCATTTAACACAGCACCGCCATTACAAATATTGCTAATACGGTTAAAAGTCCAACAAATGGAAGTCTAAATGTACAAAGCCAAGAAAAGTATGGCAATTTGCCCTGGGAGTCTTTCAACAACAGGTCTTCGTCGAATAGATCCATTGGAAATGAGTCACCAAAAATGATCATTCGTTTTTTGTTTGTTTGTTTGTTTGGTTTTGGTTTTTTTGCGGTATGCGGGCCTCTCACTGTTGTGGCCTCTCCCGTTGCGGAGCACAGGCTCCAGACGCGCAGGCTCAGGGGCCATGGCTCACGGGCCCAGCCGCTCCACGGCATGTGGGATCTTCCCGGACCGGGGCACGAACCCATGTCCCCTGCATCGGCAGGCGGACTCTCAACCACTGCGCCACCACGGAAGCCCGATCATTCATTTTTTAAAGTCTACCCCCAATGCATAAAGTACTTAATAGCCAACAAGAGGCTTTCCTAAAACCATGATTCTCCAACATGGTAAGTCCTGGTGTTTGCAGAGAAGCCACATCTCCTACTGAGAACGAACGAAGAATGGAAGAAAGATGAGAGAGGGGGGTGGCCAATTCATGGCCAAAATAGCAAGAGAAATGGTCCCCTAGTGATGTATTATAGAATCCAGCAGAGCCACTCTCCGAACTCACACAACCACTCGGAAGAAACTCGTTGGGAAAATGCCTACTGGAAACCAATAAGAAATCCTGTTTAGGAAGTATGAGAAAGTCTGGTGGTAAGTGTCAAAATGACCTGGTAACTGGCTGTGTGACCTTGAGAAAGCTACTCGACCCACTTCAGCCTTGATTCCATGGACAACAGCTCAGCCACAACCACAGGGCCTAGCTCTGAAGAAACCTCCTTGTATAACAAGCTTTTTCCTGTCTTTCAGTAAGACATGACAGTCTCCTCCATAAAGATCTCATATACTGGTTAGGGGCTGCATAATTCTTGTTGCTGCTGTGAATAGAACCCTTTCCAATTTCAGTTTCTAAATAGTTCTCGTAGGTATATAGAAGCACTGTGAGATTTTTAATACCGACCTCATATATAAACAGTTCTGATAGTTTATTGATTAAAAATCTTACCATCTCTAAGTAACATTAGTTTTGTCTGTCCGTGTCTAATATTTTTACATCACTTTTCTGTTTTCCTTATTTTACTGACTAGGACCCTCAAGATAACAAGGAAGAGTGACCAAGATTACAGGCACCCGTCTCGCTCCTGGTTTTTGTTTTGTTTTGTTTTGTTTAATATTTATTTATTTATTTGGTTGTGCCAGGTCTTAGTTGTGGCATGTGGGCTCCTTAGTTGTGGCATGCAAACTCTTAGTTGCGGCATGCATATGGGATCTAGTTCCCTGACAAGGGATCGAACCCGGGCCCCCTGCATTGGGAGCATGGAGTCCTAACCACTGCGCCACCAGGGAAGTCCTCTCACTCCTGGTTTTTATTATGAAGTTTTAATGTTCTCAAAATGCCTGCTACTTCCACCTTCGTTGATAAAGAGCCTCACAGACGCTTATTTAGCAGTTCTTTATGAACCAATCCTAAGCCCCCCAACTCTCACTTCTACTAAGAAAACAGCTACGACTTATAAGGGCAATTGCACAATTCTTGAGCTTGATTATTGCCCTATTTCAGTTCAACATTTAAAATAGAGCGCTCTCCTTGGTTTCCAGAGAATTAACATCATCGTTACGCTATTCCTTCCACGTTACGTTTTCCAACATATTGTCACACACACCATCTTCATTTTGTCCTCACCATCACCAAGAGAGGTACTCAGGGGAGACACCACTTAGTCTTACTAGACAGATGAGAAAACTAGGTTAAAAAGACTTATCGGACCCCCAAGCCCAGAGCAAGGACTCCCACCCAGGTCTCCGAGCACTTTCTCTCGTCCCTGTGCCCCACAAAAGATGCTGCTGGATGCAGAAGAGATTCTGATGATTAAGTGACCCCTCACAGAACATTCTCTGTAATCCAAAATAACTTCGGCTTAAACAAATTTACAGTTACTAGGGGGTAAGGGGGGGAGGCGGATAAATTGGGAGATTGGGATTGACATATACACACTACTATATATAAAATAGGTAACTAATAAGGACCTACTGTATAGCACAGGGAACTCTACTCAATACTCCATAATGGCCTATATGGGAAAAGAATCTAAAAAAGAGTAGATATATGTATATGCAGAACTGATTCACTTTGCTGTACACCTGAAACTAACACAACATTGTAAATCAACTATCCTCCAATAAAACTTTTTTAAAAATAATAATAACTTCTGCTTAATGCAAAAAGCTGAAGAGGAAAAAAAAATCTGAAAATTCGGAAGACATCTAAAAACATACTAGAGGGGACATAAAAAGATAACAGCATCTAGAGCAAGGAGTTCTCAATTCATATGACATCTTGGGCCAGAAAATTCTTTGCTTCAGGGAGCTGTCCTGTGCACTGTAGGATGTGTAGCATCACCCTTGGCTAGATGCCGGTGGCAGCCCCCCTACCCCCATGCACAAAATTATGACAACCAAAAATGTCTCCAGACACTGCCCAGTGTCCCTGGGCGGGGGCAAAACTGCCCTCAGTTGACAGCCATCCATGTAGAGGATCTGCTGTCTGCCTAGGAAAATGGTTGTTTGAGTTTCTATGGGGAAGAGTGTTGGGGGGGGGGGGCCGGGGGAGGGGGAGGAACGCCCATTGAAAGATAAACTGTTGGGCTTCCCTGGTGGCGCAGTGGTTGAGAGTCTGCCTGCCGATGCAGGGGACACGGGTTTGTGCCCCAGTCTGGGAGGATCCCACATGCCGCGGAGTGGCTGGGCCTGTGGGCCATGGCGGCTGGGCCCGTGGGCCATGGCCGCTGAGCCTGCGCATCCAGAGCCTGTGCTCCGCAACGGGAGAGGCCACAATAGTGAGAGGCCCGCATACCACAAAAAAAAAAAAAAAAAAGAAAGATAAACTGTACATATCAAGCAAGCAGAACTATTTCTAACCTGAGTGGAGTCTTCCAGGATGCTTTGTGGCTTTTGCAAGATAGCTGTAAGCTGTATTTCAGGGCCCAACTTCCTTTCAGTAAGTTATTAATAGGATAGGAAGAGTCACTAAGACCTAAATGAAACTAGAAGAATCGAATATTACAGCTCAGCTCTCTAGCCGGCAACCTAAGTCCTTTGCATCTAATCTAATATAAGGTGGGGTATTGCCACTTGAGAAGCTTCCCCCACCCCCTGTCCCTGCCCCTACCCTCACCTAGCCAGGGGTGGGCGTTCCTGGGAGGACCATGAGGAGGGAGGGCCAGGTTGCCCCCTACTCTTTTCAGGAGTTTCATCCTTTCTCGAAACAGCAGCTGTTGCTGAGAACTAGCTGCCTAGTAATAGCCTTGTCAATCAGATACCTGCCTTATCTGCTGCTTGTGTTTCCTGCTCCGTAAAAATAATCTGATAACAAATACGGAACATTTAAAAAAGGAAAGGCAAATCATTTCAGGTAGAATGAGTTTATGATTTTTCTCCCTCACGTGCACAAGGTGCATTCCCAGCCTGCTAGTAAGGCAAGCAGGCTACAACCCGTGTTGCTATGAGATTAACTGCAGGCTGTGAGCACACATGTTCACATTCCCTGCTTCTTCCACAGGCCGGCTTAACAAGAAATAGGCTTGTTCATTCACTTCTGGAACACCTCGGTCTACACCAGGAGCCAGCAAACTTTCTCTATAAAAGGATTCTATAAAGATAGTAAGTAAACAGTTGAAGCTTTGCAGGTCGTGTGGTCTCTACTGCAATGACTCAACTCTTGTCAAAGGAAAGCAGAACCGACTGCAGATGAGATGTCACTGAGTGGACGTGGCTTTGTTCAGGTAAACTTTATTTACAGAAACAGGCTCTGGGCCACACCTGGTCTGCGAAAACCAGAGGATGGGTTCTGGGGCTGTGTGTGAGCACAGGGTACATGTCTGGGGGGCCAGGGGCTGGGGGGAGAGAACCACAGACTCAAATTCCTTCTGGGGCCACATAGGGAACACAGATGAATGAAAACAGTCCTGGTTCTGGCCTGCATTCTCCTGCATTTGATAAAAGCACAGGGACTGCAAAATAAAGAAAGACCGCTTAGCCCTGGGGTGTGAGGATGATGCTGGTACCCAGCCTCAGTGCTGGCGAGACGGCGGGAGGGGCAGAGTACGTGCCTGTCTTCAGGGCTCTCAGCTCCAGTGATCAAGGCCGCCAGGCAGACACACACACCAGGGGCTGCCTGGCCTCAGGGAAAAGCGGGCAGTCCTGCTGTCTGTCCCCTGACCTGTCTCAGCTCTTAACACACTGCCCCCACCCAACAAGGAGCTTCTATGAAATGTCCCAGTTTTTAAGACAATGCATGGGCCCAGCAAAATAAGTCCTGGCCCACCTCTTTATAATACGTATACCCCTGTACTCAGAGGAGACAAGAGGGGCCCTGTCATTTCTGTGCCATATTCGATCAAACGTACACCTAAGGCCATTTTGCACCAATCTGTTAGCAGATTATTGTTCGATCCTTTAATGAGAAAGAAAAGGAAAGAAAAGAAAAAGAAAAGAGGGATGGAGGGGGGGAGGGGAGGGGAAGGGGAACCTCCCAAAAGGACTCAAACTCAAAACGTCCCAAGAACTACAGATTAGATTGGTATTTTACAGTAAAGGGCCAATGTCACTTGGGACAAGGTATTTCTTGCCACGTCTACCATAGGACATTTAGCGACCAGACCCTCCTCCTCACAATGCCAGAAGCACCCTTCCAGGCTTTGGGATGTGCCCCACCGGCAGTCCCAAGAAAAAAGCACCTAGATGTTTTCAAACCTTTCCTAAGAGGTAAAATCACTAGACAAAAAGGCTGTAAAAAATTAATTATAGGACTTCCCTGGTGGCGCAGTGGTTAAGACTCTGCCTGCCAATGCAGGGGACATGGGTTCGAGCCCTGGTCCGGGAAGATCCCACGTGCCGCAGAGCAACTAAGCCTGTGCGCCACAACTACTGAGCCCACATGCCACAACTACTGAAGCCCGCGTGCCTAGAGCAACAAGAGGAGCCACCGCAATGAGAAGCCCGCACACCGCAACTTAAGAGTAGCCCCCGCTCGCTGCAACTAGAGAAAGCCCATGCGTAGCAACGAAGACCCAACACAGCCAAAAATAAATAAATAATTTTTTAAAAAATTAATTATAAACCTCAGAATATTCTTTCCCCTAAAAATAAAGTGCATTCTAAACCTCTTCTTAAAATTCCCCTGAAAGTAATGAATTCCCAATATATGAAAAATGGGTGAAACCTCAAATCAACGGACAAAGGATTCATCCCCAAAATATATAAACAGCTCATGCAGCTCAATATTAAAAAAACAAACAACCCAATCCAAAAATGGGCAGAAGACCTAAATAGACATTTCTCCAAAGAAGACATACAGATGGCCAAGAAGCACATGAAAAGCTGCTCAACACCACTAATTATTAGAGAAATGCAAATCAAAACTACAATGAGGTATCACCTCATACCAGTTAGAATGGGCATCACCAGAAAATCTACAAACAACAAATGCCGGAGAGCGTGTGGAGAAAAGGGAACCCTCTTGCACTGTTGGTGGGAATGTAAATTGATACAGCCACTATAGAGAACAGTATGGAGGTTCCTTAAAAATCTAAAAATAGAATTACCATATGACCCAGCAATCCCACTACTGGGCATATGCCCAGAGAAAACGATAATTCAAAAAACACATGCACCCCAATGTTCATGGCAGCACTATTTATAATACCCAGGTCATGGAAGCAACCTAAATGCCCATCAACAGATGAATGGATAAAGAAGATGTGGTACATATACACAATGGAATATTAGTCAGCCATAAAAAGGAACGAAATTGGGTCATTTGTAGAGACATGGATGGATCTAGAGACTGTCATACAGAGTGAAGTTAAGTCAGAAGGAGAAATACAAATATCGTATATTAACGCATATATGTGGAACCTAGAAAAATGGTACAGATGAACCGGTTTGCAGGGCAGAAATAGAGACACAGATGTAGAGAACAAACATATGGACACCAACGGGGGAAAGCGGCGGGGGGTGGGGGTGTGTGTGTGATGAATTGGGCGATTGGGATTGACATGTATACCCTGATGTGTATAAAATGCATGACTAATAAGAACCTGCTGTATTAAAAAAAAATTATTCAAGTCATCCAGCGATGGAATGACCCAGTTGATTGTATGACTGATTTGACCAATAACAGAGTGATGTGAGTTTAAAAAAAAAAAAAAAAAATGTATCTCCACTTCATAATAAAACGTCTCTACCAAAAATGGAAAAATACGGGAGCGGGGGGGTTATTATGCTAGAATGGCTTTCTTTTTATAACACTAGAACAACCTCAGAGTAAAGAAAAATCAAAATTCAAAAGAACTTGACCGCCTAAGACCAGAGACAGAAGGAATGAGCAAAGCTGGCAGGGTGTGCCACATAAGGGAGGGGTGGGGAGTGCGGAAAACTAGAGCACACAGGCCCCGTGTCTATAGAGCAGGCTCTACTCAGCTCCTGCTATTGCTGGATTTTTCTGAGTTTTTATAGGAACCCAGAAATACAAGTTGTTTTTTGAAATCTCATGATCTTCAAACGTTGGTGACTAACAGAAATTACGTTGGTAAAACCCGGCATATGCAGATGTACATTTTGCTTTTAATTCCATAATTTTTTTCAATTCTATAATCTAAAAGAGGAAAGAAAAGGGAAAGGGAAGAAAAGAAAAGAAAAACATGCCTAGAAGAATTTTTTTTTAAGATTTCAGTTCCTCTTAGGAAAACAGACTGTGCTTGAGGGAGGGTGCCCCCTTCTATACAAACACTACAAGCTGGAATGAATTATGGGGTCAAGGGTCAGGAATTTCTTTTCTTTACAGTTAAGGCTATTTCTCCTTTGCCAACTCCTGGCCATTCAGCCCCAGGGAGTTTTAGATGTGAAAAACAAAAACCTACAATCAACCTTAGAATGTTCCTAGTCCAAACCCTATTTTACAAGGTAACTGAAGCTCAGAAATGGGAAAGCAACTGACAAGGTCCCACAGTGAGTTTCCCAGATGCAGCGGGACAGGAAGGAGTCAGGTCTCCAGGTCTGGAGCCCTTCCCTCCAGAGCCATGGCTCCGTTAACTCTTCTGTCAGTACTGCAGATAGGAGAATCATCTTCAGAAGCATAACCGTGCCCTGTGTCCGGTCACCCCTACTCTGTTCCACATCCACAGTGCATTCTGTATTCATGAGCTCCCGCCCTGTGTCCAACGCTGGGGCGAAAGCAGCCACTGGACACTGACCACTTTCTGAGGCTCCTACCAGAGGGGGACAGAGATTTACAAACACACCATTGTGGTCACGAGGCTTAAGTGTTATAGAAGTGGTATGAACACGTGGATGAGGAAGAGAGAGAAGAAAATGTGTGAAGTGCCTAAGAGTTGATCAGTTTCTAGAGAGAGAGATGTGAGCCAATTCTTTTTCTTAATGTCTTTTATCTTTTTCTTTTTTTTTTTTTATGTGAGCCAATTCTTAAAAGGACAGAAGGAAGTCACAAAGCACGAGTGCATGTGTGCACACACACAGAGGAGCCACTAGGAGACCGTCTCTGTCCAAGGGGGACAATATCAGCTTCATGACTTACGGGAACGGGTTAAGAGAGGGTTTGCCGTAAATTAAGGTTTGAGGATTATTTATTGTCTTCGTGTTTCTTTCTTAGTCTTCAAGCTCGACAGCTATGGGATGGCTCCCGGGTGACAGGGGTGGGTGGTCACCGGCTTCAAGCCAGCCAGGCAAATGTAAGCTTCTTACTCACTGTGAGGCCTTGGGGAGGTGACTTAACCTCTCTGAACCTCTGTGTTTTTCATCAGTAAAATGGACACAACTGCAGCCCTTCCTCACAGCATCATTATAAACATTAACACACAAAAAAAGGCTTACAACAGGATGGGCACACTGTAAGTTCTGCTTTTAGTATTATTCTCACCAACACTATTATTATACATGTTTTTTCAAATTGCAATTCCTCCCAGAAGTTTACTTAGAACTCACCAGTTTTTCCTCCTATAATAGGATTCCCAATTCATTAAATCTGGGCTATTCAACACGCAGAAGCTACGAACCAGAGGTGGCCACTTAAATTTATTAAAAATTCAGTTCCTCAGGCACATCTGCCACTTTTGCAAATGCTCAGTGGCCACACATGGCTTGTGACTCTCCCACTGTACAGTGCAGGCCTAGAACATTTCCACAGCTGTTGTTTAATTATTTCATGGATAGTCTGGGTGACTATTCCTCTTAATGTAGACTCTGGCTTAACTTCTTTTTTTTTAATTTACTTATTTTATTTTTGGCTGCGTTGGGTCTTCGTTGCTGTGCGCAGGCTTTTGCTAGTTGTGGCGAGTGGGGGCTGCTCCTCGTTGCGGTGCGCGGGCTTCTCATTGCGGTGGTTTCTCTTGCTGTGGAGCACAGGCTCTAGGTGCGTGGGCTTCAGCAGTTGTGGCACGCGGGCTCAGTAGTTGTGGCACATGGGCTCAGTAGTTGCGGCTCACGGGTTCAGTAGTTGTGGCTCACGGGCTTAGTTTCTCCGCGGCTTGTGGGATCTTCCCAGAGCAGGGCTCGAACCCGTGTCCCCTGCATCGGCAGGCGGATTCTCAACCACGGCACCACCAGGGAAGCCCTGGCTTAACTTTAATTATTATTACTTATGTCACTTAGATCAATTCCTCTTCACAACAGCCCTGCAAGTTTGGTAGCACTAAGATCATTATTCCCATTTCAGTAAGTGAGAAGACAAGACACAAAGAGGTTAACTTGCCCAGAGCCTCAAGCGAACAGGAGAGCTGGCACTTCACTATGTAATTCTGAGAGAGAAAATAGATTCACGCACAGAAATGTCCCCCTCTCACAGTCCTGGTCATTTAACCATTGCTAGGTTTCTTCCCGCGAAAGCAGCAATCTTGTTTTATGCAACCTCAAATCCCCAGGGCCCACTTCGGCATCCATCATCTGCACAAATCGATGAATACATCCCCATGAATCCCCGCTGAAATGATATCAGACCTGCTGGGCGTCCTGCTTCCTCCAACGCTAGGAGACTTGACCTCATAGTCCACTAAAACACCTCTCATGTTTTTAGGTCAGAAGAGTAGCTAGCCTGCAGCAGAGAATTTTAGAGCTAGAAGGTTCCTGAGACAAGATCCAAGATGGCATAGATGTATGCATCTAGTTGACTGGTCCTGGCTGCTGAGGGAGGGTGGAGTCTGCCAGAGACTGTGCACTCTGAGAAGGGTGCATAGTGACCAATTACCCAAGTTGCAGTGGGCAGTGGGTAGGAGGGCAGCTGTCTCTCACCACAGACCTAAACCCATTCTTTTACAGATGAGAAAATTGAGAGCAGAAGGGAGCATGCCTCAGCCACACAACCACCTCCAGGCAGAGCTCGGCACTGTCCTATGGGCACAGCCTACGAGGGCAACACCCTCAGGCCACATGGGCAAACAAACAGTCCTAAGGCGTGGAAAAAGAAATCCAAGGAAAATCCCCAAATCCTAGAGCACGGTATCTTATCTGGGTCACTGCCCTTGTCCCCCAAAGAGATCTGAAAAACCCACTGGAAATTTCTGCACAGGCCCACTTTGAGCTGTCCTTCTTGTCCTATGCAAATGACAGCCGGAGCAAGGCAGCTTGCTAAATGCCAAGGGCACCGGTGGTTAGAAAAACGACAGCCTTTGTCCCCCGGGTGTGGACGCCATTCCCACTGGCCTTTTACCTGCTCTTTATTGTTATTGTTCAGTAAGCCGGGTTTCTTTTTCTTTTTAATGGGGCTTGTTGATGTGTCCTGTGGCGAGTGGCCATTGGAGGAATGCGGAGGGCTGGGGAACTTTCTTTTCTGGGCTGTTCTCTCTGTGGAGCCAGGATCTGAAAGAGACACACAGGACCACATATTTTAAAGCAATCGGGGAGGACTAGGCCCCACGGGAAGGGGGTGTTAGGGACACAACCTATTTTGTCCCCAAACCTAATGCCATTTTAGTGACCTTCCTCCTAGAATATACTCCCCCCCCACCCCCCATCTTCATTGCTTGTTTCAGAGGTCAGTCGGTCTTTCTTTAGCCGACATTAACATTACTGTAAAAATTTTAATTCGCTGCCAAAATATAAAAATTAAGAAACTTCACATAATACCCTAGATTTGGGGCTTCTATTTAAAAAAAAAAACAAAAAATCAGGGCCTGCAGGGCCTTATGGGACCAGATAGAGCTGAATACCAGCCAGCCACTTTTTAGATGGGAAAATGCCCCCCATTTTGTCAGTCCCCACCCTTCCCTACTGTGTCCCTGTTGACGAGGCCATGACCCAGCTGCCGTGAGCTGTCACACACCCATGTCTGATGGCAAAAGCAGGAAACCATAGGAGACAGGCCAAGAAAAGAAGGCCACACACTTCAAGAAAATGAAGGCAAACATACTTCGTGGTGGAAGACAACATTTATTCATGTTTATCAGGTTAAAAAAAGTATAACTGTGTAAAAAAATACACCCCACCCACCAGAGTCCCCGTGGCCCAGTCACCAGTAGGCATCAAGTTTGCGACTCTCCTCCAAAGAGATCAACGCAAACTACATTCTCACCCGATTCTCATCTGAAAAATGCCAACCCCACCCTTGCCGATCCATCCCTTTCTATTTTTATTCTCCCAGCATCTCGTTAAAACACATACACTTGGGACTTCCCTGGTGGCGCAGTGGTTAAGAATCCGCCTGCCAACGCAGGGGACACAGGTTTGAGCCCTGGTCCAGGAAGATCCCACATGCCGTGGAGCAACTAAGCCTGTGTGCCACAGCTACTGAGCCTGCGCTCTAGAGCCCACAAGCCCAACTACTGAGCCCGCGTGCCACAACTACTGAGCCCGCGTGCCACAACTACTGAAGCCCGCGTGCCTAGAGCCCGTGCTCCACAAGAGAAGCCACTGCAATGAGAAGCACACGCACCGCAACGAAGAGCAGCCCTCGCTCGCCGCAACTAGAGAAAGCCCGCGCGCAGCAGCGAAGACGCAATGCAGCCAAATATAAATAAGTAAATAAATTTATAAAAAACAAACAAAAAATATAGATTATTGCAATTTAAAAAAACACACACATACAATTCCACCACCATCCAATCTTCACCTGCCAAGATTTTAATCCATTCCATGCCAGATGGCTGTCCTGTTAGCTTAGGGAGGATACAATGGAATGCCCAGGGGCACCTTCTATCCTTGAGGAATGAAAGCTACAGGCACCAGAAGAGGAGAAAGCTATGCCGGGAGCACAGGTGATGAGACGGGATGCGGAGTCCGGAAAGATGACTATCCACAAAGATGGCCTGATGACGTTCCCCGTCCAGGGTTACCTCTCAGGCAAGTCGCAGCATGCAGGCTGTGCTGTGTGTCACAGCCCTTTGGACAGGAGCCGCTGGGGCAGATCAACAGGGTCCAAGATGGCCACATGTAAGGCCTCCTAGTGGTTTACTTTTGACTGAAAGCTGGAGCGTCCTCCAGCACGCTCATAAAGACAATGGACCACTTTTTCAAAATCCAATCTACACAGGGGAATTCCCCAGGCTCACCAGGCCGACTGCAGGAAAATCCTGAACAAATGTTCAGGTTGCTGTACTGAGACACAGCCCAGAGAGGAAATTAAATGCTAACCACAGACACCTTGAGGGAGAAGAGACCCCAGAGTCAGGGGACCATCCCACAGACATCAGAACAGCGGCCTGGAGAACCCAAAGGGTTGGCCCAGCAGCACACAACAGCTAGTTAGTGGGAAAATGCACTAAAAAGACGCAGCCTGGGATTGGCAAGCTTCCCCAGAGAGCACCTCCTCTCATTCCCACAGGGATCCTCAGCCCACTTCCCCACCATATGTAAAAACTCTCACTGTCTCTATAGGGTCTTTGACCCAACCATCTCCTCCTAGAAGCACGTTCTACAGACGTGGTCACAGGGCAGCAAAGCACACGCAAGATGATTCAACTGCAGCACTGTGTGTTATACTTAAGACTAGAAAGGACTTACGTGTCCACAAACTGGGAGCTGGCCTGATAACATACTGCGGGATACAGCCATGAAGAAGAATGAGGCACCTCTAGACAAACTGACGTATGACAATCTCCAAGCTTCTGCATCAGGTTAAAAGAGCAACACATGAAAATACCAATGGCATTCTTCACAGAACTAGAACAAATAATTTTAAAATTCGTATGGGAACACAAAAGACACCGAATAGCCAAAACGATCTTAAGAAAGAACAGCGCTGGAGGACTCACGCTCCCTGACTTCAGATTATACTACAAAGCCACAGAAATCAAAACAGTATGGGGGGCTTCCCTGGTGGCACAGTGGTTGAGAGTCCGCCTGCCGATGCAGGGGACACGGGTTCGTGCCCCAGTCCGGGAGGATCCCGTGTGCCGCAGAGCGGCTGGGCCCGTGGGCCGTGGCCGCTGGGCCTGCACGTCCGGAGCCTATGGTCCACAACGGGAAAGGCCACAACAGTGAGAGGCCAACGTACCACACACACACAAAAAAAAAACAGTATGGTATTGGGACTTCGCTGGTGGCACAGTGGTTAACAATCTGCCTGCCAATGCAGGGGACATGGGTTCAAGCCCTGGTCTGGGAAGATCCCACATGCCGCGGAGCAACTAAGCCCGTGTACCACAACTACTGAGCCTGTGCTCTAGAGCCTGCAAGCCACAACTACTGAGCCCACATGTCTAGAGCCCATGCTCCGAAACAAAGAGAAGCCACGGCAATGAGAAGCCCACACACCACAATGAGGGGTAGCCCCCACTCGCCGCAACTAGAGAAAGCCTGCGTGCAGCAACGAAGACCCAACACAGCCAGAAATAAAATAAATAAATAAATTTATCCAAAAAAAAAAAAAAGCAATGCATGTCTAGCACCATTAACAGACTAACACACACAGCCCAAGAAATATGGGGGTTTTGTCTTTCTCTTTTTTTTGTCTTTATCTTTCTGTTTTATTTTGTCTGCTATTTTTTCCTTTTTTAAATTTTTTTTGAAAAAGATGTTTTATATATATTCATAATTTACATAAGCCTAAAATATTCCTGGTTGAACACAAGAAATACAAGCTCTTAATGGAGACCGGTGGTTGCCTCAGGGGAGGAGAGCTTGTAAAGGGTGGGGGAGGGATTATTTTCCACCATGTGCCCTTATTTATCATGTGCCTGGACTACTTTATCAAAATAAGGAAAATAAAAAAGGATAGAAGGTTCAGCGTCACATAAAAAAGCAGCAGGTGCAAACCAAAGCCAGTAATGAGCAAATAACAGAGACCTGATTCAGGATAAAAAATGTCACCAAATGAACAAACCTGGGGCTGATCAGCCTGAGCGTGCAGACCCCAGGAAAGAGTTTGGGATTTGTTCTACATGGATCTAATAAACCCAGGTAACTCTGCTCAAGTGTCAGAGGATGGGCATTTAAGAAAAGCATTTTGGGGGCTCAAAGGAGATGTATCTCAGAAGAAATGGCACCCTAGCCAGGCAAAAAGGGAAAGCCATTGGGCCAAGGTTTTGATTTCGCATGTATTATTCCATTTGTGGACAGATTTTGAAAGAGAGCACGTGAGCAACGTCAGGCCAGTGGAAAGCTAGGAACAAATTCAGGGAAAAAACAAGTAATGCTGACCCCTGAACAACACAGGGGTTTGGGCTCCACACAGTCGAAAATCCACGTACTGCTATCTCTGCCTCAAAAACAAAGGAACTGATAAAGGACTCACCCAAGGGCGGGAAGCCGTCTGGACAGAATCAGGACTCAAACCCTAGTTTTTTGTGATTCCACATACCGTGCTCTGTAATCAAACACAAACTTTCCCCTACACTTAAAGATTGGTCAAATGAAAACACGGGTACATTGGTCAAATGAAAAAAATCCACGTGTAAGTGGACCAGAGCAGTTCCAACACGTCTTCTTCAAGGGTCAACTGTAGTGTGTCGATGTTTCTCAACAGAGCACTAGTGGATTTTGGCAGGGACGGCTCCTCCCCGTTGCCAGGACAACCTCAGCCCCCTCCCACCCACTGCCATTGACGCTCCCAAACACTGACAACCAAAAGTGCCTCACATACTTCCCAATCCCTACCAGGAGTGGTACTAGCCTCCTGGAGCACCGCAGAGCTGGAGCATGGGGCACAGTGGACGAAACCCACAGCCCAGCCCACACCTGGTCGACCCCTGGGGCCAGAAAGCTCTCCAGCTCCTCCCACTGCAGTGTAAGTCATTCAATCACCTGTGGCTGAGATCTCCCAGGATGATGGTTCCCCAAGTGCTGCCCTCACACAAGCAGCAGCAGCATCACCTACGCATTTGCTAGAAATGCACATTCTCAGGCTCCACGCCAGACCTACAGCATCAGAAACTGGAATAGGGCCCAGTGATCGGGGGTTTAACCAGCTTTCTGGAGGATTAAGGTGCACACTAATTCAAGATGCTCTAGGTTGTATGTTTGGGGGATGGAGTGTGAGTTCTCCAGCCTAGAGATTCCTCTCCTTCCTCATCGCTACCTGTAGGGTTGGTTCAGAACCCAGGAAACGGAAGAAGCCAAGCAAGGAGGCAAGGAGAAAGAATGAAAACAGCTAAACACATGACCCCAGGCGACTCCCCCTACTTTTCAGGGCCTCAAGGACACATCTGTAAACTGGGAGGAGAGATGGAGAAAAGGAACAGACCAGTTCTTACCTGGAGCCCATGAAAATGCTTCAGGGCCCCATGATCCGCATGCCAAGGTTCTGTACGTGGATGCAGTTTCTTGGGAAGAGGAGCCATAGCCTACCTTCACCTTCTCACAGGAGACATCAACTCTAAAGATTAAAAAACTACAGGGCCAGAGGATGATAAAGTCTATTTTAACTTTGCAATTCTTTAATTCCGTGTGAAAGCGAGGCGGGGGGATCCCTAGAAATGAATATACTCATAAGCCATTGAGCACTAAGGCCACCAGGCAACGAAAGGGCAGCAGGGTCTAACTCAGTGAGAGGAGGGGTCTGCCCCAAGGCTGCCCATACCTAAGAGGGTCCCCAACCCTCTAGTCTGAGCAAAAGAGAAAAACCCCAATTCCATTCCTGCTTACAAACACACCAACTCCCTCCAGAGTCAATGAGCATTCAGTGGCTGTATCCAAGGGGTAGAAATTTAATAGATTCCACACAACAGACACATCTGTCAACAGCAGAGGCTTTCACTGAAGCCTCTTAGGGAGAAAAACTGAGAAATGCTGGCTGGATTCAGTGTCCTTCCCAGAGAGGAAACAGCAGGCCAGCATTCTAACTTAAAAACCTACCCACTCCAATGGAGGCTAGGCCTCTGCCAGTGACAGAATGGTGGGTGGGAACCTTGCTGTCGTCATGGTAACAAAGCTGCCCTGAGGACCTCTTCCAGAAAGCTGAGTCAAAGGTTTTGGGGGGGGGGGTTCCTCCCCTCTTTAATGATTTAATTCTGACAGGGACATATTTCTAAATGCATTTCATGTATAAACGTGAATGATGACACACAGCCACTGTACAGTGAATCACCAGGGAAACGGTTCACCCTTGATCTGAAAGACCTTCCTGGCAAGTAGCAGGACCTGGGATTCTACAGGGCTGGCCCACCCCCTCCGTCCCATAATAAGTCTGGTTCTGAAGGAGTTAACGTGGGCGAGGGAGTAAAGCCGTCTAGAAGAAAAGGCCAGAGCCGTGACTCAGGGAAACAGCTTGGCATGGAGCAGGAAGCAGCAGCATTTTCCCCTCCCGTGCCAATTCACTGAAATCTTCATAATAGGGCGAGGTCTACTGGGTATTTAGGAACCAAGCGTGTGAGGCATCCTCCCTGAACCTGTGTCTTGTGATAGGCCAGAAAAAATCCCGCTCAGGCCTTCCTAGATGTCCCTTGACCTAAGGGACTGCCTTCCTTCAAGATAACCCAGCCTCTTAGCTTTCCTGAGCCGCGGGTAGTAACAGCTAAGATGTTCCTGTATTGCACACAATGCACCAGACCCTGTTCAAAATGCCTTTCACGTCCTTCCCTCGAAGTCACCCACCCAAGATCACACAAGTAGCCGGGTTGGGATGTGAACCCAGGCAGTGCGGCTCCAAAGGCCCAGTGGGTGGCCTCACCCCAGGGAGAGGTTTGTCTCAGCTCTGCAGCCCAAAGACTTCCTAATTCAGGGTCTCAAAATGTTTTAAGAGTACACTCTCATTTTGCCTTTTTCCTTTCCAGCTGCAGACGGTGGGCTGTGGGGACTGGAAGCTCCAGGAACCGGGAGAAAAGTGGAAAATCATGGTGTGTCACTTGCTGATGATGCAAGTTGTTCTCCCAAAGGCGCTTCCCAGGAAGCAGAGTCACCTCCCGACCTTCACTGGTGGCACCACAGGCTGGTCTACACCACAGAACAGGCTGGGGGGGCTGCGCAGCCATCTCCCCTCCTCCAACACTTCTTCCCAGTGTCCATGCATCCAGGCCAGGCACACTCCACCCCCACTCACATCCGGCGCCTGAGTCACAGCACTCGTCCTTCTCCAGAGTCTAGGAAATGACACACCAGTTACAGGGAATTGTCTCCTCCGGAGAGAGAACGGGCCCCAGCTGAAGGCCGGGCGCTTCCCCTGGACTCCAGGGCCTGGAGGACCGGCCCTGTGGTCTGTTTCTGTGGGTGTTAAATTTCCTTGATGAGGTCAATGGCAAGATGGACAGGGGCTGAATGAAAGACTCTCGGTCAACAGGCCCGAAACCAGCAGCCAAGGCCACGGAAGCAGGGTGACCAACCATTGGTTGGCTGGAGATGGACAGTCAAGTGGTCACCACCCGACAGTGAAGTCAGGCCGGGTGGCAGAGGACAGAGTGGTCAGGACCTAGTCCTGCTGCCACCCCGCAAGCTCCTCAACCTCTCTGGGCCTCTGCTCTTCCTTCCGTCACATGGAGATGGTGGTACCCCGTGGCGTTATCCACAGATTAAACGAGTTAATTCATGTGATGCTCTTAGTGTAATACCTGGCAGAGAGGAAGCGCTCAATAAACAGCAGCTGTTTTCTTTTTTTTAAAGCCACACACATTCCTCTTCCTCCTCCTCTTTCCCCTCTGCCTCCTCCACCACCAGCCCTCTCCAAAAGCAGAGCCTGAGTTCTCCGAGGAGCATGTTAAATCAATGCCACGGCTTCAGTTACGGAAACGCCAGCCTATGTAAAGTGGAGCCGGGAATCGGCCCAGGGCACGATTTCTCCACGTCCACAGGACCGCGCGAGGTCCAGGTTTCCTCCTGTAACAGCCAAGGCAGGCGCAGGGGCAGAGGCCTGTGCGGGCTCGGCCACGAGGACACACGGGGTAACTGCCAGCCCTCGCCGCGGCCTCCCCGAAATGTGACCACACGCTGCTCTCCAGGGGCTGCAGAGCCTAGCGCAGTGCATCATTTCAAGGCGTTTCCCAAAGACACAAAGTGGGTACCTTAACAGACCTCCCTCCCCAGGAATCTTAGGGCCCTCTCCAGCCAGTAATTACATCCTAATGAAACAAAAGCCCGGAATGTCCTCCAGGCCCGGGACCAGAAAAGGAGAGGAATCGGGAGCAAAGCGTGGGGGTGGGGAGGGCACATCATTTTTCTTGCCACAGACAATGTCCAAGCCACAAGGAACACGTAAGCGACAGAAACTCTCAGGCGAATAGTTTGCTGACTTGGAGCATCTCCTGGACCCACAGACTCTGGAAGACGGGGCCGCAGCCTGGGCCTCCCCGGGGAAAGGCTGCACTGGCCTAAGCTGGGCTCCTAAAAGGTCTCCCGCATGTGACTGTGAACTTCCAGATCAGGAAAAGAAGGGCTGGAATGGAGATGAGGCAGTGGAGGAAGAGGGTCACTCTCAACTTGGGGGAAATGTCACTGTACCAGGAAGCCGGGTACCGCAGAGGCCAAGCAAGCGAGGGGCAGGTAACCCTGGGACGGGGTGCTTACCTGCCATCGAGAAAGCTCTGCTGTTCTGAGGGCCTAGCCTCTCTTTTAAAGAGAACTGAGGCTCCCACACGGCACACATTCCTGCTTCCGGATCCTCAGCAGCCTCTCCCAGGGGGAGGAGGAAGCAGCACAGCCGACAGGCTAAGAGTCACCACTTACCAGGCTGACCAGCGCGGCCAGGACAGCCTCACCTCCCTGCAATCAGGCAGCCCGAGGCCCGGCGACGTGCCTTCGCGTCCCTGGGCTTTCGGCTCTAATTTACCACCCTCGGCAGACGGCAGCTCGGCTGAGCTGAAAATCTTCAGCGCGAGCACCGAAGAGCCATTTATTTCGCTGATGTGGATAAACACAACAAGCTGCAGTGGTGCTACTCGCTGGAGTGCACATATCAGAAGGCGGGTGGAGGCAGGGGGATGAAGTTGGGATGGTTTGCATTTTGAAGGTGTTTTGAAATAATTGTTTCCAATTATCTTTAGTTCTGATGTGCCTCTCCCAGAAATGAGAAAACCATCTTCCCACTGTACACACACAAACTCAACCATCTTCCCACTGTGCACACACAAACTCAATCTCCCTCTCCCCCTCCCCCACCCCCTCCTCTCTCCTCCCTCCCTCCCTCTCTCTCTCCCCGCCTCCCTCCACTTTTCTCTCTCTCTCTCTCTCCCTCCTCCCAATAATGCAGAAGTGGTGATTAATGGGCACATTCATATGTAAAAGATAAACTTCCAAACTCTCCAGGCAAGACAGAAATTGCTTCCAACGAGGGAGAAGAGGCTGATTTACAAATGAATTCACTGTTTAGGCCTCAACATCTAGAGGCAATTGCCACCACGTAGCCCTTTCTCCCCACACCTCCCTCAGCTGGGATGAAGCCCTCTGGAAAAAACGACGACATCTCAACAGGAATTTCCTGGTTCCAGAATGCCAAGCTCTTTCGGTCTTCACACAGAGAGGGGGAGGCCAGGCCTAACTCCCTACAAGAAAAACTGCTGCACCCCACCCACCCGTTCAGCAGGTCCAGGCCCAGAAGGCTTGCATCCGACGTTGTGTACATATTTGAGGCCCTGGAAACTCTGCCAAATCACCACAAAGAAAATGTGGAGAAACCAGTTGCCTTTGGCCTTTACGGTAGCTGGCGGAGGAGCAAGCTCGCAGGAAGCCCTGGTTCTCGTGGCTGAAGCCCATGTGCACTATTATCTAGGCTGCAGGGACTCAGCTCAGGTTCTGGAAAGTTCAGGTGCTGGTAGGTGGCTTTCAAATTGCAATGGGGAGTTACAGCATCAGAGGGACAGTTCAAAAACAAAAAGACTGCCAGCAGCAGCTGAAAGCAGCAAAGCGGGCTGGAGAAGAAAGGGGGATGAAGAGATTGCAGGGAAGGGGGCAGATGCAGGAAGAGGTGCTGCTGCTCATAACCAGGCAACGTTCCCCACACGTCCTGGGCGGGGTCTGGCCTCTCTAAAAGTCACCTTAACGAAGCCTAAGGAAATTCTCTGGGAAGACACCGGGGAACAAGGGACCGGCCCTCTAGTCACCGCATGGCCTTTTTTCGAGGAAGCAAAGATTTTTAGGCCCAGAATGTCACCCAAATTACCCTGGTCAAAAGGATGCTTAACATCACCTGGATACGAAGGTCCCCAGGCTTAAGAGTGCACGGAAGGATGGATTAGCACAGCCCTTGCAACACACCTTAGATGGAAGCCAAAGATGGGAAGCAACTTCAATGTCATCCATAGGGGACTGACATGCAGCCATAAAATGAAACAGAGAAGGAATCACGTCTTTATGTACTGGCCTGGGGCAAAATTCAAGTGGAAATAGGCCAGAAATAGAACCTGGGTGAAAGAAATAGGAGCTGCATGGGTTCTGGGTTTGCAAAGGCCTGAAGGAACATCCAGGAAATCAGCCAGCACTGAACTCCTCTTTGAATTCTTTCTGATCCCTGTCACGTATTTAACTATTTAAGGTATTTTTAAATGACTGTGGGGAGAAATGGATGATAACAACAAGATTTATGGGACCCTCACTACATGCCAGGGATCACGTCTGCATCCCCAGCCCCCAGCAAGCAGAAGGAATTCAGAACATCCCCCCACCCCGTCCCCGCATTCATCAGGTATTACTTTTAAGGGGCTCAGGTGTCTAGAACGGTGAAAAACAGTGGTTCTCCACCCGGTCCCCCCCAGGGGGCACTTGGCAATGTCTGCAGACACTTTCGGTTGTCACCCCTAGGCAAAGAGAGAGGGGCTGCTACTGGCATCTACCGGGCAGAGTCCAGGGATGCTGCTAACACCCCACGGTGCCCAGGAGAGCCCCCCACCCCAGAGAATGATCAGGCCCAGGACATGTCAACAGCACCCGATGTTGAGAAACCCTGGTGGTAAAGAAACTTCCAGCAAGCTGCCATGCAGGTCTAACCTTCTGTCAATACACCACCCACAGAGACGTCTGCAACCATTAAGAGGAAAATAGTGCCTTCTGTTTCACCTGGCGGCCCTGACTTCAGATTTCAAAGAGAAGAAAACAATGGGACCAGTCACTCAACAAATAGTCACTGAACAACTCCTAGACATCTGGGCTCCTGGGGAAGGGTCCTGCCCGCCGTGGGAGGGCAGCCAGAAACAAATAATAGTAATAACAGCTACCTTTTGTTGACCACTTATCACCTGTGAGACACTGTTCCCGATACAAACGTCAATTGACTCACTCCTCACCACAGCTCTAGAAGGAGGTAGGACCAGAGACTCCTCATTTTATTGACGAGGAAACTGAGGCCCAGAGAGAAACAAGCCCATGAGGAAGTGGCTAGTAAATACAGGATGAATACAGAATATGTTCAATCTAGAAATACTGAATAAGAAACTGATTACAGATGGACAAAAAGCTGAGCAGGACAAATTCCGGGAATTTGTGAACACACATTAGGGAGAGGGGTAGCCAGGAAAATCTCTCTCCTCTTTCCTTCTCAAACTGGGCTCATGTGATTCACAGCTAATGTTTATTAAGAAGCTACTTTACGAATCCTCCCCAAAATCCCACGACGTAAGGATGGGTTTTTGTTCTTGTTTTGGCCGCGTCGCGTGGCATGCAGAACTTCCCCGACCAGGGATCAAACTCGTGCCCCCTGCAGTGGCAGCGTGGAGTCTTAACCACTGGACCACCAGGGAAGTCCAAGGTTGGTGTTTTTCTACCGATTTCATAGGTGAGGCTCAGAGAGGCAAAATCTTCTGTGGCCTTGAGGCACGCAGGTCAAAGCAGCATGCTGGGGGCTCCATCACAGCTGGGTCCCACTCCAAAGCCCTCCAAACCAGTCAGGTGACTTCTCTGAGTGCCGGGATGCCACCTTGTAATTCTCCATCACTAAGGGCGTGTTTGGTGCCGGCCACTGTCAACACAATGCTGTTGTTCAGGGTGTGGGCTCCGGAGCCAAGCCACCAGCTCTGAATCCAAGCACTGTCACCTGCCTGCTGTGTGTTCTTCGGCAAGTTACTTAGCCTCTCTGTGCCTCAGTCAATTCAGATGTAACTGTTAGAGCTGTAACTGACTCTTCTTTAAAGGGCTGTTAAGAATAAAGGAGGCAATGCACTCACAGGGAACAGCTCATCAAAGCACCACCAGTTATTACCGGTAGGTAGTTCTCCTTTAGGGGAGGGAGGCACCAGCGCAGAGAAAAGACATTAACCCAGCAATCTCAAGCCAGTTTCCCCAAATCATTATGCATCTTCACCCTGATTTGCGCCCGATCAGCCCTTCTCAACAGGCTTCTGAAAGGGGTTCACTGATGGGAAATACAAACTTTCACAGTAAGTCCTCCCATGCTGGCACAAGTTCAACCCAAGCCGGCCTCAAAATCCCCTCAGGGCTTAGGATTTCCTCCCAGATCAAAGCAGAAGCACCAGGTGGTGGCCCACAGGCCCAGCCCTACCCTTGCTGATTGACCTTCCACCCCAGGATGCCTCCTAATGCCCTCTCCTCCCTACTCAAATGAGGCTCAGGAAGCCTGGGAGAGAGGAGGCCTCAGAATCCCCATAATCTGCAACGTGGGTGAAGAATGCTGAACCCGGCAGGGTCAGGACGGAGGCATGGAAGTGCCTACGTGGTAACTGGCACATAGCAAGTGCTCTGCAGAGAGCCGTCCCTCCCCTGCCCACCCTCACTTCTGCCTGTTCCCGTTCAGTCCACCCTTCACAGTAGCCACCTTGATCCAAGCCCTGGGACTATTCACTTGGCCTTGCTAGTAGCCTTCTTCAAACCTAAATAAAATAAGCCGTGCCCTACTTAAAACCTGCGAGGACTTCCCTGGTGGTTCAGTGGCTAAGACTCTGTGCTCCCAATGCAGGGGGCCCAGGTTCGATCCCCGCTCAGGGAACTAGATCCCACATGCTGCAACTAAAGATCCCGCATACCACAACGAAGATCCTGCGTGCCGCAACTAAGACCCAGTGCAGCTAGCTAAATAATTAATTAATTAATTAATTAATTTTTAAAACCCACCAAGGGGCTTACTGTAGACACCCAGCATCTTATCAGAATCTACCACGCCTCCAGGGATCTGGCCCCACCCACCTTTTCTCCTCCTTTCACTCAACCCTAACCACAAACAGCCTCTAAGGAGCCAAGCTCATTTGTCCTTGCTGACTTGTCCATCTAGAACGTTGTATGCCCAACTTTCCCATAGTTGACAACTTCAACTTTTGGCTTAAATGTCACTTCCCCAGAGAAGCCTTCCGTGGCCACCCCAAGTCTCCAGCCCTCTTACGGTATCATCTTAAAAGTAGGTTTCCTTCCCCCTTCACTGTAGTCGTCTACAGCTGAAAATTGTTGCAACTTATTTTCTTTTTTGCTGGTTCGTTTGTTTGTTCATTGTGTCTCCTCCAGCATGTGACCTTGATCTCAGTTTTTCTGACTTCCTTTGCTGTAGCCCAATGCCTGACACACAGTCTGGCTCAGAGGCAGCCCCCAAACAAACCTCTGATCAGCTAAATGAGAGTGAGATCACTGGAAAATCCAGTTTTTCCTCCCAGGTCTAAGAATTTGTCCCGGCAAACCAAGACGGGCAAACCAAGATAGCCGTAGGGTCGTGAAGTGGACAGGGAAGATTACACAAAAGGGAGCCTGGCCATTCCAGGGTCAGAAAGAAACTAGAGGAGGAAACTCCCTTTTCAACAGGTACTCAGCCATTCTCCTTTCTGGGGAAGCCCACTTCCCCAAAAGTAGGCGATTAAGTGAGGATTTATAGCCTGAATGTGATGGGGCCTTGCAGCTAAACGCAATTACTGAGAAACCAAAGGGGGAAAACTCAGGAGAGGGTTTTCTCAGGCCACTCACTCATTTCCTAACTCTCTTCCCCAGTCTTCTTGGGGAGAGCTATCATTGAGCATTAGAGAAGAGGAATGACTTTCTCCAGGGAAAACACTCTCCCCACTGGGAGACCCCCTACTGTGATGATCATTTAACCGAATTTTTTAGTCCAGACTCTTTGCCCTTTTTTTTTTTTTTAAGTTTTAAGTTTTGGGGTTTTTAAAAATTCTTCAGCAACACAACTTTATTTATTGATTTATTATTTGGTTGCGCCGGGTCTTAGTTGCAGCAGGCAGGCTCCTCAGTTGTGGCATGCAAACTCTTAGTTGTGGCATGCATGTGAGACCTCCTTCCCTGACCAGGAATCGAAACCCAGGCCTCCTGCATTGGGAGCGCAGAGTCTTACCCACTGCGCCACCAGGGAAGTCCCCATCTTTGCCCTTTTTCTTATCAGACCCTTTCAAGGCTGGGGTTCTCTTTTCCACACCTCCCTTAATGCTTGCCTGGATTGTCCAGTGCTGCCCCAGCAGGATAAAGCAAGAGGCCCATCACGCAGGTACTTATCCATGTGAAGCCAGCAATATGGGTTCGGCCTCAAAAAGGGAAAGTAAAAAATGACTTTTCAAGTTCATCTTCCCTCCGTCCCACTCAAAAGGCGTGCGTCGAGAGAAATTACATCTGCTCTTTCCTGTCTCCATCCTTGTTCCCTCGGGCTTCTCAGAGGGAAGCATCTCACCAGGCTTGAGAGTCTAGAACTGAAAGATATCTGTCAAGCAGCTCTCAGCAACTACTAGTATATCTGGTCCCAACCCAAGAAATAGCAGCCTGGTTTGAAAGACGGTCCCCACATTCCTGTGTGGCAATGGGGAGTTACTAGAGGTTGGTTAAGGAGGTGAAAGACAAACCAGGTCAGCCTTATTAGGAAGAGGGCCCGAGTGACAGCCGATGAGATGAACCAGTGATCTAGAAGGGAAGCAAGTGCCTGGAAATCATCTAGGGAAACTGACAGCCATGGCCTGGGCCAGAGGTGGCCCACTGAAGGACCCCAGACTGAATCCAGTCCACCCACAGCTGGGTAATTCTTTTAAAATTTAAGTTAGGGCCTCCCTGGTGGCACAGTGGTTAAGAATCTGCCTGCCAATGCAGGGGACACGGGTTCGATCCCTGGTCTGGGAGGATCCCATATGCCGCAGAGCAACTGGGCCCGTGCACCACAACTACTGAGCCTGCACTCTAGAGCCCATGAGCCACAACTGCTGGGCCCATGAGCCACAACTACTGAAGCCCATGCACCTAGAGCCCGTGCTCCGCAACAACAGAGGCCACTGCAGTGAGAAGCCTGCGCACCATGACGAAGAGTAGCCCCCGCTCGCCGCAACCAGAGAAACCCCGCGTGCAGCAACAAAGACCCAACACAGCCAAAAATAAAACTAAATAAAATAAATAAATTTATTTAAAAATAATAATAAATAAATAAAATTTAAGTTAGTTGTCAATATTTAAAAATTAGGAGAAACTGCATCTGGAAATCCAGATTACTAGCTTCTCTTAAACAAACAAACAAACAAAATCAGGATCCAGGCACACAAGGTCCCCATTTCCACACAGTACAATCCTCCAGGCTGTTTCCCCCACCCTTAGGATGGAACATGAAATTCCCCATTTGCCAAGGTTTCCATCAGTCTTAACTGTCAAGATAATTAAACATAACCTTGAAAATCCCTTCAAGGCAGAGTAAAGCATAGAAGGGCACGAGGGTAAACAGAGGGATAACAGATAAAGGATACTTTGCTAGAATGGCCAAGATCTAGACAGTTCAAGCCCAACATGGTATATACATTTGTTTATATTTTTCTAAGAGAGAGGGGAAAAGTATGTCAAACTGTTAACATAGGTTACCTGGCAGAGAATTTTTAGCCTTTTTTTTTTGTATACTTCGTTTAGTTTGTTGCCAGGAGATGCACTGATTTTATCATTTGAAAGGAAAATCCAATAAACCATTTTCTTCCCTTAATTAGTTTCTATTTCTTGGGAGAGAGTCTTTATTCAAAAAGCATTTACTGAGCAGCTACTTACAAATCACTTGCCTCACATTAAAAAGGTCAGAGAGACCTGGTCCCCTAACCAGTTTAGGCGAGGAGACACACAGGGAAATGAATTCCACAGCAGAGCATTTTGAAGGCTGGGGAGAGGGCTGCCCAGCACATTCTGGGTTATTTTTCCCCAGCCAGTGTGCCAAGGTGCCAAAGGGCCCGGCAGAAAGGAGGTTCAGTGTGGCCTGGATAAGAAATGCCAACTTGGGAAGATGGGAAGATAGCTGTGTTCTCTCTTTACATAACTTTTCAAAGAAAGAGCAGGCCCAGGAGAATCTAATCAAGCGAAACTTAAGACACCGATACAGTAATTTTTTGAACATGTTCTATGCTGTGCCAATCCATGGCTAGGTGTTTCCACCTACTGCATCCAGCATGACATATTAATATATGAAAGCTGTAGTGCAGTGCTGTCCAAAAGAACTTTCTATAATGATGGCAGCATTCTGTATCTGTGCTAATATCTGTGCAGCCTCTGGGCACTTGCAATGTGGCTAGTGCAACTGAGGAAGGAATTTTTTTTTAATTAATGTAAATTAAAACAGCCACATACAGCTAGTGGCTACCTTATCAGACAAGCATAGCTATAGAAGCTCAATATATAACAGACAAGGGAGAAAGCCTAGCAGGCAAGCAGCACCCTTCAGAATCCTCCACCCACCCCTACTGGAGAGATCTTCAAGGCATAATGATTTGATGTCTAGAAATGTGTTCGTGGACTTGCCACCTTTAGCCTAGCTTGGAAATACTCAGACCTTTAGGATGCACGAGATTGTCTGATCAGAGCTGATTACTGTCCTTTCCTGGGCAATTTAAGGGACTTTCCCGGTGATTACTGTTTTGTTTTGTTTGGCAATGCCACGCAGCTTGCAGGATCTTAGTTCCCCAACCAGGGATTGAACCCGAGACCTCAGCAGTGAAGGCTCGCAGTCCTAACCACTGGACCACCAGGGAATTCCCCCGGGGCGATTTCAACTTTGGAAGCTAAAGAACTCCACTGTAAGAGGTATACATGAAGGCTCTGAAAGAAGGGAGACTGGATCCCCAAGGATGTGGAGAAGCCAGGGGGAAGGCAGGTCCTCAGGGAGAGAAGCCTGGAAGGATCTACAAAGGTGTGAACCCAGCGAGGAGCAGGAAGGAACCTGGCACATCACAGGACCCAACATTCGGGCCTGGCAGTCTGAACAGGGGGGCAGCTTCTGCCAGAAAGGACAGATGGAGCAGGGCCTTGAACCTCTGCTCAGGACTGGGGTCGTCTTCAGGAGCCACTGGCAACCCAAAGCAGGCAAGCAAAACAATCGCACTTGTGTTTGGGAAAGGGCCCATCAAAAATGGCCTTGGGGGGCTTCACTGGTGGTGCAGTGGTTGAGAGTCCGCCTGCCGATGCAGGGGACACGGGTTTGTGACCCGGTCCAGGAAGATGCCACATGCCGCGGAGCGGCTATGCCCGGGAGCCATGGCCGCTGAGCCTGCGCGTCCGGAGCCTGTGCTCCGCAGCGGGAGAGGCCACAGCAGTGAGAGGCCCGCGTACAGCCAAAGAAAAAAAAAAAAAAAAAAAGGTCTTAGGGACTTCCCCGGTGGTCCAGTGGCTGGGACTCCACGCTCCCAATGCAGGGGGCCCAGGTTCCAGCCTTGGTCAGGGAACTGGATCCTGCATGCCAAAACTAAAGATCCCGCATGCTGCAACTAAGACCCGGCGCAGCCAAATAATTAATTTTTTTTAAGTGGTGTTAATACCAGGGGAAGGAAAGAAATCAAAGGTCAGGGGGCCATTTCAAAGAGTACTGTGTCCCTGGGGGGGAAAGACAGACAAGCCACCAATCGTTTCAGAGAGCAGACATTTGAGCTTGGGTAATTACTTCCACGCACCGATGATGCTGGAAATAAAGCCCTCCGCTCTGGCTGAAAGGCTGCTTTTACATCCTTCTCCAGGAGGAAAGTTCTGTCCGGACTTCCCTGGTGGCACAGTGGTTAAGAATCCGTCTGCCAATGCAGGGGACACGGGTTCCATCCCTGGTCCGGGAAGATCCCACATGCCGCAGAGCAACTAAGCCCATGCACCACAACTACTGAGCCTGTGCTCTAGAGCTTGCGAGCCACAACTACTGAGCCCATGTGCCACAACTACTGAAGCCCGCGCACCTAGGGCCCGTGCTCCGCAACAAGAGAAGCCACCATAATGAGAAGCCCACGCACCGCAATGAAGAGTAGCCCCCGCTCGCCGCAACTAGAGAAAGCCCGCGCACAGCAACAGACACAGCGCAGCCAAAAATAAAATTAATTTTTTAAAAAAGTACTGTCTATCTGGTAGACAAGGTCAAATCATTCACTCATTCATTCAAAAGACGTATTTATTGTGCACCAACTAGAACAGGCACAGTGGTAGTAAAAGGGGCACAGGGGAAAACGAGATGCACAAAAACAAAGGGCAGGATCCACCCTCATTTGGAGCCTTCGCATCCAGGTGGGTAGGAGGTTAGGAGAGAAAGGAGAGAGGAGGATCTTCCTTTTGAGGACCTGGAAGATCAGTGTAGCTGGAGTGGAGAGAAAGGGGGCCATGGAGGCAGGAGGCTGGAAAGGTGGGCGAGGCCCACACATGAGAATTTTAGGACTTTGATCTTCATCCTAAAACCAAGAGCAAGCCCCTAAGAGTGTAAAGTAGGAGGCAGTAGCCGGAAGAGAGGTTCCTTTTAGAAAGATCAGGAGGTGGGGTGGAGAGAGATGGGAGACCAATTAAAAGACTATTGCAGGGGCTTCCCTGGTGGCACAGTGGTTAAGAATCCACCTGCTAATGCCGGGGACACGGGTTCAAGCCCTGGTCCGGGAAGATCCCACATGCCGCAGAGCAACTAAGCCCCTGAGCCACAACTACTGAGCCTGTGCTCTAGAGTCTGCAAGCCACAACTACTGAAGCCCACGCGCCTAGAGCCCGTACGACACAAGAGAAGTCACCTCAATGAGAAGCCCGCGCACCACAACGAAGAGTGGCCCCCGCTCGCCACAACTAGAGAAAGCCTGCACGCAGCAATGAAGACCCAACACAGCCAAAAATAAAAATAAATAAAATAAATAAATTTATTTTAAAAAAAGACTACTGCAGTTCACTGGTGATAACCTGAAAAAGAGTGATGTTTACGACATATTGTTTTAAGTAAACGACACAAAAAGGCAAAGGACAGAAGAATCGAGGATCAGTCGCACATCCCTGGCCTAGCCAACTGGCAGAGTCCTGGCTAACTGATCATAGTGGAGAAGCAGGTGTTCTGTTGGGGGTGAGGGGTAGGGACCAGGAGGGAAGGTGGACAGTGAAATCGGTTTTGGACACGTTGAGTCTGAGACACCCATGAACAACATACAGGCAGGGCAGTCAGGTGGGCAGCTGGCCTTCTGCATCATGACTCAGGAGAAATCCAGGCTGGAATTAAAATATCTGAGTCATAAAGCCACAGATGTGGGCAAGATCACCCAGGAGAAGAACGTGCTGGGCAAGGTGAGGACTTTCAGCAACTCCAACGTTTAATGGAGAAGAGAAGGAGCCAGGGAAATCGAAGGAAAAGCACTGGAAGCGAGTTTCCAGGAGAAAAATGATCAGCAAGATCCAATGCCTCTGTGAGATCAAGACACGGGAGTACTGACACCATCCACTGGAGTCTACAGGAAGCCCAGTGATAACTGTTAACGTGGAGGGTCTGGGTGGAGCTGGCAGGACAAAGCGGGAGGTGAGGAAACCAAGATGTGAGTACAGACACCCCTCTTAAGAAGTTTGGCTTTGAAGGGGCCAGAAATAGGAGAACTGCTAATAGGAAAGATGCAAGGTCAAGAGAGGAAATGTGGAAGAGACCTGAGTATGTTCAGAAGTCTGTACAGGGGACTTCCCGGGCGGTTCAGTGGTTAAGACTCTGCGCTTCCACTGCAGGGGGCCACGGGTTCGATCCCTGGTCAGGGAGCTAAGATCCCACATGCTGCACAGCACGGCCAAAAAAATATTAAAAAATAAAATAAAATAAACAAATAAAAATAAAAACAAATGTCTGTACATTCCTCCAAAGGTAAAACACAGAGCTAACCCATGACTCCAAACCACACTCCTAGGTCTACACCCAAGAGAAATGAAAACATACATCCACACAAAAACTCATTCACGAACATTCACAGCACTGTTCTCCATAATAGCCAAGAAGAGGAAACAACTCAAATGTCCATCAACAGATGAATGGATAAAACAAAACATGACAATGGAATAACCCGATGGAACATTATTCAGCCATAAAAAGGAATCAAGTGATGTGTGCTACAACGTGGATGAGCCTTAAAAACATTATTCTACGTGAAAGAAGCCAGACACAGAAGGTCACATATTGAATGATCCCGTTTACGTGAAATGTTCAAGATAAGCAAATCCAGAGAGGGAGAGAGTAGATTAGTGGTTGTCAGGGTAAAGGGGCAATGAATGGGGAGTGATTGTTAAATGTTCTAAAATTGACCATGGTGATCACCACTGCACGATTCTGTGAACGGATTAAAAATGATGTTACTGGGAATTCCACAGCGATCCAGTGGTTCGGACTCCACGCTCCCACACAAGGACGCAGGTTCTATCCCTAAGATCCTGCAGGCCGCGCGGCATGGCCAAAAAAATAGACGAATAAAATTTTAAAAATAAAAATAAAAACCATGTTACTGTTGGGACTTCCCTGGTGGCATAGTGGTTAAGACTCCGCGCTCCCAATGCAGGAGGCACAGGTTCGATCCCTGGCCAGGGAACTAGCTCCCACATGTCGCAACTAAGACTTCCCATGCCACAACTAAGGAGCCCACGTGCGGCAACTAAGACCCGGCGGAACCAAATAAATAAATAAACAAATAATATTTTTTAAAAACATATAAAGATGATCAACATTTAAAAAAAAAAAAACATGTTACTGTTCACTTTGAAATGCTGGATCTCTGGGCTCCAGGAAAACTGGAAACAGGTGGAGGGAAAGTGGAGGGGGAGGGACGGGAGCATGGGGAGGGCCTGGAATATGTAATACTGCACACACCCCCACTGTGAGATGTGGCCTTGCCAAACTCTCTCCCCTCAAGCCAAGTAAAGGGGCCCCCATCAGCGGAGAAAACTGAAATAACTACTCTTTGAAACTTTCAGGCAAAAAAAAGTGCCAGGATCTCTAAAAGGCCTCAGACCTAGAAAGTTAACTCTAGAGGCATTTGGAGGAGGAAAAAGAAGAGGCGGTTCTTTTGAAACTATGGTTGAAAACGGTCCACTGTAGATCACCGTCTCCTGGAGTAACAGTAGTCACATAAACAGGTAACGTGGGTCACGCTTCAAAACGGGGGCAAACACAAGGTTTTCCACAAGTAAACCACAAAGATAAATTGCACGGATGTGCCGACAGGATTCCGTGAACAGACACACGGATGCTAGGCTGGCGAAGAGAAAGTAGGTTTCTCATTTGGGAAGCCGTATCCAACATCCTCAGAGTTCCGCGATATTTTAGACCTTGTTGGGAGAGGAACAATCTGGTAGTTATCTAACTCGCAAATCAATTCCTTCCATTGCACAGTACATGGATGGCACTTCTTGGGCTGGAGGAGATGCAGAAGAGCCAAAACAGAGTTAAAAATACTGATGCTCATTTTTGAAAAGAAAAATTCTCAGCACTTCCGTATCTCACTGTGATTTAAGAGTGTTTACGGTTTTATTTTCTTAAACAGTTTCCTTGGGGGAAAAAAAATGATAGAAGGCCTCTATCTCATAGCCGTCCTCATAAGCAATCCCTTTGTGAAACAGTCTTAATTTACATACAACAGTGAGAACGAGTATCCTGTACTAATTGAGGTCTGGGGCTGGTTAGCAAATTGCTGTAATTGTACATCCTCCAGCATCCTGTCTCGGAAAACATATCCATACCCAGGCAAATCTCAGCAAGAACGATACTGTTCAAGATTTTAATATCCTGGGCTTCCGCTGCATCTGTGCATGGTTTCCAAGTGGCTCGTTCCCTTGTGCGGGTGACATTACACAGACATTTTTAAAAATGGTTTCAGCTCTGGCAGCCTGGCATCCATACACCACAATCATTACTGCAAAATGCACACACAGCAGGATCAAGATGCAAGCAGCCCAAACAGGGGAGCCTTTGTATGGAGATGTGAGCTAGCTCCCAGCGTCCATCATTTTTCAGACTTTAAGTCCCTGGCCTTGGAGGAGCTTGTTCTGACCTCCTGCATCGTGTGGCCAAAATCCTGCAATGAACAGTGCTGTGTCCAGTCTCACACAGAGAAAGCAAACCCACAACCCTCCACCACTTGTGGCCCAGAGATGTGTTTTGTTGGGTTCATGCATGGTCTTTCAGAAACTGGGCTATACGGATCACGTTTCTAAACCAGGCATTTTTACAGGGGCAAAAAAAATAAACTCCCAGGTGGTGACACCCAGTGAGCCATATTCCTGCTCCAGCTCGTCAGCAATCAAATGGAGGTACCCTCCCCCTTTAGGACAGATACTCTCCAACTCACCAAAGGCCCCAGCACCCCTGGATGCCAGCTACACTCACTGGTCCACCTGCAGGCCCCTGCAGACATCTCACCTGGGATCCTTCCGGTAGAGCTCATGACCAAGTACAAACGTTTAAAATCAAAGATAAAACCTGACCCCAATTCTCCAATCTGCCACTTCATTAATCTCTCTCTGCCTCAGTTTCCGGAACTATAAAATGGGAATAAAAACACCTGTAACCCAGCGTTATTATGAGAATCGAATGAAGTAATTTGCATATAATACCTGGCACCTAGTAAATACTCAGAAAACATCAGCGAGGCAAACACACTTGGCATCTAGACAGTATTTCCAAGTTTTGCTTGAGCATCTTTCAGCAGATCATTACCCCCAGACACAAATGTCAACCTGACATCTTGAAAGCATGAGAGCTTTGTCTCCCGAGAACTAAAATGTTCCGGTAAATGTCAAGGCTGGCATTATGGCAATGACTGGCTTGGGAATTATTCAGTTAATAAGTGAGTATGTGTCAGGGGTAAGAGGGTGTACAAATTGAAATTTAGTTAGAGAACCTGAAAGGTCGTACAAACTAGGTGTAGGAACAGAACGAAAGAACTCTGAGCCAATTATTGTCAGAGTTTCTAAGTTTCTCAAGTATAGTACAGTTCGGGGCCTCTTCACCCACAAGTAGGGAATGATGTTGCCAGTTTCCCAAGATGCCTGGTGGTCACCTCATCCTCTTTTGAGGATTACCTCTTTCCCAGTGGGGGCAACGTTGGGGGGTCCAGATGTCTAGATACCAGCCCTTCCCCAGCCAAAGGGCAGAAACATGACACTAGGTAAGGGACTCTCCCTAGGGACTTTGCCCTATTGACCCCGAGGAGGCTGTATACTAGCTCCGCCCCCCAGAGCAGCCCTGGGCCTCCACCCATTCCCTCAACCCCATGAGCCAACCGACCACCTTCCAGTCCATCCTCTTCCTGCTCCAATTAACCAGAGCCGGATTCCGTTGCTCACAACCAAAGAACCCTGATCAGACGGTCCCAGGGGGGAGCTGAAGCACTGAATGTCCCAAAGCATAAGAAAAGCAGGCTAGAGAAACAAGTTTGTGTTCGCAGAGCCCACACCATCACAACATGGATTTTGAATAATTAGGACTGAAAGAGAAATAAGCCTTCACCCCAGCTTTTGCTAACTGGTCACATTTGGACCAGGCTGACCTCAGCTCTCAGAACCCCAGCCACCCTGTATCATAACTCCAGGCCTTTCTTTACGTATGCGATTTCCTCACCTAACCGGAGAGGTTCTATCAGAAAGGTTCGCAGGACACAGAAGCAGCCAGTCGCCTGGCCATACAGTGACCCTGGAGGATAGGAACTCACCTCCACACAAAGAAAGCCATCCAACACAATCCCTGGGGAGAGAGAAAGGTCTCCCTCGAAACCAGGTGACGCCATCCCCCTCACGATTCCCCACCAGAACAGGGGCTCCAAAGGCCCTGAGAAAATCAGTCCAAAAGGCTGCAGACCGGATTTCTTCGAACGTCTCAGAGGATAGGATGCCGGTCCTGAACCTGCCTGCTGGGGTGCCCTACACAATTTTTTTTACTGATTTGCAGTATTTTATTAGTTTTAGGTGTATAGCATGGCGATTCAGTATTTTTTGTAGATTATACTCCAGTTATTACAAAATAATGACTGCAATTCCCTGTGCTGTACAATATATCCCTATTGCTTATCTATTGTATTTTACACATAGGAGTTTGTATCTCTTAATCCCATACCCCTACCTTGCGCCCCTCCCTGCTTCCACCTCCCCACTGAAAATCACTCGTTTGTTTTCTATATCTGTGAGCCTATTTCTCTTGCTATATACATTCAGTTGTTTTATTTTTTTAGATTCCACATGTAAGTAGTATCATGCAGTAATTGTCTTTGACTTATCTCACCAAGCCTAATATTCTCTAGATTTATCCATGTTGCTACAAATGGCAGAATTTCATTCTTTTTTTATAGCTGAGTAATATTCCACTGTGTGTGTGTGTGTGTGTGTGTGTGTGCGTGCGCACGTGCATATATACACATATATCTTCTTTAACCCTTCATCTGTTGATGGACACGGGTTGCTTCCATATCTTAGGTATTGTAAATAGTGCTGCTACAAACATCAGGGTGCACGTGTCTTTTCAAATTACTTTTCTTTTTTTCATATATATACAACCAGGAGTGGAACTGCTATAACAGGGTAGTTCTATTTTTAGTTTTTTGAGGAACCTCCATACTGTTTTCCATAGTGGCCGCACCAATTTACCTTCCCACCAACAGTGCACAGGGGTTCCCTTTTCTCCACATCCTCACCAACACTCATTATTTGTAGACTTTTTGATGATAGCCATTCGGACAGGTGTGAGGTGATATCTCATTGTTGTTCTGATTTGCATTTCTCTGATGATTAGCGATGTTGAGCGTATTTTCAGGTGCCTGTTGGCCATCTGTATGTCTTTTTTGGAAAAATGTCTATTCAGGTCTTCGGCCCGTTTTTTGATTAGGTTGTTTGGTTTTTTGATATTCAGTTATATAAACTTTATATATTTTGGATTATGCAATTCTTTTTTTTTTTTGCGGTATGCGGGCCCCTCATTGCTGTGGCCTCTCCCGTTGCGGAGCACAGGCTCCGGACACGCAGACTCAGCGGCCATGGCTCATGGGCCCAGCCACTCCGCAGCATGTGGGATCTTCCCGGACTGGGGCACGAACCCGTGTCCCCTGCATCGGCAGGCGGACCCCCAACCACTGCACCACCAGGGAAGCCCAAGCCAGGTTTTCTTAAATCTCCATGCCATCCTGCGTCTCAAATGGGAGGGAGAGGTTGACCATGGTGGTGTAGGGCCTGGAGAGAGAAGGAGCCTAACACTGTAGCAGAAGAGACCATCAGCAAACAAAATAAATAGAAGTACAAGGTCATGGACAAGGGGCTACAAAGGGCCTTTCAGAATGCCACGAATGTTCAACTAACTTGATCTGGGCCGTGGTCCCATAAGTGTATACACGTGTTAAAGTTCACCAAGCTGAATGCTGAATGTAAGATTTTAAGTATACCACAAAACGGTAAAGAATGGCAGGTGGCAAGAGCCGCTTTCTCACTGTGGGAGTGGGAAATTACAGATAAGTAAGGGGAGAAGGCTGGAATGATCTATGTGGTAATGGACCAGAACTGGAGACAAGTGTATGAACTCAATTTAACAGAGATACAGATAGAAATGTTTATAGATGTGTATACATGTGGGTTCCTATACACATATATATGTTTCTTTGCTCTGTCAGCTGACAGAACCTAGAAGCAAAGACACCTCAGCAGCAATGAGCACATCCAGCACCCAGATCTTGGTTTCTAAGGCCATTCTCCGATAACAACCAGGGGCCTTGGGGAAAATATACAAGATGAGCCTAGAGCATCCTGCAGTGCCAGAAATTAAGAAAGTGTTCAATCAATCAACCAACAATGACGTCAGAGGGACACAGGAGCCGACTGAAAGTGCTCCCAGTGGCCAAAGCTAGAACAATTTGAGCAACAAAATAAGTAATACAAAACCCAAAGTATAAAACAGTTGAGTCCTTGCTGATATAAATAAATGGCTGAACAAATAAATGGGAGAAACAAGACAAGTCTCCCATACAGAACAACATGAAATAATTTATGTAGATACTCTGGCCTTCGGAAGCTGGAGCATGGCTCTCCACACTTCGTAAGTGTGGGCCGGGCACCGTGACTTCCTTCCAAAAAGGAAGGGGAGAAACCCGACAAACACTCCCTTGGCCAAGTGATCAAGGTCAACACCACCAGTGATAAATCATGTTCATAATATATACCCTTGATATGATGTGATGGAAACGGCCCTTTAAGGTCTTCCTCTCAAAAACCCATAATTCCGGCCTACTCCAATCCAACCATGAGAAAAACATCAGATAAACCCCAAATGAGGATCATCCTACAAAATACCTGACCGGTTTTCCTCCAAACTAGGAAGGCCATCAAAAACAAGGAAAGTCTAACAAACTGTCACAGTCAAGAGGATTCTAAGGAGACACGAGAGCTAAATGTCATGTGGGATCCTGGATGGGGTGCTGGAAGAGAAAAGGGATCTTCGTGGAAAAACTAAGGAAATCTGAACAAAGCATCAACTTTAGTTGGTAGTAACATACCGATTCATTAACTGTGACAAATGGACCAGACCAATGTATGGTGTTAATAACAGAGGAAAAACTGTAACTCCGTGTGTGTGTGTGTGTGTAACTATGTGTGTGTGTGTCGGGGGGGTGGTATGGGTACACTCTGCACTAGCTTCACAACTTACCTGGAAATCTAAATCTAAAACTGCTCTAAAATTAGAAGTTTATTTTTAAAAACATAACAGAAAATGATGGAATGGCTCCTGTGGACAGGGTGGCCACTGAAGGCCTCCCTCAGGAGCTGACGTCTGAGAAGAAGCTGAGATGAGAAGTAGGCAGCAGGACCCAGGGGCAGCGTTCCCGGCAAAGGGCCCCCAGGAGAGGACAGAGGGGAGGGAGGCTGGGGAGCTCAAGTGGGGTCAGGTGCACAGAGCATCTGTCACAAGGTAAACAAAAGTAAAGGAAGCTGAAGGGGTCAGGCCAGGCATGTTGGTCACACTCACTTCAGACTGGAGCCTGAGGGCACTGGAAGGTCAGTGGATGGACTCAGCAAGACGACATGCACCTGATGGAGTGTTTTTCCAAGATCGCCCTGGCTGCTGGCGGGAGAGGATGCGGTGGGGCAGATAAGGGATTATGATGGCCCCAGAGTGGTCACACCTCGGACGGCCCAGACACAGAAGGTGAAGGGCTAGGAGCACCCGGGGGTCTGAAAGAAGACAAGAAGCGGGGTCTCCACGCTCAAGGGGAAGAGAAGAGGGGTCTCCACACGCAGAGGGAAGGGCCTGAGCTGAACGGGCCTCCTGCTCTGGCTGACGGTCCCCGATTCTGACCCTTTTGGAGAAGTCTCCACAACGGGGCTCCAGGGCCTTCCAGGCACCGAGTGCTCAGGAAGGAAGCACCTCCCTGGAGTCCGAGCCTCGGTTCAGTTCGATCCCATCCTACACTTTCTACCTGGGAGACATTACCACTCGGAGCCTCGGTTTCCTCAACGGCAAAATGGGACCACCACCCCCCATCTCCTGCCAGGTAAGAAAAGGCTCCTGGACCCTACAAGTACAGCCTTCATAAATGCCACCAGCAAGTATTACTTTTACGAGAGTAAGCCCAAGGTGGAAGGAATCTTAGAATCTCATCTGACAGCCCGTTTTACAGATAAGAAAACAGGGGCAGAGCCAGAACGTGTCCAAGTGAGTGAGCAGACCAAGGACGGTGAGCCCGGCTCCCAGCCCCCCGTTCTCTGGGCTTCTCCACACTCAATTCTGAGCCCAAAGCGGGGGGACTGAGACAGGCTTCCCCAACAGCAACTGTCTCCAAACACCTCTTGTTCAGACTCTCCTGGGGCTCTCCTCACCATCAGAGGTGCTGCGGGCCCAGCCTGGCCTGGGCTGGGGCGGGGGTGGGGCTCTGGTGAAGGGGAGCAACCCTCCGACGCCCCCCCCCCACGCACCGACCACCCACCCGGACAGCCTGGCCTGTCCACCTGAGGGGCCTCCCCTCCTCTCTGAACCAGGCCCAGGCCCCCATCAGGCAAATCAGGCAGCAACAACGGCCAGCCCCTGCTTCCCAGGTCACCACCATGCCACCACTATCTGACCCTCGTCTTTGCCCACAGCGACACGCTGTCTTGTCAAAATCCTCAAAAAGCTCTGTTGTCTCAGACGACTTCACGGAGCCACTCTTTGTGAAGCTCTTGGGCTGGAGGAGAGTCTTTCTGGCCGAGTCTATACTCACCCTCTGTCTAGTCCAACCCGCCTCCCCGCCCCCAGACTCCAGCACAGGTACTCAGCGACTTGTTGAAAGAATAACACCACCGTGGTACAACAACTAAGTCTGGAGATGAGCATTTTCATCAACCAAAGAGGTGAGAAATGTTCCCGCGGCTCATTTCTAAAAGCACCCTGAAGGCAAATGTGAATAACTGCTTCCTTGCAGGAAACCTCGTGAGATCTCACACAGACCAATCAGAAAGTACCAATGCCTCAATTAGAAGATCCTTGAGGAGCTCTAACACAGGATTCTGAAGAGAAGCACATACCATGTTTACTCTGATTTGCACAATTCTGTCCTACATGCAAACACTGGCCCCAGCATTCCAGGAAGTCCTAACGTTTCCCTTTAATCTCTAACCAAGACCAACGTTTACCAAGGAAGTGGGTCACCTTCGTTCCACCTCTGCGATTCCAAAGAGGCCTGTTACTGAAATCAGAAACCTAGCAGCGGCTGGAGACTCCAGTTGCTTCTAGAACATGCTTTATTTAAATTGATTCCCGAAAGTCACCCTGCAGAGAGCTAGCCAGCCGCCCTCCGTCATGACACTCACACGTAAAATTTACTGTCCGGACAATTTCCGACAGGTCGGAACACCTACACAGACACGCCAAGGGAAAGCAAATCAAAAGGAGATTTCTGTATAAATGAGGTTCATCCATCAAAGGTGCCAACCTCTCAAAATCGGAGGAGTGTTAGAGCCTCCACTGGTAAGCCACACTTCACTGCACTGAAACAACAAGAAAAAGAAATTCCAATTTCCTCCTCTGCTCTGGATAGATAATACGAGATTTTTACTTACCTTTGGAGCGAGTAGAGATATCCATGCCCTCCACCACCTCCTGTTCTGTTTTTATTTCCTCTTCAGCCAAGCTGAAATAGAGCAAATTATGTTCACGTTTAGGTAGACTGAGAACTTGCCCCATGGGGACGGTTATTTAGAAGTTCTAACAGCAAACCCACATTTTTCAGACAATCTTCCAAGGGCAGGGGGAAAGGAACCCACACCCTGATTTCAAACAAAGTGTTAAGAATCCTATAGGAGTGTTTTTAAACACTAGCTTGTTCTTTAAGTCAAATTACTATTCCAGTTGTCATGCTATTGGAAGATGCAAAAGGCTTTTTTTAAGACACACAATTACAATCTACCCCCATGGACCAATGAAAACCCAGCCTTCAAGTAAGTAAGTTTCTCATTGTTAACACTGGGTTCAGGTTGGAGGTGGTTTTTGGGGCACCTGGAGTTCAGATCTCTGAATTCTGCAAGGCAAAGAGTATTTTCCCAGACCTCCTGGCTAAATCTTACTATTTCCCGACGAGGCAGGAACATGAAAAAATATATAGGTTAAGCTACAAAGTAGAAAAATATGCTCAGGCGAGAAGCAAAAGGCCTGGTCTCAAAACATTCAAACCACCAGCACTTAGCCCAGGAATTAGGATTGGGGTCTCCACACTCCCAACCCCTGGGATATTTCCTCTCTGTAGCAGGAATGGCTTAGAGAAAGCATTCAGCACTCTTTTGAGCTGTGACTAATTACCCCCACCACAAAAGTGGAATGAGGAAGGATTATTTAAGACAGGATGAGAGTTGGGGGTTGGGATAAGAAGCAGGGAAAACAGGCCCCTCTGCTGGGCCATCCACCAGAATCTTCTCTCGCTCTCTCGGCTGGAACTCCCCGCTGAACAGGGTGCAGGCAGGCCATTCCCTATCTTCCCCACGGACATACACACACCTCTCAGGCCAAGCCAGGAAAAGTTCTGCTTTTCTAAGTGCCAACAGTTTGAGGTGCTGGAACTTTCCTTCCAGGCATTCGTCTGACGACGAAGTGATAAGAACCTGAGCAATTATTCTAGATGCAATTCCATCGGACTGTGGTTCAACAAGAAGAAATGGGCGCATCTCCAACTGAAAAGGCTGAAATCTTCCACCTGGAAGACTCAAAAACCAGGACGGGGGGACGCTGGGTAAGGCAGGAAGGATTAGAATGTCCCTTCTGTGTTTCGTGGTCTGGGACTGTGACGAGACAAAAGGTAAGTCCCAAAAGTCCTGGAACCTCAGGGTCAGATGGAGCTGCATTTAGGAGAGTTCCGTGTTTGATGGGACTACATAGAAAGGACGAAATGAGAGCTGAGAATTAAGTAAGAAGGACTTAAAGGGCTCCAACTTCACTGGTCCCAGCAGAGAGAAGAAACAGAAAGGCAGTGTGCTTTTAAATCAGAATGTTAACACATTTAGGTCTCTGATATTGAACCCCGTTGACAATTTCATCCACACTGCCTTTGTAGAGAAAGCCTGGGACACAAATCACCAAAGAAACAACAGACATGTTGTCACAAATGGTTTTCATCAGAAGACATTGCTTCTGAAATTAAACATGTCACTAACGTGCACTAATACAACCGTGATTTTGAGGCAGGTGATTTTAGCACGGATACTTTTTACTCCAACTTAAGAGGCAAACAATCTCAACTCAAACACACCCTGCCTGCAACTTGCCCAGAATGTCCAAATGGATACTGCTGATGGTTTTTTGCTTGGAGTGACTGGAAATAAATTTTAACAGAAAGCCCCATACGGCCCCTTCAAAGAGGGGGAGATGGTCAGCTTCAAAAGAACAGACAGCAACCCTGATCTTTCCAGCAACTAGAATTTTGCTCCCCTCTCTAGCATGAAGTATGTGAAATCCTAAACTTCTTGAAACCGATCCCATATTTTGAGTGATGGAGAAAACGCTAATCTGGGTTCCAACCAAAATGTTTGGTAGTGAAAAGAAACAATTATGCATTACAGACTCCCCCAAACCCACTTGAAGGATTTCTGCAGCGCTGAAAACATTCAAAGGTGTATAGATCATGGAGTTGGGCTGCATTCAAGAGAACAATTATTTGGCTTGTAACAGCCTAGAGGAGGCTGAATACTTCAGGCAGGAAAGCTGCTGAGAGGCTAAGAAAATGCAAACTAGGGATGGGGCGGCTATATGCTGCTGAGTTTAAGATAATTCTGGAGCAGAAAAGAGGGAAAAGAAAGTTAAGCTGTTTTATCTTTCCAAGTATTACAAAGTGGGCACCATAATCACCTAACTTTAGCAATAGCACCACCAGGATTTAGCCAAGGATTTGAAGGACAACAATTTCAGAAAACCATCTTTTTCAGATCAGCAAGCCACCCTTTCAAAGGGAACCCATGCATGCACATGCATGCACACACACACACACACACACACACACACACAACTTGTATTTGACTAAAGGAAATTGCAAGGTCTATGCATCTAAAGGAAAAAAATTTTTTAAAACTTCATTTACAAAAGCAAAGACCAGAATGCAAAATTAGTCATTTTGAATAGCCACATCTAAAGGGACTTCCTTTTTTCTACACCACTGATCTCATTTTTTTTTCTTTTTTGGTTTAGTGTTAAGTACTAGTATGTTATTAGGGGGAGAAAAAAAAAAAAACTATGAATATTACATCAAAAGTGATGGTGAGAAAAGATTTGTACCTGTCTGAATGCCCCACAGATCTTGGTCAATTTAGGTTAAGAACTGTTCAGTCATATGGAGGGGAAAAAAAACAGTCAAATAATAATTGTTAAAAAGAAAAAGCAGCTGCGTCTGAAGAAAAGACTTTGAACTCTCCTCATTAACACATTAAAGTCTATTAGAAAATACACAGCATTTTTCCTTCCATATCTGCTAGCTTCCAGCAACCCCAATTATTTAAATCCAAAACAATGGAACAAGCAGCCCTTGTTTCAAACTGACATTACTTTTTTTTTTTTTTTTAAGGTCAGCTGGGGAGGCTGGGGCCCGCTACAGGAAAGGGTAAAATTAGCTGAAAATCTCACCCCAACAGGACAATACACCATCAACTAGTTATATACATTGTTATGTTCCCACCACCATCACCTCTTGCACTCACAGGTTCCCCTAAGTCACTTGCCCCTGGATTTCACAAACTGATACATTTCAGGCAATTAAAGAAGAAATAACAGGCGCCTGCACATACAACCAAGACCATCCCATCCCGTCCCAGAAAGAATAAAAGATTTCTCCCCCAATGCCTGAGCAAGAAAACCTCTGCTTACTTCTTCACCTGCATGCACTGGAAAAGAGCAATTAAAAGTTGCAGATGAACTGCACCTCCAGGATGTTTTAAGCCTTCTGATTTTTAATTCTGAAGACTCAAGGCTGGTCCGTAATTCCCAGGAATCCCATCCCCTCAACACTTCCAGGAGAGAGAGAAAAGAGAAAACATCTAGTTTGGACAGAAAACTGCCTGGAAACACAATGCCCAGATATTTCTTTTCCCCAAGTGCCCCTACTTGACTGTTAACCAAGAATATCTAACCCCTCTAGAATATATAACCAGCATGCACAAGAGTCTGGGTCTACAGCTGAGGATCATCACACAGCAATTCAAGAATCATGCAATCATTCGAAAGGACTTTTCCTTCAGCTTTTTACTTTCATTCAAAATACCAAAGTGGTCCAGGCTGTAAGAAATATTTCATCCCCAAGACACAAACATCTTTCCTCTTCTAGATCACAAAATAGTGAACATTAAAATCAAAACACCATGCTGCCCTAAATCTGCAATTAATTTCTTTAAAAATTGGGGGGAGGGGAGGGAATGGTTAGCAGCTTTATATAAGCACTCACCTAAAACAGGCAGAGTCATCGGTAGCTAAGCTATTTATGCAGGATTCTTAAAATGGCGTCTGGCAACACTGCCTCATTCCTGTATTGAAGCTAAAATGGTAGCAGTTTGTTCAATAGCTGTAGCTCTTGCTTAAGCAGCCCTGCTAGTTTCAAAGCCACCTTCCTAAATATCAGAACTAGGAAAAGCTCAACCAAAGGACACCAACAACCCAACGTTTAGAAGCTTGGAAAAAAAAAAAAATCTGCAGTGACAGGGGGAGTTTGTGAAGTCACAGGTTCCTAAGGAAAACCCTTCCCTTTCAGATCCTGAGCCTTCAACGTGAGGCTCTAAAATGAGGGCCCCTTGCCCTCGAATTAGGTGGGTGGAAGGTGAGGAATTAGGCAGCCCTGTGGCATAAAGTGCAGACAGACAGGTGTCTGTGCAAACAACCAAACTGTTAAAAGGGCGCAGGCTGGTGGGGGGGGGTGGGCGGAGGAAGCCCATTCCCCCTTTCTGGTAGATGAGAAACCAGCTCTGCATCCTTACCAAAGAGGAGCTAGGGAAAATGAAAAGTGCTTCCAGGGCAGCAGGCATCTGAAGGACTGCACCCCAGCCTGAGGCCAAAGTCAAATAAAAAGGCTGTTTAATAAGCCTGAAAACGGCCACCAAACACCCAGCCAGTCCTAAGACAGTTAACCTCAAGGAAAGATAATCCGAGTCTGCAGAGAAGAAACAACAGGAAAACATCGCCCTTAGCCAAGGCGCAGGATACTCACAAATTAGATTTTTGTCCACCCCCAACAGAGCCCTCAAAATTAACCATGGGTTTGGCAAAACCCGCTTTCACAGGCCAAGCTAAGGGCCCTCATAGTGGATAATGTAATTGACTGTCACAGGTCTGCGCATGGCCTCAGAACTCTCCTGGTGCTGCGGGTGGAGAGCTTCAAGGTGACTGTTTGTGAGCTCCAGGAGAGAAAGGAGGGCAGAGTGCCCAAGGCTGCACCAGGGCAAGGACGGGCGGCTGGCTCCCGGCCGGCCGGTAGGTAGGTAATCTTGATGACGAGGGACAGGCTGGCAGCCCAGCTTGCTGCAGTGCTGAAATGGCTCCTGCCTGCTTGTTTATCAGTAAGCAGAGTGGGGTGGAGGGGGAAGGGCATCCATAGCCTTAGCAACCTGAAGCCAAGGGTGAATCCTTCCTTGTTTCTGCCTTTGAGAGCAGGAGCAGGGCTGCTACACAGATTCCCTTCCTCCTCCTCTGCTGTGGGGTGGCCAAGGCACTTTTGCACGTATCTTTCTTTTCAGGGTCAAACCAGAGGCAAAGCCAGACCCAGGGCTTCCCAGCTGAAAAATGTTTGTGGCCTCTGCCCAGGAGAGAGAAAGGGGGGGCGGGGAAGGAGGCCAAAGAAACAAAGAGATCACACATGTGAAGTGGCTGGACTCTGGAAAAAAAGAAAAACCTACCTTTGCCTTCAGGGTTTTCTGGGTGGCTATCACCCCCTCCCCTTTTTCAAATGGTGACTCATTTCCACCCCCCTCCTATGTAAGACCTGAAGCCATTTCCCCACTGTTCTCCCGGGGCAAGAAAAGGGGGAATGTTTTGTTTAAAAGAAAAGGGGTAACAAGAAAGAAAGAAAAGAAAAGAAAAAAAAAAGCTATTGTTTTCATCCCTAATTTATAATCCAGGAGGCCGCATTGTTTCTTTCTCTCTGACTCAAATCTTTGAGCTGTTAATTATAAAAGTAACTGGACTCAGCTCCAGAAGGCAAACCACCGTTCCTGAGCAGCAATTAGAAAAACTCTGTAGAAGGTTTACTGAGTGATTATATATAATTAATTCCTAGTTACAGCCGGAACACTGACCATTTTCTGGCGCTAATAAAAGCAGTTCCTCCTGCTGCCCTACAGGAATGTCACTTAATTTCCCAAAGCAGAAAGTGAATCCATCCTGGAGGGGCTTCAAGGGAAAAAAAAAAAAAAAGGAGAGAAATCAAAAGCTCCAGTGTGTCTGTGTTTGTTCCTTGCAGCTGTGCATCCTCTTTGGGGGCTGAAGAGGCAGAAAGAAAAAGGAAAACAGCCCAATGTTCTGTTCCTCCCTCTGCAATTTACAAACGTGGCAGAGGGAGGACCATCTACCTTGAGGTAAAAAAGAAAGGGGGGGAGGGGAGATGCCCTAGGCATGGAATGTAGGAGACGCTTCAGCTCCGTGGATGTGCTTTTCCTAAAAGGAACGAAGATGGTAGAAATTTCCAGAAGGCCCGCTCTCGGTCCAGCCACTGCAATTGTCAATCTGTAACCTTTCCTCCAAGTCTATTGGTTCAAAAGCTGGAGAGAGAAACCCCATTGGGCTGCACCATGAGCCTGCACTGCTGTCCCTAGCTAGTCCTGCTGCAATGCAGACATTTATTTTTTTCCCCCCCTGAGTGAAACTGGAAAACAATGCTACCTTGAGAGCCATTAACTTTTACAGACTCATGTTTGGTGGTGCCCCCAGGACCAGAGGCAAGTGGCTGGCTTGCTCCAGGGCTGAGAACTTGCTGGGGCTGCACATCTGAAAACAGATCTTGGCTTTGCAAAACCTGTGGGAGCCATTTTAATGCAAGCTTTTGGAGGACAAATGCCTTGCCCTTAGGTTTCCTTCCAGCCCAACAAATGCACCATTATGCAAACACTGACGGCACCAAAGCAGGAGTCTTGTGATTAGATATTGCTTCCAAGGAGGCCACAAGAACCTCAATATGTAATTTCCATTTACAGCCAGGAGATAAGAACAAAGAAAACAGCTAAAGCGTCTGAACTTTCTTGTGTGGGGTAGTGGCACGCAAGCAGTTCAGTTCTAAGTATGTTACATCATTAACGGCCTGTCCTTTTACTCTAAGGAGCTGGCCTGTCTTGCAAAGACTTCTCAGCTTAGAATTGGGTACATTCCTCATTATTAAATGAGCCTTTTTCCAATTGGTTCTCAAAGGTGGGTTGCTGGACACCAGTTTAAAAGAAGAAAGATTATTGACTCCATCAAGTTGGCATAACACAGCAACTGAATATACTTCCAGCATTTACGGTCCTGCTGGATTGGTCTCCAGGCTGGAATTTATGCAGTGAACTTCTAGGGAAATGCTGAAGCAAATGCTAAACAAGAAGCTACTTTTTTCACTCTGAAGTTCTAGCTGCAGCCTTAAGAGATCAGGAGAAATGTAAAAAGTGAGAAATAAATGAGAAGTAAAGGTAAGTGTGCATATACAGATGTGTGGGTCAGGCTTGGAAAAAGGCCGGGTCTGTTGTGTATGAGTCCTGAATCAAGACCAAGTTTGGTGGTGGGTGGGATTTTTACAGACATGTAAGTATCTTAAAACATAAGGACTCACACCACCACCCCCAGCTCCTCCCCACCCCCATGTTTAAGGCTCTGTGACTCTTAAGACCAAGCAGTTTCCTTACATTTCACAAGCAGATCACCTACCCAGAGTTTTCTATCTAATATCCAAACAATCCCAATTCAAGGTCTCCAGTCAAGTCACAATGAACTGAACGTTTCTTCCCTGAGGGTAAACAGGAAGTATAATCTTCAATCCTAGCCCTAGGTTATCAGGAAAAACAGTGGATTCAAACAGTCACCTAAAATCAAGACACTATGAAAAAGCCCTCCTTGGGTTCCTGCTCATAAAAAGCCCCCAACGGCTGGAGCCAAGACCCCCTGTTACAAACAGACCCCAAATGTTCGCCAAACTCTTTATACATGGTCACAGAAATGGATTGCTTTACTTACCCAACAAATGTTCAAGCAACCGTCTCATTTTTCCACAGTTAAGAAGAGAGAACAGGCTGGCAGATTTGGGACTTGATCAAAAAGGAAATTTTTTTAAACAGTTACACGGGATTATTAAAAACACACACACAACAACAACACAACCCAACCACTGAATATGGAATGCTGTCATGAGCCACAGACGTGATTTTATTTCCTCTGCACTCTATCACACAGGAGGACAGAGGATGATACAATGTAAAAAAAAAAAAAAAAAAAAAGGTAAAGGAAAATGAAAACAAGGAGAAAAGATACATGAGTCCACTGAAAACCATGCAAGAGGAGAAAACTAAGGGATTCAAAAAAAGACTCCTCAGATTTATTGCAGGATGTTGTCCAACATCTCTCCCCCACCCCCCTCCTACACTCCCCCCCCACCCCCCATCCCCATCCCTACTCCAAAAACTTCCTCCAAAGCCTAGAAAACACTTTCAGAAACATTTGCTGGCTGCAGGCTGGCTTTGCAGAAGAACACTCTGTATCAATAGAAGTCAGGAAAAAAGGCTGAACAATGTAGTTTCAAGTGAAGAAACCCTGTAGGAAGAGAAAAGACCATGGGGAGACACCACCACCCACCTAGGCCCCAGGAGCTAGGATCTGTCCTTAGCACTGCTCTGCTGAGGGCTTGGTTCTTTTGCAAACACACGTCCTCTCTGGTCAGAACTGAGTCCAGCCTTCCCAGCACCTCTTTGGAGAGGTAAACTTGCCTGCTTTGCTGTCTGCCATGAGCTCTCCTTGGAGGGGAGCCTGCTTGCTTACCTTCCATTTTCTTCCCCCAGCAGGCATGTGACACAAGAGAAGACAAGAGTGCAAGGGGGAGGGGGGGGAACTGCTCAGAGAAAGAGAGAGAGAGGGAGAGAAAAAGAGAAAGGAAGGAGGGGGGAGAAAAAAAAAAAAGCTTCTTTTTTGGCAATACCAGGATCTAGCTTCACACTCTTCTAGAAACACCATGTCCTGGTGGAAGAAAAGGTGTGCCAGGCCCTTGCCAGTTTGCAAAACCGAGCTCTGGCTAATGGCTACTTAGCCATGTGACCCAAGAAAGCAAAAAAAAAAAAAAAAAAAATCTCTCTAAACAGTTCCAAGTTAACCTAAGTGCTGTAGGGGTGACTGTGGCACAGCCAGCCACAGAGAAATCACACTGCTCGCCCACAATGCGGATGTCTCAGAGGGAGGGGGAGAAAAGATGGTTAAAAAGTCGAGCTTACCTCTGTGGATGCATTGTTAACACTGTGTAATGTCAATACTTATAAAACATGGAGGACAGGCTCCTAGTTCTCACAGAAAAAGGGTTTGGCACTTCGGCTTGATGATCTGGCCGCCTAATAAAAGCTCATCCCCGATTGGCTGCCCCGGCAAATCGGAGTGTAAGGCGGCCCCGGATTGGCTGAAACACTTCCTGAGCGATTATCTTTGTGAGGCTCTGGTGAGCAAGAGCCATCCTGTGCATAGAAAAAGACAGGCTAAGCTAGGCCTTTTGCAGCAAGAAAAACTTAGGAAAGGGGCCCGCAGTCGCCCTTCTCCCACACGCTGGCTAGATTTCGCGGCACGAGCAAACCAGTGCAGCCAGCCTGACCTGCTCCAGCAAAGCCCGAGGCCCAGAGGCCACAGGCAAGAGAGTTTTGGGGGTGAGCTGCAAGGGCTCACCCTCATCTGCCCCCACGGAAACGGCTCTGTCGCTGGGAGGAAGGCTGGCTGTTTTCTAGAACAATCCAGCAGAATGTTCTCCCCACCACCCGCGGGGGGCGGGGAAGTGAAGCCGAAGAGCGGGGAGGCCCAGGAAAACAGCCCAGGGGGCAAGAGAAAGAAGAAGCTGGAGCCAGGCCTCTGAGGCAAACCGGATGGGCCAGGCGAGCCCCCCAAGTCACTCCAGGGCAGCCCTGGCTTCCCAGAGGCCAGAGCACTGGGGCCGAGAGGGGAGGAGGGGAACCAAGTGGTCAAGTTTGCTTCGTCATTATCAAAATGCCTCCTGGACAAAGCAGACCAGAGAGCCACTTGCCTGCCCCAGCCCAAAATCTAACCTGTCGTCACCCCACCACCCCCAGCCAGAACTCAGAGGAAAGCCAAAATGGGTTCCTGCCTCCCTGCCAGGATGCCAGGGGGCCCCCCTCCCCATCCTTACCCTAAGAAAAGCCAAAGGCGCTCCTAGCAGGCCACATGCCTAGCTCTACAAACTTCCCTTCCCCTCCCAGCCCCCTCCCCCGGCGCTGAGGCCTGCTAAACCTGTCAGTTAAACAAAAATCTGACTTCCGTATTAGTCTGCGATGGCTTCAGCTTCCTGCCTATTAACCCTCTCTCAGACTCTGGGCCTGGCTGGGAAAAACTAGGCCCTGAGAGCGCAGAAAAGGCCTGTGGAAAAATACCAGCGGCAGCTCTCCCGGCAGATGCAGAAAGAGAGAGAGAGAGAGAGGAGAGAGAGAGAGAGCCGCTGTCTCTCGCCTTGGCTTCCCAAGGAGGCGTGTACCTTCTGAATCCAGGGCACAGGCAGTGCCTCTCGGGCTGAGAAGCCATTTAAATCCAGAGGGAGAAAGAAAGATGTCAAACTCAGCCAGGGAACAAGAACCCCCATTATTAGTCAGGCCTACACCCACTGCTTAGACCTTCCTGCCACACAACCAGCCCTGTAAGGTTGTTCCTGGGAAACTGGGCCCTCGGTGGCAGAAAATCCCATGAGCTTTGTAAGGATTCTTGCTTAAATTTATTTCCACAGAGAACGGCTTCTTCGGGTCCCCAAAGGCAGGTGGAACAGCTATTTCACACACAGCTCTACCCCACCCCCATCTCTCTGGCACTGGTCCCCAGTAAAATATTAACTACTGTTGCAGAACTGCTTATAATTCCACCCATTTCAATAGTATTAGGAGGTCTTTGCCTGTTGCCTCCGTCAAGCTGCCTTGGTCGTGGGTCTGTAGCCTGAGAAAGAAAAAGCAAATCCGAAAGGATCTTAAAGCATCCGTGCTCACTTGCTGATGCTTTTTTTTTTTTTTTTTAAAGACAAGGTGCTTAATTAACAAGGTTTTTTTAAAAACAGCAAGCGGGAACAACAGAAGCTAAATAAAACACCATTCTTTAGAGGCTGGAGAAAGCTTCCAGAGGTGACACAGCCATATGCCAGGAGGTAAAACTGTGGCCCAATAAAGTCTCCCCTTCTCCTCCTAAAATTAGGACTCGTGGGCTTTCTCATCCCACACGGTTCGTTGCCACAAAGAAGCCACAAAGAAAACGGTGGAGCTGAGGCCCTGCTCACCCTGCCCACCCCCACGTGGACGACAGATGCCCACAGTGTGTACATAAATTCCTCCTGGCTGGGAACTTCTATCAAACAGGAGCAAGCCAGGAATCCAAGCACACTGTACCGCAGGGGCAGGGCCCAGGCTCTAGGAAAAGGGAGGGGATTCTGTAGCCGCTGTTGCTGAATTTTAGGCTGAGGAGGCCGGGACGCAGGGAGGGACACCTCCACCACCACTCGGTGGCCTGACAGAGGTCCAGCATTCAGGACAACAGGCCTGGGCCTCACCAGAAGGGAGGGGCCTCCTCCTCCTGGGGGTAGAACCGTGTACGGGGAGGCCAAACGGGGGACAGGAGGCCAGAGTTAATCAGACCGCGCTCTCCCTCCCGGCAGTGCGGGGCAGCGGCCCGGCACCACCATCCTATAAGGGATACTGTTTGTGTCTGTTGGTGCTGCTTTGGGGAGGACAAATAGGACGAGTTTGTGGCGGATCTCGTGTACAACTACCTGACCAAGCCCACGAGGAAATAAAATACGGCGCTGGTTGGCGTGTTGGATTTTAGCCCCGGATTAAAGCCGGTTGCATAAGCAACTGCAGCATCCTCCCCCTCCCTCTCTCCCTCCCCCTGATCACTTGATCACTTGAAATGTTTTCTGGGGCAAAGAGCAGGAAGCTGCCGGCTTATTCTGGCAGCTCTGCTCTGTTTGAGGAATGCTGTTGGCATTCGGGTAGGTCTGAGGTTATCTAGAAAACAGCAATTCGGCTGGGGACAGAGACAAAGGTATGGTGGCAGATGGAATCCTGGGAGGGACACGGATTGAAAAAGGCAGGCCTACTAAGGGCCAATCCTGGGTTTGATGGAATGTGGCTGATAAGCAGGGAATAAAGAAAACCAAATGTTGCTGGCTTCAACCTAGAGATTGCCCCTCTCAAACCCCTGCTGCACAGAGTAGTCCCAGCAGCTTCTGCATGCCTGGCACTGGCTAAATCAGCACTTTACACAGACTGACTCCATGAGGTGGGGAGCATTGTTAGAGAGCTGGAACTGAGCCCAGAGAGGTGAAGTGAGCTGCCCAAGGTCACACAGCAAGCCAGTGCCAGAGGTCAGACTTCCAATTCAGCGATGACTCCACATCCCTAAACCCTGTACTTTTGCCTGCCTCTAAAGAAAGAAAGAAATGAGAAGCCGAACCAAGCAGAGCAGAAACAAGGCTAAAATCTACTATCGGCAACTGCATGATCTGTGTTTTCTTTTAGGAGTTGGACTCCTTCAGGAATGTTTTAAGTACTGAATGATGAACCTGGGAGATCTTTAGATCAGAATCATTCAAAGGCCCAGAGAAAGCTCCTCTCTCCCTACAAATCTCCAGCAAGATGTCGAGGGGGACACTTTGCCATCTCTAAAATCAGGAATGTAAAAATTCCTTGAAATCAGTGTTTCTCAACCAGGGGTGGTTTTGCCCCCCAGGGGGTAGATGGCAATGTTTGGAAACTTTTGGGTTGTCACAACTTGGGGGGAGAGGTGCTATTGGCACCTAATGGGTAGAGACCTGGGATGCTGCTAAACATCCTACCGCACACAGGACAGCCCCCAGCAAGGAATTATGTGATCTAAATGTCCACTGTGCCGAGGTGGGAAACCTTGGCTTAAGTGAAAGGAAAAAAATCCGACCATTAGTGCCTCTGGATAGCAAAGCCAGCACAGGCCTAAATAAGCAGGTTCCGTGGTGATATGAATAAGCCAGGAGCTAATAAAAATAGATTAATACATGTCTCTCAATATTTCCAGGAGTCAGAGAGAATCTGGGGATAGAATCTGTCTGAAGGAAGCCAGACAGAGTGTCTCAGTGATAAAGCTGGCCTCCAAGGAGAGCAAAGGGCTGACCCCAGCCCCCCTTCCCCAGGCATCTTACTGGCCAAGGCCTGGCCCCACTGAAATGGCCCGCAGCCAGGCCAGCAGCAAGCGCGGCAGCCTCGGCAAGCTGCATCCCAAGATAGTCTGTTCTGCTGACTATGAAAATAAGCACACTTGGAGTTATCTGCCTTCAGTGAGCAACAGGCCTCTCTGTCCGTTACGTGAAACGGCCGGGACTGAGGCCGGGAAGTGTCTTAAATATCTTGTTTTGTTTTGTTTCCTTTTGGCCAGTTGGAACCGAGGCCAACTTCGGGCACGGTGACAGAAGGGCTCACCTTCAGAGCACGGAGCTGACCGAGTCATGTTACAGCCACAAAGAGGCAGTTAGGACTCGTCCCTGCCTTGGAGAAGAGGTGTCCTCCAGAAGATTTTTTTATTTTGTGTTGTTTTTTTTCTTCTTTCTAGGAGGGATTGGCAGGATTACGCTAATGGAGAAAGGAGGGAAGGGAGGGCAGGTGGAAAGAGGGGAGGAGATGGTACTTGACCATGAAGCAGATGGCGGCAGTGTGGGTGGGAAGAGATGTAAGGGACGCAAGAAAATACAAATCAAAAGGAAGAAGAGGGACTCCCCTGGCGGTCCAGTGGTTAAGACTCCGCGTTTCCACTGCAGGAGGCGCAGATTCCATCCATAGCCTGGGAACTAAGATCCCGCGAGCTACGTGGCGCAGCCAAAAAAAAAAAAAAAGATTCGGGACCTCCCTTGACCTGCTCTTTTTACATCCTAGCAATTATCATTATGGATAGAAGCGCACATATTTATTTGCCCTGTTCGTTTCTGTCTCCCACTAGACCAGTGCCGGTGTCTGGAGACATTTTAGGTTGTCACATCTGGAGGAGGGGTTGGGGGTGCTACTGGCATCGAGAGGGTGAGAATCAGGGATGCTGCTAGATTCCCTACCGTGCACAGGACAGGCCCCCACAGCAGAGAGCTAGCTGGCCCCAAATGTCACCAGGGCCGAGGCTGAGAAACCCTGCATTAACCTGAGACCTTCAGCAAGGCAAAACCTGGTCTGAATCCTTCACCATTGTGCCCTCAGTCTAACACTGTGACCGATATGTATTAGAGCTCAATTAAACATCATCTCCCACCTGGGTGGCTGCACCTTTCTCCTAACTGAGTCCCCTGCTTCTGCCCTTGCAAACGTATGCGCACGTGCACGCACGCATACACACACACACATACACACACAGAGAGAGGCAGCCAGGAATCCTTGTAAAACAAGTCAGATCTGGGACTCCTGGGTGGCGCAGTGGTTAAGAATCCGCCTGCCAATGCGGGAGACACGGCTTCAAGCCCTGGTCCCAGAAGATCCCACATACCGGGGAGCAACTAAGCCTGTGTGCTACAACTGAGCCTGTGCTCTAGAGCCCGAGAGCCACAACTACTAAAGCCCTCGAGCCTAGAGCCCGTGCTCCGCAACAAGAGAAGCCACTGCAATGAGAAGCCTGCGGAACCCAACGAAGACCCAATGCAGCCAAAAGTAAATAAAGAAATAATTTTTTTTAAGTTGTGGTTTTAAAAAAAAACAAACTCTCCAAGGAGGATAATGATAAATACTGATAGCTACCATGTTCCAAGTACTGTGTCAAGTACTGTTAGAAGCAACTTATATGAACTAACCCATTTACCTTCAGAACTCTGTAAGGTGGGCACCATTAGAATCATCAATCCCATTTCCTAGGTGATGAAACTCAGTTAGGAACTATTAACAGTACAATTCTATTAAGAAAACTTCTCTTCCAGTCTCTTCAGCCTCACTACTCACCCACTCCTTAATGCCTTTCAATTAACTATTTACTCAGAAGTCACCATGCCAACAGTAAGGGAGTAATTAGAGACTTCCCTGGTGGTCCAGTGGTTAAGTCTCCGCACTCCAAATACAGGGGCCACGGGTTCGATCCCTGGTCAGAGAACTAAGATCCCACATGCCACATGGCACGGCCAAAAAAAAAAAAAACGATAATAAGGGAGTGATTAAATAAACATGGTCCTGCTACACAACAGAATACTATGCAGCTGTGAAAAAAATCTGGAACTAAAAAAGCCAAAACAGAAACACTCATAGATACAGAGAGCAAACTGGTGATTGCCTGAGGGAAGGGCGATGGGGGGGGTTGGAAAAACAGGTGAAGGGGATTAAGAGGTACATACTCCCATTTATAAAATAAGTCACAGAGGGCTTCCCTGGTGGCGCAGTGATTGAGAGTCCGCCTGCAGATGCAGGGGACATGGGTTCGTGCCCTGGTCCGGGAAGATCCCACATGCCGTGGAGCGGCTGGGCCCGTGAGCCATGGCCGCTGAGCCTGCGAGTCCGGAGCCTGTGCTCCACAACGGGAGAGGCCACAACGGTGAGAGGCCCCCGTAAAAAAAAATAAAGAAGGGCTTCCCTGGTGGCGCAGTGGTTGAGAGCCCGCCTGCCGATGCAGGGGACACGGGTTCGTGCCCCAGTCCGGGAAGATCCCACATGCCGCGGAGCAGCTGGGCCCGTGAGCCATGGCCGTTGAGCCTGCGCGTCCAGAGCCTGTGCTCTGCAACGGGAGAGGCCACAACAGCGTGAGGCCCACATACCACAAAAAAAATAAAATAAAATAAAATAAAAAATAAAGAAGTCACAGAGATGTAGTGTACAGCATAGGGAATATAGTCAATAATTGTGCCATAACTTTGTATGGTGACAAATTGTAACTAGACTTACCGTGATGATCAATTCACAATGCATATAAATGTTGAATCACTGTGTTGTACATCTAAAACTAGTAAAATATTGTATGTCAACCATACAGCAATAAAAATAATCATAAATGATTTTTTTTGGCAGGTTTTTTTTCTTTTTTTTTGGCCAGGCCACACGGCTTGTGGAATCTTAGTTCCTCAACCAGGGCTTGAAGCCGGGTCACCGCAGTGAAAGTGCTGAGTCCTAACCACTGGACCACCAGGGAATTCCCGTTCTTTTAATCTTAAAAAAAAGAATCTGGGAGCCCTTTTATGGAACAATCTCTAAGACATATTGTTGAGTTTAAAAAACACAAGAACAGAACATGGAATATAATGTCATTTGTTTTTCTTAAATAGACAAACCTGTGTGTATCTATCTTTTTCTTAACACATTTGCTTATTATGCATAGAATCTCTTGGAAGCATACTTAAGAAATTGCTAGCAATGTTTGCCTCTAAGGAGTCCTGGGTGTCTGGGGGTCAGGAGTGGGGAGGAGACGTCACCGTATCTTTTTTTTTCTTAATTGAAGTGTAGTTGATTTACAATGTTGTGTTCACCATTATAACTTTTGAATTTCAACCATGCGAATATATTACTTCTTCAAAAATAAATTAATAAATGTAATATTAGGAAAGTTGTGAAAGATTGGGAAATGGGCAAAAAAAAATTAGTGTGTAGCTTGTCTAGCTTCCCCATTGGGTTACCTGCATCCGTCCAGTGTTTTGGAGCTATTTACAACTCTGTAACTTGTAGAAGATGAATAGTTATGCAAATGACTCTTCTCCATAGAAATGCAAATGTAATCCCCTGGAATGCAATTGATTATTGCCTGGTGGATACTGAACTGAGTTTTTGCCAGTTTTTGCATCTATTTGTAAATTCAGCATTCCTTCCTTAGGCTGGCTTGCAGTACTTTGAATCCACCTTTGAATTGATCATAACACCTTACAAGTACCCTCATTAATAATGAGTGAGACAAAATCTCTGATGTGTTCATTTTATATTTGTATTATTTTTGAGCACTAATTTTTTAAAAGAAAAAAAATCATCACTGACCTCCAAGAATCTACTTCAACAAGCCTAGTTAGTACTGGGTCCACTTGACCTCTTGCTAACGTTTGATGCCGGACATTTCCGAGTTTACAAACCACTGCCCCTCCCAGCGACCAGCTCTCCATCTGCATTGACACCTCTAACTCCAGACTCTGCTCTGTCTTTCTAGCCAACGATGCTCCTCATCTGGGCTCTGGAGCCAGCCTGCTGGGGGAGAGGGGTCCATTCCGAGATTCCTCTCTTCCTACCTACAGAACTTGAGCAAGTTATTTCATGTTTTTGCGCCTCTGTTTCCAAGTCTGTGAAGTGTCGCCTAAGAGACATCGTGAGGATTATTTAACACAGGCACGGCATGCGGGCTCAAGAAATGTTAGATGTTTTTTCTTTCCTCGAAACCTTTTCATGCAGTCATTTCATCCGCTGCCACAGGAGATTCCAAATCTAACTACCCAGATCCAACCTCTCCCCTGGGCAGGCATCTTCGTGCTGTGGATCCAGGTGGTCTACAAATATGCAGGGAGCCCTTTTTGTACCTCTAAGATATATTGTCTGTTGCTCCTGTCTTCAAGGAGCTGAGAGCTGAGCAGAAGAGGTAATGAGCTATTAAACAAATATATGAATAACATAAAATATCAAATTATGAATGTTATGAAGAAAAAACAAAGCAGGGTGAGGGTATAGGGAAGTGACAGGATGGGGGGGCAGTCTGCTTTAGACAGGTGGGGGAAGGCTTCCAGTGAGGCTGTGACATAGCAGCTGAAGAAGATGGAGCCTTCCAGGTGGAGCTGGCAGCAGATACAAAGGCCCTGAGACAGGCCTGAGCTTGGGAGCTTGGTGTTTCAGAGGAACAAAAGAAGTCCAAGTGCGGCTGCAGTACTTGAGCATGGAGAAGTGAGACACAGGCTCACTACTTCCTCTGTCATCCTTCCGTTACTCAGATGCAAAATCTTCCAGAACATTCTTTACCCTTCCACACATACTCACACACCCACACCTTGTGCACACCATCTCCAAGTCTACCCCAAATGAGAGTCCCCTGGAACATGTACACTCAGGACCTGAGATCCTTGGGACTATGTCTGTCACTGTCTAGTGACAAAACCCCAAGTAATTTCCATAACTCTCTACGCCTGGCTCTCTACCTATAAAACAGGAACAGTACTTCCTATCTCAAAAAGTTGTACTGAACAGGAAATGAAGGGATAAATTAGGAGTTTGGGGTTGTCAGATACAAACTACTATATATAAAATAGATAGGGACCTCCCTGGAGGCCCAGTGGTTAAGACTCCAAGCTTTCACTGCAGGGAGCACAGTTTCCATCACTGGTCGGGGAACCAAGATCCCACATGCCAAAGAGAAACAAATAAAATAAATAAAATAGATAAACAACAAGGTCCTACTGTATAGCACAGGAAACTATATTCAATGTCTTATAATAACGTATAATGAAAAAGAATATATGTATAACTGAATCGTGTTGCTGTTATTAACCAGAAACTAACACAACATTGTAAATCAGCTATCCTTCAACTTTAAAAAATTGATTAAAAAAGGTAAAAATAAAGGGTATGAAAACACCTGCCATTAAACAAAACATTCAAAGCAAACGTTGGCTACGATCCTTTTCACTGCTGTTTTCCAAAAACTCTCAACAATTCTCCACTAACTAAATGCAACCCTGACTTCCCCATCAGCACCCCTTTATCTGGCTCCACACCTGACTTGCCCGCGTCATCTCCCTCTATTTTTCAGTGAAGCTCGGAAGCATGACCCACCGTGGCTCGTTTTCCACGCTTGTTGACATAACAGCCACCCTAGGCGCCACCTCATGTCCAGAGGGTCTTTCCTGATTTCTCACCTGAGAGGCTTCTCAGCTCCCCAACTCCTCCAACACCAGAGCCCACGTCCCCTCTCTGTGACTCCTCAGTGTGGGGCTCCTGGGACCTCCCAGTGAGCAAGGCAAGCCCATCTTCTAGACTCTCCCAAACCGCTTCTCCAAAAGGCTCCCCATCCCAGTCAACAGAATCACCCTTCCACTGGTCGTTTGAAACTCCCACCCTCGACTCCCCACTTCCGCACACACCCTCATCCAAAGCATCAGCAAGAGAGGACGGCCAAAAATTAAAAAAAAAAAAAGACAAACCATCAGCAAGAAACCTGGGCATTCTGCTCCCCCCCAATCCCATCCCCCGCTCCCGCCAGTGTGTTCTGAACCTGGCTCTTCTGCCTGTCACCTAATCCCCTCAATCAGCATCATCGCCCCTGCTCACCCACGGGACCTCTAACAGCTTCTTCCCAGTGGTTACCAATCCTCCAGCCTTTTTCCCTTTAGAATCACCTGGGGATTCAGCTCCAGTTCTGCGGGAGTGCATGTTTCACCTCCCAGAGGTTCGCCCTGCCCAGTCAAGACTAGGAATCCTGTTCTAATGGGTCTCCAGCCTCCCCTCCTGCCCTCTCTGGGCTCTTCTCCACACAGCAGCCAGAGGGATCCTGTTAACAAGATATCACCTGTCTGCTCAGAACTTTCTGTGGACAGCACTATTCGCAGTAGCCAAAAGGTAGAAACAACCCAACTGTCCATCAACGGACGAATGGATGAACAAATCCAGTGTAACCACACAGTAGAATATCATTCAACTACAAAAAGAAATGAAGTACTGATACACACATGAATGAACCATGAAAACATTATGCTAAGTGAAAGAACCAAGACACGAAAAGCCACAGATTGTATGATTCCATTTACATGAAATACCCAGAAGAGGCAAACCCATAGAGACAGAAAGAACGCTGAGGGTTGCTGGGGGTGGGGGAGAGGAAATATGAGAAGTGCTTGCTTAACGGGTATTGGGCTTTTCCTTTTGGGGTGATGAAAAAGTTCTGGAACTAGATAGTGGTGATTCCACAACATTGTGAAAATACTTAATGCCACTGGATCGTACACTCCAAAATGGGTAAAATGGTAAATTTTACATTATATGTATTTTATCACAATTTTAAAAAACTTTCCGGGGCTTCCCTGGTGGTGCAGTGGTTGAGAGTCCGCCTGCCGATGCAGGGGATGTGGGTTCGTGCCCCGGTCCAGGAAGATCCCACATGCTGCGGAGCGGCTGGGCCTGTGAGCCATGGCCGCTGAGCCTGCGCGTCCGGAGCCTGTGCTCCGCAACGGGAGAGGCCACAACAGTGAGAGGCCCGCGTACCGCAAATTAATTAATTAATTAATTAATTAAATGGTTGAAAAAAATAAAAAATGAAAGTAATCTGTAGCATGCATGAATTATAGGAAATTCAAGTTTCAGTGTCCGTAAGTAAAGTTTTATTGGAACACATCCTCGGGTACCCACTTATGATTGTCCAGGCCTGCTTTTATGCTACAGTGGTAGGGTCGCGTAGTTGCAATAGAGTTTGTATATGGCCCTCCAAGCCTAATATAATTACTATCTCGTCCTTTACAGAAAACCTCTGCAAATCCCCTTTCAGATGAAAATCCTATCTCTGAACATGGCCTGCAGAGCCCTCTCCAGGCTGGTCCCTAAATCTCTAAGCTCCAAGAGCCCTTTTCTGATTACCCATCTGACGCCAACTCCCTTACATTTCTGGGGCATCACCTGTTGTTTCCTTCCTAGGACATAGCACAACACATAAGCACCTTATTTCTTCGTTTACTTACTTTTTGCCTGTGTACAAAGGAAGGCGTTTTGTGAATCTGTTCACTAGTGTTCCCCAGGCTAGCATAGTCCTGGGGCATAGTAGTTGCTCAATAAATATTTGTCCAATGAATGGCATTTTCTTCTTACTTGTAGTTTCTCTACAAGATCTTCAGTAGATCAATCATGGCCCTGGTTTGGATTTTGAACTGTCTTACACAGTATGGAGTTATAATTTGTACACAAATAAAGTTGACCACCAGGAATCTCATCTATGGCAATATATAGAAATGTAAACGAAATAGTTCTCCCCTTCAACTGTTTATTGCACTCCAGCCACCCTACCTACTTTGGGGTCCTGGAAATGTGCCACTTTCACGTCTCCTGTCAAACTAGTTCCCACCCCTTCAGGACCTTTGCGCCTGCTCCTTCTGCTTCAAAGCCAGGACCAAACGTCACCTCCTCCAGGAAGCTCTCTGGGATCATTGCATCAGGTTCAAACAACGGTTTGTCTTCCCAGCACTTAGTACGTTCTAAAGTTAAGTGTTGTATATGCTTTTCAAGGCAGGACGTTTATTTTCATATAAGTTAAGTGTTGTATATGCTTTTCAAGGCAGGACGTTTATTTTCATATATATAGTTGTCACCCCAGAGTCCAGAACAGGTCCAGCACTCAGGACTCTCTCAATGCTTGTTCATTTGAGTGACTATCAATTCCTTGAGCTTCTGTGCACACTGTTTAAACAGTTCGCTTGTTACTGGGTACAGAAAGATGTTTCACATGTACTTGCTGAATAGCTGGAGTGACTTCTATGGGCGTTCACCTCCTTCTACAACCGCCCCTGCGTCCACCTCCCTCCTGGTCATAAGATATCCGCAGCGTCTGCAGCAGCATCTTTACCTTGAAGAGCGGCCAGCACCTACTGAGTTTACCACATCCAAGCAGTGTACGAAGCACAGTTTATGTATCATTTAATTCATCCTCCCAATAACTCTGAATCAGGCACTATTATTAACCTCATTTTACAGATGAGAAAACTGAGGCGCAGAGAGATTAAGTAACGTACTTGTCTGAAAAAGGAAGACATTCATAAGAAAAATGAAGTCTAAGCCCTCTCAGCCTCTAATATTCCAAGAAACAAATCCTTTGGAGAAAAGGAACTAATGTCGACAGAAAACACTCAAAGGTGATCCGAAACCAATTTCCCAACAACAAAAAAGTACACCAAAGCCCCAACAGAAATCCCAGACTTGGGCGATTTGGCCCGCACTCAGTACTCAGATGCTCTCAGGCCACCAAACCTCGTTATTTCCCAGCCAGTTCTGCAAGCCCCAAACCTGGTCATTACCCTTGAGCTCTCCTCTCCCACCTCCCATCCCGGAGCCCTGTGGAATTTACCTTCTGAGCGTCTTACACTGTCGATTCCGGCCACGTAACTCCATTCTGCAGAGCTGGTGGCCCGCTCCAGATCCACCATTAGCTATTATCTGGGCAGGAAGGGAACAGCCTCCCACCAGCCCCCAGGCCCCAGTCCGCTCCCATCCCCCACCTTCAGCAGCCAGAGGGATCTTTTGAAATTTCAATTTGGACCAGGACACACCCCCATCTCCCGCCCCCTACCTCTAAAAACCCTTCAATGGTTTCCCATTGTTCTCAAGCCAAAGTCTTTAATTCTTAACTGGGCCTTCTGGGGTCTGCAGGATTCCCTTCTCCAACTTCAGCCTGGGTCTCAGCTCCAGCCTGACCCCAGCCAGCTTGGGAGGCTCTGAAGCCAGCTAGACTTCTGGCTGGATTCAAATTCTGACTCTGCCATTCACTCACTGTGTGACCTTGTGCAAGTAACTTAACCTCTCTGGGCCTGTAAAATGTGGATAATGACACACCTCTAGTGTTGACAGGAGTAAATTAGTTCCTTTAGTAATGGTGTTTATTTGGCACAGTGTCCGGCACCACTTAACTATCACTGTTGTTATCAGGTAACTCCTACCCATCCTTCAAAACCTAACACGAAATTCATTTCTTCAGGGTACCCTTCCTGGACTCATTTGCCAATAAATCAGACTGCCCCTTGCTGTTTGTTGCCCTCATGCTGCTATGGCAATCATAAATGAATACTTAATACAAGTTTAATAACTGGATATAAATTCTTATCATCGACTTCTTATTTAGTGTCTGTTTTGTTCAATGCTGTACCTCCCTCTCACACAGTAGGTGCTCAAAAATAATTTGGTGAATGTTGAACAAGGACTGGCTGAAGGGATCAGCCATAAGAGTGCCTGAACCCGCAGTGTTCACGTCAAAGAATTCGGAAACTCAAGGTTTAAAGAGTCAGGAAAACTGAAGCCAGCCAGCGGGGTAACCAGGTTACAAAAGGAAGCTACAGTGATTGGTAGGTAAAGCAAAAGTGGGTGTGGCCGGAGGAGCTGCGTGCAGGGGCGGGTCAACCTAAAGTAACTACTCAGAATTCCTGCCAGAACAGCTCAAACAAAGGAGCCGCTGAAGAGCTGAAGGCCCCCAGGCAGAAAAGGTGTTACCCTGGGGCTGGAAGTTACTTGGGTTTTGGGTCTTCCCATCCTTGCCCCTCTCCCTGCTGTTACTGGCACGCACACACCCGCGACCCCTCTTCCCCATCTTCCACCTCCCCGGGTCACCAGGACCAGGAGCGCTGACTCACCCCAACGCTTCTTGTCCCAGCTACACCCCAGGCCTCCATCAGCCTAACATCAGAACCTCTGTAGGGTGGCCAGGTTTGGCAAACAAAAATAGAGGACACCCAATTAAAGTTGAACTTCAGATAAACAATGAACAGCCTTATAGTCTAAGTCCATCCTGTATTTAATCCGGCACCCCTAACTCTCTGGTCCCATCAAACTCTTCCCCAGCAGGGTCTTCTCTTCCTTACCTTTCTGTTTTGGAGTCCTGAGCCTCCTTGGAAGAGCCACTCAACCCCTCTGACCTGCTTCTGCCTCTGGGTAAGGGAGATAACAGCACGAGCCACCCGCGGTGGAGTTGGGACTCCAAGAAAATGAGCTACCCAATTCTTAGCACCCAATACAGATGCCATAAAGAGCAACCAGTAAGGCTATTCTGCTACTGGATGTCATCTCCTAGGGCCTCACCACAAAGCTTTCTGAGTTACACAGCATGAGTGGCTGGACCCATTTAACAGAGAGGAAAACTGAGGACAGTTAATCAGTGGGAGGGCCAATAGGCAAAGTTTTTGGAAGGCTCATGCTAAAGCTCTTCTTGGCTCTTTGTCAGATGTGAATGTACAGTAAACTGTAAGCTACAGGAAGGCAGGGACTCATCTTGGGTTCTGATGATGGACTCCCAGAGCCTAACACAGTGCCTGGCCCTCAGAAGGTGCGCCATAAATATCTGTGGAATGAGTGAATACAGATCCACCAGAGTCCCCATGACGTAAGAGAGTGCACGCTCTTGTGTGCTTGCGCTCTCTCTCTCTCTCTCTCTCTCTCTTGCGCTCTCTCTCTCTCTCTCTGTCTCTCTGTGTCTCTCTCTCAATTCTGTGGATCTTCAACCCAGGTCTGCCTTTCTGTACTTTCTCCATAGCCCCAACTACATTGGGTTGGTGGGGGGAGAGGAGAGGGATTAAGCTTAAGGCAGATTTCGGGTTTTTTTCTGAAACAAAGCAAAATGACAAAATGCAGATTCAGAAGAAAAGAAACATGACCATGGGAATGTCAAAACAGCCACCTTGGTTGCTTTCTACCTGGGAAAAAAGGACTTCTGGGAACATGATTCAACATAGTTGCATTCTGCGTTCATCAGACACCCCATACTTTCCCACCTGTGGCAAATTGTCCTGAAACAATTAGGGGATAAAGGAATTTTCAGGAGAAAAGGATTTTCGAGGGTATCTGAGGAGCTGTGTTGAATTCAACCCAGAGAGCCCACTGAGAATATGGGACCACCTGATGGTCATGTGGATTAACTCTCTTTGAGAGTCACCAACGGGTATGCAGGGGCAACCATGGTACCTGTTCTTAACTGCTCCCACCTGGACCTAAAGTCAGACATAAACACTGGGGTCTGACTTACGGAATTATTTTCTATTTTCTATTTTTCTATTCTATTTTTCTATTTCTCACCAATATTTTCTTTATTCGGAGGTAGGGATGGGATGGCCGTGGGGGATGATAAAAGAAGTCTGGGGTTTGAGACCAATTTGACCAGCATTCATGCTCTTTGTAATTAACCTGAAGTGACTTGCAGGTCTTCTTAGTTTCATTAAATTCTCACCTTTGGGGCACCGCCCCCTTGGCCAATGGCAGCCTAGTCATGGATCTAGATATGACCAGTGGACCTTTCTCCACGGACGTCCCCTGGAGGAAAGAGACTTTAGCTCCAAGGTCACCTCCTCTAAGAGGCCTTCCTTGATTGCCTTATCTAGTGGCACTGCCCCAGCCCCACCCAGCAATCACCTTCTATGACATCACCCTGTTGTATTGAGCCCTGTGGTTGTCAGCAATCACGCCATAGGCTGTTCTTTGTTTGTTGACTTATTGGTCTCTTGGTTTCCCCCAGCTAGGTGTTCAGCCCCAGGAAGACAGGTCGCTGTCTGGCTAGCTCCTTCTGGATCCCCAGCCCTAGAAGGCTGCCTAGTCCAGAGTAGACACCGAGCCAGAGCCTGTTATTCCTCTGATGAATAATAATAATAGTAATAATAATAATAACTCATATTAACTGCCTGCTAACTATATACTCAGCAGGGCTCTTAACTTTTTTTTTTACTTTTTTTTTGTGTGTGTGCTCCAGGTGAGGCTCGAATTAACTTTTTTCATATATTAAGCCATTGAATCCTCCCAGCATTGTGAGGTAGGTACCCTGATTATGCTGCTTTGCCCTGGCTGTTCCCTCTGTCTGGAATGCCCTTCCCCCAGAAAGCCACAGGAACTCACCCCCTCTCTTCATTCTGGACTCCGCTGAAATGCCACCAACTCAGAGGCCTTCCCAGCACCCTCTCATCCTGTGCCCTGCTGATAGGGGCTGAACTTTGTCTCCCCCACCAAGAAGCATAATGAATCCTCCACTAGGTCAGAATGCGGCCTTTGGGGAAATAGGATCTTTACAGAGACCAAGTTAAAATGGGGTCATGAGGGTGGGCCCTCATCTAATAAGAGTAGTGCCTTTATACAAAAGGGACATTTGGACAGACATGCACAGAGGGAAGACGACGTGAAGACACACAGGGAGAAGGCCTTGTGAAGACGGAGGATTGGTATGAGACTTCTAAAAGCCCAGAAATGCCCAAGAGAGCTGGGAAACCACCAGAAGCTAGGAGGAGGCCAGGAAGGATTCCCATGCAGGTTTCAGATGGATGGATCACATCCTTGCCAACAACTTGATTTCGGATTTCTAGCCTCTAGAACAGCGAAACAATAAATCTCTGTAGTTGTAAGCCACCCAGTTTGTGGCACCTTGTTCACGGCAGCCTGGGAAACCAGGATATCTGCTTTCTTTCCTTCCTTGCACTTACTACCACCTACCACTGCATGCATTCATTTGTCTGTTTACTCTCAGCACCCACCCTGGGATGCAGGTCTCTCAAGGTCAAGGTCTAACGTTCATGCATCTGTTGCAAAGCCTGGCATGGATTTGTTCCTTCCAGAAGCATTTACTGAGTGCCTACTGTGTGCCAGGCTTGGCTGTAAGTGCTGGGGATACAGCAATGAATGCAACCGACAAAAATCCTTGGCTTTTTGAAATTGAGGGTCTAATGAGAAGAGACAGATAATATACAGGAAATGGGGATGAGTGCTCTGGGAAAAATACAACAGGAAGGGAAACGGGGAGTTTGGGGTGGGCAGCAGTGATAATCAGGGTGGACAGAGGCCTCCATAAGGAGGTGACAGCTGAGTGGAGACCCCAAGGAGATGAGAGGGAGGCACAGGGATGTCTGGGGAGCATGTTACAGGTAGGGCCCTGGTTCCCAGCCTGGCAATTTTGCCCCCCAGAAGACACTTGGAAATTTCTGGAGATACGGAGATGCTATGGGTGGCTAGTACGTAGAGGCCAGGAACGCACTGACATCCTACAATGCACAGGACAGCCCCCAACAACAAAGCGAATTAGCCAGCCCCAAAGGTCCAGAGCATGAGGCTGAGAAGCCCAAAGGCACAGGGAAGAGGAAGCCCCGCGCTGAGAGATGCCTGCATGTGTTGGGGGCTGGGTGCTGGGTGTTGGAGGAATGGCAGGGAGCTCGGCTCGCCCTGCTGGAAGGATTTACATCAGTGGAGGAAATAGTGGTGGAGGAGGTGAGAGGGCACCGAGGAAGGGAGGAACAGGAGGGCCTTTGGGGCCATTTACAAGAGCTCAGGGGTTTTTTTGTTGGTTTTTTTTGCGGTACACGGGCCTCCCACTGCCTTGGCCCCTCCCGTTGCGGAGCACAGGCTCTGGACACGCAGGCTCAGCGGCCATGGCTCACGCACCCAGCTCACGCTCCGCGGCACGTGGGATCTTCCCGGACCGGGGCACAAACCTGTGTCCCCTGCATCGGCAGGCAAACTCTCAACCACTGCGCCACCAGGGAAGCCCCAAGAGCTCAGTTTTTACTCTAGATGAGATGGGAAATCACTGGCAGCTTGTCAGCAGAGAGAAAGAGACACAGACTGACTTGTCCTGAGTGATCACCTCTGGCTGTGGGGCTGAAAAGAGACAAAATGACAGGGACGAGGGCAGAAGGAGGGAGACCAGTGGGGAGGCTGTTGGAACATTCCAGGCCCCAGGTGAAGGTGGCTCGGACCAGAGTGGAGACTGAGGAGGTGGAGAGAAGGGGTGAGATTCATCTAGAATGCTTGGAAAGTCCAGCTGACAGGGTTCGTGTGGGGTGGGAGAGGTCTGCATGACTTCAGGGTTTTGGGGCCTGAGCTGCTGGAGGATGGAGTCAAAGGGGCCGAGATGCTGAGGCAGTGGGAGGAAGCGAGAGGCAGGGAGGGACTATCAAGTCACCCAGCTGAGGTCGAGGAAGCAGTTGGATAGCCCAGTGCAGGAGGGGAGTTTGGGCTGGAGGCATCAGCATATACATGGGACTTGAAGCCATGGTAGGGGATGAGATCACCTAGAACTGGGGGTTCTAAGGGACAAGAAACAGGTCCAGGGACTTCGCTGGTGGCACAGTGGTTAAGAGTCTGCCTGCCAACGCAGGGGACACGGGTTCGTGCCCCGGTCCGGGAAGATCCCACGTGCCGCGGAGCGGCTGGGCCCGTGAGCCATGGCCACTGAGCCTGCGTGTCCGGAGCCTGTGCTCCGCAGCGGGAGAGGCCACAACAGTGAGAGGCCCACGTACCGCAAAAAAAAAAAAAAAAAAAAAGAAGCAGCAGAGAAAGAGATGTGGATTCAATCCTGGCTAGGGCATTTCCCAATTGTGTGACCTTGGACAAGTTCCTGCCTGCCCCAGTTACCCCCAACACTGTCAGGGTAGATGAGATCATGATAAGTAAAGAGGCTCTCAGCCCTGTAAACGCCTTACAGGGGCCAGCGATTGTTGCCGACTGAGCATTTCTGTAAAGACACCACCGCTGAAATCAACATTCAAGGTCGCTCAGCTTCTGCTGACATCATTCGGCAGAGAACAGACTGAGAATTCTCAACCTTTCAAGCATGGCACGTGCTGTTAGCATGAGGTCCAAAACCTTCGTGCTTCCTGACAAGGATATAATGCATGTATTAATCTAAATGATTTTGAATAGGAAATGAATGCACATAGTAAAGAATTAAAATATAGAAAGGTATCCAGGGAAATAGTAAAGAATTAAAATATATTAAGGTATCCAGGGAAAAACTAAGTCTCCCTCCCCTCCCTGATCGTTTGATGCCCTCCCCAGAGGCAACAAGTCTCCCTCCCATCCCTGATCGTTTGATGCCCTCCCCAGAGGCAACGACAAGCACCAGTTAGCAGAAAGCACCTGTGCATCTTCCCCAGCATGAGACCCTCCCCCTCCTCTTTCTGTTGACATAAACAGTGGCATGTCCCCTGCACTGCTGTGCTCCTTGCTTTCTGTACTCATCAGTTTGTCTTGGAGAATTGCTCCCTATCCATAGCCAGAGACCTGGTTTACTCTTTTTTTTTTTTTAATAAATTTATTTACTTATTTATTTATCTTTGGCTGCGTTGGGTATTCATTGCTGAGTGTGGGCTTTCTCTAGTTGCAGCGAGTGGGGGCTACTCTTCCTTGTGGTGTGTGGACTTCTCATTGCGGTGGCTTCTCTCATTGCAGAGCACGGGCTCTAGGCACGAAGGCTTCAGTAGTTGTGGCACATGGGCTCAGTAGTTGTGGTGCACGGGCTTTGTTGCTCCCCGGCATGTGGGATCTTCCCGGACCAGGGCTCGAACCCCTGTCCCCTGCATTGGCAGGTGGACTCCTAACCACTGTGCCACCAGGGAAGCCCCATATATATATATATATATATATATATATATATATATATATGCATATATTCTTTTCCATTATGGTTTATCACAGGATATTGAACACAGTTCCCTGTGCTATACAGGTAGGACCTTATTGTTTATCCATTCTATATATACTAATAGTTTGCATCTGCTAATCCCAAACTCCCAGTCCTTCCCTCTCCCACCCTCCCTCCCCCTTGGCAACCACAAATGTGTTCTCTATGTCTGTGAGTCTGTTTCTGTTTCGTAGATATGTTCATTTGTGTCATATTTTACTTTTTTGTTGGCCACACTGTGCAGATTGGAGGATCTTAGTTCCCCAACCAGGGACTGAACCTGGGCCACAGCAGTGAAAGCATGGAGTCCTGACCACTGGACCACCAGGGAATTCATTGTGTTGTATTTTAGATTCCACATGTAAGTGATATTATATGGTTTTTGCCTTTCTCCTTCTGACTTACTTCACTTAGTATGTATCATAATTTATTTAACCATCTCTCATGGATGGACATTTGAGTTGTTTCCAGTCTTTGGCTATTATGAACAATGCAACAATAAAGATTCTTATTGTCTGTCTTGGGCAAGGGTTATCCATAGGAAAAATTCCTAGAAGTGGAATTGCCTGATTAATGGGTCTTGTTATATTTCAGCTTTGGTGTAAATATAGGGGGTGTGTGTCTTGAAAATTTGATAATTTGATTTTTTTCTTTTTTTTGACCACGCTGCGAGGCTTGCTGGATCTTTATATATACATATATATATATATATATATATATATTTTTTTTGACTGCGTCTTGTTGCTGCACGCAGGCTTTCTCTGGTTGCGGCGAACAGGGGCTACTCTTCATTGCGGTGCGCGGGCTTCTCACCGTGGTGGCTTCTCTTGTTGCGGAGCGTGGGCTCTAGGCTCGCAGGCTTCGGTAGTTGTGGCTTGCGGGCTCAGTAGTTGTGGCTCGCGGGCTCTAGAGTGCAGGCTCAGTAGTCATGGCGCACAGGCTTAGTTGCTCTGTGGCATGTGGGATCTTCCTGGACCAGGGCTCGAACCTGTGTCCCCTGCACTGGCAGACGGATTCTTAACCGCTGTGCCACCAGGGAAGTCCGGCTTGCAGGATCTTAGTTCCTGACCAGTGATTGAACTCACACCCTTGGCAGTGAAAGCACGGAGTCCTAACCACTGGACCACCAGGGAAATCCCTTGAAAATTGGATGTTATTGCCACATTGCCAATGTGCATGCTACTTGATCGATCGTATGAGAGAGGTACGTGAAGGCAATGTTTTAGGAGTTTCCTTTTGTATGTATTGGGGTGGGGGCAGATTTGGGGTGACAATCTCTGAGACCTGAGGAGGCTGGGTACTTCTGGAGCGAGTCCACAGCCTGGGGCTGGACATTCTAAGGAACAGATGCTCCTTCTTCTGATAGAGCTATGGCAGGCCTGCTGGGAAGACAGCAGAAGATATTAGCAGAATAGATATTTACCAAACTCACACTGTATAAGCTCAGAGTTCAGCCCTTAGGACATGCAAAGAGAGATTCCTCAAAAAACAAACAAACAAACAAAGACAAAAAAAAAAATCCCTAGCATGTAAGGCAAGGAGATGAAGTCAAAAGTTAATATGGGAATTAGATTAAAAGCTAGAGAACAGTAAGAATGCCAGGACGCACATCTGCTATCCACTGAGTAGCAGACACAGAATACTGGAGGTTTTTTGGACAAGAAATTGGGTGAGTTTGGATGTACAAGCTTATAGGAACAGGTGACATTTGTTCTACGCTGGGCAAAGCAGCGTCATCTCCTGTAAATGTCAGGACAATCCCCTAGGCTTGGAGCGCTTGTTGTCTCCAGCTAGCTATGGGGAAACTGGGGGTCAGAGAAGCTCAGCCAGTGGTGCCCAGCAAGTAAATGGCAGAATCAGGATGTGAACACTGTTCTTTCTGACACCAAGTCCCTCTATTTTTTTTTTTTTTTTTTTTTTTTTTTTTTTTAATTTTGCGGTACACGGGGCCTCTCACTGTTGTGGCCTCTCCCCTTGCGGAGCACAGGCTCCGGACGCGCAGGCTCAGCGGCCACGGCTCACGGGCCCAGCCGCTCTGCGGCATGTGGGATCTTCCCGGACCGGGGCACGAACCCGCGTCCCCTGCATTGGCAGGCGGACTCTCAACCACTGCGCCACCAGGGAAGCCCCCTCTATTTTTTTAAAAAATAAATTTATTTATTTATTTATTTTGGCTGTGTTGGGTCTTTGTTGCTGCAGGCGGCTTTCTTTAGTTGCGTCGAGCGGGGGCTACTCTTCATTGTGGTGTGCGGGCTTTTTTTAAAAAATAAATAAATAAGTATTTATTTATTGTTGGCTGTGTTGCATCTTCGTTGCTGCGCGCGGGCTTTCTCTAGTTGCAGCGAGTGGGGGCTATGCAGTGAGCGGGCTTCTCATTGTCATGGCTTCTCTTGTTGTGGAGCACAGGTTCTAGGCACGTGGGCTTCAGTAGTTGTGGCATGTAGGCTTAGTAGTTGTGGCTCATAGGCTCTAGAGCATAGGCTCTAGAACACAGGCTCAGTAGTTGTGGCGCACGGGCTTAGTTGCTCCGCAGCATGTGGAATCTTCCCGGACCAGGGCTCGAACCCGTGTCCCCTGCATTGGCAGGTGGATTCTTAATCACTGCGCTAGCAGGGAAGCCTCAAGGCCCGCTTTTTTTTTTTTTTGCGGTACACGGGCCTCTCACTGCTGTGCCCTCTCTCATTGCGGAGCACAGGCTCCGGACGCGCAGGCTCAGCGGCCATGGCTCACGGACCCAGCCGCTCCGCGGCATGTGGGATCTTCCCAGACTGGGGCACAATCCCCTGCATCGGCAGGCAGACTCTCAACCACTGCACTACCAGGGAAGCCCAAGGCCCACTTTTAAAGACACCCAAGGAGAGTTTCCTGGAGTGGGTCACTCTTGAGCTGGGAAGGACAAGTCAGACTTCGAAACTCAGAAAGTACCAGGAGGCCCCTGGCAGGGGACGCTCAGGAGGTCAGACTCCAGAAGGTGGAAACACCTCCTGGCCCAGGACCTGAGAGCGTGCGTGCTAGCACATGGATGAAGCTCGGAGACATCACACTGAGAGAAATAAGGCAGAAACAGGATAAGTGTTGTGTGATCCACTGATAAGAGGGACCTGGACAGGCAACTTCACAGACGTGGTTACCACGTTGTGGAGGGGTGGGGGATGGGGCATGGGGAGTGAACACTGAATGAGTTTGGAGTTTCATTTTGGGAAGATGAAAAAGTTCTGGAGATGGATGGTGGTGATGGTTGTACAACAATGTGAATGTACTTGGGCCTTCCCTGGGGGTCCAGTGGTAAAGAATCTGCCTTACAGTGCAGGGCACACGGGTTCAATCCCTGGTCGGGGAAATAAGATTCCACATGCCACAGGGCAACTAAGCCCAAGTGCCACAACTACTGAGCTGGTGAGCCTCAACTAGAGCCCACGTGCCACAAACTACAGAGCCCACGCGCCCTGGAGCCTGCACGCCACAACGAGAGAGGAGCCCACTTGCTGCAACTAAGACCTGATACAGCCAAAAATAAAATAAAGAAATAAATAATAAATCTTTATAAAAACAATGAGAATGTACTTAATGCTACTGAACTGTACACTTAAAATGGTTAAAATGGTAAACCTATGTCGTGTATATTTACCACAATTTAAAGATAAAAGCCTGAATCATCCTTGCCTCCTCTCTTACATGTATACACACACACACACACACACCACCAGCAGATCCTAAGCCCTTCACTTCAAAATAAATCTGAAAAATAGATAATCAACAAGGGGGACTTCCCTGGTGGTCCAGTGGTTAGGGCTCTGCACTTCCACTGCAGGGGGCATGGGTTCGATCCCTGGTTGGGGAACTAAGATCCTACAAGACGCGCAGCACAACCAAAAAAAAAGATGACCAACAAGGACCTACCATATAGCACAGGGAACTACACTCAATATTCTGTGATAACCTACAAGGGAAAAGAATCTGAAAAAGTATATATATATATACACATAATACATATGTATAACTGGATCACTTTGCTGTACATCTGAAACTAACACAATATTGTAAATCAACTGTACTCCAATAAAAATCAATCAATCAATCTGAGTCCAGCTTCTCCTCAGCACCCTCCCTGCTCCCTACCATAACACAATCCACACCATCACCATCTCCCTCCTGCCTGGGTGAGGGTATCAGTTGCCTCAATGGACCTGCTTCCGCCCCTGGTCAGGCCACAGTCCATTCTCCACACTCCGGACAGGGTGACAGTCAGATCAGGTCCCTCTTCTGATCAGAATCTGCCTGGGGCTCCACCCCACTGTGAAGTTAGAATCTGTACCATGACTTGAAAGTGATGGAAATGCTTTAGAACCAGTCAGAAGTGGAGGGTACACAGCACTGTGAATATACCATGTGCCACCGAATTGTTCACTTTATTTTTTTTTAGAGAGAAATTAATTTTTTAAATATTTCTTTATTTGGCTGTGCCGGGTCTTAGTTGCGGCACTCGGGATCTTCAGTGGAGCATGCGGGCTTCTTAGTTGCGGCATGCATGCAGGATCTAGTTCTCCAACCAGGGACTGGACCCGGACCCCCTGCATTGGGAGCATGGAGTCTTACCCACTGGACTACCCGGGAAGTCCCTGAATTGTTCACTTTAAATGGTTAATGTTAAGTGAGTTTCACATCAATAAATTATTTGCCAAAATATTTTGAAAGGTGGCTGCGTCCAGCTAAAACACTAAGAAGGTTCTATAGTGTAGAAGTGGGGGCCACTGAACTTGTATCTAAAGAGGACCAGACAGGAACAAGCCTGCTGGAGAAGGAAGTTTGCACGAGTTAAGAAACAAGGCCCCCAGGCTCTACACGATCTGTCCTCCAAGCCCCATTTCTCTGGTGTCCTCTCCTTCCCACCCTCTCAGCTCACCCCACTCCTTCCGTGATGCGCCTCCACCTGTTCTTTCTCCACATTGAAATTCTCAGGCCTCAGGGCCTTTGCACTTCTCACTCGTGCTCCTAGGAATGCTCTTTTCTCATATACTTCTTGGCACCTCCCTCCTTCATTTAGGTTGTTGCCCAGGAATCATCTCCCTGGTTATTCTGTTTAAAATAGCACCCCCAGCCCACCCCATCATTCCATTTTCCTCTCACCCTGCTTTGTTTCTCCTCCTATACTTATAGTTACGGGCTGATTTGTGTCACCCCACCCCCTGATTCATATATTGGAGTCCTAACCCCAGTCTCTGTAAATGTGACCTTACTAGGAGATAGGGTCTTTACAGAAGTCATCATGTTAAAATGAGGTCTTTAGGGTGGGTCATAATCTAATATGACTGGTGTCCTTATAAGAAGAAGAAATTTGGACACAGAGACAGACTCACACAGAGGAAAGATGATAGAAACAGATGCAGGGCTGGGACTTCCCTGGTCGTCCAGTAGTTAAGATTCTGCGCTTCCTTTGCAGGGGGCATGGGTTCGATCCCTGGCTGGGGAACTAAGATCCCACGTGCTGCAAGGCATGGCCGAAAAAAAAAAGAACCAGATGCAGGGAGAAGATGGCCATCTATAAACCAGGGAGAGAGGCCTGGAAAAAATCCTTCCCTTATAGCACTCAGAAGAAAACAACCTTGCCCACACACTGATTTTGGACTTCTAGTCTGTAGAACTGTGAGACAATACATATCTGTGGTTTAAGCCACTCAGTCTGTGGCACTTTGTTATGGCAGCCCTAGCAAAAGAACCCACTTAACCACTATCTGTCCTATTCTGTATCTGTTTATTTCCCATCTGTCTCCCCACCTGCTCCACCACCACTGGAAGACCAGCTCCATGAGCACCATGGACTTCTGTTTTGGTCACTGCTGTATGTGCAGGGCCTAGGATGTGTCTGGCAGGTTGTAGAGAGTTGGTACATTTCCGGGAAGGAATGAAAGAATGCATGTGGGGCTTCCCTGGTGGCGCAGTGGTTGGGAGTCTGCCTGCCGATGCGGGGGACATGGGTTCGTGCCCCGGTCTGGGAGGATCCCACACGCTGCGGAGCGGCTGGGCCCTGAGCCTGCACGTGCGGAGCCTGTGCTCCACAGCGGGAGAGGCCACAGCAGTGAGAGGCCCGCGTACCGCAAAAAAAAAAAAAAAAAAGAATGCATGTGTCTGCTCCATTCCTGGGGGAGTGAGTGTGTTGAGGTGAAGGGTTGTGTAGGGGAGCTGTGAGTTAAGTTTAGACAGAGGGGTGGGTAAGGATAAGAAAAACATGCTGTCTTGTTCTGTCTGGTCACTATTCTCCAAATACATAAAACTCTGTATGAAGTGTTACAGAGGAGAAAATCAAGGTTCAGAGAGGGGAAGTGTAGTAGGTTGATGAATGGCCCCCAAAGATATCAGAACCTGTAAATGTTACCTTGTTTGGAAAAGGCGTGATTGCAGATGTGATTAAATGGAGGATGTTGAGATGCAAGATTATCCTGGATTATCCAGGTGAACCCTGAATGCAACCCCATGTATCCGTCCCTCTAAGAGAAAGGCAGTGAGAGATTTGAAGATGGAGAGGAGGAGGCCATGTCACCAGGGAGGCAAAGATTGGAGTGATGTGGTCACAAGCCAAGGAAAGCCAGCAGCCCTCAGAAGCTGGAAGAGGCAGGGAACGGATTCTCCCTTTGAGCCTCCAGTTCTGCTGACATCTTGATTTCGACACAGTGACACTGATTTTCGACTTCTGGACTCCAGAACTGTGAGAGAATACATTTCTGTTGTTTTGAGCCAAACAAAAACAAAAGCAGCCTAACTCTATATAAGGAGTCTGAGTGTTAAGGACATTCCGTGAGCCTCCACCCCATCCACTGCTCCCACCCTGGACAGAGCCACCATCATCTCATGCCTGGACCTCCATGTACGGCTTCCTTCCCGGTTCCCTCACATCCATGCTTATCCCCCAACCATACTACCTTCTCCACGCTTAGAGTGACCTGAGGTTTGGGTTTCTCCTCACCTCAAAACCCTGCCTTCAGGGACTTCCCTGGCAGTCCAGTGGTTAGGACTCAGCGCTTTCACTGCCAGGGCTGGAGCGCAGTCCCTGGTCAGGGAACTAAGATCCTGCATGCCGTATGGCATGGCCAAAAACCAACCAACCCACCAACCAACCCTGTCTTCTCATTGCACTTTGGATCTCTTCCAAAATTCCTGACACAGCCTCTAAGGCCCAGCCCAGGGGTCCAGAACTTAAATGTTTACAGGGGTCCCACACTTTAAGGCCAATGAGGAACTCCGTTTTAACTTCATAAGTTAAAGCTCCATCTCCAGCCCTCCTCAGCTCCAACTGTTAGCTGCTACTCAGAAATGTGAGCCCAGGGCTTCCCTGGTGGCACAGTGGTTGAGCGTCCACCTGCCGATGCAGGGGACGTGGGTTCGTGCTCCGGTCCGGGAAGATCCCACATGCCACGGAGCGGCTGGGCCCGTGAGCCATGACCGCTGAGGCTGCGCGTCCGGAGCCTGTGCTCTGCAGCGGGAGAGGCCACAACAGTGAGAGGCCCGCGTACTGCAAAAAGGAAAAAAAAAAAAAACCCAGCTCAGTTCATTTTAAAAAAAATATGGAACAGGCAAAAATTTACATGGCTGCTCCACGGGCGTCTCCGGCCCATGAACCACTGGTTCTTGACTTCAAGTCCGCTGCTATGAGCCCTGCTGGCCTTTCTCTCTTCCCTGCATGTCAGCTGGGCTACTTTTAGTTTTAGTTTTAGTTCCTAAAACTGAGCCCCTGCTTCTGCCTTCCAGCTCTTTCCTCTGCTCTGAACGATGCCCTGCTTTGCCTCCCTCTGAGCCTGAGGGTACATTGACTCATCTTCTTCTCAACTTCCACAGAATTCTCCCGAAAAAGCCTGCTCTGGCCGCCCCCAGCTAAGTTAGCCCCCTCATCCCAGTTTGAATCTCCCTTTACTCCTTTTTGGTTTGCTTACCACATTGGGAAGAATTGATTCATTGGGGAGATCACTTGTGGAATTCAGGGCTTCCCTGGTGGCGCAGTGGTTACGAATCCTCCTGCCTAATGCAGGGGACACGGGTTTGAGCCCTGGTCCAGGAAGATCCCACATGCCGCGGAGCATCTAGGCCCGCGAGCCACAACTACTGAGCCCGTGTGCCTAGAGCCTGTGCTCCGCAACAAGAGAACCACCGCAATGAGAAGCCCGCGCACCACAACATAGAGTAGCCCCCGCTCACCACAACTAGAGAAAGCCCACACGCTGCAATGAAGAGCCAACGCAAACAAAAATAAAATAAATTAATTAAACTTGTGGAATTCAATCTCCTCCTCCCAGGATGTCACTTCTGAAATGTACCTATCTTTCTGCACATCTTTTTCACATCCTTTCGCAGGGCGTCCCTGGCCTGGCACAGGTCCCTCATGTGGTCCATGCACAGTTAGGTGTGACCACGTGACTAATGTAGGGCAACCTCAGTCACTGGGCTCAGAAGGGAAGTGATTTGCCCGAGGTCACATGGCCTGAAGGTGCCTGAGCTGGGTTTGAATGCAGGGCTGTCTGATTCAGGGCAGAGTTGCTTCTTTCCTGAGCAAAGGAGAGAACTTGCATGACTCCTTTCTAAGCGTTAAGATGCTTGACTGTATCCAGGGTGGACCAAGGATGTGGGGATGGCCTGGCACTGACCACCCCGGGGGTGGCGGAGCCACGAGATGGAAGGAACTGAGGGTCCTGAGTGGCCATGTGGAGCTGAGCATCCTGCCCTGTTCCTATGCTGAGCAGGTCTGGGAGCTGACTGATTCCAGGAAATCCTTGCTCCTGGAATATAAGACTGAACCCACTAAATGAGCTTACTTATCAAGGTTGAGACTCACCCTTGCTTTGTTGTGCCCACCTGTCCAAAGCTGTCATGTCAGACTCTGCCAGTTCTAACAACTCCCTGTCTGGCGAGACCTGTCAAGAAATCACCCAGTTCAAGGCCCTACGATCCTGTAAGTCTCCTCCCCTGCCTTCTGCCTTCTGAGATACTACTGACTCTCTCAACATGCTTTGGCTTGAACAACAAGCTCTTTGGTGACTATTTTGAGGAGTCAGAAGCCGACACTGGAGTCCCTTGATGAGCAATCTAACTTTTACAACAATCCATTGCCTGATAGAGAAAGAAACTCACATGGGCAAGTTGATGCTGATGTCAGCATATTAAGCATAAATCATATCCTGTAAAATTGCCCTGGGAAGCCCTTCCTGGCACCATTGTTGAGAGTCCATACTACCTCTCAGTGAGTCCAGATCTGACAACTCTCCCTCTTCCATTAGAACAAAATGACTGTTTCTTTGGGCTCTAGATGAAGCAGTTGTTCAGAGGTAAACTGTATGCAGATATGCATCTTTGGTGGCTAGAATCACACTTACTATAAGGAGTGGACTGGGGTCACCAACTCCTCCTGGTTTGCTTGGGATTGGCCCAGTTTTCTTTTTTTTTTTTGGTCCCAGTTTTCTAAAACTGAAAATCCCACATCCCGAGAACTCCTCGGTCCCAGGCCAACAGGGACCGTTTGGTCACCCTAAGACAGAGCTGCCCTGGAAGACGCACACTTAAATCAAGGCTGACCCAAGGACCAGGGGGGATAAGTGTCCATCACTGCCTTCCTCAGATCCTCAAGCTCCAGTGGGTTGGTGGATAGACTCAACTACAAAATTTATTTTTTAAAAATTTATTTATTTATTTTTGGCTGCATTGGGTCTTCATTGCTGCACACGGGCTTTCTCTAGTTGCGGTGAGCAGGGTCTACTCTCCCTTGTGGTGCGCGGGCTTCTCATTGTGGTTGCTTCTCTTGTTGCGCAGCACGGGCTCTAGGTGCGTAGGCTTCAGTAGCTGTGGAGAGCGGGCTCTAGAGCGCAGGCTCAGTAGTTGTGGTGTATGGGCTTAGCTGCTCCGTGGCATGTGGGATCTTCCCGGACCAGGGCTCAAAACCGTGTCCCCCGTACTGGCAGGCAGACCCCTAACCACTGCGCCACCAGGGAAGTCCTGGCGGGTGGATTCTTAACCACTGTGCCACTGTCCCTTGTCTGTTTAAGAAAATACACCTAGCTAGAAATAAAATGTTATTTAACACAGATTTCTTTGTAAAGTGTTCGGATCTATGTGTTTGTTTGGGTAAATTAAAGGGATTTGGAATGAGGATCCACTACTTCGTCTCTGTAACTACGCTCAACCTGCATGTGAGTTCTTGGAGTTAATCTGCTTTTCTTACCAGAAACTCTCCATTTCTTGAGTGTAGACATCAGCTGTGGGTCCCTTTGTTCTCTCCCTCTGTTAGGGGAAACACTGAAACCACCCACCCTGGCCAGGCACCACAGTAACCATTTGCATGAGTTACTTTAAGACAGGATGTCCTGGTAAGGAACACGTAACTAACAAGCTACCACCAACGGGAGGAACACGTAACTAACAAGCTACCACCAACCGGAGGAACACGTAACTAACAAGCTACCACCAACCAGGAAGAATTCGGGAAAGGTCAAAAGGAGAGAGGAGACGCCAGTCCATATGTCCTAGCAACCTCCCAGAATCCTTCTCGCTGGAATCCATCTTGGCTGAGTGATGCATGCACCACCAGGAAGGACCCTGAGTCAGAATGACTGGCCAGAGACAACCCAGAAACTAACCCCATTACCGTAAAACCCCAGACTGTGAGCCACGTGGCAGAGCAGTTCTCCTGGGGTCCCTGACCCTCCTGCTCTCCCCCAGGCTCCCCTTCTCAATAAATTCTCTTGCTTTGTCAGCATGTGTGTCTCCTCGGACAATTCATTTCCGACTGTTGGACAAGAGCCCCCTCTCGGGCCCTGGAAAGGGTCCTCCTGGAGCTCACATCTAGGTACTTAGTAAACTGTTCCTTTATTTGTTCGTTTGTTCATTCATTCTAGGGACAGTAGAATGCAGACTTTGAAAAGTTTGCCTTAAGGGCCCCAAATTTAAATTTCTAACAGTGGCTACACTGCAAAGTCCACAGTACATCATTATTAATCATTAACTCACCTTCCTGGGGTGCATTTTTATTTTTGTATATTAATTTGTTCTCTGCTCAAGGGGAAGAAAATTCTGTTGCTGCAACAAAATGTAGGCTTTTTAACAAGGCTGCCTTTGCCTGGCCTGGCCTGGCCACCCCTCCTCCTCGCAGTCCTTCATTCTGACTGAGATCTACCCTAGTGACTTAGGAAGGCTGCCTCTGGAGCAGGGCTGGGACCTGGGGAGACCAGAGAGGCCCAGGACCTCACATTTAAGGAGGCGCTTGTTCTCAGGCACCCGCTCAGCACTCGCATGACCCTGAGTGGCAGCACCTCCTTAAATGCTGCCTTCTGGGTGCCTCCTCACCCCACCCCAGTCCCAGCCTGCTTTTCAGAGTCCAGGGCTGTAGAGACCTGGCTCTGTGACAGACCAGGAGGTGTCCAAGCCCAGTGACGGGGGTTTTAGGCTACTAGTGAGGGTCTTGGTGAGGATTAGGTGAGAAGGTGTTTGTAAGGGGATTTGCACTGTGCTTTGCATACTGCAAACGCTTAACTGTTTGCTTCCCTTTTACCAATTCCCCTAGCCAAGGCCCAGGCCAGGAGCCTTCTGGAGTTTCTCTAGTTTCTTCCTCATAAAACCCAGGAGAAGCCTGCATCTCAATTTCTCATTCTACAGATGAGAAAACCAGGCCCTGAACCCAGGTCTCCCTCTAACTCCAGCTCTTTCCTAACTACCCAGAGGTGGGGGCTTTATTATAAATAGCAAGTTAGGTGCTTCTTGGTTGGGGGTTTTCAATCCTCACTGGTGTCAATATTACCTGAGGAGTTTGTAAAAGCACAGGTGCTTTGGGAAATTCTGAATCAATTGGTCTGGGGAGAGGACCACGCATTGATACCGTTTTTTTTTTTTTTTTTTTTTTTTTCGGTACACGGGCTTCTCACTGCTGTGGCCTCTCCCATTGCGGAGCACAGGCTCCGGACACACAGGCTCCGCGGCCATGGCTCACGGGCCCAGCTGCTCCACAGCATGTGGGATCCTCCCGGACCGGGGCACGAACCCGTGTCCCCTGCATTGGCAGGTGGACTCTCAACCACTGCTCCACTAGGGAAGCCTTGATACATTTTTTAAAGAGCTCCAGGGACTTCCCTGGTGGTCCAGTGGTTAAGACTCTGTGCTTCAAATGCAGGGGGCGTGGGATTGATCCCTGGTTGGGGAACTAGATCCCACATGCTGCCTGGCACGGCCAGGAAAAAAAAAGAAAGAAAAGAGCTCCAGCTGACTCTAATGTACAGCCAGAGTTGAGAACAAAAAGCTTTTTAAGCTATCCCTAAAGAGAACTCCAAGAGGTCATTCTGAATTTCAGCCTCTTGTGAGTTGTGTGTATGTGTGTGTGCGCACACATCCATGCAAGCTTTGCAGTCAGGAAGAGATTTTTTTTTTCCAATTCCAGCTCCACTTTTCAAACAGCTGTGATTTATCTTTACCTCTCTGAGCCAACTTGAGTACCATCAGAAAATCACCTAGAGGGCTTCCCTGGTGGCGCAGTGGTTGAGAGTCCACCTGCCAATGCAGGGGACATGGGTTCGTGCCCCGGTCCGGGAAGATCCCACGTGCCGCGGAGCGGCTGGGCCCGTGAGCCATGGCCGCTGAGCCTGCGCGTCCGGAGCCTGTGCTCCGCAACGGGAGAGGCCACAGCAGTGAGAGGCCTGCGTACCGCAAAAAAAAAAAAGAAAAAAGAAAATCACCTAGAGACTTTATTAAACACTGAAAGACCCACCTCATAATATCATCAAAACGTCTTATTTGGGGCTGAAAATCACAAGTCCCCAGGTGCTCTGTCCCCAGGTGCTCTGCTGGCCCAGGGAACACACTTTGAGAATCATTGCTCTGAGTCCATTGCTGCGGTAATAAACAATCCCTGATCAGGTCACCATCTCCCATTTCAGGCTCAATCCTTGGCACCTGCAAGGTGTATTGCATTCCCTCCATGCAGCAATGGGGTCCCATGATTATCATTATTTTATGAAGGAGGTAACCCAGGCTCCCTAAATGTGAAGTGACTTGGCCAGGGTCACACAGCTGGAAAGTTGCCAAAGTCTGGGTTTGAACGCTGGTCTATGTAATTAAAGGCAGGGGAGGACCTGTGCCATTAACTTCTTTGCAGGCATCAAGGCAAGCTCTCCCACTAGATGCTGGAGCTCGCAACGAAATCCGCGCGGCACACTCAAGGGTACAATAGGCAAAAGCCTCCGGGCTTCTTACCTGATTCAGCTGCTTTCGGAGAGGCCAGCGCTGAACTCCGTGGAGAAATGGCGCCCCCTGGTGGTGTCTGTTTGGAGTGCAGCGTTCCGCTCCCCTAACGGGGCGCTCTGGTCTTCTGAGTCATCGGCATTCTTGGGCCTCATTACTAACATGGAAACTATGATTCAGTTCATTCCATCCACAGAAAGAACTCCGGGTGTTGAAAGGGGGTGGGGACTTCAGAGCTGAGGAATGTGAAGGAAGGGCGGTGGACCGGGCCCTGGGGATCTCAGGGGGCTGGGGTAAAATGGTGAAGATGGTGAAAGCACAGCTGAGAACAATCGGGACTTTCACCTTTTGACCTTCCCCAAGACTCCTGCTGAGGAATTTCCAGTACTAAATCTCCTAGGGTTGTTATCAAAGTCCGGCGTGTTCCCTGAAGGCCAGTGTCCACTTCCTGATCTGGTCCATTTGTTCATTCATTTATTCATTCAACAGATATTTTTTGAGTGCCCACTATGTGCCAGCACTCTTCTAGATTCTGGGAATACAGAAATACACAGGACAGAAGCCCTAGAATGATCTATGAATGAATGAATAGAACACAAAGAGAAAAATTAAAAGGGGGAATGGAGACCTCACTGAGAAGATGACATTTAAGCAAAAACATGAGAGAGAGGGAAAGAGGCAGATATCTGGGGAAAGAATGTTCCAGGAAGAGAGAATGGTGGGTAATAAGAGCAAAGGCCCTGGGGCAGGGCAAGCATGTATGTTTGAGGACTTGGACTAAGTTCTTGATGGCAGATTGGGATATATTTTTTCATATCAAGGAACCACTTGCCCTGTTATGAATGGAATGGTTTTCACTAAATTCCAACACATAAATACTTATTTCAGCCTGATCAGGGTGGATTGAGGAGAGCGCAGGAGGTGAGAAAGGGGGAGATAGGAGCTATAAACCAGTCTTCGAGAAATTTTACTAAAATAAGGAGCAGAGAAATGGTGCAGTCCCTGGGAATGACATCTAGGAAGGGGTCCAGGTGGAAGACACATAGAAGGACTCATGTGTGTGTTGACCTTGGATGACCCCAGGATTTGGGTCCTGGATCCTGTCCTCCTAGAGGATTTTGTTTAGTGCCAAGATTTTAACTGGCATCTTGATGTTGATGACTTCCCCATTTATGTCTGCTAATTTATGTCCCCTAAGCATGTCCAAATCTACAGACTGGTATCTCCAACCATTGTCAATTGTCTCATTTTGAACGCTTGACTGCTCCATCGAAAACTGCCCCCTTCTATTTGGCTTTGATACGCACAAAAGTGAGGGCTGGTTTTTGTCTCTCTTCCCTCCCACTCCACATCCAGGAATGGCAAGCCCTGTGGGCTCCAGCTCCCATGCATGCCCTTCCCCACCACTCCCCATCTCTCCGTCTCCCAGCCTCCCACCCTCGCCCACCGCAGTTTCCTACCCAGAAGTCAGGTGGATCTGAAGAAAAAAATCATGCCAGAAGGCTACTTAAAATTCTCCATTGGTTTTCCATAACAAAGAGAAGAAAACCCCTTTTCCATGGCCTCCAATATCCTGCATGATGGCGCCCTGGCCTCTGATTTCATTTCATATATCCTCTGCCGCCTCCATTACACTAACCCCACCTCGCGTTTCTCAAAGATTCCCTTCCAACGGAATTTCCCTTGAGATACTCTCTTCCAATGTCTTCGCACAGCCAGCTCCTTCTCATCCTCTAGTCTCAGCTTAAATGTCACCTCCTTGAGAGGCCTCCTCTGGTGCCCGTTCTAAAGTGGCCTCTCCAGCGGATGCTTTTGTGTAAACGTAGCCTCTCTGCCCTGTAAAACACAATCTCCTACTCTAGTGCTCATTAGTTCCTACCACCTGGTTTCCTGGACTAGCCCCAGGTCCTGGTTTTCTAGAAGCCTGGTTCTTCAGCCTTTCTTTGGAGTCAATGGACTCCCCCACAGCCTACCAATACATTCCTTTTTTTTTTGCTTAATTTAGCCTATTTTTGCTTAATTTAGTGGTTTCTGTCACTTGCAACTAAAGAACCCTAAGGATTATAGCCTCCACTATCAGGGTTCGAAGGGAATTCACTGAGCTGTACCTAAGAAGTGCTTTAGGTCAATAAAATAATAATAATGATGATAATTGAGGAGAGAGCAATAATAATAATATGAAATCCACAACCCTTATTGAGCACTGTATTAGTACATAGGTTCTATAGCTGTACAAAGACCAAAAGAGAATAGGAGACTAAACAATATAGATTTTTATTTCTCACTTAATAGTCCATATGCAAGAAGTCAAGGGCTGTTTGGGTGGCTCTGTTTTGTTGCTCAGTATCATCAATATATGGTTTCCACCTGATGGCGCAAAATGGCTATTTCAGCTCCCAAGTGGGAAGGGAGAGGTAGGGCGCTGTCTTCTTTAAGGTTTTGATTCAGGAAGTTGCATACATTACTTCTGTTCCCATCCCATTGGCTGGAACTTTGCCAGGTGGCCACGCCTAGCTGCAAGGAGAGCTGGGAAATGTAGTCTTTAACGGGGCAGCTGTGTGCTTCCTTCTAGTCACATTCTGCAAAGAAAACTCTATCCTGATTACTAACAGTGTCGGCATACGTTTTGCGTTTACACAGTCTTGTGTAACAGAGTTCATTTTTTTTTCCACTTTGTTTTCAAGACCTACTCATGTCTCTGTGAACATCTAGTCCCTTCCTTCTGAGTACTTTTCCATACTCTGTGCATCCGTCACATTTTACCAACGCACTCTCCTAGTGATGGACCCTCATCCCTGCCTCCACCTCTACACATGTCGTCACAATGGGCGTCTTTGTGCATGTTCCCTCTGGAGCAAACGAACAGCTCTGTGTGTGCTATACTCAGGAGAGGAGACGCCAGGTCCTTGGGTGTGCAGGCGGCAAGCACCCCCAGGTTGCTCTCCAGCACAGCTGCTCCCGGTCTTTACTCCCACCAGCAGCCATGGGGGTTTCTACAGTCCCCAGAAGTTCTTTATTCACCTTTATTTTACGCGTAGTTGGACATCTGTTGTTTTTTTCATGGCCATATCCATTCTTCTTTTTCTGGTCACTGCACCCTAGTGTTCCTTTGGGGAACTACTTCCAATCTTAATCCATGTGATTCGGATGGAACTGACCTTGCTCTTTCACTTCCTGGTTTGACCATGTGACTGTGCACTGGCTAGTCAGCATGTTGCATCTCTCAACCAATCAAGTGAAGGCACCTGACTCAAGCTGGGCCAAATTAGAGCCAATTGAGCACTTCCACTGGAATTGCTGAGGAAAACGCTCTCTCCTTCCCTGGGGGTGGCTAAGCTGGTTAATCATCACTGCTACTATTTTAGGGGAGAAGCTGCTTGAGGGGTGCAGCCTTCACAGAAGAAAGCACAGCTGAGGGATGAAGACCAGATATTGATGTTGTTGCTTGTGCCCCTGGAACTGACTCCTGTGCCCCTGGAAGCTGATGTGCACTGAAACTTACAGTTACATAAGCCAATAAATTCTTTCTCTGCTGCAGCCAATTTGAGGTGGGCTCAGGTTACTCACAGCCAAAAGGATTCACTCACAGCCCTTGCCCTACCTATCCTGTTGCCAAGCACACAGTGGGTCAGAGAACAAATGTTTGGTGAATGAATGTGTGAGTCCATGTGTGGGAATAAATAAGACATGAAAAACAGCCCCCATGAGCTCTCCAAGAGTTCAGATGAGGTAGTACTACTGGGAAGGCCCAAAAATAAGAAAATGGACTTTTAAAAGAATTCCTTTTGCTAAAGTCAAATTATAAAGCTAAACAAGACATAGGTAAGCTCATGCACTGCCGTTCAGTTTTGTTCTTTTTGCTCTTAAACAATCAAGTAATCCTCATTAAACTAGGCAGGTAACTTAAAACCCAGCCACATTCCACCTAGAGGGATGGAGATCAGACAAGCAGGCACAAGACTTTCTCTTCTACAGCTTTCCAGGGATGTTTTCCTTTGTGCTTACTTTTATGAAAAGTGTGTTGACATAGCTACTAAGAAATCCCAAAAGTGCCACCCATCTGACAGTGATTTGAACTAAAAATAAAATTTGAATGTTTTTGTCTCTGAATTTTTTTTATTCATAAAGAAGTAATATGTGGGGACTTCCCTGGTGGTCCAGTGAGTAAGACCCCGGGCTCCCAATACAGGGGGCCTGGGTTTGATCCCTGGTCAGGGAACTTGGTCCCACATGCACGCCACAACTAAGAAGTCCACATGCTGCAACTAAAGATCCTGCAAGCTGCAACTAAGACCTGGTGCAGCCTAAGTAAGTAAGTAAGTAAATAAATAAATAAACATTTTCTTCCAAAACAAGGAATCTGGAAGTAGGTAGCTGCTGTCGCTGGGTGAATGATACAGAGCCAGCTACTCTGTGATCATCGTAGCCTTTCTCTCATGGTGCAACAAGATGGCTGTTGTAGCTCCAGGCATCACGTCAGCGTTCAAGGCAGGAAGAAGTAAGAGAAGGGCTGGAGCCAGTTTCATCTGTCTCTTTTATCAGGAAAGCAAACATATTCTTGGAAATACAACAGCATAGCTGGCAACCACAGCTCTCCAGCTTCTAAAATAGGAGGAAGAAAAGAATCAGAGGTTGGGAACAGTAGCTGGCTCAGCCAATTGGCTATATCTGCCACAAGAAACATAAAAAAGCCATAGTGTTTTGCAATATCGAAATCTCTTGTCTTTCCTTCAGTTCTTGCACCTAAATGATGGACACTGCCATCATTTTTCATGTCTGTATACATCCCCAGGACACTTAATGGTAATTCACTACATGAGTTATTAAGGGTTATTAAAATGCGGTATTCATGAACTAAAATAAGCCAATTTATCCACACCAGTGTTCTGCCTAATCCATTTGGCTGCCACTCAATGCTTGGTGGCCTTGCCTTTGCACAAATAGCTGAAATTCCTACAGTTTCAGGAAAAGACACTTTGTTATCAGAGTTATCTTGAATTAGTTATGGTTCTCAATAGCTGCTTCTATTTCCTGTATACAAAAAGATATTACACCCTATCGTGGTTGAATTGTGTCTTCCAAAAAGGTATGTCCAAGTCCTAACCCTCCTCCGTGGAAGTGTGACCTTATTTGGAAATAGGATAATTGCAGATGTTATTAAATAAAGATGAGGTTATACTGGGTTAGGCTGGGTCCTAAATCAATGACTGGAATCTTTATAAGAAGAGAAAACAGAACTTTGTGCACTGTTTGTGTGACTGTAAAATGGTGCAGCCACTGTGGAAAATAGTTTGGTACTTCCTCAAAAAGTTAAACATAAAATTACCTTCTGACCAAGGAATTCCACTCCTGGATATACAGTTGGCCCTCCATATCAGTGAGATCTGTATCCTTGGATATGGAGGGCTAACTGTTAGTGGCTTGAACATCTTCAGATTTTGGTATCCAGGGGGGTGGCAGGGGTGCTGGTGGTCCTGGAACCAGTCCCCTTTGGATATTGAGGGGTGACTACATACCCAAGGAAACTGAAAACAAGTTTTCAAATACTTAGACAGGAATGTTCATAGCAGCGCTATTCATACAAGCCAAAAAAAAAAGTAGGAACAATCCAAATATCCATCAGCTGAAGAATGGATAAACAAAATGTGTTATATTCATACAATAGACTATTATCCAGTCACAAAAAGGAATGAAGTACTGATACATGCTACAACATGGATGAACCTTGAAAACATGCTAAGTGAAAGAATTCACATGCAAAAGGCCACTTATTGTGTGATTCCATTTATATGAAATGATCAGAATAGGTAGATCTCTATATAGAGAAAGCAGATTAACAATTGCTGAAGGAGAGAGGAATGGGGAGTGATGCTAATGGGTATGGAGTTTCCTAAATTTTAGGGTGATGAAAATGTTTTATTAAAAATTTTTTTTATTATGAGTTTTTTTTTTTTTTTTTTTTTTTGCCACACTGCTCAGCTTGCGGGATCTTAGTTCCCCAACCAGGGATTGAACCCAGGCCCTCAGCAGTGAAAGCAAAGTCCTAACCACTGGACTGCCAGGGAATTCCTGATGAAAATGTTTTAGAACTAGATAGAAGTGATGGGTACACAACATTGTGATTGTGCTAAATACCACTGATGGTTAATTTTGTGTTATGTGAATTTCACCTCAATTTAGAAAGAGAAAGGGGAAGAGGAAGAGGAAGCAGAAGAGGGAAAGAAAGAAAAAGAAAGAGTCATAACATTTATTGCTGGTGGCCATATGGAGGAAATCCATATACATTTGTATATTGTTACAATGGCCTTTGGGCAATAACTTTTAACATTTTGACACTTCTATGGGGTAGGTTCCACTCTTAGGAACCAATATGTCAGGATATACATGAAAGATTTATGCAGTATTATTCATAGTGGCAAAAATGGCAAACAAAGTAAATACCCATCCAAAGGGAGTGGTGAATACATTATGGTATAGCCACACCACAGAATCCTACACAACCATTAAAAGGGTCTCTGCTATCTCACCTGGAGGGCTTTCCATGTGATACTGTTTATTGTTTTTTTGTTTTTTGGGTTTTTTTTTTGCGGTATGCGGGCCTCTTACTGATGAGGCCTCTCCCGTTGTGGAGCACAGGCTCCGGACGCGCAGGCCCAGCATCCATGGCTCACGGGACCAGCCACTCCGCGGCATGTGGGATCTTCCCGGACCAGGGCATGAACCCGTGTCCCCTGCATCGGCAGGCGGACTCTCAACCACTGCGCCACCAGGGAAGCCCCCCATGTGATACTGTTAAATGAGAAAATCAGGGTGCAGAAAAATGAGGACAATATGATCCTATTTATATAAACTCCTGTGTATCCAATATATATATATGCGAGTATATATATATGTACTTGTATATGTATATGTATGCAAATACATATGTCTATATGTATTTGCAAAAAAATTACATAAGCATGAAGAAAGGATAGGACTATATCAACTAGAGGTGAGGAGTGGAGAGGAAAAGGAGAAAAGGGGAGAGAGAAGCCAACCGGAGAAAAGGAAGAAATTTCATTAGAAAAGGGAAACACCTCAATATATACAATATGGTCACCTCTATGATTTTATGTAAAATTATATACATGTGTATATACACAAATAAAAATGTGAAATCAGTGCTTCCCTGGTGGCGCAGTGGTTAAGAATCCTCCTCCCAATGCAGGGGACATGGGTGGGTGTCCAGCCCTGGTCCAGGAAGATTCCACATGCCGCAGAGCAACTAAACTCGTGTGCCACGACTACTGAGACTATGCTCTAGAGCCCACGAGCCACAACTACTGAAGCCCACATGCCACAACTACTGAAGCTCCGTGCACCTAGAGCCTGTGCTCCGCAACAAGAGAAGCCACTGCAACTAGAGAAAGCCCACGCACCACAATGAGAAGCCCGTGCACAGCAATGAAGAGTAGCCCCCGCTCGCCGCAACTAGAGAAAGCTGGCACGCAGCAATGAAGACCCAACGCAGCCAAAAGAACAAAACAAAAAACAAAACAAAAAAAACGTGACATCAAAACTTACTTTTAATGCATTATAATCAATGAAGCAGAACTTAATACAAAATTAAAATTACTGTTACTTTGGCTTCAGCATTATCAATTAATCCATGATGCCTTCTTCGTGCAGAATGTAAAGATGTATATTTGCATGAATATTATTTCTGGTGTATAATTTTCCACTTATCTGGTATTAGAATATGTATGCATTATGATTCAAATATGTATTATTCAGAATCACCCCCAACGTATATCCAGAATTTTCCATAGTAATTTATGTGATTAAATAATTAATATAATCTCTTACAGCACCCTCGCCCCCAAAGAAAAGAGCATTCAGTCATTGGCTGCCCAACAACTGAGGCCCTGAGAGCAGATTTGTCTTTGCCGTATTGTTTCCCTGGACTTTTGTCATGTGGAGAACAAACCAGAAGACAGAGAGGGAGCTATGGAGTATATGTCTGTATTTTCACCTGCTGAGCATTCCCGTTAGAGGATGATCCCACCCTCCTTGTCATTCGATCCGGTTCTTCTGAGTCCACACCTGCGTCCCTCAAGTCCCGGTGCGAACCTGTGCCACAGGCCTAGCCAATCAAAGGACGTTCTCATCTGGCCACTGTGATTGGTTCAGGGGTGGACACCTGACCCAAGCTGGACCAATCAGAGGATTCACTTCCTCCCCTAGACGCTGCAACTATCGGAGAAACTCCTTCCTTTGAACTGAGAGCGGGTGTGTTTTGCCGCCACGTTGAGAGTGAACCCCAGACAGAGGGAAGCTGAGAGCCTGAGGGAGTAAAAGATCCTGGTGGCTTTTTTGAGTACCCGGATCCGCCAGTGATGGAAGATAGGACTACTTTGGACATTTTATTTTAGTTCTACAAGTCATGAATGCCCCGTCCCCCACTTTTATTTCTTTTTCTTTTTTTTTCTTTAGCCAATTTGAGTTTGATTCATTTATGGTTCTGGGAAGGAATCCTGAGACAAGAGAAGAAGGATGAAGGACTAAGACTTAGACCAGTAGTTTTCAAGCCTGGCTTCATAATAATGAAGCATTGGTGCTTAACCACAGATTCTGACTTAATTGGCCTGCGGTGTGGACGGGACATCCACATTTTTCTAAACTCCCAAGATGTGCAGCCAAAGTTGAGAATTACTGACACAGGTAAGGTGCTTCTTAAAGTTTGGTGTGCATAAGGAACACCTGGGCCCCACTTTCGAGATTCTCACTGAATAGGTCTTGGTGAGCGCAAGAATTTACATTTCAAACAAGCTCGCAGATAATGTTTGCTGGTCCATGGACCACACTTTGAGAACCTCTCAACTAGAGGGCTGAGGGGAAGGAGGAAGACAAGAGCATAGGCTAGGGGGTGAATGAGGGGCTTGGCAAGCCAGGCACTAGGGTAGCTGAGGGGCATAGGGGGACAAGGACTTTTAATTAGTATTGCTGTGAATTTCAGTTTATGTTCTTGAGAGATGGGGGTGGGGTGGGAAATGCGATTCCTTTTTAATTACTTTCAGCTGTTGAACTGTGTTTCTCACGTGTGACTCCTCCAAGGCTAAGTTTACATGGATCCGTGAGTTCATGAGGGTTACAACTATCCAGTTACCCTCCAGTGTTGTCACTAGTATTTCTGTCCATTAGAAAGTGGACACAGGTGAAGGGTGGGCCATGGAGATTTTGTCCTTTAGAGTGGATCACAGTCTAGAGAGTTAGCTCCTGTGGAAATGAGGAGCTTGAGGGGTCTTGTGGAGCCAGACTTACCTCAGAGAGACAACATTAAGTGATTTAACACTCACCAGGTATTATTTTGTGTTGTTTGCAATACATCAGTGCTTCATCTGGGTTCCGTTTGTCTCTCCAGATTAATGGTACATCTATCGTGGGCAGGAATCTTGGGTTCTGTTTGTTTTTCCTTTGTTCTTTCTTTCATTAAACATTTCCTCAAAATTTACTATAGCCAAGCCCTGTTTGAGGCTCTGTAAATACAGATCAAACCAAGTAATATAGTAGAGACAGCTGGTTGACCACTAATATCCCCTTTCCCCTTCTTTTTTTCTTTTAAATTTAAGAATTTTTTTGTGGGACTTCCCTGGTGGTCCGGTGGTTGTGACTCCGTGCTCCCAGTGCAGGGGGCCCAGGTTCGATCCCTGGTCAGGGAGCTGGATCCCACATGCTGCAACGAAAGATCCCTCGTGCTCCAACTAGGACCCGGTGCAACCAAATAAATAATTAAAAAAAATTTTTTTTTTTATTTTGGCCGTGCCGCAAGGCCTGGGATCTAACATGTGCCCCCTGCAGAGGAAGCGCGGAGTCCTAACGACTGGACCGCCAGGGAAGTCCCCTCCCCTTCTTTCTTTAATAATAGAACTCATGAGTTTTATTTGGCACATGGTTGTCCAGTTGATGGCTACATTTCTGAGCTTCTTTTGGATCTAAGTGTTCATGTGATTAAGTTCTGAGATGTTCGTGTGAGTTTATGTAAGATGTGAGCAGAAATGATGCATGCTCCTTCCAGGTCTGTTTGAAATATGGAGAAGGAATTCCCTGGCAGTCCAGTGGTTAGGACTCTGCACTCTCACTGCTGAGGGCCCGGGTTCAATCCCTGGTCAGGGAATTAAGATCCCACAAGCTGTGGCCAAAATTAAATAAATAAATTAAATAATGGATATGTTCTCTCTTGCCCTCCCCTTTACCACTGGCTGGGATGAAGATCTGTTGGCAGGAGCTAGAGCAGCAACCTTGGGCCCAGAGGTTGTGTGTTGAGATTGTCAATGTTTCTACCCTAGAACCACCTAAGTCTGGATTAGGTGAGAGAGAAATAAACTTGATTTTGTCTGAGCCACTGGCAGCCTGGATCGTACCCAGACTAATAAATCTCTGACCTCCACCTCTAGTGAAAGAAACAAAGAACCAAAAGAGGCAGTTACAAAAAAAAAAAAGTGTGGCAAGTGCTGAAAATAAAGATAACCCCATGGCGTTGTGGGGCTCTAAATTAGGTCATGCTCAGCATAGGCTGGGATGTCCATTGATAAAGACTAATTGAGAAGGATCCCCAAAAAGGATCCCCACAGATGGAAACTGGAGTAGGGTAGGACACTTGACTCAATTAGGATTCTTTGGCTTTAAGTAACAGCAGTGAAATCCAACGAGGACTCTCTTTAAGGGGTCATTCATTTATTCAACAAACATTTACCTGTCACCTACTATGTTCCTGGCACTGTTTAGGTGCTGGCGATATGGCAGAGACTAAAACAGACAAAACCCCCCAAATCAAAACAAAACTCTGCCCTCATGGATCTTATGATCTAGTGGGGAGAGATTTATTATCTCACAAAACAAGAAATCCAGAGATACGTGGTCTTGGGCTGGTGGATACAGACCCATATTCCTTCCATCTCTTCACTCTGCCATCCTCAGTGTGTAGACTTTGTCCTCAGCCTTGTAACCTCATAGTTGCAAGACCGTTGCCACTGCTCCAGGCATCACATTGCATGCACATTAACCCAGTGGTGTAGAAGAGAGGCTGTTTCCTCCCATACAGCTCTTCTTTTATTACTTAGAAAGAAAACTTTCTCGGAAGTCCTCAGCAGACTTCAAGTCCCATTTTCTAGAATTGTATCACAGTCCTGATAAAGTTACTGGCAAAGGGAAGGAAACAACCATGAATGGCTTAAGTCAGTGATCTCAAACTCTTAAAAATTATTAATGACCCCAGAGATCTTTTGTTTGTGTGGTTGTATCAATTAATATTTGCTGTATTCGAAGTTAAAGCTGAAAAATTTGAATATATGTGTTTATTAGTTCATTTAAAGTTACCCTTTGCATGTTAACATAAATACATTTTTAAAATAAAAAAATACTATATTTTCTCAAAGAAAAAAAATTAGTGAAAAAAGTGACATCATTTTACATTTTTCTATATCTTTAATTTCTGTCTTAATAGAAGAAGCTGGATTCTAATATCTGCTTTTGCCTTCAATTCATTGTGATATGTTGTTTTGCTGGAAATATATGAAGAAATTCTGGCCTCACAAAGATACGTTGTTGCAAAAAGGAAGGCCTTGTGGACCCCTTAGAAGGGGTTCTTGGACCACACTTAGAAAACCACTGGTTTAGATCAATCAAAACTCTGGGCTATGAAGCGGCTTAGCTCCCACCCCTATCTCCACACAGCCTAACCTTCTATAACACATGGCTGCTTCCATTCCTGAACAAAATCACAGTGCTCTTAGCAATGAGAAAGGAGAATGACTATTGGGTAGGCAACCCACAATCTTTGCCACAAACTGCTCTGTAGTAGTGTTTTTCAAACTTATTTGACTGTATCCCTACGAAGAAATACATTTTATTTTACTTATTTTTTTACAAATTTATTTATTTAATTTATTTTTTTTTGGCTGCGTTGGGTCTTAGTTGGTGCGTGCGGGCTTTCTCTAGTTGCAGCGAGCAGGGGCTACTCTTCGTTGCGGTGTGTGGGCTTCTCATTGTGGTGGCTTGTCTTGTTGTGGAGCACAGGCTCTAGGCACACGGGCTTCTGTAATTGTGGCACATGGGCTCAGTAGTTGTGGCTCACGGGCTTAGTTGCTCCGCGGCATGTGGGATCTTCCTGGACCAGGGCTCGAACCCGTGTCCCCTGCATTGGCAGGCGGATTCTTAACCACTGCACCACCAGGGAAGCCCAAGAAATACATTTTACATACACTACACACATACATACAACAGAAATAAAAGTTTTCTAAAATAATACTTAGCCTTACGGCATGCAGTGTGCTCTGATATTTTCTATTCCTTCTATTCTATTTCTTTTCTTTTTTTTTTAAGTGCTGGCTGTAACCCATTAATTCATTTCATGACTCACTATCACTCATGGGTCATAATCGTCAGTGTGAAAAATACTCCTCTCTAGGGACCTGTTGATTGGCTAGAGGGGCTGGACCGAGGTATCCAAGAGGAGGGAATTCAATACGAATTGTCTCAAAACTGACCAGAAAAATTTCCTGAGATGCCTGTGTTGACCCTGACTTTTTCCTTGTTACTTGTAGTAATTTTTTAAAAAGTTTATTTTGTTTATTATTTATTTTTGGCTGTGTTGGGTCTTCGTTGCTGCACGTGGACTTTCTCTAGTTGCAGCGAGCGGGGGCTACTCTCCGTTGAGGTGTGCAGGCTTCTCATTGTGGTGGCTTCTCTTGTGGAGGAGCTCAGGCTCTAGGCACGTGGGCTTCAGTAGTTGTGGCATGCAGGTTCAGCAGTTGTGGCTCGCGGGCTCTAGAGCGCAGGCTCAGTAGTTGTGGCGCATGGGCTTAGCTGCTCCACGGCATGTGGGATCTTCCCAGAGTAGGGATCGAACCTGTGTCCCCTGCACTGGCAGGCGGATTCTTAACCACTGTGCCACCAGGGAAGCCCCTGTAGTAATTTTTATGTTTATTAGGCGGAAGTAGGCTCTACTCAGTCTTAAGTTAAAAAAAAAAAGAAGAGAAATTTATTGACTCACAGACTTAGAAAGCCCAGAAATTGCATGAGCGTCAGGCCTGGAACCAGGTGCTCAAATGCTGGGTATCCATCTGTCTCTAGCTATAAACTCCGATGCCCTCCACATTGACATCAATTTCAGGCAATAGTGGCCCCTTTCAGCTGCTCAACTTTAAAACCCACAGAGGAAAGAAAACTATATCTTCCCAGTAGTTCTAGAAAAATGTCCCAGTGCTGATGCTCACTGGCCAAGCCTGGTTCTTATGTCCACCTTAGGAAGCGGATGTTGAGGTCAGACTCATCTGAATCACATGGGATGAGAGTGGACGGGCAGGAGGTCTCCAGTGGAGAATTGGGAAGCTGTCGCTTGAAGAAGGGGAGAGGATTCTGAGCAGGCAAAACCAGCAGATGTTCACTGTCCCACGTGTCATGAAGAAAAAGAAGGCATTGGGTCTTGAGCAACATTATATGCCCAGGGACTGGCACAGACTAGGCTCAGAAAATACTTGTAGGAACAAGTCCTATTTGTTTGCATGACAGAGAACACTGAGCCAATTTGCATGTTTCAAAAGGTAAAAGAAGTCTGGATAGACCAATAGATCAATGGAAGAGAATAGAGAGGGCAGTTTAGACTGACACATACATGACAAACTTATTTTCAACAAAAGCACCAAGATAACTCAGTGGGGAAAAAATAATTTTGTTTTTCAATAAATGTTGCTGGCACAATTGGGCATTCATACTGAAAAGAAATGAACTTGATTCCTACCTCACACCATACATGAAAAATGTTTGAGATAGATCATAGGCCTAAACATAAGAGCAAAAATAAGAAGCTCCTAGAAGAAAATGTAGGACCCACTTGGAATGGACAAAGATTTCTTAGACAGGACATCATAAGCACTAACCTTAAAAGGAAAAATTTATAAATTGGACTTTAACGAAATTAAGAAAATTCTGCTCTTTATAATTCACTGTTAAGAAAACAAAAAGGCCACTGAATTGTATACTTTAAAATGGTTAAAATGGGGCTTCCCTGGTGGCGCAGTGGTTGAGAGTCCGCCTGCCGATGCAGGGGACACGGGTTCGTGCCCCGGTCTGGGAGGATCCCACGTGCTGCGGAGCGGCTGGGCCCGTGAGCCATGGCCGCTGGGCCTGCGCGTCCGGAGCCTGTGCTCCGCAACGGGAGAGGCCACAACAGTGGGAGGCCTGCGTACCGCAAAAAACAAAAACAAAACATAAAATGGTTAAAATGGTGAATTTATGGAATGTGAATTTTATGCCAATTTAAAAAGCTTAATAAGTATCATATTGCTTGATTGTAAAACTTTAGGATTCTCAAGTACATAGAATATTATAAATTATATTGTTGTCAAGATGACTAGAGAACAAAATTAAATCACTTAAGGGAAAAAAGAAAGAAAATGAAAAGGAGAGCCACAGACTTAGAGAAAATATTTGTAATATGTAGATTTGGTAAAGGAATTGTATCTAGAATATATAAAGAACTCTTACAATTGAATAAAACGAAGATGACCCAACAAAAATACTGGATAAAATGTGAATTCCCTGTCAGTCCAGTGGTTAGGACGTGGCGCTTTCACTGCTGTGGCCCAGATTCAATCCCTGGTTGGGGAACTAAGATCCTGCAAGCTGCATGGTGCAGCCAAAAAAAAAAAAAACTGGATAAAAGGTTTGAACAGACACTTCACAGAAAAAAAAAAAAAATGTATGTCCAATAAGTACATGGAAAAATACCCAACATCATTGATCTTCAGAGAAATGCAAACTAAAAACATAAATATCATTACATACCTATTAGAATGACTTAAAAAAAAGCAAAACAGGGCTTCCCTGGTGGCGCAGTGGTTGGGAGTCCGCCTGCCGATGCAGGGGACACGGGTTCGTGCCCCGGTCTGGGAAGATCCCACATGCCGCAGAGCGTCTGGGCCTGTGAGCCATGGCCGCTGAGCCTGCACGTCCGGAGACTGTGCTCTGCAGCGGGAGAGGCCACAGCGGTGAGAGGCCGCAAAAAAAAAAAAAAAAAAAACAGTATCAAGAGGTGTCAAGGATATGGAGCAGCTGGAACTCTCATTCGTTGCTGGTGGGAATGCAAAATCATACAGTCACTTTGGAAAAGAGTTCGGCATTTTCTTATAAAGTTAAACATATAGATACCATATGACTTAGCAGTCCTATCTAGATATTCTGTGTCTTGATTGTGCTGGTGGCTACATGACCATATACATTTGTCAAAACTCACGAAACTAAAAAGGATGAGTTTTACTGTATGTAAATTGGACCTCAATAAACCTGATGACTTTAAAACAAAACTAACAAATGAACAGACAGAAAACAATTGACAATAGCAAGCAATGGTGAGGATACAGAGCGAGTAAAATCCTCTTATATTGTGATGGGGGTATAAATGGTAAAACAACTTTGGAAAACTCTCTGTTGATTTCTTATCAAGTTAAACATACATCTAACATATAACAGAGCAATTCCACTCCTAAATATGTACCCAAGATAAGTGAGTGCATATGTCCACACAGGCTTGGACAACAATGTTCAGAGCAATTCTTTCCATTGTAGCAAAAACCAGGAAACAACCCAAATGTCCATCAGTTGGTGAGTGAATAAATAAACTATGGTATGTTAAGGACTTTATTTTATTCACGTCTGTCTCCCCGGTACCTAGGTTACTTGCCTGCCCAGCACATAATAGGGTGCTTAATAAGATTATGTTGTGATGGTTATTGATTCTTTTTTTTTTTTTTTTTTTTTTTGTGCGGTATGTGGGCCTCTCACTGTTGTGGCCTCTCCCATTGCGGAGCACAGGCTCCGGACGCACAGGCCCAGCGGCCATGGCTCACGGGCCCAGCCGCTCCGCGGCATGTGGGATCTTCCCGGACCGGGGCACGAACCCGTTTCCGCTGCATCGGCAGGCGGACTCTCAACCACTGCGCCACCAGGGAAGCCCCTGATTCTTTTTTTTTTTTTTTTTTTTTTTTTTTTTTTTTTTTTTTTTTTTTGCGGTAGGCGGGCCTCTCACTGTCGCGGCCTCTCCCCTTGCAGAGCACAGGCTCCGGACGCGCAGGCCCAGCAGCCATGGCTCACGGGCCCAGCCGCTCCGCGGCATGTGGGATCCTCCCAGACCGGGGCACGAACCCGCGTCCCCTGCATCGGCAGGCGGACTTAGCCCCTGATTCTTAAACTTTAGTAAACAACGTCTATATGAATATGATTATGTAAATATTTTCCACCACAGAACAACGTTATTGGACCGACATAAAGGGAAATGGAACTTCCTCTATGGCACCATCTTCTGCCACATGGCCCTGGTCCCAAGGCTCCCGTAACAGCTTATCCCATTGTCTCAAAGTGCCGTGGTACCTTTCCACCAATGGTGTGCTGAAGCTGTCGTGCGCCAGCTCACAGAAACTGATCGTACACATCTCTTCCCAACCCCATGCTCAGTGACCTCATGTTGGCAGCTCGGAACTGGCCATGGTAGGAGGATTTACATCCCAAATTGGAAAACAAGACATATCAGGGCTTCCTGCCAGAAGCCAGTTGTTGACCACTTACTGGCACATCACTGCTTAGTCCTGTCCCTAATCCCTGGCTGTCTCTTGGTTTCCTTTTGGCTTCTCAGGTCTTCCATCATCTGTGTAACAGTTCCTCACACCAGATTCCTACTGTGAGTATTTCTGCCTTCACTAACAAGACATTAAACTTGTTGAAAGAAGAGATGCATTTCTTGGTTTTTTTTGTTTTGTTTTGTTTGTTTGGTTTTTTTGCGGTACGCGGGCCTCTCACTGTTGTGGCCTCTCCCGTTGCGGAGCACAGGCTCCGGACGCGCAGGCTCAGCGGCCATGGCTCACGGGCCCAGCCGCTCCATGGCATGTGGGATCTTCCCGGACCGGGGCACGAACCCGTGTCCCCTGCATTGGCAGGCGGACTCTCAACCACTGCGCCACCAGGGAAGCCCGAGATGCATTTCTTTACTTTTTGCTTTTAGAAGATCTAGGTCTTTAATAATAGAATTTGTATTAAAAAAATCTTCCTTCTTGATGGCATTTTTCATAGAGCCTGTTGACTTCATGTTCTAATTACTTGTTCTTATGTCTTCCTGGGCCTGGTGCCCATGTGTCATGCATTCTTAGGTTAATTCTACCAACTCTTGCATACCGTGTCTCCTGCTCGTTTTGGTTTCCACTTTCCATTTTCTGGTGTATATCTTTTTTTTTTAAAGATTGTTTTGATGTGGACCATTTTTAAAGTCTTTACTGAATTTGTTACAATATGGCTTCTGTTTTATGTTTTGGTTTTCTGGCCACGAGGCATGTGGGGTCTTAGCTCCCAAACCAGGGATCGAAACTGCACCCCCTGCATTGGAAGGTGAAGTCTTAACCACTGGACTACCAGGGAAGTCCCTCTGGTGTATATCTTGAATTCACTTTTTTTTAGCAGGGTTATGCTTGTTGGATATGGAAATACAGGTTTAAAGCATTTTCTTGCTTAAAATCTTGAGCTCTGTATTCTGAAGGATTTCCTTGCCCTGATATTTCTTTTTTTAAGATGTTTGTTTGTTTGTTTGTTTATTTATGGCTGCATCAGGTCTTAGTTGCAGCACTCGGGATCTTTCGTTGCAGTGTGCGGGCTTCTCTCTGTAGTTGTGACATGCAGGCTCAGTAGTTGCGGCGTGCAGGCTTAGTTGCCCCGTAGCATGTGGGATCTTAGTTCCCTGACCAGGGGTCAAACCTGAGGCCGCTGCATTGAAAGGCAGATTTTTTTTTTTTTAATTAATTTATTTTTTATTTTATTTTAGTTATTTGTTTTTTGGTTGTGTCGGGTCTTCGTTGCTGCGCTCAGGCTTTCTCTAGTTGCAGTGAGCGGGGGCTACTCTTTGTTGCGGTGCGTGGGCTTCTCATTGCAGTGGCTTCTCTTGTTGGGGAGCACGGGCTCGAGGTGAGTGGGCTTCAGTAGTTGTGGCTCACGGGCTCTAGATCTCAGGCTCAGTAGTTGTGATGCACAGGCTTCGTTGCTCCACGGCATGTGGGATCTTCCCAGACCAGAGCTTGAACCCGTGTCCCCTGCATGGGCAGGCGAATTCTTAACCCCTGCGCCACCAGGGAAGCCTGGAAGGCAGATTCATTAACCACTGGACCACCGGGGAAGTCCCTGATATTTCTAAACACTAATTTGGCATTCGGTGTGTTTATTCTATTTTGCAGTGTACACACAGATGGAAAATTTTTTTCAGTAACCGTATTTTTAATTCTTTTTTTTGTTTGTTTTTTGTGGTACGCGGGCCTCTCACTGCCGCGGCCTCTCCCATTGCGGAGCACAGGCTCCGGATGCGCAGGCTCAGCGGCCATGGCTCACGGGCCCAGCCGCTCCGCGGCATGTGGGATCCTCCCGGATTGGGGCACGAACCTGCGTCCCCTGCATCGGCAGGCGGATGCTCAACCACTGCGCCACCAGGGAAGCCCTCAGTAACCGTATTTTTAATTTCCAAATTCTTGTTCTGAGGTGACTTCTTGAAATAAAGTTGGAGATGACTATGCTTGTATCTACAGAAAAAATATGGCCAAAAAAGTTTTTTGCACAAACAGCATTGAACAGCAGTAATTAAAATAAGAACTGTCTCTCACACATACTGTATGGGTGAGGCTACAGGAAAAAAGACACTGGCATACATTGATAGTACAAAGTGATACAACTTCTATGGGGACAACTTACCAATCTGTATTAAAAGTACACTGACATTTACCCTTTGACCTAGCAATTCCACTTTCAAATATTTATATTACACCCGCATACATACAGAAGAAAGTGAGTACAAAGTTTTCATTGCAGCATTATTAGTCATTGCAGGAGTGGAAACAACCAAAGTTTCCATCTATAGGGAATGACATAGCCACACATGGAATAGTATGTAGTGATAAAGAAAAAAATGAGGAAGCTCTCTTTTTATTGATATTGAATGATCTTCAAGATATAATGTTAAGAGAAAAAAGCAGAGTGCAGAAAAAGTCTGTACAGGATGCCACCTTTTGTACAAGGGGACTAAATATTTATGTTTGCTTAAAGAAATACAGGAAATGTTCACAAGAAACTAACAAAAGTGTTTATCAATGGTAAGGGGGAGAGAGAGGAGCTAGGTGGACAGGGATGGGTGGAAGTCAGTTTTTTCAAGGTATGCCTTTCTATCTCATTCTGCTTTTTGAACCTTATGAATGTATTTTCTATTAAAAAAATTAAATGCAAAAAATTTAAAGCATAAATATATCACTCACTTTTTACATGCCAGGTTCTATGCTGAGGGCATTTCATATAGCAGCTCATTGAAACCTCATGCTGAGAAGCAGGAGTAAAACCCTGACATCACAGCGGGGGAGACTGATGCTCAGAGAAGTTCTGTTACACTGTGGCTCTGTGATTTGAACACGATATGTCTGACTGCATATCTTTGCTCTTACATGTGGCTGACCACCTCTCGATTGTATATTTTATTTCCCTTTTCCTGTGTCCCCACCCTGCCCAAATGAATATGTAATACATAATTCTCATTGTAGGATAGATTCAATTTTATAAGTAATATTTCTAACCACAGCAAAGAGAGCAGAGGAGAGGGGCAGAATCTGTACTCGAAAGCTTGTCACTTGGGCCACAATGAGAACTGCAGCGGTAATGGCTGATTAAGATAAGATGCCTTCTAAATACCGTATATTAACGTATATATGTGGAATCTAGAAAATTGGTATAGATGACCTTATTTGCCAAGCAGAAATAGAGACACAGACATAGAGAACAAATGTATGGATACCAAGGGGGAAAGGGGTGGGGTGGGAGGAATTGGGAGATTGAGATCGACACATATACACTTTTTTTTTTTTTTTTTTTTTACTTTTTTTAGAATTAAAAAAAAATAAATTTATTTTATTTTTGGCTGCGTTGAGTCTTTGTTGCTGTGCGCAGGCTTTCTGTAGTTGCAGCGAGCGGGGGCTACTCTTCTTTGTGGTGCGCGGGGTTCTCATTGTGGTGGCTTCTCTTGTTGCGGAGCATGGGCTCTAGGCACTCAGGCTCAGTAGTTGTGGCTCGTGGGCTCTAGAGCGCAGGCTCAGTAGGTGTGGTGCACAAGCTTAGTTGCTCCGTGGCATGTGGGATCTTCCCAGACCAGGGCTGGAACCTGTTTCCCTTGCATTGGCAGGTAGATTCCCAACCACTGTGCCACCAGGGAAGTCCTGACGCATATACACTATTGATACTATGTATAAAATAGACAACTGATGGGAACATACTGTATATAGTACAAGGAATTCTACTTAATGCACTGTGGTAACCTAAATGGGAGGGAAATCCAAAAGGGAGGGGATGGACTTCCCTGGTGGCGCAGTGGTTAAGAATCCGCCTGCCAATGCAGAGGACATGGGTTCGAGCCCTGGTCTGGGAAGATCCCACATGCCATGGAGCGGCTGGGCCCGTGAGCCATGGCCACTGAGCCTGCGCGTCTGGAGCCTGTGTTCCGCAACGGGAGAGGCCACAGCAATGAGAGGCCCGCGTACGGCAAAAAAAAAAAATAACGCTTTCAGAAGAAAATGTATTTTCATGAATTCAAAAATGGGTCTGAATTCATTGCTCCCTCTTTAGAAATTGTAACGTGTGTATCAGTTTCCCGTGGCTGCTATAACAAGGACCTACCACAAACTTGGTAGCTTACAATGACAGAAATTTAGCTTCTCACACTAGGCTAGAAGTCCAAAATTAAGGTGTTGAAGGTTTGGTTCCTTCTGGAGGCTCTGAGGGAGAGTCCATTTCATGCCTCTCTCCTAGTTTTTGATAGTTGTCAGCCATCCTTGGTGTTCCTTGGCTTGTAGCTCCATCACTTCAATCTCCGCGTCCCTCATGCTACGGCCTTCTTCTCCGTGGGTCTGTGTCTCTCCTCTTGTTAGGAAACCAGTCATTGGGTTTGGGCCCACTCCAATCCACTATGATCTCATCTTAATGATACACTACCCCCCAAATATGGCACTTAGGCATACTGAATATTTTAAACTTCAGGAGTTTGAGAAAGAGCAGGAGCAGGAAGGACTCTCTGACCTTCCCTGAGGCAGGTCATAAGACTCTCATGTGAGAGGTACCCTCCCTCTACCTGGAGGAAAGGAGCATCCTTATCTCTGAAGATGGAGCAATCTGAACAAACAGGCTGTGCTAAGTTTCCCCCAGTTTTCTACCTGGTAGAAAAACACTCAAGTTTAACTGTTTCTTTGGGTTTTCACTTCCTTATAAAGGCTTCTGTGTCTCATAAAACTTATATTCAGTACATTTTTTATGCTTTTCTCTTGTTGATCTGTTACAGGGACTTCAGCTGAAAACTTAGAGGGGTAAATTGATTACATCAGCAAAGACCCTATTTCCAAAGAAGGTCACATTCTGAGGTTCTGGGCGGATATGCATTTGGGGGAGATACTATTCAACCCTTTGCAGGGTGTGACAGTATTAATATGCATTCCATTTTCCTGAAATTCCAGCTTCTGCTTTATGGTGTGTTTGTTTGTGTGTGTGTGTGTGTTTGTGTATGGAGGGGCAGAGCTGAGGGGTTATGTTAGTGAAATCTAGAAAATCAAATTCTTTCTCCTGGTACCAAAAATAGTGGCCAGCTTGCACCTAGCAGTGTGCTCAAGATTGTGTCATGATGGCCATTGATTGTAAAATCTGAGTAAACAGCATCTACAATACAATTATGTCGTGTCAGCAGCACCCTGATTTTCCTCTGGGAAAATCACCTCCTCCTCACTCTCAATCCATGCAAGTAGGAGGAGCTGACTCCATGCTTTGGCTCTAGGAGTGGGCATGTGATGAGACCTGGTCAATCAGAACATTCTGACATCCTGACCACAGTGATCAGTTCAAGCGGTGAACCCATGACCAAAATTGAGCCTATCAGAGCCATTGAGATTCAGTCCTGGGCTTTTGCCAGAGCCATTAGCGCTAAGCTTCCATTTGCAGGGGTTACCAAACTGAATATAAAGTTGGAGCTCCAAGGGGCCCCTGAGTGTCTCTGAGTACAAGTCAAAACAAAGGAAATCAGGGATAAGGGATGGAGAAGACATACTCCTAATGACATTGTCTGAGCTCCTGGATCCAGCTATACCTGAAGTCAGTCCTTCAGCTGGACTACCCAAGGATAAGTCAAAGAACTCTTTTATGCTTAAGCCAGTTTGAACTGAGTTTCTGTTATTTGCAACCGAAAGAGTTGCAAACTGAACATTCCTTCAATTTCCTTGAGTTTCAAGTTTATATCTTTAAAGTAGAAGGGAAGACAGGATATGCTAGTGAAGTGTGGAGAAGGAAATTCCTTCCACTTAAAAAAGAACTGGGGAATTCCCTGGCAGTCCAGTGGTTAGGGCTCTCCGCTTTGGCTGCCGAGGGCCCGGGCTCAATCCCTGGTCAGGGAACTGAGATCCTGCAAGCTGTGCAGCACGGCCAAAAAAAAAAAATCCATAAAATAATATTAGTGGTGTCAGGAAAAATAGTAAAAGACTTTGAAATAGTAAAAAAAAAATACTGATTTTCCTTTGGAATGCTAGATATTGTTTAGGGAACCCTTTCAGGTTATCTGATTCTACAGGATTCTGTGCTTTCTTTGTCTTTAGCTATTTTGCAATGCTATAATTTGTACAAAACTGATAACAATGAAAATGATTCTTGCCTGTAGAGATGCAAGTGAACTTTGTCTAATGGAAATTCAATTGATTTCCACCCTATGGAAGAGATGGTTTCCACCATTACATGTGACCCATGGACATTGACCTGTTTTGCATCTACTAGCAGTTTCATTTCAGCATTCTTGACTGCCTAAATATAATTTGTCTTTGGTTTCTCCTTTGATTCAGTATTAACATCTTTCTGATTCTTTTATTAATGCATGAGTTCAAGAAAATCTTTGACAGGTATTTGCTTGATATTTGTGAATGAATGTTATGATTTTACCTCTTCAGAGTTATGTTTTAACAGCCGTGAGTGTCATGGAGACGAAGCAGATGAGGGGCAGACCGGGGTGGACTGGTGTGTGGGAACTATATTAAATAAAGTGATGAAGATGGCCTCTCTGAGAAGGTGGCATTTAAGCAAGGATGTTGGGTCTCAGTTTTCTCATCTGTAAAATGGCTCCTAGGCTCTCCAGGACTTACTTTCAAGGAATTTGTTAATTCTTTCAGTGGAAAGGATAGCTCTGCACTGGTCTCACTGACAGTTTCTTCTTACAGATGTTTTTGTGACCAGTAGCAATAATCAGAAGCCAGCTGACAAGAAGCTGCCAAATCCTTGTTTGCTCACTCTTCCTGCCCAGCATCCCTTCTGTCCTCCCCTGGCAGCAGCACCCCAGTTTTCTGCTAGAAAGCCAGCCCTTCTCCACTCTTTGTCCATGTGGTTTGGGAAGATCCCTTCTGTCCCCAGGATTCAGGAGTGAGCACGTGACCCAGGCCTGATGGATAAGATGGATAAGAGCATCACGTTTTACTGGCCAAAGTGATTGGCTTGGAATGATTCATCTGGGCCAGTGAGAGCCCTCCTCAGAACTTTTCTTGGAACTATTGTCAAAAGGATTCTCTCTTGGGCTTCCCTGGTGGCGCAGTGGTTGAGAGTCTGCCTGCCGATGCAGGGGGCGCGGGTTCGTGCCCAGGTCCGGGAGGATCCCACGTGCCGCGGAGCGGCTGGGCCCGTGAGCCATGGCCGCTGAGCCTGCGCGTCCGGAGCCTGTGCTCCGCAATGGGAGAGGCCACAGCAGTGAGAGGCCCGCGTACCGCTAAAGAAACAAACAAACAAAAAAAAGCGTTCTCTCTTGGGACATCCCTGGTGGTCCAGTGGTTAGGACTCTGCGCTTCCATGCAGGGGGCCGGGGTTCGATCCCTGGTCGGGGAACTAAGATCCTGCAAGTCGCACGGTGTGGCCAAACAAAAACAAAAACAACAACAACAACAACAACAGCAAGGGTTTTCTCTTTCCACTGGGGTCGCTGTGCTGGTGGGAGATAATCCTGGAAGCAGTGTGCAGAAAGCGCTTCAGGAGAGTGAAGCCAGCATGGGGAGAAAGACCCAAGAGCTGGTAGAGAAACTGAATACTGACAACTTTGAGTCTCTGGATTCAACTACATCTGCTATCCCACCAACTTTTGGGTTAAGCTTGTTTAGGCTGGGCTTATATTTCTTACAAATGAGACTCCTGACTCATATAAACCCCAAGTCATTGTAGCAAAATGCTCTGACCAGCTGTGCTTCTAAGATCTGATCAGTTTACCTAGATTAGCTCCATAAGCATTTTGTTAGTGCTTAGTGATTCATAGCCTGCAGTGAAATCAGAAAGAACTGGGTTCAAATTATATCTCTATTACCTACTGGTTGGATGACCTTGGAGAAGTTTGATCAAGCACATAGAACTACTTACTGAGTACCTCCAGGCTCAAGGCGTGGAGTCATGAACAAAACAAAACATTGCCATGCCGGGACTTCCCTGGCAGTCCAGTGGTTAAGCTCCACGCTTCCACTGCAAGGGGTGTGGGTTCGATCCCTGGTTGGGGAACTAAAATCCCACATGCTGTGTGGCCAAAACAAAAACAAAAACGAAACATTGCCATGCCTTTGGACTAGTGGGGGAATTAACTTTCCTGAATCTCGGTTTCCTCATCTGTAAAATGGGTATAAACACAGTATCTGATTCTCAGTGTTGGTATATCAAATGTTACTATCTTTTTGCTGTAGATGCGAGTTGAGATGAATTCCAAGTGGTCGAGAATTCTTGTAGATTTCTACATGTTGGAACTTTCTTCACTTATTTATTTTTATTTTTTAAAATTAATTGATTTGTTTTTATTTTTGGCTGTGTAGGGTCTTTGTTGCTGTTCATGGGCGTTCTCTAGTTGCGGCTAGCGGGAGCTACTCTTCGTTGCAGTGCGCAGGCTTCTCATTGTCGTGGCTTCTCTTGTTGCCGAGCACGGGCTCTAGGCTCGTGGGCTTGGTAGCTGTGGCTTGTGGGCTCTAGAGCACAGGCTCAGTAGTTGTGGCATGGCTTAGTTGCTCCACGGCACCTGGGATCTTCCCAGGCCAGGGCTGGAACCCGTGTCCCCTGCATTGGCAGGTGGATTCTTAACCACTGTGCTACCAGGGAAGCCCCTTCATTTATTTATATACAGTATTTATTAGTCACCCACTACATGCCTGTCAACCTGGCAGAAAGGGGGCTCAGGTTCAAATCTAAGCTCTGCCACTCCTTAGTCAAGGGGCTTCAGCCTCTGAGGCTTAGTTTCCGTAAAGGGGGCTGCCTCAAAGTGAAAATGAAAGGAGAGAAAAATAAGCAAAAGGAAAATTAAAAATGTTAAGGAGAAGGTTGAAGAGAATGATCTACAAAACCCAAGCGCCCAATAGGTGTTTCATGGTTGTTTGTCCCACCCTCCCTGTCTTTGGAACACAGACCAGACCACACTTTGTGTTTGAGATGTTCTTCCTCTGTCCCTTGGCTGAGGTGAACTTGTGCTGCTTCGTGTCTCCTTAAATATCCTCTCCTCTGGACAGGATGTTTCTGAAGGAGGCAGAACATCTCAGCTAACTTTAGTTTGCTATTTTCAGCCTGAATTTGTTCCTGGGCAAATCAACCACGGTCAGAATATCCTCCCCAGGTTGGACGTTTCTTGCACGATGCCCTGGGGTTTTGTGGAATGCAAAAGCTTAGTTTTACTAAGATCTGAGTCATAAAACCTGGTATGTATCTGGGTTAGGGCAGCTCATCCAGTCTAAAAAAACCCTGAACTGCAGAAGGTATGGCAAGATGGGTGTATTGCTTAGATTCCTTTTTTGATGCAAGTAGAAAAACCAAAAAAACCAAAAACCCTAACCTCCTGAGAATCGTCCCTCTAGGGGACTGAGAAGCTGGGGTACTTATCCACTGACTCCTGTATCCTATCACTTGAGGATGACCCCTGGTGGCATCAAGTCCCTGGCACTTTTTCTGGGCTGCCCTGCAGCCTGTGCTGAAGACAGTCCTCAGGCTGGGAGACCCAGGTGTGTGAAGTGGGAGGCTGAGAGCAAGCCAGTGCTGTCCACCATAGTTGTAGCTCACCTCAGAGGATTTGGCGTGGGGCACTGAGAGCATCGGCTATAAAGAGAATACATATGTCGGCTTGTGGAACTGGAAATATGGGGGGAATTCCAGTTTCAGGCAGTGCTGGATCAAGGACCTCGAATCATGCCAACAGAACATGGGTTCTCACTACCTTTTAGCTCTTCTCACACTGTGTTGGCTTTATGCTCCACAGAGGACTCCTGGCAGCTCCAGGCTCAGTCCTACTGGTCCAGGAACCCCAGAAGAGAAAGCCTCTTTTCTAACACCTGAGCTGACTTTCCTGGCCTGACTTGAGTTACATGCCCTCTGTGGCTGGGAAGCTGTGACCCTCTGATTATCCAAACCTGAGTCATCACATGCAGTGGTGTGCTGATAAATGTCTAACAACTGGCTTTTGGGGAAAACAAACAGTTTGATTTGTAGTGTTTGCCAAGTCCTGTGGTGTAAATACTCCTACCATAGCCAACTCAAGTTACCACCGTGATGTCGGCTAGCTTACAAAACTCTTGTAATTTCACCAGCAGCTCTTGTGAGCCTGTTGGAGACAGCTCAAGCATAGTGCTTGTCACATGTCTGCCCTTTATCCGAGGCAGTTAAACCACCCCGTGCAATCCATGTGGACTGAGAGTGGGAAAGGGGTGGTTCCTTAGAGGAAAATCAGGATGTGGCTATAAGAATAAGAGCGACTAGATGCTGGAGTGGCAAAAACAACATATGTCCACCCAATGTCCAATGACATCTATCCATCATATTGTATTAATTCACATTTGCAGCCTTAATGCTGATTAAGAAATGTCCTCAAAACCTTAGACTAATAAGCTTTTTTAAAAAAAATTTATTTAATTAAATTAATTTTTGGCTGCGTTGGGTCTTCGTTGCTGTGCGCGGTTTTTTCTCTGGTTGCAGCAAGTGCGAGCTGCTCTTGGTTGAGGTGCACAGGCTTCTCATTGCGGTGGCTTCTCTTGTTGTGGAGCACGGGCTCTACGCGCACAGGCTCAGTAGTTGCAGCACGTGGGCCTAGGTGCTCCGTGGCATGTGGGATCTTCCTGGACCAGGGCTCGAACCTGTGTCCCCTGCATTGGCAGGAGGATTCTTTTTTTTTTTTTTTTTTTTTTACTTTTTATTTTATATTGGAGTATAGCCGATTAACAATGTTGTGATAGTTTCAGATGCACAGCAAAGGGACTCGGCTATACATATGCATGTACCCATTCTCCCCCAAACTCCCCTCCCATCCAGGCTGCCACATAACATTGAGCAGAGTCCCCTGTGCTATATAGTAGGTCCACTGGTTATCCATTTTTTTTAAGTTTATTTATTTATTTTTTTAATTAGTTTCTGCTTTATAACAAAGTGAATCAGTCATACATATACATCTGTTCCCACATCCCTTCCCTCATGCATCTCCCTCCCTCCCACCCTCCCCATCCCACCCCTCCAGGCGGTCACAAAGCACCGAGCTGATCTCCCTGTGCTCTGCGGCTGCTTCCCACTATCTATCTACCTTACGTTTGGTAGTGTATACACGTCCATGCCTCTCTTTCGCCTTGTCACAGCCCACCCTTCCCCCTCCCCATATCCTCAAGTCCATTCTCAAGTAGGTCTGCGTCTTCATTCCCGTTTTGCCCCTAGGTTCTTCATGACATTTTTTTTTTAAATTCCGTATATATGTGTTAGCATACGGTATTTGTCTTTCTCTTTCTGACTTACTTCACTCTGTATGACAGACTCTAGGTCTATCCACCTCATTACAAATAGCTCAGTTTCGTTTCTTTTTATGGCTGAGTAATATTCCATTGTATATATGTGCCACATCTTCTTTATCCATTCATCCGATGATGGACACTTAGGTTGTTTCCAGCTCCGGGCTATTGTGAATAGAGCTGCAATGAACATTTTGGTACATGTCTCTTTTTGAATTATGGTTTTCTCAGGGTATATGCCCAGTAGTGGGATTGCTGGGTCATATGGTAGTTCTATTTGTAGTTTTTTAAGGAACCTCCATACCGTTCTCCATAGTGGCTGTACCAATTCACATTCCCACCAGCAGTGCAAGAGTGTTCCCTTTTCTCCACACCCTCTCCAGCATTTATTGTTTCTAGATTTCTCTTTTTTTTTTTTTTTTAATTAGTTTCTGCTTTATAACAAAGTGAATCAGTCATACATATACATCTGTTCCCACATCCCTTCCCTCATGCATCTCCCTCCCTCCCACCCTTCCCATCCCACCCCTCCAGGCGGTCACAAAGCACCGAGCTGATCTGGCAGGAGGATTCTTAACCACTGTGCCACCAGGGAAGCCTGACTAATAAGGCTTTACTGTTATGCTCATGGGTCTGCAGGTCTTGGCTGGGCTCAGTGGACCAGTTCTGCTGCAGGCTGAAGGCGTGCTGGGCTGAGTCGCCCCATGTGTTCCTCATCCTCTTTGGAGCAGTCACTACTTGAGACATGTTCTTTTTCAGGCACCCACGGGAGCTCCTGAGGCCAAGTGAAACTCATGGAAGGCTCTGCTCGCAGGACATTTGCTAACATTCCATTGGTCAAAGCAAGTCACGTGGCCAAGCTCAGCTTTGGGACTGGGCAGTGCATTCTACTCACAGTGGGAGGCCCTGCAATGTTACTAGTTGCTCACAGGTTAGTGAAAAGCTACTATACATATTATTTATGTTATTCTGCAAATTTCTTTGTTCACGTAAAGCCTTATGGACGTTCATCCAGGTCAGCAGGTGCAGATCCCACTGGTTCTTTTGAACATTTGCATAAAACTCCATCCTATAAACATACCAAAATTTATCAGCCATTCCACTAATGAACTAATGATGCATGTTTATGTTATCAGGTATTTTTCCTTTTTTTTTTTCTTCCCCCCCTCCTTTTTGCTTCAAACATTCTGCAGTAAACATCCTGGTACCTATATTTGTATATGTTCTTTTTCTAGAGCAGGGGTCAGCAAACCAAGTTTCACAGACCAAATCCAGCCCAGCACCTATTTTTGTAAATGAAGTTTTTTATTGGAACACAGCGAAACTCATTTATTTACATAATTTCTATAGTTGCTTTTCCCAGTACCCCGGCAGAGCTGAGTCATTGAGACAGAAACTGGATGGGCCACAAAGCTTAAAATATTCACTCTCTGGCTCTTTACAGAGAAAGTTTGCTAACCCCTAGTCCATAAGATGGAGTCCCCACTATGGAGATGCTGGCTAAAAGGAAAGATATGTTTAAAAATTTTTAATAGATATTGACATAATTATTTCCCAGCAGTTAGAATATCCCTGCTTTATTAAAGTTATACATGCTTGTTGTAAAGATAAAATTAAATACAGAAATGTATAAAGAAGAGAACCCACTCCTCCATTGCAGGAGTTATCAGTTTGGTGTGGTACTTCCAGTCAGTACAATCAATGCAGACACACATACACAGACACAGTTCCTTCCTTCCTTTTTTTTTTTTAAAGACAAGAATGAGATCAGTTTGTTCCTGTAGCTATTATTCCTGAAACATTTTTGTATGATCCTCCCCTTTTTCCAATGGCTCATATCCAAAGAGATCACTGCAGGTGTTTGGACACAAAAATCCTAGCAGTCAGTGCCCTTGAAAGTAGAATTTCAGGGCTTCCTTGGTGGCGCAGTGGTTAAGAATCCGCCTGCCAATGCAGGGGACACGGGTTCGAGCCCTGGTCCGCGAAGATCCCACATGCCACAGAGCAACTAAGCCAGCATGCCACAACTACTGAGCCTGCGTGCCTAGAGCCCATGCTCCACAACAAGAGAAGCCACCGCAATGAGAAGCATGCGCACTGCAACGGAGAGTAGCCCCAACTCGCCGCAACTAGAGAAAGCCCATGCCCAGCAACGAAGACCCAACATAGCCAAAAATAAATAAATAAAATAAATTAATTTTTAAAAAAAAAAGTAGAATTTCAAGGGACTTCTCTCGTGGTCCAGTGGGTAAGCCTCCGAGCTCCCAGTGCAGGGGAGGTTTGATCCCTGGTCGGGGAACTAGATCCCACATGCATGCTGCAACTAAGAGTTCGCATGCCACAGTGAAGATCCCGAGTGCCACAGCTAAGACCTGGCGCAGCCTAAAAAAAAGTAGAATTTCAATTCATCATGTTGAAACCTAGAATATTTGTTGGCTCTGAGAAAATAATAACTGCATGTTTCAATGCCCTCAGTCCCTGAAGAAGCCATGTTCGTTTGACTCTTGTGCTTCAGATCATCTGGTAGCTTCCCAATTCAGTGAGTTAAAAATGCAAAATGTATATTGTAGCCTGCAAGGCCTCTGTGACCCAGCCCTCAGCCACTCTGCTGGCGCTGCTCTCCCCCTTGGTCTCTGTGCTGTCTTTCACTTCCTCAAATTTGCACCAAGCCCTTTCCGGGTTTGTCCTGGCTTGGTCAGAATTCTTTCAGTTGCAAGGGACAGAAACCCAATTCAAACTGGCTTAAGCCTAAAGGAGTGTATTGACTCATGCGATGGAAAAGCCCCAGAGAAGGTTGGAATGAAGAGTGGACGCCTCATCCCCATTGGTTGCCTCTGGTCTCTACTGTATTATCTTCATTCTCAGTCTCTCCCAAAGGGATGTGAAGACTCAGCTTGCATCCTAAGTAGCCACCCTAGTGGAAAGAGTGGTACTTTCACTTGCTCCCAGTGGCTCTAGAAAAGAGCCTGTGGATGGATAACACTTACTGAATCAGGCAGGGTCAACTGATATCCCTGAACCAATCGCTGTGATGATTCGTTGATAACTAGGTATCAGGATACACTGATTAGCCAACCCGGGGTCTCGTACCGCCCACCCTCCCCACCAGAACTGGAGGAGAAATCTGCCCCACCTGAAACTCAAGCACTGCAGTCAGGGAGTTCCCCAAATGGAAACCAAGGTGATGTTACCCGAAGAATGAACATGGCTGCTGGCAGGCAAAAACGACAGTTGTCCACGGCAGGCCCTTTATACATATTGTTCCCTCTGCCAGCAACACCCTTCTCCCACTTTCCACCATGCCAACAGGGTTATTCTTTGTAGCTTGGTACAAGAGGCAAAAGATTGCAAATGGCACAAATGTCTATTGAAATAAGGGATTGGCAAAAATTGTGGCTTTTTTTTTTTTAACATCTTTATTGGAGTATAATTGCTTTACAAAGTTGTGTTAGTTTCTGCTTTATAACAAAGTGAATCAGCTATACATATGTCCCCATATCTCTTCCCTTTTGCATCTCCCTCCCTCCCCCAAATTGTGGCTTTCAAAATGCCTTTCTAAGATCAACAGCAGCACCTGGAAACTTGTTAGAAATGCACATTCTCACCCTCAGTCTACTGGGTGGGCCTGGCACTCTGTGTTTTAACAAGGCCTCCAGGTGATGCCTGCCGATCTACACGTAAGTTTGAGAACCACCGAGTTTGAGTATTAATGTTGAATCATAAAATAGAAAGTTATTGGGTATTTCCATTTCAGAAACCATTCTCTTAGAGGCTGAGAATTTGAATGAGAGCAAGTTGCTCATTAGTTACAAAAGCTGCCATCCTTTTCTGGCGCTGAACTTAGCCATTCAGGTTGTTTTGTGCCATCACTCCCATAGCTTCTGTGGCAGCCACTATAGGTGGGCTGCTCTCCCAACAGCCGTGCTCAAAACTCTTCTCCCTTGCCTAGAGGCCAGAAGGCTGAGAATGACATTTTCCAGCCCCTTCTCTCCTTAAAGCTAGGGGTGTCTCTATACAAGGAAGCCTGCTGAGGGGTTCTGGAGAACCCTCAACATAAATAGGGACAAATGCAACTATTGTGGCCTTCTTTCCTTCCCCATTGTTCTTGTCTGGAATGTGGATGTGATGACCAGAGGTGCATGGCCACCTTGCAAGCCAGAATATGAAAGCCAACATGTTAAAGATGGTGCAGCAGGAAAGCAGGAACCTGAGATGAGACATTGATAGCCTCGCTGAGTCACTATACCAGCCTTGGACTGCCTTCTCCTAATTTCTTGGGAGAAAAATAAACCCTCTTTTGTTTAAGCCTCTGTATGTTGGGCTACCTGTTACTTGCAACCAAGTGCATTCCTAATACATGTACTACAGTCTTTTCTGACCTTGTTTGAGATCTTAAAAAAAAAACGGTGGGGGAATTCACTGGCGGTCCAGTGGTTAGGACTCCGTACTCTCACTGCCCAGGTCCCAGGTTCGATCCCTGATTGGGGAACTAAAATTCCACAAGTTGAATGGTGTGGCCAAAAAAAAAAAGAGACAGATGTATTAACTTTAAACTACAAAAAAGAAAAACATAAAATAGGAATTAATATGACTATAAACCAGAATTTTGTAGCAGCATTATTAATTGTGAAACTCAGTCTTCATAAAAATGCCCCCATATATGGAAAGCAATTTGTTGGTTAGATTACCTCACTTTGCAAGAATGCAAAGTGTGGTGTGGTGACTGCCAAGAAGCTTCAGCCCGCAGCAAATTCAATGAATAATAATCTAGTCATTTAAATTACAAAATAATGTCAAAATTTTCTACAACATAATAAATTAATGCAAAATGTGGGTATATTTGAAAATCTCTCATAAGACATGAGGTTGGACATTCCAAAGTCAAAGGTCCTTAAAATAGCTGTGCTCACTGTCGCACAGTAAGTGTGCTTCAGGATCATCATAGGATGTCTTCTCTAGAGTCTGATGAAATTAATTATACTTTAAGCCAATTAAATATCCAAGCTCCTAAGATGAGAAAACTTTGCCAAAATGAGCTTCAGGAGCAGGTAGACTGAGTGATTAGCTTTTTTGTTTGAAACATCAACCCTCCAGGGTGGGCACTGTGACTGTCCCCAGTATCAGTTCACTCCTTCCTCTGTTATTTAGGCCATTGTTATTTTGTATCATTTGTCACTCATAGCCAAAATGAGTCGAAATTGATACATAGCTCTGCTTGATTTTTAAAAAATATATGCAAATGAAAAAAATATTTTATGGATAGTGGTGGTAGTTATACACTTGGATACAGGTGCACAAACTCATATAACTGTACACTTAAAATTTTATTGTATGTAAATTACATCTCAAAGTTGGGGAGAGAGGAAATAAACAAAAGAATATATATATATATATATATATTTTTTTGCGGTACGCGGGCCTCTCACTGTTGTGGCCTCTCCCGTTGCGGAGCACAGGCTCTGGACGCGCAGGCTCAGCGGCCATGGCTCACAGGCCCAGCCGCTCTGCGGCATGTGGGATCCTCCCGGACCGGGGCACGAACCCGTGTCCCCTGCATCGGCAGGCGGACTCTCAACCACTGCACCACCAGGGAAGCCCTATATATTTTTTAATGTAAAGAAAAAATACCTGTTTTTGTCAGGATTTTCCAAAGAAACAGACCAATAGAAGATATATATAGGGAATTCTCTGGTGGTACAGTGGTTGGGACTCTGTGCTTTCACTGCTGAGGGATCGGGTTCAATCCCTGGTCAGGGAACTAAGATCCTGCAAGCCGTGCAGCACAGCCAAAAAAATAAAAAATACATTAAAAAAAGAGGACATATATATATATATATATATAAAATATATTTATTTATTTTGGCTATGTTGTGGTATGCGAGATCTTTGTTGTGGCATGCCGGATCTTTAGTTGTGGCATGCATGTGGGAACTAGTTCCCCGACCAGGGACTGAACCCAGGCCCCCTGCATTGGGAGCACAGAGTCTTACCCACTGGACCACCAGGGAAGTCCCTATATTTTTAAATAAGGAATGATTATGGAGGCTGGCAAGTCCAAAATCTGCAGAGTTGATGTCCCAGTTCAAGTCCAAAGGCCAGCAGGTTGTTGCAGAACCAGGCAGAGCTGATGTCACAGTTTGAAGGCTGTTAGGCAGAATTCTCTCCTACTCGAGAGAGAGAGAGAGTCAGCCTTTTGTTCTGTTCAGACCTTCAACTGATTGGATGAGGCCCACCCACACTTTGAAGGGCAGGCAATCTGCTTTACTCAGTCTACCAATTTAAATGCCAATCTCATCTCAAAACACCCTCACAGAAACACCTGGAAGACTGTTCGACCAAATATCTGGGTACCCCGTGGCCTGGGCAAATTGACACATAACATTAACTGTCACACTATGAGTGTATTATGTTAGGATGAAAGCAAAACAGAAAAAGAAGCTCACATTTTCTTTGCTTGATATGTCTATAAGCTTGCTTTTCTTTTAATTTATCCCTGAAAAAAGTGTGCATATATATGAAAACTATTCAAACTGCAACAAAAAGTTATATAATTAAAAAATAAGTCCTAGACCCTATGACCAGAGTCATTCCCTGCTTTTTCTGTGTGTTCTTTTGAAATACGTTATGTGTGTGCAAGTGTAACTCTGTATGTGTGTGTGTGTTTGGAGGATATTAAACCAATGTGTAGACATACCTGGGTCCTAGGACTAGACACTCCATGGGCCCAAGATCCAGAGCCTGGCCTGCAGAAGGAGGTCACAGGGTCCCTTGCAAGGTGTAGAAAGCCTTCGAGCTCTCATAGCAGGATCATGCCTGAGGCTGGGAGCCTTTGTGGAAGAGTCGTGAAGAGAGTTTAAGGGAATCTGTTTACAGCTCCTCAGCTTCCCGTTGTACCTTTCTCTCCAGTTGTTCTTTTCCTACTGCCCCTGAACAATAACCTTTCTTTTCCTTTACGAAGGAAAGTCACGCTTCTCCTCATTTCTGACTTTTATTATGGTTCATTGTCCCAAGATGTAAAAACTTCCAAGGCACCACGCCAGAGGGCACCTTGAAATATTGGTGACCATTATTATCCTTTAATCAATCCACAACAAAAATTTATTATTATTTTTTTCTAAGCAGTAGGACCTTGTTTATTTTATTTTTATTTTATTTTTATTTTTATTTTATTTATTTATTTATTTTTTTTTTGCGGTACGCGGGCCTCTCACTGTTGTGGCCTCTCCCGTTGCAGAGCACAGGCTCCGGACGCGCAGGCCCAGCGGCCATGGCTCACGGGCCCAGCCACTCCGCGGCATATGGGATCCTCCCGGACCGGGGCACGAACCCGTATCCCCTGCATCGGCAGGCGGACTCTCAACCACTGCGCCACCAGGGAGGCCCCTATTTTTATTTTTTTAAACTTTATTTTATTTTAAATTAATTTTTATTGGAGTATAGTTGCTTTAGAACAAAAATTTAAAAACATCTAAATGTGAACGCTTTATGATCACAGGAAATTTTTAAAAATTAATTTCAATCCTTAAACACATTATTTCCAAGGACAGAGAGGGATCAATAAAAGACTCTAAGGGCTTCCCCAGCTGTCCAGTGGTGAAGATTCCATGCTTCCACTGCAGGGGGCTTGAGTTTGATCCCTGGTTGGGGAACTAAGATCCCACATGCCACAGGGTGGCCAAAAAAAAAAGAGAGAGAGAGAGACTCTAAAGCAAAAACAGGACTTCTCTGGTGGTCCAGTGGTTGGGACTTTGTGCTTCCAATCCAAATCAGAGGGCATGGGTTCGATCCCTGGTTGGGGAAGTCCACATGCCACCCTCCAACCCTGTGTGGCCAAAAAAAAAAAAAAAAAAAAGAAAAAACATAATATCAATATGTTAGGATAAAATTTTGTGGAGGGAGTGGAATGCAAGTTAAAGAACCACAGTGGGTGAAGTAAAATTTCCATTCTGTTGTTCGTGGCTTCTTTTTAATGGATGATGGTGGAAATCAAATTATTATGGTATTGATATGCTTTAGGGATGATTACAGAGTGTTGAAACTGTCTCAAGATGGCAATACTTGGACTTCCCTGGTGGTGCAGTGGTTAAGAATCTGCCTGCCAATGCAGGGGACACAGGTTTGAGCCCTGGTCCGGGAAGATCCCACGTGCTGCGGAGCAACTAAGCCTGTGCGCCACAACTACTGAGCCTGCACTCTAGAGCTGTGAGCCACAACTACTGAGCCCATGTGCCACAATTACAGAAGCCCGCATGCCCTAGAGCCTGTGCTCCACAACAAGAGAAGCCACCGCAATGAGAAGCCCGTGCACCACAACAAAGAGTAGCCCCCGCTCGCCCCAACTAGAGAAAGCCTGTGTGCAGCAACAAAGATCCAACACAACCAAAAATAAAATAAATAAATAAACTTATTTTTTATAAAAAGATGGCAATACTTATGGTATGCAAACATTGCATCCTTTTCAGCTACTTTAGCAATTTGATTTTGTAATTGAAGTATAGTTGATTTATAATATTAGTTTCAGGTGTACTGATTTTTCTTTTTTAATTTTTATTTATTTTTGGCTGCATTGGCTCTTCATTGCTGCACATGGGCTTTCTGTAGTTGCAGTGAATGGGGGCTACTCTTCGTTGTGGAGTGTGGGGGCTTCAGTAGTTGTGGCACGCAGGCTCAGTAGTTGTGGCTCGCAGGCTCTAGAGTGCAGGCTCAGTAGTTGTGGCATGTGGGCTCTAGAGCACAGGCTCAGTAGTTGTGGCACATGGGCTTAGTTGCTCCGTGGCACGTGGATCTTCTCGGACCAGGGATCGAACCCGTGTCCTCTGCATTGGCAGATGGATTCTTAACCACTGCGCCACCAGGGAAGTCTGATTTTTTTTTTTTTAATGTGCCAAGTATCTGCATAATTTTTGCAAATGCCTTGAGAAAAGAGTGACCAAAAAGCTTGAAGACAATTAAGAGAGGGGAAGAAGAAGCCTGAAGGCCCAGTTTTCTGGCTTAGTGGGCTGTGTTGGGGGAATAGACAGAGAGCTGAAAGCCTGGAGGGGAGATGGCATGAGATGCAGGGAACGCAGGGGAGGAGGGCCTTCGCCCACATCTGATTTGGACTCTGAGTGGAGGGAGCTCTGTAAAGCTGCCTCTGCTGATGAAAGAGCACAGAGGCATGGACAGGCAGACACCAGGCACTCCCAAGACATTCCTGCATGCTGCCTGTTACAGGGTAGATTATGGCTCGGCTGGAGGTGAGCCTGTAGTCAGGCCGTGGGGATGGGCAGCCTCAGTAGGGCCTGGAGGGAGGCTGTAGTAGAAACTTAGGGAGGTCTCCAGCACTGGACTGAGCTCACAGCCTAGACTTGGGCAGCAGATGCCAGGAGAAAGTCCTGGGATGGGACCCAACCAGTACTCTTTGGAGGATACCTATCCATCCTCAGCTAAAGACCAGCAGAAGGCAAGGGGCCCCCTTGTCCCTGGTGCCCCAACCCATAAACCACACTTCTTCTGAACATCTTAGAGAAGGGTTGTAATATGGACTGAATTGTGTCTTCCCCTCCTCCCCCAAATTCATTCGTTGAAGCCCTAACCCCCAATGTGATGGCATTTGAGATGAGGCCTTTGAGAGGTAATAGGTTTAGATGAGGTCATGAGGGTGGGGTCCTCATGATGGAATTAGTGTCCTTATAAGAAAAGAGCTTGCTCTCCCCTGCCCTCAGTAATGGCAAAAATATTTACACCATGGGAATTGGCAGATGCTATAAATCAGGGCGTTCCCCCTGTTCCTTACCCTAGCAAGCCTGTTTACCAGTGCACTCCTTCCAAAGAGTATTCTAAAGGGTTCCACAGGTCAGGAGTCAGAGAGCAAAGCCAATTAGTACCAAGAAAACAGAACAGGCTTTGGCCAGAAGGGAGACACTTGTTGGTCAGGGGAGGAATTGAGGTCTGGGTAGCTGATTGACTTTTCTTCCAAACCGTGGACACTTTGAAGTAAACCCAGGGCACTACGAGGGTGGGCTTTCTTTAAAAAAACAAAATTGAAGTATAATTGACCTACAACACTGTTAGTTCCAAGTGTACAACAGAGTGATTTGATATTTCTGTATATTACAAAATGATCACCATGGCGGGGGGATTCTTAATCATATAAGGTGCTCACCGATTTGGGTTTAATACCCAAATGCCCTGGTCACTAGGACAGTGGTATTGCCTAGAGCTGAGGTAAAAGAGTATCACACAAGGTCAGAGATTCCTGCCCTGTTTGTGGTAGGGATCAAATAGGAAAATGGATGCTATTTTATGCTTGGAAAAGCGCAAAATAGCTTCCCAAAATATTAGGTAAATATTAGAAAATCCCCACAGGATGATTTCTGCTACAATAAGTACCACTTTTCTGTGGAAAAATCAAATCCTTCTTGGTCGTGGCAGAGTAATGTTGCAATGTACAGTGCTTTGTCTCTGCATTGCCCCAACTACCATCATCTCGTGCCCCCAGGAAAGGAAAGCTACAGAATTAGGAAAAAACCAAGAAGTCCCCACCGTTATTGCTGACTGTACTCGTGGAGGTTAAAGAGGCAGTTTGGCCTCATCTGACTGTGAACTCGGTTCTTTTTATTTATTTATTTATTAAGAAAAATTTGATTTTGGCTGTGCCACGCAGCTTGTGGGATCTTACTTAGTTCCCCAACCAGGGATTGAACCCGGGCCCATGGCAGTGGAAGTGCCGAGTCTTAACCACTGGACTGCCAGGGAATCCCCCTTGATCCTTTTAACAGCAGGAAAAATCACCACATTTTTGTGTAAAGCACGCTTCGCATGAAAAGCCAGAAAACAAACCATTTCTGATTAAAGACGCACTTTTCTCCTGGGATCTCAGTGACTTTCCATCCAATTCCTTGCACCCTTCCTCCTTAGTCCTAAGGACATCCAGGCAGGACAGAGAATCCCTCCCTCCCTCCTTTCTTCAGATGCACTGGGAAATACTAGCAGGTCTTTCTTAGTGTGTGAATTGTCCCCACGTAGTAGGGGCTGGAAAGGGAGACAGTGCGGGGGGGAGAAAACAGCAGCAATTCCAGCAGCTCTGAAACAAGAGCCACGGCACCAAACCCCGCTGTCTGTTATCACTCAAGCGAGGGGCTGCTCCAGGGGCAGCTGGACACAGCGGTAAGCTGGGTTCCCGAATGTGAGTTCAGGGTGGGTTTAAATGGCCCCTCATATTATGAGATGTCAGGAGCGGGTAGTTCCTGACCAAGGAGGCCACTCAAGACAGATGACTTTGCTGGTGCGTGGAACCAACCTTGTGGCTGCCGTGTGCCACAGCCCGGGCTTTGCTTCCTTTCTGTCAACCACAGAAGCACATGGGTGCTGGGAGACCAGAGGCAGGAAGAGAAGGATGCCCCAACTTCATTATCAGCTGAAATCAGGTGAAAAAGCTTAACTGCAGGGGCCTGGATGCTGGGGGAGAAGCAGTGATGTCCGGGCAGCCCCGCCCAGCGTCTCTTCCCTGTCACTCCTTCCTCTCCACCGTGGAAGCTCTCACCACTCAGACCAAGCCCTCTGCACAGGGACTAGAAATATGAACTATCTCAGGACTTAGCACGGGGCCCCACCCAGCCTCCCGCAGCAGCCTCCAGACCTCACCGCACGGGGCTGAGCATTGACAGCGCAGCATGGGAACCCTGTGCTGGTATTTGTTCTGTTTTCTGTTCCATCCGTCGAGAGCCTCACAACCTCTGAGGGGCCCTGTGATCCAGAAGCATCTGGTTTCTTAGCTGGGAAGGTCCAGCCTACTTCCTACTCCACAGCCTCGGTCTAACTGCTATTGTCAGCCGCCCAGTGAGATTGCAGGTGGGACCTTTGGAAAGATGGTGTCTTGGGTTGGGTTCCTCCTCTTTGCCAGAAACAAAGATGCCAGTGCAATGGTTGATTTGGAAGGTGGTTCCACGAGGCTCCATGGAGGAGTGAGGACGTAACGCAGGGGAGGGAAGAAAGCCACCACAGGTGTGTTAATGAACAGGTTACTTCCGTGAGCAAGTGGGATGCAAAACCCCCTGGGGGCTTCTGGAAGATTCCAAGGCATGTAGAACCGATTGTATCACCAATTTATTCCACCTGAGGGGTGAGCGCCATCCGTGTCACTGAGGGCTGCTCCTAGGACAGCTCCACAGCACTCCCGCCTGCCCAGAGCCAGGTCCACACATGCCAGGGAACATTCTCAGGTGGAGAATCCCAGGTGCGTGCAGTAGGCACTCCCAAAACTCGGTGGCTCAAGTTCCAAGTCCATCTCTGGTTTCTAGGGGGGCTCTGGAAATTGCAGTCACTTGTGGACCCCTGAGTCATTAAGTAGCCAGGAAAACCCGTTTACACATGAAATTACCTATGTATTATAAAATGATATTAAAGGGCTTCCCTGGTGGCGCAGTGGTTAAGAATTTGCCTGCCAATGCAGGGGACACGGGTTCGAGCCCTGGTCCGGGAAGATCCCACATGCCAGGGAGCAACAAAGCCCGTGTGCCACAACTACTGAGCCTGCACTCTAGAGCCCGTGAGCCACAACTACTGAGCCTGTGAGCCACAACTACTGAAGCCCGTGCGCCACAACTACTGAAGCCTGCATGCCTAGAGCCCATGCTCTGCAACAAGAGAAGCCACCGCAATGAGAAGCCTGTGTACTGCAACGAAGAGTAGCCCCCTCTCACCACAACTACAGAAAGCCTGTGTGCAGCAACAAAGACCCAACGCAGCCAAAAATAAATAAAATTTAAAAATAAATAAATAAAAGGTTATTAAAGGGTATAAGTCAACAGCCAGATGAAGAGATACATGGGGCAAGGTCCCAAACAAAGGAGCTTCTGTCCTCGTGGAGTGTCGGGCCCCATACGATGGCATGTGGAAGCATTCTGGTTCCCTACATGGAAGCTCTCTGAGAAAGGACCACAGAGTTGTCCTTTGGGGTTTTTTTTTTTTTTTTTTTTTTTTTTTGCGGTACGTGGACCTCTCACTGTTGTGGCCTCTCCTGTTGCGGAGCACAGGCTCCAGATGCGCAGGCTCAGCGGCCATGGCTCACGGGCCCAGCCGCTTCATGGCATGTGGGATCTTCCCGGACCGGGGCATGAACCCGTGTCCCCTGCATCAACAGGCGGACTCTCAACCGCTGCGCCACCAGGGAAGCCCTCCTTTGGGGTTTTTATGGAGGCTTCATCACATAGTCATGATTGACGAAGTCATCAGCCAATGGCAACTGGTTCAACCTCAAGTCCCTTCTCCCTCCCCAGAAATCAGAGGATGAGACTGAAAGTTCCAACCTTCTGATCACATGGTTGGTGCTCCTGGCAACCAGCCCCCTGCCCTTGAGTGGGGAACTGAGGACAAGAGCCCAAATATTATCCCATTGTTCTTAGCTTTCAGAAATTTCCAAGGGCTTTGGGGGCTGTGAGCCAGGAACTGTGGATGTATATTGGTCATCGAATGACCAAATAGATATTTTTCCTGGAAATTACAATATAGCACACCAACATTCTGAATTTGGGTGAGAGAAGTGGATTTTGCTTCTTAGGACCCCCAAGATCCCAGCAACAATTGAGGCCTGAATAATGCCACTGGTGGTTTGTTTGTTTGTTTGTTTGTTTGTTTGCGGTACGCGGGCCTCTCAACTGTTGTGGCCTCTCCCGTTGCGGAGCACAGGCTCCGGACGCGCAGGCTCCGCGGCCATGGCTCACGGGCCCAGCCGCTCCGCGGCACGTGGGATCTTCCCGGACCGGGGCACGAACCCGCGTCCCCCGCATCGGCAGGCGGACTCTCAACCACTGCGCCACCAGGGAGGCCCCCTATATCCTTTTTGTAATGCTTTTCCATTATAGTTTAATACAAGATATTGAATCTGGGTCCCTGGGTGATACAGTAAAACCTTGTGTTTTTTTTGTTTTTTTTTTTTGCGGTACGTGGGCCTCTCACTGTTGTGGCCTCTCCCATTGCGGAGCACAGGCTCCGGACGCGCAGGCTCCGCGGCCATGGCTCACGGGACCAGCCGCTCCGCGGCACGTGGGATCTTCCCGGACCGGGGCACGAACCCGCGTCCCCCGCATCGGCAGGCGGACTCTCAACCACTGCGCCACCAGGGAAGCCCCCCACTGGTGGGGGAGAAACAAACTCTGTCCAAGGTCATTGATGTGACTGCATAATTGCTTTCCAGACAAAAGAGCAAATTGAGCTTCTTTTAATGTCAAGAGCTACATAGTCTGGAGAAACACATACTATGTTATAAGCAACAAGCAACAGCCCTAGACATACGTCAACCCCTTTCAACGTAACAGCGCGAGAGCCCTGGCTGAACGTTTCCCACTTCCAACCTGTACCCACATGGAGTTAACATTCTCAGTTGGTCTGAACCAGAACCAGGGCTCTGCATTCTTAGCCACTGGGGCATCTGATCTGAAAGCCTTCCCTTAACCTTGTCTCAAAAATCTGTGGTTCAAAAAATGCTCCGATCACATATCCAGAGTGTCTGTGTTAATTAATGATGATCAGACTTAATGAAAGAGGGGGGACTTCCCTGGTGGTCCCGTGGTTAAGAATCCATCTTGAAATGCAGGGGACACCGGCCGGTTCGATCCCTGGCTGGGGAACTGGGACCCCACATGCCGCGGGGCAACGAAGCCCGTGCACCACAACTGCAGAGCCCCCGCGCCCTGGATGGAGCCCGTGTGCCACGACTAGAGAGAAGCCCGCACGCTGCATTGAAGAGCTTGCGTGCCTCAGCAAAAGATCCTGTGTGCTGCAACTAAGACCTGACGCAGCCAAAAAATAAATAAATAAATAAAAATTTTTAAAGAATGAAAGAGGGAATTCGTAAGCCATTCCCTGGCTGCTTTCATAAAAAGGAAAAGTGCTAACAAGTGCCAGTGGCTTGACACGGAGAGTTCACCTCCTTGGGAGCTTTTGACCTTCAGTCACATCCTGAAACATTACCCCGGAGGCTGCTCTAAGCAACTGAGGGTTTGATTTTCCTCGTGTAAAGAGGGCCATATATACTCAGATTTCTCTACTGAATTCCCCCTAGAACATAGAGCGTTTACACCACAATGGGCAAAGTCCAGCCACTCTGCCCCACTGACTTTATAGCTGCATTATCATGTAATATGTATTGTTGTATTCTTATGTGTTGTTACATTGTATTATTTTATAGTGTTACGTTTTATAACGTGTATATTGTATTTTATTTATTAGTTTGTCATCTACCTCACAAGAATTAAAACTCTCTGAGGGCAGGGGTTGGGTATTGTTCACCTCTGTAGCCTCAGTATATAGTGTACAGTAAGTATTCATAATATATTTGTGGAATTAAATGAGTGATCTCTTTATCATCCAGAATCAAAGAAATTTAAAGAAAATGTCTGAATTCAAAAGTACATTGTTGGGGACTTCCCTGGTGGCACATTGTTTAAGAATCTGCCTGCCAGTGCAGGGTACATGGGTTTGAGCCCTGGTCCAGGAAGATCCCACATGCCGCAGAGCAACTAAGCCTGTGTGCCACAACTACTGAGCCTGCGCTCTAGAGCCCGCGAGCCACAACTACTGAGCCCACGTGCCACAACTACTGAAGCCCACGTGCCTAGAGCCCGTGCTCTGCAACAAGAGAAGCCACCGCAATGAGGAGCCCGCTCACCGCAAGGAAGAGTAGCCCCCACTCGCCAAAACGAGAGAAAAGCCCGCGCGCAGCAACGAAGATGGAACACAGCCAAAAATAAATAAAAAATAAATAAGGTAAAATAAAGTACATTTTTGGGCTTCCCTGGTGGCACAGTGGTTGAGAATCTGCCTGCCAATGCAGGGGACACGGGTTCGAGCCCTGGTCTGGGAAGATCCCACATGCCGCAGAGCAACCGGGCCCGTGAGCCACAACTACAGAGCCTGCGCGTCTGGAGCCTGTGCTCCGCAACAGGAGAGGCCGCGACAGTGAAAAGCCCGTGCACCGTGATGAAGAGTGGCCCTCGCTTTCTGAAACTAGAGAAAGCCCTCGCACAGAAACGAAGACCCAACACAGCCAAAAATAAATAAATAAATTTATTAAAAAAACAAAAAAAGAATAAAGACCCAGTGATTAGGAGTAAATATATATATATTAAAAAAGTACATTGTTAAATTGAAAAATTGGAGACAACTTAAATGTCCATTAATAGGGGAATGGGTATATAAATTATAGCATATCCATGTTGTGGATTATGGGGTCATTTAGGATATGTTAGGTCGAATGTAACAGAAAATCTAATTCAGACTGAATATGGGGATCATTGAGACAGTTACAAACCTGGAAAGTCCATAGAAACGTGTGTGTTTGGTTCAGTTTCTGGAGTGGGCTTGATGCTGTTGTCAAGGACAAGGTTTCTTTCAATTTATCTGATCTTCTCCTGTGGCAGCAGCTATAAGCAAAAGCTGACTTTCAACCCCATGATCACAAGATGGCTGCCACAGCTCCAGTAGTTACATGATTCCTCAGTCATGTTCAGAGAGGGAGAAAGAGAGTTCCTCTCCCAGATGCCCCAGAAAATCTAGATTCTCATTGGCTTAAATTGAGCTATGTGCCTACCCTTAATCTGAGAATTGTAGCCAGGATATTGGCTTGTGTGAATTAATTTGGGTCTATGCTACATGCTCACCCCTAGAGGTGGGTGTACACTCTGCTTTCCTAAAGATACATGGGCTGTGCAAGGGCAGTGTGGTGATGAGAATGAAAATTCAAGCATTTTCCAAAGAAAATATGATCTATTTTCTATGGTTAAATTTCTATAGTTAAATTTTTACAGTTATGTGAAAAAATACTATATATTTCCGATGGTGGCATATATGTCTATGGAAATTAATACGAAGAATTCTGAAAGGAACCCTGCAAACCTATATTAGCAGTTACTTCTGGGGAGGGGCCTCACACTGCAAATTAGTCAGAGGCTATTTTGGATTTATCTAGAAGACTTTCTCAATCAGGGGCGATTCTGTCCTCCAGGGGACATTAGGCAATGTTTCCAGATTTTTTTGTTTGTCCCAGTGGGGGGAGGGGTGCCATTGGTACCTAGTGGGTGGAAGCCAGGGATTCTGTTAAATATCCTACAATGCACAGGACGTCCCCCACAGCAGAGGAGCGTTTTCTAGCCTAAAATGCCACTAGGGCTGAGGTTGCGAAACTCTGATTTAGAACATTTTACTTTTTATAAGGAGATGCGATATTACTTGCATAGCTAAAAACTGATTTTTTAAAAAGGTTGTAGGGCTTCCCTGGTGGCGCAGTGTTTGAGAGTCCGCCTGCCGATGCAGGGGACGCGGGTTCGTGCCCCGGTCTGGGAGGATCCCACATGCCGCGGATTGGCTGGGCCCGTCAGCTATGGCCGCTGAGCCTGCGCGTCCAGAGCCTGTGTTCCGCAACGGGAGAGGCTGCAACAATGAGAGGCCCGTGTACCACAAAAAAAAAAACAAAAAAAAGGTTCTAGTGCTGTGCTGTCCACATCCCCGTTCAGGGCCCAGTCACTTATTCTCCCAGCTGCGGGGAGTGTTGGCTGCTGATGACTCACATTTCTGATGTGTCCCTCTTTAGAAACCGCCCTTAGCTGGAGGAAGCTACCTTGCCCAAGATTAAGAGAACTCTCCAAGGGCAGCCTTTATCTTTGAGGAACCTCGGCTGCTCTGACACTTTGGGACGATACTTCTTTGTGGTGGGGACTGTCCGGTGTGTTGGAGGGTATGTAGCGGTGTCCCTGGTCTCTGCCCAGTAGATACCCCTCCTCCAATTACAATAATTAAAAATGTCTCCAGACCTTGCCAAGTGTCCCTGGGGGGAAAAATTGGTCCCCCTCCCTGCATTATGAACCACCGCTGTATCCAATGCCTGATTGATGCAGGGATCCAAAGTCTTGACCCCCAGCCTCAATTCAGAACATCTCTGAGGGTTATCCCAGCTTCAGAGCTCCTCATGGGGTTGGCTGAGATCATTGCAATCGTGCCATGGTTCAGTTTCTTCCTCCGTCCCATCCTGCTTCTCTTACCCCTTCCTAGCTGTTGTTTTCAAGAACACTCCCCAGTAAACATTCTACTTGCAAATCATCCTCCCAGGGACTGTTCCCTGGGGCAACTGATCCAAGACCAAGATCAAGGCTCAGAGGGGTTAAGCAACTTACAGAAGGTCCCACAGCAGGAGCTAAGATGTGAGGTGTGGAGCTAGGACAGTAATCTGTGTCCTTCCTTTGAAAATGGTGCTCAGAAGCATTAAGCTTCCTGACCTTTTTATTACTGCGCTCAGCTGACATTATATCTCAGTGAGCTCTGACTTTCCCACCCCCATGCCTACCCCAAGTGTGCTTCTCTCATTGAAGCAGCAGAAAAATGCATAGAATGTTAAACCTAATGGCATGAATTCAGTTGCTCTCTTTCTTGTTCCTAAGCTACATACCTTATAGTGCCTGCCTGCAAACTCTTTTTTTTTTTTTTTTTTTTTTTTTTTGCTGTACGCGGGCCTCTCACTGCTGTGGCCTCTCCCGTTGCGGAGCACAGGCTCCGGACACACAGGCTCCGCGGCCATGGCTCGCGGGCCCAGCCGCTGCGCGGCATGTGGGATCTTCCGGGATAGGGGCACGAACCCGTGTCCCCTGCATCGGCAGGCGGACTCTCAACCACTGCGCCACCAGGGAAGCCCCTGCAAACTCTTTTGACTAGTTGACAGGCAGCAAGTCCAAACATGTAGACATTTCAACTACAAGTACTTCAAACAAGTCCATAAAGGCCTTCTGTTCAGAAAACTTTTTTCTTTGGATAAAAATACGGATGTGAGGTGAAAGTCCCCTATAAGGATCATGGTTGGGACAAGGTCATTCCTCCGTGTAATGGTCCATTTTCAGTGACAATGGGACAGAGGATTAGACTGCCATGGTCTGGCATGAGAGCTTTTACTATATCGATAATAATAAAAATATTATATAATAATAATAAGCACTAATTGAGCCATTGCTGTATGCCAAGCATTACATGCTTTTTATATATATTTTTGTATTATATATTATTAAATATATACTATCTTATATTAGAATGTATTTTACATGTATTATATAATATTTATATAATATATAGTATAACATATTGTATATCATATACCTATGGAAGAAGTATTGTTATTTTGCCCACTTACTGATGAGGACCCTGAGGCACAAAGAGGGTAAGTCATTTACTCAAGGGCACACAGCTAGTAACTGGTGCAGCTGCTCCAGCCTGCATGACTGCTCATAGTTTTCAGGAGCTGTGATTCCAACTTGGAGCACATTTCTTCAATTGAGTACATTTATTAGGAAGAGGTGGAAAAATCTGTCTTCCTCCCTCCCTCCCACCTCTCCTCCCTCCCTCCCAGTGTATAGTAGGTGCTCAAAAAATAATTGAATGTAAAAAAATTGGATAGTCTTTGTGTTAAAGGGGTCTCTTTAAGCTGGTCAAAAAGGTTCCATCAAGGAACATGTATAAATGCTGAAAATGGATCGCTGTCTATTATATCTTTTTTAAAATTAATTAATTATTTATTTATTTATTTATACAGCAGGTTGTCCATTATATCATAAAAGGACAATGTAATTATGGATTTGTGATATATTTTTAAGCATTGGAACTGGAAAGTCTCTTGTAACGCATGAGTACATTATTCAACTTCTGATCCTTGAAATGTCCCACTTTTTTTTTTTTTCCAGTCATGCACTGTATGTAAAAAGCAGGGGAACTGATCATTTACTCAGTGGTTCAAACACTTTCTGCATTGGATCTTTCTGTTTCTGTGGTAAGAGTATAGCGAGAACTGGGACTGACTTTGTCGCTCATCTTTGTACTCGGAAACTGTGACTCGGGTTTTGTATTGGTTTGTGCTTTACCACTGGCCAGCAGGATCTGATCAGATGGAACTTCCTGTAGAATAATTCATAGAAAAATTATTTATGGCCTCTTAATCTTCCTGATCTGAAATAGCAACTTAGGGTAAAGGAAGAGTGTTGAGGAAGTGGCGCATAGGAAAAAAAAAAGGAAGAAGAAAGAAAAAAAGAAATAAAAGGTCAGGATGATAACTATCCTAGATGTTCTTTGTAGGAAGAAACCGTTCGAAATCACATGCCGAGCGATATAGTGTATTTGTGTCTCATAAGTTAAAATCTAACAGAAGAAGGAAAAAAAAAACCCCAAACCTCTTAGTTCTAAAATTGAAAGCTTCTGCCTCCTTTTTTTTTTTTTTTAATTTTTTAAATTAATTAATTCATTTATTTATTTTTGCTGTGTTGGGTCTTCGTTTCTGTGCGAGGGCTTTCTCTAGTTGCGGCAAGTGGGGGCCACTCCTCATCACGGTGCGCGGGCCTCTGACTATCACGGCCTCTCCCATTGCGGAGCACAGGCTCCAGACGCGCAGGCTCAGTAATTGTGGCTCACGGGCCCAGCCGCTCCGCGGCATGCGGGATCCCCCCGGACCAGGGCTCAAACCCGTGTCCCCTGCATTGGCAGGCAGATTCTCAACCACTGCACCACCAGGGAAGCCCTCTGCCTCCTTTTTAGGCTTGCTTATTCAAGAAGCTTAGCTGTGTGGTCTGGAGTCAAATCACCTGGGGCCAAATCCTGCCCCTGCCCCTTTCTAGTTGTAAATCCTTGTGCCTCGGTTTATCTTTTTTTTTTTTCTTTTGCTGTACACGGGCCTCTCACTGCTGTGGCCTCTTCCGTTGCGGAGCACAGGCTCCGGATGCGCAGGCTCAGCGGCCATGGCCCACGGGCCCAGCTCCTCCGCGGCATGTGGGATCTTCCCGGACCAGGGCACGAACCCGTGTACCCTGCATCGGCGGGTGGACTCTCAACCACTGCGCCACCAGGGAAGCCCTCCTCGGTTTATCTTTAAAGGGTTAGCTGAATTAATCCACGTAAAGGGCTTAGAAAAGTGCCTGGCTCTAAGTAAACACTCATAAATATTATATAATAATAGTATGATGATAATAATAATAATATTAGCTGTTATTGTTTTAGAAGGAAACTTCTTTTCCTCACAGTTCAATTCAATTCATCAAATACTGGTTTAGTCCTTTTTTTTTTTAAAGAGTGCTTCACTATTGTCTCTGAGATTGTTTGCCAAGCTGATAACCATTCGGTAGGTCTTTATATTTATTTATTTATTTGGCTGCATCAGGTCTTAGTTACTTTACGCGGGATCTTCATTGCGGCATGCAGGATCTTTTGTTGAGGCACGTGGGCTCTTCATTGTGGCGCACAGGCTTCTCTCTAGTTGTGGCGTGCGAGCTCCAGAGCACACGGGCTCAGTAGTTGCGGCGCTCAGGCTCTCTAATTGCGGCACGTGGGCTTAGTTCCCCTGCGGCATGTGGGGTCTTAGTTCCCCAATCAGGAATCGAACCCGAGTCCCCTGCATTGGAAGGTGGATTCTTAACCACTGGACCACCTGGGAAGTCCCTGGTTTAGTCCTTTCTAGATGCCCAAACTTGTGCTTGGAATCGAATCTGCTGAAGCCACCATCCATTTTTATTTTTAATTTATTTTTATTTTGGCCACGCCACGTGGCTTACAGGGATCTCAGTTCCCCGACCAGGGACTGAACCTGGGCCACAGCAGTGAAAGCACTGATTCCTAACCACTAGACCACCAGGGAACTCCCCTGGAGCCACCATTTTAATTTTATTTGAGTTATATGTTGGGCTAGGAAAGAAATTAGACTTAGGGGACTAAAGACTTCTATCTGATGAGCCTTTGGTATCTAAATAGTGGTGTCTGATTAACACAGTTCATTTGCAATGTAAAATGTGAGCAGATTCCAAATTTTATTGGGTTGAATAGCATCCTTCAAAAATTCATATCCGCCCAGAACCTGTGAATTGACCTTGTTTGGAAGTAGGGTCTTTGTAGATGTCATCAAGTTAAAAGGAGGTCATACTGGATTAGGATGGGCCCTAAATACGATATGACTGGTGTGTTTATAAGAAGAGAGAAATTTGGACATAGAGGCACAGACACACAGCGGAGACGGCCATGTGAAGACAGAGGCAAAGATTGGAGGGATGCATCTACAAGCCAAGGAACAGCAAGGATTGCCAGCATCATCCAGAAGCTAGAAGTGGCAAGGAAGGATTCTTCCGTACAGCATTGGAAGGGCGTGCAGCCCTGCCGACACCTTGATTTTGGTCTCCAGAACTGTGAAACAATACATTGCTGTTGTTTAAAGCCATCAACTTTGTGGTAATTTGTGATTGCAGCCCTAGGAAATGCTGCACGCTCATAATGAGAGAAATGAAAATTAAAATTACACTGACACACCATTTTTAACCTGTCAGTTTGATAAAGATCAAAAAGTCTGATAACACACTAAGTCAGCAAGTGCATTGGGAAATTTATTGCTTTCATTTATTGCTGGTGGGAGCGTATGTAAATGGATATAATCTCTTTGGAGATAATTTGGCAATTTCTATCAAAATTACATAGGCACATACCTTTTGACCCAGCAGTTCCACTTCTAGGATACATGTGAGTAATGTGCATGGAAAATTACGCATAGACAGGTTATGCATTGCGGTATTATTTGTAATCACAATAGACTGGAAACACTAAATGTTAGTGTCAAGTGATGTATGAACAAACTATAAAACATCTACACTAGGAGTCAGCAAACCCTTTCTGTAAAGGGCTAGAAAGTAAACATTCTAGGCTTTGCCGACCAAGAGGTCTCTGGTGCAGCTATAGCTCAAAAGCAGTCATACACTATATAAACAAAGGGGCGTGGCTGTGTTCCAATAAAACTTTATTTACAGAAAACAGGCGATGGCCAGATTTGGCCCATGGGCCTTAGTTTGCTAGCCTCTGACTTATACAATGCAATTATGAGCTGAAAATTAATGAGACAGCTTTCTATGTCTTGCTATACAATGACTTCCAAGAGTAAGTGAAGAAAGCCAAGTTCAGAACAACATGGATTTGTAAGAAAAAAAATACCTGTGTAAAAACAATTCCTTTGTATATTTATTGACAATCTATATAAGGATCCACAAGAAAGTAGACCCCAGTGCTTATTTCTGGGACAGGGAATTGAGTAGCTCAGGGATGGGGTTGGGGGTGTGTTTTTCTTTGTACCTTTTGAATTCTGAACCATGGTAAATTACCTGTTCAGAAAACAAAGTAAACATTTAAAATTTAAAAAGTGGGACTTCCCTCGTGGTCCAGTGGTTAAGATTCTGTGCTCCCAATGCAGGGGGCCTGGATCTGATCCCTGGTCAGGGAACTAGATCCTGCATGCCTCAGTGAAGATCCCAAGTACCCGCAGCAAAGACCCAGGACAGCCAAAATAAATAAATAAATAAATAAATATTAAAAAAAAAAGTTACTAAAAATTATTGAATTGTATGTGTAAAAGGGGTGACTTATGGCATGTAAATTATATCACAATAAAACTGTCTAAAAAATGAAAAAAAGAAAGAGAATTCAGGAAGAGAGAGAGGAGGATGAAGAATCAGAGTCCAACCAATCAGTCTGCAGGATTTGGGATTCAGCTTTTAGAATCTGTGTACATTTGCCCAAGTCCAGCCTCCTAGCCATTCCCACTTTCCACGATATCTCAAAGATTACTGACAGCATTTCCTCGATAGCATCTGCAAATTATTTCAGTCCTTTGGAATGTAATTCATCAGGTTTAAAAACTTTTTGACAAGGTGAATATGATAACAGAGTCCAGAAATTGAACGTTTTTCCGGGGGCTTTCTCAACCTCTCCCCTTCGTGTATGATTCTCCTCTGATTACTTCTCCTTTAGTCTGTGTTTACATTTTATGATTTCTTAAAAGTGAGTTCCTAGGCAACAGACAGAGCTGGGGTACTTATGGTGCACAGGGAACTAGGAATTGGGAAGCTGGGCTCCTGGTGTGGCCCTGCCCCAATTCACCACACGACTGTAGTAGATGTTTGTAGTTCAGTCTACCTAGCAACTCTTCCTCCTTCTAGAAACTTCACTCCAGGTTTCCTCAGGGAATTTCCCCTCCCCACTTGGTCTCTGCTTATAATGAGGCTGACCCTGCCCTCCCAGCCCCCTGCCCGCCACCCTCAGACTCCAGGAATAAGCAAGTGACTCAGGTCTGCCTGGACCCTAGCATAGCTCATCTCTGGCCATGGTGATTGTCTCAGAGATGGACATGGGACCTAAGGCAGTCCAGTGAGAGTCAGTTCTGGGATGTTTGCTCGGAATCCTGGAAAAGAGGTGCTCTTTTTCTACCATGATATGATGGGATGTAGGGTTGTATTTGCTGTGGGCTTTGGTGGGCCACCATATAAGGAAAGCCTGTCAAAAATGAAGCCAACACAAAGGAAATAACCAAGAGATGAGGAGAGAATCCTGATCTCACTGTTTGAGCCTCTGGATCCATCCATACCTGAAGCTGATCTTTGCAATCTGTCAGTGATCTTTGCAATCCAGTGAACCTGTGAATTATCTTTTCATAAGCCAATTTGATTTGCGTTTCTGTCACTTGCTTTCAAGAATCCTGATTCATACAGTCCTTGGGTGAGTTATCTGTTGTTGCCTCAGTTTCCTTATCTGAAAAAAAGGAGTGATAGTGTGAGGAGAGTAAGGTGAAGCAATTTATTGAAAAGCAACTGGGAAGGGCTTCCCTGGTGGCCCAGTGGTTGAGAGTCCGCCTGCTGATGCAGGGGACACGGGTTTGTGCCCCAGTATGGGAAGATCCCACATGCCGCGGAGCGGCTGGGCCCGTGAGCCATGGCCGCTGAGCCTGCGCGACCAGAACCTGTGCTCTGCAACAGGAGGGGCCACAACAGTGAGAGGCCTGCGTACCACAAAAAAAAAAAAAAAAGAAAAAAAGAAAAGCAACTGGGAAGAATATAAAGGTCATACCAATTTCTACTGTTGCCAATAATGTATGAGAATGCCTAGTTACTTCCCAACATCCATTTTTTGGTCTTTCTTCATATTAACGGAACACCAACTTCTACTATAGCATATTATCACCTAGAATAATGGTTAAATTTCCCAACTTCCCTTGAAGTTTGGTATAGTCACATGACTAAGTTCTGGTCAACTGGATGGAAGTGAGGCGGGCTTCCAGAAAGGAAAGGGTGTATGTACCTGTTTCTTTCTCTCCCTGCTTCCTGCTGCCAGGGATGCAGATGTGATGGACAGAGTTCCAGCCACTATCCTGAGTCCTGTGACTTTAAGAATGGCAGGCTAGATGAAGCAGGCAAACAGAAAGAAACCAGGTTCCTTAGGCAAAGGGACATACACTACCGGCCCTGGACAGCTGACCTACAGACTTCTTTTACATGATAGAAGAAATAAACGTCTGCCTCACTTAAGCCACCAGTTTGTCATGTTTCTGTTACTTGTATCCAAACCTGAGTTCAGTTGACAGTGCCATTTTCCCCACACCCCTCAGTAAATTAAAAAAATTTTTCATTTTACCAATTAAAAATTGGTAAAATGTATTAAAATTATCATTAAATTAAAATTATTATTAAAGTCATTAAAATTTTTAAGTTATTTAAATTTATTATTACAATTATTATTAAAATTTTTTTCATTTTACCAATCTGATAGGTGAAAAAACAATGCCACTTTATAGCTTTAAATACATTTCTCATAAGAGATGACTTATTTTCATATGTTTATGAGCCATTTGCCCTTTTTTTGTCTGCGAGCTGTCTGTTTTCATTTTTTTCTCGACTCTAATCTCAGGCTGCCTCTTCCCTATGGTTGTAAAATGGCTGCCAGCTGCTTCTAGCTTCTATCTCATCTTCTCAGCAACCTCAGTAGGGAGAATGATGCTTTCCTCGATGATCCAACAGAAGCTTAGGAATTGTCAAGGGAATGAGAAGACAAGGCACAGATGGGAGAAAACATTTGAAAAATGACATATCTGATAAAACACTCTTATCCAAAATAGACAAAGAACTCTTAAAACTCAACAGTAAGAAAACTAGGACTTCCCTGGTAGCGCAGTGGTTAAGAATCCACCTGCCAATGCAGGGGACACGGGTTCAGAGCCCTGGTCCGGGAAGATCCCACATGCCGTGGAACAACTAGGCCCGTGCACCACAACTACTGAGCCTGTGCTCTAGAGCCTGTGAGCCACAACTACTGAGCCCACGTGCTGCAACTACTAAAGCCCGCGCACCTAGAGCCCGTGCTCCACAGCAAGAGAATCCACAACAATGAGAAGCCTGCACACCGCCACAAGAGTAGCCCTCACTAACCTCAACTAGAGAAAGCCCACGCACAGCAACGAAGACCCAACGCAGCCAAAAATAATAAATAAGTTAACTTAGAAAAAAAGAGAAAGCTAACAGCCCAATTACAAAATGGGCAAAGGATCTGAACACATACCTCATCAAAGAAGATATCCAAATGGCGAATAAACATAGGAAAAGATGCTCCACATCGTATGTCATCAGGGAAATGCAAACTCAAACCATAAGTAAATTCCATTACACACCTATTAGAATGGCTAAAATCCAAAACACCAATACCAAATGCTGATGAGACCATGGAACAACAGGAACTCTCATTCACTGCTGGTGGGAGTGCAGAAATGGTACAGCCATTTGGAAGAGAGTTTGGTGATTTCTTTCTTTTTTTAAAAATAAATTTATTTGTTTATTTATTTTTGGCTGTGTTGGGTTCGTCTCTGCGCGGGCTTTCTCTAGTTGCGGCGAGCGGGGGCTACTCTTCACTGCGGTGTATGGACTTCTCATTGTGATGGCTTCTCTTGTTGCGGAGCACGGGCTGTAGGTGCGCGGGCTTCAGTAGTTGTGGCGCTCGGGCTTAGTTGCTCCGCAGCGTGTGGGATCTTCCCAGATGGGGGCTCGAACCCATGTCCCGGGCATTGGCAGGTGGATTCTTAACCACTGCGCCACCAGGGAAGTCCCGGCAATTTCTTACAAAATTAAACATGCTCTTACCATACAATCCAGCAATTGCACTTTTGATATTTAACCCAAATTAGTTGAAAACTTACATCTACAGGGTTTCCCTGGTGGCGCAGTGGTTGAGAGTCCGCGTGCTGATGCAGGGGACACGGGTTTGTGCCCTGGTCCGGGAGGATCCCACATGCCACGGAGCGGCTGGGCCCGTGAGCCATGGCCACTGAGCCTGCGCGTCCGGAGCCTGTGCTCCACAATGGAAGAGGCCACAACAGTGAGAGGCCCGCGTACCACACACACACACACAAACTTACATCTACACAGAATCTGCACATAAACATTTATAGTTGCCAAAACTTGGAAGCAAGCAAGATGTCCTTTGTTAAGTGAATGGATACATAACCTGTGGTACATCCATACAGCGAAATATTATTTAGCACCAAAATGAAATGAGTTACCAAGTCACGGAAAGACTTAAATGCATATTACTAAGTGGAAGTGAATAGGCTATGTACTGTATGATTACAGTTATATGAAATTCTGAAAAAGGTAAAACTATGGACACTGTAAAAAATCAGTGGTTGCCAGGGATTTGGGGGAAGGAGGGATGAACAGGTGGAGCACAGAGGATCTTTAGGGCCGTGAAGCAATTCTGTATGATGGATGCATGCAGTTCTACCTTTGTCTAAATCTATACCACCAAGACTGAACCCTAAGGTTAACTATGGACTTTGAGAGACAATGATGTGTCAATGTGGGTTCACCGATAGTAACAAATGTACTATCTGGTGGGGGATGTTGAGGGCGGGGAATGTATGTGTGTCTTAGGAGGGAGGGTATATGCAAACTCCCTGTACTTTCCCTTCAGTTTTGCTGTGAATCAAAAACTGCTCTAAAAAAAAATAAAGTCTATCAAAAAACAAAACCAAACCAACACAAACAGAGGGTTTGACTGACTAGATAAACTTCGGTCATGTGTCTCTCTCTGACCCACGGAGTGTGATCAGGGCTCTGAGCATGCTGGTTGATGAGACTCAGGTACATGCCCGTCTCTGGAGTGGAATCAACCCTCCAAAAGCACGTGGGATGGGGGTGGGGAGAGGTAGACCCCTAGAAAGAAAATAAGTGCTTGTTTCCCAAGAAGAGGAGAATGGATATTGGGAGCTTAAATCAATGGACATCAACTATCTCTGGCAAAGAGGAGAATCTGATCCTATAATCAGGCAGAGCAGAGAGTCCAGAGGCCGGGAGGTGATAAAAGAGATGGAGCTTTGTGGACGACTGATGCATTCTCTTTTGTTTTTTGGGTTTTTTTTTAATTTGCAGTACGCGGGCCTCTCACTGTTGTGGCCTCTCCCGCTGCGGAGCACAGGCTCCAGACGCGCAGGCTCAGCATCCATGGCTCACGGGCCCAGCCGCTCCGCAGCATGTGGGATCTTTCCGGACCGGGCACGAACCCGCGTCCCCTGCATCGGCAGGCGGACTCTCAACCACTGCGCCACCAGGGAAGCCCGCATGCATTCTCTTTTGGTGTCTAATGAACTCCCATTCAAGTCCACCACTTTATTGAGCCCCAAATATGGGTCAGAGACTGTGCTTGGAGCTGAAGAAACTTTTTAAATAATAACTCAGTGGACAAGTCCATTAATTTTCAAAGGCTTCCTGTTTATTCAATGTAGGAGACAGTTTCACCACTCCAAAATTAAATTACATATGGCCTAATTAGAATATCCATAAGCCTCCTAAATCACTGCGATTTCAGAGAATTCCAGGGTTCAGAAGAAGCCGAAGTCGTCCCATGACTCACCACGATCCCCCCCACCCCCAGGCTCCCAGGACACATGGCTGACTTTCGAACTTGACTGACTGCAGTGGCCACTTCAAGGAAAGAAAGTGCTCACCAAGTGTTGCCCATGGTTACTCTTGAGGACCTGGCCCCCTAACTGTGTGTGTCAATCTGGAGATTTTGTAATTGTTCAGAAGAGTGAAACATGAACCATAAATTAATGAATTGTTTTCACACAGCCTTCAAAGTATTGTTTTTACATAGATCTTTTAAGGCCAACAAAACCAGCTTTTGAATATAATGTGTTAAATGAAACACAAACCCCTTTTCTTCTGAATTTTCGTCTCTGGATACTTTTGAAGTGGTTTTGTTAGTTTTTTAGGCTTTGCTTCACCAAGTCCTGCACTGTTCTGTTACTGTCTGTGATAAAGAAGGCAACATCAATTCCTCCGCCCCCACCACCCCGAATTGTTCCAGTTTCTTGGTTAAAGAGACATTTACCCAAATGAGAGAAAGATGGGCCACATCATTAACCCTTTCAGTCCATCTGCATTTATTTATTTTTTATTTTTTTTAAGAAATGAGCATTTTATAAAGAATATTTTGACAAAGAATATAATGTATTAACATTTTAATAATCTAAATTATTATTATTATTATTATTATTATTTATTTATTTATTTTTGCGGTACGCGGGCCTCTCACTGTTGTGGCCTCTCCCGTTGCGGATCACAGGCTCCGGACGTGCAGGCTCAGCGGCCATGGCTCACGGGCCCAGCCACTCCACGGCATGTGGGATCTTCCCTGACCGGGGCACGAACCCGTGTCCCCTGCATTGGCAGGCGGACTCTCAACCACTGCGCCACCAGGGAAGCCCCATCTGCATTTATTAAGCACTTAGTATGGACTCAGTACTATGGAAAACATCAAAGAAATGGGCCCTACAGGCTGTCCATTAAGGAATCAAGACTCCTTCCTTCTCTAGCTGTGTGATCTTCAGCTAGTAACTTAACATCTCTGAGCTTCCATTTCCTGCATGTAAAATAAGGATGAAATATTACTCCTGCAAGAGTCTTATTTACTCACTTATTCGACAAATACTGTTGGAGTTTCTGCTCTGTGCCACTGTACTCTTTTAGAAAGTAGGGACACACAATAGCACTTGGAGTTGTAGAAGGATTTCAGTGCGGGTGGAAGCCAGGCTGCAAACAGGAAGCCTTTGTATGTGAGCATTTACGGTAAATTACCTGCAGAGACCTCAGAAGAAAAGAACATGACTCTTGAAGGCCACTGTATTAGTTATCTATTGCTGTGGAACAAATTGCCTGAAAATTTACGAGCGCAAAACAATAAACATTTCTCGCAGGATTTCTGTGGGTCAGGAATCCAGGAGGGCTTGGCTGGGTGGTCACAGTCTCCCATCTGGGGCTGCAGTCACCTGAAGGCTCAGTTAGGGCTGGGGGATGGTGTTTTAGCTTTTTCACGTGGTTGTTGGCAGGAAGTATGGTCCCTCGCCTCACCGGCCTCTTCATAAGCTTGCTCCTGACAGGACAGCTGGCTTCCAGCCCTAAGCAGGCGATTTAAGAAAAAGAGAGAGAAAGCAACCAAGACAGAAGCATTCGTTGTGTCTTTTATAATCTAATCTCAGAAGTGATGATGTATCATCACTGTTGCGGAATTCTCTTGGTCTTACAGACCACCCCGCTGCAATGTGTGTGTGTTTCTTGGGGGTGTGTGGGGAGAGCTATACAAAGGTGTGAGATCCAGGGGGCAAAGGATCTTTGGGGGCCATTTTGAAGTCTGGCTACTAAACCCCTCACAATTTTTTTTTTGATTTAGTTTCTCAGTTTAAATCAATGTGCACCTTTCTACTTAATTTTGTACTCATTATTTTGTTCATTTGCTCTTTTTTTTTTTTTCCTAATCTTTTGGCCACCCCGTGCTGCGTATGGGATCTTAGTTCCCTGACCAGGGATCGAACCTGCACCCCCTGTATTGGAAGCATGGAGTCTTAACCACTGGACTGCCAGAGAAGTCCCATCGTTTGCTTGTTTTTAAAGAAGGCTCCCCCAGATAGCATAAACTTCAGGTCCCACTAAACCTGGGTCCACCTCTGGTCCTAAAACAAATCTGTCTTTTGTGATACTGGGAGTGTTAGAGATTTTGCATGCAGGGTTGAAAGCAGGACCCAGTTGCTAGCTGAGGACCTGCCCTGCCTGGGGGGGACCGTGTAGATAGCAGCTCCTCCCTCCCTGCCTTCACTTAACATTCCTTTGGAAGCTTAAACTGCTAGAATCAAACCAGAGGTTTCCATGAGTGGCAAAGAGATAAAGTCCTGTTTGCACACTATGATGGTGTGTTTAAACATTTTGACAGTGATCAGGTGAAACCTTCCTGGTATTGACTCTGCTCTCCTGTAATTGACTGTGCCTGGCAGGAGGGCCCATTGGCCCAGTGATTGGAACACTCACTTTCAAGTTAATTGACTTATTTGGTCTCTTTCTTCTTAAACCATGCAAGTGATGAAATGCAATTTTTTTCTTCCCTAATGCACCAGGAAAAACAAAGCTGGCTTTTAAACCCTAATGCATCTATTAACTTTTGAGGCTCCAGGTATGAATTAGCAAAAACAAAACAAAACAAATAAAACAAAAAAACCCCAGCTCAAAAACAAACAAACAAAAAACCCCAGCTCTTTTTTTCCTTGATTGAATCTCTATGCTCTGAGATAAATTAGGTTTCCCTGACCTCCCACAAGGTAGATAATGAATGGTGTGTTGTGATTTGTTTTATAAAAGAAATGGCCACCATTTATTGAATGCACACTTCTTGTGTCACAATGTATGTATATGTCTATATTATCTCATTTGCCACTCATTTAACGGGGTAAGTTTGATGATCCCCATTTTGTAGATGAGGCTCAGAGAGGCTATCTGACTTGCCTAAGGTCACACAGCACATAAACGATGAAATTGGGTGTGAATGGAGGCTTGTCTGGCTTAGGAACTCCTGTTCTTTCTACTGTGTGGCCCTCCTCCATCCCCTGATTAGGCCAGATTCTTCTACTATATGATTTGATAGCATCCAGTACTTATTCAGTTTCATTATTATATTACACTGTAACAGTTACCTATTGCTGTGTAACAAACTACCCCAAAACATAGTTGCTTAAAACAATCATTTTTTTCTTATGAGTCTTTGGGCTGGTGTGTGGACCTTCTGTCCCTTACACCTGGGTTTGCTCACGCAGCTGCATGCAGCTGGCGGGTCAGCTGGGACAGCCAGATGCCTGGGTCTCTCTCACCCTGTGGTCTTTCTTTCAGGGCTTTTGCTGGCATGGTAGACTCAGGACAGAGTTCTAAGAGAGTGCAAGTAGAAGCTGCAAGGACTTCCTCTAGGCTCTAGAACTTTTACAGTATCCATTCTACTCATTATATTGATTGAAACAAGTTTCAGTGAGCTTCACTGTAGGTTTTTTTTTTTTTTTTTTTGGCTGTACTGGGTCTTCGTTGCTGCCTGTGGACTTTCTCTAGTTGCAGCGAGTGGGGGCTACTCTTCATTGCAGTGCACGGACTTCTCATTTTCATGGCTTCTCTTGTTGCAGAGCACGGGCTCTAGGCATGCGGGCTTCAGTAGTTGTGGCACACGGGCTTAGTTGCTCCATGGCATGTGGGATCTTCCTGGACCAGGGCTAGAACCTGTGTCCCCTGCATTGGCAGGTGGATTCTTAACCACTGTGCCACCAGGGAAGTCCCATTCACTGTAGGTTTAAACCATGTCAGGTTTTTTGTTGTTGTTTTGTTTTCTTTTTTTGGCCATGTTGTGTGGCTTGCAGAATCTTAGTTCCCTGACCAGGGATCGAACCTGGGCCCCCATAGTGGAACCGCAGAGTCCTAACCACTGGACCGCCAGGGAAGTTGCTAAAATCATGTCAGTCTTTTCACAGATGTTTCCCCAGTGCCCAGAACAGAGCTGGTACATAGAATATTTGTTGACATAAATAAGATGATCACAGTGTATTTTTCTCTTAGCGCTGTGGTACATAGTATTCAATAGAAGTTCCCTAAATGGTGGTAATTATTTTATAGCTTTCCCATGGGAGATAAATCATGTAGATGATTATTATTGCTATGGGGACATCTCCGATTTCCACCGAGTGGCACAGAATGATCTTCTTGGTTCTCCCCAACCTATCCCCAATTCCCTGTTATCTGATATTCAGTAAATTGCTAGAGATGCATTACCAAATTAATAGAGAGGCAGTGGAAGATAAGGATGAAGAGTATGGTTGTGGAGTTTAAATCCTGGCCCTACCTCTTACTAGCTATGAGACCTTGGGCAAGTCATCAAAACTCTCTGTGCTTTTGTTTTTTCATCTGTAAAATAAGCATAATGCTAGAATATACGTCTAGAGATTAATGAAAGAATCAAATGGGTTAATACTTGTGTAAAGTATTTACAAGAGGGGTTGGCATGCCATCACTGTTATATAAGAGTTAACTATTATTATTTTAATTTTTTTATTATTTTTTATATTTTTATTTTTGGCTGCATTGGGTCTTTGTTGCTGCGTGCGGGCTTTTTCTCTAGTAGCGGTGAGCGGGGGCTACCCTTGGTTGCGGTGCACGGGCTTCTCATTGCAGTGGCTTCTCTTGTTGCAGAGCACGGGCTCTAGGCACGCGCGCTTCAGTGGTTGTGGCGTACAGCCTCAGTAGTTGTGGCTCGCGGGCTGCAGAGCACAGGCTCAGTAGTTGTGGCGCATGGGCTTAGTTGCTCCACAGCATGTGGGATCCTCCCAGACCAGGGCTTGAACCCATGTCTCCTGCATTGACAGGTGGATTCTTAACCACTGCACCACCAGGGAAGTCCCAAGAGTTAACTATTATTATAAGTAGTCTACAGGGCCTGACTTCAAGTTTCCAATGAGTCACTTTCTTAAGATACTATATGGTCTTTTGAGAGCTGCTGTTCTCTGCCTTATCCAACAGTCTTCAGAGAATCAGGAAGCCATGGAGATGAGCTCTGAACAAGAGTGAAAACAATCTCGCCCAGTTCATGGTTGGGTAGCTTTAATTCACCAATTTCTAATTTTATATATAGTGCTTAGATTTTTAACTGTAGTTTTCTATCTGTATGAAGGAAGGTGCCTTTGATAGGTAAGTCAGCTTTATAGGTTTACACAGAAAAATTTTATTGCAGCATGGTGCTTTCCTTTATTGTATTATTATCTTATTATGGAAAATTTCAAACATATTTAAAAGAAGGGAAAATAGTATAACCAACCCCTATATCCATCATGTGATGGTTTGAGAAACATCTAGTCGAATATATGGTGGTCTGTCTATGAAATGGCATACTGCAGTCTTTAAAAAGAGAAAAGTCTTCTGGTATGGAAAAGATGTCTAAGAAAATTAAGTAAAAAAATTTGCAAAACTTCCCTGGTGGCACAGTGGTTAAGACTGCGCTCCTTGGGCTTCCCTGGTGGCGCAGTGGTTGAGAGTCCGCCTGCCGATGCAGGGGACATGGGTTCATGCCCCGGTCCGGGAAGATGCCACATGCCGCGGAGCGGCTGGGCCCGTGAGCCATGGCCGCTGAGCCTGCGCGTCTGGAGCCTGTGCTTCACAACGGGAGAGGCCACAGCAGTGAGAGGCCCGCGTACCGCAAAAAAAAAGACTCGGCGCTCCCAATGCAGGGGGCCAGGTTCTATCCCTGGTGCAGGGAACTAGATCCCACATACATGCTGCAACTAAGAGTTCGCATGCCACAACTAAGGAGCCCACCTGCCGCCGCTAAGACCCAACACAACCAAATAAATAAATAATTATTAACAAAACAACAGTCTATGCCCTGTGTTTCAGTTTGGTATAAAACCAATGTATTTTACCAGCACATATTTGTAACATTGTCATTTATTTCTGCAGAGCCTGGAAGAGTAGGCTGGGAGACCAAGCAAGCACACACACACACATGGTGCTGTGGATGGGATCAGGGAGGTGGGTCCCTCTTCTCTCTGCCCCTCCCTGACTCCAGCTCAGGCCTGGATGGAGCTTGCAATCTTGGGGTTCTTGGGGATGTTGTGGTTTGAACTGGCAACACTCTTGATTGCAGTTGGAACTGTCTTGGCAGGAAGTCACAGCTTTCTGAAGTCCTCAGAGGGGAATGTTTTTGTATGACCCACACCTCTTTCTCTTGCTAATGTTGGGTGCCTCCCTGGGCCCCACTTTCTTGCATTATCATTCTGGACTGAGGTGGGGAGAGAAGGAGGTGTGAAATCACTTTTTGCCTCCTAAAGGGCTAGGAGACACTGGAAGTTAACATCTTTGGAGTTAACTTTATACTTAAAAACTCCTTTGGGGGCTTCCCTGGTGGCACAGTGGTTGAGAGTCCGCCTGCCGATGCGGGGGACGCGGGTTCGTGCCCCGGTCCGGGAAGATCCCACATGCCGCGGAGCAGCTGGGCCCGTGAGCCATGGCCGCTGAGCCTGCGCGTCCGGAGCCTGTGCTCTGCAACAGGAGAGGCCACGACAGTGAGAGGCCCGCGTACCGCAAAAAAAACAAAACAACAACAAAAAAAAACTCCTTTGGTGTTTGCAACCCCTCTGTGGGATGGGTATTATTACTATGCCCAGTTTAGGGATGAGGTAGCTGCAGAGAGTTCAGAGATGTGCCCAAGGTCACATTGCTAAGTGTGGGCTGCCTTTGAACCTCATTATCTTAACCACTATAACCCAGCTGCCTAAACACAAAGAATGTTCTAGAAAGACAGCAGAGACTGAGCTCACGGTGGTTGCCTCTGGGGATGGAGCCTGGGCTGGGCGGAAGGGTGAGGGGAAGGGTGCAAGGAGGGTTTTAGTTTCCACCTAATTCTTTGGCCAGTTGATACAGCTGAGTTGTAGCTAAGGTCAGAGCACAAACTCAGGAGCCAGGTGGCCTGAGCTCAAATGAGGCTTGACCACTGACTGGCTGGTGACTTGAGCAAGTGACTGCCCTCCTCTGCAATTTAGTGTTCCCCCTGTTCACGTGGAGATGATGATGATTATCATGTCTGCTTCATGGAGTTACTTGAGAATTAAATGAGTTAAGGTGTTCCTAAGACATTTAGAAGAGTGCCCTGTCACACTGTAAATGCCAAACAAATTTCAACTATTATTATTCTGAACATTGACATTTTCCCATGAATATGTATTTTATTTTTTAATTTTTAATCTAATTTAATTTTATTTTGGCCGTGCCACGTGGCATCTTAGCTCTCCAACCAGGAATTGGACCCACACCCCCTGCAGTGAAAGCGTGGAGTCTTCTTTTGGGCATGCGGACTCTTAGTTACGGCATGCATGCGGGATCTAGTTCCCCGACCAGGGATCGAACCCAGGGCCCCTGCATTGGGAGCATGGAGTCTTACCCACTGGACCACCAGGGAAGTCCCAATATGTATTACTTTTAAAATAATAAAAATAATAGATTAGTTCTTTTGAAAGGCCGACTACAGGGAATTCCTTGGCGGTCCAGTGGTTAGGATTCTGTGCTTTCACTGCTGAGGGCCTGGGTTCGATCCCAGGGATTTAGTCCGGGAACTAAAATCCCACAAGCTGCGCGTGGCACAGCCAAAAAAAAAAAAAGAAAGGGGGCCAACTACAATGTCTAATACAGTTAGACATATATCTTCCCTATGACTCAGTAATTCCACTCCTGGGTTAAGAGAAATTCATGCACATGACCAAAAAAGACTTGTTCAAGAATGTTCATTACAGGTTTTTCTCATGATAGATCAAACTGGAAATGTCCACCAACAAGAGGACAGGTGGGTAAATGGTAGTATAGTCAGAAAATGGAATATTCAACAATAAAAGGAAATAAACAGTTAAAAAAAGGAATTATTGATGCATCTAACAAACAACATGACTGAATCTGAAAAAACATTATTTGAGTGAAAGAAGCCAGATACAAAAGAATTCATTCTGTATGATTCCATTAATATGAAGTCCAAGAACAGGCCAAACTAATAGTGATAGAGGTCAGAATAGTGGTTAACTGGTTTGGGGGAGGGGCAGGAGGGAACTTTCTAAGGGATGGAAATGTTTTGTGCCCCAGAGGACATGTGCCAATGTCTGCAGCCATTTTTGGGTGTCACAGCCGGCAGAGAGGGTAAGTACTACTGGCGTCTGATGGGTAGAGGCCAGACGTGCTGCTAAACATCCGACAGTGCTCAGGACAGCCCCCCACCACAAAGAATTATGTGGCCCCAAATGTCAATAGTACTGAGACTGAGAAACTTTGGTTTAAATTGCTTAAATATGGTCAAAGATTTCTGCATCCTAATAGTTACTTGCCATTATTACAGGCAAAATCTGAGCGGCAGAGATGGCTAGTCACTCTTGGGACAGAATTGTCACTGAACAGAAGCTGCTCGGCCGGGAGCATCTCCCAACCCCCTTTGCATCCGGGCACAGTCACTCGATTCATTTTCGCAAATAGAATGAGCAAAGTCATGTATGTTAGCTCAGGGCAAGGCAGTCAAGAAACATGTACGACTTCCCCACTCTCTTTCCTGCCTCTGCTGTATGCAGGCAATGATGGAGAGCTGTCAATCAACTGGCAATCCAGCACAGGATAGCCATGTGAGCAGGAGATAAAATTCTGGTTATGAAAACCATATGGTGTGCATATCCAGGTTATGCAAATCCTGGAATGTTGGGGTTTATTTGTTACAGTAGCTCATGTGACTCAGAGTGTTCAACCAAAACTATAGTCTCCGAAGGGCAGATCTTCCAAGCTGATCTATTAAGGGACAGTTAATCTCACTTGTAAATTCTCTGAGAGCAGAGATCATATGATTCACATTTTCTTTCTTTTAAAAATAAATTTATTGGGCTTCCCTGGTGGCGCAGTGGTTGAGAGTCTGCCTGCCGATGCAGGGGACATGGGTTCGTGCCCCGGTCAGGAAAGATCCCACATGATGCGGAGCGGCTGGGCCCATAAGCCGTGGCTGCTGAGCCTGCGTGTCCGGAGCCTGTGCTCCACAACGGGAGAGGCCACAGAGTGAGAGGCCCGCATACTGCAAAAAAAAAAAAAAAAAATTATTTTTGGCTGCGTTGGGTCCTTGGTGCGCGGGCTTCTCATTGTGGTGGCTTCTCTTGTTGCAGAGCATGGGCTCTAGGCACATGGACTTCAGTAGTTGTGGCGTGCGGGCTCTAGAGCGCAGGCTCAGTAGTTGTGGCGCATGGGCTTAGTTGCTCCGCAGCGTGTGAGATCTTCCCGGACCAGGGCTCGAACCCGTGTCCCCTGCATTGGCAGGCGGATTCTTAACCACTGCGCCACCAGGGAAGCCCAATGCACATTTTCTTAATCCCCCATAAGGTGAAGCACCATGTTTCTTTGTTTTCCAAAGTCATATGACTCCGTGGATTGGAAGAGAATTTGTGTCCTTTTGTAATCTTTCCAAGGCATGTTTATTGGACCAGAAAGCACCAGCTTCCGCACTCTCATCCCATGTGTTCTGGGGTAGAAGTTACCTTACCCAATGCTCCAGACTTGGGTTCTGATTGACTTAAGCCAATCAATGTATTTTCATTCCCATAACATCAGTCTTTGGGTCACAGATGGGCAAATAACCAAGTCAGAGCCGATGTGATACAGGACAGTAGCTGAGGCTCCTGCAGGGAAACAATTTCTTCTCTTTCAAGAGAGAATCCTGTATAGATTCTCGCTTTGCCCAGGTGGTGGTGTAGGTTTGTGAGACTTCAGCTACAGTTAAGTCCCCTACATACGAACCTTCACGTTGCAAACTTTCAAAGATGAAAACGTATCCCTGTATGCCAGCTGTTGTATTGTTCTATTGTACTTTTCAAAGTACTGTAAGATTAAAAATGTTTTCTTTATTTTTGTGTTTGTTTTTATGTATTATTTGTGTGAAAAGTATTATAAACCTATTACTGTACAGTACAGTATTATACAGCCAATTGTGTTAGTTGGGTACCTAGGCTAACTTTGTTGGACTTATGAACACGCTCTCAGAATGGAACTTGTTCGTATGTAGGGGACTTACTGTACTGCAGTCACTTTGCTAACAAGAGAGAAATGCTTGGAGCTGTCAAGGAGCCGCAGGTAGAGATGGTTCCCGGGGGCCTCGGATCCATCTCCCTGGAAGTACATGGCCACCAGGAGGAAACCTGGTCACAACCAGAATTCTGATTTAAAAAAGGAGAATTTTTTTGAGTAGGCCAACAATAATGTCTGCAATTATAGATATTTAATTATAGATATTTGTATATAGATATATCAGTCAATTGTAAATAACAGAAAACCAAAAAGAACAAAAAAAGTTAGGGAGTAATTGATTGGTTTGCACTTCTCAAAAGTTCAGGTGCATCAGCTTCAGACATGGCTGGATCCAGGCAACAATGCCATCAATACATGGTCTCACTTTTCATCTTTTGTCTCTGTTTTCCTGAGTGCTGGCTTTATTCTCAGGTGAAGAGAATAAAGTGATGGCCCCAGAAGCTACAAGCTTATTCCCTACTTAGCAACTCTAAGGCAGTTGTTCTAACAAAAGTTTAAGAATTGGCTTGGATCACAACGCTGTCCTTGAACCAGTCAGTGTACCCAAGCTCTCATTGGCCAAGCCTAAATCTTGCACTTATCTCTTGAACGAACAAGGTCATTACCATCTCCAAACAGATTAATAATGTGGGAAAAGAAGCCAAAATGCTACTACATTGGACTCTGAGTAACTGAATGACCCTAAGGGCACCTCCTGGTCCCAACACACTTTGCACCAAGGCAGCAGGGTTCTGAAGCTCCTCAGGCTTTCTCTGGTTCCTTCACTGATTGCTACCTGAGGATGAGACTTGTTCTCTGTTTCTCTGTACTTAGTTCCTTAGGCCAGTGCTTCTCAAAGCCTACACCTGGGGGTTGGGGGTGGGAGTCCTTTTAAAATTCAGATTCTTTTTTTAAAAAAATATTTATTTATTTATTTGGTGGCACCAGGTCTTAGTTGTGGTTCTCCAGCTCCTTAGTTGTGGCATGCGAACTTTTAGTTGCAGCATGCATGTGAGATCTAGTTCCCTAGCCAGGGATTGAACCCAGGCCCCCTGAATTGGGAGCACAGAGTCTTAACCACTGCGCCACCAGGGAAGTCCCTAAAATTCAGATTCTGATTTAGCATATCTGAGTTGGAACCCGAGAATCTATGTTTCCATGGACCACACTCTGAGTAGCAAAGGGTCAGCATGCTTCCTGGATGTGATCTCAGCCTTCCAAAGGAAACCAGTTGGGTTAGGAAGAAAAGCCAATTGGGTTAGAAAAGAAAAAGATCATATGAACTTTCCTTTTTAAAGAGACTTAAATTAAAAGGTGAATCAACTTAAGAAAAAAAAATTAAATAATTAATAATAAAATGATTTGTGGCCATGGCAAAATTCCAAAAGGCATTACATGACCGTCTGAAATTTGGGGAACTCTGGTAGAGCCAGTCTTTCTTCTGGACTTTATTTGGCTGAACCAAGCTGGCCAAAGATTCGTTGCATGAAAGCTGGTGCTAGAGAAATCTTTCAAAGACAGACAGCTGCTGCTTCCTCCAGGTGGAGCTTCAAAGTCCAAACAGCTTTTATTTATGGCCTCTTTAAACCTGGGGGGCTATTTTTTCAAAATAAGACCTTCAGTTTTGGGAGAGAAGGCATTTTGTATACTAACTGCCAGTTGCAAGAACCAAGTGGCCAAGGCATCTGGCTTTTGAAGTCTTGCCAAACAGACTTATTTATAAAAGTTAGCAGCCCAGGCAAGACCCAGAGAGGCATCAAGAATCTTAAGGCCTGGAAAGATCCTAGCTTGTTTATTTTCAGAAAGCTTGCCTTTGCTCACCAGGCAGATTTATATCCCACTCAGTGGTGGAAAGATTGTGTGTGTGTGTCCCTCTTTTCCTCTTCTTTTGCTTCATCCATTATAAACACCTAATTTTCAAGGAACTCTGGCTCATGTCACCTAGGATGTACTTTTGATTTACCCCTGGAGCATCAAATATTTATTTCAGAGGGGTTTGACAGGCAGAAAGAGTGCCCACCAGCCCCAGAGGGGAAGTTTAAGCATGTTTCTTTTGTTACCTCTGTTCGCACCAGTGTCTCCCTAAAATCACACCTCATTTGGATTAATTTGGTGAGAAGTGAAAACTGACAAAGAAAAAAAATGCATCTTTATTCTACAACATGTTTGCTAAATCTGGTTAAGATAAACATACTGCTAAATCTGGATAATGGGGGATCTTTTTTTTTTTTTATTTTATTTATTTATTTATTTATTTATTTTTTGCGGTACGCAGGCCCCTCACTGTTGTGGCCTCTCCCATTGCGGAGCACAGGCTCCAGGCGCGCAGGCTCAGCGGCCATGGCTCACGGGCCCAGCCACTCCGCGGCATGTGGGATCTTCCCGGACTGGGGCACGAACCCATGTCCCCTGCATCGGCAGGCGGACTCTCAACCACTGCGCCACCAGGGAAGCCCAGGGGGATCTTTTTAAAATGCAGATTCTGATTCAGCAGATCTGAGTTGGGGCCTGAGAACCTATATTTCCACACTTTGTTTTCATTTATTTATTTTTATTGAACATAGTTGAGTTACAGTGTTGTGCTAATTTCTGCTCTACAGCAGAGTAACTCAGTTACACACAAATATATATTCTTTTTTTTTTTTTTCTTTTGGCTGTGCTGAGCAGCATGTGGGATCTTAGTTCCCCAGCCAGGGATCGAACCTGTGCCCCCTGCAGTGGAAGTGCAGGGCCTTAACCACTGGACCACCAAAGAAATCCCTATACATTCTTTTCATATATTCTTTTCCATTCTGGTTTATCCCAGGAGATTGGATATAGTTCCATGTGCAATACAGTAGGACCTTGTTCTTTATCCATTCTAAACCTAATAGTTTGCATCTACTAACTGCAGACTCCCAGTCCATCCCTCTCCCTCCCTGCCTACCCCTTGGCAACCACAAGTCTGTTCTCTATGTCTGTGAGTCTGTTTTGTAGATATGTTCATTTGTGTCATATTTTAGATTCCACATATAAGTGATACTGTACAGTATTTGTCTTTCTCTTTCTGACTTAACTTCACTTAGTATGATAATCTCTAGGTCCATCCATGTTGCTGCAAATGGCATTATTTCATTCTTTTTCATGGCTGAGTAGTATTCCATAGTATATGTGTACCACATCTTCTTTATCCATTCATTTGTTTTTTTATTTTTATTTTTATTTGGCTGAGTTGGGTCTTCATTGCTGCACGTGGGCTTTATCTAATTGTGGCGGGCGGGGGCTACTCTTCATTGCAATGCATGGGCTTCTCCTTGCAGTGGCTTCCCTTGTTGCGGAGCACAGGCTCTAGGCATGCAGGCTTCAGTAGTTGTGGTACGCAGGCTCAGTAGTTGTGGTGCACGGCTTAGTTGCTCCGCGGCACATGGAATCTTCCTGGACCAGGGCCAGGGCTTGAACCCGTGTCCCCTGCATTGGCAGGCAGACTCCTAACCACTGCGCCACCAGGGAAATCCCTCCATTCATTTGTTGATGGACATTTAGGTTGTTTCCACGTCTTGGTTATTGTGAATAGTGCTGCTATGAACATGGGGTGCATGTATCTTTTCAAATTATAGTTTTGTCTGGATATATGCCCAGGAGCTGGATTGCTGGATCATGTGGTAGTTCTATTTTTAGTTTTCTGAGGAACCTCCATACTGTTTTCCATAGTGGCTGCACCAGTTTACATTCCCACCAACAGTGTAGAAAGGTTCCCTTTTCCCCACACCCTCTCCAGCATTTGTTATTTGTAGACTTTTTAATGATGGCCATTCTGACTGGTGTGAGGTGGTACTCATTGTAGTTCTGATTTGCATTTCTCTAATAATTACTGATGTTGAGCATCTTTTCATGTGCCTACTGGCCATCTGTATGTCTCCTCTGGAGAAATGTCTATTAAGGTCTTTTGCCCATTTTTCGATTGGGTTGTTTTTTTTGTTGTTGTTGAGTTGTATGAGCTGTTTATATATTTTGGAGATTAAGCCCTTGTTGGTCGCATCATTTGCAAATATTTTCTCCCATTCTGTAGGTCATCTTTTCTTTTTTTTTTTTATGGTTTCCTTTGTTGTGCAAAAGCTTGTAAGTTTGATTAGGTCCCATTTGGGTTTTGTTTTTTTTTTTTTTTTGCGGTACGCGGGCCTCTCGCTGCTGTGGCCTCTCCCGCTGCAGAGCACAGGCTCCGGATGCGCAGGCTCAGCGGGCATGGCCCACGGGCCCAGCCGCTCCGCGGCAGGTGGGATCTTCCCAGACCGGGGCACGAACCCGTGTCCCCTGCATCGGCAGGCGGACTCTCAACCACTGCGCCACCAGGGAAGCCCCCATTTGTTTATTTTTGTTTTTATTTCTATTGCCTTGGGAAACTGACCTAAGAAAACATTGGTACAATTTATGTCAGAGACTGTTTTGCCTATGCTATCTTCTAAGAGTTTTATGGTGTCACGTCTTAACGTTTAAGTCTTTAAGCCATTTGGAGTTTATTTTTGTGCACGGTGTGAGGGTGTGTTCTAACTTCATTGATTTACATGTCCATGGACCACATTTTGAGTAGCAAGCAAGAAAAAATGATCTTGCTCCATCTTCTATGCCTGGAAATTGAGGAAAAAGAAACCCATACTAATCCCTTGGCTTACTGTGACCAAATCAAATCTCTGCTGGGCTGGCTTTCTCCTTCCCTCCCTCCCTCCCTCCCTCTTTCCCTTTCTTCTTTCCTTCCTTCCTTCTTTCCCCACTTCCTTCCTTCCTTCCTTTCTTCCTAAACTTTATTGAACACTTCCTGTGGCACTGCTTTTTGTTGGGGTATAGTGAAAACCAAAACAGTAATAATCTCAGTTCAGATGGAGTTCAATTTCTAGGTAGGAGTGACAAACTCAAATGCACAGTAGGAGCCAGGGATGTGATGGATAGAGCTGGCTCCCGTGAAGACAATAGGTGATAACCTTCCATCAGCCTCTGTGTCTGGGAGACATTGGGGAATGGTGGGGACCTGGCAAACTGGAGAGCCCATACCCCTCTCCTGGTCCTCCTATTGGCCATGCAGGAAAGTAGACCCTGTTTTTCCACACCTTCATGTACATATCTCAAATGAAGCCAAATTTGACTGCAAGTCAGATCCTTATATGAAATCTATAAATATTCAAATACTGGCAAGTAATTTAGACTTTTTAACAAGTCTAAAAAATTGTATGGGCCAAACAGAACATGGCTGTGTTCTAGATTTGACCAAATCTAAAAGAGCAGCTTCAAAAAAAAAAAAAAGGAATTCCCTGGTGGTCCAGTGATTAGGATTCAGCATTTTCACTGCGGGGACCCAGGTTCGATCCCTGGTCGGGGAAGATCTCACAAAATTTGCAGCCAATAAACAAAGACACAAAAATGAAAAGAGCAGCTTCAAACATTTTTGATCTTGATTCACTGTTAGAAATACATTTTATATCATGGTGGTACACACAGACACTCACTCGTGAAATGAAAGTTTTCAGAATCCTTTCCTTTACTACTTGTGATGTAGTATTTTCTTTCCTATCCTATCCTATCCTATCCTATCCTAATCTACTCTTTAAAAGACTGATTGGAAAGATTAAATTGCTTTCAAGACCCATTAATGAGTCTTTGCATGATGTATGGAAAACTGAGTCAGGGCATGAGTCGCAATGGAGCTCTGCTCTGGCTACACATGAAATCAATTAACTGGAGAACTTAAAAAAAATACTGATGCTTGGGCTCTACCCCAACCAGTAAAACTAGATTGCCTGGGCATTGGAAGGTTTCCAGTGCTTCAGGTGATTCTAATTTATGGTCGGTACTGAGTATCCCTGTTCTGTATTCTGGTCAGGACCTCTGACCTGAATTCTAATCAGGTTCTGGTATTTTCTAGCTGTGTGTCCTTTGGCAGTTTGCTTAGCCAGGGGCTCCTTTTCCCCAGCTGTAAGATGGGAATAATGTACAGTACATAGCTTGCGGAGTTGGTCAAGGTTTAAATAAAATATGTAAATAGTTTTGCTCTGGGACCTAGTACTGTACTGTATATGTGGCAGGTGCCCAGTAAATAGGGGCTATTGTTATGCATGAGAAAGACAAACTTAAAGAAATGAGTTATTCAGGGCCTCAGTCAGACCTTTTTTTGTGTGTGTGTGGTACGTGGGCCTCTTACTGTTGTGGGCCTCTCACTGTTGTGGCCTCTCCCGTTGCGGGGCACAGGCTCCGGACGCGCAGGCCCGGCGGCCATGGTTCACGGGCCCAGCCGCTCCGCGGCATGTGGGATCTTCCTGGACCGGGGCACGAACCCGCGTTCCCTGCATCGACAGGCGGACTCTCAACCACTGCGCCACCAGGGAAGCCCCAGACCTTTGATTTAAAGACAACAGCTTCTGTTTGCTGTTTTCTACCTGCTGCTTCTGACTGCATGGGCAAGTGCTAGGGCTTATGGGCAGTCCTGGAGTTCGAAGGAAAGATGCTGGCAGAGCTCTGAGTTGAGGTACATACCGCAGATGTGTGATTGTTGTTAAAATAATAATAGTGGTAATAATGGTAACACATGTGGGGTGACCAACTGTCCTGGGGTCCCTAGGACTGAAGGGTTTACCAGAGGGTGAGCCTTATCTAAGTAGGTATCCAACTCATCTCAATTTGCCCAAGACGTACCCTATTTAAAAAAATATTTTATTGAAGTATAGTTGATTTACGTTGTATTAATTTCTGCCTACAGCAAAGTGATTCAGTTATCCATATATATATTCTTTTTCATATTCTTTTCCATTATGGTTTATCACAGAATATTGAATCTAGTTCCCTGTGCTATACAGTAGGACCTTGCTGTGTATCCATTCTCTATGTAATAGTTTGTTATCTGCTAACCCCAAACCCCCATTCCTTCCCTCCCCCCTCCCCTTGGCAACCACAAGCCTGTTCTCTATATCTGTGAAGACAGCGCTATTTTAGCACTGTAACCCACAGGCCAAATCCAGCCCACTCCCAGTTTTTGAAAATGTTATTGAGTTAATTGTAGGTTCACGTGCAGTTATAAGAAATAATACAGGGAGATCTCTTGTGCACTTTGCCCATTTTCCCCAAATGATAACATTATGTAATACTATAGTATAATATCACATTCACGGTATTGACACTAATACAATCCACCATTTTACTTGCTGTACTCATGTGTGTGTGTGTGTGTGTGTGTGTGTTTATTAATTCTAAACAATTTTACCACTTGTGGTTTGTGTATCTACCACCACAGTCAAGATACCACACAATTTCAACACCACAGGGATCCTTCATGTTTCCCTTTATAACCACACCCACCTCTCTCCCAGGTTATGCCCCAAACCTCATCCCTAACCACAGGCAACCACTAATCTGTCCTCCATTTCTAAAAATGTCATTTCAAAAATGTTGTACAGGGCTTCCCTGGTGGCGCAGTGGTTGAGAGTCGGCCTGCCGATGCAAGGGACGCGGGTTCGTGCCCTGGTCCGGGAATACCCCACATGCCGCGGAGTGGCTGGGCCCGTGAGCCATGGCCGCTGAGCCTGCGCGTCTGGAGCCTGTTCTCCGCAACGGGAGAGGCCACAGCGGTGAGAGGCCCGCGTACCGCAAAAAAAAAAAAAAAAAAAGGGAAAAAAAAATGTTGTACAATTGGAACCATATAGTATGTAACTTTGGAATTTTTTTTTTTTTTCTGCTCAGCATAATTCACTGGACATTCAGGAGAGTCATCTAAATGATCATGTGTCTCAATAGTTTGTTCCTTTTTATTGCCGAGGGGTATTTAGTGGTAAGGATGTGCCACATTTTAACTCTTTACCTGTTGAAGCACATCTGGGCTGGTCCCAGTCTTTGGCTCCACTTCCTGTTTCTGTATACAGTTTTATTGATGCGCGGTCACACCCATTCATTTACATATTATCTACAGCTGCTTTCCAGATTCCACTAGACCACAGACCATAGGGCCTACAGCCTGAAATATTTACTATCTGGCTCTTTTTTTTTTTTTTTTTTGGCTGTGCTGGGTCTTTGTTGCAGCACTCTAGTTGCGGCACATGGGCTCTAGAGCTCGCGGGCTCAGTAGATGCGGTGCATGGACTTAGTTGTGATAAGTGGGATCTTAGTTCTCTGACCAGGGCTCAAACCCGGCCCCCCTGCATTGGGAGCCTGGAGTCTTAACTGCTGGACCACCAGGGAAGTCCCTGCTCTCTGGCTCTTTATAGAAAAAGCCTGCCAACCACTATTCTAAGCACTTAACGTATATTAACCTATTTAACCGTTACAGCATTCCTATGCTATTGTCAGGATCATAATCTTCATTTTGCAAAGGAAGAAACTTAGGCACAGAGAAATTAAGTAATCTGTTCAAGGTCACAGAGTTGAGGCAGATCTTGAACCCAGGTGGTCTGGCTCTGGGGGCTGTCCCTTAGCCAGTCCTCTCTCTTAACTCAAGGTATGGGAACACAGACAGAACAGGCAGGAAAGAGGCAGCAGCTGAGCTACCGGGGTCTTTCTTTGAGGCTGGAAGGACAGTAGGGTTTAGCCTGTGGTCGTGTGCTTTCTTAGGAGAATAATGCTTGCAACAGAGCTAAAACTTCTCACCAATTTGAATTTAACAATTCAATATAAGGTTTCTTACATTTTCCCAGGATTTAACTAAGGCTTAGGCCCCAGGTCCTGGTCACCTGGTTTCCACAGCTTATTGGCAACTGGAAAATTAGCACAGCCAGTTGTTGTTTTTGTTTATCTTCCAAGGATTTTCAGATAAGTAGAGACCCGATCCTAGAGACAACACTTTGGACCAGGGGGAAGCTAAACGGTGGGTTTAAAACGATATACCTTCATTTTATTTTATTTATTTTTTGGCTGTGCTATACGGCTTGCAGGATCTTAGTTCCCCGACCAGGGATCGAACCCAGGCCCCAGCAGTGAACTTCCTAACCACTGGACTGCCAGGGAGCTCCCAAAATACCTTCATTTTAGCTGGGCATAACACTATGAGATGAGAATATTTGGGTCTCCCTTAGGGCCATAAACTATCCTGATTTTCCCAGGATTGAGGCGGGTTTCTGGCAAGTAAGTGTTAAAACCAGGAAAGGCCCCTGGCAGACAGGGATGAGTTGTTCACCCTAGTCCCAGCCCAGATTTGGAGGGCAGAGGGGGGATTTCTTTTTTTTTTTTTTAATTGATTCATTTATTTTTGGCTACATTGGGTCTTCATTGCTGCGTGTGGTCTTTCTCTAGTTGTGGTGAGCAGGGGGCTACTCTTCGTTCCGGTGCGCGGGCTTCTCATTGTGGTGGCTTCTCTTGTTGTGGAGCACGGGCTCTAGGCGTGCGGGCTCAGCAGTTGTGGCACACAGCCTCAGTAGCTTTGGCGCGCAGGCTCAGTAGTTGTGACGCATGGGCTTTGTTGCTCCGTGGCATGTGGGATCTTCCCGGACCAGGGCTTAAACCCATGTCCCCTGCATTGGCAGGCATATTCTTAACCACTCCGCCACCAGGGAAGTCTCCAGAGGGGGGAATTTCAAAAGACAAAGATTAGGGACTTCCCTGGTGGTCCAGTGGTTAAGACTTCATGCTTCCAATTCAGGGGGTGCACGTTTGATTCCTGATGGGGAAGCTAAGATCCCACATGCCATGTGGCCAAAAAATGAAAAAGAAAAAAAAGAAAAGACAAAGATGAAAAGAAGCAACATTTCTATTCTTTCTTTGGTTTGTTCTTTTTTCAGGGACAATCTGAGGGCTCCACGCACACAGAGAGGCTCTTCACCTGTAAGTAAGCCAGCCTCTATCTCCTGAGGAAAAGGGCCCTACCCTACCTCATGGAATAGTCATCATCGTGTTCAGGAAATCCATCATGAACATAAAACTATTTGCTACTACGCCCTCTCATAGTCAAGTTGCCCCAGCTGTCCCAATAAAGTTCTTTATAGCTGCTTTAAAAAAAAAACAAACAAAAAGAAATGAGTCAAGGATCAAATATTGCATTTAATTGTCATATCTCCTTTGTGTCTCTTTTAATCTAGATGTAGTCCAGCTCCCTGGCCTTCCTTTGCCTTTCAAGACAGTTATTATTATTTTTTCAGAGTCTAGGCCAGTTCAACAGGATGTCCCTTAATTTGGATTTGTCTGATTGTTTTTCCAGGTTTAGATTCAGTTTAAATATTTGGCAAAATACTACAGAGGTGATGGTGTGTGTGTCCTTCTTGGGAATGATTTTTAAATTTATAAGAGCTGGCAGCCCAGCCCCTTAGAGGGGAAAATATTGAAATCACTGAAAGGAGAAGTACCTTGGTCAAGATCATATCTGCTCCTTTGTTGGTGAATCCAGACTCTAATTCTGGTCTCCGTGTCCCTCTGCACCTATGTAGTTGGTCTGTCTTCTCTGTTCTTAGAAATGGACTTATTTATTTATTTATTTATTTTTATTTTTGGCTGTGTTGGGTTTTCATTGCTGCGCACGGGCTTTCTCTAGGTGCAGCGAGCGGGGGCTACTCTTCTTTGTGGTGCATGGGCTCCTCATTGCGGTGGCTTCTCTTGTTGCAGAGCCGGGCTCTAGGCACGTGGGCTTCAGTAGTTGCAGCACGCAGGCTCAGTAGTTGTGGCTCACGGGCCCTAGAGCACAGGCTCAGTAGTTGTGGCGCACGGGCTTAGTTGCTCCACAGCATGTGGGATCTTCCCGGACCAGGGCTTGAACCTGTGTCCCCTGCACTGGCAGGATTCTTAACCACTGTACCACCAGGGAAGCCCAGAAATCGACCTTTTAACCTCCCTCCAAAGTATACTTCTTTTGTTTTTGGTCAGAACTCTGCTTCAAAAAACAGTAACAGCAACAGCAAGAAAAACCTTTTTTCCTCATTACTTTTGCACAACAAGGCTTGGACTGCTATTGTTTGCTGCAAACTTCTTTGCATCCATTTCTTCCTCTTTTCAAGATAAGGCCTGTTTTTTTCCCCCCGGGGCTCAGGGAACCACACCTATAAGAGCTGTTCCAGGCACGTCCAGCATTGTTTCCCTTTTACTGATAAGGTTCCTTTGCTAAGAGCGCTCCCTTTGTCTCTTACCTGTCTCCACTCTGAGCGCCACTTCTCTCTTAGTTTGGTAGAATGGCCATTTCTGTGAGGATGCTAGTCAGTCATTCCTGTGTTGTGTATTCTTGAGAGCCAGTTAGCAACCATCCCCAGAATCGTGGCTTAAACCAAAGGTTCTAAAACTTGAAGATGCATCAGAACCACCCGGAGGGCTTGTTCAATCACTAATTGCTGGGTCCTACATCCAGAATTTCTGATTCAGTAGCTCTGGGGAGGGGTGGAGGATGTGCATTTCTAACATATTCTAGGCGATGCAGACGCTGCTGGTTCACAAGCTATACTTTAAGAATCATTGGCCTGGGAATCTCCTGGCGGTCCAGTGGTTAGGACTCGATGCTTTCACTGCTGTGGCCCCGGATTCGATCCCTGGGCGGGCAACTAAGATCCCGCAAGCCACGCAGCATGGCCAAAAATAAATAAAGGCTTAAAAATAAAGGCTTACTGGCTTAAGCTGACGTTTATATAATATCCAGATGCTTCGATTGAAGTATTTTAAAGTAAATTACAGACATTATGACACCCTCAAAACCTGACAATGCCCTCTTCCCAGGGGCTCAAAACCTCTACTTTCCCTTCTTCTCACATCTAATCGGTCTTGAAGTTTTCTCTGTTCTAACGTGCATAGATACCCCAAATCCGTCCCTTTCTCCTACACCATCCAAGTCCAGGCTCACATCCCCTCTCAACTGAATGCTGCAGCCACTTTCTCTCTGGTGTCCTCTCCCACTCCTGCCCCCAACCCCCAGTCGCCCAAGTGATCTTTTTTTTTTTTTTTTGGTACGCGGGCCTCTCACTGTTGTGGCCTCTTCCGTTTTGGAGCACAGGCTCCGGACGCGCAGGCTCAGTGGCCATGGCTCACGGGCCCAGCTGCTCCGTGGCCAAGTGATCTTTGAAACATGCAAGTCAGATCATGTCACTCTGCTGAAAACACATCAGTGGCTATTGCTATTAGAATAAATTGCAGACTTCTTTTACAACCAGCCAGAACCTGCATGTCCCAGCCCCTGCCTCCCTGCCTGGAGTTATCACTTACTTCTGCGCTGGAGTCCTCCAGGCCCTGTGCACACCAAACCATTTGCTCGAAGAAATGGGTAACCCTGGTTACCTCTAGGGAGGGAACGTCATTAATATATTATCTATTGAAATAAATAAACAAATAAATACAATAAAAAATGTACTAAAGAGATCCCGGGCCTCAGGGTGGACTCGCTGGCTGGTTCCACCTGGAAGCCGTTGTTATGGTGGCCCCGGTGGTGTGTACTTGGTGGCGGCGGCTCTGCTTGTCGGCCTTATCCTCTTCCTGACTCGCAGCCGGAGCCGGGTGGTAGCAGCTGTCCATGGGCCTTTGCACAATGAGGAGGAAGCAGTAGTAGCAGGCCGAGTGGCCCAGCCTCAGCCCCTGGAGCCCGAGGAGCAGAGAACTGGGGGCAGGCCCCGGCGCCGCAGGGACCTGGGCAGTCGCCTGCAGGCCCAGCGTCGAGCCCAGCGGGTGGCCTGGGCAGAAGTAGTTGAGAATGAGGGGGAGGCCGTCATCCCAGCCCAAGAGGAAGAAGACATCGAGAAGCCAGTGGAAACTCACCTGTTAGGGAAAATTGGAGCTAAGAAACTACGGAAGCTGGAGGAGAAACAAGCACGAAAAGCCCAGCGTGAGGCAGAGGAGGCTGAGCGTGAGGAGAGGAAACGCTTGAGTCGCAGCGTGAGGCAGAGTGGAAAAAGGAGGAGGAGCGGCTTCGCTTGGAGGAGGAACAGAAGGAGGAGGAGGAGAGGAAAGCCCGGGAGGAGCAGGCCCAGCGGGAGCATGAAGAGTATCTGAAACTGAAGGAGGCCTTCGTGGTGGAGGAAGAGGGTGTGGGCGAGACCATGACCGAGGAGCAGTCCCACAGCTTCCTGGCCGAGTTCATCAACTACATTAAGCAGTCCAAGGTCGTGCTCTTGGAAGACCTGGCTTCCCAGGTGGGCCTGCGGACTCAGGACACCATAAACCGCATCCAGGACCTGCTAACTGAGGGAACTCTTACAGGTGTGATTGACGACCGGGGCAAGTTCATCTACATAACCCCGGAGGAACTGGCTGCCGTGGCTAACTTCATCCGACAGCGGGGCCGGGTATCCATCACCGATCTTGCCCAGGCCAGCAACTCCCTCATCGCCTGGGGCCGGGAGCCCCCTGCCCAGGTCCCAGCCTGACCTAGCCCTTCCCTCTTGGACTCAGAGCTGGCATGGTCTAGCTGGCTATACATCTTTATCCCTCCCTTGCATGCTGGGGCAGTGATGGAGTGTGGGCCAGGCAGTTACAGATTCAAGGTCTATGAGCACTGGTGAGCTTGGCGTGGCTTGGTGTGGCAGAAGGGGTGCTAGGTGAGCAGGTGAAAATCTCAGCCTCAGAATATATCTTGGGAGTGGGGGTGGGGTCCTTTGGAGGCAGATACAAGTTCCGTTCTTATCAAGCATGTATTCATCCATTCATTCAATAAAAAGCGTTTACTCTGTAAAAAAAAAATGTACTAAAGAAGTAGTTCTGTGATTGCTCTCTAGCCTATCATAATAATCCATGTATTTCTTTTCTTTCTTTTTTTTTTTTTTGGCCTTAACATGCAGCATACAGGATTCCCCCACCAGGGGCTGAACTCGTGTCCCCTGCAGTGGAAGCATGGAATTTTAACCACTGGACTGCCAGGGAAGTCCCCATGTATTTCTTTTATATAGCACTGATCATAATCTGTAATTAACTTGCTTCTGTATTCAACTTTTATTTCCCACCCCTCCCCCATCACTAAATTACAAACCCCCTGAGAGCAGAGAGTGTGCCCCCTGGGGCTCACCATTCTCTTCCCAGGGGTTAGCAGAGTGCCTGGTGGGTGGTAGTAAGTTCACAAATGTTTGTTGAATGAATGGATCTTGTAAAATGGAGGCAAAATGGGGAGGAATGTGTACTGAAATCACCTGGGTATTCAGAACCTGCATACCTGAACTCCAGACCTGTTAGGACGGAGTCTTCCGGGGTTCATTACTGTGTAATGCGCTTTGAATGCCCGAACTTCCTCTGCCAACTCCCGTGCCAAGTGGTTGTGGCTGCTTGAACATGTCAGAGTCAGCAAAATAATGCCGGAATTGTGTTCGCCGCATCAGGCCTTAGGTTTCCTGCCTGCAAAATGGGCAGAGTGAATTAAAGTTGGCTTCAGTCTTTCTTATGCTGTCTTTAGGATTTTTGCCATATCCGTGGATCACCAATAATATTTTTATTTTCTTCTTTTTTATTTTTTTGGCTGAGCCGCTCGGCTTGCAGGATCTTAGTTCCCCCACCAGGGATCGAACCCAGGCCCCAACAGTGAAAGCACAGGGTCCTAACCACTGGGCCGCCAGGGAATTCCCTACCAATAATATTTTTGTTCGTATTTTTCTTGAAATCAATTCACTTATTTTTAGTTGTATACATTTTATTTCAAAAGGAAATGTTCTATCAATGTGTAAGCAGAAAACTTGCATCAAGACAAAAAGTAGAGTAAAAATAAAAGCAGTGAAACAACATGTGTTTACATTTTAGGTAGCTACTGCTGCCTGCTGGAAACTTTAGCATTTCAGATGGCGTGTCCTTTGTAAAAAAAAAAAGGAAATTACACTGAGATTTCTTACTAAAGGTGGAAGAATTGGAAGGTGATTGAAAAATGGGTGATTTTCTCACAGTGCTATTTAGTGATGTCTGGATATTTTACCAAGAATCATCTCACCTGCCCATGGGGAAATGTCTAATTCAAGCAGCTAATTTCAAAAGTGGAGAAAATGAGGCCAGAATAGGGAATGGAATTTCTCCAGGACACTCATTGGGAATTTATCAAGTGGTTTGGATTGTGAGCTTTGATAATAGGGGCTGCAGGGACTTCCTGGTGGTCCAGTGGTTAAGACTCCACGCTCCCAATGCAGGGGGCCCGGGTTCGATCCATGGTCAGGGAACAAGATCCCGAGTGTCACAACTAAAGATCCTGCAGGCGGCAACGAAGACCGGGTACAGCCAAATAAATAAATAAATATTAAAAAAAAATAGGGGCTGCAGCCACATGTGTCTGCGACAGGGACTGGCACATAGTGTCACTCAAGAAATGTGTCTGCAATTACTAACATTTCTCTTATACAGTCATCATCGACTCCATGTACTTTCGGGGCAATTGACATTTGATCTTTTTTGTCCTTAACTGAACTTTCAGTTCTTTGAGGGCAGGGACTGTATCTCATATTTTACATAACAGCTTTTATTGAGATATAGTTCACATACCATTCAATTCATCCATTGAAAGTGTAAAATTCAAATAAAAAATATATTTACAAAATTAAAATGGTTTTTAGTGTATTCACAGAGCTGTGCAATTGTCATCACAATATTACTACACTTTCATCGCCCCAAAAAGAAACCCTGTACCCACTAGCAGTCACTTTCCATCTCTCCCTCCCCTATCCTTTGGTAACCACTAACCTACTTTCTGTCTCTATGGTTTTGCTTATCAGGACGTTTCATATAAATGGAATCACAACATGTGACCTTTTGTGACTGGCTTCTTTCACTTAGCATAATGTTTCAAAGCTCACCATGGGGCCTCCCTGGTGGCGCAGTGGTTGAGAGTCCGCCTGCCGATGCAGGGGATACGGGTTCGTGCCCCGGTCTGGGAGGATCCCATATGCCGCGGAGCGGCTGGGCCCGTGAGCCATGGCCTCTGGGCCTGCGCGTCCGGAGCCTGTGCTCCGCAACGGGAGAGGCCACAACAGTGAGAGGCCCGCATACCGCAAAAAGAAAAAAAAAAAAAAAAAAAAAAAAAAAAAAAAAAGCTCACCATGTAGCATGTATCAGTACTTTATTCCTTTTTTTATGATTTTTAAAAAATTAATTAATTAATTAATTAATTTTTATTTTTGGTTGCATTAGGTCTTCGTTGCTGTGTGGGGGCTTTCTCTAGTTGCGGCGAGCAGGGGCTACTCTTCGTTGTGGTGCACAGGCTTCTCGTGGTGGCTTCTCTAGTTGCGGAGCACAGGCTCTAGGTGCACGGGCTTCAGTAGTTGTGGTACACAGTCTCAGTAGTTGTGACTCTAGAGTGCAGGCTCAGTAGTTGTGGCACACGGGCTTAGTTGCTCTGTGGCATGTGGGATCTTCCCGGCCAGGGCTCGAACCTGTGTCCCCTGCATCATTGGCAGGCAGGTTCTTAACCACTGTGCCACCAGGGAAGTCCAAGTACCTTATTCCTTTTTATGACTAGATAATATTCCATCGATGGATATACCACATTTTATTGATACATTCATTGGTTGATGGACATTTGGGTTGTTTCTACTTTTGTGCTCTTACGAAGAGTGCTGCTATGAACATTCATGGCCAAGGTTTTGTGTGGACACATGTTTTCAGTTCTCTTGGGTAGATATCTAGAAGTGGATTGTGGAGTCACATGGTAACTCTAAGTTTAACCTTTTTAGATTGTTTTCCAAAGCAGCTGCACTGTTTAAGTTGTACTTCATAATATTTTGTGTCTTATGTTACTTTGAAGCTTTTGGTTGCAAGGTATGAAGACTCACTCAATGGAGTTTGGGAAAGGGTGGGTTTGTGGTAAGGATATTTGTAGGAGTCTTACGTGTGGCTTCATCCTTATAGAAAGCCAGCAACAGCCAAATAAAGAGGCCTCGCAGGAGAAGCAGAATCAGGATCATCTCACCTTATCCTGTTCAGCCATACTGCCTTCCTGCTGCTCCTGGGACGCCCCAAGTAAATTCCTGCCTTGGATCCCTCTGTCGGCAATTCCCTTTCCTCAGATATTTTGAGGGCTGCCGTCTTGTCGTCATTTGTGGGTCACCTCAAATGTTACCTCCTTTCTGGAGTCTGACCTGACTTCCTAAAGTAGCCTCACCAGTCTTTAGTCTCTCTGTTGGATCACCTGTATTATTTCTTTCATGGCATTGATCACTTTCTTATAGTATGTATGTGTTTACTTGGGGATTATTCATCCCTCTGCCCAGTCTCGCCACCCCCAGAACCTGAGCTCCCTGGAAACAGGCCTGTCTTGTTCACCCTTCCATCTTCTGTCCTGGAATAAGTGGCTGTATGTCACCTTACATGGTAGAAGGGACTTGGCAGATGTAATGAAGTCAAGGATTTTGACATGGAGGGATTATCTGGACTTATCCGAGTGGGTCCAATGTAACCACAGGGGTCGTTGTAAGAGGGAAGCTGGAGGGTCAGAATCAGAGATATGACAATGGAAGCAGAGGTGGGAGTGATGTGAGTGCTGGCTTTGAAGACAGAAGGAGGCCATGAGGCAAAGAATGTGGGCAGCTTCTGGAAGCTGGAAAGGCAAGGAAACTGAATCTTCCCTACAGCCTCCAGAAGCACGGCACCCTTCGATTTTAACCCCATAAGTCCCATTCCAAACTTGTGACATCCAAAAATGTAAGATAATATATTTGTGTTAAGCCACTACATTTGTGGCAAATTGTGAGAGCAGCAGTAGGAAGTAAATACAGCACTCGATAAGCACTTGGCAAAAAGATGGATGAATGAAGAAGGCCTCACAGACACTTAGGTCCTACAGAGAGCTCTGCTGGCATTGACGCCATGGTTGCAGGGCACCACTTACCACTAGCAAAGTTAGAGCCCTGCCCTTAACCAAACTCCATTTCTTTCACTATTTTGGGGTGTCTAGGGGTCGTCTTCCTTCCCTTCCTGCCACCTACTAGTCTCCCTTACCCTCTACTGGCTTCTCTTACCCTCTCCTCTGCTTGGTTCCTGGTCAAACTGGCTTGATGTTTATATATATATTTATATGTATCTATGTGTATATATGTGCATATGTGTTGTGTGTATATATATATATATATATATATATATATAAATTTTTTTCACATATTTTGGTCCCTTCTGTGTCTTTACTTTATTTTAATTTTTTTAAATTAAGAAAAATTTTTTGGAGTATAGTTCATTTACAATGTTGTGTTAGTTTCTGCTGTACAGCAAAGTGAATCAGTTATACATATACATATATCCATGCTTTTTTAGATTCTTTTCCCATGTAGGTCATTACAGAGTACTGAGTAGAGTTCCCTGTGCTATACAGTACATTCTTATTAGTTATCTATTTTATATATAGTAGTGTGTATATGTCAATCCCAATCTCCAGGGACTTCCCTGGTGGTCCAGTGGGTGAGACTCTGAGCTCCCAATGTAGGGGGCCAGGGTTCGATCCCTGGTCAGGAAACTAGATCCCACACGCTGTAGCTAAAGATCCTGCCTGCCACAAGTAAGACCTGGTGTAGCCAAATAAAAACAAACAAAAAATCCCAATCTCCCAATTTCTCCCTCCCCTCTTCTGTGTCTTTAATAATGATATTCTATCTCTTCCATGGTTTTGATCCTAGCATCCTGTCTGCTGAAGTTCCTGGGCTCTAATACCACCTTTGCTTGGTGTGCTGATTCCAAGGATTGTTTCTGTGGGTTGTAATTTAGTATTGTGTGAGCCCAACGCCTCATTTCCTGTCCTCGAATTTTCATTTCAACCCGAGACCCTTGCTCTCTGAGACATCTCTCTCTCCTGGCCGTCATAGTATCAGTTCGCACTTAACTGGTTTGGTTTTTTGGTTCTATTTTTTTTTTTTTTTTTTTTTTGGCCTCTGGGGGTTTCCCTTACTTTCTTGCGAACTCAGTTATTCATTTCAAAGAATATTTGTTATCTTTTACCCAGAATTTTCAGATGTGTTTGTAGTCGTGGGTAGGGGGGTAGGGTGTTTCAGGTTATCTAAATCTGCTATATTACTGGGAAAGAACTGCCTTCACTTTTCTTTTTTTCATATCGTTTCTTTGAGTCCTTTCTTAACTAGCTAATTCACTCTATAGTTTCTGATTTAAAGTCATCTTCAATGGAAATCTGACAAGTCAACCTGTTTGCTGTTTGGCCAAATATTTTTGTACCCAGCTACATCAGAAATCACTCACCAGCCGATACATTGGCTGCCTTTGGGGCTGAGGTTCATATATGATCCAGTCAGCCGTGGTGTGAGCAGAAGTGTCCAGTCACACAATACCAAGGACAGTGACTTCTGCTCTTCCTTTAGAAGGGTCTGTGGGTGGGGCAGGTATTATGATTGGTACGTATGGCCATTTATCTTTAATAGAGTCTGCAATCCAGTTGATTAATAATAGCCAGAGGGTTTTTTTTTTTTAAAGCTAGAATCTTAAATTGGCTTATCCCTTCACCCCTAGCATAGATATTGTTGTTATGCCCCAACACTTCCATTTCTCTGATGTTCCTACTCTGTAATTACTAAATAATTAGAAGAGGGGTTAATCCTTTTAAATGAGCTTACTGTCATCACTTTAAAACTCAACTTCATTAAAAAAAAGAAACTCGGGCTTCCCTGGTGGCGCAGTGGTTAAGAATCCGCCTGCCAATGCAGGGGACACGGGTTCAAGCCCTGGTCTGGGAAGATCCCACATGCTGCAGAGCAACTAAGCCTGTGCGCCACAACTACTGACCCTGCGTGCCACAACTACTGACCCTACGTGCCACAACTACTGAAGCCCGGGCACCTAAAGCCTGTGCTCCACAACATAGAGTAGCCCCTGCTCGCCGCAGCTAGAGAAAGCCCGCACGCAGCAACGAAGACCCAATGCAGCCAAAAATAAATAAATAAATTTATTTATTTAAAAAAAGAAAAATAATGGGCCAATCCCATGACATTGATTTCCAAACCCAAGAATGGGTTTTGACCCACCATCTGGAAAACATGATGTGTTCTCATGAAGCCAACTCCAGTATTGCCTTTTGGAGAAACTGATTTGGCCATCTTCAAGGATGTCCTTTCACAGCTGAGCCCCAAAGCTCCAGCCTCGGTGATTCTTTCATTTTGAGACGCTGAACCGCCTTGATCCAAAACACAGCCATTGGGAATTCCCTGGTGGTCCAGTGGTTAGGACTCTGCACTTCCACTGCAGGGGGGCCAGGTTCCATCCCTGGTCGAGGAACTAGGATCCCACATGCTGTGTGGCCAAAAACAAACAAACAACAGCAAAACAACAATAGCAAAAAACAACTGCCATTGTGCTAAAGAACTTACTGCCTTGTCTCCTCCCCACTCCCCCCTCTGGTCCCATTCCTCTTCTGGTTCTGAGAAGCTCCTAAGCTTGACATCATTGAGGTCATGTAGAAAGAGTTTATTAGTGAGATCTTTGCTTCCTTCTTTGTATTTTGTGATTACTAATACCTATTAAAACATTGCTTTAAAGTGAGAGGTACAAGGAAATTCACTGTAAGAGTAAAAGAAAGGAAACAACCTGAATGTCTACTAGTAACATCCACATACTTATAACAGTTGTTAAAAAAAAAAAGCCAGACAGTTCTCTATGAACCTTACCATAAAGGTCCTTGTGGGGCAATTTCCATGATACATTATTAAGTGATACAACAAGTGTTGAAACATGGTGGACAGTAGGCTCTTGTTTGTACAAGAAGCAACACACATAATAAGGTTGTGTGTATGCAAAGACTGTCTCTAGAAGGACAAGTAAGAAATGGTGACAGTGGTGTCCCTGGAACACAAGTGGGAGAGACTTACTTTCCACTGTTTACCTTTTTATACCTTCTGACTTTCTACCATTATTTAAAATTTCTTTTTTCATATCTCTGAGCAAGATAGGAAACAAGATAGGAAAATTTCACAATTGCATTAACCACAATAGGTACTTAAAAAAAACAGTTTTATTGAGATAGGATTCACATACCATAAAATCCACCCTTTTAAAGTGTACACATCAGTGTTTTTAGCATATCCATAGAGTCACACAACCATCACCACTTTCTAATTTCAGAATATTTTCATCAGCCTAAAAAGAAACCCAGCACCCCGCCCCCAGCAGCTGACCACCAGCCCCCCATCCTCTGATCCCTAGCAACCAATAATCTACTTTCTGTTCTGTAGATTTGCCTATTTTGAACATTTCATCTAAATGGAATCATATAGCATGAGGCTGGCTTCTTTCACTTAGCACGATGTTTTCAAGGTTCACCCATGTTATCAGTACTTTGTTCCTTTATTTAAAAAAAATTAATCATTTATTGCTGCGTTGGGTCTTAGTTCTGGCACTCGGGATCTTCATTGAGGCATGCAGGATCTTTCGTTGCGGCGTGCAGGCTCCAGGGTGGGTGGGCTCTGTACTTTGCGGCACGCGGGCTCTAGTTGAGGCGCGCAAGCTCGGTAGTTATGGCTCGCCGGCTTAGTTGCCCCACGGGATGTGGGATCTTAGTTCCCTGATCAGGGATCGAACCCGTGTTGCCTTCATTGAAAGGCGGATTCTTTACCACTGCACCACCAGGGAAGTCCCTTTGTTCCTTTTTATTACCTAATAATATTCCACTGTATGGAGAGACCACTTTGGCTTAACCATTCATCAGTTGATGGTCACTTGGGTTGTTTCCCTTTTTGGCCATTACGAATAATGTTGCTATGAAGATTTCTGTACACGTTTTTGTGTGGACATATGTTTGAAATCCTCTTGGGTATATACCTAGGAGTGGAATTCCTGGGTCATATGGCAACTCTACATTTCACATTTTGAAGAACTGCCAAACTGTTTTCCAAAATGGCTGCACTGTTTTATAGACCCACCAGCAGCGTATACACGTTCCAATTTCTCCTCCTTTCATCCTCACCAACACTTAAAAAATGTTTTTTAAGCATAGGGTAGCAAATTATTTCTTCCTAAAGCAAATGCATTTAAGAAGTAAATCTCAGGGACTTCCCTGGTGGTCCAGTGGCTAAGACTCCACTCTCCCAATGTGGGACACCCGAGTTTGATCCCTGGTCAGGGAAGTAGTTCCTGCATGCCGCAACTAAGGATCCCACATGCTGCAACGAAGATCCCGCATGGGGCGATGAAGATCCCACATGTGGCAACTAAGACCTGGTGCAGCCAAAGTAAATAAATATTAAAAAAAAAAAAGTAAATTTCAGAAAGATGGGACTTCCCTGGCGGTCCAGTGGTTCAGATTCCGTGCTTCCAATGTAAAAGGCACAGGTTCCATCCCTGGTTGGGGAACTAAGATCCCACATGCCGTGCGGCATGGCCAAGAAAATATATTAAAAAAAAAAAAAAAAAGAAATCTCAGAAAGAAAAAAAGCCAAGAGTTAGCTGGGCTTAAAATTCTTCTAGCTGTGGAAAGTCATTTGCAGGTTGTAGGGAGGGGAAGGTCTGTTGCAGCCAGCTCTGGTGCCAATTTCAATGGGCTCCTGTGCCACCTCTGGCACAAAAATCACAGGTTGCCATCCCCTGATCTTGGTTTAAAGCAAGAGGCATGAATAAATTTACTCTGGATTGAAAGGCTTGGACAGCTCTGTACTACCAGAAATGTGCCTTAATGTGATTCTTCACAGAGGTGTTTCCCCCCTTTTAAGCAAAACAACACACTAAAACATTCATTGCCTCTAAATCTCTTCTGTCTGTTCTCCTTCAGCTGTGTGTCCTACCTGGAGAGTGGAGTGGTTCAGAGTACAGTCTGGGCGTGGGGCCTGGGCCAGTGCCAGCTCATTTTCGGATTAAGTATTTTGAAACAGAGTTTTAGGCATGTACAGGGTTTAGGTATCCACCCAAGCAATCTATTTTCACTTGCAGGGAAATTTCAGACTGCAATCACTATAATGAGGCAAAATGGGGAGAAAAGGAGGAAATTGTTCCTAACCTTTGGATATTAATCCCTGCAATCCCCAACTTTGGAACTGCCATCCATAATCATTATTAACATTTATTGAGGGACTTCCCTGGTGGCGCAGTGGTTAAAAATCCGCCTGCCAGTGCAGGGGACACGGGTTTGATCCCTGGTCCGGAAAGATCCCACATGCCGCGGAGCAGCTGGGCCTGTGTGCCACAACTACTGAGCCTGTGCTCTAGAGCCCGCGAGCCACAACTACTGAAGCCCGCGTACCTAGAGCCTGTGCTCTGCAACAAGAGAAGCCACTGCAGTGAGAAGCCCACGCATTGCAACGAAGAGTAGCCCCCACTTGCCGCAACTAGAGAAAGCCCGCACGCTGCAACAAAGACCCAACGCAGCCAAAAAAAAAAACCCATAATAATAATAAAATACATTAAAAAAATTTATCAGGGGTGTACTTTGTGTTTGACACTGTTCTTTGGGCTTTTACTGTATTGTTTTATTTAAATCCTCATAATAGTCCTATGAAATAGGTATTATTATCATTGTGGTTCCCATTTTAGGAAGTGGAGGCACAGAAAGTCCAAGTAACTGGTCATCAGCATACAGGTTTATAAGTAGCAGAACCAGCTGAGCAATTCAGGCAGTGAGTGCTAAAGCCCACACTCTTATCCACTAGGCTATATGGTCATACAATGAAAGAGGGAAGAATATAGGGGACTGTGAGAAAGACGGGGACAGAAGCAGAGCCTCTGCTGGCTGGACCAGACAACTGAGAAGCATTCACTCATCCACTTATTTAAAGCCTGTCGCTCAAGTAGTAAATGCTTAGGTTCCCAGATTCCCTTGCAGCGAGGGTGACCCTGTGGCCTATACCTCCACTGTAATGAGGTGGAAGGGGATGTTTGTTTGGGGGGTGGGGGACACTGAGAGGGAAGGGAGTAATTTTGGGGAAGACTTTTATATAGGAAAAAAAATTGAGAGGTATAATGTCTCTCTTGACATGTATTCACTCTTCTGCTTCCTGCATTTGGACTTGATGGTGAGTTGATGTGATGTTTCAGCTGTGGCAGCCATCTTGTGTCCATGAGGCTGTAAACTAAGGGCAGAAAACAAATACTCTGAAGGTGGTGGAGCAGAAGACTTGTAATATCCTGTTCCTTGATGAACACACTCTGAAACTCTCTAACTTTAGACAAGTTTGTATGACAGTTAAATGTCTTTATTGTTTTTGTGTCTCTGGAGAGGCAGTAAAGCGTAAGAGTTAAGAACATGAGCTTGTGAGCTCTGGTTTATATCCTCATCTAGCAATGAGTGCTCATACTCTTGGGCAAATTAATTCCTTGTTCAATTGACCCCTTTACTCATCTGTAAAACGGAGATAATAAAAGCCCATTGCTTAGGGTTACTGTGAGGGTTAAATGAACTAATATATGTAAAGGACTTGGAATAGTGCCTGGTAAGTATAGGGTTTCTAGGAGTGCTGGCTAGTACAATCTTTTTGCTGCTATAAGTACCCCCTCCTCCTCTGCCCAAACTTTTAATTTTTTTTTTTTTTTTTTTTGCGGTAGGCGGGCCTCTCACTGTTGTGGCCTCTCCCCTTGCAGAGCACAGGCTCCGGATGCGCAGGCTCAGCAGCCATGGCTCACGGGCCTAGCCGCTCTGCGGCATGTGGGATCTTCCCAGACCGGGGCACGAACCCGTGTCCCCTGCATCGGCAGGCGGACTCTCAACCACTGCGCCACCAGGGAAGCCCAAACTTTTAATTTTTATTTTGGAAAATTTCAAGTCTACAGAAAACTTGAACGAATAATGAATAAACACCTATGTACCCCTGAAACTAGATTTACTAATTGATAAAATTGTGTTGCATTTGCTTACATGCACTCTGTGTGTGCATGCGTGCATGTCTGTGTATGTGTGTGTATTTTTTTTTTCCCATGTGAATCATTTGAGAATAAGTTGTAGGCAGGCTACTTAGCATTATTATCAGTCTGGTAATGTGTTACTTGCATATACGACATGTGACCCAAGCTAGACCAATTGAACAAATTCATCTTTTGAATTTGAATCTCAGAACAAGGTGATGAGAAGATGGGATAAAATGACTGATCTCTAGATTTACTTGCTGGTCCCAGATAAGATGTTCAGGATCTTCATTTCCCGTAGTTTTTGACATTTCTGGCCCCGGTCCTTCAGTTGTCCCTTTGATTCTGTGAGTTCCTCTGTATCATTTTACTACATTCCAGAGTCTATCATTGTTTCTGGCAACCCAGGAAACCTGACTGGCATCGCTGCCCTTGAGGAAGTGAGCACCCCTCCTGGGAACATGGAAGCAGAGGCTTTGTGCAATCAGAAATGTGGTAGGGAGAATCTCTTAATTTTTGGAGGGCTTTAGCTACATGACCTTCTAATCCCATTTGCACCGAGTTTATGCTTCTGTGTCTCCTAGGCCAAACAATTTTATTGGGGGTAATTTCAGAATCTGAGACTACTCTTCCTGCCTATTGAAAGTTCTCAAGCACAGTTCAACAAAAGTCCACACATGTAGACTGTTTGACTTATCAATGTTGTGTAATAAACCACCGCAAACTTTAGTGGCTTAAAGAACAACCATTTTATTATCTCTCATGATACTGTAGGTCGATTGAGCTCAGTGGGTGGTTTTTCTTTTCCAGATCTTATTGATAGGGGCTGTAGGGACTGGAATGTGCAAGAAGGCTGACTCACGTGGCTGGCAGTTACTACTGGCTATTGCCTGGGACCTTAGCTGGGGCTGTTGACTGGAGTGCCTTGGCTTGGCTTCCCACAGCATGGCGGCTGGGTTCCATGAGGAAGGAAATGAAAGCCGCCAATCATCTTAAGGCACGGGCTTGAAAGTCTTACCATGTAACATCCACCATTTCCAGTGGTCAGTCCTGGGGCAAATCCCACTCAAGGAAGAGGAAATAAGGCTTACTTCTTTTTTTTTTTTTTTTTTGGTGGTACGCGGGCCTCTCACCGTGGTGGGCTCTCCCATTGCGGAGCACAGGCTCCGGACGCACAGGCTCAGCGGCCACGGCTCAAGGGCCCAGCCGCTCCATGGCACGTGGGATCCTCCCGGACCGGGGCACGAACCCACGTCCCCCTCATTGGCAGGCGGACTCTCAACCACTGCGCCACCAGGGAAGCCCAAGGCTTACCTCCTGATGGAGGAGTGGCTTGTGCAAACAAGGAGGAAGGAATGACGGCAGCCATCTTCATAGACTTTTTACTACAGAGCGTGTCACTCATTTGCCTTCGATTTTAAGTCTATAGTAGTGTTTCCCAGGTGTCAGTGTGGATCACGTACAGGTTCCATCCAAACCTTGCCAAAGTCAGCACTGAAGTCGCTTCCTCCTGGAAGCCTTCTCCGACACCCCTTGAGTTAGAAGTCTGTCCTTGGGTTCTCAACTTGTGCTTTTTTTTTTTATTGTTAATGTCATTTATACTTTCTGTGAACATATATATTAATTAATATTGATAGAATACATGGTTGATTTCCTTTCTTTTTTCCCATTGCTTTCCTCCTCCCTCCTTTCTTCTTTTGTTCTTTTTTTTCCCCACAAACACTTACTAATTGCCTGCTATAGGTCAGATGCTAATCTAAGTAAGGGAGTCACTGCAGTGAACTCAACAGACAAATTTCCTACCCTCTTGGAGTTTACAGTCTAGAGAGGGAGACGGACAATTTAAAAAAAATTGAAATACTGTTGGGACTTCCCTGGTGGCACAGTGGTTAAGAGTGCCTGCCAATGCAGGGGACACGGGTTCGAGCCCTGGTCCAGGAAGATCCCATATGCCGCAGAGCAACTAAGCCCGTGCGCCACAACTACTGAGCCCGCGCGCCTAGAGCCCGTGATGCACAATAAGAGAAGCCACCACAATGAGAAGCCTGCGCACCGCAACGAAGAGTAGCCCCTGCTCACGGCAACTAGAGAAAGCCCACGTGCAGCAACAAAGACCCAATGCAGCCAAAAATAAATAAATAAATGAATAAATATATTTAAAAAAAAGATTTCCTTAAAAAAATTCAGATGTTAATCATAATGAAGAAATTAAGGCAAGGTTATGTGACTCTGGGGTGTGTGTGTGTGTGTGTGTGTGTGTGTGTGTTGCTTTAGAAGATCTACCTGAGGAGGAGACATTTTAGCAGAGATCTGAGTGAAAATGGGGAGCAAGACAGGAAGAAAGAAAATTCCAGATTGCAAAGGGAACAGCAAGTGAAAGGCCCTGAGGCATGCTTGCTATGTTCAGGAAACATCAAGAATGTTAGTGTCTGGCATGGGGTAAGAAATATGAAGAGATAGATTATAGCTAGTGGGAAGCAGCCTCATAGCACAGAGAGATCAGCTCAGTGCTTTGTGACCACCTAGAGGGGTGGGATAGGGAGGGAGATGCAAGAGGGAAGAGACATGGGGATATATGTATATGTATAGCTGATTCACTTTGTTATAAAGCAGAAACTAACACACCATTGTAAAGCAATTATACTCCAATAAAGATGTTAAAAAATGCAAAACAAAACAACAACAAGAAAAAAGAAGACATAGATTACTTGAGATCAGAGAGGGAAGCAGAGACCAAATCAGTTAGGGTCTGGGTTTTATCCCAAATGCCATGGGATGCCATTGAAACAGGAGAGAAGGGGGCAGGGCATAACCTCTAAAAGAATGACATAGCCATTGAGGACACGGCCAAAACTGGTTAGAACCAACTAAGTCCAAGACGGTGGAAGATTTGACTTCCAGGAGACCTTGAGCCTCATTATACGCTCATTGTAATACACTGGCATGTTAAATGACACAACCACCAGCGCCATGACAGTTCCTAGGCTAACCATAAAAGGCCAAAAAGTGGGCAGTGGCCCAATTCCTTGAAAACCGTGCCCCTTCTCCAAAAGAGGTGGAATAATCCTCCCACTCATTGGCCTATGAAATTACTCAGCCCATAAAAACTAACCATCCTGTATTTTGGGGGCTCTCACCTTGTGTGATGGCCCACACTCTGTCTGTGGAGTGTTTCTCTCTATAAATAAATCCACTTCTTACCTATCACGTTGTCTCTCACTAAATTCTTTCTGTGATGAGACATAAAGAACCTGAGCTTCATTAAGTCCTGAGACCAGGTGTGTGATCTCAATTAAAAGACAGTGGGTTCTCAAGAAACAAGAAAAATCTCAAATAAACAATCTAACCCTACACCTAGAGCAACTAGAGAAAGAACAAAGAAAACCTAAAGTCAGTAGAAGGAAAGAAATCATAAAGATCAGAGCAGAAATTAATGAAATAGAAATGAAGAAAACAATAGCAAAGATCAATAAAACTAAAAGCTGGTTCTTTGAGAAACAAAATTGATAAACCCTTAGCCAGACTCATCAAGAAAAAAAGGGAGAGGACGCAAATCAATAATATTAGAAATAAAAAAGGAGAAGTAACAACTGACACTGAAGAAATACAAAGGATTATGAGACTACTACAAACAACTATATGCCAATAAAATGGACAACCACGAAGAAATGGACAAATTCCTAGAAAAGCACAACCTTTTAAGACTGAACCAGGAAGAAATAGAAAATATAAATAGACCTATCACAAGTAATGAAATTGAAACTGTAATTAAAAATCTTCCCATAAACAAAAGTCCAGAAAAAAAAAAAAAAAGAGTGGGTTCTGGCTAGGTTCAAGTCCCACTCTGTGTTGTGCAGTTTCACCATTGGAACATGTTCAGGTTGGAAGTGACCTAATTTAATGTATGGTTTTTGAAAGATTCCTCTGGCTACTGAGTGGGGGAGTGGCTTATAAGATGATTAATGGGAGAAGCAAGGAGAGCAGCTGGGGGACAGCTGCAGTTGTGCAGGTGAAAGTTCACCCAGGGTCTTAGTATTTCATCTCTGTTTTCTCAAGATATAACATGGTACTTGGTATCTGTTGTTTGATGAGCAAATATTGACTGCATCCATACTATTGCTAAGCCCTGTTGTGGGTGTTAAGAATATATCAGAGAACAGAAGACACAAAAGCCCTACCTTCACGGAGCTTTCATTCTAGTGAGGTAAAGAGATAATTAGCACCATAAACAAAATTACATGGTGTTTCCAATGAGAGAAAGTGCTACAGAGAGAAATGAAGCAAGGAGGAGGGGTAGGGGAAGCTGGGATTGAAGTAGGTGGGAATTTAAAATAGAGAAATTAGGGAAGGCAAAAAAAAAAAATTAGGGAAGGCCTCACTGAAGCAGTGACATTTGGACAATGACCATGGGGGAGGTGAGTGATTTGGATTTTCTGGAAAAAAGTAAGCTAGGCAGAGGAAATAGCAAATGCAAGATCTTTAAGGCCAGAGTGTGCTAGGTATGTTGGAGGGACCCCAAGGAGTCTGGTGTTCCTGGAATACAGTAATGAGTGGATGAGAAGTAGGTGATGAGCTTAGAAGGGGGAGGGGAGGGCACAGACAGGTTGTATGGGGCTCTTCAGGTAACTGCAAAGAGTTTGGAAGGCAGACACAAAGTGACTTGGTTTTTACCAGGATCTCTCTGGCTGCTTTGTTGAGAATAGACTCCAGGAGGCTACTGCAGTAGTCTAGGTGGGAAATGGCGGTGGTGGAGCTAGCAAGTGGTTATTTATTTTATTCTAGTCATGCTCAAGACATTTAATACTGATTAAATATTATTATCTAGTATACAGTCCATATTAAAAATTTCCCCCAAAATCCTTTTTATAATAAACAAACAAAACCTGGATTCAGCCAAGGCCCACCTATTGCATTTTTAAAATAATTAATTAATTTTTATTTTTGGCTGCCTTGGGTCTTTGTTGATGTGCGTGGGCTCTCTCTCTCTTCGTCGTGGTGCACGGGCTTCTCACTGCAGTGGCTTCTCTTGTTGCGGAGCACTGGCTCTAGGTGTGTGGGCTTCAGTAGTTGTGGCGTGTGGGCTCAGTAGTTGTGGCAGGCAAGCTCTAGAGCGCAGGCTCAGTAGTTGTGGTGCACAAGCTTAGCTGCTCCGCCTCATGTGGGATCTTCCCAGGGCCAAGGCTAGAACACATATCCCTTGCACTGGCAGGCGGATTCTTAACCACTGCGCCACCAGGGAAGCCCTGCCTTTGGTTCTCACCTTTCATGCTTGGATATTTTTATGAGTCCAGGCTAGGCATTTTGTAGCATGCCTCACCATTCTGGATATGCCTAATTGTTTTTTTCATAGTTATGTTCAGGTTAGCTTTTTTTGTTTTTTGGCAAGAATACTACGGAGGGGGCGTTACATTTTCCCCACTGCATCATATCAGAAGACGCATAATTTCAGTTTGATCCATTATTGGTGATGCTAAGTGATAGTGGCTGGTGATTTGATCGCTTGGTTAAGGTGTTGTCTGCCAGATCGACCCAGTGCAAAGCCAGCTGTTCCCCTTTGTAGGTGCTGTGTACTCCGTGGGTTGATATTATACTTTGGGACTGAATAGTGAATATACTATTGCCCAACAACCTTTCACCCAGTGACTTTAGTATCTAATGAACAGCCCCGTGGCTTCTGACCTTGTGCCTCAGTTTGCTCATTTGAACACTGAGTCTAATAGTGGTCCCTAAGGGATGCTTGTTTTGAGGATCAGTGCTTGGCACACAATAAACGCTCCATAAGTGTTAGATATTACTGGACAAAAACAAGTATGAAAAAATTAAGGGGCAGGCTAGGGTTGCACTCCAGTTCCCCGAACCCCGCCGCGGGTCCCAGGTGGTAAGTGAGCAAAATTGGCCCCAGGGTCCACTCGGCCACGCCCTCGCGCCACGGAAGCCTGACTGGGCGGGACCACCCAGCGCCCCGGCCGCGCAAGGCCCCCTGGGACCGGTAGTGCTGGGCGTGGCCGCGAGACTACATATCCCGGCGGCCCCCGCGCCTCGGCTCCCGCAGCTACTGCCTCAGCTCCTTCACAGCAACGGCGGCGGCCGCGGCTGCTGAGTTTGTGGCGGCGGCGGCGGCGGCGGCGGCGGCGGCAGCGGCTGCTGGCTGAACGCTGAGTGCTGAGCGGCGAGTTTCCGATTTAAAGCTGAGCTGCGAGGAAAATGGCGGCGGGCGGTGAGTGGAGATAAAGGAAGAGCGGCGGCGGGCAAGGGAGTGGAGTGCGAGGCGGAGGGAAGAGGGCGAGTCTCTCGTGCTGCGGCGAGCCGGCGGCTCCGGCTCCGCTGAGGCGCTGCGGGACGCGCCGTGCGGGGGGCGCGCGGCGATAGTTTCGGCGTGTCGGGGCCGCGCCGCTTCCCCACAGCCTGGGGGCGGCCCGCGGCAGGAGGAGGGGTGTCGAGGTTAGGCGGCAGCTGGCTTTGGAGTGCGAGGGGCGTCCCCGCGTGGAGGGGTCACCCCGAGGAGTTTTGGGGGGGACCGCGGGGGTCCACTTTTCCCGCCTGTCCCTAAAGTTTTATCCTCCCGCAACCCTCGGGGTGCTTTTGAAAGCTCCCCGCGACCCCTCCTCCCGCTGCCTCGGCGTCTCGTAGTTATTCGGAAGAATCAGGGGGAGGGGGGAGCCGCACAGACCCCCCACTCACCCCCAGCCCAGCCTCCAAGTCGTACTGAGAATCGGGTTGGATTTTGTTGCCGTGTTTCCTCCTGCAATTGGGCATTTTAAATATTTTAACACGAATTATCTGCGGGATTTCCATTTTGGGCACGGGTAGGTTCTCAGCAGTTTTTCTCAGTAAAAAGGCATTTTGCTACCTCGGGTGTGAAGGCTGGGAAATGGCAAGTGGAAGTTAGTGAATTAAATTTGGGATTGGGCTGTCTTTATTATTACTCTTTTTTTCTTTTCTCCATCTCTAATCTGCTTACGTACATTGATTCAATTTGTGATGGTTTAAGTAGTTTGTCTTGCACATGCTTTAGAAAAACAACCCACGAGTAGTTGGAGGGCTTAGTTGCTTCCTAGGCAGTTTGAGGGCACTCAGGGTGGAAAAGTTAACCAAAAGAGCAGCTGTGAGAGGCAGAGAGCGTCGTCTCGAAATCTCACTAGCAGGAGGAGTTGGGGCTTCTCAAATGGAAAGACACGAAAGGTCTGAAATTCTCTCGAAGTCGGAACTTTTTTTTTTTCATCTCTCCTTCCCGAATGTGAAGACTTCCTTCTTGCACTTTTTGAGCAGCAGCGCTTCAAAGCCAACCTGTTTTTGTTATTAAGCCCGTACCGTAAAGAAACAGGAAGGCGAGTACCAGCTGTCTTGCTGCAGCGGTTTGAAATGGAGTTGAATGAGATGAGTGAGAGTGCTAGTAGTATTGAGTGAGATTGCTTCATCTCCTTGATTCAGACGCCTGGTCTCGGATCCACCTAACTGGTCCCTAGCTGCAGGAACGCATCAGTTATTTGTTGCAGCAGGTTATTTAGAGGATGGTGGAAAAATAAAATCGTAAGTCTTGTGATTGCCGCATAAACCAAAATGTTAAATGGAAATCTGTAAGTTTGTGTTCTTGAAAACAAATTCAGTTATTGCTTGTTAGTTTAGGATAGGTTATACCCGATATAACTGGTCTAGGGACAACTGGGAGGGTACAAAAAGAAAAACGAACCTCTGTCCTACTCTAAATCCTCCAGTTCCCATTCCCAGGAGGCAACGACTGTTACTGGTTTCTAGAGTATTCTTGGTTTTTGGAATAATTAAAGAATTTTCATTCGAAACACACCCCTGTTGGATACCAAAAGCAGGGGAAAAGAATGAACCAAAGAAAGGGAAGATGGGGTGGGAATACTGCTTTCTCTTTACTGTCTTCAACAATTGTCGATGGCGATTAGAAAAGCTCTTCCAAACTTACTGCTTATGTTGCCTTATCTATTAGCACCCTTAAGGAAATAACAATCTGTCAGGCTTTAGGGTGAAGGACCCTGCCAGGGTTCATTGTTTGTATGTAAGATGAAGCCTCTGTAACATGTAAAATGATATTGAACACTATAGCTTCTGTTACTGGAGGTTGCTTCAGGTTCTGCATTTAAATGAGCAGTAATCTAGATTGCCTGCGATCCTAAATTATAGGGGAATCTTATGTATCGATAGAAATGACTTAACTGTCTAATCAGCATTAAAAAAAAGGGCATAGCTTCTGGTATATACAAGTACATATTGGACATGAGGATTGTGGACTAAGTGGGAAGCTGTAATGTTTCTAGAGCAGTTATAGGAAATGTTTCTACCATAAAATATTCCTTCACTACAGAGGCTTTGAAAATGCATAACAACTGTAGTATAATTAACAGGATTAAAAAAATGTTTTAGAATGCTGGTTTTACATTTATTAACACTAACTGTTCATTACAAAAATTCAGTGATATTAAAGATTAGGGGATTAGGGATTATATTAAATATATTTTGAAAGTGAGTATGCTGTGTTTTCCCCATATAGAAATTATTTCTGTACATCGCCACCCCCCACCCCCAAGCAAATAAATTAGAATTCATTCAATAAAGAGTGAACGTTCTGTTGGACCCTGGGCCCTTTTTCTAGGAGTCATGTAAATAAAAAATAGTTGCTGAAATGATTACTTACCAATGCCTTCTTGATTAGTCATTTGAAGTAAACTTTCTTACCATGTCAGGGACATATTACAGATAAAGAGGTTTATTTTTCTTTTAAATTCAGTCCTTTGAGCATTAGTAGTATGATTGTATATAGAATAATTCCTTTTAACTTGAAGACTAGTAGGTTTTTGAGAAGTCTTCTAAAAGAATGACTTATATTTTAGTTTGGACAATAGGGTAAGATAAAAAACCCAAACTACTGTTGTCCTATCCCTAATTGGTGTTAAAATAAACGGCTTCAGGGTTTCTTTCTACAATTTTTTTTAGACTGTATAATTTCAAGCCTTGGCCAGAGGATGTGGACTACTTTTGAAAACTTTTAATTTGTTGCAAGTTTAGAATGAATATAGCTTCCAGTGACTGTCTACACAGCCAGGTGACCACAATTTAACACAATTGTTACTCTTTAAATGCTACCTAGGACTAGAAAAACAAGAGTTGTTGATCATGATTGAAGAGGAACTGGAGTTTCTCAAAGGTTAAACTAGGGAGTACCTGTCCCACTTTGGTTTGAATTTACTATACTCTGTGGTGTAGAATATTCCTTTTTTGCATTATTGAGCGGTTGAAGCTCTGGGAGCAGGAAATTAGTATTGGAAATGTATGTTAACTTTTCTTCATAGTTCAACACTTTAAGGAAATAGGTGAGTGTATGTTAGTTTGGATTCTCAGGGATAGCGTTGAGGTTGAGTGCTGCAGTAAAATGTAGGCATTTTCTTTTCCTTTATGAGTGCTTTTTGGGGTGGGGGAGGGGATTACAAAATGAACCTTTTACAGTTCAGGTGGAGGAGGGGTTCGATTGTACTGAGGTTTATTCCTTCACTTTGTTAATGATAGCTAGGTAAATTCATTTGGCCCATTGGTTTTCTGACAGGGTTTCTGGGAGAAGGTTATTTTGGGTTAAGGATGTAATTTATCTAGAGCCTAACCTTATTTTCAGCTCCCTAACAAATGATGGAATTGACTTGAATTTAATCGCCTTTCCCTTTCCTACCTTCTGGTGGAGAGTTGTTAAATGAACGGGAAAATTGCCAGAAGATACACAGCAGGAGTTGAAAGGAAGACCTGCAGTGTCTAGAAGGCCGATTTATCCACAAACCCGGATAATCTTAGACTACATACTGCCAGTTCCTAATTTCGTCAGCATTAACTCAGTTTGGTAGGTTCTTCGGTCTAGGTCAATTTACAGGGGCACAGTAATAAAGGTTTATTTAACTACCTGTGTAGTAAACTTTGTGGCCTAGAGGAAAAGGAAAGAAGTCTGACCTAACTGGCACAGAGGCTTTACCTATTTCAAAGAATGGTCTAAGAGCAAATGGACTAGTGTTTCCTGTTTGTCCCTTTTCCTATTTTTCATTAGGAACATCAGTGTCCTATTTTTTCTTTTCTGTTAATATTTTTTATTGATATGTTCTAGGAAAGAGTGTGACTTTACTGTTCACCTATGAAGGAATTCTTCAGAAATTTTTAATCTCTTTAGTTAGAGACTGCAAGTGAGGGTTATGAAACTTCACTTTTTGGAAAGTAGGCTGGCTGGATTACTAAATTTAACCTCTTCATCACCCACATGATGAGAGAATATTGGCCTGGGTATCACATAGTAATGGATAATCTACTGCTCCCTGCGGCTTTGCCTTTGGTAGCTATGGCAGCTGAGTAGGAGTGGTAGATGGATAGATGGGAAAGGACTGCAGAAGTCAGCATAATCCTCAATTAGGATAAGCCTCATGGTTAATTGAACGTTAAGTGTACAGGTTAAATCCCATTATAACAAACTCCAGGGGACTAGCTAAATTATTTTGTTGTACTGGGATTGAGCTTTATTGAATATTGTTTGAAATAAATTGGTCTTTTTGTTTTTGTTAGGGATGTGGGAAAAATTTTTATTTGTTGCTTATGGCAAACTGTTTATTGTAACAATTTGACAAGTTGTTACTCATGAGCCAGTGTGTTTCACCTTCATTTTTAATGCTTTTGCCTTTAAAAAGGAACCCACTGTGAGCTGAGCAGATAATTTATCCCCCATTCCTCCCCCCATGTCTCTGTCTAGAGTATCTCCATTAGTTTATCTCAACAACCAAATAAGTTTATTAGTAAGTACTCCTGCCACGATCCAAGTCTGGTCGTAGGAAATGGGAAGTTCCCCAGGTTTCCAGGTGACTGCTGCTGGTCATTTTTTTCTGCCCCTGAAAACTTTTAAAAATAAAATATACCTCATTTTAGTGTGAACTATTTGTCAGTAATAATTAAGGTAACCCTTTTCTGTTCAGCTCAATGTAGTTTTAGGCCTTTAGATTTCTATATGGTATTGTTAAAAAGAACGAGATGGTAATGTAATCTTTAAGATTCTTCCATATAACTGTGGAATTTTTCAGAAATAGGGTTTATAAACATGAGAAAAATACTGTTCTTATGCTTGGCCAGAAATACACTTTTTTCTTTCTGTCCTCTACTTTTAGATTGGTGTTTGTCAAACTTCAGGCATTTACATCCTACCTTCATATCTAAAGCTAACATTTTTAGTTTGCTTAGAGCATTTTGATTGGGTGCAGCAAGACATTTTTGAAGTCATTCTTTTAAATAGATGTCCCATGAAGGAGGGAAAATCTGAAAGAGGGAATTTCAAAGCAACCCAACCAGTGTTTTGAAAGTTCTCAAGTCTTAAGAATAATGACTAACTAGTAGGCAGGAAGCCTGCAGTTGTATTGTGGCATTGTTCCTCCATCTTGTGCATTTGAGAACTTGAGTACAAAAGAGGAGAAAGCTTGGGGAAGGGGAAGAAAGGGTTTTAACATACAAGAAAAGGGGAGGGGGGAGACTTTTAGAGTAAATATTCTTTGCTCTTCTGTTTAAGTGAAATCTAAAACCAAGTAATTTTTACTTTGAGAGGAAATGTTTATCAAAATCTAAGTGTCCAAAACCGACATTTTTATAAATGAGGGTTAATTGTTACTGGTGGAAAGAGCAGTGTGATCATATGCCCAGTTTTAAAACAATTTTAATTAAAAAAAACCCCTACACGTGAAAACCTTTAAATATTCCCCCTTTGTTACCTGAGCAGTATCATTTGTTAGCTTGTTATTTTGAAAAGAATAGTACCAGTGAAGAGTTTGAGAATAATTTGCAAGTTTGTACTCTGAGATTGCAAATCAACCTCTCTAGGTCTGCTTTTAAATTTATAACACAAAGAGGTGGAGTATATGATCTTCCAAGGTTCCTTGTATTAGAAAATCCTATAAACTTAAAACATCGTATAGATATGTAGAATGGCCTTAAAAATTTTTTTTTTGTCAAATATTAAATGGATTGAGCAGTTTATGCCAGATAATGGTGTGAAGATGCAAGTTTCTGTGCTGACTCATGAGTTTGGGGACAGGATGACTTTGAGATCCTGACTTCACCATAGTAATATATGTTACAAGGGCAAAATTTGTGTTGTATGTGTGTGTTGGGGCCCGGGAGGGAGAGACTTTTCAACCTCTTCCTTCTGGTGTAAGAAAATGAAGTCATATTTTCTTTACTCTCAGTAAAGCTGTCATCAGTGAAATGGATTATTGAATTTAAGTCACTCTGTAGAGTAGCTACATCAGCTTGGTTTGTTTCTAGATTGAAATTTGGCAACTGTATTTGAAAATACTTTAAGGGTAATCCAGTTTTCTCCTAACCAGATTGTGTCTAAATTTAGTCTACATACTCTCTGCACCAACCAGACTCATCTCTCTCCTCTTTTACCTGCCTGGTGGTGGTTGTGTTTTATGACAGTACTTTCATCCCATCCAAGAGAGTTGGCTCCATTGCTGTCAGAGAAGTATTTGGCTGCATCTAGGAAAACCTAACTTCACTAAGTGAGCAAAATAACTCCACACACACATTGCATTTATTGGAGGGTCAGTGGTATCTTTTCATATGAGACAGGACTATTATTATATTAAGTTTTACACATAATTTCACTGGGAACCAGTAACGTTAGTTCAGGAAGCTACTTTCAGAGTGCATAACCACATCTAGAATGGTGGAAGCCTTAGGTGTGTGGGCCTCAAATTAGGTGAACCTGAAATCATGAACTTGCCCAGTACCTTCAGTCTCCCTTTTTTTTTTAACCATAGTACAAAATAGCTCCCACATGTGACTTCTAAAACTGACTTTCATTCTACTGTTCTCTTACCTAGAAGGCCTTAAGCTTCAATCATCTTTTTTTATAGTTTCAATCATCTTTAATTGGCTACTGCTTGGCTGCTGCCCACTGCCCCATAAGCACACATACTTAACCAGTGTTTATTAAGCTTGTACTATTTAAGGCACTCTGAGAGTTAAAAAGGTTTTGACCTCCAAGTGCACACAATCAATCGGGTACTCAAATCACTTCAGAACAAGGTAATCTGTTTTGCCTATAAAGATCTTGGAGAAGTTCAGTGGAGGAAAGGGACCAGGTGATCAGGATGCAGGGCTTTGAAGAATGACTATGATTTTATTACGGAGAGAGCACAGTTCCTCTTGGTGGGAAATCGTTACCAAGAGTGCAGAGATAAAACATTTCAAGACTTGATTATTTAAATATTCAGTTATGGGGGCTTCCCTGTTGGTGCAGTGGTTAAGAATCCGCCTGCCAATGTAGGGGACTCGGGTTCGAGCCCTGGTCCAGGAAGATCCCACATGCCGTGGAGCAACTGAGCCCGTGTGCCACAACTACTGAGCCTGCACTCTAGAGCGGGAGAGCCACAACTACTGAGCTCGCGTGCCACAACTACTAAAGCCCACGTGTCTAGAGCCTGTGCTGTGCAACAAGAGAAGCCACCGCGATGAGAAGCCCACCCACCGCAATGAAGAGTAGCCCTCGCTCGCCGCAGCTAGAGAAGGCCTGCGCACAGCAACAAAGACCCAATGCAGCCAAAAAAAAAATTATATAAAAAAATTCAGTTATGGTATTGAATAAATGATTTTGCTTTTGTAGACTCTTATTGATACATTTTTCTTAAATATATTTTAATTCCAGTTTCTAAAAGTAGTCCAGACCCTTTATTTCTAGATTACTATAATAGCTTTCCAGTTAGTCTCTGCCCTTTCGCTACTCCTATTCTGCCAGTTTAAACTTTTTAAACACTTTGATCACTTTTTTTTTTTTTTTTTTTTTTTGCTGTATGTGGGCCTCTCTCACTGTTGTGGCCTCTCCCGTTGTGGAGCACAGGCTCCGGACGCGCAGGCCCAACGGCCATGGCTCACTGGCCCAGCCGCTCCACGGCATGTGGGATCTTCCCGGACCAGGGCACGAACCCGTGTCCCCTGCATCGGCAGGCGGACTCTCAACCACTGCGCCACCAGGGAAGCCCTTGATCACATTTTTTGCTTAAAAATATGCAGAGTACAATCCAGATTCCTTAACCTAATGTTCAGTTCCTATCACAGTCTTTTTTTTTTTTTTTAATCAATCTTTCCCACTTTTGTTGCCCCTTGTTTCAGTCATGCTGATTTTTTTCTGCTCTCCTGCCTTGCTATCTAGTCTAGTCATAAGGCCCGGCTCAGATCCTGTCTCATTTAAGTAAATTTCCCAGACTACCACAACTGAAAATATAACTCTTATTTCCTGGTATGAATCTTAATTATCTCCTTCTGTGCATGAGTATTTATTTATTTTTTAAGGGAGTTTTAAATTTTTTATTTCATTTTATTATTTTTAAAATTTATTTATTTATTTTTGCCTGCATTGGGTCTTAGCTGCTGTGTGAGGGCTTTTCTCTAGTTGTGGCAAGCAGGGGCTACTCTTTGTTGTGGTGCGTGGGCTCTAGGCGCATGGGCTTCAGTAGTTGTGGCACACGGATCAGTAGTTGTGGTGCATGGGCTTAGTTGCTCCGGGGCATGTGGATCTTCCTGGACCAGGGCTCAAACCTGTGTCTCCTGCATTGACAGGTGGATTCATAACCAGTGCGCCAGCAGGGAAGCCCAAGAGTCAGTATTTATTGATTGGTAGGACGGATTCAGTCAAATTGTCTATTCTTTGAGATAGGGACCATTACTTTTATAAGCTTTTAAAATCCTCTTTTCAGTAATACTCACTTTAAGTCCTCCCCAAATGCTTGGTGTTTGAATGTGAAAGTTTCTAGAGTTCAACTCTCAAGTCAAATTTTCTACCTGGAAATCGAGATAAAATTAGAGTCCTAACGGTTTGCTTGGGACTTACGTCTCCCTTGAAGAGTTGGCCCAGATAAATCATGTCTGTGCCTTAGAATACCACATTCTTATTTGCCACTTGCCCTAGGACCGAGCAGTCCTTCTGTAAGTTGCTCAAATGTTTTTATTCAGTACCACTGTTCTTCAAAGAATTGTGTTAAATGTTGTGGGCATTAAAAATCCCTTTGTGATCTAGGAGTTTATAATCTAGCTAAGAAATGAGTATAATTGAAAAAACATAGTTGCAGCAACATAAAGTGGTTCAGAAGTTCAGAGGAAGAAAAGGTCATTTTTTTTTTTTTTTTTTTTTTCTTTTTTTCTTTTTGCGGTATGCGGGCCTCTCACTGTTGTGGCCTCTCCCGTTGCGGAGCACAGGCTCCGGATGCGCAGGCCCAGCGGCCATGGCTCACGGGCCCAGCCGCTCTGCGGCATGCGGGATCTTCCAGGACCGGGGCATGAACCCGTATCCCCTGCATCGGCAGGCGGACTCTCAACCACTGCGCCACCAGGGAGGCCCAGAAAAGGTCATTTTCAGCTGGGATTGTTAAGGAAACTTCATGGAGGAGATGGAGTAGATCTGAACGAAACTAATTGCTGCTTCTAATCTTCTCCCTTGCCCACTTCTTTTATTCTGTAGTGTTTACTTAACATAAAATTATAATGTTTTAAAAATTTCATTTAAAAATATATGTGAAAAAGTGAAAGTAAGGCTCCTGGTACCCCTAGGTCTTTGGTCATTATAGCTAAACCCCCCCCCCACCAGGCTACTACTGTTAGAGGATAATTCTGTACATGGGATTATGGATGTCTCTTTAGTTTCTTTTTTTCTATTCTCTCCCCCTCCCTTTTTATTTTTAATTAACAAATGGGAGCTCCCACTATTTTTATTTAGCAAAAGAACTTGGAGAGCCTTCTATATCTCATATTTTAAAAAGGCTGCATAATATTCCATTGTATGAATGGATATAATTTATTTAACCAGTTTCTCATTGCTGTTTCCAATCTTTTATTATTTTGAATGATGCTACAGTGAACTATATGTAGATCTGTGTGCTGGTATGAGTATGTCTTAGTACAAAAGTCTTGGAAATGAAATTATTGAATCAAAAGAAACGTACATTTAAAACTTTAATACCTCTTACCCAGTTACCTCCAAAGAGGTTATACTAATGCTCTCACTTTTTGACCATGAGAGTGACTGTTTCTCCTTTCTTATTTAATCTTTGAAAAGCTTGTCCTTTCATGTTGTTTGACTGCTTGAAGGCATGAAATCTTCTGTTGTTCTTTGTCTAAGAGTTTGAAACTGAACTCCCATGGAGTTCCCATAGCCTTTCATAATATGACTCTAATCTACATTTCCAGCATCATCTCCTTAATTCTATCTGTATATCTTATACTTTATTTTTATTATTATTATTTTGGCTGTGCCACATGGCTTGTGGGATCCAAGTTCCCTGACCAGGGATTGAAACCTGGCCCTCAGCAGTGAGAGCTCGGAGTCCTAACCACTGGACTGCCAAGGAATTCCCGTATCTGTATATCTTATACTTCAGTTGCTATTGTCTCCTTTGCTCTACCTTCCCCCTCTTACCCCAATAAAATTCTCTTCCCTGTGTTCTGATTCATATTCTTAGATATGAAAGATAAAAGCTACCATTTATTGATTGCCTGTGTGCCTGGACATTGTTCTGTGTGCTGCATGTACATGATCTCATTGAATAGTCTGGGTTTTTCGATGCAGAGCCCTTTTTTTCTTCTTCAGATGAAGTCATACACAAAACCCTATTCGAAGTAGAAAAGGTGAGTCTTTTAAAATTTATTTTCTAGGTTGAAATTTAAACTGCTTACTGGTTATAAAGACAGCGAAGATGAAACTTGTAATGAGTAAAAAATTTGAAATTCGGTTATGAAGAGCTATTATGGACCTAAATCCATCTCTGCCTCGAGTTTATTTCTGTATTAAAAAAAACCCAACTCATACATAGATACAGTTGCAGATGGTCTCAGTTCAGAAATATTTTTTGAAATATGTAACAGGTGCACATGGGATAAATTCAAAAGGTACCAAAGGATATACAGTGGAAAGTAAGGCACCTTCCTCAGCTGACTTCCCTGTCCCCTGCCCAGAGGCAACCATTGTTACTCTAGGCATATAAATGCATGTGCTTAAAAACTTTAAGTTTAATGAATTTCTCCCATGTTTTGGGAAAAACTTTATATTGAAGTGTAATATACATTTAGAAAAGTGCACAGTACAGTCTGATAAATTTTCATAAAATGAACACCAATGTAACTGGCACTCAGAAGCCCTATTCTGGACTGTATACTTTTTAAATGATCTTGGAGAGGTTTCATATCTATATTTATAGCTACTAAGTTCTTTCTGATGGTTACACAGTGTTCCACTGTGTGGATATATCATAATTTTTCCAGTTTCATATTACTACAAACAAAGCTGTAAGTGTAGTCATACACGTTTCTTTGTTCTCATGTTTTGTTATGAAGTATATAAAAATTTGTAGATGGAGAATGCTACTTTAAAGACTATGAATTTAAACTTTTTGTAGATACTGCAGCTTGCTCCCTTTAGAGGTTGTATCGATTGACAAATCCACCAGCAGTGTGTGAAGTGCCTGATTCCCTCATCTCTGAGTAATATATTGTGGCATCAAATTTTATAGTTTGAGAAATTAAAAAAATCTTCTCATGTGTTTCTTCTAGTGCTTTTTTGTTTTTCTTTAACATAAAATAAAAAAATATAAAAATTAAAAAACGTAAAAATAAAAAAAACCCTGTTAGGATGTCAAACTGGTAGCATAGATTAATGAGGTGATAGACTATAATATGTGGTAACTATATATATTTGTTCCTTGTAGTTTTAAAGAAGTTTAAAATGTACCTAGATAACATTTGGGTATGCTGTTTTAAATTTTACAAATCTGCTTTATCGAGGTGTAATTTACTTATAATAAAATTCAATTATTTTAAGTGTGCAGCTTGAGGTTTTTTTTTTTTTAAGCAGAGGTCTTCTTAGAAGCCCATATGATTTAAATTTATTTATTTATTTATTTAGGGCTGTGTTGGGTCTTCGTTTCTGTGCGAGGGCTTTCTCTAGTTGTGGCAAGCGGGGGCCACTCTTCATCGCGGTGCGCGGGCCTCTCACTGTCGCGGCCTCTCTCGTTGCGGAGCACAGGCTCCAGACGCGCAGGCTCAGTAATTGTGGCGCACGGGCCCAGTTGCTCTGTGGCATGTGGGATTTTCCCAGACCAGGGCTTGAACCCGTGTCCCCTGCATTGGCAGGCAGATTCTCAACCACTGCGCCACCAGGGAAGCCCGCAGCTTGAGTTTTGATGAATGTAAACGGTTTTACCATCACCGTAAGCAGGATACAGAACATTTCCCTCACCCCAGAAAGTTCTTGCTCATTTGCATTCAGTCCTGTTCGGGGTTTTGTATTCAATCATCCACTGTTCTGCTTTCTATCACTGTAGTTTGCTTTTTTCTTTTTTTCTCCAACTTTGAGGTGTAATTGACAAATAATTAATTACATATATTTAAATTGTACAATTTGGGTTTTGATGTGTATGTCTACCCATGAATCCGTCATAATTACAATAATGGAAATACCTGTTAGATTTGAAGTCCAAAATCTGATCCCTCCTGTATCCCTTTGTAATCCATCTCTCCCCCATCTTCAGGCAATTACTGATCTGCTTGGTGTTACTAAAGATTAGCTTGTATTTTTGAGAACTTTTAATATATGGAATTATACATACAGGATGTACATTTTCTTTGGGGGAGGCTGGCTTCTTTCACTTATAGTTATTTTGAGATTTATTCATGTTGCATATGTTAATAGTTTCATATCTTTTTATTGTTTAGTTCTATTGCGTTGTATAGGTATATCACAAGTTATCCATTCACCTATTGATGAATATTTGGGTTGTGTCCAGTTTTTGGTTATCAAAAATAGAGCTTTTACGACATTTGTGTTGCAAGGTTTTGTGTGAACAAATGCTTTCACTACTTTTGAGTAAGTGTCCAGGAATGGTTATATGCTAAGTGTATGTTTAACATTTAAAAATTTTAAGAAACTGCCACCTCTTTTTCAACACGATTGTACCATTATATATTTCTCCCAGCAGTGTATGATAGTTCAGGTTGTTTCATATCCTCATCAGCACTTGGTATGGTCAGTCTTTCTAATGCTGGCCATTCTAGTGGGTATATAGTGGGTATGAGCTCATTGTGGCTTTGAGTTTTCCTAATGACTAATGATGTTGAATATATTTTTATGTGCTTACTTGCCATTGGTATATCTTTTTTGTTGAAGTGTCTGTTCGTATCTTTTGCCCATTTTTTTTTTTTTTTTTTAAAGATGTTGGGGGTAGGAGTTTATTAATTAATTTATTTATTTTTTCTGTGTTGGGTCTTCATTTCTGTGCGAGGGCTTTCCCTAGTTGTGGCAAGCGGGGGCCACTCTTCATTGCGGTGCGCGGGCCTCTCACTATCGCGGCCTCTCTTGTTGCGGAGCACAGGCTCCAGACGCGCAGGCTCAGTAGTTGTGGCTCACGGACCTAGTTGCTCTGCGGCATGTGGGATCCTCCCAGACCAGGGCTCGAACCCGTGTCCCCTGCATTAGCAGGCAGATTCTCAACCACTGCGCCACGAGGGAAGCCCCTCTTTTGCCCATTTTTGAGTTGGGTTTATCTTACTGAGATGTAAGACTTCTTTTATTCCAGATACAAAACCTTTTTTGGATATGTGTTTTAGAAATATTTGAATCTGTGGTTTGTCTTTCCATTTTCATAAGTGTTTTCGGAAGAGTAGAAGTTTTTAATTGTTATTGGAATTCAATTTATTGATTTTTGTGTTGCATTTAAGAAATCTTTGCTAAAGATTTTTCTCATTTTTTTTCCCTGTAAGTTTTATAGTTGTAGCTCTTAAATTTAGGTCTCTGACCTATTTGAGGTAATTGTTGTATATGGTGTGAGATAAGGGGTGAGGTTCATATTTTGCTACATTGTGTTGAACTTTTCCAGCACCATTTGTTGAAAAGGTTATACATTTCCCATTGAATTGATTTGGCACATTTGTTGAAATTCAAATAGTCAAATATGTGTAGGTCAATTTTTGGAGTCTCTTCTCTTCCATTGATATATATTTCAATCCGTCTCTCCTCTGGCCTTGATAGGGGAAGTCCTCCAACTTTTTCTTTTCTTTTTTTTTTTTTTAAATTATTTTGGGTATTTTAGGTCCTTTGCATTTCCATATATTTGTTAAAATCTTATCTACTTATGCAAAATGTCTGTTGTGATTTTGATTGTGATTGCACTGAATCAGTTGATCAGTTTGGGAAGAATTGATTTCTTAAAAATATTGTCTTCTGTTCCATGAACATGTTATATATATCTCCATTTTTTTGGGTGGTCTTTAATTTCTCTTTAACAGTGTTTTGTAGTTGTCAGCGTACAATCTTATATAATCTTTTGTCAAATTTATCACTGTTTTATATTTTTTTAAATGTGATTGTAAATAGTATTTTTAAAATTTCAGTTTCCAATAATTTGTTGTTTGTATATATAAATATGATTGATTTTTGTATATTCCCCTAGTATCTTGTAACCTTGCCAAACTCACTTGTTTTATTATCTTTTAGGTAGTTTGGTTAGGAGGATTGTATACATAGGTGCTCATTGTTTGTAAATAAAGATAAGTTTTATTTCATCCTTTTCAATCAGTATGCCTCCTCTTCTTTTTTTTTTCTTTATTGTAATTGCTAGTGCTTCCAGTACAATGTAGGGATTTTGATTGTGATTGCACTGAATCATTTGACCAGTTTGATCAATTTGGGGAGATAGGTAGCGTTGTCTTGTTCTCAACCTTAGGGGGTAAGTATTCAATCTTCCACCATTAAGTAAGATGTTAGTTATTGTTTTTAAACTAATTTTTATTGGAGTATAGTTGATTTATAATGTGTTAGTTTCTGCTGTACAGCAAAGTGAATCAGTTATACATACACATATATCCTCTCTTTTTTAGATTCTTTTCCCATATAGGTCATTACAGAGTATTGAGTAGAGTTCCCTGTGCTATACAGTGGGTTCTTATTAGTTATCTATTTTCTTTTTCTTTTTTTTCACTGCACAGCATATGGAATCTTAGTTCCCCGACCAGGGATTGAACCCGCGCCCCCTGCATTGTAAGCGCGGAGTCTTAGCCACTGGGCCGCCAGGGAAATCCTGCTTATCTATTTTATATATAGTAGTGTGTGTATGTCAATCGCAATCTCCTGATTTATCCCTCCCCCACCTTTTCCCCTTGGTAACCATAAGTTTGTTTTCTACATCTGTGACTCTGTTTGTTTTGTAAATAAGTTCATTTGTACCATTTTTTTAGATTCCACATATAAGCAGTATCATATGATATTTGTCCATCCATGTTGCTACAAATGACATTATTTCATTCTTTTTTTATGGCTGAGTAATATTCTATTGCATATATATACTACATTTTCTTTATCCATTCGTCTGTCAGAGGACATTTAGTTTGCTTTCATGTCCTTGCTGAACACTTAAAAAAATTAATTATTTATTTTTGGCTTCGTTGGGTCTTCGTTGCTGTGCGTGGGCTTTCTCTACTTGTGGCGAGTGTGGGCTATTCTTTGTTGTGGTGCACGGGCTTCTCATTGTGGTGGCTTCTCTTGTGGAGCATGGGCTCTAGGCGTGTGGGCTTCAATAATTGTGGTACGTGGGCTCAGTAGTTGTGGCTCGCGGGTTCTAGAGCTCAGGTTCAGTAGTTGTGGCACATGGGCTTAGTTGCTCCGCGGCATGTGGGATCTTCCCGGACCAGGGATGGAACCCGTGTCCCCTGTATGGGCAGGCGTATTCTTTACCACTGCACCACCAGGGAAGTCCCAAGAGGTTTGTTTGTTTGAAGTTTTTCATGTTTTTTCTGGTTATATACATCTTTTTATCAGATGTATTTTGCTAATACTTTCTCCGGGTCTTTGGTGGTACAGATCTTTATTAGTTATTAGTGATGTCTTGGTATTAATGCTCAAGTTTTTGGTCATATGTATGTTGTTTTGGGGGATAACAAGTGTTTTAAAGCTTGAGGAACAGTTATACAGACATGTATTATAGATCCCATTCCTTAATTCATATAAATGCAAAGAAACTAAAATTGTTAACCTGGGCCATATCAGTTCTTAAATATAGTAAATTATTTTCTGCTGTATTTAACTGTTATGAGTCATTTTTCATTTTTAGATAGTCTGGAACTTGATTTTTTTATCTCTTTAATAAAAATGAAACAATAAGTCCTTGTCTATTTTCTCATTTATTATTACAAATTAAGATAAAAACATCAGATATCTTGGTCTGGTATAATCCTAATGAGAAGGTGCCTAAGACCTGTATAAAAACTCTGAATCTTACCTGTGAAGCTTGTCATTGGGTTTTTCAGTAAGGGTTAAAGAGAGAACAGTCTTCATGGCTCACTTCCTTTAGTATGAAATGTATTCCCTTTCTCACCAAGGTGTACTGTCTTTTCTTTTCATGGTTTCTATGCTTAACTGTTCTACTGGTTGTATTAGCTTTTGAATGCCTCCACTATAAGCTAATGAGAAAATATCAGCTTCACAATGTGCTGTTTGTCACAGTTAGTATTTTTTTTTTTTTTTTTTGTGGTATGCGGGCCTCTCACTGTTGTGGCCTCTCCCGATGCGGAGCACAGGCTCCGGACGCGCAGGCTCAGCGGCCATGGCTCACGGGTCCAGCCGCTCCGCGGCATGTGGGATCCCTCCAGATCAGGGCACGAACCCGTGTGCCCTGCATCGGCAGGCAGACTCTCAACCACTGCGCCACCAGGGAAGCCCCACAGTTAGTATTAATATTACATTATTGTAACCTTAAATCACCTAAGTATCTTCCCAGACACGTTTTTTTCTTTACTCAAATAGAGTGACACCTTAATTTACTAACCAGTCCCCTTACCCTAACTTGAACATACGTATTTTAATTCTTTTCTGTCTGATTTATTCTTTTTGTCATGCTTGGATTTTGGAACATTTTGCAACTTACATTTAAGAAGGCTCATTTAAAAAAACCAATGGAAATTTCCAGCTTAAAAAAAAAATCCAACTACTGGTCTAATAACTGCTTTGCAGGAAGAAAGAAATATGAAAAAGAACCACAGACATTCTGGATGTCAGCCTGTGAAATTTTCCACTATTTCCCGTAATAACATGCAGGCATGCTTATACTGCTGGATTCAGCGCCACTGCAGTTGCACTCTGAGTGGAATTTGAAGCTACTCTATCAATGATAAAATGGCATCTGGCCAGCTTTTAGTGAGCAGTGCATAAATTCACACATCATACTGTATGTTTGTTTCATCTCTGCATGGATAGCGTGGCCATAAAACTGAACTTGCAAAGTTATTTAAAAATCTTTATTCCAAAATTTGTTAGTTTTAAGTGTATTTTGATTTTTAAATATTCAGTAGATTTATTATATAGCTGAGAATATAGATATATAAAGTCATTCTTTTAGTCATAATGCTGTGTACATTTTTATTTTAGAGGATTTTATACTATATTGAAGAATGCTCAGAAAATTAAAAGAAAGTTTAAAAAATTTGCATAAGCTCAGTATTAACTTGGTGTGATTCAGGAAACACTTTAACCTCTATTTCAGGTTCCTATTAATCTTTTCAAAGAGTCAGTAGGCTTTACATTAAAACTGATAACTGTGTTTTTATTTTGCTTTTTCAAATTTAAAGGCAAACAGTATTACACTCTTTTCCTAATGAGGGAAGTCCACGTTGCCCAGTTCTATAAGCTGGCAAAGCAGAATGATGAGGAGTAGATTACAAATACTGTACTGTAATCACCCACTTCTGCCTCGTTTCATCTCTTTCATGACAAATGCCTAACTGGTGTTAAGGAATGAAATAAAAAATTCAGATTTCATGAATTTAAACTCAAGCATTTCTGCAGTGGGGAATTTGAGCATTCAAAGTGATACAACAGATGTACATATCTTAGTGTGTTTTAAGACTTTGTAAGTCACGTTTTGGAATAAAGGCATATGATGTGTATCTTTTTCAGGACTATTAGGTCTTACATTTGAACAAGAACAGCTTTGTGACATAACAGTGGCCTCCACCCCTCCCCTGTGATCTATTCCTCCTCCCTTGTACAGTCTCACCCTTCCTCTTGACCTCTCCTATCTGTAACTCTCCTCCTGTCCTATTCATGCACTTCCTCTTCTCAGCCCTCATGCTATCTGCGACTGTTTTATCCCTTTCCTCTCAGCCTAAATTTTCTTCTGGCCCATAACCTTTTTTTTCCTTGTCAACTTTCCATCCTTCAAGTCTGTCACTTTTTCTAGTTGCTCACTGTTAACCAAGTCTCTTCTTTACCTTTGGAAGGCTTCTTTGCTCCAAGTTTCTCTGCGTCTGTCAGAGTGATTTTCTTTCAGTCTTTGAACCATCAAACACACACATCCTCACACTCTCCCAAATCCTTTAACTCTTTATTTCTGCCTCCATGTTTCAATTTATTCTACAGAGAGTTACTGAGTGCTAGCCATGTGTCAGGCTTTTCTCTAGATGTTAGGGATATACCAGTGATCAGAATGGCTGTGGGGAAAGAAAAGCTGCATAAGGGGACCAGAAACTGGTGTGTGTGTGTGTGTGTGTGTTGTGGGGTTTACATTTTAGATGGGTAGTCATGGTAACCGGTAACCTTCTCTGAGAAAGTAACATTTGAGCAAAGAGGCCAGGAAGTAAGCCTTGTGAATATTGGCGGGGTGGGAGCGTTGGGTACAGAGGAAACAGCCAGTGCAAAGACTCTTTGCTGTATTTGAAGAATAGCAAGGTAGCCATTGTGCTGGAGCACAGTGAACAAAGGAATAAGTAGTAAGGAAGAAATCTGAAAGGTAACAGTGGGACCTTGTAGGCAGTTGTAATGTCTTCAGTTTTTACTTTGAGCAAAGTGGGGAACCACCGCAGTTTTTTACTTTTGGTATTCCAAAAAGGTTTTGTGATCATTATCCTTCCCCCACCCCGTTAAAGCATTTCCTTTTTTAAATTACAGAAGTAACTCATGTTTATGTGGAAGATACAGAAAAATACAAAGGAGAAAGTAAAGAAATCAAAGAACAAATAAAGAGGGACTTCCCTGGCGGTCCAGTGGTTAAGACTTCGCACACCAATGCAGGGAGTGCGGGTTCTATCCCTGGTGGGGGAACTAAGATCCCACATGCCTCATGGCCAAAACAAACAAACAAAAAGCAATATTGTAACAAATTCAGTCAAGACTTAAAAAAAAAAAAAAAAAGAACAAATATAGATTACCAGTATAACTCATCATCCATTATTGAAGATTTTGTGTCTATCTTCCCACTCATTTTTCTCTTTCACACATACCGCGCGTGCACCTCCTGCCCTGTAGGGTTTTAGCGGAGAGCAAATAAACTGAATTAGGCTTTACAGAGATCCTTCCAGCTGCTTTGTGAAAAATAGCCTATAAGAGGGCAAGAGGTAGGGAGACCATTAGAAGGATTTTACAGTAATCCAGGTACGAGGTAATGTGGCTTGGACCTTGGAGGTGGCAGTGGAGGTGATAAGAAGTGATCCTATTCTGTATATATTTGAAGGGAGAGCCGACAGAATTTTGCGATGGATTCAGAGTGGGGCATGGCTGGGTGGGGTGGGGCGGGGCCTGGTGGGAGAGAAGGACGGAAGAGTCAAGGGTGACTCAAAAGTTTTTGGCTTAAGTGACTAGAGACCTTTGGTTTCATTTTTCTTTCTTGTCAAACTACCCATCCAAGGTTCAATTCTGGCTCTTTTATTATGTGTTTTTCCTGTTCATTTAAGCTCGTGATTATTTCTTTCACCAAGCTTCTAATCTGCTCTGCCCAGCTTGGCGCTTGGGATACACCACAAGATGCTATATATAACAAATTGTTTCATTAGTATTAGTCTTCCTAACTAGGTAGTGAGTAGCATTTTATTGGACTATGCTGAATTTGTGAATCTGCTCTGGGACTCATATAACTTTCTGAATACATTGTGGGCATTCAGTTAATGTTGCTTAATTGTACACTCCTTAGGCTTGAGAACAAGATACGAGAAAAATCTTAAAGTAAATGCCCTCTTTAGCTTTACTTTGGCATCTTGGCATCTTTGCAGAATGAATTGTTTTGGACAGTTATTTTCTGTCTAAAAATACCATTATTTTTATTTCCATGAAATGTTACATATTTTATTGAATTCAGTATGAAGACTTGTTTTTTAAATAATGAATGTTTATTGCTTACTTGATACACGTAAACCTTCTTTGGAGATAGAAAGATGAGTGAGAAAATGTCCCTGCCCAGGAAGGAGCTTATGTTTTGGTATGGACAGCATAACCTATATACCAATGTATGTCTCCTTTATAACATAACACTGTATTATGGTGTAATGCAAAACAAATTGTTATAATGCCTTTGGCATTCTAAAGATTGTAGGAGTTCTTTGCCTCTTTACTAAATGTTGCTAAACTTCTGTGCTTTGGGTTCTTATTTTTAAAAATAGTTTTTCAGACTGTTGCTACCCGCTGATGTCAAGTGTGCTTACCACCCCCTCCCCCGCTTTTTACTTTTATTTGCGTGAGATTTTTTGGGAAGACTTATTTTACATCAATATTCTTTTTTTTTTTAATCCAAGGGAATCTGATGTTTAAATCTTTAACTACAGTTAACAACAAATCTTTAACTACAAGCTTTGGAAAAATGATTTGTTGACATACAATGTAAGATGATTTTTAAAAAATTTGCTTAGAAAATGATTTGCTGACACATCATAAGGTGATTTTTTGAAATATAATTTTCTCTGTCTCCTTGAGTTGTGTTGTACAAATAACCAAAATTCCTCTCTTTCAAATAAATCTATGTTTTATTTTCAGTAACTAGAGATGACTATCCGCCCCCCGCTTTTTTTCTTTTTAACTTTTAGCATCTGTTCTGGCTCTTCTGCTTTTTCCCAAACCTTTACTTAAATAAGCAAAAAAAAAAAAAAAAAAAAAAAAAGCTTGGATGCCCTGCTTTACTTCCAGGACTTCATTTTGTGTTTTCGGTAAGATTTTCTCTGAAAATCTAGGTAGTGTTGCCTAAGAAGTTTTGTGTTTTAGTGTCTTTCTTTGTTTGCTTAGCTTTTTCAGTTTTGGGGACAATCTGTTAACTCAGTTGTGCTTTTTGACTTTTCCTTTTTATGGAAAGTATGTGTGCTAATAGAACGTAAACTCTTTGAGGGCTGGGAGTTATTTTGTTCAGTGCTGCTATATCTTTAGTGCTTAGAATGGTGGCATGCACATAGTAGGTACTCAAATATTAGTTGAATGAATTCAGAGTAGCAGTAGCAACAGTTACTATTTATTGAGCATGTACTATATGGCGAAGTGCTAGAAACTTTGAATGGATTAAGTGGCATGTACATCTTATTGCATGAGCTGTTTCCCAGCCATATGATAGTGTATGAATGGGTGTGAGGGAGGAAGGAGAACAGCTGCCAGCTGTTAACCAAATTTAATCAAGTTTAAGATGCCATGTTATACAGTGCATTATTTTATCTACCACTATGTAAGGAAAAGTAAAACTGCCAACTATGGGATATTGTCAATAGCATGACACATTCTGATTTGAAAGATGTAAAAACATGAAAAAAAATTAAGAAATTCTGTTGTAAATCGACTATACCTCAATTTAAAAAAAAGTGAAAAAATGGAAGAATCTCTAAAATAAGGAATATCAGCAGTTTTACGTAAACTCTCATTTAAAGATCACAGAGCCTTCAATAGGTAGGCATTATTATTCTCATTTTAGAGATGAAGAAATTGAAGGTTAGAGGATAAGTTCATAGGTTCTCAAGCTAGAGGATCCAAATCGAGGCCATTCTCTTTTTACTACCCCACATTGCTTCAGGAGTCAGGGCAACAAAATAGTGCATTGGCCCATCAGCTCTGGCTTGAAGATTCTTAGTTGACCTGGCTTTAAATGTTTTCTTAATGTAACTGGTTTTTTCTCTTTTCTTTTTTTGAAATCAACAGATAGCTTAGTATTTACTATGTGCCAGCTAATCTGTTTGTATTTTTATGTGTATACAAAACAATATAAGGCCTTATCTTTTTCTCTCAAGGAATTTACAGTCTATTTGGGGAGATGAGAAATAAACATGAAAGTTAGATAAGTAGAGAAGATTTAAACAACATTTCAGAGAATAATGAAAGAGGTTTAACAAGGCAGTGCAGGATTAGTTGCTAAATAAATTGTACAAATTATTGCTTTTGGAGTTCAGAGGAAGGATAGATCGCTTGAGGCCAGAGTAATCCAGGGAAGGATTTAAGTGAATTCCTGGGAGATAGTTTCAGTTAGTGAGATTATTTACTTACTTTAAAATTATATTAATGCATGTTACACATGGAATTGCAAGCTGTTGAACATGAAGAATTTTGGTACATTAAGTTTTTTCTCTCTGTATGAGAGTAAAGGAACTGCCTGCCATAGAAAAGTAAAAGGCATCAAGTGTTATCAAGGAGATAGGGAAAGTACATTTAAGAAGAAGGACCTTTGGGTGAAAAAGAAGGAAGTCTCTTTCCCAAATGCCTTGCGTGCTGTGCCCCTCTTGCCACATTTCTACAGTCAGTTGCACTTTCTGAACCATTACCAAGATACCTTCTGTGGCTCTTAGAGTTGATGATGAACTTCTAAAGGTTGGAAGCAAGCATTTAACTCCCTTTATGTTATTCATGTTTCCTGTATTTTGAAATAGGAGCTCTTAGTTAAAGATGCACAGTACACAAAGAATAGTCCACTGTGTTTCAGAAGTATATGACTGGCAGTGTTTCTGATTACATTCCTGAATCAGACATAGAACTCAACATTGGGTTGTAAAGTGTGTTAACCTGTTTTACAGACCAGTCAAAAGCAAAACAGTAAAGGCTTGGAAAGCAAAAGAATTGCATTTGGACCTTGTTGGATAGTCTTGGGCATTTTATTTAACCTTCTAAGTTAGGTCACATCTAAGTTTCTTTCCCTATGTTTTTTGGAACATTTTTTTCTGATTTTTTAAAAAATTGGTAATACATGTAGAAGGTGAACAAAATTCAAACTACAGAAGGCTATGAAGTGAGGGTTCCTTCCACTTTCTTTTGTTTCCTAATTCCTTCCTCAGAGGCAGTCACTGTTACCTTTTACTTTTGTGTATATTTACAAACATCTACATATATTTTTTCTTTTTTTGGTAGAAGTTTAGTTGATTTACAATGTTGTGCCTTATCTATATGTTTTTATAATCTATATATCTACTGTTTTTATAAGCATAAGTAGTAGCATATTAAAAAACATTGTCTTGCACCTTGTTGCATTTAACATTATATTTTGAAAATGGTTTCATATCAGTGCAAGAGTTCCTTTTTTTTAGCAGATTGTTTTATTAATGTGCTGTAATTAATTTAACCAGTTTATCATTGATGGACCAATATGTTGCATATAACAACAGAGAGTGCTGCAGTGAATTTTCTTATATACATTTTATTGTAGTTTTTATTTGCATCTCCAATATTAGGAATGAGATTAAACATTCTCCCCCACCTCCCAAATGTTTAAAGGGCATTTGTATTTTCTTATTCTATAAACTCTTTCTTGTCTACTTTTCTTTAGGTTATTGGTGTTTTTCTTACCGATTATTTTCATAAAATAAATTTTGTATATTGAAAAAAGGCATTTGCCTTTGAAAAATACCTGTTGCAGATATTTCAGTGCCTTTTAAAATAGTAGTTGTACTTTTTTGGCAGATAAATATTGCTTAATTTTACATTAAAATGCCCCTTTTCCCACTATTTTTCATTAAATTCTTTATAGTTCATTTGTACACTTTTATACAAGATGAAGTTAAACTTTTTAATATACATTTTGTACATAATATACCTAATTTTACTGTGTAAAATATACATAACCTAAAATGTACCACTTTTAAGTGTACAATTCAGTAGTATTAAGTACATTCACAGTGTTGTACAACCATCATCACTATGCATTTCCAGAACTTTTTCATCATCCCAAACAGACCTAATATGTATTTAGGTAGCAATTTCAGTTTATGACTTAATAACTACCTCTCATATATAAAAGGATACATGTGTGCTCTTTTTAACCTAGAGACACAGAACTCTGTATCCTTGCTTGAAGGAGAGGTTTTGAGAAAGAGACACAGCTCTAATTGGGTGAAAGTCTTTTGTACTTTGAAGATTCTCTTCTGATTCTTATCTCCATTTTAGGTTATTTTCTTGATCCACTTTTAGCAAAACTGCTTTTTTTCTTATGCTTTATATTTTGGAAAACTTCAAACATAAACAAAGTAGAATAGTATATTGTTCCCCATGTACTTATCACTCAGGTTCACCAATTATCAATGTATGGCCAGTATTGTTTCATCTATATCTCAATTTACTTCCTCCACATTATTTTGAAGCAAATACCAGGCATCATATGATTTCATAAGTATCTCTAAAAGATAAGAACTCTCTTTCAAAAAAAAAGCATAGGGCCTCCCTGGTGGCGCAGTGGTTGAGAGTCCGCCTGCCGATGCAGGGGATACGGGTTCGTGCCCCGGTCTGGGAGGATCCCATATGCCGCGGAGCGGCTGGGCCCGTGAGCCATGGCCGCTGGGCCTGCGCGTCCGGAGCCTGTGCTCCGCAACGGGAGAGGCCACAAGAGTGAGAGGCCCGCATACCGCAAAAAGAAAAAAAAAAAAAAAAAAAAAAAGCATAATCACAATTCTATTATTAAATGATAGTAATTCCTTTAGTAGCACCAAAAATACAGTCACTATTCAGTTTTCCAGTTCTTTCTCTTCTCCTTTTTAAAAAATGTTTGTTTAAATTAGATCCAAACAAGATTCACACATTACAGTTTGGTTGTTATGTATCTTAAACATGCTTTTAACTATAGGTTGCTCCTCCATCTCTCTTTTTTCCTTTGAATTTGTTATAGAATTTCTTATAGCCTAGATTTTGCTGAGTATATCCTTATGATGTTGTTTAAATTGCTCCTCTGTATTTTTTTTATAAATTGGTGGTTGGCTCTCAAGGTTTGACCAGATTAAGTTTCAGTTATTTTGGGCAAATGCATTAGTTATCTATTGCTGTGTAATAAATAATCCCAAGATTTAGCAGTTTAAAACAGCATTTATTATCTTCCACAGTTTCTGAAGATTAGTAGTTTGAGAGTGGCTTAGCTGGGTGGTTCTGGTGTAACGTCTCTCATGGGTTGCAGTGAAGCTGTCACCCTGGGCTGCAGACTTCTGAAGGTTTGACTGGGGCTGGAAGATTGGCTTTCAAGGTGGCTTACTCTCATGGCTATTGTAGGAGGTCTCAGTTTTTTGCCTGAATATCCTCCAGGCACTCTGCCAGAGTAAGTGATCAGGGAGAGAGGGAGATAGGGAGGAAAAAAGCTGCAATGCCTTTTATGATCCCAGAAGTGATGTAACTGTCATTTCTGCTCTATTCTTTTGGTTCTACAGACCAACCCTGATACTATGTGGGAGGGAACTACTTAAGGATATGAATTTTAGGAGATGGACATCACTGGGGACCATCTTGGAGACTGGCAACTGCAGTGAGACTACTTCTGATGTGGTGTGCTTTAACAGGGGACACATGATGTTTGCTTCTCTCTCACTTTGTGGTACTTGATGTTATTGATCGGTACCCTTCATCCCCTAATCTATTAGGGGTAGCAAATGCTGATACTCTAGCATACCCTTTTCATTTAACAGCTGTAATATTTCTATAAACTACTTGTAGTCAACTATTTGGTCACCCAGTGTGGGTACAGTTCACATAGGAAGGCAGAATGTTTGGCTCATTTTCTTTATTTACTAGTCTTAAAAATAACAAATTGGTTTCTTAGCATTCTCTAATGGTGAAAAACATTGTTTCTCAAACTTAAAAATTTTTTTTTTACTTTGAAATAACTTAGATTGACCGAAATGTTGCAGAAATACTAGTGTTCTGTATACTCCTCTCCAGGTTCCCTTAACGTTAACTGCTTAACCATGGTACAGTGATCAAAATTAAGAAGTTAACATTGGTATAGTACTGCTAACTAAATAGCAGATATTACTACATTTTCCACCATTGTCTTGTTTTTTTGGTCCCAGGATCCAGTCCTACTCTTATCTCCATTAAAATTTCTCCTCTTTGCTTTTTTTAATTTTATTTTTCAATTTTTAAAAGAACTTTTGAATTGGTATGAAGTGTGAGAGAATATATCTTGTCTTTTATGTAATATTTTGTCTTGTTTGTTTTAGGTTAAAAAATATTTAACATTTGTACTTTTGTTCTAGCTATTGCCTGTATATTAACTTTCCTGTAATACACGTAGTCCCTCCTTGTTCTCACTGTTTTGGTTTTTGTCTGTTGCTGTCTTTCTTTGAGTACTACTAAAGTTACCTAGTAATCTCTTCTTTTCTCTTCTCCAGCATTTGATTAAAACTATTATTCTTTTACTTTCAGTTAATATTTATAAGGCATTCAGCAAGCTTATTCTAATTTTTCTCTTATTTTCCCCTCACTTTTTGACAATTATGTTGTATCTACATTATCAAAGCATACAGCTGTTATTATAACATTTACCTTATAACATCATTCGGTTTTTAATAAGTAAATATGTATTTAATACCCACCACTATTTTTATGCTGATCTGGACTTTCCAGTTATTTGGGTTGTCTAACATTCATTCTCTAATAAATTCCACAGGAAGAGCTTACGGAAACGGTATTGCTTGAGTTCTACTATGTTTAAAAGTTTGTCTGCAGCTCTACTACTTGAAAGCTGGTTTGACTGATTGTAAAATTCTTTCTAGAGTGTCTGTGATTCCATTGTCTTCTGGCATAGAGCATTGCTGTCACAGTCTGAGGTCAGTCTGATTTTCTTTTTAGGTGACTTAGCTTTTTTGTCTTTGCCTGAATGTCCAAAGGGTTTTTTTCATGGTAGTCTTATGTATTGGTATTGGCCATTCTGACTCATTTTTCTTCAAGCAAGTAGTAAGTCCTTTCAATATGTAGTTTTAAGGCCCTCCTCCCCCCATTCCCCTTTTTCTCTCAACATCAGGACAGTTTTCTTGACTTGGAGGGTTTGTTCGCCTTTTGTTTTTGTTGTTCTGTTGCCTTGGTTTTCTTCTTCGGGACATACTCCATACATAGTTGGATCTTTGTATGCTGTTTATGTGAGATAAACCTCTCTTCTATTTGTAGACTTGTATATCCACCCGTTTTCTCAGTGTTTCCCATTTGGATTTCTGATGAAACCTTAAAGTAAGCATGTCTAAAACTGAACTTGTGACCTTCTCTTCTAAATTTCCTTTAAGAAGCCTTCCACGTCTCCTTTGTTGGTAACTTGATTCTTCTAGCTGTGCAGGCCAAAAAACTGGGCTCCTTTTTCTCACATCTCCATATCTCTCTCTTTAAGATGTATCTAGAATCTAACCGTATCTAGAATCTGATCAAATCTTAATACTTCCACTGAGTCTACTGTTGTATTACTGTAATGACATCCTAATGTGTCTCCTTGCTTTTTTATCCTTGCCTCCTTACTATCTTCGAATAACATAACAGTTGGAGGACTCTTTTAAAATCCTAAGCCATTTGACATTCATCTCCTCAATCTGCAGAGGTTTCCCCATTTCACTCAGTAAGAAAGTCCTTACTTAGTGTATGAGGCCCTGTGTGATTTGCTCCTGATACATCTCTCATTCCTCTTTCTGTCTGCCTCACTCTTGATCCAGTGCTGTTCTTTATCTGATGTGGGCACACTCCTGCCTTTGGGCGTACCCTCTGTGTGGAGTGCTTTTTTCACTGTATATCTGTTTGACTTAACTTCCTTATCTCTTTATGTCTCAAATCTCACCCTCTTAGTAAGGCCCATTCTTACCACCCTATTTAACCTTGCCCCTCATAGTGCTATCCTCTAACATACCATATAATTTACTTATTTATTGTGCTTAATGGTGTTTTGTTTTTCCCTAATAAAATATAAGCTCCACAAGGACAGGGATCTTAGTCTCTTGCTCATTGATACATCTCAAAAATTTAGATAAGTGCCTGGCATATGGTAGACATTCATTATTCATTTGTTGAGTGAATAAATATGCCCTATATTTCCTTGAAAGGAGGATGTCCTTCTCAAACTATTCTCCCACCCCTGTCTGTGGCATGGTGTTTTTCTGGGGCATAGCCTATCTTTCATCTTCACATTCCATGGGACTACATTAAGGAAGTCAGTGATCTCTGTTGGTTTCATTTTAGTTCCTGGTCTATTTAGTCTGGAACTGGTTCTAGATATCCAGTCAGGATGGAAGTTTACTCTGAAATTGGTTAAAGATAAGGTGCTCTGTTAATTTGAAGAATCTGTGAGCAGTAGTTAACCATTTATCATATGTACAGGGGAATTTCTTTTTTATTTTCTTTATTTTCTTAGTCTTAGCACAATAATAAAAGATTAGTATCTTTTACTAAATTTTCAATGGCAGTTTGAGGAAAGGGTTGGTAGGTAGAGGCATTCATTAACATCCAATTGAAAATTGCTTTATTAAAAAGTGTGTATGTATATTATGTCTTCCCAATGTTTCTGTAATTTTGTTTCAGCAAATTAAGAGTTGCAGTAGTCCAGAAAACATTGTATCATGACAGTTTATTGAGTAGTCTCCCCAAGAAAGGATACTCTATTCTATACACTGCTATCAGGTACAAGGTGTGGGATATAGCAGTGAGGTCTTCAGTTGGAGAACATGATGAAATCAATTAGTGTTTTTAAAGGGTCTCAAAAAAATGCAATTTAGTGCAGTTTTAGAAAACATTAGTTATTACTGAAAACATTTGTTAAGTATTCCTTTTCTCTATTTGGATTGGATATAATGTATAAAAAATTCAAAGGCATTATAAAAATGTTTTTTATTACAAAGTTAATACATGTTCTCTCTAGGTGATAGGAAATTAAAATGTTAAAAAAAAAACCAGGAAAGATCATTTTGGTGCACACCTTTTCAGCCTTTATCTGTGTATACACTGTACATAAGAAATGGAAATGAGATCATATTGATATTATATGTTACAATATATTGTGAACATTTTAAGAGGCTTAGTGTTTCATTAAGTGAATATATCATAATTTATTCAATTTTCTGATGTTGCTCACTTAGGTTATCTTTATTTTCTATTATAAAATAACATGGCAGTGAAAGTTTCTCATTACTTGATGTCTTATTCAGCTGAAGTGAAACCTTTATGGATGTTTAAGTAATTATCCTTAAGAAATTTATATTTCTTTTTCAAATTGTACATGAAATTAAAATTTTACAGTAACCTTAATGAAAAGAGGACAGAGTTCTAGGAATCATTTAGATTATTGATACTAGATAAAATAAAATTCTTTAGAAGTTTAATTTGCCATTTGCAGTAATGAGTTCTTACTACAGTCTTCTTTTTGGTAAGTAAAACATTGGAATGAAGGTTGCTTTAGGTGAATAACCAACATGTCTTCAACCAACTACAGGGAGGTTTTTTTTTTAAAGTACATGAGACAATGCTTGAGTAGATACTTGTACTGAGAAGTGTAAGAGAAGAAGGCTGCTGTAACTTCTCCCTAATGCACTGTTGACTTAGGCAAGAATTGGTACTCTGTGCCCCTTCCTCCTATGCGTACATATTTAAAAATTCTTGTGTGGTACCATGAAGAGCTTATTATTTGCTTAAAAATATTTAAATATTTAGTTAAATTAAGTAAATTAAATTTAATGTTACATTATTATATAAATATTAAAGTAATTAAATATTTACATATTTGTTTAAAATAGTTATAGAATTTTATTTTTTGAAAAAGTTTCAAAAGTTTCCATCCAATTTCATTTAGTTTGTTTTATGCATATTGTTTCTTAACACAATTAAGGAAAATAATTTGTTCTTTTCTGATTTTTATAAGAAGTAGTATGTTTATTAAAATGATAGATGCACATTTAAGAGAAATTTAAGCAATACAGAAAACTATATCTAGAGAAGCTAGCACTGATATTTTTGTATGTATATTTTTACATTTCTCTATGTAGACTTTATCATGTTAGAAATAAGGAATTTTTACACGGTGTTCTGTAATCTTTTATTACTCTCTTTTATGTGGTGAACATCTTTCCAGGTTAACAAGTTGAAGTCAATATTATTTTTATGGTTTGTACAGTGCATTTGACATTTTTCCCCCCTTCTTTCCATGTATGCACCATCCTTTAAATAATCTGTTTGCTGATAAAATGTTAGGTTGTTTCCAGTTATAAGTTTATGCTTTAAATGCTTCATTAACTTTTTAACAAGACTAAGACTTACATAGTTGACTTTGTGTTTAAAAAATTACTCTCTCTCCATCTTTTTTTTTTTTAATTGAAAAAACCTTAAGGAGTTTATTTGAAGTAAAAAAACGGAAAAATGTCTTAATTAATTAATTAATTATGAATTTATTTTATTTATTTTATTTTTGGCTGCATTGGGTCTTTGTTGCTGCATGCGGCTTTTCTCTAGTTGTGGCGAGCAGGGGCTACTCTTGGTTGCGGTGCGTGGGCTTCTCATTGCTGTGGCTTCTCTTTGTTTCGGAGCATGGGCTCTAGGTGCGTGGGCTTCAGTAATTGTGGCACGTGGGCTCTGTAGTTGTGGCTCGTGGGCTCTAGAGTGCAGGCTCAGTAGTTGTGGTGCATGGGCTTAGCTGCTCCATGGCATGTGGGATCTTCCTGGACCAGGGCTCGAACCTGTGTTCCCTGCATTGGCAGGTGGATTCTTAACCACTGCGCCACCAGGGAAACCCAAAAGGTCTTATTTTATAAAAGTGTATACTGCTGAAGTGAAAAGTGAATTATCTTTGGCTGTGAATGATTTAAATATTTATGCAGTTTTAGTTAAGGTTTTCAATATATTGAATGCTAACTGACCGCAGAGCATGTCCAATAGATTATTTTTTCAATTTGTTTCTCTTAAAAGGCTAACGTGTTTTTAAAATAAGGTTGTTTATGTAAGTTTTAAACCACTTAACCTGTTAGTTGATAAATGTGTTTTCATGTTAAAATAGAGGTAAGCAGGTAGTGGTTTTCTGGTCATATATTGTGGTATAGTCTTTCTAAGTAGTTATCCTGCATCTTGCCTCCGAGTTCTTTGGTATTTTACATAGGAGAGAGACACCTTTCCCCTTTAAAAAACGTATTAAATCAGTAAGGAGGCAATTTAAAGTGATGGGACAGTTTTTCTTCACATTGCAATTGTAGTTGGAAATACTGTGTTGTAATTCTTGGAACTTTCAAATACTGCATTTTAATTTTAATAAATCTGGAAGTCTGTACATACAAAATACAGTTGTCTGTTTTTGAAATTTGACTTTAAGATTGCTTTGAGGTGAATTAACAAAGCACTAATGTATAAGATACTTAGTTCTCCCCCTCCATTTTACTTCTTAAGAAAAGTTGTAATAGGAAGTAGGTTTCTGAGTGGTTATTTAGTCAGGTTTATAATGATGTTGTGTTAGCTTCCACTGTGAGGTAGAAGTTTATATGGCAAGGAATAAAGATAACTAGAATTAATAAAAGGCAAAGTCTTATACTCACTTTGATATGCTATTTTGTTGTCTTAATTATTTTGTCCTGTTGCTAGCCTTATGTTGGGAGGGTATACTTTAAAAAATGAATATAACTATATATATTTATGTATGTAATTCACACATATATTTATATAAATATGAAGAAATATATAATCCGTATAAGATTGTTGACAAGTGTTAGACTACTTAAACTTTACCTGTGAGCTGATAAATGTGTTTTCATGTTACAATAAAGATAAGCAAGTAGCGGTTTTCTGGTATGTATCTTTCCAGTATATTCTGATGCACATTAAGTGATAACATTCAAGAGAAAGTATTATTTGTTCCTCTTTTTGAGGTTTGAGCTTCAGAATTAATGCTGAAAATTTGTAAAGGAAAAGACAATTTTCATAAATGTTCAGAGCCTCAAGGTGCTTCTCTGCATGTTGATCGCCTGACTTCTGTTGGGCAGTTGGAGCTGTTAAAGTTCACTTGCCTATGGTGTCTTGATGTGGGTTTGGATCTCATTTGGGGTCCATGAAGACTTCCCAAGGGGTATGTGAGTGCAAATAATTTTAAGGAACTTTTCATTATGAAATTTTAAACACAAAAACTAGGGAGAATACTATAATGAATTCTCATGAAACTGTCTCCTGGCTTCAGCAATTAGTAACTCATGACCAATTTTATTTTTATTCATACTCTTTTCTTCCTGTATTGTCTTGAGGAAGTCCCAGATAACATACTGTTCTATCTCTAAAAGTTTTCATAAGTATCTTTAAACAATAAGGACTATTAAAAAAATTACCTCACCTTAAAAATTTTTTTAATATCAAATATCCAGGTGTGTCCAGGTTTTCAACTGCTTGAAACATAACTATGTTTTATAGTTTGTTTGAATCAGATTTTGCAATTTGTTGTTACATTTTTTATGTCTCTCTTTTTTAAAAGTTTATTATTATTTTTTTGTTTGTTTTTTGTTTTTACTTTGGGCTGTGCTGCATGGCTTGCGGGATCTTAGTTCCTTGGCTGGGTTGTGAAAGCGCAGAGTCCTAACCACTGGACCGACAGGGAATTTCCCCTTTAAAAAAAATGTATTTATTTATTTATTTATTTATTTATGGCTCTGTTGGGTCTTCGTTTCTGTGCGTGGGCTTTCTTCTAGTTGCGGCGAGCGGGGGCCACTCTTCATCGCGGTGCGCGGGCCTCTCACTGTCGCGGCTTCTCTTGCTGCGGAGCACAAGCTCCAGACGCGCAGGCTCAGCAGTTGTGGCTCAGGCGGCGTGTGGGACCTTCCCAGACCAGGACTCGAACCCTTGTCCCCTGCATTGGCAGGCAGATTCTCAACCACTGCACCACCAGGGAAGCCCCAGGAATTCCCCTTTTATGTCTCTTAATTTAGTTTCCTACTGCTTCTCTCTCTTTCTTTCCCTTGCAATTTATTTGTTGGAAAAAGTGAGATTATGTCTTGGAGAACTTTCCATTTTGTATTTGATTGGTGTCATTTAGCACATTCTTCTGAGCTCTGTGTTTTCTATAAATTGGTGGTTGGATCTAGAGGCTTTAACACAGATCATTTAAAGATGATCAGTTTCCAGGTTCATAAACTTTTGTTCTCTTAAATCCTTAAGTTGGTCTGCTTGAGAAAGCTTTGCAGAGTCTTTCTCCAGATGTCTCCTTTCACAATTGTTCTTCTCACTGCCAAAAGAAAGGAATAACTCTCTTTTTACTGTGTTGCATTGACACTGGGTGTTAGCCAAAAAAAAACTGGGGTTTGAAACACATGGGCAATTACCAATATTGGTGTCAGGGTGTAAAAAGTGAAGGACTCTAATGGCTGGGTAACAAGTGGTCTGTCAGGTGCTTCTGAGTCTGTTTTCATCAAAATCAAAATTGAAGGGAGGGTTAATCAAATTGCTCTCTGGGAAATAATGAAAAAGTAATTTTTTTTTTTTTTTTTTTTGCGGTACTCGGGCCTCTCACTGTGGTGGCCTCTCCCGTTGCGGAGCACAGGCTCCGGACGCGCAGCCTCAGCGGCCATGGCTCACAGGCCCAGCCGCTCCATGGCATGTGGGATCTTCCCAGACCGGGGCACGAACCCATGTCCCCTGCATCGGCAGGCGGACTCCCAACCACTGCGCCACCAGGGAAGCCCTGAAAAAGTAATTTTTGATGATAGTTCACTGAGATTTTTGTCGTGTAACTAAGATTGCATTGAAATAATTGAGTGACATTGCTTTCACATAACTCCTTCCGCCTAATTATCTACTCATGTCAGCAAGTTTTATTTATAATTTTACAAACAAAATGTAGAAATTGACGGAACACTGTTGCAGTTTATGAATATTATTCATCGCGATATCTGAAGGCACCAGGAGGCAGGGGTGGAGAAGAACCCCTGCCTTTGTATCTTAACAGATTCACTTACAATGAAAAATGTACTTTTTACATGTATTTTATCAAAACTTGTAATACACTGTTTATATTTTGAACAATTAACATCCTAATAATGATTATAGTAATAGTTCAAAATAAAATGTGTTCTCAAAACTTAGAGCCTGTGATCAGATGGAATTCAGTTTTCAATTTATGTATCCTTTTGTTGCAGAGATGGAATGATCAATAAAATACTTCCAAGCATAAAATGATATTCCATTATGATCAAATACTGTGAGAGAAGAAGAATGGAAATTTGTATTCCAGGAGAACGGGACAGTTATAAAATTTCTGGCTGTTAGTGAGGGATGATGATAATCCAAGTTCCTTTGAATACTTGAGAGTGATGTAACAGTTTATTAAAATGCTAATACTTAGAACATCTTGGAAATTACTGCTTTGTAACTAGTTAAGCTGATGAAAAATTTAAATGTCAATTTACAAATCTTCTGGGTTACATGGTTTTTCCATATTCTTTTGGTAGGTATGTGAGCAAAAAGTTTGAAGTCCTTTGGAACTGACTTATGTCAGGCTCTGTGCTTACTGTGTGGTTATAAAATGACAAGTGTTATCCTGGCTTTCAAGGAGTAAATTCTCTAGAAAAACTACATCTGTGTCTGAAGCAAAGACACATAACTCTATATATATCAGAACTCTAAGTGCAAAGAAGCTTGCTTCCCCCGCACACCCCCCTCCCCACATTCTTAGCAAACAAGTGGCTGGCCCTTTAGTGTGTATATGCAGAATTACAATTTCATATTTTATATTTGGAATTTTAAATCAACCCTCCCTTGTGTTTTCTTTATCAAGGTGCATGTTGGAAAAGAAATGTTCTTATTAAGAGGAAGAAAAATTGACAGTGATTAAAAGATTAGAATAATGATGATTCTGTTGAAAAATTTTAAATGTGCATTTTAAAAAACAAAAATCCTTATTCTTTCATATCTTAGCAATTTATTTTACCCATATAGGAAATGGATAAAAGAAAGGAAAAGAATTTTTACATGGCTTAGTATTTCATCATTAAGATAATTTAATGTGTATGGTCCCCCTCCATGAAGAATAAATAGGAAGGCTAAAATAGAAAGGTTAATGTAAACATTTTACAAACTAATTTCTTCTTCCTTTTTCTTTTGTGGGGGGAGGGCGAGGGGCGCTTGAAGGAAGCTCTGTTTCCCTAGGTTTTTAAATCTTCATGCACCAGGTTAGTCCTTTTGCTGAGGATGAGGCACTTTTGTGGTAGTGTTGCCATGGTGACTGCTTTCCAAGTGCTGCCTCAAGGTCACTCATCACTCATAGCCCTGAATACTTGGTTTTTGTTAGAGAAAAAATATCAACACTCAGTGGATAAAATGAAGTTAATTATCACATTGCAGTACTCAGTCAAATCTAGCAAAATTATACTTTAAACCATGTTGTGTGTTGACAGTATTGATAAACTACATTTTCTTTGGATACTGCATTTTAATCTGGTCAGATTAGAAGACTAATGGTATACTTAAAATTACCCATAGCCTTATATTGTAATAATTTGATTTTATTTCACTTGTGACCCTTTTTTTTTTAGATGAAACTATTTTATTGCATTTATGTTTGAGTATGTCTAAACATACCTACCTCAGTATTTGTATTTTTGGTATGAGACAAGGGCAGAGATTTCTTAACATTCCTTTTCTTTTTGGTAAACTTGGCCTGAAGTTGCCAGTTGCATCAGCTTTTGTTCATATTAGTATCATCATTTTATTTTCCCCAAACTAGATTTCAGAGATCTATTGTCTACCTGATTTCTACTTCATGTATTCTTTGTCTTATACTGCTGTTAGTTTTCCTTGTCCTTACTTTCTGGATTTTTATCTTTTAGTTAAATATATATGTTACAGCATCAGAGATTTTCATATATTGCTATCAAACTGGTTTTCAGTGAAGGAAAATATGAAACGAAATACCTCTTTGCATTAATGTTTATTTTCTTTATGAATCCTGTTCTAAGGAGAGAAGAATCAGCCATGTGCCTCCATTAGGCTGGAAGGTGACTTTGAAATCAGAGATGAGAAACATTATTTATAAAAAGGAAAGTGCCACCAAAACAAACAAAATGCTATTCAAACACACATGACTAGAAATTTTGGTCTTTCAGCTAATTAGAATCTAACCAGTTGCTCTACCTCCAGGGGAATTGGATGAATTCGTTCTCATAAAGCATTTTCATCTCTGCTTTTGCAGAGCAGACACCTTTGTAATGTCTGATCAAGATATCTTACAAGCTTGAAATTTCAGTGAATGCAGAACTCTATAGATAGTACTGCAAATATGCCAGGTAGTATATGCCAGCTAACGTTTGTTTCATTTATACATATTTATGAAACCAAGTATGTTATTTGATGCTATTTTTGCTAATTTATTTGGAAAAGGAATTGATTTAAAACTAAGCTACGATGTGAGGCAATAGATCTAGAAAAAAGAATTTTAGACTGGGAGGTCAGGGCTCTGCACTGATACTCCATCTATCTTACGGTGTAAACTTGGTCAAATCACTCTTTGTGCTTCATTTTTCTCATCTTTAAAACAAAGTGGTTCCATTTCCATAGTGACCTTCCACGATTCCAGTCTCAATATTGTTCTCTGTTTAAATTTGGATTATATCAAGTGGAGGAAGATCGCAGTTCATCCTATTCTAAAATGTTGACTCTTTCTGACTAATTTGGGATGTAGATTTATTTTATGTTTTCTGAGGTCACATTCAAGTAATTTTGTGTTCTAGGTACATATTTAAGTAGATTATTTTGAAAGGAGGGGAGGGAGGAAGGGTTTGAGAGTGTGACTGGTTTATGATAAATAGCAGTTTTTAAAATGTTTTGTGACTAACTCCACAAAGTTAGAAATGACTGTAGAAACTGAAAAATGTCAAATAGAAATTGATTTTGAATAACTTCATTGTGTACTTAATATAGACATAGATTCTAGACGTTTTCAATGAGGAGGGAGGGTTAGTGTGTAATATTTTTTTCTTTGCAGTTTTCCTTAACATAACTCATTCCATAGCACAGGAAAGCACTAGTCTCAAAAGATGGTGCACACCTGTGTTTCTTTTTATTAGAAAAAAATTAATGAGTTAAAAATTTTTACAATATGTAGGATATATGAACAAAAAGTGAAGGCTATTTGTGTTTTAGTATTGTATCTTTTCATATCCACTTTCATGCATATATAAACATAGTTTTTACTTCATTGGATTGTATTGTGCTTATTCTGTTATTGCCATCTTTTGGTCAGAACAGAGAGATCTACTTCATTTAAAAATTAATGAAAAATATGGATCTAGTATAGTCTAATACTAAGCCAGACCTCTGGTAAAACAGTGCCACAAAGAACATTCTTTTTCTTCCATTTTACCCACTTGTGTACATATTTCCATAGAACTCTGTCGAATTTCTGGGTCAGAGGGATATCCTTAATGTTCAGGTGGATATTTCAAGATTGCCTTCCAGAAAGGTTTAAAAGTTTACAGTTCTCATAACAGTAACACCTCCTTTTCGTGTACATTTGGATGATGATCTTATCATAGCTACCATTTATTTAGTACCTACCTTGTGTTAGGAATTGTGCCCGATGCTTAGTTTAGCTCTCACTAATCTGATAATCTGGTAAGATAATATTTTCATCACCATTTACAGTTGAGGAATTTGAGGGTCAGAGAGGTGAAATAACTTCCTTAAGGCCACATAACTAGTAAATAGCAACACTGTTTTTTTTTTTTTTTTTCTCGCGGTACACGGGACTCTCACTGTTGTGGCCTCTCCCGTTGCGGAGCACAGGCTCCGGACGCACAGGCTCAGCGCCCATGGCTCACGGGCCTAGTTGCTCCGCGGCATGTGGGATCTTCCCGGACCGGGGCACGAACCCGTGTCCCCTGCATCGGCAGGCGGACCCTCAACCACTGTGCCACCAGGGAAGCCCCCAACACTGGGCTTTTAATCCCCATCTATTTGAATCCAAAGTCTGTTTCCTCTATCGAAAAACAGTATTTCTAAAATCGTTCAGGTTGAGAGGACTGTTTAATAGGTGAGAGGACTGTCTTTAATAGGTGCACATAAAAATTCAGAATATGCATTTTTCCTTCAATACAAGTGATATAGCCACATAATACGTTACATGTTAATAGTGTTTTAGATCAGCCGTAGCCCAAATAGTACAGATAATGCACTTTATTTTAAAAAAAGCGTATATGGGGCTTCCCTGGTGGTGCAGTGGTTAAGACTCTGTGCTGCCAGTGCAGGGACCCGAGTTCAGTCCCCGGTCAGGGAACTAGATCCCACATGCATGCCGTAACTAAGAGTTCGCATGCCACAACTAAGACCCAGTGCAACCAAATAAATAAATAAATATTTAAAAAACATATATGTTGTACAAATCCTGATTCTGGCTTTAGGTATTTGATTTTTTGACTTTGGAAATGCGTCTGATTCTAAGTGGTATTGAGGTTAGCTTGTGGAATCAATGACTGTGACTAGAAATGTACTCCCAGTCTATAAATCCAATCTGGTTTTAGGAAGAGTAGGCTGCATTAGTTTGGTAGGGCTGCCATAACAAAGTACCACAGACCTGGTGGCTTAAACAACAGAAATTTTGTCACAGTTCTGAAGGCTAGAAGTTCAAGATCAAGGTATCTGCAGAGTTGATTTCTTATGAGAAAGAAATGAAATTTCTCTCTTTGGCTTGTAGATGGCTGTTTTCTCCCAGTGTCTTCATATGGTCTTCCCTCTGTACATGTCTGTGTCCAGATTCCCTCCTCATATAAGGACACTAGTCATATTGGATTAGGGCCCTCCCTGATGATCTCATTTTAACTTATTTACCTCTATAAAACTTTATCTCCAAACAGTCACATTCTGAGGGAGTAGGAGTTAGAACTTCAACTTGTGAATTTGGGGGGACGCAATTCAGTCTGTAATATACACCGTATTATATTTTATCTTCCATATTTTAAGGATTTTGGAATCTTTATGTTTCTAATGTTTCAATATGTGATTTTAAATGCCCTTTATATATTTGAAATGACTTTGATTTAGCATTATGAGAATTCTAAACACTTTGTTAACAAATTTTTCTGTTCTTCTAAAAGCAAACATAGTTAATTTAGCTGGTAATTATAACTAGTTTTTATAATAAGAAAATTATTGTTGGGGGGAGGCAGTTTAAGAGAAGTAAAGTACTCACGTCAGAAAAGAAGCTAGGGCTTCCCTGGTTGTGCAGTGGTTGGGAGTCCACCTGCCAATGCAGGGGACCTGGGTTCGAGCCCTGGTCTGGGAAGATCCCACATGCCGAAGAGCAAATAAGCCTGTGCGCCACAACTACTGAGCCTGTGCACTAGAGCCCGTGAGCCACAACTACTGAGCCTGTGTGCCACAGCTACTGAAGCCCACGCACCTAGAGCCTGAGCTCCGCAACAAGAGAAGCCACTGCAATGAGAAGCCCGCACACCTCAATGAAGAGCGGCAAGGCCGCGCGCAACAACGAAGACCCAATGTAGCCAAAATAGAAAATAATAAATAAAGGACTTAACAAATAGTATGTGCTCAATAAATATTTGTTAAAAAGAAAAAAAAAAGAAGCTAAGGGAGTTAGGAACAATAAGTAACTGGAAAAGCCTGAATTCTCAGAATATAACTTTTGCTACTTGGATCTTTGCTTTCTAAGATTCTTGTATCGTAAAGCAATAATAATGTCAATAGTTACCATTTATTGAACACTGGATACATCTATCAGAATCTGAGTATTTTAAATGCTTTATGTAATTCCTTCATGTAATTCTCATGACAACCCCATAAGGTATTCTTTATGCCTGTTTTAGGATGAGGCCCTCAACTGGACAGACTATTCTGTATCCAAAGTTTGTAATCTTTACTGCACTGCCTTCTCATTTTCTGCTTACTTGAATTTGTCATTTTATGACAGAGCTCTCTACCATATTATACATGATTTCATCTTTTCTGGACAGGCTAGTTTCCTCCCATACTGCAAAGCATGGAGGAGCCAGAGGTTTTCTCCTCTGTGTTTGGCAGACTTCCAAACATCATTCCTGGAACAGAAAACTGAAGACATTTGGTGTTTTATAGCATGACATTAAGTCATAAGTGTGTGTGTTTTAAATTCCAGAAACTGTAGTAGCTGTGTTGGCATGTTTTAATTATATTTTAACCTCTTGAGTCCAAGAGATATCAGTACCACAAATTATTTGATGGCAGAGTTATTCTTGTTTTTCTATAGTGCTTTCCATTATTTTCCCTTGTGCTTATAATCAAAAAGATAGTCTTCTGTATCAGAGTAGAATGTCTTCTTCAGGTAATTTCTCAAATGTTATAAAATTTTATGTAAAACCTTTTTTTTTTTTTGGCCGCATCTTGCGGCTTGTGGATGGATAGTCCCTGACCAGGGATTGAACCCAGGCCACGGTAGTGAAAGTCCGGAATCCTAACCACTAGGCCACCAGGGAACCCCTGTAAAACCTTCTTATTTGTTGGTAAGCAACTTCTGAGTGTTTTGACCTCTTTATCGGGAATGATTCCTCCAAGATCTCTGAGCATCCTGTACATAGTCACTTTGAATGTCTCTTTCCTCCCCTCACTCATGAACAAAATTTGGTGTACCTGCTGTGTGTTAGGTGCTGTGGCTGAAACAATACAGAGATTCGGGCTCTGCCTTCAGAAGGGAGAAGAGCAAGAAGAGCGGCAGTTACCAGGTGATAAGCACGATAGGGATGTTCAAAGTTACAGTTATCAAGCTTTTTGCAGGGGAGTGTATAACCTAATTTGGGATTGGGAGAGAGCTGAAAGAGACAAAGTTGAAGCATCTGAGTAAGCTTTCAGGGGGAGTTGTTATAACGTATAAATTGAAGGTGGGTGATGGGGTCAGTAGAATAGCGTTCTAACTGGGAGCAGCTTGGGCAAAAAGACTTGGAGCAGTTGGGTTGTCCTCTGGGAAACGGTAAGTTATTTAGTGTGGCTGGATCATTACATACAAGGAGAAGTCTTTAGAATAAAGGTAAACTTTTGGAGTAATCCAGGGAAAATACACTATCTGGACACTAAAGGGTAGTAGGCTTAAAAAGAAATGGATAGATTTGAGAGATGTTAAAAACTATAATGATACCAGGAAATGAGAGAGGTGCAGGACATGAACTCTTAAGAGCATCTTGTGTCTCTGAGTTCCTGGTGTGCTTATAGTAGGCATTTAGTAACTGTTTTTTGAATAATAAATGAATAAAATAGATAATTTTGGTGATGATCAGAATTTGTAAGTCTAACATACACCTTTTCTCAATTCTACATGTTTTTGGATGTCTGAGTATTGCCATTATGGAGTGTAGTAGTGGAATTTTCACATAAGTTTATATAAAAAGCTATTGAAAGACAACTTGTGGGATTTCCCTGGTGGTCCAGTGGTTAAGAATTCGCCTTCCAATGCAGGGGACGCGATTCTATCTGGGGAACTAAGATCCCACATGCCGCAGGGCAACTAAGCCTGCGCGCCGCAGCTACTGAGCCTGCAAGCCACAGCTAGGGAGAGAAGCCCGCGTGCCATAATTAGAGAAGCCCGAGCGCCACAATGAAACATCCCGTGTGCTGCAACTAAGACCCAACGCAGCCAAATAAATAAAATATTTAAAAAAAAGGACAATGCGTCATCATTTCCTCATATTTCCCTCTAAGGTCACACAAGTGGCAGACCTCCTGATAGAACTGAGATCTCAATTCAGGTGTTCTTTGTGGTATCTCATAGGATACTCTTTTGTCGTGGCCACATAACATATTTAACTGAATCACATTAAACTTCCATACAAGCCCTTTTGAAGGCTTTTTTGGTATTATTTTGTTCTAAGGAGAATAAATTAAATCTTAACTCTAACTTAACCTTGTTGGTATGTGTGTTTTTTTTTTTTCTTCGGTACGCGGGCCTCTCACTGTTGTGGCCTCTCCCGTTGCAGAGCACAGGCTCCGGACGCGCAGGCTCAGCGGCCATGGCTCACGGGCCTAGGCGCTCCGCGGCACGTGGGATCTTCCCGGCCTGGGGCACGAACTCGTGTCCCCTGCATCGGCAGGCGGACTCTCAACCACTGCGCCACCAGCGAAGCCCTTGTTGGTGTATTTTGAGAAATGGGATTGAATATATAAAATTGGTTGTGACTTTCAAAAATAATCTTGGAGCAGATTAAGAATCTTAGAGGGCAAGCAGGAAGGATGAGAAAGGAAGGATGGAAATGTTCTTCACATTGGGCTATGTGAAATCTCAAAGAGGATTTGCTCTAGTCCTCTGTTTCTCAAAAGTGTAGTCTGCTTTTCTGCGGTATTTGTATCACCTGGGTGCTGTTAGAAGGCCTCTCTGTATCCCAGGCCTACTGAGTTGTAATCTCTGGGGGTGGGGCCTGGGAATTTGTTAAACAACTCCTCTCTCTACAGGTGGTTCTGCTTCCTAAAGTTTGAGAAGCACTGTTCTGGACTAGACAATAGGAAGGGAGGATTAACTCAGTCTGTTTTCTCTTTTTAGGAGTTGATTAACTCCTGTGTGCAGGAGCTTATGCCCTAGGGTGGTCTGTTTTAAACGGTCAGGTTTCCTCCATAGCAGTGGCTCTCAAACTTAAGAGCATACCAGAATCACTTGAATGCTTAAATCACAGATTGCCAGGTCCCACCTTCAGAGTTTACAGTTTTGGCTTAGAGTTCAAGAATTTGCATTCTAAGTTCCCTGGTGTTGGTGATGGGACTGGTCTGGGGACCACAATTGAATAATCACTGCTCTATGACAAATGGAGTGATAAGGGAAATACTTCAAGTGTTGAGTGGGGAGATGGAGTTTCTGATTCTGGCAGGATCTTGTCACCAACTAATGGTTTTCTAGATCTAAGATTCCTTACTCTGAAACAGAGGGGATGAGACTATACTTCTAATATCCCTTGGTTACATATTGGAAAAGTTCAGTTTTAGGTAGTTCTTGGGTATCTATTTTCTACCTGTGGGCTCCCCCCCACCACCCAATTGCAAAGTAGTTGCTGTTGGGTAATTTTATAGTTGAGATTTATACAATCACAGTGATTAGTACAATTAAAATGTGGGGGGAAGGGTAGTATAAAAAGCATGAACTTGGAATTCAGGTGATGCTGAGTTCTAATTAATCCCTGTTCCATCAGTTGTGAGACCTTGACCAAGTTATTCTACCTACCCAAACTTTAGTTTTCTTATCCATGGACAGTGAAATACTGTGCACCCGCAGGAGTCTAGTAAATGTTTGTTCTGTTCTGTCTCTTTATGGTAGGATCTAGTTTAAAATAATTTAAACAATTTGTTTCTCTAGGTTCAAAATGATGAATGAAAATAATTGGAGTGACAACAGGGGTAAAAGTTGTTTGGGATTACTTGTATACAAAACACAGTCTTTCATACATTAGAGATCAGTTAATATGTGGTGCTACCCAGATTTTCTTAATCTAGTTTTCAATCTAAGGCATCTAGGGAAACACTGAATAAATTATTTTTGGGCAAGTAATGTATCCCATATTTTTTAATGAATATGAACTGTAAGATGACATCTAGCAGAATAGTTCTAGTTAAAAAAAATGATTAAGCTTTTTGGTAAATGATGTGGTTGCTAAAAACATTTTAGACAGATTACATTAGATATTTCAAAAACTATTTTTAATATAAGGATAAACAGGGCTCCCCTGGTGGCACAGTGGTTGAGAGTCCGCCTGCCGATGCAGGGGACGCGGGTTTGTGCCCTGGTCCGGCAAGATCCCACATGCCGCGGAGCGGCTGTGTCTGTGAGCCATGGCCGCTGAGCCTGTGCGTCCAGAGCCTGTGCTCCGCAACGGGAGAGGCCGCAACAGTGAGAGGCCCACGTACCGCACAAAAAAAAAAAAAAAAAGTATAAACAAATATTAGGTGATTTGAAAGAATGCAAGTTCAATTTGGCCTATTCTGGGTTAGGGGCTATGTTAGATGCTAAGTAATTGTACTTGTTCAGTATCATTGGACTTGAGGTTGTCTTATTTTTGAATATTACTTTGCTTTTTCTTTTCATTGATATTTGATAAGAAAGAAGAATGCGATTAGAAAGTTGTTTATAGTTTTTTAATAGCTTTTTCTAATTAAAATGTTAGTATGGCCATACTTTGTTTTATTGTGTTTCACAGATACTGCCTTTTTTTTAAAGAAATTGAAGTTTTGTGGCTGCCTTGCATCAAGAAAGTCTGTGTGTCTCTGTCACATTTTGGTAATCTTGAAATATTTCAGACTTAATTGTTATATGTTTGATGGTGCTCTATGATCAGTGATCTTTGTTCCTATTGTAATTGCTTTGGGGCACCACAAACCATACCCAGATAATGTGGAAAACTTGACTGAAATGACAACAAAGGATTTAGAATATTACATAAACTTAGTTGATAAAGCAGCAGCAACGTTTGAGAAGATAGACTCCAATTTTTTTTTTTTTTTTTTTTTTTTTGTGGTACGCGGGCCTCTCACTGTTGTGGCCTCTCCTGTTGCGGAGCACAGGCTCCGGATGCACAGGCTCAGCGGCCATGGTTCACGGGCCCAGCAGCTCCGTGGCATGTGGGGTCTTCCCGGACCGGGGCACGAACCCGTGTCCCCTGCATCGGCAGGCGGACTCTCAACCACTGCCCCACGAGGGAAGCCCTCGACTCCAGTTTTGAGGGAAGTTCTACTATGAGTAAAATGCTGTCAAACTGCATTGTATGCTACAGAGAAATCGTTTGTGAAAGGAAGAGTTGATTGACGAGGCAAATTTCATTGTTGTTGTATTTTAAGAAATTGTCACGCCCACCCCAGCCTTCAGCAGCCACCACTCTGATCGGCCAGCAGCCACCAACATGGAGGCAGGACCCTCCACCAGCAAAGAAAAAATTACCATTCGCTGAAGGCTCATATGACGGTTAGCAGTTGTTAGCAATAAAATATTTATTTATTTGCTTACTTTAGTTCACTGCTTGTGCGGTCTTAGCTCCCGGATGAGGGATTGAACCCGCGACCTTGGCAGTGAAAGCTCAAGTCCTAACCACTGGACCTCCAGGGAATTCCCAGCAATAAAATATTTTAAAATTATCCCAGCAATAAAATATTTTTAAATTAAGGCATGTACATTGTTTTTTAGATACAATGCTATTGCCTACTTAATAGACTACAGTATAGTGTAAACATAACTGTTATGTGCACTGGGAAACCAAAAAATTCGTGTGACTTTGCTTTATAATGATGGTCTGGAAGTTAACCTGAAATATCTCTGAGGTATGCCTGTATAGGACTTACAGAATTGAGTTTTTGCTGGGTTTTAACCTGAATGAATCTAATTTAATGGCTCTAATATAGCTAGATATCAGCAGATTAGCTTAAGCTGATTGCCTTAAATCTACTTAGAATATTTTTATTATGTTAGGAATTCCCACTTAACACAGACAGTATCTTAGCATACTTGAGGGTGTGCTTCAACAGAATGGACAAATCACAGCTTCTGGAGTCCTTTCTTACCTGCAAAATGAGATACTTTGCTCGTAAGTTGATGTATATTATTATTATAATTAATTTATAGTACGGTAAAAATACAAGTGTTATTGCTATATTTTCTGCTTGTATTCTACAAGTCTCTTGGTAATGGAAGTTTTAAGTTCTAATTAATGTCTTTATTTTGAAAGCCTGAACATACTTTCCCACTACAGTGCTTGAAAGCACTGCCTTTGTGCAAACTTTTATATTCCCCAAGACTTGTGATAAAGTGGAGTTTCCTGTTTATGCGTGTCTGAAAAGATATTTGTGTAATAAACAGCAAAACCTTAAGTGCTCACTTGGTACTTACAGACTTTGTCATTATTAGGAATTGTCAAGGTCAGTATTGCTGTCCTCTTGTGTGAATCTACCCAGCTGCTTCAGGTTATCGATGAGGGTGAGGAGAGCTGCCTGTGAAAATTGTCTGAAATAGTTTCTTCTCTGATTCCTGTTTTTGTTTTTTGTTTTTTGTTTTTTTTGGCTGTGCTGCTGTGGGATCTTAGTTCCCCGACCAGGGATCGAATCTGGACCCTGGCAGTGAAAGCACTGAGTCCTAATCACCGGACCGCCAGGAAATTCCCTTTTCTGATTCATTTTAACTGCATGGTTGTGCTTATTGTATTTAGTAAGTTAAATTTCTTCTTGGTAAGATAGCTCCGACGTTTTTGTGTGAATCATTAACAATCTATAATTCTGCAGCATGTTTTGGTAACATCTGAATATTGTATTTTCCCGCTACTTAATAGTCCTCAAAAAATGTTTACTGGAGGAAAGTTTCATTGGAAAAATCAGGTAAATTTCCTTGACAAGGCAAAAACGGTTATCACAGTATATTCAGCTTGGTATGTAGTAGGCATTTGATAAATGTTTTTGAATTGGTGGGGAATATTTTAAAAATCTTTTTAAAAAATGCAGATGATATTGCAAAGACTTAGGACAGTTGTATGAGAATTTTAAGGAAAAGTCTTCCTGGGACTTCCTTGGTGGGTAGGACTCCCAATGTAGGGGGCCAGGGTTTGATCCCTGGTCGGGGAACTAGATCCCACATCCATGCTGCAACTAAGAAGCCTGAATGCTGTGACTAAGACCCGGCACAGCCAAAATAAATAAATAAATATTAAAAGAAAAGAAAATAAAAATCTTCCCTGTTGAACAAAGTTTAAATTTATTATTGAAGCAAGTTTAAATTTATTATTTAAGCTATTGTTTAAACAATTTAACATGTTTGGATTAATGAACCAGACATTGCATTGTCTTCACTGAAAATTTTTCATTTTACTTTTCCTTTTGGGAGCACTGGGTAGCATTATAGAAATGGGGGTATGGTAAAGAAATTCTGCAGCCTTATTTTTGAAAGTTTTATACAACTCAATTATAAAAAGACATATTACAAAACTTGGTTGCTTAATTGGTGTTAGATATCCACTTGATAAAGTAGCATATTTCTTTGTAGTTCTCATGATTTAAAAAAATAGACTATTTTTTAGAATAGTTTTAGATTTATAGAAAAATTGAGCAGATAGTACAGTCCCCATTTGCGTCTCTACCACACCCCTCCCTGCCCCCACCCTGTTTCCCCTGTTAGCATTTTGCATTAGTGTAGTACATGGTACATTTGTTATAATTAATGTACCAATATTAATACCATATTATTAAATAGAATCCATAGTTTATATTAAGATTTACTCTTTGTGTTTATAGTTCTATAGGTTTTGACAAAGGCATAGTGTCATGTATCTACTATTACAGTACCATACAGAATAGTTTTACCTCTCTGAAAGCTACCCATGCTTCACCTATTCATTCTCCTCTTCTCCTGAATTGCTGGCCTGTTTACTGTTCTTTAGTTTTGGCTTTTGCAGAAGATCATATAGTTGGAATCATATAGTATGAAGCCTTTTCAGACTGGCTTCTTTTACTTATCATTGTGCATTTATGGTTCCTCCATGTCTTTCTTGGCTTGACCATTTGTTTTTATTTCTGAATCATCCATCATGTGGACATATGACAGTTTATCCATTCATCTGTTGAAGGACATCTTGGTTGCTTCCAGTTTTGGGCAGTTATAAATAGAGCTGCTGTTATAAACATTTGTGTATAGGTTTTCGTATGGACATATTTTTGAGTCAGCTGGGCATTTAAATAGGAATGTGATTGTTGCATCATATGGTAAGATAATGTTTAGGTTTGTAAGAAACTGCCAAACAGTTTGTTTTTTTTTTGAGGTACGCGGGCCTCTCACTGCTGTGGCCTCTCCCGTTGCGGAGCACAGGTTCCGGACGCGCAGGCTCAGCGGCCATGGCTCACGGGCCCAGCCGCTCCGCGGCATGTGGGATCTTCCCAGACCGGGGCACGAACCCGTGTCCCCTGCATCAACAGGCGGACTCTCAACCACTGCACCACCAGGGAAGCCCTGCCAAACAGTTTTCTAAGGTGGCTGTACCATTTTGCATTCCCCCAGCAATGAGAGTTCCTGTTGCTTCATATTCTTGTCAGCGTTTGTTATTGTCAGTTTTTTAGATTTTAGCCATTCTAATAGATGTGCGGTGGTTTCATTTTTGTTTTAATTTGTAATTCCTCAAAGACATGATATTGAGCATCTTTTCATGTGCTTATTTGTCATCTGTATATCTTCTTTGGTGAGGTATTTAGATATTTTGCCGTTTTATTTATTTATTTTTTTATTTTTACAATTTTAAAACATTTATTTATTTAATTTATTTTTTTGGGCTGCATCAGGTCTTAGTTGCGGCACTCAGGATCTTCGTTGAGGCATGTGGGATCTTTCGTTGCAGTGCGCAGTCTCTTTGTTGCGTTGCTTGGGCTTCTCTCTAGTTGTAGTGTGAGGGTTTTCTCTCGTTGCGGTGCATGCGGGCTCCAGGGCACGTGGGCTCTGTAGTTTGCGGCGTGAGAGCTCTCTTGTTGAGGTGCGTGAGCTCAGTAGTTGTGGTGCGCAAGATCAGTAGTTGCAGCGTGTGGGTTTAGTTGCCCTGCGGTATGTGGGACCTTAGTTCCCCGACCAGGGATCGAAACCATGTCTCCTACATTGGAAGGAAGATTCTTTACCACTGGACCACCAGGGGAGCCCCAATATTTTGCCATTGTAAAATTGGGTTGTTTGCTTATGTTCTTTCTTATTTTTGTTATTTAAGAGTCCTTTGTATATTTTGGATACAAGTCCTTTATCAGATAAACGTTTTGCAAATATTTTCTCCCAATTTGTGACTTGTCTTGATATATATATATATATATATATATATATATTTTTTTTTTTTTGGCTTAAATTGGCAATTGAGGAAGCGGGCTTGATATCTGACTTAGGTAAGGAGTTAGTACTTTGTATTTCAAATGTAAAATAAGGTTTAGGAATGTTTATATATAAATAAATTATAACCCTGTCACATGCTCCATATTGTTGTGTGGTTATAAAAGCCGAACAAGCCAGTTTTGGAAATTTGTGGGTCATTTCAAAGTGGGAAAAGGTACCTAGTGATCTTGGGGATAATATTTTGGTCCATTTCCTGAATTTTTCTTCTCTCTCCTGTGTGTATATTTTCTATATATTTCTGCATCTTCCTTTTATGTGTAATTGTACAGAGCTTTAAATGATATTTTAAAGGCTACTTCTGTTTTATAATTGTTAAAAGTAATGCTAGTGTGAACATTTGGTACATAAGCTTTGTCTGCATTTCTGTTACTTCCTTTGGATAGACTCCTGGAAGTAGAATCTGGATCAAAGATTTTTAAGACTCTTGGTGTGTGTTACATAATTGTTTTCCTAATCTGTTCATTTTGTATTACATTAGGAAGTTTAACATTTTGTAGAGCTTAATTTTTTAAAATGGCATCTTCTTTAAATTCAGTGTTGGGACTTCCCTGGTAGTCAGTGGTTAAGACTCTGTGCTCCCAATGCCGGGGGCCCGGGTTCAAGCCTTGGTCGGGGAACTAGATTCCACATGCCGTAACTAAGAGTTTGCATGCTGCAACTAAGAGTTTGCATGCCACAACTGAAGACCCTGCATGCATGCTGCAACTTATAAAAAGAAAAGTTTCCGAATGCTGCAATGAAGATCCCTGCACGAGGGGACGAAGATCCCATTTGCTGCAACTAAAGACCCAGTGCAGCCAAATAAATACATAAATAAATATTAAAAAAATAGTTTTTACTTAAACATAGTGATAACACAAAGTTAGTCATAATCCCACCTCTCAAAATGAAATGAGCAGGACCCTTGGGGCCCTCCCTGGTACAAATCCTTTCCTTGTCCCCTGTTCCTTGTTTGTAGGAAATAGGCTTCATTTAGCCTCCTTGACCTTCCCTGAGTTCCAAAGGGCAGAATCAAACAGTTGTTAATCAGGGAAGGGAGGGAATGCAGAAAGAAAGGAGGAGCAGTCAAGAAACAATAGTACAGCCTTGGGGCTGGGTCCTGGTTCCTCCTGAAGGAATATACATAATATCTTCTGCAGGAACTAAGTCCCCCACCCAGGTGGAGGATGGTAACTTCTGGCTGAGCACAAGATTCCTGGAACACTGCCCTGTTACCTCACCACCAACCAATCAGAAGAAAGTCACACACCCTGCAGCTCTCACCCCAAATTTTGCCTATTAAAAACTTCTCCCCTGGGACTTCCCTGGTGGCACAGTGGTTAGGAATCCGCCTGCCAGTGCAGGGGACACGGGTTCGAGCCCTGGTCGGGGAAGTTCCCACATACCATGGAGCAGCTAAGCCGGTGCCCCACAGCTACTGGGCCTGTGGCACAAGAACTTCTGTTCCATAATGAAAGTACAGCAGTTAAAGTATTCTCGCAGTTTAATCACTCATCAAATTCTGTGTACCTTTCTCTACTTTTCCCCCAAGAATAAGCAGATGTATCTATGTAGACATGTTCTCATACTTTAAAACAATCATGTTACATGTTGCCTGCAAGTTGTTTTTTTTAGTTGTTCCATGGGCATCTTTTTAGGTGATTATTTTTTAGATCTACTGTTTGTTTCAATGGCTATATAATACACCATTTTGAGTGTCCTTTCTTTAACCATTTATCTTTTAATTTGCAAATATATATAGAGTACTTGTCATGTGTCAGTTACTGGGGACAAATATCAATGAAAAAATGTGCTAGTCTTTTACTTCAAGGAGCTTGCATCTAATTAGAGTTTATATTCCCCTATTGATGCTCATTATTTGTTCCCTCCTCCCTTTTTTTGCTCTTTTATAGGGTGTTATATTGAATATCCTTGTACATATCTTTTGTATCTTGATGTACTTGTGCTGTGGGCCTGTTGAGCCTAAAGGATACTTGCTTAAAATTACTAATTTTTGCCAACTGGTATAATTTTCTTTCATTGTTTTTATTATACATTTCCCTAATCCTTGGAAGAGTTGTGCATGTTTTAATGTGTTTATTGGCCATTTGTACTACAGTGAACTGCCTTTTTTTTCCTTTTTTGCGATACGCAGGCCTCTCACAGCTGTGGCCTCTCCCGTTGCGGAGCACAGGCTCGGGACGCTCAGGCTCAGCAGCCATGGCTCACGGGCCCAGCCGCTCCGCAGCACGTGGGATCCTCCCAGACCAGGGCACGAACCCGCGTCCCCTGTGTCGGCTGACAGACTCTCAACCACTGCGCCACCAGGGAAGCCCTGAACTGCCTATTTTGATTTTTTGCCCATTTTTCCTCTTGTGTTGTCTTTTCTTACTGATTTGTGAGAGCTCCTGTGTATTCTGGGTTTTCATTCCTTGTCTGTTTATGCACTATAGGTATTTTCTCCCAATCTGTTATTTATCTTTTATTTTTTAAAATTTTAATATTTATTTATTTATTTATTATTATTATTTTTCTGGCTGCTCTGCGCAGCATGCAGGATCTTATTTCCCCAACCAGGGATTGAACTTGTGCCCCCTGCATCTTTTATTTTTTATTTCTTCTTAATTTGGGGCTTACCAGAAAAGTTGCAAGATTAATATAAAGACTCCCAGGGTACATTTCACTCACATTTTTCAAATGTTAACATTTTACCATATTTGCTTTCTCCTATCATTTAAAATGAAAAAAAGTATTTTTTCTGAACCGTTTGAGAGGAAGTTGCAGACATGATTCTCCTTTACTCCTAAATATTTCATTTTCTAAAAACAAGGACTTTTAAAATATTATCACACTATGATTATAAAAATCATGAAATTATTATTTATTTATTTATTTTTTGTGGTACACGGGCCTCTCACTGTTGTGGCCTCTCCCATTGCGGAGCACAGGCTCCGGATGCACAGTCTCCGCAGCCATGGCTCACGGGCCCAGCCGCTCCGCGGCATGTGGGATCTTCCCGGACCGGGGCACAAACCCGTGTCCCCTGCATTGGCAGGCGGACTCTCAACCACTGTGCCACCAGGGAAGACCCATGAAATTATTTTTGACACAATCTGTAGATCTTATCCAGATCTCACCAGTTGTCTCAATAATGTCTTCTAGAGGGAAGGGAACTCGAAGATTGCATGCACTGCATTCATTTATGTCTCTTTAGTCTCCTTAATCTGGGACAGTTTCTGCTTGCTTTTTTGTTTCATGACATTGATTCTTCAGTTTTGTTAGGAAAGTCTCAGTTTGTGCTTGTGTGGCATTTGCTCATGTTTAAATTCAAGTTCTGCACTTTTCAGGGAGGAATACCATGGACATGATGTGCTCTCAGTCCATCTAAGCAGATCAGTCCCATCTTTGATGATGCTAACATCGACCATTTGGTTGCAGTGGTGTCTGCTACTTTTTCCATTGTAAGGTTGTTTTTGGGAGATAACCGTAAAGTTTGCTGTGGGGTTTAGAGGGTTTGAGTCTGTAATTATGGAAATACCCTATATTACTCCGTAAACTTATAGCACTAGTTGTAGCTTCCACTGATGATTGTTGCCTCTTGAATGAATGATGATTATGACTTTTCCAAATGGTGATTTTCCAGTTTGATCATTCCTTCTATATTTGTTGGCTCTCTGCTGTAAAGAAGAGCTTTCCCTTTGTGTATATATTTTTATATTTATTGTGGATTTATGAAATTTTAGTTTATTCAGTAGATTATAATTCTTTACCATTATTATCTTGGTGTTCAAATTGTACCAAATTTATCCAGTTAATGTTTAACTTTTTTTTTTTTGTTATAATTTTTAATATGTTTAAAAGTATTGATTTCTTGGAACTTCCCTGGTGGTCCAGTGGTTAAGACTCGGCGCTCCCAATGCAGGGGACATGGGTTCGATCCCTGGTTGGGGAACTAAGATCCCGCATGGCGCATGGTGTGGCCAAAAAAAAAAAAAAAAAAATACTGATTTCTTTTGGCTCCTGGATTTTGTGTTGTACTTAGTGGAAGCCCTTTCTTGCCTAAACTGTTGATCATCTAAGTCCCAGGTTTTCTAACCTTTGCTGCTTGCCTTGTGAATACTTCCATTGCTTCTAAGCACCACAATGGGGAGTGGCTGGGAATAGAACAGAACGGTGCAGAGAAGCCCAGATGGTTGCTGTGCATAGCCAAAAACAACCATTATAGCACAGAGCTTGTTTAAAAAAAAAAAAATTAACCCTCGGAAATTGAAATCCTTAAGCGTATTCAAACTTCCCCCTTTCAAGCAGTGTGCTAAGTGTATTTAATCTTTTCTTAACGATTCAGGACATTAGGAGTTTTATTATTATTTTTTGCTGTGAGTGACACCTCTTCTACCTCCTGAATTAAACAGGAGTGTTTCTCATAAGGTTGAATGACTGAGTCTAGGCCACTTTAATTTTAAGAGTTTTTGTATTTGCTATTCTTAAATTAAAAAAGTTTTTTTCACCTATTTTCCTTCACTATCTTTTGCCTGCCAGTTAGCTCTGCTTTCTTGTTGTTACTACTTTGTTGCTTCTAATAGTCTCTCCCTTCTAATCTGCTGTAAAGTTGGGAAGCCAGATATCCACAATATTCTAATAATCTGGGTTTAAATAACAAATACACTCCAGTGTGAGGCCCTGGCAGTCTCCCTTAATGAGTGGATGGGCTGTATGTTTTTTTCCACTAAGAGACATGGCTTTTTCTGACAGTGTGGGTGGCAGTGAGGATCTCAGTCATTCATAACTGCTCTTTGAGATAGGTAGGGCAAGAGATGCTCTCTGTAATTTATAGAGGAAGTAATGGGTGGTGGTGGTAACGTTATTATTAGGAGAGCTGGAATTTGAATCTGTTTTTTTCCTCTAAATCTATTAAGTGTTATTTTTAGTAATACTTCCTTGTCCCACCTATTACGAATAATACTTTCTAGAAAGCTATGTTGTATACTGGCTTAGAGTATGGATCTCTCATGGATTTTTATTAAATGTAAGTTTTGTTTATTTTTTATGTTTTAAAAATGTATTTTATTTATTTATTTATGTCTGTGTTGGGCCTTTGTTGCAGCGGTGGTCTTTCTCTAGTTGCAGCGAGCCGGGGCTGCTCTTCCTTGCAGTGCACGGGCTTCTCATTGCAGTGGCTTTTCTCTTGTTGCGGAGCACAGGCTTTAGGCGCGTGGGCTTCAGTAGTTGTGGCACTCAGGCTCAGTAGTTGTGGCTCGTGGGCTCTAGAGTGCAGGCTCAGTAGTTGTGGCGCATGGGTTTAGTTGCTCTGTGGCATGTGGGATCTTCCTGGACCAGCGATCGAACTCATGTCCCCTGCATTGGCAGGTGGATTCTTAACCACTGCGCCACCAGGGAAGCCCTAAACATACGTTTTAAAATGAAGCAGGTTACTAGCACATAATTTTCAAGTTCCTGTTGGCCTACAGTGTGGGTCCCAGACTAGAAGTGGGAAGAAGGTTGAGACTGTTAGACTTAATCAATTATCTGTTTTATTATCATTAATAATTATTAATTTCATGGGAATTCCCTGGTGGTCCAGTGGTTAGTACTCTGCGCTTTCACTGCTGAGGACTGGAGTTCAATCCCTGATTGGGGAACTAAGATCCCACAGACCTCGCGGCGTGGCTAAAAAAAAAAAAAAAAATTATATATCTACCTATGTACATAAATATATAAATTTCATTATCTGTTAGTGCTATTATATACAATGCTATATGCCTGGAACCCTGTTTGCATGGTTGGTTCCTTTCAGCTCTCAGATTAAATGTTGCATCTTCAGAGAGCCCTTCCCTGACCTGAAATTACTTCCCTCTTCCTCCCTCCCTCCCTCCTCTTTTATATCACACACCCTATTTATTTCCTTTATGGCTTAATCACTTTCTGGAAATACCTTCTGGAAATATCTTGTGTATTGTTAATATCCAGTAAAATGTTAGCTCTGTGATTTTATCCTTTGTCCATCTTTAGGGTTTATTTTATCTCATTGCTTAGGTCTTTTTGAACTCCTCTGAGCACCTTCCTTTGCCCAGGAATGAGGCTCTCTGAATTTAAGGACTTCTCTGAGGGCCTTGTGTCTTGTTTACCATTGTACCCACAGAACCTGGAATAGCAGTCCTGTGGAATATGATATAATTTCAGCAAACATTGTGAAGTGAATGTAATGACAACATACTGGCTTTTTCACTTGAGAGGTGCATTTGGGGCTTATAGTCTAATGTGCTTTTCAAAGAATAAGCATATGGCATAGCTGCATTATTACTGATTAATAATACCATTTTATGTGTCATACTACTTTGTATTTTTTTTAAACAGAAATTTTCAGTTATGGGATAGCTGGTCCATCTGGTTTGAAGCCATAGAAAATATTTGAATCTTTTTTTTTTTCAACACTTACTCTGTGAATCTTAAAGAGTGATTCTCAAACTTATGTCTGTGAACCACTCTGACAGAGCAAGAAGACATGCAGGCCAATATTTTGTTTATTTTTATTTTATAGTCAGTATTTCCTTTTAGGTTCTATTTTTGGCACAGAAGCTGCATTAGTACGGGAGGAAGACCAGGCAACTACTGTTGTATCCCCAATGTAGTTTGTCTTATTTTCCAAGTGAGGACCGCATTGGGTACTTGGATAAAACCAGGGGAGAAGAATAATTTAGTTGGAGATGCGAGGGAAAATTGTACCTTCCGTACCCTGGTTGGTCTGTGGCAAGAAGCTAGCTACCTAGTGTTTAACTCTACGCTTTGTTCTGAGTTATTTTTGGAATAAGTCATGTGATGGAAAGAAAGAATATAGAAGATAGGAGAAATTGAGGAAAAATTTATTCCCCCTCAGTGTTTCACAAGATGTCCTGGGGAGAAGGAGTTTGAATAACTAATTTTACCCTTAGTCTGTTTTTAGAGTTTGTTCCATCTCAAAGGCATATGATTAGGTCTTGTTGAATTCTTCTGAATGCCTTACTTGGCCGTACCCAGCTACTAGATTCTCTGAATTCAGGACTTCTCACAGTATTTTTTGCTTGGTTGCCTTCCTTTTCCTAAGGTGATTTTAAAAAGCCCTTTAGGTATAAAGCTCTGTGCCCATTAAATGATGGCATTTCCCTGCCAGTCACTGAAAGGTGTAAGACTTAAAAAAAAAAAAAAAAGCAGCATCAATTTGTTTGAACTTGCACATGTAATATGTTTATTTTTGTTGTTGTTGAAATTGAACCAAACTTCAATCAGAATGAAAGGGTGGGGAGCATAAGAGAGGGACAAAATTATATTCTCAATTTATGTAGAAAATAGAAACATAATGGCTTTGAACATGTTGATGATTTAAAAAAAAAAAGGCCAGGTTTTGTGTTTACTGTACAGTCATTAAAAGCACGTTGCTGCTGATATATCTCTGGAAAATCTTGGTTCAGGCATATCTCCCGTTTGGTGGGTAGGAAAAATGAGGCACACAAAATCAATCTAATTTGTCCAAGGTTACATACAGAAAATTATATGGAGTGTGTAGATTTCCAGACTCTGCGTAATATTTTATCCAGTTAATTGAAATGTATATGTACTTCACAGAGGACAGGTGAAGTACTTAATATAGTTTCCTAGCTGTACATAGTAACCGCTCAGTTAAATTTTGCTATTATTAATTATTCAGGGAGAAGGTTCTGGTTGCTGATAATGTATATCTTGATGTTTTTGAGCACAGAGACATAATATTTGTATTCATGCTGGTATGAAGAAAATTAAATTGAATTACAGTACAAAACTTCTGCAAATACTTTGCAATATAGACTTTTGTGTTTTGGATTTCTGCTTTCATGACTTTTAGGCCGCTGTTAGTTTTAGATAAGAGAAATTTGAATCTCTGATTCTATTTTCTTCAAGGGCCTGTATCTGCTTTTGTAGGCGTTTTGCATAGCAAGTACAGGTCGTTTTGTGTTGAATGCTAAGTTTACTTTAGTGTCTGGTGTTAGATGATTTGTATAGTATTAAGTGAAATGTTTTAATGTATTGTAGTGTTGAGGATATCTTTGATGTAATTTTGACATGAGTATTATATATTGATTAAATTTCTGTTTTTAAATATTAAGGAGTGCAAATATTTTAATCTTTATATGCCAGGAATTCTGGGATCTTCTTGTTCCCCCTCCTTAAATTGCTGCTGGTGGAGATGGAAGCCCATCTCAGTGTTAATAAATGCCATCACCCATTCCCTTCCCCCAGCTTTACACTGGAGCCTAGTTTGCCTGCAGCTGCAATGGTAGGCATCTTTCAGGAAGTGACCTTGGCTTGTATTAATCAAATTCAGAACACACAAAAAGCTTCTTGCTAACATGCTGACTTGATGTAAAATTTTATCGCATCCATTTTCTTTCAGAATGAGGCCATCTTGTAAAAAGAAGATGTACAGAAGACTCCTCCAATTTAATACATTAAAAAAGCTTCTGCAAATCATGTTTAAAAAAAACCTAGATTTTAAAAGTAAAGACTCTTTATAGACAAATATGCATAAACTTAGATCATGAAGGGTTGGGAGTTGTTACTAGAAAATTGTTTTAATGCTGAATTAAAAAAAAAAAACCTCTACATTAGGATCAAGTTTATTTACTATCTTAACTACATTAAATTGCTGTGGAAAATTTATACCTATGAATTTATTTTGGGGCCCTTAATAGTTATGTATTAGGTAAGATACTTTTGTATATTGGTTATCTTTGGGTGTTCAGAAATGACTGTGGTGTCTTACTCTGTTGGTTTGTGTAAGAAAACTAATGCCCTACATGGAATCATTTTCTTAGGTAGTGGTAGCACCTACAGGGCCTTATAAATATAACTTAAAATTAAGTCAACAAGACTGCTAAAATTCGACCACCTATGGAGTTAATGAGAAATATTCTAACTACAAATTCACACAATTGCTTATTAGTATTTAACTGGTCATTGTGATAGAGCAGTTAATACAGCTCTTTCACTTTTATCATGTAACGCATCACAGAAATCTAGTTTTTAAATGTAGGATAGTTAAGGTGTGTATAGTACAGATCTTCATTTTAACCTTGCTCAATGTTAAATATAAAATGTTGGAAAGAGTAATGGATTAGTTTACTGATGTTTTCTGCATTTGGGAGAAATTTACATTAAGAAAAAAGAATTGGAGAGTAGTTGAGTCTGTTGCCAAGGGGTTCACTCTTGAGTTTATTGTACATAGGAGTCACTTCTGTTTACCGAACTGTTTGAGGAGAGAAATACAGGAAAAGAAAGCTTATACCTTAGGAGCTGTACCTGCATTTTGGTAGATGTACAGTATGAAAAGTACAGGCATGTTGCACGTTTATATTAATGATTAGGAGAGGAGGTGGAGAATCTATGCAAATAAAAAATTGGGGTTAGATAAATACTTTGATTAAATGTCTTCAATATCTGAGTTATTTTTAAAGCATTTACTGGAAACATAACCAGCATTATCTTTCATCATATTGTAAATTGTTCTTAGAAATGCAGCCTCGTGGAGATAAATCTTATCTCTTTAACTTGCCGAAGTTCACCCTTTGTCTCGATACCAGCATTAATGATGGGTTTGTTAGATACTACAGGATAATTTCAAGGAAAATTACTCGATCATTTCTCCCCTCAAATACCTGTTTAAAATACATGGTCTTCAATAAAATCATCACCTTGAACTTAAAATGTTCTTTGCCTCCTCCTCTGCTACCATCCCCCCCCCCCCCAAAAAAAAAAAAGGAAAAAGGAAAGCCTTGCAAGAAAAGGAATACAGGCAGTCCTGGTGGCCAATGAGTTAATGTTCATTTGCAGCCTGAGGGTCAGCGTACAGTCTCTGTTTCCTGATTGGCTGCTAAAAGGTGAAATTGAAACCACTGTAAACTTTTGACCCTGTAGCAATTCTTGTGGAACGCCTTCCACTGGTGGAGCCCAGAGCTTCAGCTCACCTCTCCACCCAACCCCTCCCACCCCTTTTCCTGTATTTATTTTGTGTGATCGTGCAGCACTGCATGCAGTTTTTCCAGGAGATGGGGGAGAGGGAGGTGGAACAAGCACCAGCAAGCGGCTGGCTTCATGCCTGTTTTAGCAACCATGTCATTACTAACTACAGCTCAGCCAGAGATATGGGGCTTGTTAATAAACTGGTCTGCCAACCAGAGTTTTTTAGTTTTCTCCTTAATCTCAAGGTAATTTTAAAAATGCAGAATGGTTATATTTACTGCCATTGTTCATCAGTGGATAGTATCGTAGTGCAAGCAAAGTGTATGGCATGATTTCCTGAATGTGTTGAGTTAAAAATAGCTTTCATATTCAGCAACCTTTATACACCCCATTAATGTTTCCTCTGTCTCTCCCGATTTTAACACAAATAACTAACATTTTACAAAAGTTTTTTTCTTCTTTGCTTTTGTCTTTCATTATAAAGAAACTAAAATGGCATTTCGGTTCTAACTATGGAAAATAATTGCAGAAGTTATCTGTACATTCAAATTTCGTTAATAATTCTTTCTCCCCCCTTTATTTTTTCTTGGCTGAGGTGAATGGTTTTGGATTTGTCTTTCATTCACCTGTAAATAGTGCTTTATAGTTACCACAGCAATCCTATGAAAAAGGCAGGGCCGCCCTTCTCTCTTCTCTCCTTTAATGTCATCATCAGACTCTGTCTTCATCTTCTGGTTCTTCCTTGTATCCCTGGTCTCCGGTGCAGCGTAGCAGGTTGATGCTCAGCAGATGCTTACTGAATGAACACAGTTATCATTTCGGAAACTATAGTGGTTATTTGTAGCTGCTTCTCCTTTCCTAATTAGCAGCAGGAACCATATTTTGCTTATACTTTTGAGTGCCTTTGCAGCGCCTGACATCTGATAGGTGCCAAACAAACATTTAAGTGAATTAGATGCCTCCCACAAGATCACTTTATGAATCTGAACTTCCAAAAACTAGGTTTTCTGAAATCAAGTCTTCTTTTTTAACTGCCTCATTTAAATTTTCAGGTTGGCTCCACATAGAACTAAACATTTATTATAACTTATTAAATGACTGTGTAGAATACATTACGACAAATCAGCTTGCTCCTTTCTAGTGTACATCACAGGATAGGTGATAATACATGTCATTTTTTTTTTAACCCTGTCCTTACTTTATTAGGCCTGTGTATGCTGTAATTTGAAATAATTCCTCCTCCCCTTGTCAAAAAGATTATGGTATTTTTGACAGTTTGTCATCAGTGTATTACCAATGTTCTCCTGGGTACCAAATACATTTTTCCTTATTTACTTGAACACATAATTATGGGTTAAATAATAAATCTTAAAGAGAAAATTCTTTTTATTGAGTTAAGTTTATACAGCTTCCAAAACAGTAGCATCTTTTTATATAATTTTAAATTATATAAAATAATTTGTCTTGTTATAAAGACAAATTATTTTTTAAAATAAACTTGTTTTATGTATTTTTAAAAAAATAAATTTATTTTAAAATAAATTTGTTTTATTTATTTTTGGCTATGTTGGGTCTTTGTTGCTTTGTTTTATTTATTTATTTTTTTAAAATAAATTTATTTGTTTTATTTATTTATTTTTGGCTGTGTTGGGTCTTTGTTGCTGCGCGCGGGCTTTCTCTAGCTGTGGCGAGCAAGGGGCTACTCTTCATTGCGGTGCATGGGCTTCTTTCTCATTGTGGTGGCTTCTCGTTGCGGAGCACGGGCTCTAGGCATGCAGGCTTCAGTAGTTGTGGCTCGCAGGCTCAGTAGTTGTGTCTTGTGGGCTCTAGAGCACAGGCTCCGTAGTTGTGGCCCACGGGCTTAGTTGCTCTGCGGCATGTGGGATCTTCCCAGACCAGGGCTCGAACCTGTGTCCCCTGCATTGGCAGGCGGATTCTTAACCACTGCGCCACTAGGGAAGCCCTTAAATTTTCATATGGTATTAAACTTACATCCTTTTTTCCCCTTTCATTATAGCTATAAATTGGTTGCAGTTGATCAAGTAAAATCTGGTGTTACAGTTTTGACAAAGGATATATTTATTGCTTGGTAAATAATCTCAACTGCAAAAAAATTTTAAGTTTAGTTTATGCCAATATTATGTAATCTTTAAGTAATCAGACATTTAGTTGGTGCACAGACTTACTCTGTAGTGCTTTGAAGATGAGTGGGCAACAGCTGGCTTTTCCCAAAGATGGTGATTCCCCATCTCTATCTATGATTTTAGGGAACTGAAGAGGGAGTACCTGGGAGTCCTGCCTGCAGCATCATGGAAAGAACAATGAGTTTAATATGATTAGTAGTAGAATCCTTGCCCTTCCATGGTCAACAGCAAAAGAAAAACATGTTCAATAATATTCAGTGGCCTGTTTTTGTCCAGTTGGTGTTTCCAAGCATCAGCATCATGTAGTTTGGATTTTCCTCTCTGTCATCTCCCCTCCCCCAGTTTGATTCTTTGTTCTGGCCTCGGAGGCACACCTTCTCAGACTAGCTATTAACAAAGCTCAGTTTGATCTCCCCCAAGCCCCCATAGCTTTCTAGTGGTGCAGGTTTTGATAATGTGGATCTCATCAGTCATCTTTCTGTTATTTATAATAGAAAAATTAATGTCATACCCTGCCCCCTCCTCCACTGCGATATTTAATATTTTGGGGTTGTGTCATTCAGTTTTTATGTCGGTCTGATTTGACTTTGTGTGTGTGATTGACTAAAGTCCAAACTACGAAAAGGAGTAAGGATAAAGTTGTTTTTCGGCTGTGCCGCGCGGCTTGCTCAACCAGGGACTGAACCTGAGCCCTCGGCAGTGAAAGCGCAGAGCCCTGACCACTGGACCACCAGGGAATTCCCAGGATAAACTTATTTTTGATGAAGGTAATAAGTAAAGTCCCAGGAAATATGCTTTGATTGTTGCCTTTTCAGAATCTTGGTTCTAGGCAAGTTAACTGCAGTTCCCCAACAGTTCCATACTTTATGGGATCCTGGTATATAGTACTTTTTTTTTTTTTTTTTTTGCGGGCCTCTCACTGCTGTGGCCTCTCCCGTTGCGGAGCACAGGCTCCGGACGCGCAGGCTCAGTGGCCATGGCTCACGGGCCTAGCTGCTCCACGGCATGTGGGATCTTCCTGGACCGGGGCACGAACCCGTGTCCCCTGCATCGGCAGGCCGACTCTCAACCACTGCGCCACCAGGGAAGCCCTATAGTACTTTTTAGACCATCTGCTCCTTGCAGGTTCCTGGTAGGCAGGCCAGTCATTGATCTTTTAACTATTTGGGGACCTCTCTAATCCAACTACATACTTCCAGGGAGAGGAGAATTTTGTAGACTGTGTTCCTTTGGGTCCTGGGGGTTATGGGGTACAGATTGGCTGGGTCAGCACTCCTTTGGATAGTTCTCACCAGCAGTATGACAGTGTTTGAGTATTAATGTAGGCTCTCTCGCCAACCTTTCACGTTAGGCAGCAGACTTGTTTCCCGGGTCAGTCATTAGGGTACTAGGTACATTCTGACTCTACTTCCTTTTCCTTCCCACCCCTCTTGTTCTTAGGTACTAATGCCACCCCACTGACCCCCGTTAGCCCCCCCCCAAAAGAAGCAAAAACAAAAAAAACATTTCTGAAATGAAACTTGATTTAAAATTAGGGCCAGAAAACCTTGGATTTTCTTTACAGGACTTCTGCCTACCTTTTCCCCCTTCACTGTCCTCTAATTAAATTGGATATAAAAATTCAAGTTATAGGGACTTCCCTGGTGGTCCAGTGGGTAAGACTCCATGCTCCCAATGCAGGGGCCCTGGGTTTGATCCCCGGTCGGGGAACTAGATCCTGCATGCGTGCCGCAACTAAGAAGTCTACGTGCCACAACTAAAGATCCTGTGTTCCACAATGAAGATCCCGCGGGCCACAACTAAGACCCGATGCAGCCAAAATAAATAAATAAAATAAAAATTAAAAAAATTCACGTTATAAAACATGGAATTCATTTAAAAACTAAAACTGATGATTGTGTTTTCTCCTATTTTTTAATTTCACTGTGCTTGGTAATTCTTGTCATATTATGTGTCAGATAGTCTTGTTTGGCTAATAATTGTTTTTATTTATTGAGCATTTATATACTAGGTACTAATAAGTAATTTAAGCATTTTCACTTAATGTTCACAAGAGCCTTAGGAGGTGTGATAGCCATTTTAAGATGAGAAATCTAAGGCTCAAAGATGTCTTTACTTGACCCAGGAGTACCTAATCAGTAAGTGAAAGAGCTGGGAGTTGGTTGAGTCTAGATCTGGTGGGCTCTGAAGCTTCTGCCCTTTAGCCATTATGCTAACAACTAGCTATACTATTGTGGGTTGGAAGATGTAGTCCAAGAGAACCACCTTACTTCTGGCATGTATATCAGTTATAAGCTAGAGACTACTGTGCTTATCAAGACCTGGTACTAGATTTATCAGTTCCTTTTATAACTTTAATTGTATGGCACTGATATATTACCTGGATTTTCCTCTCTTCCCTTTGTGATCCACATTATAATGTGATATCCTTCCATCCTCAACCCCCATTTTCGCACCTTTGAGTTTCAAAAGTGCAGCAGACCCTTCACATCATGCAGCTAGATTGTGGTTGGTTGTCTTCTATATGCTACATGCGGATTGGCCATGGCTGTGATGTATTTGTTACTCGGAACTTGTGAATATATCATTTTTTTCTTCCATCCTTTCTCAACAGACCTGCCAATTCCAGCATGAATGCTATTAATTTAAGGGCATAGTTATGGTTCTTGTCTTTATAGATATCTCTAGAATTAGCAATAGTTAGATTGTTACTTTATTGATAGTTTTGGAAGATCATAAGGTGATGTTGAATGTTTTTATTGGCTCACTTTTTTGTTGCACTAGAGCCTGCTCCACATCTCCTCAAGTGCAAAGTCTGCTGTTCTTTATGTTCATGTTTTTATTGCAGTTTATTTTGAAGAACTGCCCCTCACTTACCTGTCTCCCATTTAAAATTATTTTTTGTTGGTGACTCAAATGATGCACCCTTTCCTAGAGGGGAAGAAAATACCCAGGGCTTTTTTTTGTTTTACCCTTCTCCTTGCTTGCTTTATCCATCCATCTGGTGGGTATTTATCTTTTTTGAACTTCAGTATTTAATTAGCTTCTGACAGGATATTTATATTTAATGAATTAATCGATTAATCAGTTAATCGATTAATTAATTAATGGCTGTATTGGGTCTTCATTGCTGTGTGCGAGCTTTCTCTAGTTGCGGTGAGCAGGGGCTACTCTTCGTTGTGGTGCATGGGCCTCATTGTGGTGGCTTCTTTTGTTGCGGAGCACGGGCTCTAGGTGCATGGACTTCAGTAGTTGTGGTGCACGGGCTTAGTTGCTTCGCGGCATGTGGGATATTCCCAGACCAGGGCTCGAATCCATGTCCCCTGCATTGGCAGGCAGATTCTTAACCACTGCGCCACCAGGGAAGTCCTATATTATTTTAAATTGTTAATTTGTTGAACATTGCTTTTGGACTGGTGGGAACGTCCCAAGTTCAAATTACCCAGCTGGTTTCATCACTTTTCAGGACTTGAAGGTGATCTCCTTTATCTCCACTTTGTGTTACCCATGTTTACAAACTGTGACAGACTGTATTTTGTATGCCCTGCATGATTTTTATTAAAAAAAATTTTTTTTAGCAGAATATGGCAAAATAAGGCATCAAGCTCAAATTCCCAGGAAGAGGCCTTATACTTGATAGTGTTTTGTTGTTATTGTTTGTTTCTTATGTCCAGGGAAGGGAAAGGTGGGAAAAGTTATTTTGTGTGTGATTAATAATAGTACTTATATAAAGAAAGGGCAATAAAAATCAACACCCTTTTCTTTTCTTTTTTTTTTTGTCCTCAGGATCAAAATACTTGCTGAACAGTGGAGTCAGAGACCAATAAAAATAAACTCCTACTTGAACATCATCTGACTGGTTAGCCAGGTAATTCAGTTTTACTTTGGATCTTTTGTAATTTTCTGACTTTACCCTCTGAAGGTACTGCCCTCTTCTTGATTTATGGTTTAATCTTAAGCTTATTTTATGTGTCATGCTTTCCTCTTTAATAATACTATTAGTTGAATGAAGGGACTTGGAATAAGTGAATATATATGTGTATTCTATATACAAACATAAATTTTGGGGGAAGGGTCGGAACTGTATGTTACGGTTTAATATGAGACACTATCACCTGCCCACTGTTTCCTTATGTGTGAATATTTTGATGGCACATAGTCAGAATCTGAATCAGCCCCACCCATTTTGACTATTTCACCTTGTGAAGACCAGTTTCACCGGATTGCTTGTGCTGGTGTGCAACATTTCATCTAACCTCCTCTCCTGACTTTTATTATTGCATCAGAATAGGAAAGATGAGAATAGAAAAGTTGTCTGATAGCTAAGAAAGTGGTTATGCTTTTCTTAGCTAGTTAAATTTCTTTTTGCTGGTAACATTATTGTTTTTTTTTTTTTGCGGTACGCGGGCCTCTCACTGTTGTGGCCTCTCCCGTTGCGGAGCACAGGCTCCGGACGCGCAGGCTCAGCGTCCATGGCTCACGGGCCCAGCCACTCCGCGGCATGTGGGCTCTTCCCGGCCTGGGGCACGAACCTGTGTCCCCTGCATCGGCAGGCGGACTCTCAACCACTGCGCCACCAGGGAAGCCCTGGTAACATTATTATTCTCTTGGTTAGCTAGGCTTGAAATGTGAGTCATCTTTGAATCCTACCCCCCTTTGATATATTTAGTAAACAGGTCTTATCTGGTTTTCTGTTTTCATGTCCCTGTATTTGTTCAACTTTCTGTTACCAATCTTAGCTTCCTAGGCCAAGACCCCTTAATTTCATGCTTGTGTTTGTCCAAATGTCCCTTAACTGCTTCTTATCTGTAGTGTTTCTACCTACTTGAAAGTTTGCTAGAAAATTTTCTTAAATATACCCCTTTAACCAAGCCTCTTTTCTGTTCTAAGCTTTGTGCTGCTGGTCCCTGGCTTACAGAAAAAAATGAAGTACAAACTCCCTTCTCTTGTATTTGAAACAGTCCTTTGGGAATTTATCTAAGCCTCCATCCTCAGCTCTTGCTATTTCCCTATAAAATCCTTCAATTAATTATGGTATATACCCATTATATTTTGAACATAGTAGAGAACTATCTCCATAGTATTTATCTTAAAAAAAAACTTTATTTGAAAATACTTTCCAACTTACAAAAGTTACAAAAATAAGAGTATGAAAAACATCTAGATATTCTTTAGCCAAATCCACTGTCTGGTTTTATTATTTGCATTCATGTGTGCTTTTACTCTTTCCTTCTCTCTCTTTCTCTCTTTTCTGAGCTATTTGAGGGTATGTTATATGTAGTGTGCTTCTTTCCCCTAATACTTCTGCTTTATAGGGTCATTCTCTCATATAACCATTGTATAGTTATGAGCTTCATAAATGGATGTCGATACAAATCTATTGTATCCAGACAAAATATTCCAATTTTGTCAGTTGACCTAATAAGGTCACTCACAGCATTTCCCTTGCTTCTTGTAACAGAAACCAGTCTCGGGTTAGATACTGCATGTAGTTATTATTTTTCTTTAGCCTCCCTTTTCCTGGTATATTTCCATAGCCTTTATTTGTCTTTTATGACATTGACATTTTTGAAGAACACAACCCTTCCCCTCCCTTATTAGAATGTTCTTCATTTTCTGTTTGTCTGAAGTTTTCTTGCAATTAGAATGTGGTTATGCGTTCTTGGCTGGAATACTGCATAGGTGATGTGATCCCCCGAGAAAGATGCACAACTTCTGGAGGCACATGGTGTCTTCTGTCCCTCACTGGGATGTTAATTTTGATCACTTGGCCAAGGTGTTGCCAGATTTCTCCACTGTATAGTTTTTTTTCCTTCTTTTGCAAGCAGTTAGCAGTCTGTGGGGGAGACAGTGCTGGTACCACAGTTCTCGTCACAATTTGCCCTAGATTTAGCATTCATTGATGATTCTTGTCTGATCTAATTTTTTACCGTAATGGTTCCAAAATGGTCATTTTCTCATTCCATTCCCAGTGGAGCTCTTTTAATCACGCTCCTGTGTCCTTGTGGAGAATAGTATTAGAGACCAAGATCCCTGGGTGGTGGAGGGTAGGTGTTCCTTGTTGCTTCTGGGTTGTCTTCTCTTCTTGACCCTTACAGTGACACAGCTAGAAAATATATGAATGTCTATACACGTACACACATAAACATACTTGTTCGTATATACACGTTCACAGCAACATGAATATATGTAGTTTAGAAATCATGAGTTTATGTCAGTATGTCCAGTTTCACTCCACATCTACAGGGTTCTTTCTTTGCACCTCTCATTTCATATTTTTATGTCCTTTTGTTAAAAAAAATTTTTATTTATTTTTGGCTGCATTGGGTCTTTGTTGCTGCGTGCGGGCTTTCTGTAGTTGCGGCGAGCGGGGGCTACTCTTCGTTGTGGTGTGCAGGCTTCTCATTGTGGTGGCTTCTCTTGTTGCAGAGCATGGACTCTAGGGTGCACGGGCTTCAGTAGTTGCAGCACACGGGCTCAGTAGTTGTGGCTTTTGGGCTCTAGGGCACAGGCTCAGTAGTTTTGGCTAGCGGGCTCTAGAGCGCAGGCTCAGTAGTTGTAGGGCATGGGCTTAGTTGCTTTGCGGCATGTGGGATCTTCCCGGACCAGGGATTGAACCCATGTCCCCTGCTTGGGAGGCGGATTCTTAACCACTGCACCACCAGGGAAGTCCCTTTATGTTCGTTTTTATGCCATGAGAACTCTGGTTCCCAACATTGTCAGTACATTTACTCTTTTGCTCTATCCTATAATACATCTAAAATAATTTCAGAATTGCTTGACCATTTCACTACAGTAAACAAACTTACTTAAAGTGAGTGAAGAATTTGTATATAGTTCTCCACTTCCCCATAACCGTCTTGCCCAAGACTGAGAGTAAATTCTGTATTCTTTTAAAATTATTGATTGATTGATTTATATTTATATTTAATTTATTTATTTGTTTTTGCCAGGTCTTAGTTGTGGCAGGCGGGCTCCTTAGTTGCGGCAGGCAGGCTCCTTAGTTGTGGCATGAGAACTCTTAGTTGCGGCATGCATGTGGGATCTAGTTCCCTAACCAGGGGTTGAACCCAGGCCTCCTGCATTGGGAGTGTAGAGTCTTAACCACTGTGCCACCAGGGAAGTGCCCCCCCTCCACTTTTGTAAGATTTGCATATTTGTATTTCTTTTTTTTACTTTTTATTAGAGTAGAGTTGATTTACAATGTTATGTTAGTTTCAGATGTAAAATCCTGTATTCTTAAATTACTTGAATTAGTCCTCCCTCCTCCTACCTTCCCTTCCTTCCCCAGTTTTATTTCCCGCCCTTACTTTCTGCATAATGTAGTTATGGTATTTGTTTGAAATGAAATGAGATTCATTTATTTGTATGCTTGAGTTTCAGTTTGTTTTAAAATGCTCCTTCCCATTCTGATTGGTTATGTTTTGATTATGTAGAATATGAACACATTTTCCAAAGTCAAAATTTTACAGAAGATACACATTCCCTTCTGTATCCTTTCTACCCCATTTTCCCCATTCTTGGAGGAAACTATCTTCAGTGTTTTCTGAAGTATTTCCATGTGTTTCTTTTTGTAATGACAAGCAGATATATGTATAATATGTTCAATTTTTTTTTTGTTTTCACAAAAGGTAGCATACTATGTATAGTCTTTTGCACTTTGCTCTTTTCACTTACTGATACCTCCTGGAAATAATGCCATATCATGCCAAAGGGATCTTTCCCATTCATTTTTAAAAATCATGGTAAACTTTACATAACATAAAACTCACCATTCTGACCACTTTTAAGTGTGCAGCTCAGGGGCATTAAGTCCCTTCACAGTTTGCAGCTGTCCCCACCATCCATCTCCAGAATATTTTCATCTCCCTACACTGAGAACTGTGCCCATTAAACACCAATTCCTCACTGCCTCTTTTCCCAGCCCCAGTCTCATTTATTTTTTACACAGATGTATAGTTTCCATTATGTGCATGTAGGTTATTCAGTCAGTTTCCTATGTATGGATATTATCTAGGTTGTTTCCAGTATTTTGCTATTAAAGTAATGCTACAGCGAATAACCTCATGAATATATATTTTCATATTGTTGGGGGTGTACCTTCAGGATAAATTCTTGGAAGTGAGATTGTTAGGTAGAAGGGTAAATGCATATGTAGTTTTTGTTAGATATTGTCAGATTACACTCTATAAGGATTATACCATATGGATTCCCACCATCAATATGTGAGAGAGCCTGTTTCCCCACAGTCACACTGTAAAAGTTCTTTCCCTCAGCGTGTTTTTTTAGATGGATCCACATTTTTGTGTCAGAAGTTTCTTTTTATTGCTGAGTAGTATTCCATTGTGTTTCCTATTTTTGGCTGCTATGAATAAAGCTTCCAGGAACATTAAAGTACAAGTCTTTGTTTGGGTTTGTTTTTCCTTCTTGAGTAAATACCTAGGAGTATAATTGCAGGGTCTTCTGTTAAGTGCGTGCTTATCTTTATAAGAAATTGAAACTGTTTTCTAAAGTGGCTTACCATTTTATATTCCACCTGCAATATATGAGAGTTCAAGTTCCACATATATCTCTTCTTTTATGAAGTGTCTGTTCAAATTTTGCCCATTATTTATTTATTTTTTATATTTATTTTTTCTGCAGTATGCGGGCCTCTCACTGTTGTGGCCTCTCACTGTTGTGGCCTCTCCCGTTGCGGAGCACAGGCTCCAGACGTGCAGGCTCAGCAGCCATGGCTCACGGGCCTAGCCGCTCCGTGGCATGTGGGATCTTCCCGGACCGGGGCACGAACCTGTGTCCCCTGCATCAGCAGGCGGACTCTCAACCACTGCGCCACCAGGGAAGCCCCTGCCCATTTTTTAAATAGGGTGGTTTTCTTATTGTATGAGTTAAAAAAAAAAAACGTTCTGGATACAAATCCTTTTCAGATATATTTTGAGAGTATTTTCTTCTGGCCTTTGTCTTCCCTTTTCATTTTCTTGATTTATCAATTTTTTTCTCTTATGATTAATCCTTTTTTAATGTGCTAAGAGATCTTTGCCTATTGTAAGGTTATGAAGATTTTTCTGCTTTGTTTTCTTGTAGAACTTCTATAGTTTTAGCTTCATATTTAGGTCTGTGATCCATTTTGATTTAATTTTTGCATATGGTGTGAAGAAAGGATTGAGGATCAGTTTTTTAAAATATTGACATTCCGTTCCATGGTTATTTATTGAAAAGACTCTCCTTTTCCCATTGCATTGCTTTTGGTAACTTAATCATCTAACTCTGTGTGTGTGTGTGTGTGTGTGTGTGTGTTACATAAATACATATACATACATATATATATACACACACACATATACATGTATATAAAATCAGGATCTATTTCTGGTCTTTATTCTGGCCATTGATTTGTATAACAGTCCTTATGCCCACATATATTGTCCTGATTCCTGCAGCTTTTATAGTAAGGTTTGAAAGTAGGTAATGTGAGTCTTTCAACTTTTTCTTCTTTGCCATGATTGCTCTGGGTAATCTGAATCTTTTGATACAAATTTCAGGGTCAGTTTGTTAGTCCCTACAATTTTGTCAGTCACTCTGAGAAACTGCCGTGCAGAATATATCCAGCTTGGCCATCCTGAATTCTGATTATTATCTTGTCCATTCAGCAAGATTGCTGGGCTCTGTTTGGGTTTCTTGTCCTTGTGCTGTGATCTGGAAAAATTGTTGCTTCCTGGTAGGAAGCCTGGCTGGTGGTAGGGCTCATGTTGTCATATTGGTCCATCTCCTCCCAACTCCCAGTTGTTTTCCTGATCTCAGGGACCACAGTTTTTCACTGCTTGTTCTCTGGTATCTGAATATAGTTTGTTCTTATAATTTGTTCAGTTCATGGTGGGATGAATCCTATTATTCTCTCTTGGTCTAAAATAGAAGTCCCACAGTTGATTCTTGAGTTCATTAAAAAAAAAAAAAGCCTCTTTTCATCCTTTGCAAAAAGGTACAGAAAGATGTCTTTATTAACCATATAAGCTTCTTTGAGCGTATTTTGTTTTATTTATTTTTTTGGCCGCAGCATGCGGGAATCTTATCAGTAGTTCCCTGACCAGGGATCGAACCCGTGCCCCCTGCAGTGGAAGCGTGGAGTCTTAACCACTGGACCGCCAGGGAAGTCCCTGAGCGTATTTTATTGAACAACTTCTGAGACCAGAGGATTAATTTCTCTCTGGAAGTTTTCCTGAGGAATATAGGATTGCATTTCTAAAGTCTCTTTTATTTGTTCTTGTATCTTGAGACTAGGAAACCAGTCCAAACAAACTCTACTAGATTTCACTTGCAGTCCTATAAATATGAGTGAGGTCATCTCCTCTCCTGGTTCCTCAGATTTACTAAGTCTCTGGACTACTTTTGAGGCTAGTCCCTATAAGCCAAGAATAGGTACCAGGCCCATAGGTATTGACTTATAAAGTGTTGAATTCTTTGCTTGCTAATGATGGGCTTGTCATGCCTGATTAAATGAGAATTAATCTCAATTATGACATTTATGATATGGACTTGATTGTCCAGTTATTGTGATAAATAGGTTGACAGATGTTTATTAAACCTATGCAGTTAATATTATTGACATGAAAAATAGAGAGACTCAGTTTTTACTTTTGTATTTATGTTTTTCCCTGAAATTTGAGGACATCGGATTGGGTGCCACTTAAAATGTTTTTCTATTTATTTTTATTTTATTTTATTTATTTTTATGGCTGCGTTGGGTCTTAGTTACGGCACGTGGGATCTTTCGTTGTGGCACGCAAGCTTCTCTCTAGTTGTGGTGTGTGGGTTTTCTCTTTTCTAGTTGCAGCGTGCAGGCTCCAGAGCACGCAGGCTTAGTTGCCCCACGGCCTGTGGGATCTTAGCTCCCTGACCAGGGATTGAACCCCCATCCCCTGAATTGGAAGGCACATTCTTAACCACTGGACCACCAGGGAAGTCCCTCAAGTATACTTTGAAAAACACCCTGAACTTGCTACTTGAACTTAAGAACTGGAAGGTTGTTAGGTGTATCTACTCCTTGTGTATTTCTTCATGAACTCATCCTGCTTCTATCCCAGAAGTCACAGTTATCTTTTTTTTTTTTTTTTTTTTTTTTTTTTTTTTTGCGGTACGTGGGCCTCTCACTGCTGTGGCCTCTCCCGTTGTGGAGCACAGGCTTCGGACGTGCAGGCTCAGTGGCCATGGCTCACGGGCCCAGCTGCTCCGCGGCATGTGGGATCTTCCCGGACTGGGGCACGAACCCGTGTCCCCTGCATCGGCAGGTGGACTCTCAACCACTGCGCCACCAGGGAAGCCCTACAGTTCTCTTTAATTGTGGTTGCTTTTTAAAAACTTTTGAGAAACCACATGTGTGTGTTCCTGAACAATGTTTAGTTTTTCTTGTTTTGTAGCTTTACAAAAATATAACGAATGTAAGGTACTTGCTTTTTACTTTTGGTAGCTTGTAAGAGTCTACCATGTTGTGTATGATTTATCTATTTTTTGCTACTACCATATTGTATTCTTTTGTATGGCTTTATTAGAATTTTTAAATTTGGGATTGAACATTAGTTTCCTCTGGCTTTTGATGTATGAATGATATTCCAATGAAATTTTTGTGTAGTAGGTCTCTTGTTGCATAGAGAATTGTTATTGCTGTAAAGTTTTTTTTTGTTTGTTTTTTTTTTTGCGGTACACAGGCCTCTCACTGTTGTGGCCTCTCCCGTTGCGGAGCACAGGCTCCGGACATGCAGGCTCAGCGACCGTGGCTCATGGGCCCAGCCGCTCCGCGGCATGTGGGATCTTCCCGGACCGGGGCATGAACCCGTGTCCCCTGCATCGGCAGGCGGACTCTCAACCACTGCACCACCAGGAAAGCCCTGCTGTAAAGTTTTTAAACATAAACTTGGTTTTTAACTGCTGATGTAATAAATTTACTTTTCATGTGGAACTTCTTTAGAAGAAAGTAAGTTTTCTTGCTGAAATAGCCCTATGTTTTATAAGCTAATTTATCTCATACTAGTCATTTATTGTTTATCACAGGATTTGCAGTATGCACTGTGATTTTCCTTAACCTAACTTTTTAAGTACTTAATTTTTAAACAACTTTATAAAAGTATAATTTACATACAATAAAATTCACCAACCTTAAATTTACAATTTGATGAGTTTTGACAAATGTAACCATTATCACAATTATGATAGAAAACACTTCTGCCATTCCCTAAAGTTCCTTTGTGCCCCTCTACAATCTGTCCTCTCTACTGGTAGCTGGTGGCCATTGGGCTGCTTTTAGTCACTATAGTTTGCCTTTTCGTGATTTTCATATAAATGGTAATCCCCCTTGTGTGTATATTATTTTGTAATTATTCTACTGTTCCTGGATATTCCGTTCTTTTTCTTTTTCCTGTTTGTATTTCAGTTTTGGAAGAGAGAGAGAGAGAGAGAGAGAGTGTGTGTAGTATGTGTGTATGTGTGTGCATGTGTGTATGTGTGTGTATGTGTATGCTGTTTGTATGTGTATGTGCGTGTGTGTATGTGTGTGCGTGTATGTGTGTGCGTGTGTGTGTGTGTTGAAGCTCACTGATCCACCTCCACCACCCCCACCACAGCTCTGTCCATCAAAAGGATTCTTCATTTATGTTAGTGATTTTCGTTTCTAATACTCACATTTGCTTTTTTAGAGTTTCCATCTCTCCGCTTACATTACCCATCTGTTCTTGTATGTTGTTCACTTTTACCATTTGAGCCCTTAGCATATTAATCATAGTTAAAAATTGTACAACTGCTTCCACTTAAAAAAAATTTAAAGAACCTGGCCTTTTTCCTGTTGACTAGCAATCTTTGGAGGCTTCTTTATATATATCATCAAAAGTTGTTTTCATTAGTGCTCATGGTTTCTCATTTAAGAATATAGGTGGCCACATAAAAACTTGTACCAACTGTTCATAATAACAGTATGTATATTCATAGGTTGGAAACAACCTAAATGTCCATCAAGTGATGAATGGATGAATAAAGTATATCTATATAATGAAGTATTATTCAGAAATAAAAAGAAATAAAGTACTGATAAATGCTACAACATGGATGAGCTTTTCGGCTAAGCCAGTCACAAAGGACTAGATGTTGTATGATTCCACTTGCATGAACTGTCCAGAATAGGTAAATCCATAGAGACAGAAAGTACAGTAGATTAGTGGTTGTCTAGGGTGGGGATGCGAAAGAGGTTTTGTAAGGTTGGGGGAATGGGAGGCTTAGGGGAGTGACAGCTAAGGGGTATTGGGTTTCTTTTCACAGTAATTAAAATGTTCGAAAATTGATTGTGGTGACAATTGTATGACTCTGGATGTACTAAAAGCCATTGAATTGTATACCTTAAGTGTATGATATGTGAATTATATCTTAATGAAGCTGTTAAAGAATGTAGCTGATGTATTGAGGAATACTAAGAGTTCTATGATGCCATAAAGGAATTTTACGGGAAAATACGATTACTTTTCTCATGACACTGACCTCAGAAGGTGTGCTGTCTACCTCAAAGTTTTCTGAGTTTCAACAATAACATGTTAATTAAACTCACCTCAATTTTTTGAAAGCCTTATCCAGTCTTTGTTAGAGTAAGTAGTCAACCTGTAATTATAGGGTTAACATTAATTCCAGCACCATATCTTCTTCATTTGTCAAGAAAGATTATATCAAAAAGACTTAATTCTTTAAAAAAAGAATTCAAAATTATACCCAGACCCATCCACACTTTTCTATTTGTACATTAAATATTTGTGAGTTACTTATGGGTATTTTACAGCAGTACACCCAGAAATCAATTTTTGCTCTCAAGTTTATAAGAGCAATTAAAAATTACTAAGAAAGCCATAATTTTGGTGGATCTGCTGTCTTGGGCTAATGAAGTGCTTTGGTTTTAAGTGGAAAAGCCAAAGTTATTTTACTTGAGATAATCTGACCACACTTAGTCCCTCACTCCTTTTTTATTTTCTTTTTAGGTTTTAAACTTTTAAGAGATTCCTTCTATGTAAAGAAGATTGATTACTAGTGATATATTTAAAATGTGGAGGTCACTAGTTTTATGATGATATATAGGAGAATATCAGTGCATTTATAATTTTGAAAGCTTAAATAGTTTGAATGTTGGTGAAACAGCATACTTTTATTTATTTATTTATTTATTTATTTATTTATTTATTTTGCTGTACACGGGCCTCTCGCTGTTGTGGCCTCTCCCGTTGCGGACGGAGCACAGGCTCCAGACGCGCAGACTCAGTGGCCGTGGCTCACGGGCCCAGCCGCTCCGCAGCATGTGGGATCTTCCCGGACCTGGGCACGAACCCACGTCCCCTGCATCGGCAAGCGGACTCTCAACCACTGCGCCACCAGGGAAGCCCTGAAACAGCATACTTTTAGAAGATAATATTTTTTTTAGCACAGGTCACATGCTATACAGAGATGCTTTTAAAAGAAAATTCCTATTGATAGTTTTGTTCTGTTATTAAAGTAAAAAATTGATGGTTAAGCTGGTTTGCTTTTAAGGATGAAGCTTTCAGAATATGTAGAGAAAACTGTTCAAGTTGTAACATCCGTCTTTGGCACGAACAACAAACTATCTAAACTGATGTACTAATCTAATCACTGTTTTTCCCCCCGCTCTTGGTAAAAATGGATGGACATAAGGTTGTAGTAATTGTTCATAGTCATGGTTCGTTAAAAGGACAGTTTTATTAGACTTGGAAAATACAGACATAAAAAATCATCAGATTGGTAATAATGTAGCTCTTGTAGTACTTAATTTTGTAACTTAGTTAAGAAATATAATTGGCCTAAATATCAGCTCAACGATCCAAAAATACAAATAATCCTCTTTATATCGCTGTTGTAAATGGCCCTATCTCTCATGTGCCAAACTCTTAGAGTAATTACTTTCTTATGACTCTTTCTTTTCAAAAACTGTTTTAAAAAGAATATGTTTTGGAATCTGTGTAATATTTAACATATAAAGCCTGCATTATTTTGAAGTTGGTATTGAAAACCTCTAAACTTCTGACCTTGAATAGAATTTTCTATGCGTAACCATTACGTGCAGCTGGTGGATTCAAAATTGCCTTTTCTGGTACTCTGCTTTGTGAAAAATAGTATGTATTGGACATGAGTGCATGACAGCTGACATTTATCAAGGATAACAGGCTTACTCATTTTCACATTTTAAAGTGACTTTGAAAGCTTTGCATGTGCACACATGTTCCACATATGTTCCTAAGATTTAAGTATATTTTCCATCATGTATCATTCTTTAATGAGCTTCATATATTAAGCTTATATGATGTGAGTCCACAATCATCTAAAGATCAGAAGTATAGGTTATTTAATTCACTTCCATAGAATTTTATCTTGTATAGTTGAACAATCATTACAAGTAAAAATGTACCTAATGTATTCCAGGTAGGACTCTTGTTACATAATGTGTGATTTGTCGTTTCTTTCATTCCCTTACTCTAAAATTTGGCTCTAATGTAGAAAACTGAATCACAGAAATTAATTTTTTTCTATATCAACTGCTAGCATATTATTCTTCTGTTTAAAAAGATTTTTATAGAGCTAGTTATTTTATTTTACTGGAGGGTGACCATAAACAGAATTGGAATTGAATAATTTTTAGTCTTGGTTCTTAACCTTTTAAAGTTTTCTTTAAAATGAGATCATGATAATAATTTAAAAAGAATTCTAGCATAGAGCTACAAACTTCCTAATGTGTTGGCAAGTTTGTTAATTAAAATAACACCTTTTATGGTTGGAATAGGTTTCAGATTCTGCAACCCTTCGATATATTGATATGCAGATCACAGTGACTTGCTGCAAGGTAACAGGAGACATGCTTTGACTTCAGAAGATAAATTGGCCATGCACAGCTGTAGTCTACTGTCTTTTCATTTCCAGACATGATTTAGTAGTATAAGGCCTTTGATTCCTAGGCCCTGGGAAGTAAGTTGAAATTTAATTTTTTTGTGTGTATGAGAGTTTTTACTTCAGCTTTTGATGAGCCTGTTTTGTGGTGTGAAGGTATCATGTAAATTGTAGATGTTTCATTACTTAAATAACTCCCAATTCCATTTGAAGTATAAGAAGCCCGAGTTCCATCCCTTTCCATTTTCCTTTTGGCAGTTGAAAAGGAAGCCATTTTATTAAGAATGATGAATAGTGAATGCAATTTTAAATTTAGGCTAGTTAAATTGCCAGTGTCTTTATATTTTAAAAAATTGCAGAGGAATTAATCATCAGTTTTAACGTGATTTTTCAAAGAAGAAATTGTCCTTAAGCACTTGTGACCCAAGTGTCCTTTATAGTAAAAGATACTGTTTCTACAAATTCTTTTGACAGAGAAATGTACAATATCAGAAGTTTAAGGAAAATATTTGAAATGTTTATGTAAGAACAGCTTAAGACCACTACCAAAACTGTATTTGTAGATCTTAGCATCTTTGAGAATTCAGTGCTTCTCAAAAGACATCTCTTTAATCTCCTTTTAGGTCCCAAGGTTTAGATTTTCTTAAGTTTATTCAGCTAATATTGGAGTTGGAAAACACACATTGTTTCCTGATTTTATTTGGGTTGTAGACATAGTTATTTAAAAAATTCTCTTTTTAAAATAACTTTGTTTCTGTCTGTAAATCATAAGATTCTTGAGGGAGCCATTTTTCAAGTCTACTATTTGCCCACGACTGAGGTTTTTGTTTTTTTTTTCGGTGTGTGGTTTTTTAGATTCTTTCAGCAACCTTGTAAAGGTGATGGTATATCCCCTTTTTACTTCACTGTGCTGCATTCTGGTTGGCTTCATCAGTTTTATTTTCCAGTTCGGTGTGTGTGGGTGTGGGGGTGGGTGTGTGTGGGGGTGGGTGTGGGTGTGGTGTCCAGTCTAGGAATCAATCCCATCTACTGAGTTTTGTTTCGGATATGGGTTTAAGTATCCCATGCTAACCACATCTATTCAGAGTTCAGAGATTTGGTGCTCAGATAATGGGCAATACCATCTTTTTTTGTACTTAATAATTTATGAAGTTTTATAATTCATTATTTTCACATTGTATTTCTTTATATGTATGTTTTCATGTCTGTTGATTTTTTATCTCATTAAGGATTGTAAACATTTATTTATTTATTTTAAAAAATAATCTCTATTTTTAAATTAATTAATTTTTGGCTGCTTTGGGTCTTCATTGCTGTGCACGGGCTTTCTCTAGTTGCGGTGAGCAGGGGCTACTCTTTGTTGCAGTGTGCGGGCTTCTCTTGTTGCAGAGCATGGGCTCTAGGCATGTGGGCTTCAGTAGTTGCAGCACGCAGGCTCAGTAGTTGTGACTCGTGGGCTCTACAGGGCAAGCTCAGTAATTGTGGCGCATGGGCTTAGTTGCTCCGCGGCATGTGGGATCTTCCCGGACCAGGGCACGAACCCGTGTCCCCTGCATTGGCAGGCGGATACTTAACCACTGGGCCACCAGGTAAGTCCTGTAAACATTTATTTTAAACTTACTTCAAGATTTCATTTTATTGGGTGGCGAAGTCATCTTTTGGAATCGATGCATTTCTTGGTCATCTTTCTTAGTCTAGTTTTTAAATCCACTTGGGAATTTTAGCCTACAATTTGCATCTTGAGTGGGAAATTTTCTTTTTGGTTTTTTTGGTGCCCTTCATGTGTACCCCTCTCCCTGCCCCAGGCAGTCCTAGCTTATTTTTGTTGCCTTCACAAACCATATCCACCATACCTTCAGTCTACGTTCAGGATTCTATTCTGAGGTACTATTGCAATATCAGAGCTATGTGTCACCCAGGTTTTGTATGTACAGATTTTCTTTGATTTACGATGGGGGTTACATCCCAGTGAACCCATTGTAAGTTAAAATGGGCTGCAACTGCCACTGCCAGTATTATGAGAGGGTATTATACTGCATATTGCTAGCTGGGAAAAGATCAAAATTCAGAATTCGAAGTAGGGTTTGACTGAATGCATATCGCTTTTGCACTGTTGTAAAGTTGAAAAATTGTAAGTTGAACCTTTGTAAGTTGGGGACCAACTGTGTAACCCTTTCCTTTTTCTTCCACAACTACAGGTAACAGTTTGATATAATCAGTTATCTAGATAGCTGTTGATAGAGCTCTTTTTCATCTCTCAGAAATTTTTTGTTTGGTTTCTACCTATGAGCCTTGCTTTTGATTCTGTTACGTTGCACATGATTTGATTTCCTGAGTGTCTTTGCTAGTTTCTAATGCTAGAGTTCAGTAGGTTCATAGAGTCATCAACTCATTGCTGTATGCTTGCTCTGTGTCTTGCTCCGTAGATGTATTTGTTATGTTTGAGCATGGCTGTGTCTTTCACGATTAAAAAAAATACATATTTTGTCATTATTTAGAGCAAGGGGGGAGAGTGTGGTTGGTTTAAAGCAATAGTCCACTAAATCACCTTATCAGGAAGTCCTTTGTTCTTCTGATCTCACAACACGGCTTATTTATTTAGGCCTGCATATAGTAGATACTGGATTCTTTATTAAATGAGTGTGTAGGGGATCTGGGAGAAACCACACCAGTTTCAAACCCTCAGTCCTTACCTTAATCTAAGGCAGTGGTTCTCAGTGTGGTTTGTGAACCCTTGAGAGTCCCTGAGAACCTTTTATGGAGTCCACAGAGTTAAAATTATTTCCGGAATAATATATTTTCTGTTTTCATCCTGTTGATGTTTGCACTGATGGTACAAAAGCAGTGATGCATAAAACTGCTGGTGTCTTAGCATGAATCAAGGCAGTGGGACTACCAGACTGTACTAGTAGTCATTGCATTCTTCACTGCCTTGCATTCTTCACTGCCCTGCACTCAGACTTAAAGGAAAAAACAAAAACAAAACCCCCCACAAAACCCCACTCGTTTCTCAATTAGGATTGTCCTTGATGAAGGAGCAAAATTTGCTCATTTCATTAAATCTTGACCTTTGAGTACTATATATATATATATATATTTTTTTTTTTTTGCGGTATGTGGGCCTCTCACTGTTGTGGCCTCTTCCGTGGCGGAGCACAGGCTCCGGGCGCGCAGGCTCAGCGGCCATGGCTCACGGGCCCAGCCGCTCCGCGGCATGTGGGATCTTCCTGGACCGGGGCACGAACCTGTGTCCCCTGCATCGGCAGGCGGACTCTCAACCACTGTGCCACCAGGGAAGCCCTGAGCACTGTATTTTTAACATTTTGTCTGGCGAGAATGGAAAATATGCAGAAAACACTTCTGCCTACCAAAGTATGATGGTTGTCTTGGGGAAAAGCACTTGTGTGGTTGGCTTGTGTACTGAACAGGCCACTTTTTTCATGGAATATCATTTTTACTTGAAAGAATGACTAACAAACTGTAGTTATTGGAACTTGGGTATTTGGCAGAAAGTTTCTTGAAATTGAGCAAGGTAAACCTATCACTTCAAGAAAAACATCCAAGAGTATTTGTTGACAGTGATAAAATTGGAGTTTTCAAGTAAAAATTATCATGTTAATTTTGAATCTGTCACCATGAGTGTGACAGCTTCTCAGTACTTAAAGACTTTATGAATGAGATGGGTGGTGATATATTTATTTATTTTTGGCTGTGTTGGGTCTTCATTGCTGCGTGCAGACTATCTGTAGCTGTGGCGAGCAGGGGCTACTCTTTGTTGCGGTGCGCAGGCTTCTCATTGTGGTGGCTTCTCTTGTTGCAGAGCACAGGCTGTAGGTGCACGGTCTTCAGTAGTTGTGCGCGGGCTCAGTAGTTGTGGCGCGCAGCCTCTAGAGCGCAGGCTCAATAGTTGTGGCGCATGGGCTTAGTTGCTCTGTGGCATGTGGGACCTTCCTGGAACAGGGCTCGAACCCGTGTCCCCTGCATTGGCAGGCAGATTCTTAACCATTGCGCCACCAGAGAAGTCCCTGGAGTTTTTGATATTGTATAATGTATCAGTATTTGAAAATCTGCTTAATCAGTGAACTAGTATTACCCAAATGACAATGTTTGATGTTACAAAATCATGCATGGGTTAAAGATTTTTTTCAGAGTGTAAGTTTGTGTATTTTAATGTAATAGTATGAAAGTTCATTGATAGGGTTTCAGATTTCACTTTGCAGCTAATCTTTAAGAAAATACCGCTTGTCCTTGAATGCCAGGGGTTGCTGGCAATGCCAGAAGCTAGGAGAGGGTGGAGCAGTTCTCCCCTGGAGCCTTCAGAAAGAGTATGGCCCTTTCGGCACCTTCATTTTGGACATTGAGCCTCCAGAACTTCGAGAGAATATCTGTTGTTTGTGGTAATTTGTTATAGTAGTCACAGGAAAGTAATACAGTAGCCAAACCTGAGTAAAGGGTATTTAGGGTATGCCTTCTACTGTTATGTGTTTTGCAACTTTTTGTAAGTTTGAAAGTATTTTCAAATAAAAACTGAAAGTACCACTTGTCGTTTTAGCACGATATCAAGGAAATTATTTATAATTAATTGTTAAAGGCTATTGAAATAGTCCTTCCTTTTACAAGTACGTGTATGTATGAGGCTGAATTCTCTTCATGTGTTTCAATCAATATGAAGTATTGCAGCGGATTGAATGGTGTCGTAGGTAAGAGGATCCATCTGTCTTCTATTAAAGTCGCACATAAGGTTTGTAAAAATGTGAAACAATGCCACTTCTCATGGAATTGTTTTGTTTCAGGTTATTTTTCATAAAATTGTTTATGTTAACATATAATGGACTTATTTTTAAATGAATTAATATGTCAAATGTTCTAAGTTTTAATTTCTAATACAGTAAATATTGATAGATAATAACCCACAAAACCAAAGCTTTTTAGAGTTCCTAGTTTTTAAAAGATAAAGAAATCCTGATATCAAAAAGGTTGAGAACTACTGACCTAGTGAATTTGGTTGGAACTGTAGCAGCCTTTGACTTAAACCATCTCTTTTGGTAGTAAGAACCAGATTGACTGTAGGAGGTTAGGACTTTGAGTAGCTATATGACATAGTGTGCTATGTCTGGTACTCGGTTGTTCCTGCTTTTAAATTACAGATCAGCCATTAATTTTCAGTGGAGACCTTTTATAGCACAAAATACAATTTGTGATTCTACATGTACTAGTTTGTTGATTCCTGGCACTGGGTCATCAGCTTGTTGAAGGCAAAACACACACACACACACACAGAGACACAAACTAACAAACAAAACCCCAAAACAAACAAAAAACAAGCAAACAACAACAACAAAAAACTTGACTCTTTTGATCAATATTTCATCCCAGGTGTATTGGTGTAGGGAATGAGATCTCCCTTGTCTGTGTGGACATCACCCAGGCTGCCTAAGAGTGACTAACTAAAAAAAAAAAACAAAAAAAAAACTTCCCCCCTCCACAGTTTTATTGAGAAATAATTGACATATGTCACTGAAAAAGTTCAAGGGGTAGAGCACGATGGTTTGATTTACGTATATTGTGAAATGATCACCACTATAGGTTCAGCTAACATCCATCATCTCATATAGATACAATAAAAAGAAAAGAAAGAAGAAAGGAAAAAACATTTCCTCCTTGTGATGAGAACCCTTCGGATTCACTCTTTTAACAACTTCCCTGTATATCATACAGCAGTGTTAATCATAGTAGTACATTACACCCCTATTACTTTGTGACCACTCTCAAGACACTTGCTGAAGTGGGTTTTTGTTTTTGTTTTTTCTTCGGGGGGAGGGCAGCTAGTTATATTACTTCTTTTTTTTTTGGTTGAGTTGTTTTACGATGTTGTGTTAGTTTCTACTGTACAGTGGAGTTCCCTGTGCTATACAGCGGGTTCTCATTAGTTATCTATTTTATACATATTAGTGTATATATGTCAATCCCAATCTCCCAGTTCATCTCCCCCCCTTTCACCCTTGGCGTCCATACGTTTGTTCTCTACATCTGTGTCTCTACTTTTGCCTTGCAAACCAGTTCATCTGTACCATTTTTCTAGATTCCGCATATATGGGTTAATATACGATATTTGTTTTTCTCTTTCTGACTTACTTCACTCTGTATGACAGTCTCTGGTTCCATCCACGTCTCTGAAAATGACCCAATCTTGTTCCTTTTTATGGCTGAGTAATATTCCATTGTATGTACCACATCTTCTTTATCCATTTGTCTGTCAATGGACATTTAGGTTGCTTCCCTGACCAGGCTATTGTAAATAGTGCTGCAGTGAACATTGGGGTGCATGTGTCTCTCTGAATTATGGTTTTCTCTGGGTATATGCCCAGTAGTGGGATTGCTGTGTCATATTGTAGTTCTATTGTTAGTTTTTTAAGGAACCTCCATACTCTTCTCCATAGTGGCTGTATCAGTTTACATTCCCTGGGTTTTGGTTTTAACCAGTTTAGTTGTATGAATGGTTTTTATAAGAGTTCATAATTAAATTTTTGCCTCAAGTGTTCTCTTACGATAATGAGGTGCCCCCAGCTTTATTTACTCCACATGCACAGGCAGGTTTGTGAGGTACACAGAGAAGCTCTTTAAAGTCATGAGTCATGGAACTGACCTTTGAACAGAAAGAAAAAAAAAAACACGCTAGGTTTTATTTTAGATTATTTGCATGATGATCTTTTCATCCTGTTCCTCAGTAGTTTATAGTCTCGCTTGCTGCAGGTTTCTTCCCTTGAACAATCATTACAAGATTTTTAGCTCCACGTAGTATAGTAGCTATATTTTGGAGGGGAATAGGGAGGCAGTTGAAGTTAAATTTAGACTTTGATACTTTTCAACCTTGATGTTAGGAGTGCATTCTTTTTTTTTTTTTTTTTTTTGCGGTACGCGGGCCTCTCACTGTTGTGGCCTCTCCATGGAGGAGCGCAGGCTCAGCGGCCATGGCTCATGGGCCTAGCTGCTCCCCGGCATGTGGGATCTTCCCGGACCGGGGCACGAACCCGTGTCCCCTGCATTGGCAGGCGGACTCTCAACCACTGTGCCACCAGGGAAGCCCAGGAGTGCATTCTTATTATCTTTATGGACTTTGATATATATGCTCTCATTTGCTATTTGTATTATTGTCATCCTGAAGTCAGTAATGACTTTTGGAGATTTATTTGAAGAGATAGCTTCTGTCATCAGACATAACTTCTAGGGATATGGAATCATTATTTTTAAAAAAGGATTCTTTTGAATTTAAGGTTATTTAGGCTAGGAGTGGAATTATAATTATCGAAGGGTAACAAGCTGTGAGGTCAGAAAAAGAAAAAAGACAATGGAAACATCGAGGACTGAGCACAGACTAGCCTGCAGTGTGTACCCGTTCAGGAAGCCTCATGAGTCAGACTTGCCATGCCGTGTTGCTAGCGTAAGAGACCATCTGCCTCAGCCTCTTTGCTTTTAGAGAAGGAAATCTAGCTAAGATGTGTTTTTCCTTTGATATATCTTTTTCTCTCTTTTTCCACCTTCAGTACCTTTTCTTTGAAAAATTAATTCAAAGTGCTTCATCAGCTTTATATTTCTACATTGTCAATTTTTGAGACGTTAGTGTAGCTTCTTTATGCTTTTGATATTGGTCGACAGAGCTAACTTCAGTACTGTAGGGGAGGTGTCTTGTTACTTCAAGCTTTTTACTCTGCAGGCACTCCATTTTAGGAATACCTGTCTTGTAGTTGACCCATGGTTACCATTCCCTGTATCATTCATTACTTGGTTAGTGCTCCTTCCTAGAGCAGCTTTGCAGCTCTCAGTCATTTGGTTACCAGGTGGCTAATGGCATTCAGCTCTTTAGTTTTAACATTTCTTAAAATTTCTTTTTTCTCCGAGGCAGATAGAAATAATGGATTAGGAGAGAATGGGGCACATGCTGTGATCATCTCTCGTTTGTATCTTTATTGCTTATTAATTAAATTTATATCAGATTTTATTTCTGCTCTGTGCACATACTCCTAACTCCCCACTGCTTATCTTAATCCAGAGCTTTACCACTTACCTCAAGGGGTTTGAACACTTTCTCTCTCCTCCCTCCCTCCCTTCCTCCCTCCCTCTCTCCCTCTCTCCCTCTCTCCCTTTCCTGCTTATGTTTTCATTATGTGCCAAGGGACAACCTTAGGTATAAATAATACTTTTGATGTAGAGATATTTACGTCTGTCCAAGAAAAATTAAACCACAAATCCAGAAATAAAAAAAGATATAAAAAAGAACCAGCACTGTTTGCTTTACCTAGCACCTTTGAAAGTACTTGGATAACCTCTTCAGGATCTTCTAAAAGATGCCAACTTATTCTGTAATTATACCTGTTTATCTTAAGGATACAGACATCTATGACAATAGTTTTATTCTATTTTCATGGCTTTATGTTAGCTACTAACTGCCACTCACCACACTGTTTCAGTGGGAAAATGTTTTAAATTCCAGTCAGCTCTCTGTATGCTGAAGATAGCCTGAATAGTTCTGGCTAATTTATTTGTCTGAAGCTTTTTAATTTGTTGCTGTATGGTATATTTGTAACTTTGTTTTTCAAATGAGAGCAAAATTGATGTTGCTGTGAACATACATCTTTGTTCTTGGTATCGTGTACCTCAGGGATCACCATTATTCCCTGTTCCAGTTGCTTGCTTTGTATTGCTTTTCATTCTCACAATAAGCATAAGAATAGGTGAGATGTGATTATTCCCAGTTTTTACAGGTGATAAGCTTTTTATAGGTGACAAGTTTGATTCTAACAAAGCCCCGTTGTCTTTTTTATTGTATCATAGTACATCAGCCGTGAAGGATTCAAACCCTTGAGTTTTATTTTGATAGATACCTTGAAGCCACCATATTTTTTGGAATGGGAATATCCAAGTGAAAAATGACATGTCAGAAGGAAGCAGAACTGTTCTACAAGGTATTTAGCCCCTTCCCCCCAATCTTCTCTATATTTTAGGAGTATTGTAGTTGGTCAAAAGTACATCTAATGGGATGGGAAGGAAAAGGAGAACTGGAGTTGGGAAAAGGAACAAGGGGAATGCTGGTAGTAGGAGTGAAAAGAGAGAGGAAGGAGTTTGTAATGAAAGTCTCTTACAAGTTTTTATTATGGTTTAGAGCTTATAGCGTAGAAAGTAGAAACAGAAAAGTGTACAAGAGTAGAGTGTAGTGTGTAAAATGTTGTAATAAACTATGGAAAATGCATTAGGATAAAGAAGGGACAACTTGTTCTAATTGGAGAGTTGGGAATGGTCTCACCAGAGGTGACAGCCGAGTTTGATCTTGAAGGGTGACTGGGTATTCTAGTGTTCCAGGTAAAAGCGGGATGAAGGGGAGATCTAAGAAGAAATAAATGACTTAAGGTTACATGCAAATAGGAAATGTTTCCATGAATGTCTTTTGTCAAAATCTCTTTTAGCACAAGCCACTTGGGTAGTGGAGGTGGTGGTGAGGAAGAAGTACAACTAGATAGCATGTTGTTCAGGAATGAAGCCAAAATGAGGTTTACGAATTTGGGGTTTAGGTCTGTTCCTGTGAATGAGAGAGATTCAGCGTGTTACATTGTAAGAGTCACTGTAACCTTTAAAACAGCTAAAGAATTACCCAGCTAGTTAGTATGCTGTCAGGAGAGGGTGATTTGATTTCAGCGGAATGGCTTGCTTAACTCTCTCTGCACAGTGTGTATTTGTGAACTTCAACTCTGTTGCTCATGTAGAGGTTGAGAAGTCTCTTGGCGACAAGCTTCCAGTTGTAGCTAACACTTGCCTCGGCTAATCGGTATGCCCAGTTCTGGTACTAGAACCTCTGGGGAGTTTGTGTTTGAGTTCAGTGGTGTCATCAGGCTTAAACCGGAGCATAAATGTAAAGGGGCTTTGGGGTCATCCTGTTGATTGAGAATGAAAAGGCAAGACATACAACAGGAGAAGAGAGAATGAAACCTTGTGGATGAAATAGCTGTTAATTCACCTTTGGATGCTTCTCAGCTCAACTTATGTATTAAAAATAAGATATTTTATTGCTCCCTGCTAGCCCTTTTCCAAATTTGCAGACATTATTAACTAAAGATAGAGGAAAAGAATGACCAGGACCTGAGATTTACACTGTTTTCTGGCATATGTCTACACCAGGGTAGTTTATTGTAGATACTGTTTATATGCATTTTCTCTGTTTTTAAAAAACTGTATGCTGGTAGGTTTCCTATCAGCTGTGCCTTCATTTTAACACTTAACCAAATAATGTTGTTATAATTGTATGTTCCTCTCTTCTGCTTGCCTGAGAGTTCTAGCAATGTGTGGTGTCATTTATCTCTCTTTCCTGGTCCTCAAATGGTCTGGGCGTGCAAATGTTTGAACGGAAATGGAATTAAATTTAAAAACTGGATTGCATTAGGTGGTTCATACTTTATCCTACTAAACATGACAGGTTATCAGCAATACAACAAAAGGATATTGCAAGTTAGCTTTTATTTGAAACTACCCCCCCGCCCCCGGCCTTGTTTCCTTTCAGTTCTTATCCTCTATACCAGGGTTGAATTAAAACATAAAGGTAGGAGATACTCACTGGAAGAGTCATATGGTTGGTGAGGAAATGTCCATAGTGGCTCCATGTTCATGGACTTTTCTCTTCCCCTGCCTCTTCTTGTCCCCTAAACACACACAGGTTCTATTTTGTTTCCTTTCTTTGCTCCATGATGCTGGTTCTCTTGGAGCTGCACAGAAGATTGAAATAAACCTCTCATTTTATATTTTGGAAAATATAATCTTGTAGGATTAAGCCTAACTGGTGATGACTATATACTAAAATTGTCTTTTGAGTAAGAGCATCAATTTGCAACTTGTATTTTGGGTAGTTCGTTTATGTATGGATGTCTCATAAATCTTTCCCGAGGGTAATTTTTTTTCTAATTGGCTTTGATCAGCCTCTGATTTTACATAATGCTTCAAGCAGTTTTTGGTAAATCAGTTCAAATCCACAGTTGTATGAAAATTTCCTTAAGTTACTGGGATTCTCAGGAGACACCCAGAAATACTCCCTAATTGGCGTATTTAATCATACCTTGTATAAATCAGGCAAACAAGACTGATGAATAAACTGAATTACTGGTGGGATATTCAAAAGTTCTTGGCTCCAGCATTTAATCTTAGAAAACCCAAGAATGAAAATATTTGACAGATTATTTTGGGTATAGTTCATGTTTTTCTGATCTAAGTTTCCTTCTTGCCATGTAAGCCACTAACTGTTGGTTTCAATTGGAAATAAAGGTCATGGTTAATAGTAGACCACCTCAAAGGGCCATTTATCTGGTGACCTGTAGAGTAATGGTTGGTTTTTAGGAGCTTGAGGGGAATAGCAGCATTAGTACCTGCTGAGCTGGAGCACCTCCTTGCCTCTGACCCTAACACTACATGCCCCTAAACCCTGCATGTAACAGCTTCTCAGTGTTCTTACTGATGAGCTGAGAAATTTTCTGGTTAATTGGTTGGAAATGGTGTGACTCAACAGTATACGTGGTTTATTTATTTTTTTGGGGGGGGGTGGATAAAATGCCCAAGGAACATTTGGTACATATTTTGTTGGTTATAAAGTCTGAAAATATTATAATCCCAGCTCTGCCATCTAGTATCTGTGTGTGATCTAGATACTTCTTTATCTGTAAAATGAGAGTAATACATTGGAGAGTCGTGAGAAATTATACAGAATATGTGATATGCCCAGCACTGTACTGCCACAAAAGTTATCTGTTCCCTTCCCTCTCCCTTATTAATTTAGGAAAATAAAATATTTTAGTTGGTCTTCAGGCCATTTGAGATTTACTGGGTAACTTATCTCCTCCCCATTTTGGCATGGCATGGCTTTTCTTAGGGTCCCCCCCGCCCCCCTGCCAATAACTTCTTGCTCACCTGATGGACACTAGCATTGTTGATTGATATCTCTTCCTTTCGGACAGGGAGTACTTCCTGTATCTTTGTCCATCTGGCTAGTTTGTTGTACATAATCAGGATTTCCTATCCTGTCTTAACTGTGAATAACCAAAGGGAAAGCTAGTTAATGCTGCTAAGCCACATATCATCATTTTCATGGCTTTTGAGCTGGCGGATATAATTCTTTGTTGCTTTTAGAGTTAAAGAATGTTCATTTTCTAGCAGTTTATTGTATTCTGTGCACGTCTAAGCTTAAACCTGTACCACAGCATGATTGTTTTATGTAGAAAGCCCTATAGTATTTATAGAGAAATTTTATCCAATTGCTGTACTGTAAGATCCTTGCTCATTTTAAATCTGATTTATCATGAATCTGCTTACGACTTTTCCAAATAATACAGAAATAGGTAGCATTATATTTTGAGAGCATTGAATTTATTGTAAATTGCTATTATTCTGTATTAAAGTAGTTGTATAGAATATGTTGCTTAAATGTAATCTTAAAGTGTGCATTGTAGGGCTTCCCTGGTGGCGCAGTGGTTGAGGGTCCACCTGCCGATGCGGGGGACACGGGTTCGTGCCCCGGTCTGGGAAGATCCCACGTGCCGTGGAGCTGCTGGGCCCGTGAGCCATGGCCGCTGGGCCTGCGCGTCCGGAGCCTGTGCTCCGCAACGGGAGGGGCCGCAGCAGTGAGAGGCCCGCGTACCACAAAAAAAAAAAAAAAAAAAGTGTGCATTGTCATATTAATATATTTAAGTAGTATAGCATAGAACTTTTAAGTAGAAACATTTTATACAAGGAAAATAATTGTAAAAATGGCTCAAGGATCTAGACAGTCGAGTTCACATTGAAGGATAGAATACATTTTGGGTCTTTGGATCGGATTCACCTGGAAGTGTGGTTGAGGTGTATCTCCAGTTTAACAATCAGTTGGGGGACATCTCTTCATTAGCAATGCACATTAAAACTACAATGAGGTATCGGCTTCACACTGGTCAGAATGGCCATTATCAAAAGAGCTAGAAACAATAAATGCTGGAAAGGGTGTGGTGAAAAGGGAACCCTCCTACACTGTTGTTGGGAATGCAAATTGATACAACCACTATGGAGAACAGTATGGAGGTTCCTTAAAAAACTGAAAATAGAACTACCATACGACCCAGCAATCCCAGTATTGGGCATATACCCTGAGAAAACCATAATTCAGAAAGAGACATGCACCACAGTGTTCATTGCAGCACCATTTACAATAGCCAGGACATGGAACCAGCCTAAATGTCCATCGACAGATGAGTGGATAAAGAAGATGTGGTACATATATACAATGGAATATTACTCAGCCTTAAAAAGAAATGAAATTGAGTTATTTGTAGTGAGGTGGATGGACCTAGAGTCTGTCATACAGAGTGAAGTAAGTCAGAAAGAAAAACAAATACTGTATGCTAACGCATATATATATAGAATCTTTTAAAAAATGGTACTGATGAACCTAGTTGCAGGGCAGGAACCTAGTTGCAGGGCAGGAATAAAGAGGTAGACATAGAGAATGGACTTGATGACATCGGGTGGGAGGGCGAAGCTGGCGCAAAGTGAGAGTAGCATCGACGTATATACGCTACGGAATGTAAAATAGTTGACTGGTGAGAAGCAGCAGCATAGCACAGGGAGATCAGCTCGGTGCTTTGTGATGACCTAGAGGGGTGGGATAGGGAGGATGGGAGGGAGGCTCAAGAGGGGAGAGATATGGGGTATGCATATGGCTGATTCGCTTTGTTGTGCAACAGAAACTAACATGGTATTGTGAAGCAATTATACTCCAATAAAGATGTAGAAAAAAAATGTGCACACACACACAAAAATACATGTATGCACCTCACTATTGGATAAGAGTACAGGTTGCCCAGGGTTAGGGCAGGTATATATCGTGGTCCTAATTTCTTTTCTACTCAACTGTGTAGATGATAATTTTTTTTTTTTTTTTTTTTTTTGCTGTACGCGGGCCTCTCACTGTTGTGGCCTCTCCCGTTGCAGAGCACAGGCTCCGGACGCACAGGCCCAGCGGCCATGGCTCACGGGCCCAGCCTCTCCGCAGCATGTGGGATCTTCCCAGACCGGGGCACGAACCCGTGTGCCCTGCATGATGATAATTTTTAATTGTAAGGAATCAGAATTTAGAAGGGGCTCAATATTAATAGACTGTTCTTGTAGTCAGAGATACTGGGAGACTCTTGTGCTTTATTATTTCCCATTTGAATATGGATTTTACCAATTCCATATATTTTCCAAATTAGATGGGTTGTAATTTAAGATGTAAAAATGTAAGCTGTACAGTTACTGATCTGTGTTTCTTAACCTTTTGAACTTCTTGCAGGGGTGGAATTGATCTACTCATGGGCCTGGTACATGTTCCGTCCCCCTCTCCCACCCTAATTCTTGACCAGTGACTGAAAATGGTCTAGATTTAGTGTGTATATGCTAAGCATTTACCTTTCATACCTTCAAAAGAATAATTTACCAAACTAGATAATATATCCCCCCAGATAAATATAGTTTGAGTCTGGCTCCGCCAGTGAGTAGACAACAGACTTGGCAAGTAAAACAAATGCTATTTATAATTTTTTTTTTTTTTTGCGGTACACGGGCCTCTCACTGTTGTGGCATCTACCGCTGCGGAGCACTGGGTTTGGACGCGCAGGCTCAGTGGCCATGGCTCACGGGCCCAGCCGCTCCGCGGCATGTGGGATCTTCCCAGACCGGGGCACGAACCTGTGTCCCCTGCATCGGCAGGTGGACTCTCAACCACTGCGCCACCAGGGAAGCCCTATTTATAATTTTTTATGTTCGTAACTAATATTAATGCCAAATAAATATAAAACCGTACATAAAGAGTTTGTCATAGTCATCTGTGCTCAGGTATTATTATATTATTGTATACGCCGAAACTGTTTTTTTGGGAGTGCGGGAAATGCTTCTGTTTATTATTTCTAATGTTGAACATTTTCTTCAGCCAAATGAAATTTAAAGGATGTATTTATTCTACTTTGATTTTTTTGTTATACAGTATTTTGTCATTCAAACTTGGACATCATGTGGTTTTTTAGGCATGGTACAGTGATTGTAGTACCAAGGTTTGTCCCTATCTAAGAACTAGAAAAAGAAATCTGTCAAACCAGTTCCTAAAAAAAAAATAGAATGTGAAAATTATTTTATATCTTAAATAGTTATATTGATATCTTCATGTTTGAGTAAACACCACTACCGTGGTTTTATTTTTTATTTTTCTATTTTAAAAATATGTATTTATTTATTTATTTTGGCTGTGCTGGGTCTTAGTTGTGGCACGTGGGATCTTTAGTTGCAGCATGCGAACTCGTAGTTGCAGCATGCGTGTGGGATCTAGTTCCCCGACCAGGGATCGAACCTGGGCCCCCTGCATTGGGAGTGTGGATTCTTACCCAGTGGACCTACCAGGGAAGTCCCACTACTGTGGTTTTAAATTAGGATCTTGCATTGGTACGTTTCTGGATAATTACCTCTGTTACTAGAGATCATTGGACTCTGTGAAAGAGTAAACCTTGGTAGCATGTAGACTTCACAGTCATGTGCACGTCATAGCTTGTTGTTCTGCCACATCAAGAGAAGGAGCCACATGTGTATTTGGACATAGGTAGACATATTTAGGTTTCTCTTATATGCACATAAACATTGACTTAACATGAATGACATGTATGCATTTCTGGTTTACATGATAATTGTGATTATTTTTTTCATACTAAGATTGTCATGGTTTTGATTCTCTATTGATGTAATTTATGTCTGTAAAATTCATTTCAGTGACATCCTATATCAACGATAGTAAAAATTTTAAAAGTTTAAAGTAACCTTTGAACTTTTATAGAAATCAGAATGGAGGAAAATCTATTTTATAAAATATGACTTGATAAGTTGAATGTTCCATTTACTCAGTACTTTTCAAGGCATACTTATTGATCACCTCTTATATGCTAGGCACCTTAAACTGTACTGGAGATTCAGCTCATGTGTAACAGCAAAGTAAGGGAATAATACTGAGAACATAGAATAAATTATGTCTTTCAAATTAAATGCTGTTATCCACTAAAGAGTTCATTACTCAGTTTTGAGGATTCAGCTTGTGTTTAACGTCAAAGTAAGGAAATAATATCTAGAATGTGGAGTAAATTATATTTTTAAAATAAAATGCTATTATTCACTGGATGGTTGGCCACTCAATTTAAAAATAACCTTTGAATGAAACAAATATGAAACTAATTGTATTGAGTCGTGGCTGCTCTATTTCTGTTTTTTTTAAACTAATTTTTATTGGAGTACAGTTGCTTTACAATGTTCTATTTCTGTTCTTAAGGAATCACTTTTTCTTTTTAAATATGAAAATTGGAAATCAAAACTGAACATACTTTTTTAAAAAAATAGATCTTTATTGGAGTATAATTGCTTCACAATACTGTGTTAGTTTCTATTGTACAGCAAAGTGAACCAGCCATATGCAGATGAATTTTTAAAGTGGTAACTTGAGAGCACTACTGCCTTTAAACTTCCTTTGTAGGAAACAAGTGTCAATACGTTGTAGCTTCTTTTTAGGCAAAGTTATAATACCAATTCACACAAACCAATGTTTCTCAATCTGGGGGTGGGGGAGGTTCCTCCCCACCCCCAGGGGTCATTTGGCAGTGTCTGGATACTTTTGGTTGTGGGGGGGGGTGGTGTGCTACTGGCAGCGAGTGGGTACAGACCAGGGATGCTGTTCATCACCCTATGATACACAGGAAAGTCCCTACAACGAAGAATTATCAGTCAAAAATGTCAATACTGCTGAGGTACAAAGAAACTGGCCTGTATCTAGACAGCTGGTATCAAATACAGCATAATTCTGCCAAGTACAGGTTACCTAAGAAAATAGTGCGATTAATTTGATGCTTAAAACCCACTTTTAAAATCACTGGAATAAAACTCAACATTTAAACGTTTGTTCATTAGTTCATGTCTTTTATTAACCAATATACAATCACTTGTGTTCTGGTTTGTTGAAACAATAGGTCAGACAACATTTGCCACAATAATGTCTGTCAAAGTGGCTGGCCGTAAAAACTCCAGCACCACATTCATCTGAAGGGCACTCCTGACGAAGGTGACTGATTTTGCCATTCTCATCCACCTTATAGTATTTCAGGACAGCCAGCGTAACCTTCTTTCTCTTATGCTTGTTCTTGGGAGTGTTGTAAGACTTCTTCCTTAGCACCACCACGAAGTGTCAGCACAAGATGAAGAGTGGACTCCTTTTGAACGTTGTAGTCAGGCAAAGTACGTCCATCTTCCACTTGCTTGCCAGCCAAGATCGGTCTTTGCTGGTCAGGAGGAATTACTTCCTTGTTCTGGATCTTGGCCTTTACGTTTTCTATTGTTTCCGAGGGTTCGACCTCGAGAGTGATGGTCTTCCCCATCAGGGTCTTCACGAAAATCTGCATATTGGCCGTAGTGCCACCGCAGATGGCGGATCTGAAAAGATGAACATACTTTTAACTTTATTTGGAAATAATTTTAAAGTTAAAGCAAAGTTGCAAGAGAAAGAATAGTACAAAGAATTTTAAAATTTCTGCCCAGCTGAGATTCAACCAGTGTCAACAATTTGCTGGCCTCCTTTCTTTTCTCTTCTTCCCTTCCCTTTCCCTCCTCTTCTCCTGTTACTCACTCACTCACTTGTATGTAATCCACCCCCCCCCAAACATTGGAGGGTTCTTTGTGTACATGATGGCTTTTTTGTCCTAAATACTAAGAATAGGGGTAGTCTCTTAAATAACCACAGTACAGAAATAAACTTCAGTAAATTTAACATTGGTAAAATACTTTTATCTGTTGTCCATATTCTGAATTTTGTTAGTTGATCCAATAGTGTCGTTTATAGCATTTTCCCCCTCTAGTACAGGATCCAGTGTAGGATCAAATATTGCATTTAATTGTCATTTCTCTTTAGCTTCCTTTAATCCTGGAATACTTAAGAGACTTTGTCTTTTATGACATTGTCATTTTTGAAGAATACAGTGTTGTGTGGCATTGTGGGATCTGATTACACTTTATTTATTTATTTATTTATTTTTATTTATTTATTTTTTGCGGTACGCGGGCCTCTCACTGTCGTGGCCTCTCCCGTTGCAGAGCACAGGCTCCGGACGCGCAGGCTCAACGGCCATGGCTGACGGGCCCAGCCGCTCCGCGGCATGTGGGCTCTTCCCGGCCCGGGGCACGAACCCGTGTCCCCTGCATCGGCAGGCGGACTCTCAACCACTGAGCCACCAGGGAAGCCCCTCCACTTTATTTTTAAATTTTATTTTATTTTTAAAAATTTATTTGGTTGCATCGGGTCTTAGTTGTGGCAAGCGGGCTCCTTGGAGTTGTGGCAGGGAGGCTCCTTAGTTCGGCTCCAGGGCTCTTTGTTTGTAGCACATGGGCTCCTTAGTTGTGGCACACTGGCTCCTTAGTTGTGGCATGCAAACTCTTAGTTGTAGCATGCATGTGGGATTTAGTTCCCTGACCAGGGATTGAACCTGGACCCCCTGCATTGGGAGCGCACAGTCTTATCCATTGCGCCACCAGGGAAGTCCCCATGGTTACACTTTAAAATCATGACATTAAGCCACATTAGTGGGGGCTTCCTTGATGGTGCAGTGGTTAAGAATCCGCCTGCCAATGCAGGGGACACGGGTTCCAGCCCTGGTCTAGGAAGATCCCATATGCTGCGGAGCAACTAAGCCCGTGCACCACAGCTACTGAGCCTGCGCTCTAGAGCCCGCAAGGCACAACTACCGAAGCCCACGCGCCTAGAGCCCGTGCTCTGCAACAAGAGAAGCCACTGCAGTGAGACGACGGTGCACCGCAACGAAGAAGAGTAGCCCCCGCTCGCCACAACCAGAGAAAGCCTGTGCACAGCAGTGAAGACCCAACACAGCCAAGAATAAATAAATAAATAAACAAACAAATAAATAAGCAAGTCACATTAGTGAAAGTTATTTTAAGTTATTTTCTCTTTTATTTTAACTTACGTTGTGAGAAAAAAACCACACCAAGTTCTTAAAACGTATCAGCTTTTCAGCCTTTACATTTTACTATCAAAATTATTGGTAGAATAAATTTCGTTAGTGTTTAATTCATACCTGGAACATCTGAAAGATGATAATGTAATCTAAAACTTCAGATTTTGATTTTTTAAAGCTATATATTTTAAGTTTGATCAGGATCTTATGTAAAATTTTGCATTTCTATTTGTCTCTCATCCTGGCAGTATTGTGCCACCTAGTGGAAATTTATGTCCTTCAATGTATGTCTCAGACTAGATGGAATGCAAGATGCATTTTAACAAATGAAGAAAAAGTAGTTGGGAGTGTTTCAACTTCTCCGTTGACTTGGAATTCTTTATAGCAATGATTGTCTTTGTTAACAAGAGTTTAAGACAAATAAAATTCTTGTTAAGTGAAGGCTTAGTAGATGTCTTAAAATTATGAGCCACTGAGTATTAAAATCTGCTCTTTTTCAACAAGAAATAGCCTACGTTTATTTTCTTTATCAATGCAATGTTAACTAAGGCATTTTATATTTCCATCGGTTAGTATTGAAATAATCGTTGTTCTGTGGATCTTGTCAGAATCCTCCCACCTGGAGTTTTATTGTTGTACATCTAATTTGTAAGCAGAATGTATTGGAGTTTACATGTTATTTATACAATCTCAGTTTAGTTTGAAGTAGCAGAAGAAAAACACATTGGATGATAGATACTAAAGAAATGGTCTAAGGAAAAAATGTGCTACCTTGAAAATAGCCTGAAAATAATTTAGATATTTATCATTTGAAGACTTCTTACCAACTGACAAGATAACATCTTATTTGTGTGTAAGTAAAATTGAGGATTTTATCAGTTGGAGAGTTGACAGTCTCTTTTTCTTACTAACTGTGCAGAAGATGCCTTGTTCTTTGTGAGGTATTCAGTGTACGCATTTTTACTCAGTCTTGAGAAACATTTGTCCTGGGGTTGGATGGACATTCTGCATAATTAAACTGGAATATGAACTCTTGAGGTCTTCAGAACAGTTGTGTACTATAAAGAATTTTGAGAATTATCTAACCATTTAGGGAAAGCAGTTCTGAATTACAAAATACAGCCACTCAAGCATATGACACCTTTATGAGAGTCATGAATATTTTATAATGTTTGTATCTTATTATTCTTTTTTAGTTGCTGATGTATATTCACGATGAGCGGATTAGGAGAAAACTCCTTGGATCCACTGGCCCCTGATTCACGAAAACGCAAGTTGCCATGTGATACTCCAGGACAAGGGTAAGCAGTTTATTTCCTGATACTTCACCAAGGGCGCCTCCCCCGCCTTTCTTTGTTTTGAAGATAACATTTCAGCTTCCTTTTTTTTTTTTTTGCGCGCGGTATGTGGGCCTCTCACTGTTGTGGCCTCTCCCGTTGCGGAGCCTGTGCTCCGGACGCGCAGGCCCAGCGGCCATGGCTCACGGGCCCAGCCGCTCTGCGGCATGTGGGATCTTCCCGCACCGGGGCACGAACCCGTTTCCCCTGCATCGGCAGGCGGACTCCCAACCACTGCGCCACCAGGGAAGCCCCAGCTTTCTTTATTTGCATTTTCTGGTTAGATTTGTTTGTTTGTTTTTGTCTTTGTTTAAATAATATGATTTTGCTTTGTGGTAAGTACCGTAGTACAATGATGAGATGGGGACATTCTTATGTTATAATAGAGGCTTTATGGCTGATTCAGATAGAAATGAGAATATTATACTAACTGTGTGATATTGTAAGAAGCATTTCTCAGTAGAGGACGTAAGAGTTAGGAACAGATCGACAAGATTATTACAAGTAAGAATCTTTAGTACCCTTTAAGAACATGTTATAAGTTGATATTTTGGCATTTGTGAGGTTTCATCATTCTTTTCCTGAATGAAGTTAGAAGTTTAAAAAATAGAAATAAAATACTCTATTTTATGCAGTGATACTTCATAGCTTTTTTAGTATTTGTCAAGGTCAGTATCACTTGAATTTTACTGTGATGGTTGCAAAATAAAAAACAACCTATAATTCATAAAACCTCATAATTAATAAGTAGCTATTACTGTTTTTATTATTTGTTAATTTTATTGTCTCTTCGTGGTAAAGACTATTTATCCCCATTTTCCAGATGATGAAATGAGACTAATGCCTAAGGCCACTAGGCTAACAACAGGTGGACTTGAATTTAGGTTTGCGTGAATTTTAACTGTATTGTACTAGGTCTCCAAGACAATGTTTTGGTAGCCTTTATGGGCTATATTTAGTTTGTTTATATGTGAGTGTAATGGTGTTGTATAGGTACTGATTCTACTCATAGCTCTTTTGTGATAGATATATTTATGGCCTTTTTTCCTCCCCCCCTCCCAGCCTTACCTGCAGTGGTGAAAAGTGGAGACGGGAACAGGAGAGTAAATATATTGAAGAATTGGCTGAACTGATATCTGCTAATCTTAGTGATATTGACAATTTCAATGTCAAACCAGATAAATGTGCAATTTTAAAGGAAACAGTAAGACAGATACGTCAAATAAAAGAGCAAGGTAATACAAAGTAAGAAAACACTCAAGTCTTTTAGAAGGAACTTGTTAACTGTGTTCACATTTGCCTTTTACTGCCTGTTGCTTAGGTGGGAACTGCTGCTCTTTGAGGGCTCTCCTCTGTGGGGCTAGATGGACAGATGAGTTGACCAGCTTTGCTCTTTAGGAAACAGTCACCAGAATTGGAAGAAGGCCAGCGTTGCTCACCCTGTCACCTGTTAGTTCCCTTTCAGGAAGCAATGGGATAGTACATTTAGTAGGGAAAGAAAATTTAGAGTATCTTCTGTCCTCCTGGGTAACTCAGAAGTTTAATTTTAACCTTTAAAAACCGTAGCATCATTTTCTTATCAGGAAATGTGTATGTGCTTATGCACATCTGTGTGCATGTCTCTTTGTGTCTGTTCGGGGAACAGTTTGAAGTGGATTTGATCTATAACTGATATATATGCTATTTGTAGTATTGCCTTATGTCTTTTTAGGAAAAGCTATTTCCAGTGATGATGATGTTCAGAAAGCTGATGTATCTTCCACAGGACAAGGAGTTATTGATAAAGACTCCTTAGGACCACTTTTACTTCAGGCAAGTATAAGGTTTTAGCTATACGATAAGCTGTGTTGATTTAAAAAGAAAAGAAAGAAAGAAAAAAATTTTGGCTAGGATATGAGAGCAAAAAGAAAATGTTTCTTTTCATGAGGGTAGAACTCAGTATTCTGAATATGATGATAAAATGCTCTTATATTTAAAATATACATAACTCATGAGGTCCTGTGGCGCCCTGCTCCCCCCCCGCAATAAAAATGCATTTGGGCATATTTTAGCTCAGACTTTTTTGTGTATTTGCATAATTGATAGTATGGCACACTACAGTTTTATATTTTGGAGGAAGTTTTAAGACTTAAAATACGTGTTTTTTGTAAGTAGTTGTCTTAAGTAGATTGAGTTAAGCTATAGCACTTACAGAATGTTTCTTTTTAAGTCATTACCTGAAGCCCTTTATTCAGGTTCATTTATCAACTGTTTTTATTCCAATTAGTTTGTTCCAGCTACTTTTTAGTTGATCAGTTCAGTTCCTCTTTGTAAATTCTCCCTAAGGAGTGGTATAGTTCCTGTAGCTTGACTTGGTAACAAATGGAAAAATGGGAAGCACTAATGATGATTTTTCATATTTTTAAAAACTCCTTTGAAGAAGTAATTCTTCAAAAATTAGATGTTAATTCAGATTTTGTCTTTACTGTCATCTTTTCAAATTGTCTTTTTCATACAGCCCTGTATTGATGGTGCTAATGTTAATAGAAATGATGGCTCATAGTTGTTAAATCAACAGTTTTTTTTCAAATTCTATTTAGTACTAAGGCTGGTGTCTTAGTCTGCTAAGGCTGCCATAACAGAATACCACAGACCGTGTGGCTTAAACAACAGAAATTTATTTCTTACAGTTCTGGAGGCTGGAAGTCCAAGATCAAGGTGTTGGCAGGCTTGGTTTCTCCTGAGACCTACCTCTCTCCTTGGCTTGTAGATGGCTGCCTTCTCCTTGTGTCTTCACATGACCTTTTCTCTGTGTGTGTGCATTTCTGGTGTCTCTCTTCTCATGAGAACACCAGTCCTATTGGATTAGAGCTACCCTTATGACCTCATTTAACCTTAATTACCTCCTGAAAGGCCCTATCTCCAAATACAGTCACACTGAGGTTTAAGGCTTCAACATATGAATTTTGGTGGGGGAAGGGATACAGTTCAGTCCATAATAGCCAATATTAATATATCCCACTTCAGGCATTGGATGGCTTCCTGTTTGTGGTGAATCGTGAAGGAAACATTGTATTTGTGTCAGAAAATGTCACCCAGTACCTGCAATATAAGCAAGAGGACCTGGTTAACACAAGTGTCTACAATATCTTGCATGAAGAAGACAGAAAGGATTTTCTTAAAAACTTACCGAAATCTACAGGTAGGCTTTTAATGTGTATCTTCCTTTTTTTTTAAAAAAATATTTATTTGTTTATTTGGCTGTGCTGGATCTTAGTCGCGGCACACGGGATCTTTGCTGTCGCATGCGGGATCTTCCTTGTGGCACAGGGGATCTTTAGTTGTGGCGTGTGGGATCTAGTTCACTGACCAGGGATCGAACCTGGGCCCCCTGCATTGGGAGCACGGAGTCTTAGCCCCGGACCACCTAAGTAAGTTAAAAAAATTTCTTTTTCTTGATCATTTCTTAGAAAATTGAATATACCTTTTAGAAAGCCAAGTGATGATTTATGTAGAACAGGGCAAGTGGTAGATAGCAAAATTTTCAAATATTAATTTAGAGTTTGGTATACATTTCATGGGTCTAAGATATACAGTGAGTTACAAAATAGAAGTGAGATACCTGTTGAATTTGAAATTGAAATTATTCCAGTGTTTTATATATTGCCACTTTGAAATGTTATTGTAGAAATTACTATGGAAGATGTATAATGAGAAAATATGTATAGCTTAAATTCTTTTTTTTTAAATTGGAGTATAGTTGATTTATAGCTTAAATTTTTGATGATAGTCATGGACTGAATTGCCAGCTTTTAAAAAACTCCTTTCAATTTGTTTTCTAAAGTTAATGGAGTTACCTGGACAAATGAGACCCAGCGACAAAAAAGCCATACATTTAATTGCCGTATGTTGATGAAAATGCCACATGACATTCTGGAAGACATAAACACTAGTCCTGAAATGCGCCAGAAATATGAAACGATGCAGTGCTTTGCCCTGTCCCAGCCACGTGCTATGATGGAGGAAGGAGAAGGTGAGAGTCATCACATGCTTTGTGGTGATTATCAAACAATAGCAGCCAAACTTGTCGTTTTGTAATTTCCATTGTTGTAATTCTTCCCACTGAATTCCATGTTCTTACTTACTTGCCTATTGAATAGACACATCCAGAGATTAAGTATAATCCTTACCTGGTTAAATTTTCTATTGTAGATTTGCAGTCCTGTATGATCTGTGTGGCACGCCGCATTACCACAGGAGAAAGAGCATTTCCATCAAATCCTGAGAGCTTTATTACTAGACATGATCTTTCAGGTAAAAACTGTGCGTGTGTGTATGTTTTGTTCATCTTGAAAATTTTTATAAAAGTTAACTTTCTACAGCCTGCACTATCATTTAAGTGCCTACACTGTAATGAATACTTTGCATGGATTATTTCCTATGTTTCTTACAATATTATTATTATTTTTTAAAATTTAATTTAATTTTTTATTTTGTTTATTTTTGGCTGCATTGGGTCTTCATTGCTGTGCAGGGGCTTTCTCTAGTTGTGGCGAGCGGGGGCTCCTCTTCCTTGCGGTGCGTGGGCTTCCCATTGCGGTGGTTTCTCTTGTTGTGGAGCATGGGCTCTAGGCACGTAGGCTTCAGTAGTTGTGACACGTGGGCTCAGTAGTTGTGGCTCGCTGGCTTTAGAGCTCAGGCTCACTAGTTGTGGCGCATGGGCTTAGTTGCTCCACGGCATGTGGGATCTTCCTGGACCAGGACTCGAACCCGTGTCCCCTGCATTGGCAGGTGGATTCTTAACCACTGTGCCACCAGGGAAGTCCCTTATGTTTCTTATACAACCCTAGGAGAGAGTCAACAAAACCTTGGGCATTTAAGTTGGGTGTATTTGACACTTAAAATCCCTCAAATAAACACACAAAAAAATGTAGACGCACCTGGCTTTCTCTCCAAATAGCATTTCAAATCAGAAACCAGTATTTCTTTTCTGTAACTTCAAATCCATTTTTCATAAAGAAGTGCATTTCAAAAATACGGATAATTTAATGGGAATTACTGGGAGTATTGTTGACATCAACATGAATTTCAGTTTTGGTCTGTCCTTTTTTGCTCATGAGAGTAAATAATTAAAGTCAGTGCAGTTGATAATGCACAATGATGAAATTAAACACAGTGGCAATTTTCTGTTTAATAGGAAAAGTTGTCAACATAGATACAAATTCACTGAGATCTTCCATGAGGCCTGGTTTTGAAGATATAATCCGAAGGTGTATCCAGAGATTTTTTAGTCTTAATGATGGGCAGTCATGGTCCCAGAAACGTCACTATCAAGAAGGTAAAGAATTTGGAGGTTAATTCTGGATCTTGTTTGTCATTGTGTTTGATGTGCTATAGAGCAATAAGTATATACATGACCATAGTTGTTTTTGTCTGTGTGGGGTAGGAAAATGATTCTTGAGCATTCTTATGTTAGCCTAATTTTGGTGGGGTCCAGTCTTTCACTGGATTTTGAAAATGTTGGACTTGTATATTTCCTTTCCGTTTTCTCCTGTATGCATTTGTTTTGCCAGTTGTAGTTATTAGTAATGGGATATTTTCTCCAAAAGCTTATATCCATGGCCATGCAGAAACCCCAGTGTATCGATTCTCTTTGGCTGATGGCACTATAGTGACTGCACAAACAAAAAGCAAACTCTTCCGAAATCCTGTAACAAATGATCGTCACGGCTTTGTCTCAACCCACTTTCTTCAGAGGTAATGATAGATTACTTTGTATTCTCATCAAATGCAGCAGTGTTCTCGAGATGCTTTATTATTAGTGTAAAAAGGGAGAAGAAAAATTAAGCAGAAAAGCAGGCAGTGGTTGGGTTTGCTGAAGTGCACTTAGATTCCTGAAGTATGTTTTTTTTAAGGTTATATTTTTATGTGTAAATGAGGATTTGTTCATTAAGTAATTAATTCCTGGGAAAGCTGGAGGATGGGAAGGCTAGTGGATAAAAGAATAGATAAAATCTGACTACCTCTGTTACTTTTCATTTCTAATGATATATTACATTGCTTTTAGGGATTGAATTTAAAATTTGAAGGTAGACTTCAAGAAGAAATAGTTACTATTGCTGTTGCTAATGGTAAATGAGCAACACAGGAAGGAGCAGGATATTCACCCATTAATTCTCTTTAGTAGTTTGCAGGCACCTCCAGGTTAACTCCTTGGTATATGGGAACTCTTGTAAAGCCCCGCTGAGATTCCAGCTAACATAGCTTTGGGCCCTTCGTGGAGCACTCATTTAGATTCTGTGGCTTATTAAAAGTATGTTATTAGATTAATAACTGATCAGTGTCTAGATTGTTATTGTCACTAGGCATTGGAATGGCACCTAAGAAGTTAAGTTTCTGGGACACTTACTTCATCCTTAAAAAAAAAAAAAAATCTGATTCAGGCTTCTACCGCATGCCTGTAATTTTTTAGTAAAACATTGTTCTGTTTCTTTGAAGGGAACAGAATGGGTATAGACCAAACCCAAATACTGTTGGACAAGGCATTAGACCTCCAGCAGCTGGATGCAACAGTTCGGTAGGCAGCATGAACATGTCGCCAAACCCCAGCTTGCAGATGCTGAGCAGCAGGACCTACGGCTTGGCTGAGCCCGGCACCACGGGGCAGATGAGTGGAGCCAGGTATGGGCCTTCTGGTAGCATAGCTTCAATGAACCCTGGGCCAGGCATGCAGTCACCATCTTCCTACCAGAACAGCAACTATGGTCTCAACATGAGTAGCCCTCCACATGGGAGTCCTGGTCTTGGCTCCAGCCAGCAGAATATTATGATTTCTCCTCGTAATCGTGGGAGTCCAAAGATGGCCTCACATCAGTTTTCTCCTGTTGCAGGTATTTGTGTTACATTTCCTTTTCTTTATTTTTTTCTTTTTCAGTAATTCTTTTCTTTCCATACCACTGTAATTCTTGTAAAGTTAATTCATTTTAAAACAGAAACTTTGAAGTGTTAAGTAGTGTTTTGTTACAGCGTCTGATAGTCTAATTCTTTTCCTGACTTTTCTCCGAATCCAGGTGTGCACTCTCCCATGGGATCTTCTGGCAATACTGGGAGTCACAGCTTTTCTAGCAGCTCTCTCAGTGCCCTTCAAGCTATCAGTGAGGGAGTAGGGACTTCTCTTTTATCTACTCTGTCTTCACCAGGTCCCAAACTGGATAACTCTCCCAATATGAATGTAAGTCAACCAAGTAAAGTGAACAGTCAAGATTCCAAGAGTCCCCTAGGCTTGTATTGCGACCAGAATCCAGTGGAGAGTTCAATGTGTCAGTCAAATAGCAGAGATCACCTCAATGACAAAGAAAGTAAGGAGAGCAATGTGGAAGGACCAGAGAATCAGCGGGGTCCTCTGGAAAGCAAAGGTCACAAAAAATTACTACAGTTACTTACCTGTTCTTCTGAGGACCGGGGTCATTCCTCCTTGACCAACTCGCCCCTGGATTCAAGTTGTAAAGACTCTTCCATTAGTGTCACCAGCCCCTCTGGGGTCTCCTCTTCGACGTCTGGAGGAGTGTCCTCCACATCCAACATGCACGGGTCACTGCTGCAAGAGAAGCACCGGATTTTGCACAAGTTGCTGCAGAATGGGAATTCACCGGCTGAGGTAGCCAAGATTACCGCCGAAGCCACTGGGAAAGACACTAGCAGTACACCGTCTTGTGTAGAAGGAAACGTCAAGCAGGAGCAGCTGAGCCCTAAGAGAAAGGAAAACAATGCTCTGCTTAGGTACCTGCTGGACAGGGATGATCCTAGTGACACACTCTCCAAAGAACTACAGCCCAAAGTGGAAGGCGGCGTAGACAGTAAAGTGAGCCAGTGCAGCAGCTCCACCATCCCGAGCTCAAGTCAAGGGAAGGACGCCAAAATTAAGACAGAAACAAATGAAGAGGTAACTTGTCTTCTGTATATTCCAGCTTAGGCGTTGTATTTCAGCATTGCATTTCTGTGTTAGAAAGACAATGTGTTATACACAAATTCTTACTTTCTGTTTTAGGTTTATTTAATGGAAGTTAACCTGGAGCTGTCACTTTTTCGGTAGCTCTTCTGAGCATCAGTAAAGTGTATAATTATGATGCAGTGTAGAAATAATCAGATATGTATGCTTTCAAATGTGACTGTACCTCATTAGTAGGCAATTTGAAATCTTTCTTGGAAGTTTTTTTATTGGAATGAGCACATTGGGTCATTAAGTGTATGGTAGAAATGGGAAAAACCTTTTGTATTAGGCAACAGAATTTTGATTTTTACCTAAGATCAAGTTTCATATACATGATCACATTCTATACAAGCATTTCCCAGAGTCCTCTCGAGGAACACTATTCTGGAAGACGTTAATATGCACCTGAGAAAATTAAAGTCTTGGAGAAAAAGTCCTATTGTTAGGATGTGTGTTTAACTTTGTTTAAACTTTGTTTAGTGTTTCCCAAATGTATTGACCAAAAGCCCTTTTTAAAGCATAGCTATGAATATCTTGTTGAACATCAGCTTATTTTTATTAAAAATTTTTAAAAAAATTTTTATTATTAATCGTACATGTTTTCAGAAGTATGTGTAGAGGCAGACATCTCTTGTCAGCTCATGATTCTGACTAATGTTTGCTGGAAAATATCCTGCAGTTTGAGAATTAAACATATAGGGTAAATTTAAAAATGCCCCTTTGAAAGCACCTCTAAACCCACGGATTTATCTCAGTATTTTCAACTGTTTTTACTTTCAAGGAAGTAGTGTAGGGATAGGGGTCATAATCAGCTAGCTAGCCTCTAAGTTGGGTGTTACCATTTCAGGTAACTATTGTGTTTTACTTGTTCCCATTTCATCTCTTTTCCTCTGATGAGTACGTTTTATACCTATGTATCTAGTAATGTACACAGGTTAATTAAAAAAATATTATTTTCAGGGATCTGGAGACTTGGATAATCTCGATGCTATTCTTGGTGATCTGACTAATTCTGACTTCTACAATAATTCCATATCCACAAGTGGTAGTAATCTGGTAACGAAGCAACAAATGTTTCAAGGAACTAATTCTCTGGGTAAGAAAGAACTAGATTTTATTCTTGCTGCCTTTGAACTTTTCTGCACACCTGTATGTACTCTTAATTAAAACTAGGATCCAACTTTAAAATGTGTACTCCACCTTAGTTTCTCTTACTAATTTATATGTAGGTGATTTTAAAAGCTTTTTGGACAGTTTCCCATTTCTAACTAATATGATGCTAGTAATCACAGGGCTTATAGGAAAATGTTCTTCTCTGGTTGCTGCAGGTGAAGTAGTAGGTACTCTGTACCTACTAGTACCTTTATTTGTCTTAGGCACAGAGAATTGGATTAAAAAACAAATCAAAACCTGTCCTTTGACACTGACTTACTTTGGTGTTTGCTGGTTCTGACCCAACCTCTCTCCTATAGCTGAGTGTTTCTTGATTCATCAGTTTAACAAGGATATATTATATGTATCAATTGAAAAAGAATAATCCACAATTATCTGGATGGAAAGGTGGTTATTCATTTTTAGTGGCACTATTTCCGAAACTGAAATGGAAAGTTAGATCAATCAAATAGGTTAGAAAAAACAAAAAGAAAAATGTTAGGAGGAAATTTTGTTTTATTCCTTGCTTGATTAGAAGGCAACTTATCTGGTTACATTTAGTTGTAAAATTTTAAACTTTAAATATGCATGTTAAAGAACTTCCAGGAGTTTGAAACATTGGTAAAATTTTTACTATTAAACGAAGCAGAATATGAATGACCATATCAGGCTAGAGAACAGTGCCTAATACTTCAGCCAATACCGAGACTCTTGTTTTTTACTTTATTTGGAATACAAGGCTTTTTTTTTCTTTTTCTTCCTTTTTTTGGGGGGCTTAGTTATTTATTTTGTAAAGGAAGACAGTGTTTATTTTGGTAAGAAAGACATTCTTGGGTGGGTGGTATTTATGTCTTGCACTTGATTATTTATGTACTGAATCATCAGAGGATATTTATGTATTGTGCTTTTATGTTTTATGACAGGTTTGAGGAGTCCACAGTCTGTGCAGTCTGTTCGTCCTCCATATAACCGAGCAGTGTCTCTAGACAGCCCTGTTTCCGTTGGCTCAAGCCCTCCAGTAAAGAATATTGGTGCTTTCCCCATGTTACCAAAGCAACCCATGTTGGGTGGCAATCCAAGAATGATGGATAGTCAGGAACATTATGGCTCAAACGTGGGTATGTTATTTCTTTTTTTTTTTAATTTTATTTTACATTTTATTTATTTATTTTTGGCTGCCTTGGGTCTTCATTGCTGTGCGTGGGCTTTCTCTAGTTGCAGCGAGCGGGGGCTACTCTTCTTTGCGGCGCGTGGGCTTCTTATTGATGTGGCTTCTATTGTTGCGGAGCACGGGCTGTAGGCGCGTGGGCTTCAGTAGCTGTGGCATGTGGACGCAGTAGTTGTGGCTCCCGGGCTCTAGAGGGCAGGCTCAGTAGTTGTGGCACATGGGCATAGTTGCTCCATGGCACGTGGGATCTTCCCGGACCAGGGCTTGAACCCGCGTCCCCTGCATTGGCAGGAGGATTCCCAACCACTGCGCTACCAGGGAAGTCCCTGATATGTTATTTCTAATGAATATTAATGATTAAAAATTTCTTTTGGGAAAAGCAAATTTAAAATACTTAATTGGAATTAACAGGATTTTGAATAACAGTAGCATGTTTCTTTCATGAGTATTCTTCATTTATTCTGTGTCTTGGTGATTTAAACTCTCAAGGAGACTTTCAGTCCAAGACATTTTCTTCTTTTTTTCTTTCTTTGGCCGCGCTGTGGGGCGTGTGGGATCTTAGTTCTCCTACCAGGGATTGAACCTGTGCCCCAGGGAAGTCTCGCAAGACATTTTCTAATCTGTAATGAATACATAGCAATACAGGCATACCTCAGCAGTATTGCAGGTTCTGTTTCAGACCACCGCAATGAAGTAAATATCACAATAAAGCGAGTCACGTTAATTTTTTGGTTTCCCAGTGCATATAAAAGGTAGGTTTACACTGTACTGTATTAAGTGTGCAATAGCATTATGTCTAAAAACAAATATACGTACCTTAATTTAAAAACACTTTACTGCTAAAATATGCTAACCACCATCCGACAACATAGGGTTGCCACAAACCTTCAATTTGTAAAAAAAACGCAGTGTCTCTGAAGCACAATACAGTGAAGGTATGCCTGTGGTGGCCTATCAGAAATGTCTTAATAGTTGGCCAGCCCTATTTTTAGAATGACAAAGCACTTTTTTGTCAAGGCTCATGTGTCTAATGACTGTACCTGTATGATATAAGAAGAATTTCATTCTTATATGGAAAATACCTAATTTCTGTTTTAGGTGGACCAAACAGAAATGTGACTGTGAATCAGACTCCTTCCTCGGGAGACTGGGGCTTACCAAACTCAAAGGCCAGCCGAATGGAACCTATGAATTCAAACTCTATGGGGAGACCAGGAACGGATTATAATGCTTCTTTACCCAGGCCTGCCATGGGTGGCTCAATGCCCGCCATGCCTCTTCGGTCCAGTAGCATCCCAGGTGTGAGACCAATGTTGCAGCATCATCATCAGCAGCAGCAGCAACAGCAGCAGATGCTTCAGATGCGTAAGCATTCCCTTCAGAAGAAAAGAAAATTAGATGCTTTAGGCTAACTTTTGCCTTTGGCTTATTTGAAAATTTATCCTTTCTTTTTGTTCCCCCAGGGCCCAGTGAGATTCCCATGGGGATGGGGGTCAGTCCTTATGGCCAAGCAGCACCATCGAACCAACCTGGTTCCTGGCCAGATGGCGTGTTGTCCATGGAACAAGGCCCTCATGGGACTCAAAATAGGTGGGGCTTTATTAAGTGACCCTGTGGAAAATGTAAGCATTGGATTATCTAGAAAAGGGTGAGAGCACAGGAACAAACCTGAAAGAGAGTGAGAAAAACTCTCTGTAATTGAGGTACTCATTGCCGTCTGTGTGTAAAAGCGAGGCTGAGTCTGAGACAGCATGCGTTCGTGGGAGAGGGAGGAGACAGGACTGTATCTCTCAGCGGTCGGGACTGTTGAGTGGTCACACCTGGGAGCCTCCATGTGCCATAATCGTCTCTCATAATGTAACAATCCTCCTCCATGAGGAGAGGGATAAATTAGCACTAGTTTGACAAGATAAATGGTGCGCAGAGGGTGAGCCTCAGTTTTCTGGAAAGTTCATTTTTTAGGATTGGATAATTCTTTTCTAAAATTATTTAAAACGTTTCAGGGATGAAGGTGAAAGTGAAATATAGCACGCTTTTATTTTTGTGAAAGAAAGATTGTGGATTATGTCTATTTCATTTTTTAAGTTTGGTCAGTAACTCATTGGCATGAAAGAGGCTACCTGTCACTGTCAGCTCTGACTTGAGTTCTACAATAAATTAAGCAAAGAAAAATGAATTGATCTGTTGAGTAGACAGAAGTGTAACTACATGAGCTTATTAACTTGAGTGCTTCTCTACCCAGTAGAGAACAAATAGTTTCATCACAGAATTTTTCTGAGACTGGATAAATGTCTAGCTCCATGCCCCTGTAATGTGTTGGAGAACTGTGGCATTGCTGTGGGGTTTGTGTTATACTTGTATGGGGTTTGTATTATACTTGTCGATACACGAGCTCTGTGGGCTGTGTATGAAACAAAGTTATTTTGGTAGAACCCTGGGCTCAGTTCAGCATTTCTACCTCTTTTCCCGTTCTTTTGTTGATTTCTCCAGCCTGCAATATCCTAACTACTACCACTTCTGTTCTTGTAGGGTCTTGAAAACACCACCCTCTTCATCCCTCCAATCTCCTTTCCCAAATCTCTGCTATCCTCTAAATGTCAAGGGATCTAGCAATTACATTTTGGTGGTGGAATTGGGAGTTGTAATCTAGATATGGTGGTCGAAGATGACCTGGTGAGGTTTAAAATTGTGGCTCTTAAATTTAAATTGATGCCGTTTGTTCTTTTCTGCTACTCTGTTAGTTTATTATTTACACTTGTATTATTTGAGTTATTGCATATTAAAAATACTGTGCGGGGTTACTTGGATCTTTTTTTTTTTTTTTTTTTTAAGAGGAAAAGCACCATTGAAATTGAATCTAAGTCTCTTTTTAGGCCACTTCTTAGGAATTCCCTGGATGATCTCCTTGGGCCACCTTCGAACCTTGAAGGCCAGAGTGATGAAAGAGCATTGTTGGACCAGCTGCACACACTCTTGAGCAACACAGATGCCACAGGCCTGGAAGAAATTGACAGAGCTCTTGGCATTCCTGAGCTTGTAAATCAAGTAGGTAGCAGTACTGTGGAAGTAGAAATGTTTGTGTGTGTGTCTGCGTGCATGTGTGCTCGCATATATCCATGAAGCCATGGACAACAGTGCCTATATGTGTATCTTTTCTCTTCTTTATGTACAGCACTACCTTCATGGATACCAGCATTAAATTTAGAAATTATACTTTATAATTGTGATAGAACTTCCAGCAACTTACTGTTGTATAAAGATGCCAAATTTTAGGCAACCATAGAAATGATCCAGTAAAACTACTATACAGTTTTTAAAATGCTGCTTTTTGCATATGTTAGTTGAATCCTCATTTTTATAATTACTTCTTTCTACTACCTAGACAACCAGTGTATACTCTGAGGAGGCAAGCTTTTTTTGTGTTAAACAAAACCTGTTTACACTGGTAAGTCTGTGAATATCCCAACAACATCATCTCCTATTCCTAGTTACCTATTTAGCCTTATGAAAATATGCCATTTACAAATCTGTATTTTTTGAAACATATATTTTGTAGTGGATCTTTTCATTATAGGATGTGTGTTTGGGGGCACTTGCATTAAGTCTGTGTGTTTAATGATAAATGGGAAAGATCCTCAGGATTCTCAGGCTTTGTTGGGGAGACAAATGTGTATAAAAAGAATTACATTTCAGTGTGGCAAACACTGCACAGAACTTTTTAAAGGGTGGTTGAGAAACACGGAGCAGTGATGATGTACACCTGGGGGTACCAGCCACCTGTGAACCTGACCGAGGAGCCGTGTCTGACCTGGCTCGGGGAGGAAGTGAGGGTTACATGAGGACCGAGAAGCTTTAACTGCCACTAGAATTTTTTTTTGTTTTTGGTCTGTGTCGGGTCTTAGTTGCGGCACTCGGGATCTTCGTTGAGACATGGCGGTGCAGGCTCTTCGTTGTGACGCGTGGGCTTCTCTCTAGTTGTGGCGTGTGGATTTTCTCTCTCTGGTTGTGGCGCGTGAGCTCCAGGGTGCATGGGATCTGTAGTTTGTGGCACACGGCTCTCTCATTGAGGTGCACGAGCTCAGTAGTTGCAGCACGTGGGCTTCGTTGCCTTGCGGCAAGTGGGATCTTAGTTCATCGACCAGGGATCGAACCAGCGTCCCCTACACTGGAAGCTGGATTCTTTACCGCTGGATCACCAGGAAAATCCCCTAGAATTTTATTTAAGCTGGAAATAGTTTTCTTTGTCTTCATGTAAAATAGTTAACGGTCCTTATATAAAAATCTGACAATCACAAAAGTACATATATTTTTTAAAAAGTTGAAAAATCCTCCACAATCTTGGCTCAAAGAATCATAAGTAACTTTTGTGTGTCTATTTTTTTAAAAAAAGGAAGCAGACTTTTAAAATACTTTTTTTTTTTTGCGGTACGTGGGCCTCTCACTGTTGTGGCCTCTCCCGTTGCGGAGCACAGGCTCCGGATGCGCAGGCTCAGCGGCCATGGCTCACGGGCCCAGCCGCTCCGCGGCATGTGGGATCTTCCCGGACCGGGGCACGAACCTGTGTCCCCTGCATCGGCAGGCGGACTCTCAACCACTGCGCCACCAGGGAAGCCCTTTTAAAATACTTTTGTGGCCTGTTTTACTTTATGAAAGTCGTCGTCAATCATCTTTTTTTGTTTAATGTATACATCTTTAATTTTAATGGCCAAACAGTATCCATCTTATTGAACACTATTTAATCGGTTATCTACTGATGAAAATTTAATTGTTCCTAAATACTTTCTGTTATAATTCTATGAATTACTTACATCTTGTTCACTTTGTCTGTTTTCCTAGCTACAATCCAAGAGAAAGGATGATTGGGTTAGAAGGCTTATTTTAGAGGTTTATCTACATACTCTCAGGCAGTTTTCCTGGATGATCGTATAGCTGCTTTTCCACAGCAGGGTGTGATGACTCCAGTCCATCACCCTCACCAGCACTGCTGCCATGGCCCACGAAGATGAAAGAACCCACAGTGTGAAAGAGCAAGTGACGGGACAGATATTGAGCAGGATTATTCTTTCACATCCTTGCCAGTCTGATGGGCAACAAAGATTCTTGCTTTAATTTGTATTTCTTTCATTAGCAAGATGGAACATATTTTATATTTTTTGGCCATTGAGATGTGGTTAATAGTTTAATAGTTCTGATGGGGTTTTTATTTTGTTGATCTGTAGCGATGCTTTAGTTACTGATTGTTGATTCCTTCATTTAACAAATATATGTCTTCTATATGCCAATCAGTCTTTCCTTAGGGACTGAGGAGCAATAGTGAACAACTTATTTCCTGCTCCCAGAACTCAGGCAAGGAACCACACAGAAGTAGACATGGTGAAGGAGAGGTTACGAGGAAAGGCATATGATGCTGTGAGACCTTTAAATACAGGGACCTTTTCTTAGAATAGGGTGGGATGTCAAAAATTTTCTCTAGGGCTTCCCTGGTGGCACAGTGGTTGAGAGTCCACCTGCTGATGCAGGGGACATGGGTTCATGTCCCGGTCCGGGAAGATCCCACATGCGGCGGAGCAGCTGGACCCGTGAGCCATGGCTGCTGAGCCTGCGCGTCCAGAGCCTATGCTCTGCAACGGGAGAGGCCACAGCAGTGAGAGGCCCGCGTACCGCAAAAAAAAAAAAAAAAAAACTCTAAAAAAGCATGTTTGCAGGATGACTGTTAACCTGTCTATATTGTATATTGTAAATAATTTGCCCAGTTTCTTTTTTTAAAAAATAAATTTATTTATTTTTGGCTGTGTTGGGTCCTCATTGCTGTGCGCAGGCTTTCTCTAGTTGCGGTGAGCGGGGGCTACTCTTCATTGTGGTGTGCGGGCTTCTCATTGTGGTGGCTTGTCTTGTTGCGGAGCACGGGCTCTAGGCGTGCGGGCTTCAGTAGTTGTGGCATGTGGGCTCTGTAGTTGTGGCTCGCGGGCTCTAGAGCGCAGGCTCAGTAGTTGTGGCGCACGGGCTTAGTTGCTCCACGGCATGTGGGATCTTCCTGGACCAGGGCTCGAGCCCATGTCCCCTGCATTGGCAGGTGGATTCTTAGCCACTGTGCTACCAGGCAAGTCCATCCAGTTTCTTTTTAGTGGGGGCTTGTTTATAGTTTTGTTCTTTAGTTTAAAAATGTTTGTGTTTTCAAAACCAGGATGATGAGATAAAGAGTAACTGGGGACTGACTTGAATAGTCAGGAAAGGTTTTTCTGGAGAGATGACATGTAAGCTGACACCTGAAGGATGAGAAAGAACTAGCTAGGCAAACTGCCTAAGGAAAGAACAATCCAGAAGAGGTACAGCTAACTCAAAGTTGCTTAGGCAGGAAAGAGCTTGCGGGTTCTAGGAAGTGGCTGAAGTTGGTGAGAACAGAGAGGGAGCCGTGTGAGATGACGTTGGGGAGGTACACGGAGGCTATGTTCTACAAAGCCGTCTTAAGAGTTTGGACTTTTTCTGTGTATTGGGAAGCCATGGAAGGATTGTAAGCAGGGTAAGGATGAGACCACTTTTCCTTTTTTGTTGTAATTAATTTTTATTTTTCAGCAAAGTAATCCATTTTTAATTAAAAAATAAAATGATAGGAAAATATGCTTACTGAAGAACCACAGTTCCTTTGCCCACTGGGAAATGGTGAAACTCACCTCTTTATTTTGGTAATATTTCTAAGAAATATGATTATGCAGCTATTTCTTTATCAACTTCCGTCTATATCTATTGATTTCCAGATATGATAGTTGACTATGCGTTCGTAGTCCCTTATCTGAGAACCTTGACATCAGATATGCTTTGGAATTGAGGAATTTGGGGATTTTAGAAGGGTAAAATTGTGCATGGGTACTATATATTACAAAATACTCTTGCTAGAGTTTCGAGCAATACTGTAATTTTTGGGCAATAGCCTGTGATCAAACGTGCTAACACTTCTACAGCAAAATACATAATCACACTAAGTGGGATATTATAAGATTATGTGTTGCTTCGTACAAGTTCAGGCCAGGTTTTGCTGTTAAATACATTTGGTACTAATGAAAAATTGTTAGTCTTTTTTAAAGAATGAAAAATTTTTTGGAATTTTAGGTAAGAAATTGTGGATCTGTATTTATACCCCCTTCCTCTAGTACGCACCCTCACACCCATACCCTCTACATATGCGTGGGCACGTGCAGTCTCTCCCCTCAAGGTGACTGTCACTTGTTTTTAAATAAATAGGTACCCCATATTTACATCATTTTGGCTCATTGCTGAGCCAGGTGTAGTTGCATAGGCTTTTGTTTTTGGTTTGTTTGAGTTAATTGCCTTATCTTTTTATTTGCTTTGTTTTCTACATACTGCTCAAAGTTTCTCTTACTTTTTTCTCCTTCTTCACATGTTCAGACACATTAGATAATTCCTCAGTTCTTTCTCTCCCTGTTATAGTTCCATGTCCCTCTGTTTAACTCTGCCCTTTTGAGCCGGCTCTAGAAATTAATAATTGTCACTCTTCTCCTGTTCTGGATCCTCAGTTTCTTGAATCTCAAGTCATTTTCTTTCTTGATTTACTCCTTTGTTTGCTGAAACAAAATTTCTGTTAACTTCTCTGTCCCTGCAATTTTTGGGTCCTTCTGTGTTTGAAAATGTCTTTATTCCACCCCACTGCACCTCTGGCTGCCGTGTATTAAATTCTAAGTTGAAAGTAATTTCCTCTTAGAATTTTGAAAGAGTAGTTCCATAGTTTTCTGGCATCCAGTGTTGCCATTGAGTCGTATTGCAGTCTGATGGCTGAGGGCTCCCCTGGTCTGTACTCAGCCTCCTAACCAGCCCCCTGTCTGGGCGCCCTCCCTGACCTTCTGCTGTCCCCAGTGGAGTGCTGCCTTGGCTCCATGGGAGACATTGACTCAGTCCTCAGGTGGGTTTTCTCTGCAGGCACACGGGTCTCAGTTTCTCTGCTCTGTTGAGTTGCTTACTCCTCCCTACACTTCCTGTCTTCCAGATGCCTGTTGAAATTTTTTGTCTTGTTGCCTTCAATATTCTCTCTCTTTTTTTTTTTGATAAATACTACCTTTTAACTTGTTTGCTGTCATTTTAGCAGGGTTAGCAAGAAAGAGTATATTATGGTCTGATTTACGTTATAAACGGAAATCTCAGATTGCTGTCTGGAGGAGGGAATTGGTATTATGGCACAGAGTAGACGCACAGATGGCAGGGAGGTGTCTTGGGAAGGGTCATGGCGACAGAATGAAAAGAAGGGAAGGCTATGCGACGTGTCACGGAGGAAAAGCTGACAGGACTCGCGCCCTGTGTGCACACATATGCACTCGCACACTTGGGAAGGGAGACTGAGGAGTTGTTGGCGTTTAGTTCTGGGTGACTGGTGTTGCCATCTATTGTGATGTAGGGAAGATTGGAGAAGAATCGGGTTTTTTTTTTTTTTGGTGGGAGGGACTGTTGATAATCATGCCTTCTGTTCTCTACACGTTAAGTTTGAGTTGCCCAAGACGTCCAGGTAAAGCTGTTGAGTGGGCGCCTGTATGAGCACAGTTAAAACTGAGTCCGAGGCATTGGAGCTGGAGAAAGAAACTTGGCAGTTGTCACCAGTGGATGAGGAGGCTGAGTAGAAAAGGTAGCGAGAGGAAAGAAGAGGGCCTAGGGCGGGTGAGCTCTCAACATTCCTCCAAGGAAGGGCCCGAGATGGGGGAGAAAATAGAGAATGGGGTCACGGTCACCGCGGGGTGAGGTGTGCTTTAGGACGAGACTTAGTGAAGGTGTCAACTGCACACTTGGCATCCTGTGCCCGAGGACGAGAAGATAAAGGTGGATGCAGCACCTGCCTGGCTCTTCTTGTCTTAACATGGCAGGCTCTCCCCTCCTTCAGAGTATTTATTTTTACTTCTTTTTCTGCTGGACATTACGTTGTATGCATGGTTAGCACATAGAGAAGTGATACCTGGCATATAACACACTTAATAAATACTTGTTGAGTTAATAGTTTTCTTTCTCCTTCTCACGTACAAATAGTGGATGACTGACCACCTGCAGGGTTTTTATTTATTTATTTAGTTTTGGCTGCGTTGGGTCTTCGTTGCTGTGCACGGCCTTTCTTTAGTTGCAGTAAGTGGGGGCTACTCTTCGTTGAGGTATGCGGGCTTCTCATTGCGGTGGCTTCTATCATTGCGGATCATGGGCTCTAGAGTGCAGGCTCAGTAGTTGTAGCGCACGGGCTTAGTTGCTCTGCTGCATGTGGGATCTTCCTGGACCAGGGCTTGAACCCATGTGCCCTGCATTGGCAGGCGGATTCTTCACCACTGCGCCAGCAGGGAAGTGCCCCACCTTTAGGTTTTGTTCATGTGGTGAATACACCTCAGGGGACATGGGCTGTTGTTGATTTACCTGTTTCTACTAAACTTGCCTCTTGCCACCTTCAAAAGCATTCTTGTGCAGATTACATGAGAATTCATTGATCACAGTGATTTTCATTGATTTATTTTACACTTGGCATGGGAGGTCAATGTCGGTACAGAAATCTTGTCTGGAACAAATAGTATTTCTCCAGGTACTCAATACATTGTAGGTATTTGGCTCAGAAAATATTTGAGTGTCTCCCTGTGTGAGACCCTGTGCTCCGTAAGCACTAGTACACAGCTATTAAAAGATGGTTTGGTCTCTGGTCTCATGGAATTTAAGACAATAAATTTGATTTCGCTTTTGGAATTCTGCAACGGCATCGTTCACATACATTGACTTATATTTTTTTACCTTCTCCAGAGCATTGTATTTCTGTTGCTTTCCCACATGTACTTTACTGTTCATTTATGTGTTTGATGTTTAGGGACAAGCTTTGGAGTCCAAACAGGATGCTTTCCAAGGCCAAGAAGCGGCAGCAATGATGGAGCAGAAGGCAGCATTATATGGGCAGACGTACCCGGCCCAGGGGCCTCCAATGCAAGGAGGCTTCAATCTTCCGGGACAGTCACCACCTTTTAACTCGATGATGAATCAGATGAACCAGCAAGGAGGTTTTCCTCTCCAAGGAATGCACCCTCGGGCCAACATCATGAGACCCCGGACAAACACTCCCAAGCAACTTAGAATGCAGCTTCAGCAGAGGCTGCAGGGCCAGCAGGTAACCAGTCACATGCCTGAAGCAACTTTCCCTTTGGCCGCCTCCTCTTTCCTTTGTGTTTGGACTGTGTTCTTTCAGGGCTCTTGCACTGGCTCTCTATCCCTCGTCAACTAAAGAAATTCCTTTCGTTTTCATTTCTGTTCACATTTTATTTGTATGGATGGTTCCTTGCTAGGGAGTGGTTGTACTAGAATTGGATACCTTTCTATAAGAATAATCTATTGTACAGGTTGGAAAATAAAAAATGTCCGAGAGGATTGCTCTTGGGGGAGAAGAGGTTTCTTGATGGCTTCGTAGTCTTAGAGGTAGATAATTTCTATTATTAAAAAAAGTCCTTAATGTTAATAGCCAGCTGTTGAAACCTTACTGATTTGAGCAGTTTCTGTAAGGAACCTCTGCTTTCTAGATGTGTTATACAACTTGAGCTCTTTTAATATTTTTTTCTGTTGTTTCCTTTGTAACACATTTTTAAAAATTTATTTTTATTTTGTATCTTGAGTGCACTGAGTTCTTAAATGTGGGGGAATCGAACCACATAAGTAGATGAGTGAATTGAGAATCCAGTGAGCCGGAGACCCTTCCAGTGTATTAATGTTCCTAAAAGTCAGCATAGGTACTCAGGAAAGCTGTGTTATGCATTCATGGTATCATTTTTTACCATTTATTTCCACTAAAAATTACCCAGGAAAAGGTAGCAGAAGTAGTTTTTTCCAGTGTTACTTTGATCAAATTAAAGCTATTTCCCCAATAGCCTAAGTAATCCCAGAGAAAATCTGACTTTACAAATCCTTTGAGTTCCTGTTGAAGACATTCTTTAAGCTGCAGAATTGCACTTTCACTTTTCCTCCTGTTGCTGAACATGAAGGCCTCACATGCCAGCCAAGGGCTTTGCAGCACCAAGCTTTTTGAAATGTGGAAGTGTGCTGCTTCAGCTTAGCCATGACTTAGCCCGGTTAATGGGTTTAGAGGTGTCATCATGACCTCGCTGGGTGGTGCCAAGGGTGTGGACAGCTGTTCGGGCTCATTAACGTGCTCTACTTGCATTCTAACCACCCTGTCTCTCCCCAGTTTTTGAATCAGAGCCGTCAGGCACTTGAAATGAAAATGGAAAACCCCACTGCTGGTGGGGCTGCGGTGATGAGGCCCATGATGCAGCCTCAGGTCAACTCCCAGGTGAGAATAAGGCTCTCCGTGTTCAGGGCTGAATGCCCCGCACAGGGCTTGGCCCATGCTTGACTCTCAGTAAATGTTTATTAAACAAAGACAGTACATAATCCCCAATTGCTTGTGTAAGAACCCATCCCATGGTCCCATCACACTTTTTTTCTTCCTTTTGTCTCTCCTACTGGTAACTAGGAAGAATCAGAGGAAGAGAGGTTCTTTTATTAAAAACCACTGATTCATGTTTTTAAAGTTAGTTCCCCGGGGGTGGGGTGGGATGAATTGGGAGACTGGGATTGACATATATGCACTATTGATACTGTGTATAAAAAAGATAACTAATGAGAACATGCTGTATACCTCAGGGAGCTTTGCTCAGTGCTCTGTGGTGACCTAAATGGGAAGGAAATCCAAAAAAGAGGGGATATATGTATACATATAGCTGATTCACTTTGCTGTACAGTAGAAACTAACAGAACATTGTAAAGCAACTGTACTCCAATAAAAATTAATAAAAAAATTAATTCCCGGGCTTCCCTGGTGGCACAGTGGTTGAGAATCCACCTGCCAATGCGGGGGCACGGGTTCGTGCCCCGGTCCGGGAAGATCCCACATGCCGCGGAATGGCTGGGCCCGTGAGCCATGACCGCTGAGCCTGTGCGTCTGGAGCCTGTGCTCCGCAACGGGAGAGGCCACAACAGTGAGAGGCCCGTGTATTGAAAAAAAAAAAAAAAATTAATTCCCTTTGTGATCAGTTGCTGTGTTGTGAAAACAGCTACCATTTACTTTTCAGGAATTGAAAATAACAAATCTGTAAACTTTTTTCTGTTGCTGGATTGTGAAACCACATGCTCACTGCGTAGAATTTGAAATTATAAGAAGTATAAAGAAGAAAATAAATAATTTATCATCCCACTCTCAGTGACAGCCTCTGAGATGACCTGATTTCCCATAGTGGGAGGAATGCTGTTAAAGTTCTGTCTGCCTCCAGCGCATGGCGGACACTATATTAAGGCACTTCCTTAGTGTGCACAAGGCAGGTGACTACACGAAAATCCCTACTGTGCTTTGAAATACTGTTAAACAACAACAATTCTGAAATGCCCAGTTTTTGCTGTTAGACCTACTCGGAAGTACCGATACCTATATATTTTCCTGATAGTCAGACCTCCTGTATAAGCTGAGCTAGGATGCTTTTCAAAAAGAGAATAAATGTTTGCTTTTTGGTGATGATCTCTCCTAGCTGGCAAATCAACAGGTCAGCTTCCTTGTTCAGTGCTTTGATCCCGTCACCTCCTTACCCTTCATCTCTTCTGTCAGAAGGTTTAGAGAGACTACAAGAGCTTCTGGGGTGGATTCCTTCTTCTCTGAGCATAACCCCATCGCATTGCTTTGTTTTTGGCTTCTCTTTTTGTTTCTCCCCCAAACATAGTCTCATTCCTGCCCCTTTGCTTCTTGCTGTTTTATTTCATAGTTTTTGAAAAGTTTGTCCTCGAATTCTACTCCTAAAATGTTCTCTCACTTTGAGGAGTGTTTTCTAACTATGTCAAAGCCTAATGACTTTTCTGCTTTCGTCCCCTAGCCCCCAGTAATTTCCAGGTCCCTGTTCTCCCCCAATGCCCATACCCACACCGAGCCAGAAAGCCTTGACCATAATGAGAATTGTGCGTTTCCTTTTTTGTAATTATATAGAAAGGCATTGGGTGTTTTTTCTCTTTGATACCTCATGTGTCATGGGGGCCCTATATGTATGGAATTGGCTAGCTCTTGCCACATGTGCGTAATTGCGTTCGTTCTTGGGTATTAGCAGGGTTTCCTTAACGCCCAGATGGTCGCCCAGCGCAGCAGAGAGCTGCTGAGTCATCACTTCCGACAGCAGAGGGTGGCGATGATGATGCAGCAGCAGCAACAGCAGCAGCAAACCCAGGCCTTCAGTCCACCCCCTAACGTGACTGCGTCCCCCACCATGGACGGAGTCCTGGCAGGGCCTGCCATGCCACAAGCTCCACCCCAGCAGTTTCCATATCCACCAAATTATGGTAAATTTGTCAGGGATAATAATGTCTTCCTCAAAGTAACATTCCTACGGACGTAAGAGTCACTAGGTCTGTTGTATATTAAAAACAAATGCCGGGCTTCCCTGGTGGCGCAGTTGTTGAGAGTCTGCCTGCCGATGCAGGGGACGCTGGTTTGTGCCCCGGTCCGGGAAGATCCCACATGCTGTGGAGCAGCTGGGCCCGTGAGCCATGGCTGCTGAGCCTGCGCGTCTGGAGCCTGTGCTCCACGATGGGAGAGGCCACAACAGTGAGAGGGCTGCGTACCGCAAAAAAAAAAAACCCCAAAAAACCCCAAAAAAACAAATGCTATTCACTCTCTTTTATTTCACAAGAGAAACAAAATTAATTAAAAAATAACAGAACAAAGATGTCTACTGCAGTGCACAGGTGATTGTCATTGAGGTAGATGATCTATCATAGTTCAGGTTTTTTCCCACCGGGTCTTGTTTTTACAGTTCCCCACATCTTAATTTGGAAGAAAGACTTAACCAGGTCCTGTCCAGTATGTCCCAGCATAGTAGAACTCTGCCATCTCCGAACAGTGAGAGCAATGCACTGTGTGGGCTTTTTGAGTTCCTTTTCTTGGTGGCTTAGACATATTAATTACAGTCATGCCTTTGTGAGGTTCCAGGAACATGGTGGGAGTGGGGCTAGAGGTATCTATTGCAGAGATGACATTTGAGGATGCGTCCCTGTCAGCTGGGAACACAGCTCTTTGCCCTCTGAAGGGGGATGGAGTGGGGAGCAGCGTGATATGGTGTCCTTTTTATACAGAAAGCTCACGGAAGTAACTGCCCTTTGGGGGATCCACACAGCGTGCATCTCTGTAGTAAGCCTGGCTCTAGTTGTCACCTTGGTGAGAAGCAAGAATTACTGGCAGGCAGCATCTTTATACCTTATACTTAACACATTCCCCCACCTTTAAAAAAGAACCTCAAGTTACTATATAGAAAGCTGATATTCTAAGGAGGTAGCATTTGAGCATTGTAATTTCTTTTTCTTCTTCTTTCTTTTTTAAAGGGATGGGACAACAGCCAGATCCAGCCTTTGGTCGAGTGCCTAGTCCTCCCAATGCGATGATATCATCAAGAATGGGTCCCTCCCAGAATCCCATGATGCAGCACCCTCAGACCGCACCCATGTATCAGTCCTCGGAAATGAAGGGCTGGCCGTCAGGAACCCTGACCAGGAACAGGTGAAGAACAGGGATTTTTTTTTTTTTTTTTTTCTTTTTGGCTGGGCCGCTTGGCTTGCGAGATCTCAGTTCTCTGACCAGGGATTGAATCCAAGCCCTCGGCAGTGAAATTGCAGAGTCTTAACTACTGGACTGCTGGGGAATTCCCAGAATAGGGACTTCATAAAAGTCGGCCACATTCTAGTGCCAGAAGTTCAGGGAATTAGTCTCTGTGTTTTTCAGCCAAGCCTGTTTGGATGGGGAGATCAAAGGTCCTAGGCTTCCATTGGAGAGTGTGTGATCTGGCTCATCTGTTTTGAGAAGCCTTTACTGTGCTCATCTCCACGAGGGTAGTGAGTACAGAGAGCTGTGAAAGACAGAGGGCAGGCTGTCAGAGTTTTGTTGCTCATGTTCTCTGCTTGAGCACAGCGACATTGACAGAATTGTGGTAGTCTCTATGTGCATGTCCTGTGTTATGAAAATGACCCAGGAGGTAATTTCCCACTTTCTTTACAGCTCTTTTTCCCAGCAGCAGTTTGCCCACCAGGGGAATCCTGCAGCATATAGTATGGTGCACATGAATGGCAGCAGTGGTCCCATGGGACAGATGAACATGAACTCCATGCCCATGACTGGCATGCCGATGGGTCCTGATCAGGTACGGGGTGGGGGGATCTGTTCCTTACCTTTCTCAAAACATTTTTCCTGTTCTCTGGAGAGAACCAAAGCCTCAACTGAAATGTTAAAGGTCCTAGGTAGATTTTAAACTTGGATGTATAACTTAAAAATATATGTAATAATTGAAAAAACTTTTGGTTTGAAGGCATTGGGCCAGTTGATACTTTCAGAAATCTGGGATCTAAGAACTGAATCAGTCAGCCAGAGCCATGTTGCAAGCCATCAGTGTAGACATAACGGATTCTTTTCTGTTGGGCAAAGTGTGTGTTTTACTCATGTTACTTCTGGTTGCCAACAGAAATATTGCTGACATCTCTACACCAGGACCTCCAAGGAAATCACTGTACAAATGACACTGCACTAGGATTATTGGGAGTAAAGAATCATTGTCTAGGCACCCAGCTTTGAAGAAAGGACCAGCTTTGATCTCCATCAAGGGTATTTCAAGTGATGTCATTTGAGCAGGCAGGACTGGATTTTAAGCTGAAGCGTGATATCTACCTGTTATTTTTCCCTCCTCCTATGTTATCATGGTGTTTAAAACAAATCTTTTTGGCGTTCTGCCTTTTCAGGATGTGATTCTGGAGGTATGGAGTGTTACTGATCACAGAACTGTCCGGTGTCACTTTTTTCTGCTTGGCTATCCAAAGTCTTTGGAAAAAATGTAGGTGGGCCAGAGGAACATTGGAGAAATCAAGAGATTAGAACATCCGGTTTCTTGATAGTTGCGGTATTGGGTGAAGAGCATGGTCCCAACCTCGAGTGTTTTTGTCACTATCAGGTTCTGTCCCTGGAGTGGGCCTTTCCAAGTTCTCCCTTAAGGATAGTGTTGAGTTGCTCTGACCCTACTCTTGGTTGTCCTAGGCTTTTTCCTAAATAGCATTTTTATCTGCCCCTAATGTCCTGTAATACTTCACCTCCACGAATTGTCCTTGGTGTCAGATGGCTTCGCAGAAGGGAAAATAGATGACAGTATTTAATTGCAGCAGTCAGTGGCATTTTTTCATATGCTAACGTGCAGCGGAGTGCACTTTATTTAAAAAGTAATGGATAAATGCAATATTCTCGAGGTCTTGAGGAATGGTGAACCACATACCTAGTTTTTGTCTAAACTAATCTGTTGGACAAGAACTATGATTTTTGTTGTTGTTGAAAGTACTGGTTTCACCCTTTGCCTATATGGTAAAGCAATAATGCTTTTTGAAAATAAACTGCAGAAAACCCAAGGCCAGGTACTGCATTCTGAATCAGAATTTCGCAGTGTTTCTGTGAATAGAATTGCTTTTGTAAATATGACCTTTAAGATATTGTATTATGTAAAATATGTATATACCTTTTTTTGTAGGTCACAACAACTCATTTTTACAGAGTTTGTGAAACTAAATATTTAACATTGTTGATTTCAGTAAGTTCAGCATGGTGAGGTTACCAGCAGAAGTCACCCCCTGAATTTTGTGACCTGGGGGATGGGGCAGTGGCCAACAGCTTTTCCTTGCCCCCAGCCTGAGATGCCTCGCTTGTTTTCAGTCTCTTAATCTAAATGCTTTTTAAAGAGATCATTTAGATGTAGACATTTAAATTTTTTTAAAAAATTTCTCTACCAGAACTAAGCACTTTGTTAATTTGGGGGCAGAGAATAGATACGGGGAAATAAACTTAAAAAAAACCCCAGATATCAAGGATTTTAAAAGATCAAGCAATTTGATTTCAAAGAAGAATCTTGGATTTTAAGCAGTCCATAAATTAAATGGCAATTCATGGTATTTTTTTTTTTTTTAAAGTGAATACGTTGTCTTCTCATCCATTTTAGGAGTGCTCTAAGGTTTTGGTTGCTAGGACCTGAGTCCCACATTGAGATCTCAGGCGTAGAATCCTCAGTGTGCGGTTCCTGGTGTCTGCTCAGCTTGTCTTGTCCTTCCCCTATTGTGATGTTTGCCCCGGAGAATTGGAGGAGTAGCATCATGGTTATTTCCTGAGGCGTTCAGTCTCCGTAGCAGCCAGTTTCCTGCGATTCAGAGCCGAGGTCTGACTGGGCGCCTTTGCACTCCCTCCCCGCTCCGCCCCCGCCCCTTTCTGCTGCTGCCACTGGTCAGTTGGGAATAGGGAAGACGGTCCAGTGTAACTCCCTTTACCTGGTTTACTTTATCAGGTTCAAACAGTTGAGTGAAATTGGCTTTTTGGATTATCTATGAAGTTCGAAGTCTGTTAGCCTCGGTGTCGTTTCCTAGCAATAACTGAGAGCCAGTTAAAATTTTTTCACACGTTTAGCCAATATTTCTAGGTGTCTCTGAAGGTGAGATCATTTAATTTCTTTGACTTATGAGTCAGTGAAACCTGTGTTTCCAGAACCACCACTAGAGCGGATTCGAGTTTCACACTCCCCCCCACCTGGTTAAAAACAAATCTAAGATTATAAATCCATCAGCTTCCATCTGAGTGGCCTCTACTTTTTAGATAACACGTGCTCTGGTCTGGAGACAGAGGCAGAGCTGAATGAGTCTCTTGTCTTTTTAGACGCAGTTGTATCAGATGTATCTGAACCTTCCTTGTTGAAGTCACACGTGTGTGGGAGAAATAGAATGGTGCTCTTACCCTTTCTTGACTTTTCATTAAAAAGTTTTGTGATTCTTTTCCTCAGTCAGTCCTGACTCCAGGCTAAGTGGAAGGCAGCACCCCCTTTTTATATGGAAGAAAAATGAAGTTTATTATAAGTTTTTATATTTTCTACTTGTTCATTTTATTGGTGCAAATTTGAGATTTTGTTTCCTTTTAATAGATGCAGTCTTTGAGATAATTTGTTTTTACCTTTATTCCCGTTTTATCTTTTTCGGATAATTCTCTTTGTACTCCTCTGCCTACCTCTCCTCACCCCTCCTCCCCTCACCCCCACCACTTTTTTAAACCTTAGTATCTGTTGGGTGAACAGTGTAAGTAATCATCTGCTTTTAGAATGTGAGATATTTCCAGTACCTACTTTTTTGCTGAATCCAAAGATATATAAATATAAATATATATATATTTTATAAAGATCAAAATGATATAAAGGAGATACATTTCTTCCTTTAAAAAAACAAATAGAAATCCATTGTTAATGTTCATATTATGATGCCACTTTTCTAAACTGTGCATCTTGATGGAAAGGTGTAAATATCAATCAATAGGACTGCTTAGTTAATCAGTATTTAATATCTAAGGTGAGTTGGGGGTGTGTTGGGGCGGGGTACTACAGAACTTAGCTGGCTTGCTGTCCTATAAGTTCCTTGATCCATAGACAGATGCAGCTGGAAAGTAAACAGAATGGATTGCCAGCTACCCATATGCCTGTCCAGTTCCCTTTTTATTTGCAGAATCCGTGCATTTGTTCACAAGTGGGAAGTTCACAGGAGTAAAACCTCTTGGGTAGATGAACTCTCCCCTGCTGCAGAGGGGCAGGAACTGTTATGTGGCCCCAAGGCAGACTGTTTCATCGTGAGCAGGCTGTTCTCGTTTTCTTTCCTTCTCTCTTTCTCTCTTTCCAATATTTGGAATTTTGAAGAAGATGGACATGTCATTCCGAGAGCAATATTTAAATTCTCAGGAATTGACTTACAGTGTTGAGAATGAATTCACTTTCAATCAGTTTTACATTAGATGTTGTTTTTAAAGACTATAAACCACACTGCAAAGAATCCAAACCACATGGGATAACTTATGAGATGGTTGAGTGGTAAGCTGTGACTCCTTTGTTGATCATTTTGGACGTCATTGTAAATAAAGGTTTCTATTTAAAATTGAAGGCTGAGAGTGTGCCACTTTTTTTTTTTTTTTTTAATCCCGATTGGATAAAGGGTAAGAGATAAGGCTAAGGAATCCTATTTCAGATAATAGTAGCAGTTTCTGTGAGGCTGAAAGAAATCTGGAAAGCATGGCCCTGTTCTTACACGAGGTAAGTGCTTAGGGGTCGTGTGTTAGGGAGAAACGTGCTGGGCCAGGTGATGGCCGAAGTTCCTCTTCCTCCCAGGCTAGCGCTCCAACAGCTACCTTTACCCGTGGGACTACCCGGTACACGACGAAGGGCTGGATAAGGTGAGTTGCTTTGCAGTTAGTTAATACTTTTTAAAAGTGAGGTCCTAAAGCTGGTGTGATATGAGACTTACCTTTGAGGTCCCTGAAGTATGGTAAATTCTAGTCAATTTATAACCATGTATTCCCTTTTAAAAAACCATCTAAATCCGTGGTGTCTCCTTCCAAAAAGGTGTTGACTGGTGGTATCTTGAATGCTTTTTAACTAAAAAAAACCAAACACACCAAAAAGACTCCTAAGGATGGCCTTTTAGAAAATGTCAAAGGTTCCCTCATACCAACTGCTGGTCACTGGCTGGTGTTTTCAACATTGTTTGACAATACTTAAGACTATAAAATTTCTTTACAAATACAATTTTATTAAAACTTGGGACATACATCAACTTCATGTCTTTGCAGGACTTTAAAAAACATCAGTTCTGGGACAAAGGAATCCTGGGAGAAATGGCATCTGGTCAGGAAGAGGAAAGTCTACAACTGCACGGGGTTTTCTTTTACATGGGCCACAGCGTTTATTGACACCACCACTCTTGAAAATTGGGTTTTCTTATTAGTCAAATTCCCCTAAAAGTTCCCAAGCTGGTTACATGTAAATAGTCACATATATACAGTGAAGTCAGTTTCTTCAGAGGCAGCCAGGGTTATAGTGTGAAGAGTATAAATTTATGACTTTTGTGCTGTTGACTCATTGTGAAACTCCCGTCACCATTTCCTGCCTCTGTCCTGCTTCCTAGTTCCTTCTTTGTGAAGGATCAAAAGAATAAGAGGATTTAAAACAGGGTGGTTCTTACCCTGTGATTTAAAAAAATTCCAGTGACTTTCACCCTTGGGGAAAATTTCCAAGAAAAATCTCTCTGTTGTTCTTCCCTCGTGAGCCTCTCAGAGAGGGTTAGTGGTGACTTTTTGATACGAAAATGCATTTTGTGCAGCTGGTGAGGTATAATCCAAAGCAAAAGCAGGGGCAAAAATGGACTTCCAGAAGTCTCACTACTCCTGATGGTTCTCTTCCAGAATCTGCCACGTTGACTGAAAGCGAATTCTGTGTGTCTCAGGCTTCTTGGCTAACATCATAGGTCTGCTGGAAATCATTCAGAGTTTTTCATTGTACAGGTGATGCCTCTGTTTTTGGAGGTCCATCTCATGCTTCTTAACCTTCCCAGCCTTCCCACAGTTGTCCCCTGTAGAACAAAGCAAACTCATTTATCATGCCACTTATGGATTTCTTAATTGGCCCTACAGCTGAGTAAGCTTTGCTTCAAGGATGTGGCTGCTGAGAAGGAGTATTTCTACATCCCTCAGGGCTTGCTATCACCTAATCATCTAGATTGTCAGTTGTTGGCTTACACATTCAGTGGCTGGCAAAGATGTCATGTAACGATCTGGTTAGGATAGTGGCTAAGGAGAAAGTGAGATGTAAAGATCAAGTGCTTTCATTCTGGTAGCACCAAAGAAATGCTTAACTGGCCCACTATTTTTCCTGTTAAAGCCACACAGGTTTATATGCATATAAAGACAGAAATGAATAGGCCAGAGGTTGCAAATGGCAGCTCACCAAGGGGGCTGGTTGGCCTGCATGGTGACTTCATGTCAAATTAGTTGCCAACATTAACAAATTCTCACACATATCTACGTTTCTGGATTTTCTCGATGAGGCAGAGGATTCAAATTGCATCCCATTCCGTTCTCTTTAGACCAGAGTGACCTCTCCAGGTTGCCACAGCCTCCTGGCCCCTACCAGCCTCTGTTGGCCCTGGAGTTCCTAGCATGGATATTTTGGAAACTATTCAGTGAGGCCACCTTGCTGCTGACACTATGGACCAAGTAGCACCTCTGCAGCCACAGCCTTCAAGACGCCTGGCACTTAGCCGACTGACATGGTTCTCAGCCTCTCAGGAAGGCCTTGAGCTTACCAAGCACAGATGATGACGTGGAGAACAACGGTGTATTAGACAAAGTATAATCTAGAACATGAAATATATCCAAGTATGTTATTTTATGGGAAAGACTAACATGACTGCTTCCCCTCTTATGGGAACAGATGAGAGGAATAAGTGAGAAAGGGCACGCATGCAGAACAGCCTTGGCAAAACGAAGCGGATCAGGCCAGATCTCTATTGGTAAACTGGTTCCTCAACTCACAGTGATTTGGAAGAAGGTCTCTTCATTTCTGGCCACTTTCGACGCTGAAACTGCCTAAGGTTTCGAGTGTCAAAAGGAGAAAGAGTGTTAACCGTCACCAAGAAAGAAAAAGTGACCCCCAAAGAACTAGACAAAGAAGGTCTCTTAGTGGACACCTATCGCTGGTGGGTGAGCTAGGCCCCTGGAAAACCAGAGAAAGGTAGCATCCCAACCTCACACGTGCAACCTCAAGGTTAGACTACAGGATGGGCCACCATATGGGGCGATTGTCAGGCTTTAAAAGCAAAAGCAATACCTGTATTGCTCATAGCTTCCTCCATCTTTCAGTCCTAAAGGAGAGAGAAATGCACAACATGGAAACAGGTAAATAAGGGCAAAAGTGGCACAAGCAAGGACAAACTTTATAACTGCCTCTTTTTCTTCTTTAAAACACTTCAGGTTTTTTTGTCCCAAACCCATGATGTTGGTAGTGGCTCCTAGACAGAGGGGACTGAATTACCAGGTGAGCTGTCCCTAAGACTCTTAGTAGGTCGCCTACACTCTCGTGGCCTCTTATCGATTTCAGGCTCCTGTTGCAGTCATTCAGCACTGACCTTGGTCACAGTGGGGGAGCCACACGTGGGCACGGAACACCTGTGCTACAGCGGACAGACAGCCGAGGGCAGCGGGGACATCCCGAGTGTGGGCTCTCGGCAAATTTCCCAGAGGGTGTGGTAGTGTGACCAAGTGCGAGGGCTCTGGACCCGGTCACGTTACTCATAAAACGAGGACAAGCAGATTCACCTCAGAGGGTTGTCAGAAGGCCTGTCGGTTAATGCATGTAAAACACTTAGCACCCTGGTGGGCTTGTAGTGATGGGTAAGTGATGGCACTTATCGTAAAAGTAGCACGTGCTTGGTGAATGTTAGGAAGGTGATATTATAGCTACTGGTGAGAATTCACCAACTCCTGGTGATTCTGGGTTCCCTCTTCAGACAGGACCTCCTCCGTCCCCTCCTGTGGTCACCCCGCACCACGCTGGGGCACCTGCTCACCCAGGTCCATGTTCCGGGTCCGGGGGTTACACTGCCTGTAACCCTTGCAGCTCCTCAGCTCCATGAGCTGCACATGTAGCTGATTGAGGACGTCCCTGTCCAGGGTGTTCACTGCATTCATCAACTGGTTGGAAAAAAGGTAGGTTATCAACGAGGTGAAGACAGGGACCCCCCTCCCCCACCCCCTTCTACCAGCTGGGGGACTGACTTCAGGCAGGTGGGGAGCACAAGGTGTGAAGGGATGGTGACCTCTACTTCCACAAGAGCTGGGGTTTGGAACAGTTAGAACTACCTTTTGCCTCTAGCCCCACGTGCATGAAATCTCAAAATAAAAACCACCTCTGTGTACGTCACATTGAACTTCTGGAGCCACTGGTCAGGAAATTTACCAAGCTTGTAAAGAAGCTTGGAACCCAGCCCTGTATTTTTAAGCAGCCTTCCTTCACAGCCCCTCAGTTCTTCTTGATGGAAAAGCAGCCATCTGGCGAAGGGCTGGGTGAGTGACCTTGTCCTTACCTGGTCTGGGAGCCGCTGGTGACCCACTAACCTACCAGCTGTCATCCCCTTTTGTAAAATACAGGGATGACCTATCAAAGGAGAAAGACTGGTGGCTTGTATGGTAATTAGAGCAAAACAAGACAGTCGAGTTGCTTGCACTTACAAATCGTGTAAAAGGTTACTTTCAGACTTTTCTTGAAACATGGAAGACTGGGCAATGCCAAGGCCATGCTACTGAGAAGCTCTAGCGCTGAAGCTGGGTTGTGACCATCTGTTTCAGAAGGGACACGCACGTTCCAGTCACCAGGCTCCGTGGCCACTTCAGTCCCGCATGTATTCAGTTGGGTTAATGTAGGGGAAGCGCGGAGTAAGGGCTGCCTAAGTGTTAGTTACCGGCCTATCATCTGTAGGGTTTGTCCTGACCCTAAGGACCCCTGAGCCTCCAAAGTTCTAGGCGTCTTCCCAAGATCCCACAAAACCTGCTGGAACCGCGCCAGGTGCGTAAGTTGGAGGGAAGAGGCTGTACCCGGACGCAGGAAGGGCAGGTGGCACACAGAGTTCCAGCCTTCCTGGTGGCTTCAACTCACTTCTGCTGTCTTAGGGACTCAGGGGGACTGGAAAAAACGGCTATCACCTCCTCGGGGGGCCTACCTGGCAGGGGCCCCATTTCTCCAGCCTGTGTTGTCCGTACCTGGTAGGGGTCTGTGTTGAGATCAAAGTACTCCAGGAAGCCGGTTGCAAATTCACAGAAGAGGAAGTTGTGGGTCTCATTGATGGTCCTCATGCACCAGTACGTGTTGTTGTTGGCGCTGGTGCAGGCGCAGAAGGGCCCCACTGCCAGGGAGGAGAGCACGCCCTGAGCCGAAGAGGCCCTGGCTGCCAGCCCCCAGCCCCTTCCTGCCGGAGCACTTGACCCCTGAGGTTGCTGGGGGACCTGTTCCTGAAAGACCCTCAGGGTCTGTCCAGGAAGTGCTCACAAGCTGGGGGGCACTGGGTCCCTGGGACCCCCGGGAGGAGCCCCCGCCCTGGGCCCGGCTGGCTCACGCGTCCAGAGGGGTGCCGTCTGCCAGTGCTGGTTGTCGTGGGTGAAGCACGTGAGGCCGGGCATGCTGCACGTGTCGTTGTTCTGCAGGCGCCTCAGCAGCTTGCGGAGTTTCTTCTTGCGCTTCTGCTCCCGCAGCAGCCACACCTTGTCCTTCTCCTGCAAACCCTTCCTAGGGGCACACAGGGCCGCACCCCTCACATCTCCCCCGACCCCACCTTGGAGCCTCTTCCTGCCCAGGGAGCCAGGGTCATGGCCCTGGAGGGTTCCCAAAGGGAAGGCCCTTTGCCCAGGTCCCATTGCTGTTCCTTGGCAGGGCTGGGGCCAGATGAGGCTCCTGTCATCCGACTTTAGCTCCTGAGGCAGCACAGGGTTAGGGCGCTGCTGGGCCTCCTGCTCACACCCGCCCCTGGGGCCTCTGCCCTGCCCTGCAGTAACCCGCTCCGGCCACAGGGGGCACCCGGACCCCTGCTCGTTGCTGATCTGGCAGTCGGGCCTCTGCGCCTCCCAGGGAAAGGCCAGGACTTGGCTTGTCCTTGTTTGTTTTGGCTTAAGGGAGGGCCGGCTGCCTCTGCCCTTACCTGAACGGATGCAGGCTGGAGCCTTTGTGCTTGAGGCGGCCTTTGTGCTGCTGGGCGTGGTAACTGCAACAGACCCCCAGCCCCCCAGACTGGCTTTCAGACACTGTGCTCAGGGCCACACCGTGGGGTGGCTGCGAACTGTTTCTCCTTCTGGGGCGGTGCTGGGGAGGTACTATCCCCTGGGTGGCAGCCCCCTGCCTGCCAGCTCCTTCCTCCATACGTGACCTGGGAGCCCCCAGCTGAAGGCCTCAGCCAGACATAGAAGGTCGGGGTAGAGGCCAGTTAACCAAGTCTGGAGGCTGGGCCTGGCTCTGCGTGGCTTTAGCCTCAGCATCTCCAGCATCAGCCCCCAGGCCCCCGCCCACCTCACGCTTGGTCAGGGCCAGCCCTGTAATCCTTTTCTGGAAAGGCAGCAGTGACTACAGTAGCCACTAACCACATGTGGCTATTTCAATTTTAATTAAACTACCAATTCGGTTCCTCAGCTACAGGGGCCGCAGTTCAGATCTCAGTAGCCACATGTGGTTGGTTGGTGGCTGCCATACGGGGCAGCACAGATACAGCTGCTTCCATTACCAGAGAGGTTCTGTTGGATGGCGCTGCTCGCGAGTTCAGACTCTTGGGCTGGGGGTTCCCTGAGCTGGTAACGTGGGCCTTGGGCTACGTGGGCTGTTCCTGGAAAGGCAGTCAGCAGAGGCACTTTTCCCTCCCGGGAACTGGCTCCACAATCAAGGGCCTGCCTGTCAGCAGTGCGTGAATCTGGGCATCTGGCTGGTACCCGAGGGGCGGTGCTTTCTGCCCAGTGGCTGACAACGGGGATGTGAATTATTACTAATTATGTCTATCCTAAGCAAGGAGACGGGTATAAAAATAATGAAAGGAGTCACAGAGGAGGGGACGCTGTACCCCTAGGAGTGATCCTGCAAGAGCACTCGGGGCCCTCCCGGGGGCTTTCGGCTACCTCCTCACCTGATTTGGTGACAGTCACATTCTTCTGGCCGCTTTTTCTTCAGGTGACCTCGGACTTCCCTCAGGTTCTTAATTTTGTTCTGCAGGGTCTCGATCTGAGGGAGGGAACAGGAGAGGAGGCCGTGAGCCTCTGGGGGGCTGGGTCAGCAGGGCTGGCCTGGCAGGGCCTCCCGCCACTGTGCGCGTCTGTGGGTGCTGCGGGGGGGGGGGTCCTTGGTTCCACCTGCTGGAGGAACTGTGGGTCATTCTGTCTTGTCCTGCCCAAGAACCTGCTGAGCCCATGGGGGACTTCAAGGTCTCCCCCCAGGCCTGCTGGAAGGGCTGAGTGTGGTGTGAGCATCTTGTAGATCACAAAGGGGTATGATGTGGCTGTGCCGTTCCCCCCACCCCAATCCGGCAGGAGCTGTCTGTTTGAGGCCAGGACCGACACTGCCGGCCCTGGTGAAGGATTCTCCGGGGCCTCCCTCCCCTGGGCCTGGCTTCCCTGCCTCCAGCTGTGGCCCCGCCGAGCTTGGGGTCGTGAGAACCCTCCCGGCCCAGACTCCTGTCACCTCGTGGTCAATGTGCAGCTTGTGGTCCTTCCAGGCCTGCAGGGACTTGTACAGGTCCAGGTCGCACTGGACCGTGTCGTTCTCCAGGATGTAGCACCTGTTAGAGAGAAGGGGTCACGTGGGGCCCTCGGGGCGTTGAGGAGGCCCAGGCAGGGACCCGAGAGGTGTGGACGCCCCTGCCAAGGTCCAGCCCCCCCCCCAACCCCCACCCTAGACTCTCACCGATGTGTGACTTTAATGGGATTGGGGGCTGAGTAGTCTGGAAGGCCCCCGGTGCCACTGAAGTCCCCGCCGTCCCTGTCGTCTTGGTCCTCAGGGGCGCCTGGCCAGTGCCGCTTGGTGAGGTTGCGGGGCTGGGACCAGTCGTCCAGGCCGACGTGGCGCCCCTCGATGGCCACTGAGCGGATGGAGCGATTCCGGGCGTAGCTGGCCTTGTACTCTGTGGGGTCAGAGGGGTGGCTGGGAGGCTGGCCAGGCTCCCTGGGCAGCAGACTCTTGATCCAGACAGGGCTGTGCTCCCAAGCCAGGGCCTCAGTGCTGCCCGAGACTGGGGGGCTCAGGAAACCTACCTACCGGGAAAGTGGGCCCTGGACCCCAGTGGAAAGGACCTCAAGGTGATTCACTTGGGGAAACTGAAGTCCCAGAGCTAAGAAGGAATTGGCCTGAGATAATCTCAAGGAGGAGCTGTGCATAGATAAACTGGGACATCCACACGATGGAGGATTCGAACACAGAACTGAAGCAACAATGCCGACGAATGTCAAAAACACTAATGTGTGAAGGAAGGAAGTCAGATACAGAAGTCACACATTGTATGATTCTATTTATATGATATCCAGGATAGGTAAAGACGTAGAGACAGAAAGCAAATTAGTGGTTGCCATGGGATGGGGGAGAAGGGTAATGGAGTTCCTTTTGGGGTGATGAAAATGTTTTAGAACTAGACAGAGGGGATGGTTGCAGTGCACTGTAAATGGACTAAATGCTTCTGAATTGTACATTTATAAACTTGTAAAAACGGTAGTTTTGTTATGTGACGTTCACGTCAATTAAAAAAAAAGGGGAAAAAGTGGATATAATTAAGGAGATTGAATCAGTAATCAGAAACCTTCCAACAAACAAAAAGTCTAGGACCAGACAGCTTAACTGGTGAATTCCACCAAACATTTAAAGAAGAATGAATACCAATCCTTCTCAAATGCTTCCAAAAGTAGAAAAGGAGGGAACACTTCCAAACTTATTTTTACGAGGCCAGTATTACTCTGATACCAAAACCAGACAAGGATGCCACAAGAAAAGTACAGGCTAGTATCTCTGATGAACATAGATGCAAAAGTCCTCAACAAAATATTAGCAAACCAAATAGAACAATACATTAAAAGGATCATATACCATGATCAAGTGGGATTTATTCCAGGGATGCAAGGATGGTTTACCATCTGCAAATCAATGTGATATACCACATAACAAATGAAGGATAAAAATCATATGGTCATCTCAATGTATTAGGAAAAAGCATTTTACGAAATTCAACATCCATTTATGATAAAAACTGATAAGCCATTAATATCCAAAATATAAAGACTCATTTAATTCAATAGCAAACCCCCTAAACAATCAATTGAAAAACAGGCAGAGGATCAGAATAGACATTTTTCCAAAGAAGACATACAGATGGCCAACAGGTACATGAAAAGATGCTCCACATCACTAATCATCAAGGAAATGCAAATCAAAACCACAGTGAGATACCATCTCACACCCGTCAGAATGGCTATTATCAAAAAAATACGAAATAACAAATGTTGGCGAGGATGTGGAGAAAAGGGAGCAGTTGTGCACTGTTGGTGGGAATGTACATTGTTGCAGCCACTTTGGAAAACAGTATGGAAGTTCCTCAAAAAATTAAAGATAGAACACCCTATGATCCAGCAATTCCACTTCTGGATATTTATCTGAAGAAAACAAAAACACTAACTCAAAGACATCTGTACCCCCATGTTCACTGCATTATTTACAATAGCCAAGATACGGAAATAACCTAAGTGTCCACTGGTGGATGAATGGATACAGAAGATGTGGCGCGCGCGCGCGCGCGCGCACACACACACACACACAGGAATATTACTCAGCCATCAAATAGAAGGAAATCTCATTGTTTGCGACAACAGAGGTGGACCTTGAGGGGATTATGCTAAGCAAAATAAGAGAACGACAAATAGCATATGATCTCACTTATCTGTGGAATCTAAAACCAACCAACCAACCAAGCTCATAGAGAACAGATGAGTGGTTGCCAAATCGGGGGGTGGGGGGTAGGAATGGTGGGCGAAATGGGCAAAGGGGGTCAAAAGGTACAAACTTCCAGTTACAGAGTCAGTCAGCCCTGGGGATGTAATGTACAGCATGGTGGCTATAGTTAATAATAATACTGTATTGCATATTTGAAAGTTGCTGAGAGAATAGGTCTTAATAGTTCTCATCACCAGAAAAAAATTTTTTGTAACTATGTTAAGTGGACTTGTTGGCGTGATCATTTTGCAATATATACAAATATCGAATCACAATGTTGTACACCTGAAACTAATGTAATATGTTAATTATACTGCAGTAAACCCCCACAAAACAAGATCAAAAAACCCATTAATTTGAACTGGGGGAAAAAGAGCCAAGCAACACATTCTCCCAGACAGAAAAGGGAGTGGGGGGCTTGGGGAGGTCACTGATCTTCTCCGAGTCTATTTCCCCAGCAGTGAGCTGGATGCTCTCCACAGGGTGGGCAGTGAGTGGAGCTGAGAGGTGTTTTTTCCTAAGCTCTAAGTCACCTATGGAAAACTGAGGGCATGCAGGTGCTGGGGCTCAGAGCAGGCCACCCCAAGATGCCACAATGGCATATTGATTATTTTGAATTAAAGTTCTTTGAAACACAGCTGGTGGGGAAAAAAAATGATATTAAAAAACACTGACTCCACCTCTTTCCCCCTGAATGCGGGAACCTCTCCTAGGCCTGCAAATGACCAGGAGGAGGCTCAGCTGGAGGCTGATATTCAAGGTTTGACAGGAGCGATACTCGAGGCCTTTCCCCCTAAAGTTAATTAGTTTAAGGTTGAATTCTGTACTCGGAAGGAAAGCATCCTAAAGCCTTTTTGAACATTTCATGCAAACTTTTCAAAGGCACACTGCCTTTAACTTGGAAGCCCCAGTGCACAGGAATCTCTTCATATCTGCTCTAATGGGAAATTGTCTCCCTGATATCAGAAAGCAAATTCACGATAGTGTGGTTGGTTGGTCTAGGCCACCGCTAAGTGTAATAATGGAGGCTGGAGCTCGATTCTTCGAAAATAGTTTCCAGGAATGCAGAAAAAAGAATTAAAAACAACAATTCTTGCTTTGCAATTTGAACCTTTAGGAAAACAAAAGCATCACACCTACCGTCAATGAATCTTCGACAAAGGAGGCAAGAATATACAATGGAGAAAAGACAGTCTCTTTAGCAAGTGGTGTTGGGAAAGTTGGACGGCTGCTTGTAAATCAACACCCTCTCACCATACACAAAAATAAATTCGAAATGGCTTAAGACAAATATAAGACATGATACCATAAAACTCCTAGAAGAGAACACAGGCAAAACATTCTCTGACAAATCGTACCAAGGTTGTCTTAGGTCAGTCTCCCAAGGCAATAGAAATTAAAGCAAAAATAAACAAATGGGACCTAATCAAACGTATAAACTTTTGCACAGCAAAGGAAACCATAAACAAAACAAAAAGACAACCTAGGGACTGGGAGAAAATATTTGCAAACGATGCTACTGACAAGGGATTAATTTCCCAGACATACAAACAGCTCATACAACTCAGTAACAAAAAACCAAACAACCCGATCGAAAAATGGGCAGAAGACCTAAATAGACATTTCTCCAAAGAAAACATACAGATGGCCAATAGGCACATGAAAAGATGCTCAACACCACTAATTATTAGAGAAATGCAAATCAAAACTACAATGAGGTATCACCTCACACCGGTCAGAATGGTCATCATCAAAAAGTCTGCAAATAACAAATGCTGGAGAGGGTGTGGAGAAAAGGGAGCCCTCCTACACCGTTGGTGGGAATGTAAATTGGTGCAGCCACTATGGAAAACATTATGGAGGTTCCTTAAAAAACTAAAAATAGAGTTGCCATATGATTCAGTAATCTCACTTCTGGGCATATACCCAGACAAAACTATAATTCAAGAAGGTACATGCACACCTATATTCATAGCAACACTATTTACAATAGCCAAGACATGGAAGCAACGTAAATGTCCACTGGCAGAGGAATGGATAAAGATGTGGTATATATATACAATGGAATAATATTCACCCATAAAAAGAATGAAATAATGCCATTTGCAGCAACATGGATGGACCTAGAGATTATCATACTAAGTGAAGTAAGTCAGACAAAGACAAATACCACACGATATCACTTATATGTGGAATCTAAAATATGACACAAATGAACTTATTTACAAAACAGACTCACAGACATAGAAAACAAACTTATGGTTACCAAAGGGGAAAGGGGGTGGGGGAGGGATAAATTAGGAGTTTGGGATTAGCGGATACACATTACTATATATAAAACAGATAAATAACAAGGTCTTACTATATAGCACAGGGAACTAAATAGAATATATGTATAAAACAATCACTATACTGTACACCAGATGCTAACACAACATTGTAAATTATACTTCAATAAAAAAAAGAATAGAAAACAAAAGCATGACTCTGAGAGTAACTCCAGGCTCACTCGGAGCTCTTCCTGTTTGCCTCCAGACAACTGCAGATACTATAAGGAACCAGGACAATGGAAGAGAAATTTGTCCTACACTCAAAAGGAAGGAAAGTTTAAGAAACAATCCCCCTAGGCCCCAGCATGCCCAGAAAGTTCATTCTTCTCCTTCTGAGGGACAATTCCTTCTCAAATGACGGGGTCAGCCAATCCTCAGTTGCACCCCAGAGGCTACTTAAAATAGAGGATTGGGAACTGGATTTCTTAATTGACACCAGTGTGCCTTTCTCTACCGTCGCTCAGAGGATTTATCTCAACCTGTCACTGCTGATTCTATACAAGCAGTCAGTCTCTAGACAACCTACTACATTACCCACATCTCAGCCCACCCTAATATCTTTTAGGGGCTCTTAACACCCATCATATCTAATTTCCAACTGCTCACCAGCGAACCTTCTTGATAGAGATTTGTTACATAAATTTAATGCTACTCTAAAATGTAATCAGAAGGGCATTTTTATTTCCTTGCCCTCAGACTAAGCCCCAAATCTACTTTCCTTATTAGAAACTCGTCCTGATTTAAATTCCTCTGTAGAGGGTACGTCTTTAACAGATGTCCCAATTAGTCCCTGGGCCACACATGCCAATGAAGTTGGACTGCTACTAAGTGCTGAGCCTGTATGCATGACCTGGAAGAAAAATAAACAGGTCCCTTCTCTGCAAAGAGATACAAAGTGAGGAATTAACCCTATGATAGACTCTCTTAGAGCTGGGTGTGCTTGTTTTTACTTCCTCACCCTGTCACACTCCACATGAAAGTAGGTAAATTTGTAATGAAAGAAGGTAAATTTGGCCCAGACAGGAATCAAATCTCTCAATTTGCACAAGCCCTAAGAGCCATAAACTCTTGTAATTCCCGGGCACCCTGTGGTCCCTAACCCAGCTGTCACCCTCACTTCGACTCCTGCTGACCCAGCCTGGTTAAGGTAACTGAGCTCTGCTCAGATTCCTCTTCAATCCCATGCACCTGACACACACCTTCTCTGCATTTACCTCTCAAGGGAGACCGGTAACAAGGACTGGCATAGCCGTCGGGGAGAAGTTTTCCTTCTACCCTTCTAGGTTCTTCTGGCTGGTCTAAGAATTAAGTTGACTTGAGACAGGTTAACAGGAGAAAGTCAAACAAAAGTTTAATAACATATCCATGGGAGAAACCCTGAAAAACCTGGAAGCCCTCACCTGAAACCCTCAGCCAAAGACAAAAGAGGATGTGGAGGGTGGGAGATCCAGTCAGGGAAGGCGACCAGGAAAAGCACAGTAAACGGGTGGCTGTGACACAGATTTAAGCCCTGGCCCTCTCCATGGAGAAGAGTTTCCAGAGATTTGGTCAACCTCCTCTTCCAGGGACAGAGAGGGAGACACCGTTACAAATGGAGATTTCCCTTATAGACGTCCATGTTTCTTGCAAAAGGGCAACTCCCACTAGGTTTTCAGTTTCCCCTGTGTCTGCTGTTTCCCAGAAAATAACCAGCTCAAGATAATATGCCAAAGAGATGTATTTTAGGGTAGCAAATTCTGCTCCCCTACGAAGGCTTACATTAGTTCCTGTCCACACCTCTGGTTCTTGGCTTACCTGACAAAACCTTTTCTTCTATGCGGCCATGGAAATGATGGGATTACTGCTGGCATTCTAGGACAGCCTATTGCCTCAGTTAAGTCCTACAGCGTATTTCTCATGTCAGTTAGACTCTGTGGCACCAGGTATGCCCCCCTTATGTACGTGGCCATGCTGACTACAAAGCCAGTGCTCTAACCATAGGCTCCCCCAGTCACCTCTGTTTCCCATGCTGTGTCTGCTGTGTTACAAGTTCACAGGATGCGGCACTTCTCTGCGTGGTGAGAGACCACCTGTGAGCAGGCTCTTAACCTACCCATCACCGTCCATCATTAATACTCTAAATCTGGCTCCTTTACCCCGCTCCCTGATGGTGGAGAGCCCCACTCCATGCCACACGAGTGCCTCGCAACTACAGGAACGGTCTCAGAGCCACGAGATGCTCTCTCAGACATCCCTGTAGACAACCCAGACTTACCTCGATTTTGTGATGGCTCCTGTAAACAAAGTTTCCAGCGAAACATAATAACTGGTTATGCTGTGGCTCCCCACGTGAACCACGTGAGGCATATTGTGCCCACTGTGAGACCAGCCCATGCGGCTGAACTCATCGCTCTTCCTGGAGCACACACACGAGCAAAGGGGAAACTGCTACCATTTACACAGACTCCAAAGATGCTTTTGGAGTCCGCCATGCTGTTGGTACGATTTGGAGATCCCGTGGATTCCTGACCTCTTCAGGTCCTCCTAGTGCTAACGGGTATATAATTGCTGCCCTGTGATAAGCTAGTCACCTCGCTTCTAACGCTGCTGTTCACTGCTCAGGAGACTGATGCTTTATCTTTAGGAAATGATAGGGTGGAAAGAGCTGCTAAAATTGCAGCTCAAAATGCCCCCTTTATCCTTTCTCCACCCAATTTTTAAACCTGCCTTTATCCCTGACTGATATTAACTATCAGGCAAATGCCCCACAATCTAAAAAAGGACAAATGGACACAAAAAAGGTACCAAACAATAATCAGATAAATTAGACATTGGGCCACATGTACTTCAGGTAGCTCCTTTTCCTTTGACCTTGCGGCTTGAGCTTACCTCCCATCAGATGAGATGTACTGTGCAGACAGGAGAGTGGTTTTGCCCTGGCAGCCATGGAATTTCTGACCAAATTATTTCCCAGTGCACTACTAGTGAATTGCACCTAACTTCTGGGAGAAATCAGTGTGCCCTAGGAAGGCTTACCAGGCCCACACTGCCCTTTGTGGCACTCCAAACAGATCTTACAGATTCGCCCCCAGCTTTAGGCTATTCTTGCTATTTGGTTGTCTTTTACATGGTTAGTGGAGGGACTGAATGCCATCAGACTAGATGTGGTGATGCCACACAGTGGTAACAAAATTAATAACTGAGGTTATTCCTTATTTTGACATTCCTTTATGGATTGAATCAGACCAAGGAACTCATTTTATAGCAGAGATAAACCATCTGCTTGCAAACACTCTGGGGTACACATTAAAATTCCACACTCTGTACCACAACTCCACCATCAGGGCAAGTGGAACATAAAAATCTAGATATAAAAGGAATTTAGGAAAAGCTCTGGCAAGTAACTGGGCTTAAATGGTCAGAAGCTTTGCCCCTGGCCTGTATAAGGATCAGGAATACTCCAATAGGAGACATGGATTAACCTCTTCTGAAATAGTGCTTGGGTAACCCAAGCTTACTGGCATCTCTAAACTTTCTATTTCTGGATTAAGTGGACATTGTGGGAACATAAGTGAATAATTTGACGCTCTGACCAGCTGCCTACAAGAACTGACTAGTGTACCTGAAGCTTATTGCCAAGAGGGAAAAGGGGCGTGGCATCCCCGACTGACACCCTGGCATCCCTTTTGACCAGGAGACCAGGTTTACATCAGGGACTTTAAAAGAAAACACGCACAGTCACCTCTCTGGGAAGGACGGTGTGAGGTACTGCTGTCTACCTACACTCCCTATGTTACCACCAGAATAAAGGGAAAATCCTCCTGGGTTCATGCAAGTCATGCCAACTTGGCCTGGACCATCGCTCTCAAGACAGCTGGGAGACAGTCCCCACAGGTGACTCAACGTAAGGATTTCCAGGCCACTTCCCAGGCCTGGAAGCAGCTGGCATCATGAATTAGACAGCTTTTCCCAATATCACGGATCAAGAAACTTCGCTTGCAATCCCACTCCTGGGCATATATCTGTGGAAAACTCTAATTCGAAAACATACATGCACCCCTACGTACAGCAGCACTATTTACAATAGCTAAGACATGGAAGCGACCTTGATGTCCACGGACAGAACAGATGAATGGATAAAGAAACTGTGGTACGTGTATACAATGGAATATTACTCAGCCATAAAAAAGAATGAAACAATGCCATTTGCAGCAACACGGATGGACCTAGAGATCGTCATACTAAGTGAAGTAAGTCAGAAAGAGACAAATACCATGATATCACTTATATGTGGAATCTAAAACAGGACACACATGAACATACCTATGAAACAGAAACAGACTCATAGACATGGAGGACAGACTCATGGTTGCCAAGGGGGAGAGGGGGTGGCGGAGGGAAGGATTGGGAGTTTGGGGTTGGTAGATGCAAACTATTATATATAGAATGGATAAACAACAAGGTCCTACTGTATAACACAGGGAACTATATTATATCCTGTGATACACCATAATGGAAAAGAGTATGAAAAAACATGGGTGTGTGTATATATATATATATATGTGTGTGTGTGTGTGTGTAACTGAATCACATTCCTGTACAGCAGAAATTAACACAACATTGTAAATCAATACTTCAATAAAATAAATTAAAAAAACTTCGTTTTTACCTATTCCCCCCCCTTTAAGACTCCCTATATATTCACACGCTAAACAAACAAACAAACATGCACCTTCTCTTACTAATGACCACTCTCCCACATTCATTATCATTATCAGGAGGCTGAGCGGAGAGTGCTTGTTTATCTAGCCTACTTCCCCCCTAAAAGTCTCCACTGTGGGCTCCTTTTCAACCTGTGTCTTGCTTAGTAACCTTTACTTTGTCAACAGGTCAGGCATAAACGAAACACCCCATTGTGCCAGTTTACCAAAGCCTGGCCACGTTAATCAGTCAATCTGTTGGCTGTGTCAACATCTAGACGGTACAAGTGCCCCTGAGCTGGTCTGCGTTCCTGCCAATGTGCACACTGTGGACTAGGTACAGAAGATGGTTCAATGACAGGGAATGGTATCCACGACCGAAAAACATCGCTCCGTCTCTCCTTCTGGGGAGTTATCGGGGCCCCGGAAAACCTCTATAGAAGCTCAAGGGCTGTCCCTCGCCCAGGCTAAAAACAATAGGTGAAAAATTTCCCTTTTCACTGAAAACAAACACTGGACCTTTCCTGGGTGACAGGCCAGGCCAGGACAGTACTGCAGTCAGACTCAGGGGTTTGATTCCACAGGTGGCATCTTCAACCTCTCATGGAGACTGGAAATGACCCTGGCACTACCCTTTTTAGTATAAACATCTGCCAACTCACCAAGTGTCCTGGATGGCTCGCCAGCCACCCTTGGGGTATTACAGCTGCTCCCCTGATTAAGCTGCCCGATACCACACTACGTATATGGGTGGACCAGAAATCTGGACTTCCTTGGCTCAGTGACAGAACCAAGCTTTAAAGGAGCTCAGCAAGGAGGAGCCTGTGCACCACTGGTGAAAACACTGCTCCCATGTAACCCAAATGGGAAAAGGAGTGTCCACCTTACCCCTAGCAAGAGAGAAGTTTAACTCTATCAGTGGAGGGAAGTGCGGCCATTTTACTGGACTGACCTACACCAGGACTAGGGACTGGTTTAATGGAGGTGGAGAAGGGGCTTCGATTTGTTCTTTTGTTTGTTCATCCTCATTCTAATCTCCGCTTCTTTTCTCCCTTGGCAGAGCTCTTAGCACTCAGCTCCTAACCTGATTTCTCTCTCCATGGCCACCAACCCTCCTTTTAAAATGTGAAACTTCCTGGTCAATTTTAGAGGGAACGGTTGGGGCTCAGAGCAGGTCACCCCAAGATATGCCACAATGGCATGTTGCTTCTTTTGAATTAAAGTTACTTAAGAAACAGCTGGTGGCCAAAGAAAACATAAAAAGACACTGACCCTCCTCTTTCCCCGCTAAAAGTGGGAAATAAATCTCCCATGTGAAGGTCCCTTCCCTATACCAGGAGAAGAGAAAGCATCCTTATCACCAGAGTCGGGGAATTCAAGGCTAAGAAAGCTGTATAAACTAACTTTACTCCTTCATTAGTCTGCTGCCCCAAGCCCCTGTGCTCTTAAATCTCCACAAATAATTGTTTCCTTGTCTAAAAATGATGTGTAAACAACCTGCTTTGGTCACTCTGGGGTCCCATTTCTATGAGACCTCAGTGTGTATGAATGAACTTTTTTCTCCTGTTCATCTGTCTCATGTCAAGTTAATTATCTGACCAGCCAAGAGAACTCGAGAGGGGCAGGGGGTAAATTTCCCCCTCCTCAACACAGGCTCAAGTCAGAGCCCAGATTTCCTGTATCGTCTGTATATTAAAAGACAAAACTGATCAAGCTGCTAACGCTTCAGAAAAATGGGGTCGGGGGAGGGTGGTCACGGAGGAGCACAGATCTCCAGCTTCTGAAGAGAAAACGGGAGATGTGCCGCCTACACCGGGCCCACCGGCGGCGTGGATGGCGGGGTAGGAGCTGATGTGCTGCCTCTTCCTACGGGGCAGAGTGTTTCCCGTTTGGCCACAGTCCCCGCTCCTCCTTCCATTTTAGGCCTGACCTAGGCCCGCCTCAAGTCTGTAACCCCGCTGCCCTGAAACATCCATCTGTTTTTGGAGCAGGGCCTGGAGCCAGGTCCGACCCGGGTTTCTGCTGGGCTCCTAATGACCACCAGGTGGCGACCAAAGGTCGAGGACTGGCTGGAGGCCGGGTGGTGGGGCCCAAGAAGGGAGGAACGGGTTCCCTCTTCCGCATGGCCCAGGCCAGGGCTCCAGGATCTGGTCTTGCCCCACATCCCCCAACCCCTCGACCCTGGGGCGGTTGCTTGTACCTTTCCTCCTTGTAGCAGAGTCTCATGGGCCAAAGGATCTGGGGGTCCAGGTCCAGGAGAGGCATTTCTCTGACAAAGCCTTGGGCCTTTTCTGACTCCGGGCAGCTTTCTCCTTGGCTTTTTCCTCCCTGAGTTCAGTCTCCATGAAGCCACAGTGCCTGGGCCCGAAACGCACATAGTACTGAGCTGATCTGCCTGCGAGAGGAGGGCACCCCTGCCTAAGAGGGCTAGGAAGCAGACCCAGCGGGTTCTTTCTGCTCCTTTGTGTTGCTTGCTCTGGCATTCTCCACGTCCCCAGCCATGCACCCATGGGTCCCCAAACTATGGCTTCCAGGCCCAATCCAGCCCTCTGCCTGATTTTGTACTCTCAACCATTCGCAGAGTCCTTGGCTGTTTTCTTGCCACAGTGATGGAATGGAGCATTTGACACAAAGATTGTTTAGCTCCCACAGCCTCAAATATTTACTCTCTGGCCCTTTACAGCAAAAACCTGCCAGCCCTGGTGTACACCTTTTCTGAGACTGAAGCCACACCACTTGCTCTCTTTGTCACCCTAGGTGTCTTTGTTTCCAGGGTCCTGGAGGTGCCCTCCCTACCACATGTACTGGGAACGGGGCACTTCCTAACCCAGTGGCCAAGAGCTGAGGCTCTGGGGGCTTCCCTGGTGGCACAGTGGTTAAGAATCCGCCTGTCAATGCAATGGACACGGGTTTGAGCCCTGGTCCGGGAAGATCCCACACGCCAGGGAGCAACTAAGTCCATGTGCCACAACTACTGAGCCTGCGCTCCAGAGCCCGTGAGCCACAACTACTGAGCCCACGCGCCACAACTACTGAAGCCTGTGTGCCTAGAAACTGTGCTCCGCAACAAGAGAAGCCACCACAATGAGAAGCCCGCACACCGCAACGAAGAGCAGCCCCTGCTCGCCGCAACTAGAGAAAGCCCACGCACAGCAACGAGGACCCAACGCAGCCAAAAATAAATAAATAAATATATTTTTTAAAAAAAGAGCTGAGGCTCTGGACTCTGATTGCCTGGGTGCAAATCCTGAGCCAGCGCACAGGCAAGTGAGTTAATTTCCAAGCAGCTGTGTTCTCATGACGATACCTGCCTTCCAGGGCTCTTTGGAGTTTGACATGAAACAGACCTGTTAAATATTTCAGCACCTGGAAGCTGGCATCCAGCAGCTTCTCTGCTAGTTAGGGACACTGCCGCTGTGACATCCTCACCCAAGGTCACAGCTGGGCCCTCCCACCTCCCCAGGCCCGGGAAGCCCGAGGCAGTGTGGCCTGCTCTCTGGGGTGGGACCCACAGGAACTTTGTGCTTCCTCTTCCCCTGACTTAGAGCACTTCCCCTCTGCTAGTCCCATGGCCTGTTCCTTCTACATACTTGGCTCTTGTTTAAATGTCAACCGACCACCCATCCTACAGCCTACACCCATCCGCCCCTCTCCACCTGGTCACACCACTGTTTCATCTCCTCCATGCATTTTGCATCCAGGGAAGTGATCTTCCCACTTCGTTAACTTGCTGACACCTGGTCTCACCCACGAGGTCCGATCCGTGTCTCTCAAGTTCACCTCTGTAACCTCAGCAGCTGGCATATGGCAGGGCTTGCGGATTTGTTGGGAGAAGAGATGAATAAACACCGGCCACCTGGACCCATCCCCGAGTCCTCATCTCCTCCCCCTGGGTCCTGGGTCTCCCCTCTGTTCTGGGTTGGCTGCTCTGCTTGCTTCCTCACCCCACAGCCCACAGCCCAGTGGGTTAGGGTGAGCCAGGGTCTGAGCTGCTCTGGGCCAGGGCGTCTCAACCTCACAACTGGCAACACTGTGGGGCCGGATAAATCCTGACCTGCACCTCATAGGATGCTTAGCAGCGTCCACAGCATCCGTTCACTGGACGCCAGGAGCATCCCTCCTGCTGCCCATCACACACGATTACGACAGCCAGAAATGTCACCACACGGCCAAGTGTCCCTGGGGGGCAAAATCGCCCCCAGTTGAAAACCCCTGCTCTAGGCTGGCTGCTCAGAAAGGAGTGACAGAGACCATCTTGCTGGCAGGCATGTGCAGGAGGAAGAATATTGGGCCAGGCGATGGGGCCCAAGTCACCCAGGTGGCCGTGTGAGCTGACCTTTCCTGTCTGCTGTGAGGAGCCACCCTCGCCTTGCTCCCAGGATGCTGTGAGGGGCGTATCAGACAGGGCTGTGATGTCACACCGTCCTCACAGGAGGGCCTGGGTTGAGCCGAGTCTCAGTTATTTAGGTGCATTTTTCTTTCCTCTAAGAATTAATAGGAAAAAAAAAAAAAAAGGCTTAACTGAGTCACAAGTTCTTGTCTTACTTAAACATTACCCAGTGTGCCATGTGCTGAAGCAAGATGTTAGCTGTGTAATTCAAACAATCATTTTATCTGCTAAAAAAAGATTAGCTTAGTAGTTACTAATCAGCTTGTGAGGAATTATAATGGGGGACCATCAGTTGGGACCCGCCACTTGAGGCAGGAGCCGGGTTGTTATGGAGACACACCTGCTCTGTAACGAAGGCGTCCTCTGCAACGACAGGAAGAGACCTCCGCCTGCCGCCAGACACCCAGTCTCTAATTAGGCTACAAGGGAATCTGATTCAGCCTGAAAAAGGAAGGGAATTCTGTTTTGTTTTGTTTTGTTTTTCGGTACGTGGGCCTCTCACTGTTGCGGCCTCTCCCGTTGCGGAGCACAGGCTCCGGACGCGCAGGCTCAGCGGCCATGGCTCACGGGCCCAGCCGCTCCGCGGCATGTGGGATCTTCCCGGACCGGGGCACGAACCCGCGTCCCCTGCATCGGCAGGCGGACTCTCAACCACTGCAGGAAGGGAATTCTGACACAGGCTACAGCAAGCATGCACCTTGAGGACATTACGCCATGTGAAGTAAGGCAGTCACAAGAGGACAAATGGTGCGTGATTCTGCTTAGATGAAGTACCTAGAACAGTCAGATTCAGAGAAAGCAGAGGGGTGGTGGCCAGGGGAGGGATAATGGGGAGTTGTTGTTTAATGGGTACTGAGTTTCAGTTGTGCCAGATAAAGAGAGCTCTGGAGATGGACGGTGGTGATGGTTGTGCAACAATGTCAATGTACTTAAAAAACGGTTAAGACGGTCAATGTTAGATAATGCATGTTGTACCACAATGAAAGAAAACAGAACTAAAACCTCGAATTAGGCTTTGGCTCCCATTAGGTCAGGGAGCAAGACATTCCAGCCAGGGGACTGGATCTCACTGACACCAAGTCCTTGGCACCCAGCAACCTGCCAAGCATCCTCAAAGCCCAGGTGCATCCTTATTTGAACGTTCGGCAGGGAGCGTGCTTCCCAGGGGAGCTGCCCCTCAGAACGGGGTCATGTACCCAGAGTGACAGCTGAGTCCTGCAGCCAGGCCCAGAGGACCTCCCCCTCCCCCTCCCCGCCTCCACTTTCTGGTTTTCTAACTTTCTGTCCTTCTTCAGCCCCTGCTAGGTTGGGGGGAGGGGTGAAGGTTATGGCAGCTTCTCCAGGTGGGATGGGGGGCTCTTCCTCCTTGCAAAGTACAGTTGACCCTTGAACAACGTGGGGTTCATCTGTGTATAACTTATAGTCAGCCCCCCGTATCCGTGGTCTCTCTACATCTGTGGATTCAACCAACCACAGACAGTGGAGAACTGCAGTATTTACTATCAAAGAATATCCGCGTGCAAGCGGACCTGTGGAGTTCAAACCCGCATTGTTCAGGGTCAACTGTATAGTCGATTCCCGTTATTCGCGGTGGTCCTGTTCTATAGCGTCGCCTTGATGCTGAACTAGCGAGTGTGGAAGTGCTCCTGGGGGGAATACGGGGTAAGATTCCTGCGAGCTTCGGGTCACAACACGCTTGTCCACCATCAGTACTGGGCCTTACTGCATGTGTGTCTCTGTCATGTCTGTTTAAAGACACCCGATTTGGGCTTCCCTGGTGGTGCAGTGGTTAAGAATCTGCCTGCCAATGTAAGGGACACGGGTTTGAGCCCTGGTCCGGGAAGATCCCACACGCCGCAGAGCAACTAAGCCCGTGCGCCACAACTACTGAGCCCACGTGCCACAACTACTGAGCCCACGTGCCACAACTACTGAGCCCACACGCCTAGAGCCCATGCTCCGCAACAAGAGAAGCCATCACACGGCCAGTGATAGGCCCGCGCACAACAACGAAGACCCAGTGCAGCCAAAAATAAATAAATAATAAATTTAAAAAAATAATAAAGACACCCGATTTAACGCACGTGTTGATTCACCGACACTGAACTCACGGCAGCAGCACCAAGACTCAAGCCTGAACGAAGCTTTCTCACTTACGTGTTCCCCTCCATAAAGCACATCACAGCCGCCCTGGGCTTGGGGACCCGACACAGGATGTCAGCGCCACCTTGGGGCCATTTTAGATAGGGAGGTCACCGCAAAAAGGTACGAAATACCACAAGCATGACACTAAATAGACATGAGGGCTGAAAGGAGAAGGCAGAGCGTCACCTTGGCTCAACCTCGGCTGGGAGCCTGCATGTTGGGTGACTCGAAATTTTGTGCCACTTTGCAAGGGAACCCGTCCAGTGCCTGGAGCGCAGCTGGAGGGATCCTTTGAAAACACAAATCTGATCCTGGCTTCTCTGCTCAAAACCCTCCGGGGGCTTCCTTCTGGTCTCAGAGGGGCCCCACCACATGGTCCGGGGCCGTATCCCTCTCGCCTTGCTTTCTCTTTATGGTCCTGCTCTTCTTGGCCCTGGACGCAGTCAACTTATCTTCCTTCTTTATTACTCTCTGCCCCCTGGGATAGGTGGATCGAGAGGGGTGGGATGTGGATGTTTGAATGAACTACTAGGGCTGCCCAGGTGCGGTCCCTCCCTCCGATCCCCTCCCTTCCCGTCCCGTGTACTTTTCTTGAAGAGCTTCTTCCGGCGTCCGGACAGGCTGAGCTGCTCATCCCCGCCGTCGCAGACGCAGGCCTTGCCGCCCTGTGCGTAGTACTTGGGCACCAGGTTGGAGAGGGCCCTGCCCCCGGGCCGTGCGGGGCCCTTGCACTTGTGCAGCTTCAGCTTCCCCGAGGCATCCTCCACGCACTGCCACTTCTGCAAGACACACCGGGGCCTCAGCCTTCCGGGCCTGGGCCAGCCTGCTCGGCCGCTTCTCCTGACTGGCGGCTGCCCCACCGTTCCCATCCACCCCGGAGACTTCCTCTAGCGGCCTCAGCTGGACACGGGCTCTGTGACTGGAACGAGCTGCTCTATCATGGATGGACACCTGTCCACCGTGGGAGGAGCACAGAAATGGTACCCAGGGTGATGCGCTGCGGCCAAGGGTGAGCCCGGTCACAGGGAGGCCCCTCTAAGCAAAGCTCCGGGGCCGGAGGGCACGGCTCGTGTGCAGGGAAGGGCCTTCCTGGAAGGTGCAGCATGAGACGGGCAGTGGCACTGGGGCTGGGGGGATGGGGGAGGGAGGGCAGTTGAGCAGGGCCGTGACTGCGTCCGCCGGCAGGTGAATGTCTGGGCTGGGCTGGGGTCCTGGAGGACTTAGAGCTGTAAGTCTGGGGGCCGTGGCTCGATGCCTCCGCTGCCAGTCTAGGCCCCCAACCCACCTCCCGTGCTCCCTTCCTTTGGGTTAAGCAGTGCGCTCAGATAATCTGTTCTGAAGATGCTGATACTTGCCCTGTCCCCTTCCTGGGACTGCCAGACCCTCAGTCTGCAGGGAGAGAGGAGGGATGGGCTAGCAGGGGGATTCGACAACAATCCCAGGGGGACAAAGGGCCCCCTGGTCTCATCGGCTCATTTCTCGTAGCTCAGAACTGAAATCGGAACCACTTCTGGGATCTGCCCAGATCATCAGCTCCAGGAGGGCAGGGCTTTCTGTCCAGGGCATCTGAGGCTGTTGCTGCCCCAGTGCCTGGAACCGTGCCCGGCTACAGAGGCAGCATTGAATGCTGCTCCAATGTCACTCAAAGCTCTCGCTCAGTGGCATAGACAGGTACTTCCCAGACAAGACGCCCTCCAGAGCATGGGGAGGGGTTGGGGGTTGTGAACAAATGCTGGGTGGCTGGGGGCACAGCCATGAGGGCAGGCGGGTGCTAATTCTGAGTCTAGTGATAAGACAGAGCTGCCTGGATGCAGCCTGTGAGACCCACCCAGCTCATGCCCTGGTCTTGGCAGCCTTGGTCTATTAATGAGAAATGGAATGTGGAGGCCCTGGTTTTACTTACTCTTACTGATGACACAGGCATGCATCTTGAGGCCTGAGCCGCTGTGGATGAGCTCAAAGTCCCAGCTCACAGACTGAGGCAGGGAAGCACCTCCTGTCTGCCCTGCTTGCTTGTCGGCCCTCCTGCTTGGGTCCCTCTTTACAAGGCTCTGTCCCCACCCCTCCCCTCTCCTCTCCAGCGCCCACCTTGGCCTCCCAGGCCTCTGAAAATCCTAGTTCAGACTCTCTGAAACATCAGTCACGGTTTCTGCTACCTCTAAATACTATTTGGATTATAATTTCCTTAATATTTCTCTTGAAATCAATTCACATTTTTAAAACTTTAACTTATTTACTTAAAAAGGTAATTTCCTATTATTCCTATATAAGTGGAAAACCAGCCATAATGATGCTCGGGGAGAGTGAATACAATGGAAATGGTTCTTTAACTTTGTAAATATTGTGCAGAGGTTGGCTATGTCCTTGTTAAAGAGGGATCGGGCATGAGTCACAGCAGCTAAAGACACACGTGCACCCACAGTAGGCTTTGCCTCTAATGTGAGCAGGACTGGAAGAACTTTCTGAGTGTCACCTGTACCACCTGGCATCACCCTGCGTCTCACACATCAGCAGGGGCACTGACCCCACTGGCTCCGCTGGTCTGAAGGCCTAGGAGCAGGCCTGGGTCGTGGTTAGCCGGGGTAGCCCCTGGGAGGGAAGAAGGGAGGGGAGGGGTACCATCCCCAGCCCCAGGGCACCAGCCGAGCATCCTCACCTGCCCCAGCTGCTCACACGCGGTCTGGTACTCGGCCCGCTGACACAGGTCTTTCACACGCTGGTACTTGGGCAGGAAGTTCTCCTCCGGGGCATCCACCTTGTCACTGTCCCTCTTGTGGAGCAGTTTGCTGTGGGGCAGAGAGTGGAAGTGGGGCTGGCCACCCAGCTCTGGAGGAGTGCACGGCCCCGCTCAGCCCTGGTGTAGGGTCACCATGGAGGATGCAGGTCCAGCTGGGCCACATCTTCTGATTGTCAACAGACTTAAGAAATGGGGGTTTTCTACAAACAACAAATGCTGGAGAGGGTGCGGAGAAAAGAGAACCCTCTTGCACTGTTGGTGGGAATGTAAACTGATACAGCCACTATGGAGAACAGTATGGAGGTTCCTTAAAAAACTAAAAACAGAATTACCATACGACCCAGCAATCCCACTACTGGGCATATACCCAGAGAAAACCACAATTCAAAAAGACACATGCACCCCAACATTCACTGCAGCACTATTTATAATAGCCAGGTCATGGAAGCAACCTAAATGCCCATCGACAGATGAGTGGATAAAGAAGATGTGGTACATATATACAATGGAATGTTACTCAGCCATAAAAAGGAACGAAATTGGGTCATTTGTAGAGACGTGGATGGATCTAGAGACTGTCATACAGAGTGAAGTAAGTCAGAGGGAGAAAAACTGGTATCGTATATTAACATATATATGTGGAACCTAGAAAAATGGTACAGATGAACCGGTTTGCAGGGGAGAAATTGAGACACAGATGCAGAGAACAAACGTATGGACACCAAGGGGGGAAAGCGGCAGGGGTGTGTATGTGATGAATTGGGAGATTGGGATTGACATGTATACACTGATATGTATAAAATGGGTGACTAATAAGAACCTGCAGTATAAAAAAATAAATAAAATAAAATTCAAAAATTCAAAAAAAGAAATAAAAGGAAATGGGGATTTTATAAAAATCCTCCCAAATTACATGAATTGGCAATAAGTTAAAAAGCATGTGAGACATTATACAGACAGGACAAAACGTGTCTGAAGGATACAGGTGGCCTCCAGATGCAAATTCTATGTCACCATAGGAAAAGCGAACGGGCTTCCCTGTGTACAGGAGGCTCTGGACACAAATTCTCAGCCCCTGGTGGAAGGTGTCATAATAGCGATGGGATCCCTCCTGCCCTCGACAGTGAGATTTTTAATATCATGGGTGCAGGTGGGGCTGCCAGGCGCTTCCTGGGACGGGGCAGAAGGGGGTCGCCCAGGTGCTGCTCAGCTCAAATGTCCTGGGGCGGCTCCTCCAGGCCCTGGCACTCACCCTCTCTCCACCAGGAAGGAGTCCCGCCAGACCCTCATCTTCTTTTTCAAGTGAAACCTGGGGGAAGAAAGCACACTTCCATCTTCTCATCAATGTGTGGGGCTCATGTGTCCCTCTGTCCTCCCAGAGGCAGGGGTGGTGCTCAGAGCCAGCCTTCATTCACAGTCGGCACAGACCCAGGGGGCAGTTGGGGGCAAGCGGGGGATTCTCACACCCCCCAGGGCAGAGCTGTATTTCCCCAGAGACTTGGGTCTGAAGGTACATGGGGCAGAAATGACCCAGGTCAAAGTTGCTCTAAGTCACACATAGTCGTGTGTGTGTGTGTCTCCGTGCCTCCCAGGAAGTCCAACAGTTCCCCAGTGCTGGAAGAGATCGCTTCCTCTTTAGTTCAGCACCAGATGCAACTTGTCCTGACTTCAGGTTAATTACATTGTGTTTTGGCAGGAATTTTTTTCCCTTTGATCCTCTGTAGTTGGATTTGTATAATTTAAGTATGCATTTCATGTAGTTTCACTCTATCATTTCCATTTCCCAGATGGGGCCTCAGGCTGAGAGAGGAAGCTTCCGTCCTGCACCTAACTCCTGGGTGTCCTGGCTCCCAACCCAGTGCCCCTGGTCCCCAAAACATGCCCATTTTGTACTCTTACAGCTCATAACACCTTCTAGTCAGAGGGAGGAGGCTCAACAGAGGTGTCTCCTCCTACAGGACAATCAGATGTGGACAGTCAGTGCCCATCAGGGCTGGACCCGCTGAGCTGCAGGAGATACAAGCTGGAGGCTGCATCAGTGCTGTGAGGCTAACTCAGTGGGCAGTAGCACTGGTGGCCACTAGATGTCGCTGCTGCAACAGCAGTGACAGTGTCCTCCTCCTCTCCTGTCCCCGCCAGACTCCACTCACCTTCCCACCTAGTTTTTGCTCACCATCACTGTGCTTTTTTCTGCCTCCAGCACACCTAGGAATACGTTCCCATCATACCATCCGGCCTTAGAGCATGGTGATTAAGAGACTCTAGCTGTAGCCTAGAGGCTGAATGCCCGGAGTTGGGTCCAGACCTGCCAAGAGACCTCTGACAAGTCACTTGACTTCTCTGGATTCAATTTCCAAATTGCTAATATGGGATCATAATAATGCCTACCTCACTCACTGCGTTACTGTGAAGATCAAAATGATAAAATCCCCTACAAAGCATAGCAAAGGCCTGGCATACAGTACGTGCTTAATTAGTGTTAACTGCTGTTGTTATTTTTTCAAGTTTTATACAATTTTAGCTCTGGAGGGTCCTCGACTGGTCGCCATGGCCATATTCCAGCTGGGAAGGTAGACTCTTAGAGAGGGGGGCTTCCTTCTCTCCCCCGGCAGGTTAAGTGGTCAGGATGGGGGGCCCTAGAGCCCCCAGCTCCTGACCTTGGAAATACCACCTCTCAGACCCACACGGCTCGGCCACGAGTTCATACAGTTCGGGATGCCTGGTACCCCCGCACCCACCCTGGCCCCTCACCGATTTGCCGGCCGCTCTGTGTCCAGCAGCTTGAGGATGGATTTCCCGTCCATGTCCGAGGGGATGTCCAGTCCTGCGATGTCGAGGATGGTGGGGGCCAGGTCAATGTTGAGGACAATGTGGGGATTCCTGAGGGAGGCATGGAGAGCAGGACTCAGTCACCTGGGCAGTGATGACCCAGCCTCCCTCGGGAGAGGGGCCTCCGGAGGGATGGAGATCGCCAGGGGCTGACGCCCTGACGGTGGGAAAGCTGCCGTTGACCGCGTCACTCTCCTGCGTCTGAGCCCTCAAAGCTCCCCTCTGTGCCCCAATTCAGCTAAACCCCACCCCTAACCTTCTGTGCCCTCCACACCACCACAGGGGCTGCACTTCACAGGCCCCAGCTGGCTTCTGCTTGTCTGTTTCTTCTGCCAGGAATGCCCTCCCTGCCCCCACTCTCTGAACAAAGGACACCTTCCTTTAAGACACACCCCAAATCCTGGATCTTCCCCCGGACCCTTCTCTGAACCTCTGAGGCAAACACTGGCCCCCTTGCTGTTCCTAGAAGGCCAAGAACAGTCTGGCCTCAGGGCCTTTGTCCTTGTGTCCCTCTGCCCGGAAAGTTCTTCCTCCAGGCTCCAGGGAGCACTCTCACTCACCACCTTTAGTTCTTCCCTCAGCGATTACCAAGTGGCCCCAAGATCCCCACGCTCTGGGGTTCACACCCCGCTGTGATCCCCTCCCCTTGAAGGTGGGCCAAACCGCTAGAACATGGCAAAGGTGATGGGGATGTCAGACCAAGGTGATGTCACGTGACATACGACTCTGTCTTGTTAGCTGTCCCTCCCTCATTTATTTGTCTCCCCCGGCTGGCTTTGAAGAAGAAAGCTGCCATAAATTCACCCCTAGCAAGGAGGCCTGCTGAATACTCCGAGAGGCAGGCTGTGTGAGTTCAAGTCCTCTGTTTGCACTTGAACAGCCCCCGGAGTGGGGAAACAGGTCCTTCCCCAGTTGAGCCTCCAGATGAGACGACAGCCCTGGCTGATGCCTTGATTTCAGCCTAAGCAGAGGACCAACGTGAGCTACGCCCCGACTTCTGACCCACAGAGGCTCTGAGATAAAGCACGTGTGTTGCTTTCAGTTGCTAAGTTTCTAGTAATTTGTTCCACAGCACAGATGACTGACTCAAGGCCCTTCCTGGGGACCCCCTTTAGAACTGCACCCCTCCCCATGCTCGGCCCCTTCTTTGCTCTGTCTTGCTCCTGAAGCCTTGTCACCCTCGCATTTTACCATAGATTTTACTCATTTATCTGGTTGATTGTCTATTGCCCCATTAGAACCTAGTGGGAAGGCAGACGTTTTTGTCTGTCGTGTGCACTTCTCTGTCTGTAGTACTTTTACACTTAGAGAACACAGTAGGTGCTCAGTAAGTGTTAGCTAAGTGAGTTTTGTTATTTACCGCTGCCACGCGTCTCTCACTTCTCCTGTGTCCTGTTTCTACGCGGCGTGTTCCCGACATGGTGGTAAGTGACTTTCAGGCTGTGCCCGGCACAGGGCCTGCACCGGTTGGATGGATCATGGCCACATGGACACATTCTCCATCAAGGTGGCACAGTGCCCTCCCTGCCCCCTGTCTGGTTCCCTGGGGTTGGGGGGCAGGGCCTGGGTCCGAGGGTGTCGGATGTCTTTCACTTCCTCTCTCTCCCTAGCCCGGCACCTTGTGAACACTGGACAGGTAGTCAGGTGTGCTGGTTTCAGGGGAACCACTGACTGAAACCACCTGTCCTGGCCAGGCACGGTAGTGACCACCTGCATGAGTTACCTTACAGCAGGAGGTCCTGGTAAGGAATGCGGAACTGACAAGCTACCACCAATCAGAAGAATGCGGGAAAGGTCAAAAGGAGAGAGGAGACGCCAGTCCATATGTCCTACCAACCTCCCAGAATCCTTCTCGCCGGAATCTATCTTGGTTGAGCAATGTGCGGGCTACCAGGAAGGACCCTGAGTGACCCAGAAAGATAGGCCAGAGACAACCTGGAAACTAACCCCATTACCGTAAAACCCCAGACTGTGAGCCACGTGGCAGAGCAGTTCTCCTGGGGTCCCTGACCCGCCTGCTCTCCCCCGGGCTCCCCTTCCCAATAAATTCTCTTGCTTTGTCAGCACCTGTGTCTCCTCAGACAATTCATTTCTGAGTGTTAGACAAGAGGCCGCTCTTGGGTTCTGGAAGGGGTCCCTATTCCTGCGACACTGGGGTGGTCATGGGGCTGAGGCTGGGGAAGGTGGGTGAAGCTGCCTGGTGGAGGGGCTTGAAGCTAGCAAGAGGCGTGACCACTTAATCAGGCAGGAGGAGGGAGCTGGAAAAGTCCGTTGGGTGAGGGGGCGCCAGGGTGAATGTTGGCAACTAGAAGCTGGATTGACCTGAGGTCGTCCATGGGTCCTGCTGCCCCCAGGCTGGGTGGGATGGACAGGACTGCTTTTCCCACCCAGCACCCACACCTTGCTTGGTGGGAATAGTTTCCAGCTCTGGAGGAATTACCTGGCCCCATTCAGATTCCACCACCCGATGTACTCAGCCTGGTCACACAAGGTTTTCTATTACCCTGGCTACAGTGACTGGCTCGGGGATGGACACGTGACCAGTCAGGACAGTAAGAGTCAGCCTCAGGGCTTCTGTTCAAACCACTTTTAGGCCATTTCCCAAGCTGAATGGCCTAAAAGTCTGGGGCTGTGGTGACCCTGCCACCATGAGAGAAAAGCTGGCCTGAGAATGAAGCCAATTCAGAGGACGCAGGACTGAGAGATGGAAAATGAGAGCTTCCTGTTGTCATTGTGTGACTGCTGGATCCCACCATACCTGAAGCCAGCCCTAACCTTGGACTTTCCAGTTGCTTTAGTGACTGCATTCCTCATATCTTATCTTATTTGCCTTGTTCATTTTGAGAGTCATTTCCGTTCACAACTCAAGGAGTCCTGGCTGTCAGCCCCACGTCTGACATTAGCACTCTCTTTCTCTGTGGTTTTGGGTCCTAAGAACCAGATCACAGACTCTGAGGCTGACCAATACAATAAAGGATGCTGGATTATAATTCTGTCCACCTTCGTTTTTCGAAAGCAAATAATCCCAGTGACTTTAATGGTCGTATATATTCTTACCTAAAAAGGAAAAACATTTACAAATATCAAAGTCCCAGTTTTGAGACGAATTCCAGCTCCTTCCCCCCTGTGCCATGTGACCTCAGGCAACTTAACCTGTGCCTCTGTTTCCTTGCGTTTAAAACAGGGACAATACTAGCATCTACCTTATAGGGTCGTTGTCACGTGTAAGTGGATTACCTGGATATAAGTGCTTAGACCAAAGCCTGAAGAATAAGCACTCTATCAGCACAGCTATCATTATAATGGCTATTATTATAGGCGGGGACCCTGAAATCCAGACAGGCAGGGATTTGATGAGGTTGGCAGAGGAACAGTGATGAGGCTGGGCTAGAGCTCACACCGTCTGCCTTCTGGAATTTCCACCAAACATCCCAGGCGGTGGGAACATCTTGGTCCTAAGACGGCGCCACCAACGCCCTTGCGGGAGGAATTCTGAAGTAAGCCGAGTCAGTGCCTGTGTGTGTTCTCGGCTCAGATGGAAGTCAGACCCGATGAGCACCTGAACGGTGATTTATCTGCATTTCAAAACACGTTCGAGTTGGCCTCCATAACGTCTGGGCTGATCCGAGGACGCTGCTGCTATGATTCCTGGCCTTTCTACCTCTCCCTCCCCCAGACGCGGCATTTCTGCTGCCAGAACATGTCATTTCAAAGGTTAACCCAAGGCCAATGCTGGCCAAGGGCCCACGTGGCTCTCGAGGAAGGATCGGGGAGGCTGCTTCCCTCAGCGCTGCGGCCAAGCTGGCCCAGCTGATCTCAGCGGATGACGCCGCCCGGGCCGAGGTGGCCGGGCTCCTCCCTGACAGCCTCCAGACCCAGAGACCGCTCAGGCCAGACAGAAGTCGAGGTGGCACCCCCATGCACTGGCGGTGACACATACACAGTCCAGGTCCCCGATTCCCTGGCACAGTGCCCACCACGGACAGTCTGTTTTCACAGGTGCTAACAGCTCCGGGCCTCTCCTTCCCCAGTAGAGGCATATGCAAACCTCCCCGGGGGGCATCACCACCGTTTCGCTCGGCACTGAGGTCCACCTGCCTGAATCGTGTGCCGCCCCCGGGGAGTGGCTCGGGGCTGCCCGCTGAGCTGCCGGCTGCTTGCCCATCCGGGTGCCAGCGGAGCCTGGAGGCCTCCCTGGGACTTTGGGGCGCTGGGGAGGGGTGGGTGATGCACTTACAGTGAGCCGGCCTCCACGTTGGGGCCCCTAACGTAGAACGGGACCCTGATGTCGAACTCGTAGGGCATGGACTTCCCTTTCACCAGGCCGAACTGGCCGATGTGGTAGCCGTGGTCGGCCGTGTACACGACATACGTGTTGTCCAGCTCACCTGTCTCCACCAGCATGTTGTAAATCTGAAACGCAGGCGGGGTGGTTCGGACATGCGGAGGGAAGGCGGGCAGTGCGCCCGGCCCACTGTCCCAAAACACGATGCTGTGCTGGGGTCTCAGGCCCCTGTCCCTCCCGCTTCGGGTCTTCGCTCAACCGTCACCTCTCGGCGGGGCCCCTGCGGCTGACCCCATGCATCACCGTAGCCTCCCCACCTCCTGTCCCCCTTTGCTTGTCTTCCCAGCTCTTCTCACCTCCCTCTCTTCTACTTACTCGTGGACTGTGTCCCTGCATTAGAATGTACGTCCCATCAGGGCAGGGACTTCTGTCATTTTGTTCCCTGCTGTGTCCCATGTGTGCTGGCACTCGTTGGGCGAATGAGTGAATGAGTGAATGAATGAACGGCCTGGGGCAGGAGCCTGTGACCTACAACACTGCTGCCCAACAGAACTTTCTGCAATGCTGGCAATGTTGACATCTACGGCACCAGCCCCACGTGGTTATTCAACACTTCAAACGTGGCCAGTGCACCTGAGAAACTAAATTTGAAATTTCATTGTATTTTACTGAATTTAAATAGTCATGGATGAAATTTAAGAAATATATCCATACAATGGAGTATTATTTAGCAATAATAATAATAAAAAATGAAGCACTGAACATGCTCCCACCTGGATGAACCTTGAAATCATCATACTGAGTGAAAAAAGCCAGATCCAAAAAAACCACATACTGTAGGACTCCTCTTACATGAAATGTCCAGAATCCACAGAGACACAAAGTAGAAGAGCCGTTGGCTAAGGCGAAGGGGTGAGGCGAGTTTGGGGTAATGGCTAAGGGCTGCGGGGTTTCTCGCTGGGGTGATGAAACTTCTAAAATCGACTGTGGTGATCATTGTACAACCCTGCAAACATATGAAAACCACTGAAACGGACACTTGAATTGGGTGAGCTATGTGGTGTGTGAATCATATCCCCATAAAGCTGTTAAAAAATGTACGCAGCTGCAGGTGACTACTACAGTGAACAGATCAGAGCTGGAATACAAGTCCCCTGAGGGCAGGGGTTTCGTCTGGATTGCTCAGAGCTGTTTCCCTGGCCTGGAACGGTGCCTTTTCCTTCTGCCTGTTTCCATTCCTCTCCAGCTGATGATGCTCGGAGGGGTGTGGGGGGAAGGGCAGGGAGGGCGCAGGCCTGGCGTGGCCGGGGGGATGCTCAGGAGGAGGGCAGCCTACCGTCTCCATGGAGTCATCCACGGACAGGAGGGTCTGCAGGCGCTTCCGCTGCAGCATGTTGGTGAACTGCATGTGGATGGGCTTCATGGGCCCCGTGTAGCGCATGATCCAGTGCTTGTCGGGGTTGGGTGCATAGTTGTAGCTCGGGGTGCTGGCGGGCAGACAGGCACAGAGGTCAGGTCAGGCCAGGGGTGGGGGGTGCCTGGGCCCCGCCCCCAGGTCCCCCCACCCCACGCCTCAGGGAAGCAGCCTCCCCGCGCTGGGGCTGCAGCTCAGGGTGAAACCGCCCCCATCTGGACGCCAGCGCGTCGGGGGCTGTGCCCCATGTTAGGTCAGCATCTCTCCACGTGCGGGGGTCATGCACGTGGGAAGACTGGGGGGCACAGCCGTAGATAACCTGGAACCCCAAAGGGAGAATGTCCCTCCCACTTAAGCCCGGTCAGCACGCCCAGCACATCAAGGCCAAAGTCTCAGTCTGTGGGGGCCTCTCCTCAGCACCTCTCTAGAATCTGCTCGCCTCTCTTTTGAGAGAAGGAGAGGGCCTCCTGTGGGCACAGCACCCAGCTCTAATTTAATAGCACTGCATTTACTTTTCAGCTACCTTGGGTAGATGGCAAGTGACAGTTATCGTGGCTAATTAAGGCGTGACTACCGAATTTCCTTTTGCAAAAGATTTTGGTTAAAAAAAAAAAAAGGAAACTGGTTAAACGTTAGGTTCATAATAGGCAAAACTGTGAGGATGGTGCCTGAATGTGTCCACTTGGGACACGCCACATTCTCTGACTTAGCTGTTACAGCTATTCTTCCCACGTGGTTTAATTTCCCATTTACAAAAGAGGAAACGGGGGGTCAGAGGAGTTCCGAGACCTGCCCGTGGTCTCACTGAGTGGACGGCGGAGCCACCGGCCTCTGTGACTTCTGCTGTGGGGTCAGCTGTGATGCCTAATGATAAACGAACAAATCCATGGTAATCTTTGACCAGCCCCGACTGAGCACTGACCACGCGCTGGCCACATCCGGAAGGGTTTGCCTACATCACCTAATTTAATACTCAGAACAGTCCTAGGAGCTGGTGCTTTCCTTCTCCTTGTGTGAGAAATGGGGACACGGAGGCTTAGGAAGGGGACAGACTTGCCAAAGGCAGAGCTGGGGTTTGAGCGCCAGGAGTGGGAAACCCCACAAAGCACGGGTGTCCCTCGCACTGGGTCTGATGATGCTCGAGGGTCAGGTTCCCCTCAGGTCTTACCCACCCCCTCCCCAGGCAAAGCTGCAAAGAGAGGAAGTTTCCACTGCTTGAAGACAAAAAGCTTTTCGAGATGGCTCTTCAGGGGGCAAGGGCTGCCGGGCATGGGGGAGGGTACAAGGGCCCCAGACTCCCTTCCTTCATCAGGACCTCAGCCCCTCCCTCCCCGGGATAGAAGGAAGGACACTGCAGCTTGTGGGGTAGTCTGATAGTTATGGAGACTGTTGCTATGTAGAGCGGGGGTGAGTCATAAGATTCCTTCTGGACTTTGCTTTGAGTTTCTGGCTGGTCTCCTGCCGCTAAATCCAAGCTGGGCTTGAGGCGTCCTTTGATTATGAGAAACGCCGCTCTCTCCTGTGGGCCGGCTTAGGGCCTGACCCTCGTGTAGAACATCCCAGGAGCAGGGCCACACCCCCTCGCCGCCCTCCCCCACCGAGGAGCTGGAGGGGTGCTGCTGGGCCAGGGGGCTGCACAAAGAGATGCCCTCGGGGCTGTTGGGGGTTTGGGGAAATTTGCTCCCGTGGCCCCAGGGGCCCGGATTCAGGATGTAATTTTGAGCAATCATCCCTGAATCTCTTAGATTCTCTTGGGCTGGTGTCTGCCCTTGAGAACAGTGAGGGGTGAGTCTGTCAAGAGTCTGATTTCGGAGGCCCTTTCTCTGGAGACGTCTTTCGAGCAGGATCTGGAGGCCAGCAGGCTGCACAGCCTGGGGTCCTGCTTGGGGCCGAGGCTGGCTTGCTGGTCCCCTGCTTGAGGCCAGGCTCCCCCTGCTACCCCAGGATGGTGTCACATTTTCACATGAACCCAGATGCCTGCTGAACAAAGAGTTGAAACCCTCACCTCCACAAGAATCCGAGGAATGTCTGCTCGTTCACGGGCCTGAAGGATAACATCCCCTCTTGGGCTGGGGGCCCTTCCGGCCCCTTCCGCCATGTGTCTGGAGGCCGAGGGGCAGGAGCCCTGGCTCCCAGCCCCACCCCAAGGATGTGAGCTTGGGCCTGGCTCCCAGGCGTGATAAAGGGAGAGGTCTGTGAACCCATTCAGATGCCACGCTTCAGAGGAAGCTCTGGGGGCTGTGGGTGCGTGTGCCTATGTGTCTTTTGTCTGTGTGTGTCTCTGTGTATGTTTGTGTGTCTGTGTATGTTTCCGTGCGTGCATGTCTGTATGCTTGTGTATCTTCATGTTTGTGTGTATCTGTTTGCATCTGTGTTTATCTTTATGTGCGTTTGTGTATCTGTGTGTATATGTGCTTGTATCTTTGTATCTGCGTCTGTGTTTCTGTGTATGTCTGCATATCTGTGTGTATGTGTACCTGTGTGTCCGTATATGTGCTCGTATGTATATGCCTGTGTTTGTATGTGCATTTGTGTCTCTATATGTCTGTGTATCTGTGTATTTATTTGTATCTTTGTGTGTGTTTGTGTCTGAGTTCTGTGTGTCTGTTTGTGTGCATTTGTGTATCTGTGTAAATATCTGTATGTATCTATTTGTATCTTTGCGTATTTGTGTATCTGTGTGTGTGTTTGTGTGTGTCTGCGTGCATCTGTTTGCATCTTTGTGTGTGTACGAGCTGGCTGGGGGATGGATGGGGCTCTGGGCTGGTGGAGTGGGACCACATCGCAACGAGCAGCATTTTTCAGAACCCACAAGCCCAGCCCGAGAACACGGCACAAGGCTTGACGGGGTTAGAGTCTCTGACAGGAGTCTCGTGATGGAAAGATCTGGAATTCTCTCCCCTCCTCAGCTCCCCTGACTGTCATAATTAAACATCCCAGCTGCAGAACTTTCTGGTTTTGGGTTTTGTTTTGAAAATGATTATACCCCAGAGATAAGAGAGCCTTTCAAACACACCCCTAATAAGGCACAGGGGGTGCTCTGGGTAAGTAATGGCAGCGGGCGTTGCTCACGTTCAATTTCTATAATTTTCATTTCAAAGGGAAAATAAATGAGCAGCCAATGTCAAGCCATCTCACCATGAAACTCCAGGGCTGCTGGGGGGCAGGGTGCCAGCACCCCTTTTAGAGGAGACACTGCAGAAGCTAAGTGTACCTTCCCCCACTCCGCGGCCCCTCCCTTAGGGGGACCAAGTTGGCCACATGCCCCCTCCCTCAAAGGTGGGCTGTGGGTGAGGGTGGGAGGCTGGCATCTCAGGCAGGAGGAGCGGACTGGGGTGGGGGGCAGCCACGGTAGATGTGCAGAGAGGCAGCGCTGCCATCTGCGTCTGCGGAGAGGGGTGCTGCAGTCCCCGGAATGCAGTTCTCCACCATCTGTCAAATCCTGCTCCCCAAAGACCAGGGGATCAGCAGGTTAACACACTGCCTCATCCTCTCGGAGCCACTCTGGGCTGTCAGAAAGTAATCACGGCAAGGGGGTTGAGGAGGGCAGTGCATTCTGATTGTAATGAAAATTAAACGCCTGGAATATTCAGGCGGACTCCAAATCGCCCAGTCCTTGTCGCCCCAATGTCACAGCAAGGGCAGCTGAGTATCGCTGCTAAGCAGGAGGTGGTCTGAGGCAGAGAAAAGCAGAAGAACTTTCCAGAAAGATTTACTAGCCAGCTGGAGGGAGGAGGACTGGAGGGGTGGGCAGAGAGATGGGAGGCAGGAATGGGCGTCGGATTTGAATTCGAGCTCTGCCATTTACCAGCTGGGTGACCTTAGGGGAGTTACCTCACCTCTCTGTGCCTCGGTTTTCCCATTGGTAAAATGGGAATACCAAGTGTGACAAGCAGCCTCCAAGAGAGCCCTCAATAGCCCCCGCTTCCTGGTAATCACACACTTGTACCCCCTCCCATACTGTAGGAGCACTGGTCTGTGCAACCAATAGAATGTGGGAGAGATGGTGTGTCACTTTGAGATTAGGTTATAAAAGACTGCATCAGCCCGATGGTGAGATCTGCTGGTTGAGCGGCAGCCGTGTGAGTGAGCCCCAGGCAAGCCTCAGATGGCAGCAGCCCCAGCTGACGCCTTTTTCACAACCTCGGGAGACCCTGAGCTAGAACCTTCCAGACAGGCCACCCCCCGATTCCTGACTCACAGACACTGTGCGGTGAAATGCGTTGGTGTTTTAAGTTGCTCAGTTTCGGGGTAACTTGTTATGCAGCAATAGATAACTGATACACCAAGGGTCATTGGGAATATTCAGGGATTCAGTGCAACGTACAGGGCTTAGCACAGAGCCTGCCATGGAGTCAACAGCTTATAAAGGCTGTGAATATATTAGTAGTCTGACGAAGCTATGGACCCTTTCTCAAAAGTGTTTTAAAATGTGCAAAATAAAATACACAGATTGCAAAGGAAAACTATTATATGGGTATACACCTGAAATGCTGTTCTATCCACAGACCTCTCGGTGGGAGGATGTGGGTCCCAAGTTAAAAACTCTTGTTGCCTGCTTTGGGTTGTTATTACTGGATCTGTATCCCAGTTTCCTCAGAGATCAGCTGTGTGTCCCTGGCTTCTTTAAACCGGGAGGATTAGAGACAAGAGGCAGCCTTGTCTCTGTCATTACATCACTGTGACCGAGCCGGACCCTCCCACCTTCGTGCCACCCAGCAGCTCTGCAGGCAGCGCCCCGAAGCTTACATGTGCTGAGACGCGTTGGGGAAGAGGCTTGAGTACTGGGGGGCCGAGTCCTCGGGGCCGTGAGGGGCTGCGTGGCTGATGACCATGAGAACGGGCCTGTGCGGGTACATCTTCTTGGATGTACGGAAGAAGCTCACACTGTCGTTGGTGATCAGGTCTGTCAGGTAGTCCTGGGGGGTGGGGAGAGACAGGAGAAGGTGTGAGGAGCTGGGCATCCGTGCTGAGTGCCTGCCATTGCCAGGCACCATGCCGGGCATCGGGGACACAGCAGTGACCAAAATAGACAATCCCTCGCGGAGCCGACGGTCTAGGGGCAAACAGACAATAAATAAGCAAATAAAACAGGGAATGTCAAATGATGGTATGCACAACAGAAAAAAAAAGCAGAGAAGGGGTTAGGGGGGACGGGAGAGGAATTACAATTTGTCATTCATTCGTGATAGATCTTAAAATAATAATAGCTTGCACTATTGAGTGCTTATGGCACTCCAGGAATTGTTCTGTGCTTACATGTATTAGCTTGTTTAATTAATTAATTAATTAATTAATTTGGCTGCGCCAGGTCTTAGTTGCGGTATGCAGGATCTTTAGTTGCCGCACGCAAACTCTTGGTTGCAGCATGTGGGATCCCAGTTCCCTGACCAGGGATCAAACCAGGGCCCCCTGCATTTGGACTGCAGAGTCTTAGCCACTGGACTACCAGGGAAATCCCTGTTTAATTCTTACATAGCCCTAGAATGTAGGTGTGATGATAAACCCTGTTTTCCGGAACAGGAAATGAAGACCCAGAGAAGTTAAGTGAATTGCCTAATGTCACACAGCTGACAAATGTTGCAGCCAGGCCTCCTGAGTGTTGGTCCCTAAGCCTGAAGTCTTTTCAAGGCTCCAGGGAGACCATCAAGCAGGGTTGATACATCCCTGCAATCCTGGAGGGTCTGTACTGGGGGCGGGAGCAGACAAACATATAAACGAAGAGCCAAGATAGTGACGAGGTGTGACAGAAGAAGGAAATTAGACAAAATGTGACAAAGAGTAGCTGGGAGCTGGGGTGGGAGGGATCCTTTAGTGGGGGCAATCAGGGAGGGCCTCTCTGAGGAGGTGACATTTGAGCTGAGACCTGAGTGATGAGGAGCCGGGCATGGGGATCTATTGTTATATCACTGGAGTTCACTTTCAGCTGCTTGCTGGAACCCTCAGGGGAGCTTTACTGATGGCTGGGCTCTCTTCCAGAGATTCTGGTTTCATTGGTCTGTGGTTCAGTCTGGGTACTGGACGTTTTAAAAGCTCACCAGGAGATTCCGATGTGCAGCCAGAAGTGAGAATCACTGATCTAGAGGAAGTGTTCCAGGCAGAGGGAACAGAAAATGCAAGGCCTCTGAGGCAGGAAGGAACTTGCCTTGTGTTTGAGGAATAGAAAGCGGGTGAACCATCATCAGGTTCAATGCCGGGACAATCAAAGGAGCAGCACAAACACAGGCATGCAGTAGTGTCTCCAGAAAAGTGAGACCCACTTAGATGCTGGGCAGGAGGAGAGAAGAGTGGGAGGAAAAGTGATGGACAGGAAACAAGGGCTTTAAAAGCTCAGCTAAGAAGCTGAGATTTGCCTAAACTCTTCCTGAATTTGGTAAATCTTTAGCTGCTGATTTGTTTTGAAGGTAATGAGTTCTTAAAAATTTACCTTCTGCTTCTCCAGAAGTAGCTCTGTCCAAAATGATAACTTTCAAAAAGAGATATTATTTTAGAGAAAAGAGAAAGGTGAAGAAGTGGCTACAGCTTCCACCCTGAAGTGAACGATACCAAATACATACATACTCCAGGTGTACCTGTGCCTCTAGAGGTACATGCCTCCAGGGACATTCGTGCTCTATGCCTATGTGCACAAGGACAGTCACTGCATCACAGTGACCAATAATGGGAAGATGATTAATGAACTTGCACTGTTTTCATACTGTGCAGCGCTGTGCAGACATTAAAAGGGCAGTAGGTCTGTAGTTACTGAGGTAGAAAGTTGTCCAAGATACACTGTTAAGGGAAAGAGCAAGCTACAGAGTCAAACTCTGGAAGATTCTATTTGTGTGTGTGTGTGTGGGAGAGAGTAGGAGGCAGGGTAGAGAGGAGAAACCAAACCCTTACCTTCATATGCTTTTGAGCACCAAGGGAAAATCCAGGACAGATACCAAAGTGCTAACTGGGGACCAGGATAAGGGGAGAGAGGGGGGAAAGTCACTTGCTACTTTATATACTTTTCCTTGAATACTTTTTATGAATAATTTTGGGGAGTAAAAAAAGGCTTTATAAGGGGGTCCTGTAGAACCTAGTACCTAAAAATAATATTCTATGTGACATAAATCAAAGAGCTGCTGCTATAGCTGTGGAATATGATCTAAAGGCGTTAGAAATATCCTGTAACTAGTAGTGGATCTAAAAATGGTGCAAAGCTCTCTTAGTTGAAAAGGAGGGGTTGGGACCCTGGGTGGGGAGGGGCGGGAAGAGAGCTGCTGTTCTTCATAAGAAACCTATTTTCACTATTCGCTTTTAGAACCATATATGTGTTTGATTGGCTGTGATTAAACATGTTGTTTTTAAAAGCCACCAATACTATCCATCACCAGGACAATGCAATGATGGAGCAGTGAAAAAGAATAAACTAGAGCTACACGTATCAACATGAATATATCTCACAGACCTGATATGTAGAGGGCTATGTACGATATGATACTATTGATATAAAGTCTAAAAACACAAAACAATATTTTATATTGTTTGAGATGTCTGCATATGGAATAAAAGAATAAATGCATGTGTGAGAATAAGCGGCCACCTCAGGACCTCCCTGGGAGGGGGCAACGGGACAGGAATGAGAACTGGAAGGGTGATGGAGGGGCTCCAACAGTCTCTGTGACATTGTACATTTGGAAGCGTGTGGGGTGATTACTGTGTCTGCCCCTCAAGGCTGGTGTGAGAGGGCTTCAAGTGCCGAGAGATTAAAGCTCATGACATGGTGCCCTGCATGCAGCCAGCCCTTGGCAGGAGTGAATATCATGCCGTCTCGGGGGCGGGGCAAATTTTCGGCACATCTACGAGTCTCCTATCTTTCCTGGTCCTCCTCAGAGCCACTCCTACGCTAAGCCTTTGCTGGTCCCATCTGGCTGCATTAGGGCGTCTACAATGACATCTGACACTGGTGCCTGCACCCCCATCCACCCATGTGGACTGGAGGGGACCACACCATCCTGACTCTGGGGGTGGGCATGAGCCTGGGTTGGGCCAGTGAGAAGCAGCCCTTGGTCCCAGTACATGAACTGAGTTCTGGCTCAGAGGGAGGGCCGAGGGGGCCGGGGCCGGGGCCTGGGCCAGGGCGGTGGTGGCACTGCCCAGTGACGGCTGGGAGTGGACCCCCCAGATAGGTCATGTCCACTGACTGGATGTGTGGGGTGCATGAGAGGGGGCAGTCAGGCCCCCCCATCCCTGCTTTCTGGTTTAGGTGAAGGGTGTAGAGACGGGAGTCCAGGACAATATTTGGGCGAGGGTGGAAATTAGAGTTCAGTCTTGAATAGGTTGAGTCTGGGGTGCCTGGGATCAGTCAGAAATTCAGAGTTATTCACAGAAAGGGGGAGACAGGTGGGAGGATGATGCAGGTCAAAAGGTGAACTTTCTAGAAGCTGGAGACTGGCCGATAGACCATGAGGAAGTCACCCCCTGCCTCCCTTTGGCTCTGGGCCAGGCGCACTGCACCTCCCAGGTGAGGCAGGCACACCTGGGTATTCGGGAGCTAGATCTCCCCTCCCCCCTCCCCCTCCATCCTGACCTTCTTCGACAATTTGCTCAGTTAGCCAAGAGGAACCGCAGTGCATCCGAGGAGACTGCTAGCCTGCGGCTCTGGGCTGTCTTCCTCAAGCAGTCATTTACCAGTAGGATTTCTCGGGAAGGAAGAGCGGAGCGTGTGGGGCACTCCTGGGGACTGGGGATCCCAGTGACAGGTGGGCTTGCGAGTCTCCCTGCCTCCTTCCCAGGCTCGGCCTTTTGCCACTGTTTCTGTTGCTGAAGCGATGATTTCTGAGCTCACTTAGATGTTGGGTGCCTATTCCCGGGGTGCTGGGCTCCCTTTTAAGGGTGGGTGTGTGGCCGCGGGTCCCTGTCCCCAGGGTACAGTCCCGTGCAGGGCACGGAAAAGCTCTGCCGTTAAGAGAGGGGAGAAGAGGGCTTCCCTGGTGGTGCAGTGGTTGAGAGTCCGCCTGCCGATGCAGGGGACACGGGTTCATGCCCCGGTCTGGGAAGATCCCACATGCTGCGGAGCGGCTGGGCCCGTGAGCCATGGCCACTGGGCCTGTGCGTCCGGAGCCTGTGCTCCGCAACGGGGGAGGCCACAACAGTGAGAGGCCCACATACCGCGAAAAAAAAAAAAAAGAGAGAGAGGGGAGAAGGAAGCAGGGGGGTTGGGGAGGGGTGGAGGCGGGGGGCAGAGACTGTAAGGACAAGAGGGGGCGTGGCTGACAGGAAGCCCCTCCTTCTGTCTGGGTCCGGGTGTGGGGAGAAACGTGTCTTCCGTGGGTGCTGGTGGGAGTTGCTCACACTTTGCCCCATGGAAGCCCGAGTTTCTGCCTCTTGTTTGAACTTGGGTGAGATAAGCCAGTTCACCCCATATGTCACACGACATCTCCCCAGATCAGAGTCCCCTGGCTCCCAGGACTAAATTTTCTGCTTGGGAAGCCCCACCTGAGCACCGCTGGGTGGCTTTAGGGCTGTGCCAGGAAACCTGTGGCTTTACTCTCAGACAGCTGGTGGAAGGCTGGGTGGGGGGGGTGGGAACAAGGAGGGGAGGTTGTCTCGGCCTCAGGTGGCAGCTCCCAAGCCCACCTCTTCGTATTCTCTTCACTTGGCAAGTCAACCTTGTGTGACAGAGGGTCTCCTTTCCCGAGCCCTTGGCTTCCCTGGGCAGCAGGTTTGTCCAACTTTCATTCCCAATCATGGTGCTGATCCCTCACCTTCAGAAGCTTCTACAGCAGTTTGTGTTTAAAAGAGATTCACATCTCTAAGGAGCAATCATTTTACAAAGGATGAGGGCTCTGGAGTCAGAAACACTGGGTTCAAGTTCCAGCTTTATCACCTGCTAGCTGTGGGCAAACAATGCCTTTCTGCACCTCAGTTTCTGCATCTCGAAAATGGGCCCAATAACAGTCCCTTCTTCCGATGGTGACATGAGCACTTGACATGGACTTGCTAAGTGAATAAAGCATTTAACAAGGAGGATGGTACTGAGGGAACCCACGATGGACACTGGCTCTTAATGTTATCAGGTATTTGCTCGACTGACCTTCATAGCAACATTGCGAAGTGGACACCATGCCCATTTTACAGATGGGGAAACTGAGGCCACAAAACTAATAAGCAATTTATTCAGAGCTAGAGCTCAGGCCTTTGCGTTTTTTGTCTGGGTTCTCTTTTTTTTTCCCCCCATAAACAAAAATATTAATGGGAGGAGTAGATGGTGGTTTACAGCAGGTCTCAACAAACCTTTTCTGTAAAGGGCCAGATGATAAATATTTGAGGCTTTGCAGGCCAGAAGTCTTAGTTACAATCACTCAGTACTGCCATTAAAGCTCAAAAGCAGCAACTGCATAAATGAATGGGCATGTCTGGCTGCAGTAAAACTTTATCCACGCACACTAAAATTTGAATTTCATGTATTTTTCACGTGTCATGAAAATCGCTGTTCTTTTGATTTTTTTCAGCTGCACAGAAATGTAAAAATCATTCTAAGCTCAAGGGTTGTAGCAAAACAGTTGGCAGGCTGGCCCATGGGCTGTAGTTTACAGAATGGATTTTGAAGCCAGATGGCCTGGGTTCGAATCCTGAACAAACCCCTTACTAGCTGTGTGGCCTGGTTACTTAGCCTCTCTGGGCTTCAGTTTCCTCATCTGGTGATTGGAAATAGTAACAGCAGACACCTCATAGGCTCTGGTGAGAAATGCATGGGTTAGTTCGTGTACAACAATTCCAGCGGGATCTGGTGCGTGATACCCTCTAAAGGAGTGTTAGTCATCATTCCTCAGGAATCACAATGCCTGCATTTTCCTTGTGAAAATTAAAACAGTACAAACAAAGCTGAAGTTCCCTTTGATTTCCTCTCATCCCCACTCCCAATCTTGGCCTCTTTTGTCCCCTACTGAGAAAGAAGTGTCTTTCCAGATGTGTTATTACCTATGCTAGAGTATATTGCTTTATGCATCTTTTTACATTAATCCTATCACACCGTGTACATTCATTCATTCATTCATCCAACACACAGCAGTGAACAAGACTAACGCACATTCCTGTCTTCATGAGCCTTGTATTCGAATGAGAGCACAATGAACCCATGAATCCATGATATATATAGGTCTGGTGCATCAGTGGTGATGGGGGGGTCGAGGGGGGGTTACCCTGAATACAGGGTGGTCTAGGAGGGTAACATCTGACTAGGGACCTGAAGGAGTCCTGAAACTTGCTCTTCCCACTCAGCCTTATGTCCTAAGCTTTTCTGATGGCTTTAGGCACAGAACCCCCTTGTCTTTTTCCAGACTCCTCCATGGTCATTCAGTCCCTTCCCTCATTAGTGGGCTTTCTTGGTTGATTTCTTTCCATGACAAAGTTGCAGCCAACAGCTTGGCTATACCCCCTCTGCACGCAAGGAAGGCTTCTCCAGAACAGAGAGAGAGAGAAGTGCACATGCTGGGCTGAGGGGTGGGTGCACTCAGGTTCCTGGTGACCCCCATTTCTGCAGACTCCCCCCACCCCTGACTCACCTGGACCCTCCTCCATCTCCCGACCTGGTCACGCCTAACTCCCTTCCGCTGCCTTCTCCAGCCCTCTTCGACCATTAGTACTGGCTCTACATCATTCTTCTCTCATCATCACTGCCTCTCTTTCCACTCTGCCATGAGGACCCCTTTGGTGGCATCTGCCCGCCTCTGGGATTAGCGACGTGGGACAGAGTCCTCAGAGGGCCTTTTGGGGGGCTCTTGGGAAGGGCTGCCACTTCCTCCCTACTTGGGCTTCCCGCCGAGGCCCCCAAGGTCAGTGTCAGCATGATGCTCTGACCTGACAGAGGCACTGGGCCTCCCAGAGCGTGGGGCTCCCGCCCCCCAGCTCTGCTTCAGCTGGAAACTCCGAGCTCACTCCTGTTCCCTCCCGGTGCTCTGGCTTCTGCTGCCCACTGCTACCCCTGGGAGTTGAACTCTGGACCCGAGCCAGCTCTGACCCCACAGGGCCCCCCATCCCTCCGTTTCCAGGCCTCTGGTAACTGCGGCTCCAGGAATTCTCCCACCTTTGTCACAGGGGCTCCTCTCATTCACAGGCCGAGATGTATGGATGGTAGGAAGTGGGGTGACAAAACAGCCACTGCATGTCCCATCCTAAGCGCCAAGGGGACGGAGTATCCCTGGATAACTTCATTATTGAGCTGTGCTGAGGCCAGGCGTGGACATGGTGAGGAATTTTAAAAGGGAGGGAGTGGATTTTTCTGGGTATTTGGAGAATCTGCCTGCACTGAGGCTGGGAGGAGAGAAGAGGTGTGTTCTGCATTGAGAGACTGTGCTTTGTATTTCCAAGGAGTCCAGCAGAGTTGCTAAATCCCCCCCAACCAGGACTTTGGAATCAATTCACGCAGGAGGTCCTGAAGGCAGGCCTACTATGTGCAGAGTGAGACACAGGGTCAGGGAGAGGGCACTGCCCAGGTGATGTCACATGTGCTGTCTGCCACTTGGGGCCTGGACTGATCAGACTTATACTCAGGAAGGGGACACGTGGGCGGTGATTACCTGTCAAAGGTGGGAGGGCTCCCCAAATGTGCTGGTGTTCCCAGAAGGGGAGTGGGATAGGGTGTGTTTTGGCTGTTGAGCATCTAGTCAGCCTCCTTCCAGTGGAAACTCTCCATTTTTATTTGGGGCTCTATTCTCAGCTGATGTTCCAGGGTTGAGCTCAGTGGTAGGGCTCCCGCTACCCCCTTCTCTGGATCAGGAGTGGAGCATGTGATTTACAGCCCATCAGAACACTGCATTCCCCTGGCCACACTGGTTGGTTCAGGGACAGACATGTGACTGATCCAGAGCCAATGAAACTAGCTAGGAATCCTGGGAAGGAGACACCCATGCTTGCAGCTGGGCAGGAAGCTGAGAGGATGCAAGGATGGTCATATTGGTACCAGGAGAAGAGAGACAGACATATAGTCTGTGGAAGAGGTCGAAGAGAAGAAAACAGAATATAAAGGAGTGAGAAACCACTGCCTAATCCAGCCATGTCTGATGCCATTACTGCTGGATCAGTTAAAAAGGCTAATATGCTTCCTCTTCAATAAAGCCATTTTGATTTGAGTTTTTGTTCATTTCTGCTCACAAACAACTGAAAGAGGCTAGTCTGATTCAAAAAAGGATAACTCCTATAGTTTAGAGTAATCCAGAAACGCTTCATGGAAGAGAAGACAGACAAAACTTGGATAAATTCAGGGCAGGGAAGCACTAGTAAAGGTTTTGAGATGGTTGTAATAACCGACAAGGCTGGTCTGGTTGAAATGGCTCATACTGGGGATGACGAAATAGGAGATTGGGCTGATGTGCTTGTGTGTGTGTGTATGTGTGTGTGTGTATGTGTGTGTGTATGTGTGCTTCTACACTGTGTGTGGTGTTCTGACTTTAATACAGGTGCCATCACTTCACAGTTTATAACACACCTCCACTGCTAGACCACAAACTCCATGAGGACGGTACCTGGGTCTGTTTTTGTTCACCCTTGGATACCCAGCACCTGGCACATACTAGGGTCTTAATAAATACTTGTTGAGGGAATAAATGACTAATGTAATCCGCTCCCACTAGTCCACTCACTTGATATGGTTGTTGTGAAGATTAGATATATTGTACATAAAACACCCAGCATAGTGCCTGGACCATAGTAGGTGCTCAGTAAATAGAAATGTGCATTATTAAGATGCTAGGATGTGCCCATTTTCCAGATTTGGGAATTGAGGCTCTTAGGAATAGGTAGCATATACAACAGCACATAATATGTTCAGAGTCGGGCTTTGAACCCCCAGTCCCCTGCACAGCCCCTGGAGGGCAATGGGCAGCAGAACAATACAATGGGCTGCAAATTCATGGGTCAGGTCTGGGTCTCAGGTGACCTTGATTCATGCAGTATTTTAGAAATGTCTGAATTAGCTGCCAATACTTAAAAATCAGACTTCACAGGGAAAAAATATACAAATCTGTGGCTTCTGTTGAAAAATCAGAAAACCTGGCCGTCTCGGGCCCACAGTGCTACGTGGGACACACAGGCCTGATCCGAGAGTTTGCTGCCCCGTTTTAGACGGCTGAGTCCTCCACAGTCCCCACCACTCCGTCCTGTCTCACCTACTCCTGGCCTGCTCTCCTGTTTGCATGACTGCCTGTCCCCTGGTGACTTCTGCCTAGGAGCCTTGTGTGGCTTTTTAGAGACAACGAGAGGGAGGCCCCAGGGAATCGTCATCAGAGAACCCTGGTTACGCCAGTAAGTCGGGCCCAGGGCTAGTGGCAGTGGGAATGGGGAAGAGAAAGAGGTGGCTTTGACAGACCGGAGAAATAATGTATCTGCTGTGGTGGGATGCCGGAGCTGATTCTGAAGTTTAGTTGGGGCAGGAATATTTGTGAGTCTCCATATCTCACTGCTGTGGCCTCTCCCGTTGCGGAGCACAGGCTCCGGACGCGCAAGCTCAGTGGCCATGGCTCACGGGCCCAGCCGCTCTGCAGCATGTGGGATCCTCCCACACCGGGGCACGAACCCGCGTCCCCTGCATCGGCAGGTGGACTCTCAACCACTGCGCCACCAGGGAAGCCCTCCAGATATATTTTTTTAATGGTAAGTTTGGATGAACCGTCAGTGTTAGTCTCTCCTCCTTACCATCATCGTCATTATCTAAGCCGGGGGTCAGGAGACTACCACCCACTGGCCAGGTCAGGCCCCCTGCCTGTTTTTGTAAATTAAGTTTTACTGAAACACAGCCATGCTTATCTGTTTACATATCATCTATGGCTGCTTTTGCACTGCAAGGGAAGACTTGAGCAGTTGCAATAGAGACTATGGCTTGTAAAGTCTAAAATATTTAGTATTTGGCCCTTTACAGAGCAAGTTTGGTGTCCTGATCTGAACTAATATGTTCTGAATATTTACTATATGCGCAATGGTCTCCTCTCATGCTCTACATGTATTAACTCATGTGATCCTCAAAAACATCTGTGGAAAAACCACAATGAAATACCAGTATACCCCCAGCCAAATGGCTATAATAAAAAAGACAATACCTGTGTTGAGGAATGTGAAGCAACTGGAACGCTTAAACATTTCTGGCTGGGAAGTGTAAACTATTCCAACCATGTAACATATCCTATATCCCAGCAATTCTACTCCCAGGTGGATAAGCCAAAGAAATGGGTTCATATGTCTACCAAAAGCCATGTGTAAGGATGCTCATAGCAGCTTAGTTCATAACAGACCCAACCAGAGACAGCCAAAATATCCATCAGTTGTTGAACAGATGAATATCTGTCAACTATTTATACAACAGAATACTACATAGCAATGAAAAGGACACATGGCTGATATACACAACCATGTGGATGAATCTCACAGACCTGATGTTGAGTGAAAAAAGCCAGATATAGAGAGCACATATGATATGATTCCATTTATGTGAAGTTCTTGAACAGGCAAAACCAATCCATGGTGATAAAAGTCAAAATAGAGGTGGTGGCGGTTTTGGCTGGAAAGGCGTATGAGGGAAACTGCTGGGGGTTGGAAATGCTCTGCAGCTTGACCTGGGCGGCACTTACACAGATGCACAGATGTGTGAAAATTCCCTGAAAGTTCACTCAGGATCTATGCTCCTTACCTTATCTCAGTTCAACAAATCAGAACTAGAAAAAGTATGTCCTAGGGAACAAATAGATTAAGGTATAATCACACAGTGGAATGCTATACAACAAGGATGAAGGATCTACACTCACACGTAACAACATGGGAATTTCAACAGGGTGTTAAGCAACAAAATCTGGATACAGAATTAGTCTACAATGCTGGAAGTCTGAGTAATGGGTGTCCTTTTGGGAGGGGTGGTTGCTGGGAGTTACATGAGGGGAACTTCATGACCTACGTGACTGCTGGTTCCATGTGTCTGCTCAGTTTTTGAAAATTCATTGAATTGTACACTCTATATGCACACTTTCTGTAAGAAAGTTCTGCTTTGGCAAAATGTTATAAAATAATACCCTCATATCACCTGGCACGTGTTAGAATGGTGAGCATCAAGAAGACAAGAGATAACAAGTGTTGGTGAGGATGTGGAGAAAAGGGAAACTTTGTGCACTGTTGGTAGAATGTAAATTGATGCAGCTACTACAGAAAACAGCATGGAGGCTCCTCAAAAAATTAAAAATAGAACTACCCTATGATCTAGGGATTCCACTTCTGGGTATTTATTCAAAGGAAATGAAAACTGGATCTTGCAGGGAGATCTGCACTCTCATGTTTATTGCAGCATTAGTCTCAGAAGCCCGGATATGCAAACAGCCTAAGTGTCCTCAATGATGAATGGATAAAGAAGATGTGGTGTATATATACACCACACACACACACACACACAATGGAACATTATTCCGTCCTGAGAAAGAAGGAAATCCTGCCATTTGCATCAACATGGACATACTTTGAGGACATTATGCTAAGTGACGTAAGTCAGAGAAAGACAAATACTATGCGATATCACTTGTATATGGAATCCAAAAGAGCTGAACTCATAAAAACAGAAAGTAGAATGGGTGTTACCAGGGGCGGGGGGTGGGAGAAGTGAGGAGATGTTGTTTAAAGGGACAAACTTACAACTAGTAAATAAGTAAGTCCTGGAGATCTAATGCACAGCATAGTCATTATAGGCAACTGTACTGTATTATAAACATCAGACTTGCTAAGAGAGACTAGGTCTTAATTATTCTCACCACAGAAAGGAAAAGATTATGCCACGTGATAAAGGTTACCTAACATGACAACGGCAATCACACTGTGCTATACACATGTATCGAATAAGCATGTTGTATGTGTTAAACTTACACGTTATACGTCAAATATATCTCAGTTGAAAAAGCCCAACACTCTTACATTGCCATTTGCAGCAACAGAGATAAACCTAGCATTACACTTAGCGAAGTCAGTCAGAGAGAGACAAATATGTGATATCACTTATATGTGGAATCTAAAAATAAAACAAATGAATCTAATACAAAACAGAAACAGACTCACAGACACAGAAAAACAAACTTATGGTTACCAAAGGGGAAAGGGATGGGGGGATGGGGGGAGGGATAAATGTGGAGCACGGGATTAACAAACACTACACATAAAACAAATAAGCAGCAAGGATTTCCTGCATAGCACAGGGAATTATATTCAATATCTTGAAATAACCTATAATGGAAAGTCATCTGGAAAAATATAACTGAATCACTTTGCTGTACCCCTGAAACTAACACAATATCGTAAATCAACTATACTTCAATTTAAAGAAATGAAAAATAAAACAATACTCTTAGAAACAGAGACTATCATTTGAGAAATGAGAAAACTGAAGCAGAGGATGTCAGTAAGCTGCTCAAGGTCACACACGTAAGTAAGTGTCGCCATCTGAGCCCAGGCAGTCGGGCTCCCGGGGTCGTGATCGCCAGGGCGGAGCCCCCCCGCCTCTCTCAGCCAGGAAGCGGGACTCACCTTGGAGTAGTCAAAGCCGTGTTTCTCCTTCACTCCGTTCCGACACAGTGTGTAGTTATAAAAGCGGGAGTTTTTAAGGAGGCCGACCCACTCCTTCCAGCCAGGCGGTACGTAGGAGCCGTTGTATTCATTAAGGTACTTCCCAAAGAAAGCTGGAGGGGAGAGGGACCAGGAGGCCACGTGAGCACACGGAGAGCAAAAGCCTTCTCTGTCCGTCAGCCGACAGCAATTTCTACACCATGGCAGGCCCAGAGCCTGGCGACAGCACTGCCCTCTGAGCCACGGAACCCTTTGGCAGGCAAGTGCAGCCTATGACCCCCTTCTCAAATGTTTTCACGTGCAGAAAATAAAATATATAAGATTACAGAGAAAACCAATTATTTTGAAATACAGTTATCAAAATATTAGGAGAATTTGCCATATAGTCATGTGTCCTTAAAAAACACGAAGATTAAACGCGAGACCTTGCAAGGAATGATCATTTCAAAGCAGTGATGAGTGAGAATATTCGATTTCGCGACACCTACAGCAACTGCAACAGAATACTGAAACATCGGCGATTTCTACGATGACAACGGTATAGATTCTGCCGATGCACCGTGGTTAGGGGCTTACATTCAGAACTGAAGCAAATGTCAAGTGTCAGTTGTAGGTCAGTGAAAACCAGAGCATCATTTTTTCCCACTCAAGTTTATGGACCCCCTTGGATTCTATCTACTACATGGCGTCTAGAAGGGTTAACATTTAAAAAAATGGACTGAGACCGATTGTTGGTGGGGGCATGGGGCATCTGGAGCTCTCATACGCTGCCGGTTGGACGTGCAGACCGATCCAGGCACGGTGGAAAACTGTTCGGCAGCGTCTGCTAAACTTGACCACAGTCACACCTTCTGACTCAGCAATTTGCATCCTGGGTATTTACTCAGAAGAAATGCATTCCTAGGTTCACCAAAAGTCACAAGCAGGACAGGCTCATAGCAGCACTACTCACAATAGCAAATAACTAGAAACTAAACAGATGTCCATCCACACAAGAATGGAGAAATACACCACATGTTTGTATACCCGAATATGACATAGAAATAAGAAGGAAAGGACTAGTGCCACATTCACTAACATGAACGCATCACAACAACCAGTGTTAAGAGAAATAAAGCAGATATAAAAGTATCACTATGATCCCATTTACATGAAGTTCAAAAACAGGCAAAACAAATCTATGGTTTTGAGAAGAAAAGCCGTGGTTATTGCTGGATGTGGGGGTCAGGGGTATGGAGGGGGTACGGGACTTCTCGGGTGATGATGGTCTTGTTCCATTTCTTGCTGGAACACGGGTGGTTCAGTTGGTGAAACTCCACGGAGCTGGGCATTTAGAGTGGCTAAAGTGCACGTCTCTGCAGGCATGCTTCACACCACCAGCAAAGCTTACTTAAAAAAAGAATCACCCTAATTCATCTGGCCGGGGATACACCCCCGAACTTTCTGTGGGTGGCGAGGTAACGCAAGATCTTTGTGATACGTTTTTGTTCTTTTTTTTCCTCCTCCATGGGCAAGTGTGGTTTTTAATCATTATAACCTATAAAGTCAGTTTTTAGCAATGGAAAAATCTGAGAGTTTTTCTAGAGACAGAGGCGCTAGGCCAGCCCTCTCTTCCAGATGAGGACACTGGGGCTCCAAGACACTCAGAGAACCACTGCCAAGAGAGCGGGGCTGTGAAAGGGACTGGAAGAGATCCCGCAAGCAGAGGGCTTAGCACCATTCCTGGCAAAAAGTCTAGTGGGTGTCAATTCAGAGCCCAAGATGAGAAGAGACAGACAGGGGAGCTGAACATGCATAGAGGAAGGAGTGGGCCAGGGTTGCTATGATGTCAGCAGAGGTAAGATGGGCCCTTCCACTTAGAACCTTCTAGAAAGCATGATGAAGGGCTGCTTGAGACCTGTTGGTCCAGAGAAGAGAGGTTTGGGCCAGGAGAGGCTGCCATGGAGCCGGAGCCCTCTATGGGGTTTTCCTGGAGACCTGGCAGATGGCTGGCACTGCCCAGGGGTAGGAAGACCCCTCACACCCCAAGCAGCCAGATTCCAGAATCCCCCAGGCTCTAGGCAAAGGCAAGCATTTCCATGAAATCCTCCCCTGGCACATAGGACCAGGAAGTGAGTGTTCCTGACGGAGGAGCTGATGAACTGCATCTTAGAAGGATGTGGGCATGAGGAGAAGGTGAAAATAGGAAGGGAAGACCCCCAGCAGCCTCAGGGGAAGGCCCAGGGTGGAGCCTCCCTTCACGTGGTAGGACCGCGCAAAAATAAATGGAAAGGAGCCCTGGGCAGCAGGGGAGCTGGGAAACCGGCTGCCCTGGCTGAGTCCTGGGTAACATCCAATATTTACAGAGTGAAACATAACCAGGTGATGGGTGCCCAATTCAACAGCAACTGCATGCCCTGGCTGGGTGCTGGGGTATCAGGGATGGAGATGCCAGCTGGAGGTAAGAGGCAGCATAAGAGCATCAGGTAAGCTGAAGGCTTGAGCCTCTTTCTCTAGAACGTGGCACAGACACTTGCTCCATCCGCCCCCGGAAAGCAGTGGCTCTCAGCCAGGGGCAGTTTTGCCCCTTAGACACTTGGCAGTGTCTGCAGACATTTTAGGTTTGTCACAACTTGGGGAATAGGATGCATCTGGCGGGCAGAGGCCCGGGAGAATGCTAGGCATTCGACAGAGCTCAGGACAGCCTCCACTAGAGAGAATCATCCGGCACAAAATGTCAATACCCTGGAGTTGAGAAAAACCCTGATTTAAGTAACTCTACCTGGCCCTCAGCATCTCCTTCCCATCAGTAAAAAAAACCACACTGTGAGAGCTGAGAAGCCCTCTGGAGACCAAGCACAGTCCAGGAAACAAGATTACCAAACCTCAATAACCTTACTCCCCACTTCGGATGCTTCTTTCCATAGGTAGGGAGCTCTACCCTGATAACACGCCTAGCCTCTTCCTTTCTCTCCTGTTCTGCCTTGGGGAAGACTGACACAGCAGGGGCAGCAAACCTTTCCTGTAAAGGCCCAGAGAGTAAGTATTTTAGGCTTCATAGGCCAGACAGCCTCTATTGCAACTATTCAACTCTGCTGTTGCAGGAAACAGTCATAGACAATCCGTAGACAAATGGGTGTGGCTGTGTTTCAATAAAACTTTATTTATAAAGGCAGATGGAGGGCCGGATCTGGCTTGTGGGCTGCAGTTTGCTGACCCTTAGCATATGTGTCTGGTGAGTTTGGTGGGACAAATCGGACACACGTAACCCAATCCTTCCGTTGCCTTCCTGTGGGGAGTGATTTACCCGCAGGCACTGCTAGTTCAAGGGGGCTTGGCTCAGTGAGAAGTCTGTCTGACTCTGGAGTTTAGCATCAGGAAGCCCAAATGCCCTCAGAAGGAAGCCAGATCCTCAAACTTGGACTTTATCAGATTCCTCAAAGTACTATTTTGGCTTCCATCTGCTGACTCCTTAATTTTATTTCTCATTTGGTTCACAACGTCAACAAGGAAGAAGGTGATCTTAATAAGCATCCCCTCAAAGTTCCCCAACACTCTCTCATGATAAATAATATTGGTGGTGGTGTAAACGTTTTCTTTTCAAACTGAAGTAAAAAGAGTACAACAATCGAGAGAAAAATATTAATAATAGAATCAGTGTCCCAGGCATGTAAAGATCAATATATCCATTTAACAACTATTTATGAAACACCTAAGGTATGCCAGGAGCTGTTCTAGTCACTGGAAACACAGCAGTAAAGAAGACCCTCAGGATCTCTGACTTCATGGGGCTCACATTCTAGGGAGGAGGACTGTGACAAATAAAGATGGTGGTGTTGGTGATAACAGTGATGAAGAAAATAAAGGATGATGATGCAACGAAGTGGCCAGAGATGGACTATGGGAGGTACCACTGGGCTGGGTAGTCAGGGTTGAGGAATGATGAGAATGAGTCAGAGGGAATATGGGAATATAAGGAAAACTTCTCCAGGCCAAAAGAACAGCAAGTGCAAAGGTTCTGAGGCAGGAACAAGCTTGGGGGACACACATCCCCTGAAATATTACATGCCAGATTTTTCATTTCGTGTGCATTTTCCTGGAAACACAGCTTCTGACACATTTTGAAGGGAAGACAGGACCACAAGTCATTTCAGAAGCACAGAACTTCACTCTCTTGGTTTGCAGAAGAGTGAACGAAAGCCCAGAGAAGGAGGCACACTGAATCCCCCACTGGGGGAACAAGGTTCCCTCCCAGGTCTCTCCAGTCCCCAGCTCATGATCCTACTGGTTTGTCCCTGAAGATCTGGGCTAAGGTCTTTCTGATGAATGTGCAACTTGAAATGCTAAAGGCCTAAATTCTTGGCCCTGCTGGTGGGATAGATATTTCTTGGGGGTGGGAGGTGGGGTGACTTTGGAAGCCCACCCCTGCCTATTATTATTTTCCAGTGCCATGGGTGTCAACACATCCGGAGCTGCTTCCTCTGCTAGAATCTTCTCTTTCACATCTCCCTCCTCTTTCTAATCCCCAATCCCTCAAAACTCCAGAGTTTATTATTCAGCCTCCACAAGGCCCTAGAAAACAGGGCTTCAGTCAAAGGCTTTTAGTGCCAAATTAGATTTTGCTCTCATTTGATTAGATTTCACCAAGGCAGCTTTTAAAATGGTTACTCCAGCACCAGTTGAGGTGGGAGAAGCAAATTAGCATGGGCCCCTGGGGCACTGGGCCTGGGAGATACAGGCAGGAGAATGAGCTGGAATTAAAATCAAGATTAAAAATACAGCCCATGTCATGGTTGGAGCCTGGAGTCGCTGAGCCTTCGCTGCTGGGATGGTATAAAGGAAGAGCAAACTGGGGGCTGCTGCGGGGGTGTAACAACTTGGCAGGCAGATTAAGAGGAATTAAATGCCAGGCCAGGAAAGACCACTGACAAGGTGCTGGCTGATGGCTGCCCCTAGGAGGCAGGGCTGGCATCAGCTGAAGGGACAGAGCACTTACTGGCTCCTGTGTGCCCGGCACTGGGTAGAAATTTACTCCTGGCAACAGGGACTTTTGTTTTGCCTGCCTGGTCCTGACTATGATTCTTTGGGTACCACCGCTTCCTTATGTAAGTATGCATGGCTGCTCTTAACTCCTGACTCCAGGGCTGCATGCATAATCTCAGCCTGACCAATCAGAGCTCTACATTCCTCTGGCTACTGCCATTGGTTCAGGAATAGGCATGTGACCGAAGCTGGGCCAATGAGAGTCAGCCCTGGGATTTTAGGGAGCTACTGGGAAGAAGTTTTTCTTTCACGGGGCTTGAAGCTGGTGGGATATAAGCTTGAAACTGCTGGCAGCCATCTTGCCACCAAGAAGGGGGGAGTCTGTTTGAAGGTGAAGCAACATGGAAGAAAGCAGCAGAGGTGAGTGATGGAGACATGGAGAAAGAGAGAGGTGGAAAGAGAGAGAAATATATTGGTTTGAGTCCCTGTGTCCACTCTTACCTGAAGCCACCTTTAATGCTAGTATTTTCAGTTACAGTGTTTCCCAGTTTTAGGGGACATTGGACAATGGGGACATTTTTAGTTGTCACAACCAGCATCAAGTGGGTAGAAGCAAGGGATGCTGGTAAGCATCCTATAATGCACAGGATGGCTCCCCAGGAAAAAGAATGATCTGGCCCAAGATGTCAGTAGTGCCAAGGGTGAAAAACCCTCAGTTAGGTAAACCAATAAATCCCACCACTCCACTTATGTTGTTGTTTTGTTTGCTTAATTCACTTTGGGTTGAGGTCCTTCACCAGCAGTTAAAAGACCCAAGGAGAAGACAGTGAGATGCTCAGTGTAGAGCAGGGTTTTGGCAAACCAGATCTGGCCCGCCACCTGTTTTTGTAAATAGTTTCACTGGAACACAGCCACACCCACTTGTTTACGTGCCTTTATGGCTGCTTGCACACTGCAATGGCAGAGTTGGGTAGCTGCAATAGAGACCATGTGGCTGCAAGTCCCAAATATTTACTATCTGGCTCTTTGCAGGAAAAGTTTTCTCACCCTGGATGCAGAGCAAAATTCCCTGCATGGGGTGAAGGATCCCCCTGGGATCTGAAACACGGCTGTGGTGACCTGGAATGGTGATGCCAGTGCAGCAGAAGTAGACTCTGAACTGGGCCAGGGTGGTGTGGGCTCCAGAGTGCAAAGGAGTGACACAAGGGGGATGGCCATGACTACAGAACAGGAGCCGCCAGTTACAGGCTGCCCTCGCCCGTGCACGGTCCTGATATGCACAAATGTCAGTTTCTACACGTTGGTTAAATAATACCAGTCTCCCACAGCATGGTTCAAATTTGGCTATGGCAGCATACTAACTGTAATTGCATGAAGTACAAATTTCACTACTAGTTCCTCTGTCCGCAAATCACTGTGTCAATAACAGATGCCCATCACGATCAGCCACATCTCCTCTTGCAAGGTCCATCAGTGACTGGTCACTGCCCACCTGTTATTCAGTTCACGTGCAGACAGCAACGCAAGTAGTTGTGTTGCCTCCCTGTCTCCCAGTGATACACCTACAAGACATTTTACAAACGTGAATGATCAAAAGGAGACAGCTGGCCACCAGAGGCGAAAATGCAGCAAAGAAATGAAAAGTTTGAGCGCTGAAATGGAAACTTGAGTTGAATGTCAATGGAGTCACAGAGGAGGTGGAGCTGACCGTGGGAATGTTGACACTCACTGTTTGGGAAACTCTAGACAAGTGGCTGAACGAACTTAGCCAAAGGTGAACTTAATCGTTGATGTAAATGAGGAAAAGTGGTTGTGATGACAAGGAGGAAGATATCCTAGGGGAAAGGATGTTAAAGGGACTCTTGGAGATATTTTGCAACACCGAAAGCTGTGTGACCTTGAGTAAGTTGTTTCATCTCTCCATGCCTCAGTTTCTCCATTTATAAAATGGGGATAACAACAGTATCTACCTCCTGGGGTGGTCGTGAGAACTAACATATGCATACTGCTTAGAAATGGCACATGACAAGTGCCCACTAAGTGTTATAGTTTCATTAGCACCAATGTATCCCCCTTTTTGGCCAACTTCTTGCTCCATTAATACCATGTCTAATGGAAGCCCTTCAGAGACAGATGTCAGAATCCAGCCTCTCCCCCTCCCCACACAGAGGGGATTCTCATCCCCCAAGTTCCGCCCTATCGCTCTCTCCTGGTCCTGCAGGCCCGGGCAGGCAGCTCTTGTTGGAAAGCTGAGCGCCTGCTTCCCCTCCTGACTGCTGCTTTCTTCATTTGTCTGAGTTTAAGTGCTGCTGGGGAACCATTCAGAGTCTGATGGGAGAACCAGGCCCTTCTGTTATCTCTCCTAGCCCTGATTCTAACTGAAATTGCCTCGTAATGATTGCATTTGTGGTCTGTAAAAACTGTGTCTTGCGGCGACCAGAGACTGATGTTAGCTGGCAGTAAACCTGGCACAGGGGGGCAGACGGAGGCATCACTTTGGATACGGGGGAGACGGAGGGTTTCTGCAGCTGGAGTAAAACAGGTGTCCCAGGTCACCCTCTGTGCTGGAGAGCGGGTCAGATCGGGCCGGGGTTGGGGGGCGCTATTGTTTTGCACCTCCAGGCAGTGATTCCCCTTAGTCTGGGTGGTGACTGTATCACATGGGAGGTGGTACAGGAGAGCGGCCCGGCGTACCAAACCGTCTGCTCTGCTACCTAACACTCACCCCAGGCAAGTGACTTCACCCCTCTGTGCCTCAGTGGACAAGGATGATAGTACGCCACTGCCTGCTGTCACGGGGAGTGGAGGACCCAACGTGCGTACGGAACAGAACACTGTACCTGGCACATCCCAAGTACCTAGCAAGTGGCGGTGAGCGGGACCGACAGCACCTCCACCTTTGGGACCCTCCCCTCCCCCACTGTGGGACATCTGGATGGAACTGTCAGCAGGGCTGCTTCAAGGACACTGGCGTCTCTGAGCACACATTCATCCCACACCACCTTCACCCACGTCCTACATTAGAGAGAATCGATAAATAACTGAGTCAAAATATTCTGGAATGGACTGGTTGATCATGCTACATTTCACTATTTATATCCAAATGTAAACATTTCATTAACTATTTACTCATTTTGATTGGGTAGTTTCCCCCATAATTTGGAGCCAATATACCAATATATACACACATGCACGAATACACACGTGTGCATGCACGCACACACACTCCCTCTCTCTCTCTTTCAGGTGACCCCTGAAAAGCCATAGCCACTACACCCCTGGTTCCTCTTAAATACAAAGGTCCCAAGGTGTCCTTCCCCACCCAAGGGGCAGGTATATGTGTGAACTTGGTCAATCAGACTCTGCCCTGGGACTTTGAATCTTGAGCTAGGAGACTCAAAAGTGGAAGAAAGGGTTGGATTTCTGTAACACCCCCCTATGAGACAGCTGCTCAAAAGCTGCAATTGGAATCCTCAGATCCAGTGTTTGGGAATCCAAATGAAAGAGGCAAGGCCATCAGGATGATGGAGTCCCCAAAGAGAAATGTCTTTTGCTCCTCCATCCTCATTTCTTTGTGTACAGAGGAAATGGCCTCCACCTGGACTTGGTGCCTCCCCTTTTGCCCCTATAACCCAGACCCCGCCCCCAAATGGCCAGAAGGACCCTTCTGAACCCAACACCCTTCTTGTCATTCCCCTTCAGTGACTCCCCCGCCTGTCCTGCTACCTTTGCCCGCATCTCCCATCACTCACCCCTCTGCTCACTGTTCTGGCCATTCCCAGCCTCTTGTTCCTTAAAACGTTCCAAACTCACTGCCACCTCAGGGCATTTGCACCTGCTCTTCCCTCGGCCTCGGACACTTGCCTTCTCCCTTCTCACATGGACTGGCTCCTTCTCACTGTGACGTCTCAGATTAGATGTCACCTCTTCTGAGGAGGTGTCTCTGATCATCTTGCCTAAGGCCACTCAGCCCTCTCACCAGGCTATTTATCTTCTCCATAGCACTCAGCACTCTCTGAAATTATCCTGTAGGTGTGTTTGTTTTCTTGTTTATCATTTCCCCAAGGATGTTGGGTCCACAAGGCAGAGGCCTTTTCTGGGTGCTGTAGCCCTAGCCCAGTACCTGGCTAAGAGTGGGCACACAGTGATAGCTGCTGACAGGGTGCCTGGGTCGATGCACTTCGGGGAGGCACACAGGTAGGGCAGTGCAAGACTGCCCCTGTCCAGTGTCTTAAGCCTCACACCCTCCCTTGGGAGGGCAGGAGGGCTGGAGAAGCGGTGGCCAAATGTTTTACTAGAAGGGATTTCTATCACAATATCTGCAGGAGCGAATGCTACACGTTGGAAAAAGGCTACATGGAGGTGGTGGAGATGTCAGTCCGAAGCCTGTGTGCAAAGCACAGGGAACACGTATCAGACCAACTGGGGCGATCTGCATCCCCCAGTGGACACTGGCGATGTCTGGAGTCTTTTCTGTTTGTCACAACTGGGGAGGGGGGTGCTACTGGCATCTAGTGGGTAGAGGCCAGGGATGCTGCTAAACATCCTCCAGTGCACAGGACAGCCCCACAGCAAGGAATGAACTGACTTCAAAGCATCAGTGGTGCCGAGGTCAAGAAACTCCATGCTGGGTATACAGTTTCAAAAGTTACGTGGGTCTCTGGTGATGGAGACAGGGGTGCGGTGTGGCTTTGAGGAACTTGGGTTCCAGAATCTGGAGGGCCAGGGTTTGAGCCCTGCCTCCTTGGGCAGATGAGTGTTCCTCTCTGAGCCTCAGTGACTTCATCTGTAAAATGGGGGCCACAGCAAATGAGATCATGTCTGTCAAAGAGTAAGAACTCCAAAGAAAGGAACTGTGAGTTCCCAAAATATAGCCTGCTTTCCTTTACGGGGGCGGGGGTGGGCGTGTGTGTGATGAGAACTCAGGTCTCTGGAGAAATGAAAATGGTTGTTAGAAACCAGATTCTACAGCATCTTGGAAAATGACAAGGCCCCTTGGAGACTCCAGTAATGAGCTCAGGGAAGGATGTTTACACTGCACAAAGAAACCGGCTGAGCATGACACACATCTATTAGCAGAGATGGGCCAGAGCGCGGAGTCAAGCCAAAGACAATAAACAATGTTTGCCAAAGCGATTCGGAAAGGTCAGTGAAAAATGAAGTAGAACGCTGGAAAAGTCCATCTTTCCCAGGATAACCCACCCCGTTTCACAGGCAAGGAGTTTGGGAAAACACAAAGGGGTCTTCACCCTCTATGACCTCTTCCAAATTCCAGTTGGCCTGTGCCTCTTTCACACGTTCTGCCATTTTTTAATTAAATGTTTATTGAACATCTACTATATACCAGGTACTGTTCTATGTCTTTGGGCTGAAATGGTGAACAAGACAGACAAGCTTTCCAGTTCCAGATTATTTCATGTGTTTATCCATCTCCCAGTGAGATGATAATATTTGGCCATTTTTATGTATCGTTTGGACGGTTCACAAAACTTAATCTTTTCCTTCAGATCAATTCATTTGATGCCCAACAGGCATTTCAAACTGGACTTTTGATTGGTTCCCCTAAAGTTGCTTCTCTCCCCACATTCTGGTAAATGCCAGCTGCTCAGGCCACACACCCCAAAGGGGTCTTCAGTTGCCCTCTCCCCCTCATTGATATATATATATTGATGATACATCACAGTAGTTCCATGTTCAGAACAGACTCAGGACTGAGCACCTCCTACACCTCATTGGGACCGGCGTGGTCCAAGCCCCCACCTTCTCTCGCCTGGACCTTGCTGGGGCCTCCACCCTGGTCCTGATGCTTCCCTGCCCCAACCTCTAAGCTCCAGCCTTCCATCCAACCTCCATAGTCACCAGAAGGATTCTGTTAAGTCACAGATCAAGCCCAAATGCAAACCCTTCAACGGGTATGTGTCGCACTTGAACTGAGATCCAGGGTCCTCGTCGTGTCCCCCAAGATCCCACGTGATCTGTCTCCTGCTCCGTCCTGGACCTCGCCTCCCCGCTTTGCCTTTAGCCCATTCTGTTCCCGCCGCAGTGGCCTCCCTCTGTCCTCCCAGCCCTTGAGGCTCATTTCTGCCTCAGGGCCTTTGCCCCTGCTGTTCCCGCTGAAGGAAGCATCTTCCCCAGACACCTGCATGGACCACTTCCTCACCTTTCCCAGGCATTTGCTCAAATGTTACCTTATTGGGTTCCATCCCTAAGCATCTGATTACAATGGCCTCTCCCCACCCCTGGTTCTCCCTCTTCTCCTGACTTTGCTTCTCCACAATACTTAGCACCACCTGACAAATCTGTCTTGTGGCTTTTCCCACCTGCCTGCCCAATTGAAACACCTGCTCCATGAGGGCAGGGGTTTCTGCCTGCCTTGTTCCCACTGTATCTCTACATCTAGGACAGAGCCCAGCAAGCACGAAGACCTCAACAGATATCTGTGGGATAAATGATGAAATGATGGAACCAATGAATGCCCAGGTGATGGGAGGCCTGTGGGAATCCTGTCCAACTGAGGGACTCGCAGATTCCTGTCGCCCAGCACCCAGGGTGCACCGTCTTAGAACAGAAGAGCAGGTGGAATTGTTAAATTGTCGTCTTTCTATTTGATTTTGTGGCGTCTGGTGGGCTGAGTCGGGATCCCTTCCATCCACATGGGGCAGGGCTTCCCTGGGGGTGGGGGTGGGGTGCCTGCACAGCTGAAGAAGGGCCCCAGGCCAGTGTTCGCCAACAGCAATCACTCTCAAGTGTTTCAGTATCAGGGTCCCTTCACACTCTTAACTGTTATTGAGGACGTGAAGGAGTTGATTATGTCTAGCGATAGTTACCATATTAGACATGAACACTGAGAAATTTAAAACATATGAGTTCATTTAAAAATAGTAATAATAGGGCTTCCCTGGTGGCGCAGTGGTTGAGAGTCCGCCTGCCAATGCAGGGGACGCGGGTTCGTGCCCCAGTCCAGGAGGATCCCACATGCCACGGAGCGGCTGGGCCCGTGAGCCATGGCCGCTGAGCCTGCGCGTCCGGAGCCTGTGCTCCGCAACGGGAGAGGCCACAACAGTGAGAGGCCCGCGTACCGAAAAAAAAAAAAAAAAAAAAAAAGTAATAATAAACCTACTTGTTAGTATTAATATATGTATTTCAAAAGGATAAATAAATATATTTTCCCCCAACAAAATAACATTAGTGAGAAGAACTGGACTGTTTTATAGTTTAGCAAATATCTTTAAGTATCTGGTTTAACAGGAGACAGTTGGATTCTCATATCTACTTCTGAATTCGATCTGTCGTGATTCGTTGTTCAGGTTGTGTTTTGTGAAAAATCCAACCTCACGTAGAAATGCACACAGAAAGTGGGGGAGTCTTTTCATACCCTTTTTAGATGGTTGTGGGTATGCTCTATACCCATTAGAAACACCATGAAGAAAATGAGAGTTAAAAGGCAAATGATGTCTTGGTATTATCGTGCAAATGGTCTGGGGTCCAGGGTTCCTGGGGCACACTTTGAGAACCACTGGGTTAGAAGGTGATGACATACCCCAACAACCCGATGAGGCAGATACTATTTCTGTCCCCATTTTACAGTTGGAGAAACGAAGGCACAGAGAGGTGAAGTCCCCTTCGGCCCAACATCCCCCAGCTGGCGGGTGGCAGAGCTGAGACTCAAACCCAGGTGGTCCGTCTCCAACCTGACTTTTGGCTACTATACCTCATCCTGCATCTTGGCAGGGCAGCCACCCAGTCCCTGCAGATTGGAGCATTTCCCATCCGATGGGGTGGGGAGAGGCAGGGAAACCCTTGAGAGAAAAAGGAAACAGCCAGTGGACAGCTCAACGGCCAGAGGCAGGAAGGAGAAACGGACCTCGTTATCCGAGAGATCCTGCTTCTCGATGGGCTCAGACTACCCTCCAAAGTGCTTTCTGCCAGAAGTGCAGACAGAAGAGAGAGTCCGCACTGAGGTCGCTCCATCCTTCCAGGATTCATCTGGCCGTGGGCTGGAGGGACGGCCATTCCCAGAGCCTGAGCTCTTTGCCTTTCTTGAAGCACAGGCTTGGGAATCCAGGAGGGAACCACAGACATCATCAAGATCAGTGTTTCCAGACGTATGCGGTTGGAGGGAAAATTTTTATCCTGGGAGGCAGTCAGGCATGAAGGCTGAGCATGAGCTCTGGAATGGACAATGGACATCCTGGGCTTAAATCCAGCTAGTTCCACCTGCCAGCCTCAGTGTTCCCATCTGTAAAATGGAGATAATGATATGCCTACCTGACCAAGTTGCTGGAAAGGATTTAGTTGGAAAATGCAGGGAAACTGCTGCCAAATGATGATTACTGTTTTTTGTTTTTTGGCCGCATTGGGTCTTCACTGCTGCACACGGGCTTTCTCTAGTTGCGGCGAGCCGGGGCTACTCTTTGTTGCGGTGCGCAGGCTTCTCATTGCGGTGGCTTCTCTTGCTGCGGAGCACGGGCTCTAGGTGCGCAGGCTTCAGTAGTTGTGGCTCATCATGGGCTTAGTTGCTCCACAGCACGTGGGATCTTCCCAGACGAGGGCTCGAACCCGTGTCTCCTGCATTGGCAGGCAGATTCTTAGCCACTGCGTCACCAGGGAAGTCCCTGATTACTGTTTTTTTTTTTTGTTTTTTTTTTTGCGGTACGCGGGCCTCTCACTCTCGTGGCCTCTCCCGTTGCGGAGCACAGGCTCCGGACGCGCAGGCTCAGCGGCCATGGCTCACGGGCCCAGCCACTCCGCGGCATGTGGGATCTTCCCGGACCGGGGCACGAACCCACGTCCCCTGCATCGGCAGGTGGACTCTCAACCACTGCGCCACCAGGGAAGCCCCCGATTACTGTTTTTTATTATAAAACTATGATTTATCAAGATGTTACATATTCATTCAGTGAGTCAGTCAATAAATATTAGAAGAGCATTCTTATGTACCAGGCATGGTTCTAGAAACTGAGGATACCATTGAACAAAACAGAAGAAATTAAGAAACAAACAACCCCAAATCGTGCCCTCATGGAATTTACATTCTACGGTTGAGAACAGTCCGAAGTGGGGAACTGTGATTCTAGGAGGCTGTCCTAGTAATGCAGGAGAGAGACTGGGATGGTTCTAACCAGGTGGGCTCAGAGGGGTTGCTTGGTTTCAGGCTATTTCTGAAGGCAGAACAAACAGGATTTGCAGATGGATTAGATGTGGTGTAGGAGAGAAGTGAGCAGTCAAGGATATTTCAAGGTTTTCAGCCGGAGCATCAAGGATAGATCTGTCATCATCTAGGAAGGGGCTGCCATGGGAGGGGCAGGTTCCAGAGCTCAAGGTCAGACCCGTTAACCTCGAGGTGCCTGACAGACGTCGAGGTGGAGTCAGGGCGGCAACTGGAGATGTGAGTCCAGGTTGAGGGGAAAGGTCTGGGCTGGGGTGGAAATTTGGGAGCTGTCAGCATTTAGATGGCAGTTAATGCCACAGGACTAGTGAGAGTGAGATCACCTAAGGAGGGGGTTCTTAATCTGAGGTCTGTGAACTTGGATGGGAAAACTACATCTTGCTTTATTTTCATGATCCTCTAACTGGCACTGCCTTCAATTATGAATGAAAGCAACAAGTCGTAGTAACAGTCGTCCCTGTGCCTTTGTTACCCACACAAGACAGATATTTTCATATCACAGTACAGTTAATGCAGACGTCTTGAAATATCATTTAAGCCAGCACTACTTCCCAATCACAAAGTTATCACACTTATCAGTTATCAGCTAAATAACTACTCCGTCGTGCTCTTCAGTGTGTAAAAAAGAATACCTATCACAGCTTAAAAAGTATTTTGGTGAATGTATTTTGACATAACTGGCTTCCTTCGTAATTCTGTGTATTTTCTTCTATGCATTTAATTTGAAAATATTATTCTGAAAAGGGTCCATAGCCTTCACCAGACCCCAAGGGGGTCCCATGGCACTAAAAGGGGTAAAATCCCCAGTTAGGGAATGAGGATAGCTAGAAGAGGGCCCAGGTCCTGGGCTCTGGAGTAAGGGGTCAGGATGATGAGACACCAGCCCTAGGAGACTTGGGAGGAGCTGCGGGTGGCATAGGAGGAGAACCAGGAGAGAAGCCAGAGGTAGGAAGCTACCAACTCAGCTCCATGCTGCTCAGGATGATGGCCTTTCCTTCCCCAGGATGAGTGAGAATACTGACCACAATCCCCACCATGTATCATAGCTTCCAGAATGCATCTCTTCCTCTGCCCAGCCCCAGAGCTTTGAGCATTAGATCTGAGAGTGTATTCAGCTCAACTATTTCCCAGTCACTAGTTTAGATAACAAGGGGACACACTGTGCATGATTCCATGCCTGCAACCTTTCCTCTGCCCTTGAAGTTCACCGGTTCCCTTTCTTCCTCTCCCCTGGGAGAGAATGTATATAATCTACAACAGGGCAAATGTAAACAAGATTCAGGTACTCCCATGAATGAATGAAATGGACCAAGAATAAGAGAAGGAGAGGTGCGCTGTGAATGGAGATCTGGGCCCTGCCGATGAAGGGCCATAGAATCTGCTGTGTCACCCAGTGTCTACGTGTTCCCTCTCCACAGAACGAGAACTACCAGCTGGGCACAAGGCTGCCAGAACGGAGCTTACAGGCTCAGCCTCGCTTGCAGCTGGATGTGGCGATGACCAGCTTTTGGTGGAGATGTGGATAGCTGTGGTGTGTGAATTCTAATAATGGCCCTACTGGAAGTGGGTGTGCCTCCTCTGTATCTTCTACTTCGTGCTGGCTGGATGTGGACGTGGTCAGCCGTTTTGGACAAGGGCAGTCCCCCCAGGAGGGTGGAGCAATGTGACAGGAGCCTGGGTACCAGTCCTGTGTGTGCCATATCACACCTGGGCTGTGATGCCCAAACTGTCAAATGAGAGAGAGAAATAAGCACCTATCATCCCTAAACCACTGTTATTTGGGGACTGATGTGCCCTCAGCTGTACCTATATTCTAAAAACACTGGGGGTAGCTGTGATACAGATACAGCTGGCTACTGCCACCCAGGGGGTCAGCAAACCTTTTCTGCAAAGGGTCAAACTGAAAATACTTTCAGCTTTGCGGCCATATGGTCCTGTTACCAAATCAACTCTAGCACTGTAGAGCAAAAGCAGCCACAGACAATACATAAATGGATGGGCATGGCTGTGTTTCAATAAAACTTTATTTATAAAAACAGCTGACAGGTCCCTGTGAGCTGTAGTCTGCTGACCCCTACCATTCGGGAATGTTGCCAATATTGGCAAGATCCTCCTCCTCATTTTTTTTTTTTTTTTAAAGAGCTTGGAATCTGAATTTTTGAGTGAAATTTCCGGGTTTTAAAAAACACCTTGTAACTCAAACAGAATATATTTAGCATTGAAGTGTGGACTCAGGCTGCTGGCTGCCACTTTGCAAGACCCAAATTTGGTCCTAAGGGTGCAGGATCGAAACTGAGCTGGCCCAGGCCACATTCCCATCCCACCCCTGCTGCCGGTAGAAGGGCCCTGAGCTGTGAGACCATAGTCATTTGTCATTTGGCTTTCAGAGCTCCTGCTCAGAGCAGAATATAACAATCCCACTGACTTTCTGGGGGTAAAGCTGGGGTCTCCTGAGGTACAAGTGATAAATGAGAAGGAAGTGCTTTTGCAAACTCCAGAACGCTACAGATATTAGATGCAAAATGCCACAGGGCTGAAGTCTTTTGTTTTTGTGGCAGACAAATTGGCTGAGGAAGCAGGGCTGGGAAGAAATACATTAAATAAACCCAGAGCCCCAAAGCTCTTAGGACTGGAGCATTTCTGATCTTCTGTAACTGGATCCTTTTAACTTTGGGCTGCTTACAAGGTAACATGAATCTCTTTCTTCTGCTTTTGAAAAGACACCAAACGCAGATTGCTGCATGAAGTGATAAATCAATGCTGTAAAAGTTCTGGATGCCAGAGATGGGATTGTGCTGAAATGAGAACTGTGGGAAAACGAATGAGGAAGGCGGGGGCATGATTATGCATGAAGGAGGCATCTTGGGCTGGAAGCAGAGAGAGCTGGGCTCTGGGGAAAGGCCTTCTTTCCACTTGCCTCTTGAGGTGGAAGCTGGATTTGGGTTTCTGTAGTAGACATTTGTTTTATTTAACTGCCCAGCATCAATTCTCCTGTCTTTTGGTAACTGTGCTTCTGAAGGAACCAACATTTCCCTTCTCTCAGTGTTACCTGTTCAGGTGAGGCTGCATCTAGCTCCCAGCTCCTGGGCTAGGCACATGATCTGGGCCTGGCCAATCAGGGTATCCCACGTCCCTTGGCCTCTGTGATTGGGTGAGGGAGGAACATATGACTCTAGCTGAGCCAATGAAAGCCTCCCCTGAGACTTCTGCTGGAGCATCAGAAAGAAGCTCTCTCTTTCCGGCAGGGTCACTACCCTGGTAAGATGGGATGTCTGGGACCATGTTAACATCACAAAGGTGAACTTTCCTAAAAATAAAGCCAACCCAAATGAAAGAAAATCCAAGAAGCAGAAAGACTGGGTTCTGATGACAATATTTGAGCACTGGGACTCAGCCAAATTTGCCTGAACTAATTTCAATTATATTTCTTAAGGCTGGGAAAGTCAGAGAGTAACACGGATTCCATTTTGTTTTCATTTTCTGCTAACTTCAAGCCTAACGCTGAAGAGTCATCCATTCATTCAAATTTTTATTGGGTACCCAACACCTGCCAGGAACTGTTCTTGGATCTGGGGATGTATGTAATGAACATAACAGGTGAGAAATAAGTTCAAAACACCTGAGATATAGGTCACAGACAATTGTCAGTTTGAGGACAGCATCGTTTTAGCTTACTTCATTTCTTTCACCACGAATGCACTCACAGAAGCACCTTTTTATGTTTATCTAGTTTTCAAGACTTGGGTGATAAAGATTTATTCTGCTTTATAAAACACCAACAACAAAGCCAACCAAAATCCTACCCTGATCTGAGAAAAAAAAAAAAAGAGTATTTTTTCCCTCCCTTAAGCAAATATAAAACTTCTTATACCTATATTGTTGTGTAAAGCACCAGAAAGTTATATCACAGCTTCACACAAAGGCATTATACACATTTCCATAGTGCTTCTTGTAGTAAGATAGAGCAATCTGATGTAGAGTCTCTAGGGGATTATTTCATTCTTCCATTTTACTTAGATCTCCAAGAAAGCCTGAGAAACGCTTCATCGAAATCGGCACAGTGTTGAGGAATGTTTAGCAAGGACTCTTAAAGCACATTTGAGCATGTAAATTATTCTTGAAAAACATATGTCACAAGTGGTATATAATTCACATTTTGTGTTATTGTTCAAAACACAACTACGTATCAGGAAAATGAATATTTCTATTTTCCCATGAGAAAACAACAACAACAACAAAAGAGCACCTGAGATAATTTCAAGGTGAGTGATAAGTCCTACGAAGAACATAAGCAGGGTATCGTGGTAGAGAGTGATGGGGGTGGGGAGGACTCACTGACACAGGGAAGCAGCAGGGATGCTAAGACGGAAGTTGAGGGATGACAAGGAACAAGCTGTGTGAGCAGTGCTCTAGGCAGCCGCAACCGAAAGTGCAAAGGCCCTGGGGAAGGTCTGACCTGGGAATGTTTGAGGAACAGCAAAGAGGCCAGGTGGTCTGAATGTTGTCAGAAAGAAGAAAGAGGGGTAGGAGATGTGGACAGAGAAGGGAGGAGGCCGAGGCCACGCAAGGAGCTGTGAGTTTATTCTTAAAGTAGTGGGCAGCCAGTAGAGGGTTGGAAGCAGGGAGTGACATGATTATATGTCCATTTTTCAAAGCCTCGTCTAGCTGCTGAGTAGGGAGGAGGAATGGCTAACCACTGGGGAGAAGCAGGACAAGCAAATACCCAGAGGGAAGGGTGGGGGCTGCTGCTTGCATGCCTCTTCACCAGCCCCTGTGTTCTCTCTGCTGCTTTTGGGGATGTCGTTGCTATCGAGGAAGGCTGGGCTATAGATGACACTGAGGCCCTGGCCGAGCTGTCGTGTTGGCGCCATTGAGGGTGGGCTGCTTGGGCCTCTAATGAAATGCTGGCCTCAGCCACCTACTCCCCGGGAGGGTCATGCAGTTTCAGTAAATGAGGACCGGGGCCCATCTGTTCCCTGGAAACTCGATTAGTGGGGAGTGGACCCCTCCCCCACACCTGCCCTCATTAGGATGAGCCTTATCTAAAAATCTTTTTGATCCTTCTATTTATTTATTTTGGCCGCACTGCACAGCATTCAGAATCTTAGTTCCCCGACCAGGGATCAAACCCATGCCCCCTGCAGTGGAAGCATGGAGTCTTAACCACTGGACCGCCAGGGAATTCCCTGTTTGGTCCTTTCACAGTATGATTTTGTCCACATCCTCTGACGTAAATCATACCAATGTTTTCTTAGGTCAGTCTCCCAAGGCAATAGATATAAAAACAAAAATAAACAAATGGGACCTAATCAAACTTATAAGCTTTTGAACAGCAAAGGAAACCATAAACAAAATGAAAAGACAACCTATGGAATGGGAGAAAATGTTTGCAAACGATGTGACGGACAAGGGCTTAATTTCCAAAATATACAAACAGCTCATATAACTCAACAAATAAAACCGAACAACCCAATCAAAAATGGGCAGGAGACCTAAACAGACATTTCTCCAAAGAAGACATACAGATATGGCCAAGAGGCACATGAAAAGATGCTCAACATCGCTAATTATTAGAGAAGTGAAAATCAAAACTGCAATGACGTATCACCTCACACCAGTCAGACTGGCTATCATTAACAAGTCTACAAATGACAAATGCTGGAGGTGTGGAGAAAAGGGAACCCTCTTACACTGTTGGTGGGAATGTAAATTGGTGCAACTGCTATGGAAAATAGTATGGAGGTTCCTCAAAAAACTAAAAATAGAGTTGCCATAGGATCCACCAATCTCACTCCTGGGCATATACACAGACAAAACTATAATTCGAGAAGATACATGCACACCTATGTTCACAGCAGCACTATTTACAATAGCCAAAACATGGACACCACCTAAATGTCCATTGGCAGATGAATGGATAAAGAAGAGGTGGTACGTATACACAATGGAATATTACTCAGCCATCAAAAAGAATGAAATAATGCCATTTGCAGCAACATGGATGGACCTAGAGATTATCATACTAGGCGGTCAGTCAGAAAGAGAAAGACAAATACCATATGATATCACTTATAAGTGGAATCTAAAATATGATACAAATCAACATATCTATGAAACAAAAACAGACCCACAGATACAGAGAACAGACTTGTGGTTGCCAAGGGTTGGGGGTAGGGGAGGGAAGGAGTGGGAGTTTGGGATTAGTAAAGGCAAACTATTATACATAGGATGGATAAACAAAAAGGTCCTGCTGTATAGCACAGGGAACTATATTCAATATCCTGTGATAAACCATAATGGAGATAAGCACAAGGTGGCGGAGTAGAAGGACGTGTGCTCACTCCCTCCTGTGAGAGCAATGGAATCACAACTAACTGCTGGACAATCATTGACAGGAAAACACCAGAACTCACCAAAAAGGATACCCCACATCCAAAGACAAAGGAGAAGTCCCAATGAGATGGCAGGAGGGGCACAATCACAATAGAATCAAATCCCATAACTGCTGGGTGGGTGATTCACAAACTGGAGAATGCTTATACCACAGAAGTCCACCCACTGGAGTGAAGGTTCTGAGACCCATGTCAGGCTTCCCAACCTGGGGGTCCAGAAGTGGGAGGAGGAATTCCTAGAGAATCAGACTTTGAAGGCTAGCGGGATTTGATTGCAGGACTTCAACAGGACTGGGGGAAACAGAGACTCCACTCTTGGAGGGTACACACAAAGTAGTGTGCGCATTGGGACCCAGGGGAAGGAACAGTGACCCCGTAAGAGACTGAACCAGACCTACCTGCTGGTGTTGGAGGGTCTCCTGCAGAGGCGGGAGGTGGCTGTGTCTCACCGTGTGGACAAGGACACTAGCAGCAGAAGTTCTGGAAAGTACTCCCTGGCATGAGCCCTCCCAGAGTCCGCCATTAGCCCCACCAAAGAGCCAGGGTAGGCTCCACTGTTGGGTCACCTCAGGCCAAACAACCAAAAGGGAGGGAACCCAGCCCCACCGATTAGCAGACAAGCAGATTAAAGTTCTACTGAGCTCTGCCCACCAGAGCAACAGCCAGCTCTACCCACCACAAGTTCCTCCCATCAGGAAACTTGCACAAGCCTCTTAGATAGCCTCATCCACCAGAGGGCAGACAGCAGAAGCAAGAACTACAATCCTGCAGCCTGTGGAACAAAAGCCACATTCACAGAAAGACAGACAAGATGAAAAGGCAGAGGGCTATGTACCAGATGAAGGAACAAGATAGAACCACAGAAAGGAAACTAAATGAAATGGAGATAGGCAACCTTCCAGAAAAAGAACTCAGAATAATGATAGTGAAGATGATCCAGGACCTCGGAAAAAGAATGGAGGCAAAGATCGAGAAGATGGCAAGAAATGTTTAACAAAGACATAGAAGAATTAAAGAACAAACAGAGATGAAGAATACAATAACTGAAATGAAAAATACACTAGAAGGAATCAATAGCAGAATAACTGAGGCAGAAGAACGGATAAGTGACCTGGAAGACAGAACGGTGGAATTCACTGCTGTGGAACAGAATAAATAAAAAAGAATGAAAAGAAATGAAGACGGACTAAGAGACCTCTGGGACTACATTAAATGTAACAACATTCACATTATAGGGGTCCCAGAAGGAGAAGAGAGGGAGAAAGGACGCAAGAAAATATTTGAAGAGACTATAGTCGAAAACTTCCTTAACATGGGAAAGGAAATAGCCACGCAAGTCCAGGAAGCACAGAGAGTCCCATACAGGATAAATCCAAGGAGAAACATGCCAAGACACATATTAATCAAACTAACAAAAATTAAATACAAAGAAAAAATATTAAAAGCAGCAAGGAAAAAACAACAAATAACATGCAAGGGAATCCCCATAAGGTTAACAGCTGATCTTTCAGCAGAAACTCGGCAAGCCAGAAGGGAGTGGCAAGACATATTTAAAGTGATGAAGGACAAAAACCTACAACCAAGATTACCCTACCCAGCAAGGATCTCATTCAGATTTGATGGAGAAATTAGAACCTTTACAGACAAGCAAAAGCTAAGAGACTTCAGCACCAGCAAACCAGCTTTACAACAAATGCTAAAGGAACTTCTCTAGGCAGGAAACACAAGAGAAGGAAAAGACCTACAATAACAAACCCAAAACAATTAAGAAAATGGTAATAGGAACATACATATCAATAATTACCTTAAATGTAAATGGATTAAATGCTCCAACCAAAATACACAGATTGGCTGAATGGATACAAAAACAAGACCCGTATATATGTTGTCTACAAGAGACCCACTTCAGACCTAGGGACGCATACAGACTGAAAGTGAGGGGATGGAAAAAGATATTCCATGCAAATGGAACTCAAAAGAAAGCTGGAGTAGCAATTCTCATATCAGACAAAATAGACTTTAAAACAAAGACTATTACAAGAGACAAAGAAGGACACTACATAATGATCAAGGGATCAACCCAAGAAGAAGATATAACAATTGTAAATATTTATGCACCCTACATAGGAGCACCTCAATACATAAGGCAAATACTAATAGCCATAAAAGGGGAAATCGACAGTAACACAATCATAGTAGGGAACTTTAACACCCCACTTTCACCAATGGACAGATCATCCAAAATGAAAATAAATAAGGAAACACAAGCTTTAAGTGATACATTAAACAAGATGGACTTGATTGATATTTATAGGATATTCCATCCAAAAACAACAGAATACACATTCTTCTCAAGCGCTCCGGGAACATTCTCCAGGATAGATCATATCTTGGGTCACAGATCAAGCCTTGGTAAATTTAAGAAAATTGAAATCGTGTCAAGTATCTTTTCTGACCACAACGCTGAGACTAGATATCAATTACAGGAAAAAATCTGTAAAAAATACAAACACATGGAGGCTAAACAACACACTACTTAATAACCAAGAGATCACTGAAGAAATCAAAGAAGAAATCAAAAAATACCTAGAAACAAATGACAATGAAAACACGACGACCCAAAACCTACGGGATGCAGCAAAAACAGTTCTAAGAGGAAAGTTTACAGCAATACAATCCTACCTTAAGAAACAAGAAACATCTCAAATAAACAACCTAACCTTACACCTAAAGCAATTAGAGAAAGAAGAACAAAAAACCCCCAAAGTTAGCAGAAGGAAAGAAATCATAAAGATCAGATCAGAAATAAATGAAAAAGAAATGAAGGAAACGATAGCAAAGATCAATAAAACTAAAAGCTGGTTCTTTGAGAAGATAAACAAAATTGATAAACCATTAGCCAGACTCATCAAGAAAAAAAGGGAGAAGACTCAAATCAATAGAATTAGACATGAAAAAGGAGAAGTAACAACTGACACTGCAGAAATACAAAGGATCATGAGAGATTACTACTAGCAACTATATGTCAATAAAATGGACAACCTGGAAGAAATGGACAAAGTCTTAGAAATGCACAACCTTCCGAGACTGAACCAGGAAGAAACAGAAAATATGAACAGACCAATCACAAGCACTGAAATTGAAACTGTGATTAAAAAATCTTCCAACAAACAAAAGCCCAGGAACAGATGGCTTCACAGGCAAATTCTATCAAACATTTAGAGAAGAGCTAACACCTATCCTTCTCAAACTCTTCCAAAATATAGCAGAGGGAGGAACACTCCCAAACTCATTCTATGAGGCCACCATCACCCTGATACCAAAACCAGACAAAGATGTCACAAAGAAAGAAAACTACAGACCAATATCACTGATGAACATAGATGCAAAAATCCTCAACAAAATACTAGCAAACAGAATCCAACAGCACATTAAAAGGATCATACACCATGATCAAGTGGGGTTTATCCCAGGAATGCAAGGATTCTTCAATATACACAAATCAATCAATGTGATACACCATATTAACAAATTGAAGGTGAAAAAACATATGATCATCTCAGTAGATGCAGAGAAAGCTTTCGACAAAATTCAACACTCATTTATGATAAAAACCCTCCAGAAAGTAGGCATAGAGGGAACTTTCTTCAACATAATAAAGGCCATATATGACAAACCCACAGCTAACATTGTCCTCAGTGGTGAAAAACTGAAACCATTTCCACTAAGATCAGGAAGAAGACAAGGTTGCCCACTTTCACCACTATTATTCAACATAGTTTTAGAAGTTTTAGCCACAGCAATCAGAGAAGGAAAAGAAATAAAAGGAATCCAAATTGAAAAGAAGAAGTAAAGCTGTCACTGTTTGCAGATGACATGATACTATACATAGAGAATCCTAAAGATGCTACCAGAAAACTACTAGAGCTAATCAATGAATTTGGTAAAGTAGCAGGATACAAAATTCATGCACAGAAATCTCTTGCATTCCTATACACTAATGATGCAAAACCTGAAAGTGAAATTAAGAAGACACTGCCATTTACCACTGCAACAAAAAGAATAAAATATCTAGGAATAAACCTACCTAAGGAGACAAAAGACCTGTCTGCAGAAAATTATAAGACACTGATGAAAGAAATTAAAGATGATACAAATAGATGGAGAGTTATACCATGTTCTTGGATTGGAAGAATTGATATTGTGAAAATGACTATACTACCCAAAGCAATCTACAGATTCAATGCAATCCCTATCAAACTACCACTGGCATTTTTCACAGAACTAGAACAAAAAATTTCACAATTTGTATGGAAACACAAAAGACCCCGAATAGCCAAAGCATTCTTGAGAAAGAAAAACGGAGCTGGAGGAATCAGGCTCCCTGACTTCAGACTATACTACAAAGCTACAGTAATCAAGACAGTATGGTACTGGCAGAAAAACAGAAATATAGATGAATGGAACAGGATAGAAAGCCCAGAGATAAACCCACACACATATGGTCACCTTATGTTTGATAAAGGAGGCAAGAATATACAGTGGAAAAAAGACAGCCTCTTCAATAAGTGGTGCTGGGAAAACTGGACAGCTACATGTAAAAGAATGAAATTAGAACACTTCCTAACACCATACACAAGAATAAACTCAAAATGGATTAAAGACCTAAATATAAGGCCAGACACTACCAAACTCTTAGAGGAAAACATAGGCAGAACACTCTAGGACATAAATCACAGCAAGATCCTTTTTGACCACCTCCTAGAGAAATGGAAATAAAACCAAAATTAAACAAATGGGACCTAATGAAACTTAACAGCTTTTGCACAGCAAAGGAAACCATAAACAAGACCAAAAGACAACCCTCAGAATGGGAGAAAATATTTGCAAATGAAGCAACTGACAAAGGATTAATCTCCAAAATTTACAAGCAGCTCATGCAGCTCAATATCAAAAAAACAAACAACCCAATCCAAAAATGGGCAGAAGACCTAAATAGACATTTCTGCAAAGAAGATATACAGATTGCTAACACACACACGAAAGAATGCTCAACATCATTAATCATTAGAGAAATGCAAATCAAAACTACAACAAGATATCATCTCACACCGGTCAGAATGGCCATCATCAAAAAATCTACAAACAATAAATGCTGGAGAGGGTGTGGAAAAAAGGGAACCCTCTTGCACTGTTGGTGGGAATGTAAATTGATACAGCCACTATGGAGAACAGTATGGAGGTTCCTTAAAAAACTAAAAACAGAACTACTACCCAGGAATCCCACTACTGGGCATATACCCTGAGAAAGCCATAATTCAAAAAGAGTCATGTACCAAAATGTTCACCGCAGCTCTATTTACAATAGCCAGGACATGGAAGCAACCTAAATGCCCGTCGACAGATGAATGGATAAAGATGTGGTACATATATACAAAGTAATATTACTCAGCCATTAAAAGGAACCAAATTGGGTCATTTGTAGAGATGTGGATGGATCTAGAGACTGTCATACAGAGTGAAGTAACAGAAAGAGTAAAACAGATATATATTACCACATATATGTGGAACCTATAAAAATGGTACAGATGAACCGGTTTGCAGGGCAGAAATTGAGACACAGATGTAGAGAACAAACGTATGGACACCAAGTGGGGAAAGTGGCAGGGGGGGGTGGTGGTGGTGGTGGTGGTATGAATTGGGAGATTGGGATTGATTTGTATACACTAATATGTATAAAATGGATAACTAATAAGAACCTGCTGTATAAAAAAATAAATAAAATTCACAAGAAAAACCATAATGGAAAATAATGTGAAAAATATATATGTACAACTGAGTCACTTTGCTGTACAGAAAAAATTAACACAACATTGTTAATCAACTATACTTCAATAAAAAAAAACAAAGTAAGGTTTTGTCCAGAAGGATGGGACAAAGGAAGGGGAGAAAATCCACAAGAGACCCTTAGAACAAGGCCCGGGAAGACCATCAATCCATGGATATTTAATTATTACCTCGGAGGAATGTGACACTAAGCTGATCCTTCAAAGAGCTGTTCTCATTGACATTAGACTGATGCCCCATTTCTGTGACAAATATTTTGTAATGCTCCTTTATTTTCCTGCAGGGAAACTTATAGGTAACAAAAGCTACGTATGCACATCATTTCCAAAAAAATCAATATAATGTTCTAACTGCAATCTACAAGAAAAAAAAGGAAGGCAATTTATAATAATGAAAAATTTCAGCATGAACTTTCAAGCACATCCATCAAGGAGACAGGATGGAGTAGTCGGATGCGTGCACTTAGATTCACGGGGAGTGTGACAGCTACAAACACAGAGTGGGCGAGGCTGTATGTCGAATGCTTCAGGTGGCCCTGCCATCAGTGAGGAGATTGTCAGCAATAGGGAATAACTCTGGGAAAAGTTCTGCATTCAAGTATAATATGCCCTCCATCTACTTATCCTTATGTTCCTGGAAAATTCAGAGTGTATTAAAAGAGTGCAAAAACCCCTTCAGTTTTTATATATAAAATGGACTTACGGTCAAGGCTCAGAAAACAGTAAACATCAAATAATCCACTCATACAATGATCTGGTAGAAGACTCAGAAGCCATGTGGAATGCAAGACAATTTGGGGGCTGTGTGGGGCTTTCCTGTGCAGAGCAGGGCACAAAGGTCCCTGGTCCCTGCCCCCAGTAGCACCCCTCAACTTTTATAACCACCGGAAATGCCTTCATAGATGTTAAGCCTTGGGGAGGGGGTGTGCTCTCTTGAGAACTACCAGGTTAGAAAGGAGTTTGCAAATATGGTGGCCTGTGGGCCAAATCCATCCCACAATTATGTTTGCTTTGGACCTGCCTGGTGCTTTTACTGATTTTTTAAGAAAGTAGAGCAAATAATCCACATTAGAAATCTGGGCAATTTCAATAAAAATCTGGATATTGCACTTCCGACAAAATCAGAAGGTCTGGGAACTTTGGGTCCGTTCATCTAATGGGCACACCTGGTAGGCTGTACAGTGCTGCCCTCTTCCCCGCCCCAGCCCCTTGATGCCTTAGAGTTTGTCTTTCCCGGGTAGAAAGGGTTCACGCAGACGCGGCAGCGAGCAGACCTCTCCTTGGTGCTGGGAGGGCTGATGCCTGCGGTGCCCAGCTCCCCTCCTCTGCTGAAAGCCCTCTCTCCTTCTACTCTGACCCCTGCCACAAAACCACAGATGCACTGTGAAAGGGCTGGACGTGTGTGCTGGAAGCGACCTGCTGCCCAAAGGATGGGATTTGCTGGGTGCTCAGAGAACAAGAACCTGTCTACGGACAGGTGGGACCTATAGGCCCCAGGATGGAGGGCTCCTTTGTGGCTGCCCCTGGTCCTGACGCTGACCCATGACACAGGCATAGGATGGCCTGGGAAGGCTTAGAGAGGCAGGTACAGGAACTGGATCCCCGGGCTCGGGACCTGAGGGGGGCACTATGGGAATAGGAGGGGGCACAGCTACTTCAAAGGCTTGTGTGAGGATTCAGTAGAATGAATTATGTAAAGCACCCACCATAAGGTCTGGGCATGGTAAACGCTGCATGATAACAACCTGCATTTTTTGTGTGTGTGTTTTAGTATTGTTGTTGTAATGATCATATTCCCAAAGGTTTGTGCCCCTTTCCAAAAAGATTTTGCTTGAATTACACTATTCCAAGGCTGTCCAAATAAACAGAACACTTTGCAGTGATGGAAACACTCTATATCTGCACCATCCCACCTGGCACCTACGTGTGTCTACGGGGGCACTTGAAACGTGGCTAGTGTGACTGAGAAATGGAATTTAAAGTCTGATTTATTTTTATTAATTGAAAGTTAAGTAGCTCCCGGTGGCTAGTGGCTACTGTATTGGGCTCTAGTCTAAACCCTTCTAGAATGTTCAGGGGAATCGCAGTTTGTGCTGGGGAAGGGTCTGCAAAAGGTCACACTTACCCTGAAAACTCCCCCATAGCCTCTTGAGGCTCTAGGTGGACAGGGTTATATATTCACCCACCATAGCCGTCCTTCCTCTCACTTCTATTTTGACTTCTAAGGTCATTTGAATGACCTCCGTGAGCAAAACCAAAGCATGGGGCTTCCCTGGTGGCGCAGTGGTTGAGAGTCCGCCTGCCGATGCAGGGGACGCGGGTTCGTGCCCCGGTCCGGGAGGATCCCACATGCCGCGGAGCGGCTGGGCCCGTGAGCCATGGCCGTTGGGCCTGCGCGTCCGGAGCCTGTGCTCCGCAACGGGGAGAGGCCACAACAGTGAGAGGCCTGCGTACCACAAAAAAAAAAAAAAAAAAAAACCAAAGCATGGAGCTGACCGGCTGGGTGGCCACACTGCCCCGCACTTAGGCCCACAGCCCCGGTGGTGACGGGGAGACAGCTGGTTTCTGAGCATCCCTGCTCGCCTGCAGGGTTTGCTCCAGCCAGATGTCCCTGCAGCTTAAATGGAGGGTAATGCATACTGAGGAATAAATAAAGTGGTGTGTGGGAAAGAACCCAGCGGGTGCGGGTTGGATCGTGGCCCCCAAAATATATGTTCGAGTTCTAACCCCGAGTACTTGTGAAGGTGACTTTATCTGGAAATAGGGTCTTTGTAGATGTCATCAAGTTAAGATGAGGTCATCCTGGATTAGGGTGGGCTCTCATCTGGTGACTGGTGTCCTTAGAGAAGAGGGAAATTTGGATGCAGACACACAGAGAGGAGAAGGCCACGTGAAGAGAGGACACATGGGGAGGCGGCCGTGTGAACACGGTGGCAGCGATGGGAGTGATGCAGCGACAGGCCAAGGAATGCCAGGGCTTGCCGGCACCCACTGGAAGCTGGGAGAGGCAAGGAAGGATTCTCCCAGGGAGCCTTTGGAAAGAGCGCGGCCCTGCTGACACTTGCTCTTGGGCTTCTGCTCTTCAGAACTGTGAGAGGATACATTTCTCTTATTTTAAGCCACCCGGTTTGTGGCACTTTTGTTACAGCAGCCATAGGAAAGGAATATACCAGCTAAAGGGCTGGGACAGAGGGTGCTCGAAAGTGTGTAAATCGTGTCCCATTAGCCTCACACCCAGTCTTTGAAAAGTCGAGGAGAAGCATGACCACCGGCTTCCTCTTTCCTCCTGTGGCCCCGGGTGGCTCTCCTCCCAAGATTGTGGGCACTGGTCCCAGGACCCTGAGGATAGAATCATAGCAAAGAGGCATTGGGTAATTTACACATAGACGGTGCAACTCCACTGCACTGATGGGGAAACTGAGGCTCAGAGGGGGCAGGTCTCAGCTCAAGATTACAGAGAAGTTAAAAGCAGAGCCTAATTCTCTGGGCCCCTGCGCCAATGTTTTACTTGCTTTGAAGCTTGAAGGTCTTGGAGGAAGGGAGTGACTATTACACTGGAGTTTAAAGAAATGCAGCTTGAAGGTGTCTGTGGAAGGGACAAATGTGTACCCCCTAAGGATGCCCTGGGCCCTGGAAGGGGCTGCTACACCACCACCAAGCCTGACTTTCATGGTGGGGAAGGCGGGGTCGTGGTGTCAGGAGAGGAAAAGTTCCCTGCTTCTTGAGGTGGGCCTACTTCCTGGGGCAAATGCAGATGCTCTAGTGTCCCACCACAGGCTGGAGAGGGTGGGCAGGGCGGTGGAGGGGGGCAGCTGGACGGAGGGAAGAAGGGAGCTGTGTGTACACTCAGGGGAGAGGAAGAGAGTGGGGAGCAAAACCAGGAGAAAGGCCAAGCAAAGAGAAGGCTGCCATTGTACAGGCGGGACAGCTGCACGGGCGCCCGGAGGCATCGTCCCAGGAAGAGTCTAAGTCCCTTCTCCTCTGTGCAGGCAGAAGGGCCAAGGAGAAAGAGGAGGAGAGGCTGACACGGCGGGACTGGGGGCGGGGAGGAGAGAAACGGGAGAGGAGAAAGGAGCACAGACAAGATGGGGGAGGGTCGGGGGCGCTGCCAGTTCTGGACAGAATACAGATTCATCCACTCATCCTGCAACCATTCAATGAGCAGCTACTACGGGGCAGGCCCCCTTCCAGCACAGGGATACTGGAGAGGCCAGACCACATATCTCTGCTTCCATGGAGCTTACGTTTTAGAAGGGAGACAACCAACAAGATACGTGGCAAAGTGTATCATCCGCGGTGAAAGGGCCAGGGAGGCGGATAAAGCAGGAACCAGGGCAGGGAGAACCAGAGGGGGCAGGGGATGTAACTTAACATGGGAAGTTGGACAGACAACATTCAAATGTATGTTATGTGGCAACAAGGGCTCCGACGTAAGAAAGCAGGGTGAGGGGAAAAAGGGGGAAGGGGAGCTTCCTTCGGATGGATAGTCAAGGAGGGCTTCCCGGAGGAGGTGGTATTTGAACAAAGGTCTGAGGAAAGTGAGGGATGGCCATGCAGAGGTGAGAGGAAGAAGTCTCCAGGAAAGGAAAGAGTAAGTGCCGAGGCCCTGAGACGGGCACGGGCCAGGAGTTACTGGAGGGTTTGAGGAACAGGAAAGAGGGGAGTGACTAAGGTGGAGGTCAAGAGGTGAGGGACACAGGGGCAGATCATTAGGACCCTGAGGTGACTGTGGGAGCATCTACCCTGAGTGAGGGGGGACTCTTAGGAGGGCTGTGGGCAGAGGAGAAACAGGATCTGATGTAGGTTGACAGCATCCTTCTGGCTGCTGTGGTGAGAACAGACCCTAGCGGGGTGAGGGCGGAGGCAGGGAGGCCCGAGACGAGGAAGCTGGGGGCAGCCCAGGCGAGAGATGACGGAGGTTTACATAAGGATGGTGGCACCAGAGAGGGCTCTGGTATATTTTGTTTTTTTTGTTTGTTTTGGTTTGTTTTTTTGCGGTACGCGGGCCTCTCACTGCTGTGGCCTCTCCCGTTGCAGAGCACAGGCTCCAGACGCGCAGGCTCAGCGGCCATGGCTCACGGGCCCAGCCGCTCCGCGGCATGTGGGATCTTCCCGGATCGGGGCACGAACCCGCGTCCCCTGCATCGGCAGGTGGACTCTCAACCACTGTGCCACCAGGGAAGCCCTCTGGTATATTTTGAAGGGAGAGTTGATGGGGTTTGCTGATGGACTGAATGTAGAGTGTGAAAGGGAGAAAAAAAACCAAACAAGAATAACACTAAGGTTTTGGTCTGAGCAGCTGGGACACTGGAAGTGCCAAGGGGAAGACTGCGAGAGGTGCCTGGGTGGGGGAGGGACAGGGTCAGGAAGTCAGTTTGGACATGCCAGGTTCGAAATGCCAGGGAGACATCCAAAGGCAGATATTGAGGCAGCTGGAGGCTGGTGTGTGGGTTTCAGGGCAAGAGGCTAAAAGCAGATCAAAACCGAGTGGTGGAAAGAGGGAGGGGTGAGGATTACTTCATAGGAAAACACCAGCTCCAACGTCTTTGTGGTCCTAAAACCACTTTGGGGAAAGAATAAGTCACACACACGCGCAAACACACACACGCGCGCACCCCTTTACACGCCAGCAGCAAATCTTTGTCAGGGATGCCCAAGTGCCAAGCAGATTCCTTTCCATCCTCCTATATCAGGGGGATGCCCCAGCCTCCACCAACGCCCCAGGCATCCTGCCACAGGAGGTGTCATGGCACAGAGTAAGGATGGCTTACAAGTAAGGGTGGCTGCCCAACGTTGACAGTCAAGTCGTCTAGGTCCTCAGCTGACCTCTCCTCCCCAGCTTTGTAGGAGGAGAAGAGTGAAAATAATTGGGGTGCTCAGGGCCTGATTTCAAAACAGCTGTGACTGGGAGCCCTGGCACACCTGGGGCCTGTAATGAGGGGCGTGCTCCCCTCCTCCCATGGTGCATTCTAGAACACGATGAGGGAAAGGCAGGAGGCTCACCCCCAGTGCTCACATCTCTACAAAAGTCTGCACCAGATGGCAGGAGCTAGGTGGGGAAACAGCTTCCGAACTGCCAGACTCAGACGGCAACGTGGAATGAGATAGCGGTACCCTAACGAGAAGAAAACGGGTACTCCTGTCTAACTCGTCAGGAAGGGCCGGAAGAGGTGTATTTTTTTCCCCCTTTGGTGGTGGATGTTTTGCCCACGGCAAGGTAGTGGACATTTGTGAATGTCCCTGTAGTATGTGTTTCTTCTTTATCCTTTCCAACAGCTCTTGATTTCTATTTGGGAACCCAGGTGCTGGGGGAAAATGACTCCCCCAGCTGCCCCAGGAACAGGTGACATGGGCTAAGCTAATTGGCACATACCGTCTGCTCTCCGTGGTGATTGGTTCAGGGGTTGGCATGTGACTCAAGCTGGTCCAGTCAGAAAGACTCTCACCACTGGGGCATTCTGGGAAAAAACCCTGCGGAATGCTAAGGTATCATACAAAGGAAGATGCATGGGGCCCGTCCCGGTCATCCTCCTGAGACCTCAGGCCTTATGATAAAATTGTGACACTGTCGAACCACAGAATGTGTCTCTGTATAAAGCTTGCCTGTATCTTTTTGGTTTAGGGAGCAAAGAATTCAATCTCTTGTCAAAACCACATGGGAGGGCTTCCCTGGTGGCGCAGTGGTTGAGAGTCTGCCTGCCGATACAGGGGACGCGGGTTCGTGCCCCGGTCCGGGAGGATCCCACATGCCGCGGAGCGGCTGGGCCCGTGAGCCATGGCCGCTGAGCCTGCGCGTCCGGAGCCTGTGCTCCGCAACGGGAGAGGCCACAGCAGTGAGAGGCCCGCGTACCGCAAAAAAAAAAAAAAAAAAAAGAACAAAACAAAAACCACTTGGGAACTGGGGCTTCTGTCAATTGGATCTGAAGGTTATCTACCAGCCACGAGCATCACCAAGAAATACCCTCTCCTTGCGTAAGCAGAACTACACATGACCTCCTCAGAACTGAGGGGTGCAGAACCAGAGAACTGCTGAATGGAAAGAGATGCCTGTTTTCAGCTTTGCCAGAAACTGACAAATTGCCCTTCAAAGCAGAGGTGCTAACGCGCATTCCCACTGCTGGTCTTCCTGTTTTCTCACATCTCACCACCATTTGGTGTGACAGGACCTCTGAATATGGGCGAGAGGTAACAGTGCACTGTTGGCTGAATCTGCATTTCACTAATTACCGGAGAGGCTGAGCACAGGCGCTACCTTTTATTTATTTTTATTTTTTTATTTTTTTTATTTTTTTCGGTATGTGGGCCTCTCACTGTCGTGGCCTCTCCCACTGCGGAGCACAGGCTCTGGACGCGCAGGCTCAACGGCCATGGCTCACGGGCCCAGCCGCTCCACGGCACGTGGGATCTTCCCGGACCGGGGCACGAACCCGCGTCCCCTGCATCGGCAGGCGGACTCTCAACCACTGCGCCACCAGGGAAGCCCCGGGGCTGCTACCTTTTGATCTGTGGGTACAACTGACTTTCATCACATGACGCTACGTGTTGTGACATTCATCTGAACGCTGGTCTGGGGTAGGCTGTGCAGTGCTGTGTCTGTCATTGCTAATGTTTCTTAAGTGCTTACTAGGTATCACTGTTCTAACCTATTTAATCCTCAGAAAACCCGACAAGCTAAGTAACATTATTATTCCTAGGTGAAGTAACCAAGGCATGGAAGTTAAATAACTTGTTCAAATTCACTCAGCTAGTAAGTGGTGGAGCCCAGATTTGAACCCAGTCAGAGTCCTTGCTCTCAACTGCTTTGCAAAGACCTGGAAGCATCTCATTCCACGGATGATATAACTTTAACTCGTGGGTATATAAGGGAGCACAGTAAGGGCAGCTGAAGTGTGCTAAAAGATGGCTAAGCACATTTTGTAAAAACGTAGGATACAATTTATCCTTTCAAGGGTATTTATATTTGAGATCTGAGTCCCTGAAGTGAGAGGAAGCCAACACACAGAAATACCCATGAACAAGTTGATATTTATCCTGCTTAAACTTAGCACCTCTCACTTCATCCTTTGTCAATCTCTACTGCAAACACAGGGAAGCACAGAGCAAGATGATGGCAAAATGAAATGGCAAATCTTATGAAAGATGCAAGGTTTTGTGAAATTAATTAAAGTGATGCGGGAGGACAGCTTAAAGCATGTGCAAATCCACTGACAAACAATAATCTGGTCTATGAGATAACTGAAGAACAGACCACTGAAAATGATGATGAGGGAATCAGCACTTCACAGGGAAGATTCAGATGTCAAAGGATTAAGACAGGCTCTTAGGAAAACTGATCAAATCCTCAAATATGTTTGCAAAAATGACCCGTTACGATTTTGCTGTGAAAACTGAAGGTGAAGTAAAGGATATCATATTGTGCTATCATTTAAATTTGTTGAACAAGTTATCCCCCCCACTGCCTTTAACTGACATTTCATCAATTCATTTGATTAAAGAATCAATCCATTTGGCACAATTATAACCTAACCTTTGTTAAATACTATTAGAATATAACACAGAATAAAGTTGTTTTCAAAACTGTGTAGTTTCACTTTTTTAAAGATAAAATACCTAATTAAATACATTAAAAGCACTATTTACATGAACTGCTGGTCCACTTAAGGAACAGTTTTCTGGTTCCAGTCTTCCACAGTTCCAGCTAACCTCCTGTATTCAAAAGGGTACCACATACACAAACGGACTAAGAACCATTATTGAGGTTGTGACTTTAATCTTCCCTCAGTATCCATTTCTTCTTCTCCCAGAGTAACAGAATTTTTAGCTGGGCAAATGGCCACCCAGAATAAAGACTACATTCCCTAGTTTCCTCTGCAATCATGTGTGCTCATGGGACTTGTTTCTCATCAGTGGGAAATAAGGAGAAATAGAAAGCAGTTGAGTCTCTGACCAATTTAAGAACACCTAAACATATAATGCAAATATTAATAGACCCAAAGGGAGAAATAGACAGCAATAGAATAATAGTAGGGGACTTTATTACTCCACTTTCATCAATGGATAGATCATCCAGATAGAAAATCTATAAGGAAACATAGGTCTTAAACTATACGTTGATCAGATAGACTTAGCACACATGTACAGAACATTCCATCCAAAAGCAACAGAATATACATTCTTTACAAGTGCACATGAAATATTCTCCAGGATAGATCATATGTTAGGCCACAAAACAAGTCTTAATAAATTTAAGAAAATTGAAATCATATCAAGCATCTTTTCCAACTACAATGGTATGAAACTAGAAATCAATTACAAGAAGAAAACTGGAAAATTCACAAATACGTGGAGATTAACAACATGCTACTGGACAACCAATTGGTCAAAGAAATCAAAAGAGAAAAAAAAAACTTGAGGCAAATGAAAATGGAAATACAATACACCAAAACATATGGGACGCAGCAAAAGAAGTTCTAACAGGGAAGTTCCTTGCGACAAATGCCTACATCAAGAAACAAGAAAAATCTCAAATAAATAACCGAATATTACACTTCAAGGAACCAGAAAAGGAACAAAGCCCAAAGTTAGTAGAAGGAAAAAAAATAATAGAGATCAGAGCAGAAATAAATGAAATACAGAGACTAAAAAGACAATGGAAAAGATCAATGAAACTACAAACTGGTTCTTTGAAAAGATAAACAAAATTGATAAACGTTTAGCTAGACTCAACCAGGAAAAAAAGGGAGAGGACTCAAATAAATAAAATCAGAAATAAAAAGGCAGATGTTACAACTGATACCACAGAAATATAGAGGATCATAAGACTACTACGAACAATTATATGCCAATAAATTTGACAAGCTAGAGAAATGGATAAATTCCTAAAAACATACAACCTACCAACACTGACTGATGAAGAAAGAGAAAATAGGAACAGACCAATTACTAGAAAGAAGACTGAATCAATAATCAAAAACTTCCCCAAATATAAATGTCCAGTACTAGACAGCTTTACAGGTGCCTTCTATCAAAAATTCAAAGAAGAATTAATATCAATCCTTCCCAAACTCTTCCAAAAAATAGAACAGGAGGGAATACCTCCATACTCATCTTATGAGGTCAGCATTACCCTGATACCAAAACCAGCCAAGGACACCACAAGTAAAGAAAATTATAGGTCAATATCTCTGATGAACACAGAATGCAAAAATCTTCAACAAAATATTGGCAGACTGAATTCAACAATACAGTAAAAGGATCATATACCATGTTCAGATAGGATTTATTTTAGGAATGCAAGGATGGTTCACCATCCCCCAATCAATCAATGTATATAGCACATTAAAAAAATGAAAGATAAAAATCATCTCAACAGATTCAGAAAAAGCCTTTGACAAAATTCAACATCCATTTATGAGGAAAACTCTCAAAAAAGTGACTGTAGAGGGAACATACCTCAACATAATAAAAGGCCATACATGACAAGCCCATAGCTAACATCATATTCAAGTGATAAGCTGAAAACTTTTCCTCTAAAATCAGGAACAAGACAAGGGTGCCCACTCTCAACACTTTTATTTGACATAGTATTGGAAGTCCTAGCCAGAGCAATTAGGCAAGAAAAAGAAAGAAAAAGCATCCAAATCATAAAGGAAGAAGTAAAACTGTATTTGCAGGTGACATGACATTATACATAGAAAACCCTAAAGACTCCACCAAAAAACTGTTAGAACTAATAAATTAATTCAGTAAAGCTGCAGGATACAAAATCAATACACAAAAATCTGTTGTGTTTTTATACACTAAAAACAAACTACCAGGAAGATAAATTAAGAAAACAGTCCCATGTACAACTGCATCAAAAATAATAAAATATCTGGAATAAACTTAATGAAGGTAGTGAAAGACTTGTACACTGAAAACTATAAGACATTAATTAATGAAAGAAATAGAAGAAGACACAAATAAATGGAAAGGTATTCCATGCTCATGGACTGGAAGAATTAATACTGTTAAAATGTCCATACTATCCAAAGCAATCTACAGATTCAGTGCAATCCCTATGAAATTTCCAATGGCATTTTTCACAAAAACAGAAAAAACAATCCTAAAGTTTGTATGGAACCACAAAAGACCTCAGAGAGCCAAAGCAATCTTGAGAACGAAGAACAAGGCTGGAGGCATCATGCTCCCTGATTTCAAACTGTATTACAAAGCAGTAGTAATCAAAACATTATGGTGTTGGCATAAAAACAGACATAGATCAATGAAACAGAATAGAGAGCCCAGAAATAAACCCACACATATATGGTCAATTAATTTATGACAGAGGAGCTAAGAATGTATGATGGGGAAAGGACAGTCTCTTTAATAAATGGAACTGGGAAAACTGGACAGCCACATGTGAAAGAATTAAACTGAACCACTATCTTGCACCATAGACAAAGATTAACTCAAAACAGATTAAAGACTTGAACATAAGACCTGAAATCATCATTTGACATGGATCTTGGCAATTATTTTTTTTTGGATTTGACACCAAAAACAAAGGCAATAAAAGCAAAAGGAGGGCTTCCCTGGTGGCGCAGTGGTTGAGAGTCCGCCTGCCGATGCGGCGGACACGGGTTCGTGCCCCGGTCCGGGAGGATCCCACGTGCCGCGGAGCGGCTGGTCCCGTGAGCTATGGCCGCTGGGCCTGCGCGTCTGGAGCCTGTGCTCCGCAACGGGAGGGCCCACAGCAGTGAGAGGGCCGCGTACAGCAAAAAAAAAAAAAAAAAAAAAAAAAAAAAAAAAAGCAAAAGGAAATAAATGGGATGACTAAAAAGGTTCTGCACAGTAAAGGAACATTGTGCACAATGAAACGAAAAGAAAACCTACCGAATGAGAGAAAATATTTGCAGCTCATACATCTGATAAGAAATTAATTTCCAAAATATACAAAAAACGGATGCAACTCAATAGAAAAAAACCAAACAATCCAATTTAAGAAATGGGCCACAGATCTGCATAGGCATTTTTCCAAAGAAGATATACAGATGGTCAACAGGTACATCAAAAGATGCTTCACATCATTAATTATCAGGGAGATGCAAATCAAAACCACAATGAGGGCTTCCCTGGTAGCACAGTGGTTGAGAGTCCGCCTGCCGATGCAGGGGACACGGGTTCGTGCCCCGGTCCGGGAAGATCCCACATGCCACGGAGCGGCTGGGCCCGTGAGCCATGGCCACTGAGCCTGCGCGTCTGGAGCCTGTGCTCCGCAACGGGAGAGGCCACAACAGTGAGAGGCCCGCATACCGCAAAAACAAACATAAAAAACACAATGAGATACCACCTCACACCTGTTAGAATGCCTATTATCAAAAAGGCAAAGAATAACAATGTTGGCAAAGATGTAGAGAAAAGGAAACACTTGTTCACTGTTGGTGGGAATGTAAATTGGTATAGCCATTATGGAAAACAGTACGGAGGTTCCTCAAAGATTAAAAATAAAACTACCGTATGATCCCATAATTCCACCTCTGAGTATCTATCTGAAGAAAATGAAAACACTAACTTGAAAAGATATTGGCACCTCCATGTTAATTGCAGCTTTATTTACAATAGCCAAGATATGGAAACAACCTAAGTGTCCTCAATGGATGCAAGAATAAAGAAAATGTGGTATACACACACTGGACTACTATTCAGCCATGAAAAAGAAGGAAATCTTGCCATGTGCAACAACATGGATGGACCTTGACGGTATCACGTTAAGTGAAATAAGTCAGACAGAGAAAGACAATTACCATATGATATCACTTATATATGGAATCTAAAACAAAGTCGAGCTCATAGATACAAAGAACAGATTGGTGGTTGCCAGAGGTGGGAGGTAGCGGGTGGGTGAAATGAGTGAAGAGGGTCAAAAGGTACAAACTTCCAGTTATGAAATAAATAAGTCATGGGGCTATAATAATGTACAGCATAGTGACTACAGTTAATAATATTATGCTGTATATTTAAAAGTTGCTGAGAGAGTAGATCTTAAAAATTCTCATCACACACACACAGACCTTTGTAACTATGTATGATGACAGATGTTGACTAGACCTACTGTGGTTATCCTTTTGCAGTATATACAAATATTGACTCATCATGTCATACATCTGAAACTACTATAATGTTATATGCCAATTATGCCTCAGAAAAAAAAAAAGAAAAGAAAATGGTTGAGTCTCTGATCAATTCATGGGCAGGCCCATCAAAGCAGCACAGACTTTTAGTTGAGAGAGTAATAAATGACTGCTGTCTTGGGTCTCTCACACACAGCCAAAAAACTTAAATCCAATTCAATCAGTTGCCCTAGACACTCATGAGAATGCAGGGCTGAATGTGTCCAAAGACCTGGTAAGAACAGTTGACCACTCTTCCCTGGGGAGCTAAAAAGTTATTATTCTAATATGAGTCTAATTATTCTAATATGAGTCATACAAATCAAGTTAATCTAAAAGGGATTTTGAATGCATTATAGTTTTCTGTTATTTTTCTCAATCAACCTACAATGAGCAGCAAAACTGGTCATGTTTTCACTTTAAGCAGTGGCTTAATATAAAACTCAAATTTCCATTGACAGATGAATGGATAAAGAAGATGTGGTGTGTGTGTATATACACACACACACACACACACACACACACACACACACACACAATGGAATATTACTCAGCCATAAAAGAGAATGAAATAAAACTCAAACCTGAGCTTCCTAACTACCAGGGCAAAAAGGGAAAGTATACAGGGTACACAGCTCTTGTTCTTTAATGACAAGAGCACATAAGTTCATCACAGTAAACAGACATTTTCAGGGTCCTGAGTTCTCAAAGTCAAGTTAGAACAGAGTTCCTTGTAGAGAGGGCCATTCTAAACATAACAAATAAAATTCTCAAGGACAGTTTTACAAAAAACATAAATGTCCTATGTATGGCAATTTATACTTGGCATTACACTCCCAGTCTTCACTGAGGGTATAATCGTTAAGCATAGTTGGATGAAAGCAGTTCTTTGGGGAAAGCACTTTTTGGTGATTTGTTTAAATTCAAGGACAAAGTTTGAGGAAATCAATTTTGAAGAAATGTTAAATCCTGAGAGATGGCTCCTTCCCTTGTGCCAGCTATATGATTCTGAAACACCAGGCTTTGGCCCCTATCGTAAGCCCCTAAGATATTGCAGGATATAGGTTTCCTTTCAATTTGATGGGCGTAACAACATCCATACTCCCTTTGAAGTCCTACGGTCTTGGTTTCCATTTTGATTATGCCACAAGCACCTGCTTTTATGACTATGAGCAAGTCTCTTTTCTGGGCTGCAGTTGCCCTAGCTGTCAAATGTGGGGGGTTGATGAGTACACTTTTAGGGTCCTTACTGTTCCTTTGGCATCCAAAGCTAAAGGTGTCTACACAGACCTTTCAGCTAGAGGTTCTAAAAGTGGGTCTCACAGCCCTCAGACATGTTTTCTTTGTGGGTCCACACTGTATATTAACAAAACAAAACAAAACAAACAGAGTTTTGCCAATATTTTTTAAAATCAGCAGATTTTGGCCAAGAACTCAGATTAGAAATATTTGAAGGTTGGCAACCCCGAGCACGAATGGCTATAATTACCTGGACCTGAGTGGCAGATGCCCCTTTCAGTAGGTGCCCTGGTCTGTCCTGCTTCCTCCATCTATATCCAGGTCTCTGCAACCAGATGGGTGGTGGCCTGGGGTAAACTCTGACCCATGTGGCTTTCTGCAGAGATCCTGGAACCAACAGGGTTATGTGTATAGGACTGAGGCCTTCCTAGTTCTCTCAGCAGGGCCCGCTCGCTGGGTGATTCTGGCAGTGGAAACAGTGTGCAAGACGACACACCTCACCAGTGTGCTCCCCACCCCGACGTGCCCATGCCAGCCACACCGTGTACATGAGGGGCAGCTGCCCATCTTCCAGGACGGCTTCAGCTCCGTGAACCCAGCTGAGGGAGGCATCCGTCCTTCTCTCATGTCACTCCTACCCAAAAAGCCCCTTGTCACTTGAACACAACTTCCCAGGGTTACAACATTCAAGCCACAGTATCTGATCTCACAACTGCCTTGGCTCCTTACCCAAGGTGAGGAGTGTTTGTTTATTTTTCTAAATTAAAGCAAGTTTAATTGAGTTTGGAGGATTTTGCAGTGGTGCTGCAGATAAGTGACTGTAATTGTGCCTTTGCCTCAGGCAACCAGCCTGGCAGGTGAGTCTTCAGAACGCACCAAAGTACCTCCTGCAGGATAAAGAGACAGGACACCTTGCTCGCTCTCCACCCAGGATGCAACCAACACTGCGGGCACCAACTGCAGGAGGGATGGAGCACCTTGGGCAGTGTAGACGATCAAGTGTAGACAAACAGTCCCTTGCCATCTGTAGAGTGGCCACAGTCCCCAAATACACTCCTCTCCATCCCCCACCCCAATGTTCTTCTTAAATAGCACAATTCACAGAGAACTCACCCTCCTGCCCGAGTACTTCATGGCCTCTCTGTAGTATATTTCATATTTTAAACAGACTCACTTTTTTTTAACTCAAATTCCTTTGGAAAGGTCACTTTCTATCACTCCTGTAGGCAAATAAATCTGTATTTTTCCAACACATCTAGAAGTCAATGCACAACTTTTAAATTAAAAGAAAGTTGTTCACGCACTACAGGGACCCCTCGCAGTACAGGGACCACAGTGGGAAAGACAGTGGTCCGAGGCAGGACGCCGGGTACCACGTCGGAGGTTCCCAGCCCACTCGTGTGCCCGCCCGCGGCAGCCTGGCTCCCTCACCTGTCCGGTAGCCCGTGCTGTTGAGGTACACGGCGAAGGTGCGGCTCTCGTGCTGCGCCTGCCAGGAGGGCGAGGAGCAGTTCTCATTGTTGGTGTAGGTGTTGTGGTTGTGGACGTACTTCCCGGTGAGGATGGAGGAGCGCGAGGGGCAGCACATGGGCGTGGTCACGAAGGCGTTGATGAAGTGCGCCCCGCCCTGCTCCATGATGCGCCGTGTCTTGTTCATCACCTGCATGGAACCTGCAACCAGAGCGGAAGTGAGGTGTGGGCCGGCAGGTTTCCAGCGAGTGCGCCCCAGTCGGGCACCAAACAATCAGAGACGGGTTCTGAGTGGTCCTCAACAGGGCAGCACCCCCATCCCGGGGGAGGGGAGTGTATGTTGGAAATCTCCGGGGACAGATTGGGGGGCACCCCTGGCATTTCTGGGCAGCGGCCAGCAAGGCACTATTGGATTGTCCTGCGCAATGAGGAAGTACCCTGGGTCCCCAGTTCCACTAGACATTCACGGGGGCGGGTAGGTAAAAACCTGTTTATAAGTTATCTGAGCCTAGTAAAGAACTCTTGTCTTGCATAGAAACAGAACATCTTTTTTTTTTGCAGGGTATTAATATATACTTTTTTTTTTTTTTGGAAAGCAACCACTATGTAAACAGAAGATTATACTTTGTTTCATCTGGAACTTCCCCAAGAATTGTCCCCTCTTAATGAAATCCGATCACGTCAACCTGGCAACCCCTCCCCCCTCCACCTTCTCTCTGAATATTTCTCAGCTGACATGTTCTGCATCAGTCATAACCCACCGTCGCCGCCTTTGTCCACATGGTCCTTCCAGCTTGGAACCCACTTCCCATCTCCCGCCCCCCACTCCCCAAATCTGACCCATCAGTACAGTCGCACCTCTTCTCATTGCTCTCTGGGATCACTCTGGCTTCTGATTCCCTTGAGCTCTTATCACGCATGTATTATTAGGACTTAATGATAAACCACTAGGTATGGTGATTTCACTCATGCCTATTCTTCTTTTTTTTTTTTTTTGCGGTACGCGGGCCTCTCACTGTTGTGGCCTCTCCCGTTGCGGAGCACAGGCTCCGGACACGCAGGCTCAGCGGCCATGGCTCACGGGCCTAGCCGCTCCGCAGCATGTGGGATCTTCCCGGACCGGGCCACGAACCCGTGTCCCCCTGCATCGGCAGGCGGACTCTCAACCACTGCGCCACCAGGGAAGCCCACTCATGCCTATTCTTGTTTCTCAATGAAGCTGTGAGCAGAGCAAGGTATAGGAAGAAAAGGAATTTGTGGGGAAACCCTACTGTGCGCTGGTGCCTGCACACTGCCTGCTCCACTGAGGGCTCCAGGAGCTCAAAGACTGTGTCCCTTGCTCAGTGCCGAATCCTCAATGCCTCTACGGTGTGTGACACACAGTAGGTACTCAGTAAATGCGTGAAGAATGGATGTGAAATCGTATACCATGGCTGGTACCCAGATACTTAGGTTTAACAGAAATATTCAATGGAAATCCTTTTTCTTTTCCTTCTAAGGCCATCCTCTGTTTTTTTCTTTTCCTTGCAGTTCTTAGGGTCTATAGTGGGTTGAATGATGGCCCACCCTCCAAAGATAAGCCCCTGTCCCAAGTCCTGGCACCTGCGAATAGTACCTAATTTGGCCAAGGGTCTTCGCAGAGGTACTAAAGGATCCTGGGGTGACATCATTGTGGATTACCTGGGTGGGCCCTAAATCCAATGACAAGTGTCCTTCCAAGAGACAGGAGGAAGAAGACACACAGACACGGAGGGGAAGGGAGGCAGAGACTGGAGGGATGCTGCCACAAGCCAAGGAACTCCTTGGGCCTCCAGGAGTCACCCCTGAGCCTTTGGAGGGATCAGAGCCCTGCCAACACCTGAATTTCAGACTTCTGTCTCCACAGTTGTGGGGGAGCAAAGTTCTGTTGTTTTAAGCCACCTGGTTTATGGCAATTTGTTAGGACAGCAGTAGGAAACCAATCCAGGGTCTACCAGGCATTTGAAGTTCTTGCCAGGGAGCTGCTGATCCCAGTCACCAACTAGGTCACCCCCTAGTGACCTGAAAACAGCAAATCAGACCCACCTTGGCACTCTGTCCCTAAAGGCTAAGAGTGAAATGGAGATTTACATGATTCTTTTATCCCATCTTTCCACCAAACAGGGAAGGAAACAGCTAGAGCTTCCCTGAGGCAAACATAGATCATATTTCTTCACTGCTTCAAACCACCTGGCAGCTTCCCATCACACTCAGAAGAAAACCCCAATTCCTTACTGTGGCCTAAGACTCTTCCAGACCGGCCCTCCCTGCCAACCCGCCTCCCGTGTTTCTTTGACCTCATCTCTTCCCTCCCCCTTGCTCACTTGGCTACACTGGCTTCTTCTTTGTTTCTCAAGGGCTCCAAGCTCATCCCTGCCTCAGGATCTTTGCACTTGCTCCTGCCTCTGCCTGGGACTCCCTCTCTGAGACTTCACTTTGCTGGCTTGTCCCATTACTCAGATCTCAACTTAGAGCTCACCTCCTCAACAAGGCCTGGCCGACCTCCCCATCAGAAGGAGCGCCCTGTTTACTTGCTATCACACCAATGTATGTTTCTTCTTAGCATTTCTGTCCTTCTGAAACGGTCTTCTTTACAAGTTCACTTGTTTATGATCTGCCTTTGCTTCTGGACTGAGAGCTCTGGGTGATCCCAGGCACTGTCTGTCTACCCTACCCCCAGGAATATATAGATGATGCTCTGTAACATCTCACTGAACGACTGAAGGAAACAGAGCAAAGCCTGCCCTTTGGAGCCCCGTGCTGAGGCAGTTGTATAAGGGACGCCCACCTGGAGCCAGCTGTGTTCCCCGAGGCTCTTGGCCGAGGTCAGCCCAGCGGATAGAGGAAAGAACCGGCTTTTTGTCTCAACAGGAATCGTCAGGCCTGGAACTACATGAACATCTCTTGTCAAGGTCACATGCCCTCCTGAGAAGTCCCAAGGGTCCCATCTGTAACTGGTGGCCATTATAGGGTTTCTACCAGGTGTGAAGTCTCCCTCTGGAGGGGATGGAGGAGGTGAGCTTTCCAAGGCCTCCCTCCACCAGCTGGTGCGAACTCGCCAGAACCTACAGAGGGAGCGGGCCATGGCCTCAGGGTCCAGCAGAGCCGTGGGTCCCACTGGCGCTGGGGTGCATCCTTCCAGCCTCCTTCAGGTTATCCATCAAAGGTCACACATCTGATTCCACTTATATGTGGAATCTAGAAAAATGGTACAGATGAACCTATTTGCAGGGCAGAAATAGACACGCAGATGTAGAGAATGGACGGGTGGACACAGAGAGGGAAGGGGAGGATGGATGTATTGGGAGGTTAGGGTCTACGTATATATGCTACCATGTATAAAATAGATAGCTAGTGGGAACCTGCTGCATAGCCCAGGGAGCTCAGCTCGTGCTCTGTGATGATGTAGATGGGTGGGATGGGGGTGGGGTGGGAGGGAGGTCCAAGAGGGAGGGGATATATGAATACATAGAGCTGATTCTCTTTGTTGTACAGCGGAAACGAACACAACATCATAAAGCAATTATACTCCAATAAAAAAAAAGTCACATATCTGAGAGGCCTTCCCTGGCCTCACACTGAAACTGCCACCCCTCCTTCTAGCACCCCTACACCCCCTCCCTGCTTCACTTGCTCCCCAGCGCTTACTGCCCTCGGACAGTTCTCTTATTTGCATGTTGCCCACTGTTCCCACCGGACAGCTCCACGGGGGCAGGGATCTAGGCCTACTTTGTTCACTGTTGTCCTCCCAAGCCCAGAACAGTGCCTGGCACATAGTGACTGCTCAACAAATATCTGCTAACTTAACAAAACAAAATTATCTCACTCTTCGCATTTCCATATAATTCAGGAGCCCAAGCTGGTTTGTGTCCATGATGGGCACGTGCGTGTGTGTGTCTGTGTCGTGTGCAGTGGATTTAAAAAATGTGACTTTAAAAAGCACCAGATGGGGGCTTCCCTGGTGGTGCAGTGGTTGAGAGCCCGCCTGCTGATGCGGGGGACACGGGTTCGAGCCCTGGTCTGGGAGGATCCCACATGCTGCGGAGCATCTGAGCCTGCGCCACGACTACTGAGCCTGCGCATCTGGAGCCTGTGCTTAGCAACGGGAGAGGCCGTGACGGTGAGAGGCCCGTGCACCGCGATGAATAGTGGCCCCTGCTCGCCACAACTAAAAAAAAAAAAAAAAAAAAAGCACCAGATGATGTGCACTCTACTGTGCCACACTCCCCAGCCCTCCCTATAGTCTTACACCAACTTTGCCCATTCACATTACCTGCCTGGTCCCTGAAGGCCCTGGTTTGGCAACTCTTAATATAACTTAGCTGTTGAGACAGCTCTGACTTGTCCTTGGGGTGGGTAGAGGGCAGTGTTCCATGTCAATAATAATCATTATCATTAATGTGGTGACTGTCACTGGCTGAATGTTTGCTGTATGCTCTGTGCTGGGCACACAATGTGCATCATGTTACTTAATCCTCCCAACAAACCATTTAACAGAAACCTCTGGCATTCCTATACACTAATGATGAAAAATCTGAAAATGAAATCAAGAAAACACTCCCATTTACCATTGCAACAAAAAGAATAAAATATCTAGGAATAAACCTACCTAAGGAGACAAAAGACCTGTCTGCAGAAAATTAAAAAACACTGATGAAAGAAATTAAAGATGATACAAATAGATGGAGAGATATACCATGTTCCTGGATTGGAAGAATCAACATTGTGAAAATGACTCTACTACCCAAAGCAATCTAGATTCAATGCAATCCCTATCAAACTACCACTGGCATTTTTCACAGAACTAGAACAAAAAATTTCACAATTTGTATGGAAACACAAAAGACCCCGAATAGCCAAAGCAATCTTGAGAATGAAAAACGGAGCTGGAGGAATCAGGCTCCCTGACTTCAGACTCTACTACAAAGCTACAGTAACCAAGACAGTATGGTACTGGCACAAAAACAGAAAGATAGATCAATGGAACAGGATAGAAAGCCCAGAGATAAACCCACGCACATATGGTCACCTTATCTTTGGTAAAGGAGGCAGGAATGTACAGTAGAGAAAGGACAGCCTCTTCAATAAGTGGTTCTGGGAAAACTGGACACCTACATTTAAAAGTATGAGATTAGATCACTCCCTAGCACCATTTAACAGAAGAGGGAACTGAGCACAGGAGTTAAATGTGGTCACAGCCACAGAGCGGGGGAAGTGGGATGTGAGGACTCCAACCCAAGCTTGTCTGACAGCAGAGGTGGGTGCTGGGTGTCACGTTCAGGAAACGTCCAGTTTATAGCACACAGGAGGTGGTGATAATGAACCCAGGAAGGGCACAGAGGTCCCCACACACTTGGTCAACTCTCAGCTTCCATGAGGCTCAGAATCGTCCCCTGGACTATCAGGTCCCCTCATCATCCCAGAGGTGACTTTAGCTGGCACACCAGCAGTGAGACTGGCACAGGGTCACATCGCCAAATGCCAGGGACCCCAGCGGTGGGAAAGTGGTTCCCGTTCACTCTTTCTGATCAACTCCAGGAGAAAGTCTCGGGTGGGTGCGGTCACATGGTCACGTCCTTAACACCTTCACGCCTCCTATTTCAACAGGAAGAGCCCCGGCCACCCGGCTGGAGTTCTGGGCGGGCAGCTGTGTTAGCTTATACTGGATTGACTGGTTTAATTTCCTTTGACTTAGGGCGAGCGATGCTAACTTCTCTCATTTAGGGCAGTGGAATCCTGTTCTTAAAAAACAATCACGTCTGTTTAAAAGAAGTAAATATTAGTACAGGTGGCAAGGCGGAAAGGTGAGGGGATGGCTGGCATCTGGCACAACCTGCAACTGTCTACCCGGTGCTGTTACTGGCTAAGAGACATCTCGGGTATACGCTGAGCTCCTCCCCTCTCCTCCAGTGACACAGGCGATGATCTTGGCTACTCCTTAGTCCCATCTTTCTGTTCCCACATCCAATCCATCAGCAAAGCCTGGTGTTCTTTCTTCCAAGAACATCCAGGCTCAGAGTCCTCTCGCCTCCTCACTGGGCAGCGGTCATCCTCTTTCCTCTGAATTAGGTCAGCTGCTTCCTGCCTGGACTCCGGCTGTTTATTCCCCGAGGAGCAGCCAGAAAGCCTCCTCTCCTCAGCACTCCCCGTGGCTCCCACTTGCTCGGAGAGCAGAGTCCCCGTGGTTGTCCACAGGCCCTGCGGGATCCGGGCCCCCTTCCACACCCCGTCTCCGCAGCCACGGCGGCCTCGTCTCCCCTCACACTTGCCCGCCTCACTCCCGCCTCAGAGCCTTTGCCCGTGCTGTTCCTCCTGCTGGGAACGCCCTTCCCCAGCACCTCCAGGGTCTGTGCCCTCACCCACTTCTTGTCTCTACTCAAAAGGTCTCTTCTTGGGGGGAGGGGGGATATACGGGTAGGGGATTGAGAGGTACAAACTATTAGGTATAAAATAAACTGCAAGGATATATTGTACAACACGGGGAAATATAGCTCACATTTTACAATTACTGTAGATGGAGTACAACCTTTAAAAATTGCGAATCACTACCTAGTATGCCTGTAACTTAATACGGAACAGCAACTATACTTCAATTAAAAGAATAAAAGTTCTCTTCTTAGTGAGGCCCGCCCTGCACACCACATCCACAATTTTACTCCCCTGCCCCTGATATTTCACCTCCTCTTCCTTGTTTTACGTTTTCAACTCTGCACGTGTTGCTCTAACAGGTTATACACTTTGGCACATTTACATATTTATCTTGCTGATCACCTCTCCTGCAGCCCTAGATGTCACAGCCATGAGAGCTAGGGCCACTGACCACACCTCACAGCCCTGAAGCCTAGAACAGTGCCCGGCACATAGTAGGTGTTCAGTTAATATTTCTCGAAAGCATGAATCTAGGGCGCTCCAGGCAGAATCAAGCCTTTGCCTGCTGTTCACAGACTGAAGAGAAAGAAGGAAGCAGCTGATAGTGAGGACCTGGCCCTGCGCAGGCTCCAGAGACTGCAGAAATGACAAAGCTGGCCGTCCACCCGACCTGTCAGACCCTTCTGGAAGGCAGGGGGCCCGCCACCTGGTGAATAATTCGCCTGCAGTCAGCAGCCTCGAATGCTGCGTTGGCCAAAGGCAAACGGCCAGAGGAACCGTTTCTTTCTTTTAATGGGCTCCAAACCAGGGTCTCAAAGCCCTTGCACCGCCATGCTCCTCATTGCAAGGCAAAGGAGTGGTGGTCCACTCTTTCCAGCAGTTCCCTGCACCTGTCTGCTCGGGGCGCTCACCCAGCCCAAATAAGCCGGCTGAAGGGGAGCTGTGTCAATCCACTGTTAAAGCATAATTTAACGGCGCCCTGAAATGACAGCCGCATCTGTGCGTAAGCAGCACGACAGGTTAAGCCTCCCCTTGGGGACCGTAACCTGTTTTATTAAAGCTGCCACAGTGACGAGGCTCGATAAATCCACATCTGGAACAGGAAAACATATGATCTCATCTCCTTGCCCAGCACAGCCCTAATGCAGATGGACAGCTCTGAGGGGAGGGAAGGGCCTGGAAGACCAGGCCACACAGAAATAAAAAGGCCAGCCAACCAAAACTTCTGTCGTCCAACACAAGCCTGGGGACACGCAGACAAAACCAGACCTGGCTTCTTTTCCGTGATCAAACCTTCCGCCCTCGCTGGGCCAGGGTGAGGTCACCCTGACACCTTCCTCGGTGACTCTAATAGACTGCGGAGGCCTCAGCGCCACCCTGATGATGGTGACTTAAATTCTGGTGCCCAAACCACTCACCTGCCAGAAACACGGCGCTTCCTCCACACACTCACCTGCCCGTTCCCTTTCTGACTGCTTTTGCGGGGGGCTCTCAGTGTACCACCTGGGCTACTAGTTATTTGATTTGATATTTTTCTCTAACGTGACTTTAAAAAATTAAACTTTCATCTCAACCCAAGTAACTATGTGAAATTCTGGATTTGATGTGTTACTTAGATTTTTTTTTTGGATGCATATCGAAAGAAGTTTGTAAGTAGTAAAATCAATGTTTGTCGACCTGTCACACAAGATGATTTCGTGCACGACCTGTGTCCTAAAAAGGCATTTTGGGAGATGCTGATTTAATGTGCTCTTCTAAAGGTTTGGGTCAGGGCAACTGCTATCTCTGGGGACTTAGCAGGTGCTGGGGGCTATCAAGATTCAAAATATGACCCAGTTTTGGCCATTCCTGGGACTTAGGTGGCTCACATCTACTTTCTGTCCTAGAGCTCTGTGTCAACTAGGAGAAGATGCACCCCTACATGCCACCCCCCCCAAGACAAAGTCCTGCGGCCCCCAACTTGGGTGGCATTACATAGGAGGCATTGGTTTTGATGGATAACTAAAGAGATGATGTTTTCTGATGTTTGTTTTCTTAAAATTACAGGTAAATAATTAGAGTCTGTGATGTCAGACCCTCCTTGGGAAGTAGTGGGAGATGGGACACGGTTAGCAAACCCAGGGCCTTGACTTAAATCTATGTTTAACCATCGCTTTTTCTTACCTAGACTATTGCAGAATTTTAATGGAGAAAAATATATGCAAAGCCTTTAGTTCAATGCTTGGCATACAGAAAGGACTCAAAACATGTTAGCTTTTAAAAATTTAAATTACAGTAGCTCCCAGCTATATACGGTGTAACATAGAGTTCACAAATCCAGCGCCTCCGGACAGACTCTTGTCTGCGTGTGTTGGATTTAGGTCTGCTCAGAAGTGTTTAAAAATCTGAATTAATTGCTAACTTTTATTTGGGAGATTTCACATCAATCCTGATTTCAGGCTTTGCATGAAAATACACAGATCTGGGCTTGATGGGCCCACAGGTGGGTGGATCTGAGTAGCAAAGGCTGGCTTTAGAAGGGCTCCCCTCCGGTTCTGCATGGCCCCCATCAGGGCCACTTCCCTCATCTGTGGTACCAGCCTGGCCCTGCAGGCACTGGGTTTGCAACCCGTAGCTGATTCTATTCCAGCTGAACTGACCAGCTAAGTAAGCTCGCAAAGTAACACTGTGGCCTGGAGACCCACAGAGACCAGGCTTTAAGGGAGCAAAGAGGGGGTGTGGGTTTGGGTAAAGGCTGGTACAGAGCCTTGAGCAGGACAGGCCGGGGGTGGGGGCCGTGAGCTCGATGGGGAAGCACGTGTGTCCTATACCACTTCATGGTGCCCATCATTTAACCACACACCCCCTGCTGGGGGCGCTGCCCCTTCGGGGTACCCTTGCTCCTGATCTCTGGTGTGGCTGAGACCCCAGGTTGCCCACCAATAACTGTTTCCCCTTCTTATTAACAGGCCCTGATTTTAATCTTCAACACACCCAGCTAGGAAACTGCATTTCCCAGACTCTCTTGTAGCTACATGTGGGAGTAGTCCTTCCTTTAACCTTCCAGATCCACTGTCTGCCTCGTTCTCCAGCCCAGGGAGCTGACCTGGGTGGGCTGTATCCACAAGGGGCTTTATACTCTGGCTTTGGACTAGGTTTGGCTAATGGGGGGCCCTGGCAGGAGATCAGCAAAAGGAAGAACTGAAGTTCGGGTATGGATTCCTCCATCTTGCTCCCTGTGGTGTCAACAGAGGGTGAGAGCTCCTACTGAATGACTCTGTGTCATGAGTTTCCAGTAATCATTTGCTGCCCTCACCCTCTTGGTCTTGGAGTGGGGATGACCCCACTGTTACTAAGTAGCCTTGAGGGCTGCACTATCACTAGTGATTTCCCCACACTTGCTCATACCTTAGCAAAAAAGTTAAACCTTCCTTGAATAACTCAAGTTTGAATGTCTCTTGTATTTCCTGCTGAGATTGTGTGGCTAATTAAATAAGTTCTGTCTGTGTTGTAGGTGAGGTCTGGGATGCGGTTCTTAAAGGGAGCTGACTTAACTTGAAGGTCCATCCTTTTTGCCCTTCTGTTTCCTCCTCCTCCTTGCTGCCTGGAATGTGGCTGTGATAGCTGGAGCTCCAGCAGCTATTCTGAATGATGAAGGTGACCTTAAAGATGGAAGCCACACAATAAACATAGTAGAATACAAAAGTAGAGAAGGAGCTTGGGTCCCTCCTAACCTTGAAGACACCAGGCTGGCCCTGAACTGCCAACTTCCAGACGTTTTTATGTGAGTAAGAAGCAAAACTCTGTCTTGTTTAAGCCACTGTTATATTTTCTTTTACATGCAGCCAAACCTAATGCCGATACGCTTAGCTTCCAGAATTTAAGTGATCTCCTAAGGGTTGCTGAATTAAAAAAAAAAATCTTGCAGGAATGTGCTTGGCAAGTTGAACACCAGGGTGGGTCCACACGAGCCTCTCTTCTTCCTGAGATAACCTGCATCCACATGTTTTTCTAACTCCAGTGAGCAGCGGCAGGAATGTCAGGAGTTGGTATCTCAGAGAGGCTACGTTGGAAGTCACCACCGATCTGGCGTCCGGAATCTGGGCACACTATCCTGGGCTTCCAGCCATTTGGCCCCTGCAGAGTACCCAAGCTTGCAATTAGAATTGATTTCTGGATATCAGTCTGCAGCACAGGGTGTGGTTTCCTTACGTTCACAGATGGAAAGAGGCAAACAAATGCCTGGCCAGAAGCCCTCCCGAGCCTCTCTCTCAAGAGCCAGCCTCTCTCTCAAGAGCCAGCCTCTCCTACAAGACAGCCCTCCAGGCTAAAGGCCTGCCATTTTCAGGATCATAGGCCCCTCTGAGAATCCAGTGAGGGTCTCCGACCCAGGAAAGCACAAACAGGCACACGATCTGCATATAATTCCCACCCTCCCCCACTCCAGGCCCATCCAGGCCTGGGCCTCCCCCCTGAGCTTCTGTCTCTGAAGGCTGGCTGCCTTGGACAGCTCCTCTTGGCTTTTCATGGGCATCTGCAACGTACCAGGTCCAGAACTGAGCTCCAGACCATAGCTTTTCCCCATCTCTGTAAACAGAAAATCCCTCCTTGCAGTTGTTCAGACCAAAACCTTGGAGTTATTCTAGACTCTTCTCTCCTACTCCACATCAGATCCATGAGTACATCTCATCAGCTCCATCCTCTAACTCTGGGCAGCGTCTGACTACTTTTTCCACTCTGGTCTGAACCACCATCATCTTGTGCTTGGACCATTGCAGTAGACCCCTCACTTCTCCTATTATATCTCTTCAATCTATTCTCCATAAAATAGCCAAAGGAGTCATATTAACACGTAAGTCAGGTGATGTCAATGTTCTTGCTCGTGTCCATCTCATTTAGAAAGCCACAGTCCTCCCTCTGGTTCAAAGGCCCTGCATGATCCACCCCCGCCCCGCCATTGCCTCTCAGACCTCACCTCTTCCCATCTCTTTTGCTCACAATGCTCTGCCATTGTGGGCCATCTGCTGCTCTGGGAGCCTGCCGGAACTGCTTCTGCTTCAGGGCCTTTGCACCCACTGTTCCCTCTGCCTGGAATGCTCTTCCTGGGGGAGTCTCCTTGACTCATTCCCTTACCTTCTTTGCCCCAATTTCCCTTTCTCAGTGAGGCCGCCCTACATACAATCACAACTCTCCCTTTCCCCTCCCCTCCTTGCTGACTTCCCTTCCTTTCTTTTTAATATATTTTTCAGAGCGATTGGGAAAATCCCTGTGCTTGGATGACCCTTGGAAACCAGCAGGGTCTCCTTAACCCTCAGACACAAGAGTTACTGCCAGGTGGTACCACATAAGCGTGGCCCCAACATTCAAAGCCCGTGACTCACACTCGAGAAAGTCCTTCCCTTTTCTAGTCTCCATCCTGTTGGTTATGTCAAGGAGAAAGCCTCAGGGAGGGGCTGCTTCACCTTTAACGCCTCTCTCAAAACTGCCCATCGTCTTTTTCTTTTTTTTTTTAACATCTTTATTGGAGTATAATTGCTTTACTATGGTGTGTTAATTTCTGCCTTATAACAAAGTGAATCAGTTATACATATACATATGTTCCCATGTCTCTTCCTCTTGCGTCTCCCTCCCTCCCACCCTCCCTATCCCACCCCTCTAGGTGGTCACAAAGCACCGAGCTGATCTCCCTGTGCTATGCGGCTGCTTCCCACGAGCTATCTATTTTACGTTTGGTAGTGTATATATGTCCATGCCACTCTCTCACTTTGTCACAGCTTACCCTTCCCCCTCCCCATATCCTCAAGTCCATTCTCTAGTAGGTCTGTTTCTTTATTCCCGTCTTACCCCTAGGTTCTTCATGACCTTTTTTTTTTTCTTAGATTCCATATATGTGTGTTAGCATACGGTATTTTTCTCTTTCTGACTTACTTCACTCTGTACAACAGACTAGGTCCATCCACCTCACTACAAATATCTCAATTTCGTTTCTTTTTATGGTTGAGTAATATTCCATTGTATATATGGTCACTTTATCTTTGATAAAGGAGGCAAGAATATACAGTGGAGAAAGGACAGCCTCTTCAATAAGTGGTGCTGGGAAAACTGGACAGCTACATGGAAAAGAATGAAATTAGAACACTCCCTAACACCATACACAAAAATAAACTCAAAATGGATTAAAGACCTAAATGTAAGGCCAGACACTATCAAACTCTTAGAGGAAAACATAGGCCGAACACTCTAGGACATAAATCACAGCAAAATCCTTTTTGACCCACCTCCTAGAGAAATGGAAATAAAAACAAAAATAAACAAATGGGACCTCATGAAACTTAAAAGCTTTTGCACAGCAAAGGGAACCATCACCTTTTATAACAAAGCCATCCAGGCCTCGGCCTCAGGGGAGGCAACATCTTGCTGAAAGGTGAAAACACTGCTGTTCTCATTAGACTCGGTCTTGCAGTGACCTTCACTAGTATCCACTAGTGAAAAACTAGTGGATACCAGTGTTTCATATACAGTCATAATTAAAGCTTCCTGTTAAAATAATACTTAAGCTTCAAAAGGTAAGTCCAGTTCAAGTAATAGAACAGACGGTCCTGGGATGTCGCAAATATTCTCTTGCTCCAGGCAAGGACTATGTCCAACTCATCTTGGTGTCTCAGCGGCTGTTCCAGCCCTGGAGGTTCACCAAGGGTTTGCCTGGATTGAATTAAACTAGTAAACCTGGCAGAGTCCTCTGGTTTCAAGGCCTATTTGAAGGACACATGCAAACGAGACCTTGGCTTCTGTATTCTTCTCCCTCTTCTACCCTCCTGGTGAAGAGGGTGGCCAAGACCCTGCCGGTCTCCAAGGGTCATCCAAACACAGGGATTTTCCCAATCGCTCCAAAAAATACATTAATAATGGAGGCCACTTACTGACCAGTATGCCCTGGAACCTGTTCCCCTGGGCACTGGACACTTTCAAATGACAACTCAGGGAGGCATGTTAAATGCTCCCCCCTCACAATTAGGAAACAGAAAGAGCCCCTCTTCTGTGCTGTGTCCCATACCAGCTCTCTCATCCAGACCCTAATTAGGATGGATGGCTGTTCTCCGCCCCGGGACTGGAAGAAAGCCTGGAATCATCTTAGTTGAGAAGTCTCCAGCCCCAAGAACCGTCAGAACTGCTGCCTGGATGAGCAGAAAATAGCAGATGATAAATTTTTTAGGACTACCCTGTGTGTGTGCCAGTTGTTGCTGACTGTGAGATAATGTGCTGGCCTTTTGGGGAACATGCATTATTGATCTGGGTCTGTCTGGTGGTTTATAAAAATCCCACCCTCCCCCCACTACCACCTTGCCATCATCCCTCACCTCCTAAAAGAAGCACAGCCTCCTCCAAATGCTGTTGGAGGGGCTGGCTCCTTTGCAGAAGGGAAGACTTGTAGGCACCGATCTGTGCAAGTGAGTGCTGTGGGGGGAAAGGGACAGATACCACCAAACACGAGGGATCCAAACCTACTGCATCCACTTCCCAGAATTTATCTTTCAGAAATCCTCGCTCACCTATGCAAAGACGCACGTATAAAGACGTTCTCAGCAACGGTATCGGTAATAGTGGAAACTACTAACACACACACTCCCAATCTGGAAACAACTGAATAGCCATCCCAGGAGACTGGTTACATAGAGTAGTGGTTAAGACCACAGGCTCTGGGTTCAAATCTTATTTAGCCACGTTCTAGCTGTGTGACCTTGGACGAGTGACTTCATTTCTCTGGGCCTCAGTCTCTCCATCTAAAATGAAGAGGGTGGATCTAGGTGGTGTAAGTTAGGCCTGGTTTTCTCTGCTTTCCTCTCTCCCACGTCCTCCTCACACCTGGAGGCCCTTTCCTTATATTTGCAGACGCTGCTGGCTTTATTCGAGAGCCACAGGTGCAAACTTACAATCAGATTCTGACATGAGGCTTAGTTAGATCACGTAGCTGCAGCAAAGACGCGGCGCTCCTAGGAGTGCGTGTTCAATCCTTCACCTTGGTTCCAGCCCAAAATCTAGGAGTCGCCCCTGATGCTCCTCCTTTCCTCACCACCCACAGCCCCCATCCAACCCGTTCATGCACGTCTTCCGGGTTCCACTGTTCCTGCCCTGGTCCAAGCTTCCATCCTCGCCTGCCCCGTTATGGTCCTGTCCTCCTAATGTCATTTATTTCAACGTTAACAGCCAGAGGGATCCTACTGGAACCTTAGTCAGGTCACAGCCCCTCCTTTGCTCAAGGCCCATTTGCACTCATGTCTGTTTCAAAACCCTCACCATGGCCGCAAGGTCCCGCACGACCTGGCCTCATCTCTCTCCACTTATACCCTGGGTCTCTCCACCTGGCTCACGGGCATTCTTTCTGTCCCGACCCACCAAGCTCATTTCTAACTGTCTTTGCCTTTCCTGTTCTCTCCAGCTGGAGGGATCCTTCCCCAGTCATCCCGCTCCCAGCACAGTGCGCTGCATAGAGTAGATGCTTAATCAATATCTGATGAATGCATGAATAAACGTCCGGGGCGGGGGCGGTCCCAGGAAGAACTACAATGGAAACAGCTTGAGGGGTCCCATGAGGCAAGACCAAGGTGCCCTGAGGTCAGGTGCTGCCTGTGGGCACTGTTTGCAAAATTCTGCCAGAAACAAAACTCACAGTCCTATGGACACTTTCTGTAGGCTCCCCATGGCTGTCGAAAGTGGCTCATTCTAAATGCTGCCTGTGAGATAGGTATCATATGTGTCAAACTGTCAATAAAAGCCCTGGGCTTTGATTGCTTCCTGGCTGCAAATTCTTTTTGCACAGATAAATTCCCTGAGAAACATCTATACACGTGATCATTAATTCAAATCATTATAAGAAATGGCTTGGATGTATAGAAATCACCTTTACTTGGTGCTTAAAAGACTGATTCGTATTTTTAATAATGGATCCGAAAAGGGTGCAGACTTGCAGTTGGATCTTCACCACAATCTTATGTTTGGCTGCAAAGGCTTTTCCAGTAAACCTTTAAATTTGTTGCGACCAACAACAGTCAGTTGCCCTTCGATAGTGGACAGAGGCTAAAGGCCCACCGCTCACCTGGTCAACTACTGGCACTCCTTACCACAACCCACGAGAACCTCCAAGATCTGGCTCCCTTCCTTCTCTCCAGGGTCATGCTATGACCCTTCCTCAGGCTCCAGCCACATCTGTCTCCTTGGTCCTGCCTCAGGGCCTTTGCACACGCTGTTCCCTCTGCTTGGAAGGCTTTTCCCCAGATCTTCACAATACCCAGTAGTATGTCTATCATCATCATTGATGATGAGAAGGGAAATCTAACTTATAGGAGAAGGAAAATGCAGAGGGGCTTGTATGCTGTCCAGTACGGTAGCTATAAATGGTTACCGAGCACTTGAAAGGTAGCTGGTCCTGAGATGTCCTCTAAGTGTAAAGTACATGCCAGATTTCAAAAGCAATATAAAAAATGTAAACTATCTCATTAATGATTTTTTATATTGATTACATGTTAAGGTGACAATAATTTGGATATATTGGGTTCAGCAAAATATGTCTTTAAAATTAATTTCCCCCGTTTCTTTCTACTTTTTAATAAAGTATAGAAGATTTAGAATTACTGATGTGATTTGCATTTGTGGCTCGCCCCCCTAGATGCATCTCTAAGGCAGTGCTGTGTAGGGTTTAATGTGGAGAAAGGGAACCAGTAAAATCAGTGAATTCAAAGGGGGAGAAGACACAAGAAAAGGAGGAAGAAGACTGACATTGAGAGAGACCCCCAAAGGTAAGCTGGAAATATAGGGAGAGTTTGACGCCGGGGAACAGAAGGTCCAGCTGAGATTGACTCTGGGGGCCTCCTTCCTGGTGGCCTCATTTATGGGGACTTCTTCTCAGGCGAATGAAAATGTGGTGAGAAATGCCTCATGTAAATGAAGACGCCCAGCTGGGTGGAGGAGCCCAGGGCCTTGCTTAGCAGGGACGGGGAGAAGTCCGGGATGGTTTACACAGTGAAGCAAGGATACGGCTCAGGGAGGACCCTGTGTGGGCGATAAAGGGATGGTGCCCTCTTCCTGCTCGCCATCCGTGTAAAGGAACTACGTCTTGGCAAGGGCCCCTGTCCTCACCCGCTCTCCCTGGAGCCCACAGCACTAAGAGGGGAAGCAGCTCAGGACGAGAGGCGGCTGCCCTCACCCTCCTGAAGCACCACATCTGTGAATTGAGTCGGGTCACTAGCAACAGGGCCCACCTTCCCTGCCCGTAGACGCCACCAAGGAAGGCTGAGCCCACCCAAACCTGTTAAGATTGGTGGAGCAGGGGTACACACACACACACACACGTACACACACACGTACACACACACACACACCCAGGCTGGTTTCTTCTTTCTGTTCAGCGTCAGCTCAAATATCACCTCCTCTGAGGGGCCCTCCCTGATGACTAATCCAAAATAGCTCTGACCATCCCTCCCCCGCATCCAGCACCCTCTTCAGTTACCCCAGAGCATTTCTCCCTTCTTGAAATTATCTTCCATGTGAACTAGCAATGATTCTGATTATCTGTCCCCCTCATTCCATGAGAGTAGAGACTGTGCCTGCCTGACTTATTACTGAAGTTCCAGGCCCTAGAATATTGCCTGGAATATAGTAGGTTCTCAATAGAAATTGGACAGAAATAATGAATTGGCCTTAACATCTCTTCTCCTTAAGACTTTGGAGGAATCTAGGAATGGTCCCGCATTAGAAAAAGGTTGGAGACCCCTAACCTCGAGGACCCAGCTGCACATTCACGCGTGTGGGACCACCCCAGGACTTGGTTCAATCGACTGGACATGAACCCTGCAGGGTCTACCCGAGCATCCTGCATCAGGATCCTGAGACCCAGCATGGTGAGCTTGGTAGATACCGCCTGCCAGCGGCCAGGGTCTTACCGAGCTCCACATCCTGGTCGTCCGTCAGCACCAGGATGATGTTGGGACGGATGTTTCTGCGGTCCCTCTGAAACCTGCCTTTCAGGCGGTGGTGGGACAGGAACGCCACACTTCCATCCAGGAGAGAGAAGACAGTTGCAGAGAGCAGGCAAAGCAGGACACCGGGGGGTGCCATTTTACGTTTCCACTGATCCCTTGCTTCTGGCAGGATGCAGGAGTCTGGAGTTGTGTTTTGTGGATTTGCTTCTTTTCTCTCCTCCCTCTCTACTCACAGATCTAAAGTAAGAGGAAAAGAATCAGGTCAGGGTTTCCCTGGTGGCGCAGTGGTTGAGAGTCTGCCTGCCGATGCAGGGGACACGGGTTCGTGCCCCTATCCCGGAAGATCCCACATGCCGCGGAGCGGCTGGGCCCGCGAGCCATGGCCGCGGAGCCTGTGTGTCCGGAGCCTGTGCTCCGCAACGGGAGAGGCCACAGCAGTGAGAGGCCCGCGTACAGCAAAAAAAAAAAAAAAGAATCAGGTCAATCTTTTTGTAAAGGCTGCCCAACTGCTCAGACTTGCATGATGATTTCTACGATGCCTTCTGGCAGTGACAGTGAGAGTTTCTTTGATCAGGGACAGCTACAGCAGAACAAAAACCCAATTGGGCTAAAGTTACAAGAAAAGTATTTGCAACTGGCTCAGAGAACAGACTGGCAGGAAAGACTTCGGAGACTACTTCTGCAGACAGAATTCCTCTCTTGGAGCCAGCGATCCTCTGGATGCGCTGGTGGCAGCCCAAGTCCCAAGTCAGGTAGTCAGCCCGTCTCTGAACCATCCAACCAATGCAAGACAAATCGCCTCCCAGTGAAAGGAAAGGAAAAAGCCCAGTCTGGAGGAGCAGACATTTCTGGTCATCTGTTCTCTGCCAACACCATGGAGGATGCAGAGGTGAGTGGACAGAGCCCCAGCTCTCAGGTAGCGTGCGATTCGGGGAGGGGTCTGGACGAGGCGGGCTGATGCTTTGGGCTGGACAACTCTGTGTTTCAGTCCTGGCTCCGTCACTCACCAGCTGGGTCTCCCCATCGATAAGCCAGTGAGGAACCTCAGTATCCCCATGAATAAAATGGGGATACATGACTGTTATAAGAACTCAATCCAACAGGAATGTTCGCAAAGGTCCCCCCCGTCAACAGATCCTGTAACTGGGCAAGTTATTCATATTGGTTTTACGTTGCAAAATAAACAAAATGACAACAGAGGAAACTGAGAGCTAAAAAGCTGAGGGAGAAGAATTGTCACATTCCGCTGCAACCTTGGTCACCCCCTTGACCCCGGGTCAGATGGGGTCACAAGCAAAGGTAGGGGAGGGGCGGCGGGCCAGCTAATCCTGGCTCAGGCGGGTCTCAGATCCCACTCTGCCCTTTGCGGTCATTTTTCTACTTCCTGAGGAAATGAGCCTTCAAGTCCTGTCCAGATATAGACTTTTGGTCTCATTTGTCTAAAAGGAAAGAAAGAGCAAGCAAGCAGACGTGTTGGGAGGAAACCAAGGTCGTTGGAGTTGGGCTGAGTCACCGTTCCCGTGACCTTGAAGGACTCCATTTGCCCCTGCTGTCATGGGGAACCCCACCCCACCCCAAGCCACAGCTCAGGGGACTCATCATGGACCCCAGGTTCCGCACAGGGGGATGTGCTGCCTCTATCATCTCTCCCAGGGACAGCACCAGCCGTCTAAGAGGTCTCCCACTTCCTCCCCTGCCCCCACCCTCCATGCCCCCCGGGGGCAGCCAACAGGATCTTTCTAAAATTCAAATCCAAACATACAACTCAAAGGGCCTGGACTAGGTGAGACCAGGGAGGTGCTCAGGGCACAGGTTTGAAGGGGCACCCACTCCGGGTGGACAGGTGCAAGGCACTCAGCTCACCTGAGTCCCAGCCCTGTCATTCACCTGCTCAGACCCTCCCCTGGCTTCTCATGGCTTGGGGTACAAAATGCAGACTCCCACCAAGCCCTACAGGGCGGGTGTGATCCGACCCCTGCCCACCTCTCCCTGGTCCTCTCAATTGCTCTCAGGCCCGCGGCTTCTTTCTGTCACTTAGACAAGTCAAGCTTGTTCCTGCCCCAGGGCCTTTGCACTTCCTCTTCCTTAAACCTGAAAGAATGTTTCCCCAGATTCTGTTTGATGGGCTCCTTCTCCTCTGCCAGGTCTTGGCACAAGTGTCGCCTCCTTGGAGAGGCCTGCCCTGACTGCCCTATCTGAGGTGGTGCCCCCGCCCCAGGCACTCTCTGTGTTTTATAACCTGTTTTATTTCCCTCATAGTCCCTACTATACCTGCAATTATTTTATTTATTGCCCAGTTCTTCCCATGGGAGAGTCAGCTCCACGAGGGCAGAGGCTGGCTTTGCGTTGCTCACGGCTCTGCCCCCAGCACCTAGTACCATGCCTGGCACAGAACAGTGCCAAATAAATATTCAGATAAATAAAGAAATGGAGATTTTGGTGAGGTTTTCTGTGTTCTACAGAGTGAGAGAAGGCTGAGAATAGAGAGCAAGCTCCACACAGGGCTTCCCACCCCAGGGGCCTCTGAAAGGACATCTGTGCAGAGAGATAAGATGAAGGCCACACTATCGGGGAGCTGACCTGGGAACTGTGACTTTCACAGGACCAGCGGACAAGTATCAACTTCCACCTCCATCTCCTCACCTGCTAAATCCCACATCTTGTAATAGCCAGGGTGGCTGCAGTGACATGTGTTGGGCAGCTGCTTTGTGCTCATGTTATATGATACTTAATTCACGGACTTTAAAGTTACTTGCTGGGTGTCCCTAGGCAAGTAACTCAACCCTTCTATGCCTCGGTTTCCCTATCTATAAAATGGACATGAAGGATTAAATGAGTTAAGGCAGAATGCTGAGTCCAGAGCCTGGCACATGGTGTGTACTGACTGGAACACATCATTCACAGTGAAAACCATTATTAGATTATTATCAGCACCACTGCAGCTGGGTCCCGTGTCAGGCACTCCGTAGCATCTCCGTCAATCTCCCCAACAACCCTCTCACACAGGTACTACTATTATCCCCATTTAAAAACTGAGGACAGGGCTTCCCTGCTGGTGCAGTGGTTAAGAATCTGCCTGCCAATGCAGGGGACACGGGTTCGAGCCCTGGCCCGGGAAGATCCCACATGCTGCGGAGCAACTAAGCCCGTGCACCACAACTACTGAGCCTGTGCTCTAGAGCCTGTGAGCCACAACTACTGAGCCTGCGTGTCACAACTACTGAAGCCCGCGTGCCTAGAGCCAGTGCTCCACAACAAGAGAAGCCACCACAATGAGAAGCCCTCGCACAGTAATTTAGAGTAGTCCCCACTCACCGCAACTGGAGAAAGCCCAGGCGCAGCAACAAAGACCCAACGCAGCCAAAAATAAAAGCAAACAAATAAATTAATTAAAAAAACAAAACAAAACTGAGAACAACTGAGGCATAATCACTGTCCTAAGGTCACCTGGAGAGAAAACAGCAGGGACAGTGTTTGACCTCTTTTCTCCCTGACAGCTTGGTGAGGGCCTCTCACCACTGAACTCATGTTTCCCAGATTCTCATATTCAGGGGCCATAGCCCCAATTTCTGCCGGCTCTGCACAACCCTTCCACTATCATTTGGTTCACATGCTCCTTTAAATAGCCTCATTTAAAAATAAAGACATAAACACATGGTTTTGAAAAAGACGAAACACATGGTTTTGAAACAGACGACTTTCTATCCAAGAATAAATGGAAAAGCAGCGTCCCTTTCCTGTAGAACTAATCACACAAATAAAGGCAAACAGAGCAGAAACTGTGTTACTCCATCCGTCTAAAAGCTTCTAGTTCACATTTAAGGCTCTAAGCTGAGCTCTGGGCTGGCAGCTCTCATACGTGCACTGTCTCTCTGTTTAAGGGAAATTAGCAGGTGTTGAAAGGCAACGAGGCACATTAGCACCATCCACAGACTTTCTGCTGGAGGTAATGGGATGCTTGAGAGGGTTGAAAAGGAGACATGCCCTAGACTCTAATGGGTCCCTGAATTATCCCAAATCATGGGAGGTGGGGGGGAATCCTTGAATCATGTTGTTTATCAGTCCATGTCTCCCTACCTCGGGAAACACACTGGGATGCTTTGTGCTTTGCAACTGAAACCGTGAGCTTGACTGACACTCCAGCCAGCCCATTCATAAAACAAACTTCCCAATCGAAAAATAGGCAGAAGACCTAAATAGACATTTCTCTAAAGAAGACAAACCGATGGCCAATAGGCACATGAAAAGATGCTCCACATCACTAATTATTAGAGAAATGCAAATCAAAACTACAATGAGGTATCACCTCACACTGGTCAGAATGGCCATCATCAAAATTCGACAAATAATAAATGCTGGAGAGGGTGTGGAGAAAACAGAATCCTCCTACACTGTTGGTGGGAATGTAAATTGGTGAACAGTATGGAGTTTCCTTAAAAAAACAAAAATAGAGCTACGATATGACCCAGCAATCCCACTCCCGGGCATATATCTGGAAAAGATGAAAACTCTAATTCAAAAAGATACATGCACCCCAATGTTCACTGCAGCACTGTTTACAATAGCCAAGCCATGGAAACACCCTAAATGTCCATCACAGATGAATGGATAAAGAAGATTTGGAATATAAATACAATGGAGTACTACTCAGCCATAAAAAGGAATGAAACATTGCCATTTGCAGCAACATGGATGGACCTAGAGATTATCATACTAAGTGAAGTAAGTCAGAAAGAGAAAGGCAAATATCATATGATAGCACATGTGGAACCTAAAAAACGGATACAAATGAACTCATTTACAAAACAGAAATAGACTCACAGACAGAAAACTTATGGTTACCCAAGGGAAAAGGGGAGGGGCGAGGGATAAATTAGGAGTATAGAATTAACAGATGCACATCACTATATATAAAGTAGATAAACAACAAGGATTTACTGTATAGTACTGAATATAGAACTATATTCAGTATCTTGTAATAACCTATAATGGAAAAGAATCCGAAGCTGTACACCTGAAACTAACACAAAATTGTAAACCAACTACAGTTAAATAAAAAAAATATATACATTCATGTTCCTTCAGATAGACATCGAGTGATAAAATAATAGCGAATTTCTGACAGATGCCCTACAAACAGCAACTGTCTTATACCAGAAATAGTAACAGCAAATGCTTATTGAGGGCCTGCAACGCTCCAGTCCCTGCTCTAAGCATTTTATGTATTGATATATCAACTTGTCTAATCCGCATATCCACCCATCGATATTATACCCATTTTATGGATGAGGAAGCCGAGCCACAGAGAATTAAAAGCACTTTCCCATGATCACATGGGCAAATAAGGGGCAGAGACTGGGTTCAAACCCACTCTGGCTTGAGCCAGCTGCTCAACCAGAACCTCCTGGAAGCAGATCTCCAGGTAAGTTCTTAAGAGTCTCCCAACCTCAGTTTCCTCATTTGCCTCTGAAACAGTAGGAGGCCAGGTGCCCTTGGAGGGCCTTTTTGGCTCTGGGCCTGTGATGCGGAGGTACGGGGGGGCCGGGCCAGATCGTGGGTGGAGCTGGGGGATATGGTTGACTGGACTCTTCCTGGCACCCATGTTGGTCTTCTTAGCAATGCTTCCCTCCATTCCCAGGCAGCTGTATCCCTTCAGCCAGGATGCTGCTCCTCTGGATGGAAGTCAAATCTCCATGACCAGAGACTGAAGAATAATAGGAGCTAATTATTTCATCAGCTCAAGTCATCAGTAGGTCGATTTTTGTTGAATTCCCCCAGCTCCCACTTTCCCTGGACTTGTGCCAGCGCCTCTCTGTATGCTGGAGAAATCAATTAAAAATGACACAAGGGATTCTGCCTCCATTTTCCTCCTTCTTAGTAAAGATTCAAGGTGGCTGAACCGAGAAAGTATCTGGTGAATCGGTGCAGCGCTAGCTGAGCGATGCTCTGTCCATCCTGCGGACACCACCACTTACTCCCACCAGCTTGAGGAAAGGTCCATCCCGCACCTCTCTTCGCCCTGTGTCTTTCTCACAGACCTTGGCAAAGCCCTCCCAGCCCAGAAAGACATCACTGGAAACGCCTAGTAACCTGAGCATTCAGAAACATCACTCCTGCTTCTGGATTTATCTGACCTGCAGAGAGGAGTGGGTCTCAGGCTGACTGTGCACCACAGCTTTGGGAAAACGCCTGGGACCTCACCCAGGCCTGTCCAGAGAGATCCAGATGGCTGTCTTCCTCTGAGGAGCCCCAAATCCAACAAGAGTAGCTGAGAGGAGTTTGGGAGTGATCAGGCAGCCCAGGGAGAGGGAGTGGGAGAGGAAGAAGTGGTCAGAACAAGGCATTGATCAGATGGGAGAAGTTCCCTGGGAGGTGAGAAGAAAGGAAATTGTGGGGTGTGAAGATGCCCTGTGCTGGGGCCAGAGCCCCTGCACCAGACCTGTGGACCTTCCTAGGTGGTCTCGAGAGCCAGACCACTTATGTCTTCCTTCATTTACTTTACAAATATGTATTTAGGGCCTACTGTGTCATAGGGTTAGGTAATAGGATAATCCTGCCTGGATTATAACAGCCTCCTAATTGATTTCCCTGCTTCTACCTTCACCTCCTTCTATCAAGCAGGCAGAAGGATCCTGTTAAAACAAAAGTAAGAGTCTGTCTTCCTCTACTGAAAAGTCCTGAAGGGCTCCCATCTAATGCCGAATAAAAACCTCCAAATCCTCCAAAGGACCTACAAGACCCTACGCAGCCTGCCCAGCCCTTCCTGACCTCATCACCTTCCACTTTCCCCCTTGCCCACTTGGCTCTGGCCACATGGTGTCTGTGCTGCTCCTTGCACATGCCAGGCATGTCTTCACCCCAGGGCCTTTGCATGTGCTGTTCCCTCTGCCTGGAGCCTTCATCCAGATCTCTTCACGGCCCTTTTGTCACCTCCTTCAGGTCTTTGCTCAAATTTCACCTTTGCACGTTAAAACGGAAATCTCTTTCCTCCCCAGTAGCACCTGCCACCTCTGACAGCTAGATATTTACTTGTTTCTTTGTTGGTCTCCCCCACTAGAAAGTCAGTTCATAATCTGAGGGTATGGATTTTTGTCAGCTTTGTTCACATCTGTATCCCAACACCTAAAACAGTGCTTCGGACATAGAAGACATTGACAATACTACTGACTTGGCAAAGAATTTTCTCTCTCCTGGTAACAGTACTCGTACTCCAGCCCTGCTTGGAGGCACTGACACCTCCTTTTCTTCTGCTTACCTGCAGTGTGAGTGCAGGACAGAGCATGTGACCCAAGTGTAGCCAATCAGCACATCTCATCTCTCTAGCTCCAGTGATTGGCCCAGAGACAGACATGTGACCCAAGTCTGGCCAATGAGAGAGAAGTAAGAAACAGTTGGGTGGGTACTGGGAAGGGGTAAGCCCAGCCCAGCTACCAATTGGCCCCTGAGAGAGGATGCTCCTGACACTGGACTGAAGCAAGTTCCACCTTGTAGCCAGTTACAGGCTCAAACAAGTGCCCTTTGTTGCTGAAGCTAATCTGAATTGGGGTTGTCATTTGCGACAGGAAATGCCCAGACCAACACAGTTAATACCCTACAAGACTAATGAAGAAATAACTAAAATTTATATGATGTGCTTATCACGGACCCTGGGCACTTTTCTAAATTCTAAGCACTTTTCCTGTGTCAACTCAGGTCACCCTACAACAACATGGTGAGTTAGGATGCTCCATTTGCGGGTGAGGAAGCTGAGGCATGGGGAGGTTCGAGAATTTCCCCAAGGTTGCGCTGCTTGGGTGCTGAATATCGTCGCTTGGATGGACCACATCCACGGGCTCTGTGCTCTCTGGCTCCTGGCTGGATTTGGCTCAAGGAGACACTGCCCAGGGAAGGCAGTAATGGGAAGACAGAGAGGCTGGGTACTTTCCAGGTGCCTTCTCTGCCCAGTTGCTAGGAACCGACCACATCCCTTTATTGCTCTACTGAAGGCCACAGCTCCTGGGGGTGGCCCTTGCCAGGTTCCAGCAAATGCTCCCCACTGTTCCCAGCCCGAGAGATCTGTACTATTCATTTTCTTACACTCTGCTCCTATCTTTGTTGGAGGCGCCATCTGTTTCCTGCAGGGCATCTATACTGATAAAGCAAGCGGATAGCATGCCCGAGATGTGCACCCAGATATTCTGATCCCACGAGTCCTCTCTTGACTCCCATGCCTACTTGGAAACTGAGAAATGATACAAGCGGCTGAGGTTAAGTGTGTGGTACGAACAGGAAGCAAAAGGGGGGAACTGCTGGTCTGCGGGCATTCAGGGAGGGCTGCGTGGAGGAGTCCTTACAGAGAAAAGTTTGAGAAGCCTAAGAGGAACAAAGTTCTGAAAAATCCACAGGATATGGGTGGGCTCTGAAGAAGAGGTGGAGGACAGAGTGTCTCGGGCAGGGGAAATAGCTTTAGCAAGTAGCAAGCAGAGTGGAGGAGTGGAAATGTGTGGTCCCGAACCTCACAAGCCTAGAAGCTGTCTAGACAGAGGATGACACATGCACATCTGTTAAACCTTACACTCCCCTGGTATCTCCTCTTCTTCCTGGCCAACAGGTTTTGCCAGCCTCTCTCCTCCTCTCCAGGGCTGTCAAAGAAAGGACAGGCGCTCCTGGAACCTACAGTCCACAGACTCTCCCTGTCTCCATTACCCAAGTCCAAGGGCATCAGGTGGCTCTCTGTGCCTGTTCTTGGAATTTCAGCTGGAGGCAGAGGACCAAGCCAGCAGGACAGGGGACGAGAGAGGGGTCCTTAGAGGTTGGAGAGAGAGGTCAGGTTTCAAGACAAGCGCTCAGGATCTGGAAAGGAAATTAGGGCATAAAGAGAAGAACCTAGGAATCTAGTTGCCTGCCTAACTATTCATGTGACAAGAAATTCTTGAAGGCTTGCTATGTGCCAGGCATAGTTCTTGGCACTGTAGATAAAACAGTGAAAAAAAAAGGTACCTGCCCTCATGGAGCTGACATTCTAAAGGGTCAACATATAAGAAGCTGGAGTTGAAAGACTCCTGCTAAAGGTGAGAAGGGTCAGAAAACAGGATTGGAAGTAATAGTAAACCACGAGTGAACTCTTAGAATGGGGTCATGGATTATAGTTAGAGCTCAGAGAAAGTTTAGAAACGATACATTTGAAGTCTTGGGAAGCTGAGTATCACAATGCTTTGCATGTCAAGTGCACGACCATATAATTCACACACTCAAATATCTGAGCAGATGCTATGTACCAGGTACCGTATCATGATCAGTGGGGGAAAAAAAAAAGCAGACAAATCCCTGTTCTCACGGAGCTGACAAAGAGAGTGGAGAAAGGCACACAGATAGACTGCTAAGTGCTGGGGGGAAATGCAGCAGGGAACAGGCTGGAGAAGGGGTGGAGATGGGAACTAGAAACAGAATGCCTGGGTTCGAGTCTCGGCTCCACTACTTACTAGCTTGTGGGCAAGTAATTTAACCTCTTTTGGCCTCAGTGTCTTTAATTGCGAAGTGGGGCCAATAATAGCACTTACAGAGTTGTGAGGATGAAGTGGCTTAATGTCTGTGAAGTCCTTAGAACAGAGATGTATACAGTAAGTGCCTGATAAATGTTGGTTAGCGTTACTTGTTGAGTTTGGGCCACCCTCCTTTCTGTAACAGCACTCAGTTTTCCTTTGGGGATCCTCTTCTCCCAGTTATTGGTCCATAAAGTTCAAATTAGGCCCTGGCTTCAGAGCTCCGAGACTGGGCCACGGCATGCAGACCTAAGCCAATCAGAGCCTTCCAATCCCCCTGCCTCAGTGACTGGCCAATCAGAGTAATCCAGGCACTTTAGTCCAACTAGAAAGAGGAGCCTCCTCTTTCCAGCTGGCTAACTCGGTCCATGTCAGTCCACCATGAGGATGAGGGAAGACTCTGACGTCATTTTGCCTCATACGGAGTTGGAATGAAGCCAACGCACAGAAGAGCTTCGAGATGGAACATACTTGGGTTTTGCCAACATTCGAGACCTGTATCCAGCTAAGCCTGAAGGAGGAAGATTTACTTCTGGGTTCTTTGTTTCAGGCCCCTGTAGATTCTTCCATGTCCTTCAACTGCTGTGAGATATTTTCTTTCAGGTCCCTTTCTCATACTTTGCCTCTTTAAGGATATGAATCAAATTCTCCTTTTCTCTTAGGTCACTCGGAGTTGCTTTCTCTGTCACTTGCGACCGAATGAGCCCAACTGGCAGAGCAAGCTGGGGGCAGAGTGTTGACCCAGGTGGCTTCCCAGACACCATCTGCCTCCGTCTATAGAGAGCTCTGATGACACGGCTGCTAACCCTTGGCCTGGGCCCAACTCTGCCTTATCACAGGCAAACCTTCCTCATCCTTATCTGCCAGCTGATAAGAGAAAGGTGGTGCAGAAAGGGGGAAGAAATGTGGGCGTAGGAGTCCTGACTTCTGGTCCTGATTCGGCCTCAGTTTCCTCACCTGCCAAGAAAAATAGACTGTTCCCTGGGCACGGCCTGGAACTCTGGGATGGGTGGAGTGTGACAGGTGGGGAGGGAGCCCTCCCTCCCCTCCCTCCCTGCGGCAGGCCTCCCTCTGTGATTCCTGGCCTCATCCGAGGTTTGTTCTCTTCAGAGCCCTCATCACAACTTCTGATTCCATGATGCACTCTTCTGTTCGAGTTTGTATCTTGTAGGGGGTCATCTTCCCTGCTGGAAGCTCTGCACAGGTAGGAGCTGTCTCTTCCTCACTCCATAGCCCCAGCCCCTGGCAGAGCCTGGGTGCTAATTCTTTGAGTTAGTCAGCAGATATTTACTGAGCACTTACTATGCACCAGGCCCTACTCTACGTGCTGCAGATTCAGGAACCAATACTCTGTCATGGATCAGACACCAAAATAAATGACGGGCACATGAGGTGATGAGTCCTAAGGTGATGAGCGGGCGGCTGGAAGAGCTGGTGGGGGGAGCTTGCATCTTTAAATAGGAGGGTGGCAAAGGCCTCTCTGAGAGATGACACTTGGGCAGAGCCCTCAGGGAGGTGAAGGAATGTGCCTTGTGGATATTCAGGGGAACAGTATTCCAGGCAGAGGGACAAGTGCAAATGTCCTGAGGTAGGAATGTGGCTGGGGTGTTTGAGGAACATAAAGTGGGCAAGTATGGCTGGAGTGGAGTTGAGTGGGAGTGGGACCTGGAATGTTCTAGCCCAGGAGTGCTGTGATTGGTTGTAGATTTTAACAGGATCCTTCTGGCTGTGTGTGGAGAACAGACTATAGGCAGTGAGGTGGACACACGGAGGCCAGTGAGATGACTACCATAGACAGTGCCTGGACCAGGGTGGGGGCAGTGAAGGGGTGAGAAGGGAGATTCTGGATATTGTTGAATAAATGAATAACTTATTGAACAGAGGGAAGACTGGCACACGCCAAGTGTTCCAATGACTACTTTTCTGTAACAATTTACCCCCAAACTTAGCAGCGGAAATTTTTTTTTTTTTTTTTTTTTTTTTTATGCTCAGGGACTTGGGTTCAGGAATTCCAAAGGGACACAACAGGAATGGCTGGTCTCTGCTTTATCATGTCTGAGGCCACAGCTGAAAAGACGCAAGAGCTGGGGACCTGAATCCCCAGTCTGGTGGCTGCTGCTGGCAGTCAGCTGGGGCCTCAGGGGGCGTCCTTGCCATGTGGCCTGGGCTTCCTCACAGCATGGAGGCCTCAGGCTGGTGGCTGATTGCTTACGCAGCGGCTTAGGGGTCCAAAAGTGAGCATCCCAGCAGTCAAGGGGGAGCCACTTCATCTTTTCTGACTGAACCTCATCTTTCCTGCTGTCCCCAGCATTAATCCTGCCATTCTACTGGTTACCAGCAATACACATGCCTGGCCAGATTCATGGACGGGACCCCAGGGATGCCCCACCTCCAGACGGAGGGGTGAGAAGATCACACTAGAGATGAGCATGCGGGGTGTTATCCTGTGGCCCCTGGAAAACACAGGGGGCCCTGCCAAGTCATGGGGGCCTGGGCTCGGCAGTGGGTGAGAGCCTCTCCCCTGCACACGTCACCCCTTCTAGGAAGTGAAACTTGACCTGAGTCAGATTCCGTCTGTCTGTATCTGCCAAGCGTTGGAGTTTGTACCCAGGCCCATTTCAAAGATCCCCGAGCCTCAGGAAGCCCTGGGGTGACCAGAAGCCTCCCCCATGCCCACTCCTCTCTCTCGAATGACCCAAAGGGGTTAAATCAATGGGGTCCGTGCTTAGGCGGTTCTGAGCAGAAGAGGCAGAAAGCAAGCTTGCCCTGGATGCGGAAGCACAGTCACAGCCTCTCCTCCTCGTTGCAGAGAACAGAGGTGCCCCAGTTACATCTGCACTGAAAACATTGATGTATTTTCACTTTTTTAAAAGTCCCGTCTTTTTAAGCAGAAAGGAAGCCACCTCATAAGTGCAGACACCCAAACAGAACTGGCTGACCTGATTTTGGGGAACTGGCCCTCGCTTCCCCCAGACCTTTCCTCCTGCTGACGTGAGCAATGACCCTCCGCAGGGTGGGCCCTTTGGCCCCAGGAGCTCAGGGCCACTGTCTACCGGGAAGCTGCCCGGTCCAGGAGGCTGCCGTCCCCCGTCTCGTTGGGTGGCTGCTGGCTTGTCCTGAGGGGAGCCTTCGACTGGGGGGTGCCGGGCTGGGTTTGGGAGGAACGTTAACATAGCCTGGCTGGGCAGGAGAGCTGCAAACAGCCCCAACCTTCTAGAACTCAGCCTGAGACATGACGCTTCTCCCAGAATCAACCACTGCAGTTTGATAGGCAGCTCCCGGGAATTTTCTGGTGAGATGGGCAGCTTCCAGGCCCGGGGCTTCTGGTGTGAAGCCAACAGTCCACTCTGCTCCCCAGAAGGGCGACATGACTGACCTTGACCCCAGCAGCCCACAGGTCAGGGTCTCGGAAATTCTGCTTGTCACCTGCACCCTTGTTTGTGCCAGATACAGCTTTCTGTCCACTCCCTTTCTTATGTCCGTAAATTTAGTTACAAAGGCAGTTTTCTCCTTCCATGGGGAAGGAGCACCACTTGCCCTAAACCAGGGTCTTTCAACTTGGGCACTGCTGACATATGGGGCTGTGTCATTCTCTGCAGTTGTGTGCACTATAGGGTGTTTAGCAGCATCCTTGGCCTCTACCTGTTAGATGCAAGTAGCAACCACCCACAACGATGGCAATAAAAATGTCTCCCGGGACTTCCCTGATGGTCCAGTGGTAAAGAATCCACCTTCCAATTCAGGGGACACGGGTCCAATCCTGGTCGGGGAACTAAGATCCCACATGCTGTGGGGCAACTAAGCCTGCGCGTCACAACTACTGAGCCCTTGCACCTCAAGTAGAGAGAAGCCCATGTGCCGCAAACTACAGAGCCCACACACCACAACTAGAGAGAAGCCTGTGTGCCACAAGCAAGAGCCTGTGTGCTGCAACGAAAGATCCCGCAGGCCGCAATGAAGATCCTGCGTGCTGCAACTAAGACCTGACGCAGCCAAAAAAAAAAAAAAAAAGGTCTTCAAGTATTGCCTAATGTCCCCTGGGGGGGTACAAAATTGCCCCCACGTGAGAACCCCTGCCATAAATGGATAGCAGCACAAAGAAACAAATGTAGTGACATTACGGTTAAATTCCTGCTTGCCAAGGGCACTGAACATTTTCTTGCAAGGGGAGCAGGCCTCTTTGAAGACCACAACAGAGGGGTTAATGGAATTCCCTCCTCGATGACTCAGAAGGCTCAAAAGAGAGCACGATGAAGTTCAATGCCATTAATGGTCTGGGCACGGACTCCTAAGATGAGGACCACTGGGTCCTGCCCACTGGGAACCAGGCCTCAATCCAGTCAATGGGACTGGCTGGGCCGGAGGCCAGTGGACTGGCCCACCGCCTGGGCTCACAGGAATTCTGAATGCTGTTTGGTCACCTGTGGAGAGACACCTGTGTGCAGTGGCCTTTGTCTAAAGTGGGGACACAAACTCAAATGCCTGCAGGGCCCAGGCAAGAGAAGTGAGTGACATGGCCTGGATTTAGGGTCACAGGGAGGGGTGGGGACCAGACCACACCTGTGGGGATGCCATTTTCAGAGTAAAAACAGTCAATACATTTTAAACATGGAGCGGGCCAAACAAAGCTCCTCTGGAGCTTGGCTGGAGGCCCATCTGCAACCCTTCGAAGGTACCTGATCTTTTCTGAGCACCTACTATGTGCTAGGTGCTGTGTGGAATGCTGGGAAACAGCTGTGATCACCAGGCAGGCCAGGCCTCTGTCCTGAAGGAGCTGATATTCTGGTGGGGGAGACACATATTTAACAAGTGAAGATGAATTTCAGATGATCTTAAGTGCTTTGAAGGGAGTTGTCAGGATGACAGGATAGAGTAAATCAGGGGAGGCTCTAAGGGGTGATGTCTGCGCCGACACCAGAAGGTGGGTGAGAAACCAGTTGTGGGCGCAATGCTTTCTAAGCAAGGGAAAAAGCAAGTGCAAAGGCCCTGTGGTGGGAATGAGCTGGGTCGGTTTGAAGACTGTAATGAAGACCAGAATGGCAGGAGCAGGGAGCAGGTGTGGCAGCCTGGCATACCTGAGGTTAGACGTCGCTTGCCCCCTGCCCAGGCCTTCCAGGTAGGCCACACCTGCTGACCTTCCGGATGTTTAGGGGAAATGGGAATCACACACAGTTCTTCCCACCTCTGTTCTTTGTTGTTCTGTCTTGGCTACAGACAAAAGCTTCCCTGGCAGCAAGCTACGAAGTTATTTCTGCAAAGGGCTTTTGGCCAAAAGCAATAAAGTCGGACCGTGACAGAGTCATTATTCACGCCTAATTGCGGGCTGGTTCTCGGCGGCGACTGCCTGGCCAGGGCTGGCAATGCCAGTCACTGCCCCTCCCACTTGTTAACCCCACACGTTCTCAGCACTGTTCACCCCCCATAGAACTCATATTTAGGTTTCCAGAGACTGTAGTCTCCTTCGAGAAGAATATAAAACGGATGAAAGGCTATTTTGACTGCTTGGTATTAATAATCCAATTATTTCTTCCCTTTCACCCAACCCACAGCCATGGGCACCATGCTCACCCATCAGGCCCCTGCTATTAGGAGATGCATGTCTCATTAGCTCACCTTGGAAATGGCCTGACACTTGGCAATTATTTGAGAAGACTGTACTCACAGGCAGGGGAGGGAGTCTGAAGCAACTTTCACCAAATAACCCACTAAATTTAGAGATGGGAGTCAGAGAGAATTTCGAATGACAGGTCTGTTTCCAACCCTGGAGTGCTGTGCTGTCTAATTAGCAGCTGGAAATAGACTGTCACGTGGGAAGACAGCCTGGGTCACAGGTGTTCTCTGAGCTGGGATCAGTTTCTCTGGGGCACTCACTGGGTGTCACCAGGTGTTACTGTGTGTCCAGGTGCCCAGTGGCTGGAAGAAAGGGAGTGAGGGCCGGGCTGCCCGTGTTCATGGTGGGGCGGGGTCGGGGGTGGCAGGAGCCCACCCACTGCTCAGGCCGGTCCCTCATTACTGTGCACACTCTCCCTTCCGGGGCCAGCTCCAATCAGCCCCATCTTTGGGGTGAGGATGCTGAGCACAGCCAGGCTTCTGGCTTTGGCCCATAAAATGACGGGGGGGCCCCCAAACCCTCAGCAGTGCCTGAACTGTGCAGCCCCTGCCCTGGAAGAGCTGCCACACAGATTTGGGCATTCTACTTATACCAGACTTAAAAAAAATTCATCTATCCATCCATCCATCCTCCATTCATTCACTCATTCATTCAAAAATGTTAACTGCTCATCCTGGGGCAGAGCCATTTACTCAGGGGCTGTGCGGAGCTTTCTAACTCTTTCTGTCTGTCCAGCATCTGGTCCCCTTCTCTTGACAACAGTACCCCAATTTCCTCTTGAGGATTCTCTCTTCCCTGCCAAGATGCCCCACCCTCTCCTGCCATGTGACCAAAGGGTGATCCTATGACAAAAGTTGGCCAATCAGACTCTCTCACTGGGCCCCTGACACTCAAATAGAATGTCAAGAGCAGGAAAAAAAAAAAAAGCAGGAGTGCATTTATCTCATTGGAACCCCTCCTTCAGGAAGCTGCCAGTCACTCCTGCTCCTAGTCCCCTAGAACTTCTGAAGCTAAAGCCTTAAGAAGGCCTGGCAGCTTTTACATGTACCCTCTTAGAAGTCAGGCTACCCTGAGACCACCAAGTACAAGCAGCCATGGGAAAAGGCCATGTGGAGGAGGATGGAGCCGTTCAGCTGATGGCCCCAAAGGAGCTCCCATCTCTTGATCAACACTAGCTGCCAGCCGTTTGGGTGGAGCCGTTTGGGACCTTCCAGCTGATATCATTTGAAGCAGGAGACCCACCTGGCAACTCACAAACTCATCAGAAGTAAATAATCATTGCTTTAAGTCACTGAGCTGGGGGTGATCTATTACACAGCAGACACAGCTAAAGAATCCGCAATGACACTGATCAGAGCCTGTTCCTTCAACGGGAAGGTTTCAGATGACCTATGATGAGTCAACATTTTTGGTCTCCTGGGGCCAATCAGATGAACACTTAGAGGAGAACATCATTCATTCATTCATTCAATCACTGTTTCAAACAGTGGTAAGCTGGCACAAAGATGAATAAGCTTAAGGAGTTCCTATTCTGGTGGGGGCATCACACACTGCATCAGTTTCCTCAGTTATGAAATGGAGATGATAACAGGTCCTGATTAAGAGGACTGTCATGATTAAATGCTTGGCAACAAGTACCCATTAGATACTAGATTTTGTTATTATTATAATAAATTGAAGTTCCAATGCATTGTCCCTAGAAGGGTGGCCATCTGGTATGAACAAAGTGTTACAGCAAAGGAAAAACTCAAATGCCCACGTGGGCCAGGCAGGTAACGTAACCAAGTATAAGAAAAACTTGAAACCCACACACCTTCTTTCTATCTCTCACTTTACCACTTTTGATAGAGGCATTCGAACGCAGAAATATTGCTCCATGAGAGAGGAATAGCAGGGCAAGTGCAATGATAAATGGCAAATGAACTTGGTTGTACCCTCAGACAATAGGGAATGGGGGTGAGGAGGACCATGGCAAAGTGGAAAATACACCATCAGTGGGGACAGGAGCCCAGTGTGGCCACATATGGCCCATGTCTATTTTTCAGAAGCTGGAAACTCTCATTTTTAAAATGTGAAGTCTCACAGTTGTTGAAAATCTGCCAACTTCAAAAACTGTTAAAAATAGTGTGTAAGTCAGGGGCTTCCCTGGTGGTGCAGTGGTTGAGAGTCTGCCTGCCGATGCAGGGGACACGGGTTCGTGCCCCGGTCTGGGAAGATCCCACATGCCACGGAGCGGCTGGGCCCGTGAGCCATGGCTGCTGAGCCTGCACGTCCGGAGCCTGTGCTCCACAACGGGAGAGGCCACAACAGTGAGAGGCCCGCGTACCGCCAAAAAAAAAAAAAAAAAGTGTGTAAGTCAAACAAAACATTTCTGTGAGCGGAATATGGGCACTGGTCAGCCAGCCTGTGATGTCCTATTCCTAAAGGATGGCAGAGCAAAGAGACCTCTCACTTTGTTCATCTGTAAAACGGGGATTAGAATATCCCTGTGCTATAGACTGAATGTTTGCATCCTCCCCAAATCCCTATGTTGAAACCTAATCCTCAATATCATGGTATCTGAAGTTGTGACCTTTGGAAGGTGATTAGGTCATGAGTGTGGAGCCCTCAGAAATGGGATTAGTGCCCTAATAAAAGACCCCAGAGAGCTCCCTTGCCCCTTCTGCCACGTGAGGACACAGAGAGAAGGTGGTGCCGTCTATGAACCAGGAAGCAGGCTCTCACCAGACACTGAAACTGTTGGCACCTTGATCTTGGACTTCACAGCCTCCAGAACTGTGAGAAATAAATTTTTGTTGTTCATAAGCCACCCTGTCTCTGGTTTTCTAGTACAGCAGCCAGAATGGACTAAGACACCCTGAGCAAGCACTTAGACCACCACCTGGCATGCAGAACTTTCTCAGTTGTGTGTGGATCCCGGAAAGGAGGTGAGAGAGGCAGGTCTCCTGCATGGTGATAGCTTCTTCCAGGAGGGGACAACTTGGGGAAAAGGGGGTAGTTGTCATTCCCAGGGCCCAGGGCAGAAATCTTCAATCTAAGAGCCCTCATTACAAGGTCATGTCACCGATCCCTCATTAGAATGTCATGCCACTGATCTCACGGATTAACTTGTATATCTCAGGTGGTCTGAGACTGGTCAGAAGTAGAACATTCCACCAGCCCTTCTGCAGGGCCTGATGTCCCTGCTGTAGTATGAGGGAGGTATCTGCTGCTGTGAAAAGGATGTTAGCACAAAGCCCGGCTCCTCCACTGGGCTGAGTACCGGGAGGGGACAGGGACTGGTAACTAGGTGAGAGCAACCCTCTCCACTCTCACCTGTGCTTTTGGCAGATGACAAACAGGTTTCGACTCCTTTGCCTTGAGCAAGGATCCCCAAACACTATATTCAGATCCACCAGCACATCTCCAAGCCTTCTTCCTTGATTCTTTCTTCCCCCAAATATTTCCTGAGCACTCAGAGTGCCAGGCCTTGTTCTAGGTGCCAGGATACAAACAAGGTCCCCACAACCATGGGGCGTACTTTTTAGCAAGAGGACAAAGAAGCAAGTAAGTAAATCCAGGTAATTCCAGAGAGTGAAAAGTGCTATAAACATATACTGAGGAGGCCTTCTTGACATTCTGAGGAGGTGACATTTGAGCTGAGACCTGGAGCATCCAGAGGAGCCAGACCTGTGACGCTCTGGCGGAAGAGCGGTCCAGGCAGTGGGAACAGCAAGAGCAAAGGCCCTGAGGTTGGAACAAGCACTGATGCAGCCAAGGAACAGAGAGGAGGCCAGTGTGACTGGGTGTACTATGCTGAGTGGAGTGAGATGGAGGTGGAGGCCAGGCGGTGCAGGGCAAAGTAGACTTTAATATGGGTGTAGCGGGCCCCTGGAGGGAGGGTTTTATTCGAGGAGCTGCTGGCTCCTACAAGCCCTTTTGGGATTTTGCAGAAATGCACCCTTTCTAGCACCTACTCTCCTGCTTCAGCAGCCCTCAGCTTCAGTTGTATATTGGAATCATCTGGGAGCTGTACAATAGCCTGATGTCTGCCCCTCCTCCACACACAGTGGTGCTGATTTAATTGGTCTGGGTATGGCCTGGGCACTGGAACTTAAGAGCTCCCCTGGAGATTCTGTTAGGAACCCCGGCTCCACGCACAAGCATCTCCCTGTGCACACGGTGAGGAGCCCCATCCTGGGCTCCTAGGACACACTCAGGGCCTGTCCTATAGGTCTTTCCCCTATAGGTCAGCTCCTTTCCTGAGATGGACTCACTGAGGCCTAAAGGAGGAGGTGGGCGGGGCGGGGTTGGGGGTGGACATGACGTAGCTCATCAGCTCAGGAAGCCACAGAATCAATCTCTAAGCCCAGTTATGCCTTCAGCCTGCTCCTGCCTCTCTGAGCTGGACGCTCCTCATCAGCAGGAAGGAAACGAATGGCTTTTCTTATAAAAGGAGTGGTTGAAAAGACCATACAGGATGCTAGGTGTAAAAGCACTTCAAAAGCTAAAAAGAACCAACGCAGCCACTATAGAAAACAGTGTGGAGGTTCCTCAAAAAATTAAAAATAGAACTACCACATGAGGGACTTCCCTGGTGGCGCAGTGGTTAAGAATCCGCCTGCCAATGCAGGGGACACGGGTTTGAGCCCTGGTCCGGGAAGATCCCACATGCCGCGGAGCAACTAAGCCCATGCGCCACACATATTGAGCCTGCACTCTAGAGCCCGCTAGCCTCAACTACTGAGCCCGTGTGCTGTAGCTACTGAAGCCCACGCGCCTAGAGCCCGTGCTCCGCAACAAGACAAGCCACCGCAATGAGAAGCCCGCGCACCGCAACGAAGAGTAGCCCCCGCTCGCCTCAACTAGAGAAAGCCCGCGCGCAGCAACGAAGACCCAACGCAGCCAAAAAAACAAAACAAAAAACCAAAAAACTACCACATGATCCAGCAATTCCACTTCTGGGTATTTATTCCAAGGAAATCAAATCACTCGAAAAGCTATGTGCACTGACCCCCCTGCCATGTTCACTGAAGCATTACTTACAGTAGCCAAAATATGGAAACAATCTAAGTGACCACTGATGGATGAATGGGTAAAGAAAATGGGGTCTATGTCTATAATGGATTATTCAGCCATACAAAGGAAGGAGCTCTTGCCATTTGCGACAACATGGATGGACATTAAGGGCATTATGCTAAGTGAAATACATCAGAGAAAGACAAATACTGCATGATCTAAATCTAAAAACAAAAAACAAACCCATAATTGAACTCATAGCTACAGAGAACACATTGGTGGTTGCCAAAGGCAGGGGGTGGGGGATGAGCGAAATGGGTGAAGGGGGTCAAAGATATAAACTTCCAGATATAAAATAAATAAGTCTTGGGGATATAATGTACAGCATGGTGACTACAGTTAACTGTACTATATATTTGAAAGCTGCTAAGAGAATAGATATTAAAAGTTCTCATCACAAGGAAAAACTGCAACTATGCCGGGCAAAGGATGTTTAACTACACTTACTGGGTAACCATTTTGCAATGTGTACATGTATCAAATCATTACATTGTAATCATTATGTTGTATATCTAAAATGAATACAATGTTACATGTCAGTTATATCTCAATTTAAAAAAGCTAAAAAGTATCTACAAATATAAGCAATAATAACTATGACAGCAATAACATCTACCTTTTGAGGCAATTTCCATGTACCCACACACTGTTCTGGTGTTTCACAGTAACTCTAGGAGGAGTCTACTGGGATTGCCCCCATTTTACAGAAGAGGGATCTCAGGCTCAGAGAGGTCAAGTGACTTGCCCAGCTCCACCCAGCTTCTGAATGGCCAAGCTGGGATCTGAACCAGGAAGTCTGGTTCTGGAGTCTACGCCCTTAACCATTATGACACATGGATTCTCAGGGAGTTATGTTCAATCATCTGTACCATCTTCATCTCCTGCCCAGGTGGAAACCACTGATACCCATATTAACCCGAGAACTCATCACCCCATTCACTGGAGAGGCTGGTCCACACCAACCACATGCGTTTATTTCACTGGCTGGACTGGGACATTTTAGGAACATGTCAACAGGAGGGTGAGGGGCAGAAAGAGGGGCTTGGGGACAAGTCTGAGGCAGAAACTGTGGGTGCCTCCCCTTTCGGTCATCCCCTGGTCTACAGGACCCCAGTTTTTTCAGGGGGTGGATCTTCCCCCACCCTGGCAACAAACCAGCGTTAGTCTAAGCCAGTGGTTCTCAAGGGGGTGAAATCATCCCCCAGAGAGGTGTTTCTCTGGAATTTGTGAGGTTTTGGTTGTCACATGACTGGGGGATGCTTCTGGTGTCTAGTGGGGTTGCAGGGATGGTGGATAATGCAATGCTCCACGCAGTGAAGAATCGCCCCATTTCCAGCATGACTTTTGGACATCCCACCAGACATTCATGTAGGTGAAAAAACTTTTACATTGCCTGACCTTAGACATGAACTCCGCTTCACATATAAACACCAAAGATGTATTTGTGTGGTTCTACCCTACGCTGAGTTTTCCAGGAATGCAACCACTAAGTAAACTGAGGGCAGACTAGTTTGTTTCATTTGGAAAATTTGGTCAATTGTTCTATTTTGGAAAATCATATTACTTATGGCCATAGCACTTGTGGTCTTCCAGTTGCCAAACCCAAACATCTGTATCCCACTGCATTTGTAGCTGTCAGATTTATGTGATTCTACACTACTGTGAGCATCTGACTGCTTCATTACACCTTCTAATGTAGTTGTGTCTAAGTGTTCATAGGCTGAAATATATATGCTTAATTATAAATCACTTTCCTTTTTAGCTTTTCTTTAAATTACAGTGAGGGTACTTTATTGATTAAAATATATGTGTAGACAGGGCTTCCCTGGTGGTGCAGTGGTTGAGAATCTGCCTGCTAATGCAGGGGACACAGGTTCGAGCCCTGGTCTGGGAGGATCCCACATGCTGCGGAGCAACTAGGCCCGTGAGCCACAACTACTGAGCCTGCGCGTCTGGAGCCTGTGCTCCTCAACAGGAGAGGCCGCGATAGTGAGAGGCCCACGCACCGCGATGAAGAGTGGCCCCCACTTGCCACAACTAGAGAAAGCCCTCGCACAGAAACGAAGACCCAACACAGCAAAAATTAATTAATTAATTAATAAACTCCTACCCCCAACATCTTCTAAAAAAAAAAGTTATAGTCTCCTCAGCTGTAAACCAGGGACAATAGCGCCTACCTCATAAAGTCACTGCACTCAATAAAATTATCAGCCTTCTATTGGAGTTTGAAAAAGCACACCTTCATTTAAAAAAAAATGTGTAGACAGGTTATATTATCTATGAATTTACTTCAGGTAAACTTGGCAAAATATGTTTGTTATAAGAAGAGGGTGTTTGACCTGCTAATTTGGGGAACCACTAAGCTAAACCGAACATAAAAACCTATTCCATTTGTCAGTGTTTGGCTTAGAGGCTGGTACAAAACACAACCCCAGGCCAATGAAGCTAAAGCTAAGTCTGCTGGGGTGGGGGTGTTCTTGGAAGGATATTGCTCTCTAATTAAAAGAGAGATGGCAAGGAATCCTGCCCTTTATTCCCATTTCATAGGAGGATGTGATGTCTGGAGCTGTGGCAGCCATTTTGAGATCATGAAGCAACAAAGACCATGAAGCTGAGGACAGAGGAACAGGCTAGGAACATCCTGGGTCCTTGAGGACATTATTTTTTACCAACAAATTGGCCCTTGGGTGCCCCCGCTTTGGATTCTCATTATGTGAGAATTAAGTGTTGCTACTGCACAAGCCACTCTCAGCCAGGATTTCTATTACTTGCAGTGAACACATCTTGATTCACACTCAAATGATTAGGACTCCAAACCACTAAGACTCTAGTAGGCTTTCCTCCTCTCTGAAATATCAGGGTAAGTGGCCTGCAATCAGAAGTCTGTGGACAGTGCCCATCTCTGGAACAGGCCAGAAATGCTGCTTTTGGATGATCTGATTTTCACCAGAGCATGAACATCTCCTGGACTTTTGTGGCTAAAAACACTCCCCTTTTCTGGCTGCTGAGGTGGGTCAAGTCACCCGCTGGGACCCTGGTCTCCAGCCAATAAGAAAGGCTGTTGGCAGCATTCTTCTCCTAACACATCTGGCTTCCACCTGGCCAAACACATCTCGGGTACTGTTCATGGTCCCCGGGGACGTCCCTGTCCATCAACTCACACACACAAGCCCTGCTCATAACGACTCTGAGTTTGGGATAAAACTTATCCAAGTTTCAAGCAAGGCCCAGGTGTATAAAGCAGTGGATACAGGCCTTTCGTAAGATGAAGCTACATGTCAGAGGCCGGGACCACTGGGCAGCATGTGTTTTGGAATCATATTAAGAGACCATGGAAATTCAAAACAGTGGCAGATGCTGGTTAGAGAAAATTCCACGAAGTCTGGGTCTGGGCTGGAGGAGAAGCTCTGAAGACCATGCGACCAGCTGTTCTACCAGGGAGGCACTGTGCTGCCTGTAAGGCCCAGGATCCCATATGAACTTAAGCAGTTTCCCGAGGGCATCTGTTGCAGAGCAATGACTATTTAGCTCTGTCTACTAATCACTGAGCAACGAGTAGATGGACAAGGTGGGGTGAAGGGGCTTAGCCTGAGCCTTTGGGAATTTCTCAGGAGCATCATAAAGAGGTGAGGGTGTGGGATGTGCTAAGAATATTCATCCAATTGATGCATGACAGGCACTGGAGCGGGGGAGGAGGGAGGAAAGCCCACCAGGGAACCAAATACATTCTCCCTAGATGATCGTGGCCAGTCCCAGGGCTTAAAATAACATGGATGTACTGATGACTCTCAAATTTCACTTGCTGGTACCAACCAGCTCCAGACTTGTGTATCCAGCACCCAGTGAGCTTTCCGCCACCCAGGTCGAGTGTCATCTCAAGCCCAACATTTCCACAACTACATTCTGGATCATTCTCCCTCCTCCAAACCTTCTCTCCTCGTCTTCCCTACTTAGGAATCACCATACACCAAGCTGCCCAGTCATCTTTGACTCCTCGGCCTTAGAGATATTCGGGGCTGAGTCATTCTTTGTTGTGGGGTTGTCCTGCACATTGTAGGGTGTTTAACAGCATCCCTGGCCTCCACCCACTAGATACCAGTAGCACCTCCTCCCTAGTTGTGACAACCAAAAACATCTCCAGACATTGCTAAATGTCTCCTGGGGGGCAAAGTTGTCCTTGGTTGAAAACTACAGCTCTTCCCTCATTTTGAGTATCCAATCCACCAGAAAGTTCCACTGGCTTTGCCCCCCACATATATCTCCAATCCACCCATTTCACTCCATCTTCATTACTGCCACCAAAATCCTGGCCAATATCAGCTCACCATCCTCATGTCTCTGCTTCCACCTGCAAAGCATCCCTCTCATGGTAGCCGCTGAGATCTTTTTAAAACACCAATCCTGTCATTCCCTGACTTAAAACTCTCCAGTGGTTTTCCATTTCATTTGAAATAAAATCTAAATTTCTCACCTTGGCCCCCATTTCTCACCACTGACCTCAACCCCCACCCCCACCCCCCGCTGCTTACTCACTACCCTTCACCCCACTGGACTTCTATTTGTGTTTTAAACAGGTGTCTTGAACAGGCCACGCCTCTCCACCTCCAGGTCTTTGCACTGGCTGTTCCTTCTACCTGGAATGCTCTTCCTCTATATCTTCCCCAGGTTGGCTCATCTCAAAATTTAGGTCAAAACTCAAGTCAGGGCTTCCCTGGTGGCGCAGTGGTTGAGAGTCCGCCTGCCGATGCAGGGGACACGGGTTCGTGCCCCGGTCCGGGAAGATCCCACATGCCACGGAGCGTCTAGGCCCGTGAGCCATGGCCGCTGAGCCTGCGCATCCGGAGCCGTGGGAGAGGCCACAACAGTGAGAGGCCCGCGTACCACAAAAAAAAAAAAAAAAAAAAAAAAAAAAAAAAAAAAAAAAAAAAAAAAAACTCAAGTCACATCCTCAGAGAGGCCTCCCTTGACCACCTGCCAAAAGTTGCCCTCCCCCACTCCCCATCATTTCCCATCACATCACTATCTTGTTTCCACCGTAGAGCCTGTCACTTTCTGAAAGAGCCTCGGACTTGTTTGCTTGTGTATTATCTGCTTTCTCACCCTCTGGAATGTAATTCCATGAGTGCAGGGTTCTCTCTTGTTCATCCTAACGCCTAACACAGTGCCTGGCACACAATAGCTGCTCAATAAACACGTGTGCACTGGCAAATAAGAGGAATGACCTCTTAATCTGTACTGCAGTTTCCAGAACACCTTTATATGCCTGATCTCACTTAGAGCATTTCCTCTGCCTTCCGGCTGCCCCTGCATCAGACAGGAGTACAAGATATGCACACTCGATGGGCCTTCTTTCCACCTCTTTGCTGATGCGGAACACACACACACACACACACACACACACACACACACACACACACACACACACACACACACACACACACACACACACACACACACACACACACACACACACACACACACACACACACACACACACACACACACACACACACACACACACACACGGTTCCCGTCCAGCATCCAGGGCCCTCCCTGGGCGTTTGATTCAGCAGAGTCTGGAATTTGAGCTTTTTAACAAATACCTCCGGACGACTCCTATGGTGGAAGATTGGGCAAACACTGCCCCACCAGAAATCACAGAATCGTAGAAGTCCCTCACTGACTGTCTCAAGGACCTGTAGGGACCTGGGCCACTCTCTGCTGGAATGGGTTAAATGCCTTGAGCCGTCATGAGCCTTACTTCAAACTGTTAGAGCCTAGAAGACACTAGGGTCTGTAGCCCATCCAGGAGGAAGAGTTTCAGAAGAAGAGAGCTTCAGCCCCTTACCCCTTAAGAATAAGGGTGTAGGGTGTCTCGCGGGAAATGAGACAGGCTGGGACCTGGGACCCTTTGCTGCAGTGCCGCAGGTCTTGCACCTGCTCAAACGTCTCCTCGAGCCACAAAATACAAAGGAACTATAAGGGATTAAAAATAACTGTGTTCATGCACAATTGGGGCAAATTCTGGACAACAAGATACAAACAGACCAAAAAGCTCAGCTGCCACTTCTAAAGGGCCCGGAGCAAAAACAGGGTACTGCACATGCTCCCTGCACACAACACCACCTAAGGGGTGGGCAGCCCCCCTAAGCCACCGCTCTAGCCCGACCCCTGTACATACCCCTACCTTCACCCCATATAAGGAATCAGCTCACACCACCCTGAGGCAGCGAGCCAGCAAGGGAACCTGTTGCTTGTTCTTGCTCCTCCCTGCAGCAGCAGGGGCCCCAATAAAGCCTTACTTGAAAAAAAAAAAATCACAGAATTCAGGCCAGGTAGCACCTGTCAGACACTAAGGCAGAAGAGTCCAGCCTCCAGCGCCTGTTAACCTCGGTGGAGGGGCAGGGGAGGCTGCCCACTCAGCAGCTGTTTCTGCGGTACCCCCTCAACCCAACTGGAAGCAGGTCCATCTGGCCATCGTCTCACATTCATGTCCCCCCTCATCATAGGCACTGGCGGTCTGCCTCCCCAGCAGCCGGGCTCCCTTTCCCTGGTGTCCTCTGGGGCCTTGGGGTCTTAGTTGGTTTGCCCCCAGCTCCAGGGCGGGGCCTGGGAGCCTAGCCTAAGCCCATGGTCATTGACTCATTTCCATGGCCAGTGACTGATCTGGAGTGAGCACGTGACATAAAACAGTCTAATCAGAGGGACACTTGGGGCTTGGGTGGGCATTACCAGAAAAGAGGCTTGTTCTCTTCTGGCGGGCTCAAACCAGAGAGAACGAGAGGACAGCTCTTGAGCTCAACCCCTTAATCATGAGAACAGCCAATGCGTCCCCAGGGCTTGCCTGTGTCAGACACCATGTTAAGCCCTCGACACTGATGACCTCATTTTAGCCTTTCCTACCAGCCAGGAGAGAGGTGCTACGATCATTTGCTGGATGAGAACACTGAAGCATAGAAAGGTTAAGTAGCGTGCCGTGGATCACATAACTGGTCAGGTAGCCACGCAGCCTGGCTCTCCTGACCACGGTGCTAGAGTCTGCCTGCCTCTCAGAGCTGGAGAGAGAAACCAGCCCCGAGGAAGAAAGAGCAGAGATGGAGAGGAACAGATTCTCAGGCCAAAATCTGAGCCCTGACTCAGCTGTGCCTGAAGCTGTTACCTTAGCATTTTTTGGTCATGAAAGCCAGTAAGTCCCTTTCTCTTCTTAAATTGATTTGAGATTTTTTCCCCCTACTTTCTGTTGCTTACAAGAGAAAAGGTCCCGGTTACTTCCCAGTCCTTCTAGGAAAGTACCCCTAACTGATAATCCACTTGCGACTTGCACACAGCAGCTGCCCAGTAAACACCAGCAGATGCGGGTGAGGACGGCTCTTGCTTCCCACCCGTTAACCCGCTGGGTCTGTAACCCTGACACCCACCTGCAGCCAGCCTAACGCCACTTCCCCTCTCCTCTCCGAGTGAGGCCTGGTTCCCTAGCAACCACCCCAGTTAGGCAAACACGCCATTTATCAGGATGCCAATTAATTATAATGATCTTAATGATCTTCCAATTAGGCAGCGCCTTGCATCTGGATCAGGGGCACTGCAGATTCCCCGCCAGGGCCCATCACAAGGAAGTGCATGGAAGGTAGGCCAGGGTGAGGCCTCCCTCACCTGGAGGGCAGCACCGAGAGGAGGCCCTACCTTCCACATCCACTGGTCGGTCACACAGGGCCCAGGCCTGAAACAAAGGGCCCTGGACCCCCCCTCCCCCTCCCCCACACCTCCAGGGACAGGCCGATGCGACTCCATCACCAACCACAAGAGGGCCACACCTCTTGGAGAATTTTCACCCTCTTGCCATTGTGCCTTCACTGGGCACAAACCCTCCCCTCAGATCTCATGGCTTTTGGCTGTCAGTCCGCGTGATACATCCCTTTGCATCCTGACTCAGGGAGAGTGTGTGCGTACTTGCAGGGAGAAGGGAACGTGGCCAGGCAATCGCATATTTTCCTCAAGGCATCCCTCACCCCCGAAACCAAACTACAAACCCCAGCCTCCCCCAAACACTGGAGGTTTCTGGAGAGAAGTGGGATTACTGAGGGGCTTCTGCCTTTCAAAGTCTGATCGTCTAATTGTGTTCCCCCCCCCCGCCCCGCTGCATATCTGTTTCTTCTATACTTGGAATAGAGGCCAAGGAGGGAAGAGAGTACAGTGGGTCAGAGTGGACCCCGGAGGCCCAGGGTCTCACCCATCCCAGCTGTACCACTGACCAGCTGTTGGAAAGTCACGATCCTCTCAGTGCCTTAGTTTCCTCCTCTTTAACACGATGACAATCACAGGACCTACCTCCCAGGGGTTTTGAGCGAATGAAATGAGTTACTATGCCTAAGGATTCAGAATAGTGCTTGGCCCATGAAACACTACATAAGTGTTAACTAACATATCAAGTCTAGACTAAACCCTTTCTTTTAAATACAAAATGGTCAGAAATGATGATATTCTTTTGCAGGACAAGGCTTTCAGTCTCTTTCTGAGGGAAGGAAGTCGAAGAACAGATTGGATGGAGTTGGGCCAGATCCCTGTCTGGCTAACTCAGGAGACCAGAAGCTGCCCCCTTGAGGCAGGTCCAAACAGATAAAGCGAACACATCCAGGAAAAGGAAGAGGGAAATGTTATTCCCAAATCCAAAGGATCTTCAAGTGTGAGGGTGTGTGACCGCACACCAGCTAGGTCCTAGGGATGGCGGCTAAAGGGAGTTGTTGGGCAGGGGACACACACATGTACATACACCACACACAGTCTCACACACAGCCGCATGGTCCTCCTCCAGGCGGAGGCTTTTTACAATTAACTCATCACTCAACCCTCAAGTTTGAAAACTTAACATGCTATTAAGGTTTCAGACAAAGCCATAAATTCAAATTAAAAAACCGAATAAATATACACACAGCCCAAAGCCCAAACCCACACTGACTCTCAGCCATGGCAGCCATGCCAACATCATGCATTTATGTGCATAAACTTGGCTCAAGGAAGATCCTTCATGAGCAAACGTCCAACTGCCATCAGCCAAGCCTGCCACTATCTCCCCTCGAGCTGCTTATGAGGACACTAAATTACACACCTGGACAGGCTGTTGTGATGAGTTTTCTCCTCCACACGTGGGACAAGCACAGCTGGGAGAACCTCTCTCACCAGGTGAGTGGTCTTTAGTCTGTTCTCCCCACCCCCTTTCTATACGGAATGAATGTCTTTAATTTAATTAAAACCCTCCAGTGGCTCCGCAATGGGTAGTGGAGATGCAGCAATAGCAAATCTCCTTCACTATTAACTACAAGATGAGAGTAACTGTTCCTGCTCCGGGGAGAGACACTGGGTGTCCTCCAGGGAAAGCCCATCCTCCCTGCTTCTTTGGCCCCCAGAGAACCTGTTCAAGAGCAGCCTCCCTTCTCTGCCCCCAAAGGAAGGGAGAGCGGCACTGTGGGAAAGAGGCAGGGGACAGATGGAGGGGCACGCGGGAGGGCCTCCCGACATGCACAGATGTACAAATACCTAGATTCAAATGTAAGCTAAATGTAATGACTTGGTTAATTAAATATTGACTTTTAACTCAAAAAGTGATTAAAACAAGCTGCAGGAAAGGCTGTCCAGAGAGGAGAGGGGGCAGGGAATGATTCAGAACTTTCAGGAAGGGGGAAGAGGAGAAGGAAAAAGGGGACTGTCAAAATGAATGTCTGGGCTTGTCCTACTGTGTGCAGGGGCCATGGTCTTCAGTCTCTCTACACGGGGAGTTGCGGACAGAGGTCATTGGGCAAAACTAGGATTTGCGGGTGTCGCCTTACTGTTTCCCACCCTTAGACCGCATCTCTTTCCCTGGCTGCCCTCAAAGTGAACTGAAAGCTTGTGGTGCTCAGGAACTCGAGTCTGTTCATCGCTTTTCTCTGGATCATAGCGCGGCGCCGGGCACCAGGAGGTGCTCCATAAAGGCTTGCAGAACGAATGAATGAACTACTATAAAGAATATTTAAAAAAAAAAAAAGAAAAGAAAAAGTACACTCCTAGAAATCCCTGCAGCTTCACTGTCACACTTCCGAAATCTCGGGCGGCTGGACGGGAGCATCTCTCTACAAGGAGATGAGAACTGGTTCTGACCCAGCCTGGGAGGAAATTTGTCTTTATAATCCCATTTGCTTTCAGTATGTGCGAGTTCCCTATCACTCTGAAGATCCGGTCCACTGCTTTCCCGTGTCCTGCCCGGACAAGCCCCACGTGGTCTGGCTTCTAGCCGGTCCGTTGGGTCTAAACTCAAAGGAGTCAAAGAGGCCATCCCCCTGCGGCCGGCGAGCCCAGGAGCGCTGCCCCCGAGGTCTCCAAGGCTCCGCGAGGCGCGTCGGCGGGTCAGGGGCGCGGTGGAAAGTCCTCGCCCGCTCGCCCAACCCGCCAGAGGGGTCAAACGGGTCATCCTCCCGCGGCCCGCCGGCGCCGGAGCCACCCTGCAGCCCGCGCTCTGCGCTGGGGCCGGAGCCGGGCGGTGGGGACTGGCCCCAAGCTCACCTGGGAAGCACTCGCGGCCGTGCGCGTCCCGGGGCCGACTCCGGCCGCCGGGAGCCCCCGCCCCGCCCACCTGGCCCCCGCGTCCCACTCACCAGCGCGCACGGCCCAGGCGGCCTCACCGGGCGCGGGGCGCCGCCGCCTCTACCGCAGCCCGGCCGGGCCGCGGGGCGCAGGGGAGTCCGCGCCGCTGCTGCTGCTGTTGCTGCCGCCGCCGCCGCTGCTGCATCCCCAGCGAGTGCTGCTGCCGCTGCCGCTCCTCCTCCCCTCCCTCCGCCTCCTCCCGCCTCTCCGCCCTCTGGCTCCGCCGCCGCCGCCCCCCGGCCCCCGCCCCGCCGCGCCGCCCTCGCCAAAGTCCGGGTCCGCGCCCTGCCCGGGCCGCTCTCGCATCGCCCCAGCCTGGCCGGCCGCGCCGCCCGAGCCAGCCCCTTGGCACCGTGCGGCCCGGCCCCCCGACTGCCTGCCTGCCGCCCAGCTCCGCACGGGGGAGGCGAGCGCGCGCCGGGGAGGGGAGCGGCGGGCCGGCAGCCGCGGGGGCCCCCGCCGCGGCGCCCTCCCGGTGCCCCAGCGCGCGCGAGCTCTTTACCTCTGGCTGGAAGGACGGGCGGCCCGGCCGGCCCGGCCCTGCTGTCCCCGGCGTCTGGCCCCGGCCCCGAAGTCTGGCCCCGGACGGCGCAACGGCGGAGAGCGGAGGTCCGGGCAGCCCTCTGCCTCCTGATGCCTCGGGACCCCGCTGGCCGCGCTCCCGGCGCCGAGCGCGCACCCTCGCCGGGCCACAGACGCACACTCACCCGACACACTCGCTCCAGCTCGCCCTCGGCGGAGAGTTGAAACAGCTGTGGGATTCGCCCAGGAGCTGGAAATGAGGGAGGGACGCGGGCCGGAGCCGTGCGTGCGAGGGGGTGTGTGTGTTGACACACACACACACACGAGGGGGGCATCTCTAATAACTCAAATATTGCAATAAAGTCAGGAAGGCCATCGATCAGGTCCACTTGGCTGGAAGCGAAGAGAAAGAATCCTTGCCTCTTTTCCGCTTTCTTTTTCTCCCTCTGAGCTGGAAGGAGCCAAGCGTTCCTCGAGACGTGCGACAGTCCCGGCCGGGCGCTCCCCTCGTAATGGCACGTTAATAAATGTTTTCTTTTATCTGCTTTCACAAGGGCTCGCCCCGGCCTGCAAACACCCTTCGCTGAAAGCCCCGCGCTCGCCTCTAACCACACACGTTAGCTTTTGGAGACGCCGGCTCGAGCCGTGGCCCGCGGCTGGATCGCAGGGTGAACTGCCCACGCGCCCAGGAATCTCCCCGAGACATTAACTTGAGCTCACGTGAAAATAGCTGCCGTTGCCCAGAAATGGTCCGGGAATAGGAAAGGAGGAGAAAGTGGCTTCCTCCGAAAGGGGAGGAATTCGACTCAAGGTGGTGCTGTCTACCGCGCTTTCCACTGTCCCCAGCGTCGCAGAAGAGGCCAGAGGGGGACCGGGCTGACAGGGATGGGCAATGAGCCGGCAGAGAACCAACTAGTAGCTGCAGAAAGCACAGCTGAGCTGCTAAGGGAAAAAAGACTCAGCTGTGGCTAGGTATACTTGCAGGCAGTAGTAACTGAGGTAAACCTGGTAACACTCTTAACGAGGTATTATTATACCAATATTACACAGTTGTAAGTAGTGGACCCAGGATTTGAACCCAACACATTTGGCTTCAGAGTTACGTTTTTTTTAAATCCCAGGCTATTGTTACTTTCCAACACAGCGTCTCCTTTCTCTGCCGCAGTCTTCTTTCATGCTAGCTGGGGTTGTCATATTTAGTAAATAAAAATACAGAAGGTCCATGAGGATATACTTATACTAAAAAATTCTTCATTGTTTATCAGAAATTCAAATTGAGTGTCCTGACTCCTTTGGGGGCTCTAGGCTCTCGCCGCCATAATCTCCCTTAGCTACCCCAGATCAATTTACAGCCTAAGTAAATCAGAAAAACCTGGAACTTGCTTTTCCAAATCAGATTCTGGTGCCCACCTTTTGGGACCACTGAGGTTGCTGACCCTCTGCCCTTTTTTTTGCCTTGAATCAAAATATGAGGCTTACCTCTTCACCATCAGCAATGAAAAATAGTGGGGACCCCTACCCTTTTGGCCTCATCTTTGTGGAAGGGACACATTTGCTGCAGAGCCTCTATTACCGTGCTATCCGGGAGAAGTATAAAGCCGGCTAAGTATGTAATTTTTTTCCTTTTTTTTTTTTTTGGCCGCACCCTCTGGCATGTGGGATCTTAGTTCCCCAACCAGGGATGGAACCCACGCCTCCTGCATTGGAAGGCAGAGTCTTAACCAGCAGAGTCTTAACCACTGGACCACCGGGTGTGTCCTAGCTATGTATGTAATTTAACATTTTCTGGTAGCTGCCTTGGAAAAAAAAAAAGAAACAGGTGAAATTAACTTTAATAATAGCTTATTTAACCTAGTATATCCAAAATGTTATCACTTCAACATATAATCAGTATACAAATTATTAATGAGATATCTTACATTCTTTTTCCTTACTAAGTCTTTGGAATCCAGTGTGGATTTTACAGTTACAGCAACTCTCAATTCAGACCAACCACATGGGGCTAGGGGACCCCATATTGGACAGTGCAGCTCTAGTAGGTTCTGTGGTCCACGGCTGAGTGTTTTCACCAGGTTACCTCACGTAATCCTCTTCATCTTTCAAGAAAACTGATGCTCAGAAAGGTAAAGGGTGTTAATCAAGGTCACAAAGTTGACAAAATGGGATTTTGACCCACTTGAGGCTGTGTCTGGCTTTGGGACATGTTTTCCCTGTGGCAGCAATTTTCTAACTGGGACCTCAGAGCCCCATGGTGGTGTCTCAGGGGCCTAGGGTGGAGGAGGGAGGTGAGATCTGCCTTTTGCCTACTTGTTATGTTGGGTTCTGGAGAATATTGCAGAGGTAGAGGGGAATTCCACTGCAAACAAGTTCAAAACCACACTGCCTTCCTTCAGGCCTCACATTCATGAGGCCTGGTCGGGGATCCCTGGTTGGGGAACTAAGATCCTACATGCCGCAGGGTGCAGCCGAAACAAAAAAAAAAAAAAAAGAAAGAAAGAAAGAAAAAGAAAACAAGTTACATACATAGCCAGCTTTATACTTTCCCGGAGAGCACGGTAATAGAGGCTCTGCAGCAAATGTGTCCCTTCCGCAAAGATGAGGCCAAAAGCGGGGGGGTCCCACCATTTTTCGTCGGTGATGGTGAAGACATAAGCCTCACATCTTGGTGAACAGCTATCCCTTCCCTAAATGGGCTGTGCCTGCAGTTTTCTCCTCCATCCTTGTCTCCTCATCAGGGAACCCCAGTAGCGGAGGGGCAGCTCACAATCACCTTTCTGGGGCTCTAGGTGGGGCTGAGATGGTGTCATTTGATTATCTTTTTTGGATATTTATTCTTTCCGCTGTTGCTGTTCAAAGGCCAAACATGGTGATGTCTGTGACTTGCCCCTTATCCTTTATTAGGAAGGAGATGGATCTTGTGTGTGAGTGCCTCTTCATGTGTGTGTACACATGTCCGTGTATGTGTGCAACCACGTACGTGTGTCCACTGTAGGCAGTTGCTGTGGATCGGGCTTCAGGTCAGGACTTAGCTTGCCAGCTCAGACACTCAGAGGTCTGCAAAATGCCCTCTGGCCACGTTCTTTGTCCTATAATTCTCAGCAAACCCATGGTCCTCTCGGTCCGAGGCCTCGGCCTAAGTTTTCCAGGTTCCCTCCAGGCAGGTGGGGACTCCTGGCCCCATTTGGGAGCTCAGGGTCTGCCTGGGAGACACGAGGGGCCTCAGGGGCTCTGATGCCCCCCAGCCTGGGAAGTCACTCAGCCACGACTGGGCGGGGACCTGGATGCGGCCTCAGTATAAGTCTCAGGCCCTTCCACCTCCTGATTCTGCAGCCCCTGCTGGTCTCCAACCACACCGTCTGGGACGGCTTTTCTCAACTCCATGTCCCTCCTCACTCTGGTGGCACCTCTCATCATGATCGTCCTGGTCCTGGTTGGATAATCGGGCTTTTCAGGCTTCTCACGCCACTCCCCACCTCCTTGTTGGTTTAACCTCAGGGGACCTCTCCCTTGACACCCACAAACCGCCTTTCCTCCTCCCGTGTGTTCCCTTTGTGCAGAACCCCCATCTGGTTCTATTGACCTGGCTCGGCCAGAATGCTCTTCTATTTCAGGGACTCCTATGCAACAATTAAAAAAAAAAAATCATTCCTGCTGTGTGTTTATCTCCATCAAGAGGCTGAAACTCAATCTGATTGTCCAAGCGCTTCTGGCTGCATTTGGGTTGGAGTAGATGGGATTTTATGAGATTGTAAAAATCGAGCTTTTAACTATCTCGAACAAATTTGCGTGTCAAGGAGAAACGCTGAGAGTAGAAACAGGCCCGCAGAGGGGAGGCTTGGGAATGCGAGTGAGCCTCCGAAGTGGGGCACAGGTGGCTTCAATAATCCACACAAGTTTGGCTGTAACTTGCTTCTACAAACCCAAAGAGGCGGCAGACTCACCCCCGGGGGGGTTGGGATCCAACTTCTCAGCTCCTCAGTGGGGACAGTTTGGCATGGGTTTTCAAATACAAATCCCAGCATCATCCATAACATGGAGAATTTGCGGTTAATTCTGCTGAGTTTTCACTTAGACCCAAGCTGTCTTGTCTGTAGAACTGCAATTGCATTAAAGAAACACTGTTTACATTTCTTGAGATATTGTGATAATGAAAAACAGCACCATCAACCCCCATTAAGTCAAACGAACATTAATTGTATATTTCATGCTGCCTCCCTGGGCTGGCGGCTCACACAGACATGCTTTACTTCAGCAAAACAGGGATCATCTTTGCAACGAGGTACCCATTTCCCTCCTTAATTACACGTAATTGTATAGTCTAATTTATTCTAATGCCCGACGCCTAAAAGTGCACATTCATGAACCAAGGGTTAGATAGGGAGGTAGGAGAGTTATAAACGGGTAAAATTGCAGTCTCCTGGGGGCTGCTTATGAGTGATCTCAAAGAGCGATGATGTTTACTCTGAATTCTTGCTAATGAAAGACAGGCTGCCTCCAGTTAAGAACACAGATAACAGTGATGATTTGTCTGGCTGCTTAACAATACACCAATAGTTCTCTTTTGGAGAAATGAGCAAGAAAGATTAAATACGTGAATTTCATGTAATCTGTGATGGGATGAAACAGACACACAAACAGTGTTAGTCCTCGTGTAATTGTGTATTAAATGAGTACTGCAGCCCCAGGCAGCACAGCTGCAGATCTCCGCGGACAAGGCAGAGCTTGTGCGTCTCTGGTGGACCATGGTTTTCTAAAGGGGAAAAGCTGGCTCCATTTGACCATAAGTGCAATTCAATTTAGTCTCTCTCTGTGCCAGCACACCTCCTTCTTACAATTGCTTTCTAGAAAAATCACTTTTGAACTTTGATTGTAATTAATCAATGTATCAATTATGATGAATGCTGGTGGCTGATTTAGGAAAAGTGAAATAATGACTCAGCGCTGCCCCAGGGCTGAAGTTCTAACTAACCTGGTCTCTGCCCCCACTGGCTGGTGACTCCTTAGCTGATCCCCTCGGGTCTCAGTTTCCTCATTTTAAGAATGAGAATATTGAGGACATTGCAGGTTTTCATGTGGTCTAAGTGAGATTAATGAAGGTAAATGCGTGCATGATGCCTGGCTGGGAGTGTTTGTTGAATCAGAATTGGAAATGTGGGACATGGGTTCGAGCCCTGGCCCGGGAAGATCCCACATGCTGCAGAGCAACTAAACCCATGCGCCACAACTACTGAAGCCCGTGCACCTAGAGCCCGTGCTCTGCAGCAAGAGAAGCCACTGCAATGAGAAGCCCGTGCACTGCAATGAAGAGTAGCCCCCACCCACCACAACTAGAGAAAGCCCACACACAGCAACAGAGACCCAACGTAGCCAAAAGTAAATAAATAAATAAATTTATTTAAAAAAAAAAAGAATCAGAAATGTGCTACCATGGGCCTCTAGAGAGACTCCTCCATTGTCTGCAAAACCTGACTGAAAATCCAAGGCAGCTGCTGTGATGCCAAAGCAAACCAGCTCATGCCACTCCCAGGCTTAAAATCCCTTCCGCCTAGATGAAAATCCAAATTCCTGGCAGGACCACAAGATCTACATGGTCCCAACCCTGGCCACCTACCAACATCTTTCTCTGCTCACTTACTTCTCTCTTTATTATGAAAATTTCAAATGAAAAATTGAAAGAATAGTACAGTGGATATGCTATACCCACCACCTGGAATCAACAGTTGTTAATATTTTGCCACATGCCCTGATATGTTGCTGAATGATTTGAAAGGAAGTTGAGGACATAATGGCAAATCACCGCTCAGGACTTGAGTGGGCATCTCCTAAGAATAAACTGTTCTTTCAGATGACCTCCCCATCATTATCACACCTAAGGAGATGGACAGTAATTCCATAATCACTCCGGGGCTTGCTCACATTAATGGAGCCCCAAGGGTTTCTTTCTCTTTGTTCCTTAAACCTTTGCCTGCCTCAGGGCCTTTGCACTTGCTGTGCCCTCTGCCTGGAATACTCTTTCCCCAGATTTTTCTCTATCATCTCCTTGTCATCATTCAGATCTCAGCTTAAATGTCACCTCCCTGAGAGTTCTCTCCTGTTTCACCTAAAGGTGTCCCCTGATCTCCCTCACTCTCCATCTTCCCTCCCCATTTTATTGTCTTCCTATAGTATGCCACTGTATGAAATTCTGTATTTATTTTGTGTCTGTGACCATGGTCTCTTTCCTGCTCCCCGCATCCACCCTACACTAGCTGCGGGAGAGCAGGGGCTGTGTCTGGTTTGCTCACTGTTGTAGCTCCAGTGCCTAGAACAGTGTCGAGCACACAGTCGATATTCAGTAGATATTTGTTAAATGAAGGAGTGAATATCCCTGTGTGTGATGTTTTCAAACAGGAGTCGTAAATGGAAGCGTTGGGATACCAGTGTCTAGAGACAAATCCACAGGGGCTCAATCACAGTGCTACCACTCACCAGCTCTGTGTTACCATGGGCCCCTGTCCCTTTTTAAACTCCTCTGCCAAATGGGGATGGTGACGATCATCTCTGCTTCCTAGGGTTGTTGTGAGTTATTAATGAGTTTATCTACAAAGTGCTTAGAACAGTGCCCAGCACATAACAACCAACATTCCTTGTGCACTTATAAGAGGTCCATGATTTTAAGCTCCATCGGCCACTCACAGGCTCACATAGAACCGGTCTCCAAACAGAAAGCCCTGGGGAAAACTTCTTGGGAAGTCCGATGCACCATGGGCCACATGCTGCCCTGTGAGAGACCAGTCAGGTCAACATCTGGCCTGAAAAAAGGCCCTGATTGTTTACAGTGGGCATCTGGGCTGATGGTCCCGGCCCGTGGTTAAATATTTTGACTCTTACCCCTGAGACCAGCCCTTGGAGGCTCACACAGGATGGGGGCATGGGAACCTGGGGAGGAGGGGACAAAAGGAGACCCATCTCCCTGCTGGAGGAGAGTGAACCCAGTGGCCTAGGCTCTGACTCAGTGGGTCCCCCCCCCACCAACTCCCCTCGGGTAGGTAGACTCTGTTATGAATTTTACCTTATCACTGGCCTGTACATTTTTTAAAAAGGATATTCAGTGCTGGATGTCGAATATGCAGGGGAACATAGGTAAATACATGTTTTTCAGCTAAAGTTGCAATAACAAATGAGTTAGGAAATCAGGAAAAGACATGGGTATTTTTTTAAAAAAACAAACTTTACAGAGGTATAATTCACATACCATAAAATTCATTCATTTTGAGTGTACCACTAAATGGTTTTTAAATCTCCAGAGTTGTGCAACCATCACCATAATCCAGTTCTAGAATTTTCTCATCACCTCTCATAATAAGATCCCTCATGGGCATGGGTCATTTTAAAGCCCTCCAGGTGATTCTAACCTGCAGCCAGGCTGAGAGCCCTGCTCAGGGGTGGGGTCTTGGGAACCAGAGGAGAGTGGCATAAGGTGGCCTAGAGAGTGCTGAGGCACCTGGTTGACACTGAAATAATGAATGTACTTAATTTAAAAGAATGTAAATGAATAGGTATAACAGAATCACTTTGCTGTACACCTAAAACTAACACAACATTGTAACTCAACTAGACTCCAATATAAAATTAAAAATTTAAAAAATGAATGTAAATGAACACCCACAGGAGCAGTTTTGGTTGTGGGGAGGCTGGGGTGTGTGGGGAGAGGGATGGAGGTTGGGCCACTGAGACGGTTTGGTAGAAGCCCAGACCTTAGTCTAGAAAGGTCCATCTGGGCTGCAGGTAGTGCTGGCGGTGGGGAGTGGAGTGGGGGACACTCCACATTTCCACCTGGAAGGAGAGGCCTGTGCCCACTTCCCAGTCCACACATCGTACCTCCCCTGGAAGTTAGGAGGGGGGAATGGTGGCTGGGAACGGGGGTGGGTGTGGAGGAGCCTGCAGGACCCCCTGCTTGGCCCAGAGCCAGGCCCACCGGGATCACCGTTGCGGGCGGGGGGGGGGGAAGCACCATCCCCGAGGACACACAAGGAGGAAAAACAGAGGAGAGGAAAGGACCCAGGGGTCCTGCTCTTTATATCTTGGTGCAGCTCCCTGGGCCTGGGAGGACTCTGCAGAGCAGCTGGACCAGCTCCGTCCTGCTCAGTGTCCAGGGATCCCCAAAGTGTCCCCTTACCTTCCTTCCATCAGGACCTTGCCCGCCGCTCTGCCCCGAGGGGCGCCTCTCTCTAGTCACAGCGCCGTCCCCTGCCCCGGCCAGGCAGAATCTCTGCCACTTGGCACTCAAGTTTATTGACACCCTGTGCTTGCTGCTGGTGACTCATCTGTCTGTGCTGATATCCAGTCGTCTGAGGCTCTGGCAGGCGCTAGCGCCCACCAGGGCTGGGCTGCCGACCAAGACTGCAAGCAGAGGCTTCTGCGAAGAGCTGGTTTATCCTCTGTCTTCTTCACCTTGGAGGAAGGATTTAGGAGTATAACACCTGCCATTTAGAGAACACTGTCTGGGCTCGGCTGCAAACAATAGATCCCCTTTGGCCAGTTAAAGCAAGAAAGGGATTTGTTGAAAGATATTAAGTGTTCCCAAATCCTCAGGTAGGTTGAGGGGAGTGTCAGAAGGCAGTCTGCAAGCTAGACAGCAGGAAAAGACTTCAACCACCCCATGGGAGCTGCTTTGGTAACACACCAAGGCTGCCGTGTCTGTCCTGATGAAACTGGGCCCAGACGTGGAAGTCCCAGCCACTGCTGAGGCCCCAGAAGAACTGATAGCCTTGCCACAGTATTTTCTAGAAGCTCAGATCCCTTGGGCACAGTGGCCACCCCACAAAGCTCCATTCTGAATTTTTGTCTCCCACGGGTGTGTCTGACTGGTAGAGTGTGGGCCACGTGACCGTATCCCAGCCACAAAGAGGTGCGGGAATTGGAGTTTCTGCAGTTGGCTGGGGAAAGGCAGGACTCATTTGTGGGATGTTAGCAAAATGGAGAGAGGGAATTGGATGGCCAAAAAAGACAAACACCTGCTCCACCTGTAGCATGCCAGCAGGTGGGCTGAGCACTCAATGCCTCTCATTTAATCCTCCTCCTTATAGTTAGGGAACCAAGGATCAGACAGGGGAAGTGACTTGTCCAAGGTCTCAGGGAGCTCAGACTCCAGAACCTTTACCAAACTTCCACAGGCAGGATTAGATGGCAAATGGCACAGAGTTCTCCAGACCCCAGCCATCTGGATGCCCTAATGCTGGCCTGGGGCCTCAGCTACAAATTAACCAATTTCATGTGGCCAGTGCAGTCACAGGACAGGCTCTGCACCTTTGCTCACTGAGTCCTGATTGAAGCAGGAAACTACTTACATTTCGTCCATTTGTGAACAGCCAGATCATGTAAAATTCATCTGGGTACCCAAGGTCAGAAGACTTGGACCCTGATTCTGACTTCCTGTTGCATGACCTTGAGCCTCTATTTGCTCATCTGTTAAATGGGCACCAAAATCTCACCCCACTTCACTCCCTCCATGATTATCATTCAAATGTTAAAATGTGAATGTGAGCTGGAATAAAGGGATAAACTCTATGCAGGACAGTTCTCTTCTTCCTTGATCTCGTTCCACATCAGCAAACTGTGGATAAGGAATTTGTATGGTCTGAGTATAGCTGCATTCACTGGGGCTCATAAGGAATCATAAGCTGGGCAATAGGTGTTTTCTGTTTAGACAGTAAGTGAACACCTGTGTGCAGGAAACTATAAGACACTGATAAAAGAAATTAAAGATGATACAAACAGATGGAGAAATATGCCATGTTCTTGGATTGGAAGAATCAACACTGTGAAAATGACTATACTACCCAAAGCAATCTACAGATTCAATGTAATCGCTAACAAACTACCAATGGCATTTTCCACAGAACTAGAACAAAAAATTTCACAATTTGTATGGAAACACAAATGACCCCAAAGAGCCAAAGCAAACTTGAGAAAGAAAAACGGAGCTGGAAGAATCAGGCTCCCTGACTTCAGACTATGCTACAAAGCTACAGTAATCAAGACAGTATGGTACTGGCACAAAAACAGAATTATAGATCAATGGAACAGGATAGAAAGCCCAGAGATAAACCCATGCACATATGGTCACCTTATTTTTGACAAAGGAGGCAAGAATATACAATGGAGAAAAGACAGCCTCTTCAATAAGTGGTGCTGGGAAAACTGGACAGCTACATGTAAAAGAATGAAATTAGAACACTCCCTAACACCATACACAAAAATAAGCTCAAAATGGATTAAAGATCTAAATGTAAGGCCAGACACTATAAAACTCTTAGGGGAAAACATACGCAGAACACTCCATAACATAAATCACAGCAAGATCCTTTTTGACCCACCTCTTAGAGAAATGGAAATACAAACAAAAATAAACAAATGAGACCTAATGAAACTTAAAAGCTTTTGCTCAGCAAAGGAAAACATAGACAAGATGAAAAGACAACCCTCAGACTGGGAGAAATTATTTGCAAATGAAGCAACTGACAAAGGATTAATCTCCAAAATTTACAAGCAGCTCATGCAGCTCAATATCAAAAAAACAAACAACCCAATCCAAAAATGGGCAGAAGATCTAAATAGACATTTCTCCAAAGAAGATATGCAGATTGCCAACAGACATATAAAATGATGCTCAATATCACTAGTCATTAGAGAAATGCAAATCAAAACTACAATGAGGTATCACCTCGCAGTGGTCAGAATGGCCATCATCAAAAAATCTACAAACAATAAATGCTGGAGAGGGTGTGGAGAAAAGGGAACCCTCTTGCACTGTTGGTGGGAATGTAAATTGATACAGCCACTATGGAGAACAGTATGGAGATTCCTTAAAAAACTACAAATAGAACTACCATATGACCCAGCAATCCCACTACTGGGCATATACCCTGAGAAAACCATAACTCAAAAAGAGTCATGTACCACAATATCCATTGCAGCTCTATTTACAATAGCCAGGACATGGAAGCAACCTAAGTGTCCATCAACAGATGAATGGATAAAGAAGATGTGGCACATATATACAATGGAATATTACTCAGCCATAAAAAGAAATGAAATTGAGTTATTTGTAATGAGGTGGATGAACCTAGAGTCTGTCATACACAGTGAAGTAAGTCAGAAAGAGAAAGACAAATACCGTATGCTAACACATATATGGAATCTAAAAAAAATGGTTCTGAAGAAACTAGGGGCAGGACAGGAATAAAGATGCAGATGTAGAGAATGGACTTGAGGACATGGGAATCTCCATACTGTTCTCCATAATGGCTGTATCAATTTACATTCCCACCAACAGTGCAAGAGGGTTCCCTTTTCTCCACACCCTCTCCAGCATTTATGGTTTGTAGGTTTTTTTTTTTTTTTTTTTTTTTTTTTTGTGGTACGTGGGCCTCTCACTGTTGTGGCCTCTCCCGTTGCAGAGCACAGGCTCCGGACGCGCAGGCTCAGCGGCCATGGCTCATGGGCCCCGCTGCTCCGCAGCATGTGGGATCTTCCCGGACCGGGGCACGAACCCGTGTCCCCTGCATCGGCAGGCGGACTCTCAACCACTGCGCCACCAGGGAAGCCCTGTTTGTAGGTTTTTTGATGATGGCCATTCTGACCGCTGTGAGGTGATACCTCATTGTAGTTTTGATTTGCATTTCTCTAATGATGAGTGATATTGAGCATCATTTCATGTGTCTGTTGGCCATCTGTATATCTTCTTTAGAGAAATGTCTATTTAGGTCTTCTGCCCATTTTTGGATTGGGTTGTTTGTTTTTTTGATATTGAGCTGCATGAGCTGCTTGTAAATTTTGGAGATTAATCCTTTGTCAGTTGCTTCATTTGTAAATAATTTCTCCCATTCTGAGGGTTGTCTTTTCATCTTGTTGATGTTTTCCTTTGTTGTACAAAAGCTTTTAAGTTTCATTAGGTCTCATTTGTTTATTTTTGTTTGTATTTCCATTTCTCTAGGAGGTGGGTCAAAAAGGATCTTGCTGTGATTTATGTCATGGAGTGTTCTGCATATGTTTTCCCCTAAGAGTTTTATAGTGTCTGGCCTTACATTTAGATCTTTAATCCATTTTGAGTTTATTTTTGTGTGTGGTGTTAGGGAGTGTTTTAATTTCATTCTTTTACATGTAGCTGTCCAGTTTTCCCAGCACCACTTATTGAAGAGGCTGTCTTTTCTCCATTGTATACTTTTGCCTCCTTTATGAAAGTTAAGGTGACCATATGTGCATGGGTTTATCTCTGGGCTTTCTATCCTGTTCCATTGATCTATATTTCTGTTTTTGTGCAGGTACCATACTGTCTTGATCACTGTAGTTTTGTAGTATAGTCTGAAGTCAGGGAGCCTGATTCTTCCAGCTCCGTTTTTCTTTCTCAAGATTGCTTTGGCTCTTCGGGGTCTTTTGTGTTTCCATACAAATTGTGAAATTTTTTGTTCTAGTTCTGTGAAAAATGCCGGTGGTAGTTTGTTAGGGATTGCATTGAATCTGTAGATTGCTTTGGGTATAGTCATTTTCACAATGTTGATTCTTCCAATCCAAGAACATGGTATATCTCTCCATCTGTTTGTATCGTCTTTAATTTCTTTCATCAGTGTCTTATAGTTTCCTACATACAGGTCTTTTGTCTCCTTAGGTAGGTTTATCCCTAGGTATTTTATTCTTTTTGTTGCAATGGTAAATGGGAGTGTTTCCTTAATTTCTCTCTCAGATTTTTTTGTCATTAGTGTATAGGAATGTAAGAGATTTCTGTGCATTAATTTTGTATCTTGTCACTTTACCAAATTAATTGATTAGCTCTAGTAGTTTTCTGGTAGCATCTTTAGGATTCTCTATGTATAGTATCATGTCATCTGCAAACAGTGACAGTTTTACTTCTTTTCTGATTTAGATTCCTTTTATTTCTTTTTCTTTTCTGACTGCTGTGGCTAAAACTTCCAAAACTATGTTGAATAATAGTGGTGAGAGTGGGCAACCTTGTCTTGTTCCTGATCTTAGAGGAAATGGTTTCAGTTTTTCACCATTAAGAATGATGTTGGCTGCGGGTTTGTCATATATGGCCTTTATTATGTTGCGGTAGGTTCCCTCTATGCCTACTTTCTGGAGAGTTTTTTTTATCATAACTGGGTATTGAATTTTGTCAAAAGCTTTTTCTGCATCTATTGAGATTATCATATGGATTTTATCCTTCAGTTTGTTAATATGGTGTATCACATTGATTGATTTGCATATATTGAAGAATCCTTGCATTCCTGGGATAAACCGCACTTGATCATGGTGTATGATCCTTTTAATGTGCTGTTGGATTCTGTTTCCTAGTATTTTGCTGAGGATTTTTGCATCTATGTTCTTCAGTGGTATTGGCCTGTAGTTTTCTTTTTTTGTGACAGTTTTATCTGGTTTTGGTATCAGGGTGATGGTGGCCTCATAGAATGATTTTGGGAGTGTTCCTCCCTCTGCTATATTTTGGAAGAGTTTGAGAAGGATATATGTTAGCTCTTCTCTAAATGTTTGATAGAATTCGCCTGTGAAGCCATCTGGTCCTGGGCTTTTGTTTGTTGGAAGATTTTTTTTTTTTTGCGGTACGCAGGCCTCTCACTGTTGTGTCCTCTCCCATTGCGGAGCACAGGCTCCGGACATGCAGGCTCAGTGGCCATGGCTCACGGGCCCAGCCGCTCTGTGGTATGAGGGATCTTCCTGGACTGGGGCACGAACCCATGTCCCCTGAATCAGCAGGCGGACTCTCAACCACTGCGCCACCAGGGAAGCCCTGTTGGAAGATTTTTAATCACAGTTTCAATTTCAGTGCTTGTGATTGGTCTGTTCATATTTTCTGTTTCTTCCTGGTTCAGTCTCGGAAGGTTGTGCTTTTCTAAGAATTTGTCCATTTCTTCCAGGTTGTCCATTTTATTAGCATGGAGTTGCTTGTAGTAATCTCTCATGTTCCTTTGTATTTCTGCAGTGTCAGTTGTTACTTCTCCCTTTTCATTTCTAATTCTGTTGATTTGAGTCTTCTCTGTTTTTTTCTTGATGAGTTTGGCTAATGGTTTATCAATTTTGTTTATCTTCTCAAAGAACCAGGCTTTAGTTTTATTGATCTTTGCTATCGTTTCCTTCATTTCTTTTTCATTTATTTCTGATCTGATCTTTATGATTTCTTTCCTTCTGCTAAATTTGGGGGGTTTTTTTGTTCTTCTTTCTCTAATTGCTTTAGGTGTAAGGTTAGGTTGTTTATTTGAGATTTTTCTTGTTTCTTGAGGTAGGATTGTATTGCTATAAATTTTCCTCCTAGAACTGCTTTTGCTGCATCCCATAGGTTTTGGGCCATCATATTTTCATTGTCATTTGTTTCTAGATATTTTTTGATTTCCTCTTTGATTTCTTCACTGATCTCTTGGTTATTTAGTAGTGTATTTTTTAGCCTCCATTTTTTTTTTTTTTTTTTTTTTTTATGGTACGTGGGCCTCTCACTGTTGTGGCCTCTCCCATTGCGGAGCACAGGCTCCGGACGTGCAGGCTCAGCGGCCACGGCCCACAGGCCCAGCCGCTCCGCGGCATGTGGGATCCTCCCGGACCGGGGCACAAACCCGTGTCTCCTGCGTCGGCAGGCGGACTCTCAACCACTGCGCCACCAGGGAAGCCCTAGCCTCCATTTTTTACAGTTGTTTTCCTGTAATTGATATCTAGTCTCATAGCGTTGTGGTTGGAAAAGATACTTGAAATGATTTCAATTTTCTTAAATTTACCAAGGCTTGATTTGTGATCCAAGATATCATCTATCCTGGAGAATGTTCCATGAGCACTTGAGAAGAAAGTGTATTCTGTTGTTTTTGATGGAATGTCCTAGAAATATCAATTAAGTCCATCTTGCCTAATGTGTCATTTAAAGCTTGTGTTTATTTATTTTCATTTTGGATGATCTGTCCATTGGTGAAAGTGGGGTGTTAAAAGTCCCCATGGGCTTCCCTGGTGGTGCAGTGGTTGGGAGTCTGCCTGCCGATGCAGGGGACGCGGGTTTGTGCCCCAGTCTGGGGGGATCCCACATGTCGTGGAGCGGCTGGGTCCGTGAGCCATGGCCGCTGGGCCTGTGCGTCCGGAGCCTGTGCTCCGCAACGGGAGAGGCCACAAAGGTGAGAGGCCCGCGTACTGCAAAAAAAAAAAAAAAAAAGTCCCCTACTATTATTGTGTTACTGTTGATTTTGCCTTTTATAACTGTTAGCATTTGCCTTATGTATTGAGGTGCTCCTATGTTGGGTGCATGAATATTTACAATTGGTATATCTTCTTCTTGGATTGATCCCTTGATCATTATGTAGTGTCCTCTTTTGTCTCTTGTAATAGTCTTTATTTAAAGACAATTTTGTCTAATATGAGAATTGCTACTCCAGCTTTCTTTTGATTTCCATTGCATGGAATATCTTTTTCCATCCCCTCACTTTCAGTCTGTAAGTGTCTCTAGGTCTGAAATGGGTCTCTTGTAGACAGCATATATATGGGTCTTGTTTTTGTATGCATTCAGCCAGTCTGTGTCTTTTGGTTGGAACATTTAATCCATTTATATTTAAGGTAATTATCAATATGTATGGTCCTATTACCATTTTCTTAGTTGTGTTGGTTTTTTTAATAAAAATATTTATTTATTTATTTATTTATTTATTTAGGGCTTCATTGGGTCTTTGTTGCCGCGCATGGGCTTTCTTTACTTGCGTCAAGCGGGGGCTACTCTTCATTGCGGTGCGTGGGCTTCTCATTGTGGCAGCTTCTCTTGTTGTGGAGCATGGGCTCTAGGCGCACACGCTTCAGCAGTTGTGGCACGTGGGCTCAGTAGTTGTGGCATGTGGGGTCTGGAGCGCAGGCTCAGTAGTTGTGGTACATGGGCCTAGATGCTCCACGGCATGAGGGATCTTCCTGGACCAGGGCTTGAACCTGTGTCCCCTGCATTGGCAGGTGGATTCTTAACCACTGCACCACCAGGGAAGCCCTTGTGTTTGTTTTTGTAAGTCTCTTCCTTCTCTCCTTTTTCCTGCCTAGAGAAGTTCCTTTAGCATTTGTTGTAAAGCTGGTTTGCTGGTGCTGAATTCTCTTAACTTTTGCTTGTCTGTAAAGGTTTTAATTTCTCCATTGAATCTGAATGAGATCCTTGCTGGGTAATCTTGGTTGTAGGTTTTTCCCTTTCATCACTTTAAATATGTCTTGCTACTCCCTTCTGGCTTTCAGAGTTTCTGCTGAAAGATCAGCTGTTAACCTTATGGGGATTTCCTTGCACGTTATTTGTTGTTTTTCCCTTGCTGCTTTTAATATTTTTTCTTTGTATTTAATTTTTTTTAGTTTGATTAATAGGTGTCTTGGCGTGTTTCTCCTTGGATTTATCCTGTATGGGACTCTCTGTGCTTCCTGGACTTGATTGACTATTTCCTTTCCCATATTAGGGAAGTTTTCAACTATAATCTCTTCAAATATTTTCTCAGACCCTTTTTTTTTTTCCTTCTTCTTCTTCTGGGACCCTTATAATTCGAATGTTGGTGCATTTAATGTTGTCCCAGTGGTCTCTGAGACTGTCCTCAATTCTTTTTTATTCTGCTCTGCAGTAGTTATTTCCACTATTTTATCTTCCAGGTCACTTATCCATTCTTCTGTTTCAGTTATTCTGGTATTGATTCCTTCTAGAGAAATTTTAATTTCATTTATTGTGTTGTTCATCATTGTTTGTTTGCTCTTTACTTCTTCTAAGTCCTTGTTAAACGTTTCTTGTATTTTCTCCATTCTATTTCCAAGATTTTGGATCAACTTCACTATCATTACTCTGAATTCTTTTTCAGGTAGACTGCCTATTTCCTCTTCATTTGTTTGGTCTGGTGGTTTTTTACCTTGCTTCCTCATCTGCTGCATATTTCTGTCTTCTCATTTTGCTTAACTTACTGTGTTTGGAGTCTCCTTTTCACAGGCTGCATGTTCATAGTTCCCATTGTTTTTGGTGTCTGCCCCCAGTGGATGAGATTGCTTCAGTGGCTTGTGTAGGCCTCCTGGTAGAGGGGACTGATGCCTGTGTTCTGCTGGGTGGGGATGGATCTTGTCTTTGTGGTGGGCAGGGCTGTGTCCGATGGTGTGTTTTGGGGTGTCTGTGAACTTAGTATGATTTTAGGCAGTCTCTATGCTATTGGGTGGGGTTGTGTTCCTGTCTTGCTAGTTGTTTGGCATGGGGCATCCAGCACTGGATCTTGGTGCTCGTTGGGTGGAGCTGGGTCTTAGTGTTGAGACAGAGATCGCTGGGAGAGCTCTCGCCGATTGATATTATGCAGGGCTGGGAGGTCTCTGGTGGTCCAACGTCCAGAACTCAGCTCTCACACCTCAGAGGTTCAGGCCTGACACCAGGCCAGAGCACCAAGACCCTGTCAGTCACACGGCTCAGAAGAAAAGGGAGAAAAAAAGAAAAAATAAAAATAAAAAAAATTTTAAAATTATTAACATAAAAAAATTAAAAAAATATGAGAGCAACCAAACCAATAAAGAAATCCACCAATGATAAGAAGTACTAAAAACTAAACTAAGATAAACATAAATATCAGAAAGAAATCAGTGGCAGACAGCAAACCCCATGTCTACAGTTGCTCCAAAATTCACCGCCTCAATTTTGGGATGATTCGTTGTCTATTCAGGTAGTCCACAGATGCAGGCTACATCAAGTTGATTGTGGGAATTTAATCCGCTGCTTCTGAGGCTGCTGGGAGAAATTTCTCTCTCTCTTCTTTGTTCGCACAGCTCCCGGGGTGCAGCTTTGGTTTTGGCCCTGCCTCTGCACGTAGGTTGCCCTCAGGCATCTGTTCCCTGCCCAGACGGGAGGGGGTTAAAGCAGTGGCTGATGACAGGGCTCTGGCTCACTCAGGTGGGGGGAGGGAGGGGTACAGTAGTTATAATTGGAAGGCGGGGCGAGCCTGCACCGGTAGAGTCCAGTGTGACATTGTAACAGCCTGAGGCACACTGTGTGTTCCCCTGGGGAAGTTGTCCCTGGATCACGGGACCCTGGCAGTGGCGGGCTGCACAGGCTCCCGGGAGGGGAGGTGTGGATAGGCTGCACAGGCTTCCTGGCGGCTGCAGCAGGAGCCTTAGCATTTCACGCCCACCTCCGGTGTCCACGCTGATGCTGATAGCCATGGCTCGCACCCATCTCTGGAACTCGTTTAGGCGGTGCTCTGAATCCCCTCTCCTCGCGCACCCAGAAACAATGGTCTCTTGCCTCTTCTGCAGGTCCAGACTTTTTCTCGGACTCCCTCCCAGCTAGCTGTGGCGCACTAGCCCCCTTCAGGCTGTGATCACACAGCCAACCCCAGTCCTCTCCCTGCGATCCAACCTCCGAAGCCCGAGCCTCAGCTCCCAGCCCCTGCCCGCCCCGGCGGGTGAGCAGACAAGCCTCTCGGGCTGGTGAGTGCTGGTCGGCACCGCTCCTCTGTGCGGGAATCAATCTGCTTTGCCCTCTGCACCCCTGTTGCTGCGCTCTCCTCCGTGGCTCCGGAGCTTTCCCCTCCGTCACCCCCGTCTCCACCAGTGAAGGGCCTTCCTAGTGTGTGGAAACCTTTCCTCCTTCACGGCTCCCTCCCCCAGGTGCAGGTCCCGTCCCTATTCTTTTGTCTCTGTTTATTCTTTTTTCTTTTGCCCTATCCAGGTACGTGGGCAGTTTCTTGCCTTTTGGGAAGTCTGAGGTCTTCTGCCAGCGTTCAGTAGGTGTTTTGTAGGAGTTGTTCCACGTGTAGATGTATTTCTAATGTATTTATGGGGAGGAAGGTGATCTCCACGTCTTACTCCTCCGCCGTCTTGAAGGTCTCCTCCCCACAAGTACAATCTTATAGACAAACATATATATGTGTGTACACATACATGCACACACACTTATACACATGTACATATACATATTTAACTGTGTGTTAGTCTAGGTAGTAATAGATGCTATAAAAATCAGACAAGGTATTGGGATAGAGAGGTCTTGGGGGGCTACTTTAGACTGGAGGTCCTGGAAGTTCCCTCTGAGGTGTACCATTTGGGTGGAGGCCTGAGGAATGAAGAGTGTCTTCCATGTGCATATCTGGAGGAAGAATGTTACAGACAGAGGGAACAACATGTGCAAAGGCCCTGTGGTGGGAGTGTGCCTGGCATGAGGGAGCAAGGGGGAGAGGAGCCACAGCTGAGATTAGATATGGCTTTCTAGACCATGGCAAAGAAATTTGTGTCACATTTTAAGAGTCATGGAATGTGATTTGAGAGTTTTGTGCAGAGGACTTTGTAGGTTTTGACATGTTATTTGAAAGGATTCCTCTGACTGCCTGTGGAGGATGAACTGCGGGGGTGGGGGGTAGGGGCGAGAGTCAATGCAGGGAGACCAGTGGGGAGGCAACTGCAACAGTCCAGTGAGAGATGATGACTGCTTGGACCATTCGGGGTGGAGGTGGGAGGTGATCAAATTCCAGCCATAATTTAAAGGTAAAGCCAAAAGGATTGGTTGATAGATTGGATGTGGGGGAACAAGAGGAAGAGAAGCATTAAGACCAACCTCAAGATTTGGCGTGATCGCCTGGAAGGATGGAGTTGCCTTTTACTACGGGAATGACCAGCTCGGGTGGAAATGGAAGCACTGGAAATCTGCACCTTGGGCCCTGATGCTGAGGGTGTCCTCACCCTTGGTCCCTGCGGCCTCTGCCCATCTGCAGGAGGGCCCTGGAACAGTAACCTTGGATTTAACCTGGAACCAACATTGCCCTCCTGAAATACCATCTCTAAAGTTTCTAGGGCACTTTTGACTTTCTCTTTTAAAGGGTCAGCCTGCATTTTATTCTAATGGCTGGGGTTCATTACCCCTAAGGACGGGCAGCCCCCGCAGTTAAAGAATAAATGGATGAACATTCCATTAGTGCCCAGAATGCCCCTGGCCCACGGAGGAGATTCAGCATGCCTGCCACCTGTCCAGATGGGTTGGTTGGAAAGTGCTACATCTGTTAAAGGGAGTTTGCATGGTAAAGAGAGATATCAGTTGTAGGAAGGAAATTACTGAATCTTCAAATGCCATCAACTGAGAAAAAGACTGATGAAGCTTTTATGGACGTGCAGTTTGTCCCAATAAAATAAAACATCTTAAAACCTGTCTTTACTGGCATCAAAGTACTGCAGTGTTGTCTAACGGAACAGTTTACATCTCAGTGATGAGTTTCTTAAAAACAAAAACCAAAGCAGTGCTTTCACCCTTCTATCTGGCTTTCTAAAGCAACTGCAATACAAATATACGTTTATTTGTGCAATAACATTTACAAAGCACTTACTAAGTGCAGAGCCCTGGGCTAAGGAGAGGAGAGAGATGAATCAGATCTTTTTCTCAGCAGGTTCATGCCTGGTGGGGGACATAAGTAGCACACAGGGTGGAGTGGGTTTGCGCCGTGAGAAAGGTCCTGAGGCTCAGAAGGGGGAGGGATTGCTGGGTGCTGGGGGGTCAGAGTAGGCTTTTTGGAAGGAATGGTGTGTCCATTTACTTGCATTTGCCAGCATGTAACTGAAATCCGAAATGAATCTGATTTATACCGCAAAGGAATTTATCTCCTGTAATGGAGGTTACCAGTCAGGAGGACTTCAGGGTGGGTCCAGCAGCTGAATCCAGTGATTCAGCGGCTACACACCACCACTAGCCTCTCTGCTTTGCCAGCCACTGTTCTGGTTTCATACTTAAGTCAGTTCCCCTCTTGGTCACGAGATAACCGCCATCGGCAACTGGGACCACGTGTCTCCTTGTCCAGGTTTACTTGCATTGAGAGAGCAAGCTCTCCTTGGAATGTGGGATATACACTTCTCTCTGATACAACTGGCCATGATGGGCCATGTGCCCACCTTGGACCACTAACAATCTCTAGGGGGTGGCTGTAGACTAATTACCGTTGACTAATAGGGGTGACCCTGGAGCGGAGGATCCAGTCAGCATCCCCTGAACTGAGGGGCTGCACGGGCACAGGTGGCCACCAAGGCAAAGGTGGGCCACCATCAGCATGTCTCGATTTAAATAGGTGAGTGGTTTGGTGTGTGAATTACATCTCAATAAAACTGCAGTTAAAAAACAAACACCCAAAACAAAAAACAAGGCAAAGTTGGGCTTGTGTCTGAAAAGAGGAATGTGGGAAAGGATATTGGTTAGGCAGTCATCTGAGCAGGGCATTGGTGGATTGGTGGGCTTTTATACTAGCAGAGGTAACAACAATCATAATTTAATAATAATAATAATAAGCAGTAGTTTTGAGCACTTTCTGCAATCCATTCATGGCGTGTAGGGCTTTAAATGCAGAGCAGGACCTCTCTTATCCCACCTCTCTTACCTGACTCACCTGTTTGTCTGAAGCTCGCCATTCATCTGTAAACATGTATATGGATAAGCCTACAGCTTGGGGCCATCGGCTCATCTGAAATGCACACTGAGTTGCCTGTTTACTGAAAGTCATTGTTTTTGTTCCCAAACCTGTTTAGTCCAGAGGTACCTGAGATTGTAATTACCTAGCTTAAATAAATATAGCAAATGGCTAACTAGGAGTACAAAAGGAGAGGGAGAAGCTGCTTCTATGCAAACCAAGTTGAAAAAGATTTGATGAAGGAAAAAAGCTTAAGTAGAGATTGGAAAAATAGATGAGATATAATACCACTAGCAGTCCACTGCCTAATACAATAGTCACTTGCCACACGTGGCTATGGAGCACTTGACATGTGGCTGGCGTGGCTGAAAAACTGAGGTTTTTGATTCATTGTAATCGATTCACATGATTAAAGACATACGTGATTCAGTTATTGAAAAACTTTTCAGTGTACTTGGGACAGGTTCTTTATATGAATCTACTTTTTCAACTTTAAATTTCCTGAAATCTAAATGCAGATCAACTGTCTCTGATAAACACAGAAAGGCACTGAGTGTAAAATACACACCAGATTTTGAAGATTTATATGAAAAACATGTCAAATATCTTGATTTTTATATTTATGATATGTTGAACTGATAATGTTTCAGATATGTTTGGTTAAATAAAATAGAGCATTAAAATTAATGTCATCTGTTTTTTTAAAGTTTTTTTTTCAAATGTGGCTACTAGAAATTTAAAAATTACATATGTGGTTCACCTTCTTCTGGTCTAGAAGATTCTGCACTCAGACTGCTTTGCAAGCATCTTTAAGTCGTGATCCCGCTATCAAGAAACTAAAACTGAACACTGTATGATTATATGAAAGAAAGGAGACAATGGGAGAATCCACATTAAAAAAATCTCATTGTCTCTGTTATGAAAATCTTCACTAATTAATGGACACATATGTGTTTTCTGTTAACCTGTGTTAGGATGTTACTGTACCTTTCTAAAAAATTCCACAGTTTAGTCAATTTAGTTTTACTAATGGATCCTCTGATGGTCCTAGTTGTAATGGATAAGAGGGCTCCTCCTGGGTTTTATAGCCACCCTTGGGGGTCAGAGCAGGTATGATGATTCCCATGTTAGAGATGGGAGAAACTGCGGCTCAGGAAGGGAGAACGATGTGCTGAGGGTCCCTCAGGCAGGGAGTCCAGGGACAAGGAGTACTCGAGTCCCGAGCTACCTGACATCACCCCAGGCTTTCGCTTTCCCCCCTGACACTGCTGGTGTCCTGGACATGGTGCTCTGGTTACAAGTGGAATAAACCAATTATAGCTTACCTTGGGGATTTCATCAGTCTCTAACCTGAAGGCTTTCAAGGAGACCAGGACTGATTTTCTGGGACTCCTGGGTTGTCATCTTGAAGCAGAAATACTCATTGAATGGAGTGCATGCTTCCTTTGGTGGCTTTAACTGTGTGCCATGTGATGGATGTCGTGTGTGTCCATCACTCGCTTCATATGTTGAAGCCTTAATCCCAATGTGAGGGTATTAGGAGGTGGGGCCTTTGGGAAACAATGAGGTCATGAGGGTGGAGCCCTCAGGATGGGATTAGTGCCCTTATAAGAAGAGACTCCTATAACAAGAGAGCTTGCTCCTGTTCTCCCTGCTCGGCCATGTGAGGGGACGGTGAGAAGGTGGCTTGTCTACCAGCCAGCAAGTGGGTGCTCACCAGGAGCCGAATTGGCCAGCACCTTTATCTTGGACTTCCCAGCCTCCAGAACTGTGAGAAATAAATGTTTGTTGTTGAAGCTTCCCAGTCTATGGTAATTCGTTATAGCAGCCTGAGCCCACTAAGACTCTATGGTTCCTCTCTTGTGCCCTGGGTGACATCTTGGGTAGATCTTGAAGCCTCTCAGACTTGCTCAGCCCTAAGAACAGGTGCATCTTTTAAGAACTAAGGAGTCCAGTGCAGGATATGTCAACGTTCAATCTCACAACAATCTGAGCTGTTCAAATTCACCTGTTGTGAATTCCCTCCCGGGAATCTCCTTCCACATGTCCCTCCTCTCTCACGTGTGGGTGGGTGGTGGTCACCGGCTCCCATGGATGTTTCCAGAACCCTCTTTAGAATGAGTGGGTTCCAACGTCTCTAGCTTTGGGACTTCAGCAAAAATTCCAAGTCCTCTAGGAAAGTCTCCTTCAGTGTCCAGTTGCATTGGGTTCAATGTCTCAAGAGAGAAGGACCTTTTCCTGGAAAGAGGCGTCGGGAGCAATACTGGTGTCTGGGGCTGTCACTGAAGCCCCTCTTCCACCAGCGAGGACACAGTCAGTCCTTGGCCGGCGGTCAGGGGTCAGTGCTACGGGCCGGGACTCTGGCTCTGTAGTCCTGCAGCCACGGGCCCCCAGGGGGTGTCAACCCTGCCCAGCCTGACTCTGCCCCTGTGACCTGAGGCTCCCGATGGGGCCGTGTGACTGCGTCCAGGTGAGGATGAAGCGAGTTAATGCACAGGAGCGCTCAGGACCCAGGCCCCACGCGGTAAGTGCCTGCGAGGTCAGCCTATTGTCCTCAGCGGATCGCTAATCAGGCTCACAGATGAGTCTGGTCAAGAGGCTGCCCTGGAATCAGGGCTTTGGGTTTAGGAAGAGAGATTTCTGTAGGGATGCTTGGAGCTTTAGCCTGTAATTGGTGGCTTTGCTTCCAATAGCTCTCGAGAGACAAGCCATAAAAGGCTGCTTATCCTTAAGCCGAGAGCAGAAAGGGCTGTGGGGAGGAACGGCGGGCTGGCTCCCCGGGGCGCACCCACCCTGAGCTGCTGTCAGGCGGCCAGACACAGACGCACCTTCCAAAGCTCTGGGCTCAGGGCCTGCCGCCCTTTCTCCTCCTGCTTCCTAATTAAACAAAGAAACAACCCCAAAGCCTCCATTCCTACAGATTCCCTGACTCTCTGCTGGGGGCTAATCTTCAGGATAAAGCATAGTCTTTCTCGAGTGCTTTTGTCCTCTGGGTATCCTCTTTTATCTTGAGACCAGGAAGAAACACGTGTTCTCACGCAATGCTGGAAAATGCATCCCTCGCTCATTCTTTTTTTTTTTTCTTTTTGCGGTACGCGGGCCTCTCACTGCTGTGGCCTCTCCCGTTGCGGAGCACAGGCTCCCGACGCGCAGGCTCAGCGGCCATGGCTCACGGGCCCAGCCGCTCCACGGCATGTGGGATCCTCCCGGACCGGGGCACGAACCCGTGTCCCCTGCATCGGCAGGCAGACTCTCAACCACTGCGCCGCCGGGGAAGCCCCCCCTCGCTCATTCTTAAATCTCTCCTTCCTCCCTCTCTTTCTGGCTGAGTGTTTATCTTTATCTTTCAAGGGCGATGGATGCTTAATTCCTTGAAGGCTGTAAAGCAGGTTGTAAATGTGATGGTGTTATTAGTATGAATGTCCATGATGATAGTGTCACGCTCCTTGCCTGTCCCAGTCCTGGGCCACCATGATGCAGCCCCTCTGAGATGACCAACTCCAGCCACTCGAAGCATTTACAGAGGACAGCACTGGATCGACCTAGTTGGATGAAGATCTTTTATGGGCAGGCAGAGAAGAAAGCTCTAGAGAGAAAGAAGCACCACCAGGTGACTGGGAGCCTACATCTGCCGGTGCCTCAGTCTCATCTTTGATCAGTTCATTCAATAAACATTTATCAAGGAATCTCTGTGCATCCAGGATCAGCTGATGCTGGGAAGGTGAATGAGAAATTATGTGCTCTGCAAACTGTAGAGTGCCACCATCTGAGGGACGGTGGGCTAGCACCTGCCACGGGCTCAGTGACGTCTGAGGCTGTTGATGGTGATGGCGATGAGGGGGATGACCTCAGAGCATCCTTCTCAGCCAGCGTTTCTACAGGATAAAGGTCTGAACCAGGGGATGGAACTGGTCCCAGCAAAAAACCACATGGAGCTGATAAGGCCAGGAATGAAGGTCGCCAGAGTGTCATCAAATGCAGTTGTGATGATGATGGTGATGGTGACGATGATGTCATCTAGAATTTTAAGCCCTGAGTCCTATGGGCAGACACTGCTGAGCACATGTCCCATGATCCTGTGCAACAGGGACTCTCATTATCCTCGTTTTTCAGGAACTGAGGAAACTGAGGCACAGAGAGGTTACATAACTTGCCCGAGGTCACACAGCTAGTAAGTGGTGTGACCGGCTGGGATTTGGACCCAGAGAATCCTCCTCCAGAGGCCGTGCTCTCAGGAAGCTAACTGTTGTGATGTGTTGTCTGCCTGCACAGAAAACACTCAGGAACGGTTTCACTCTGTGACCTTCTTAGGTCACATTTCTTGGCATTCCAACATCTGGCCTCCAAAAAGGCCAAATGGAAATACTTCACCCAGGTGTTTCCTCTTTTCCAGACTCCATGCACCCCTTCTGTGACCCCCCACTCTCTGCTCCTGTCTCATCCACCGCCCCTGCTAAGAAGAGGCAAACGCTGATTCCCCAGGGCCTCAGGAGCGGGGCTGCAGAACTGGCAGGCGGGGTCTGGGCCCTCACCTCCAGGTGAGAATGAGCAGGATCTGTAGCTTTGTGACCCAAGATGGACTGCGCTCAAGTTCAGCTACACACTGGGATCCACCTGCAGTGGGGAAAGCAAGCGGCTTTGAGCTGTTATTCCTGGATTGAGAGGTTTCTCATCTCTCACGTGAGACCATAAAACCAGAGACGACAACAACGATGGCCCCTCCCAGGGGGCCAGAGAGTAGCTGAACCTGAGCCCCATTCTGTGCCTCGGAGACAGACCCACCCCCGCTGGGCTGGAGCAGCTTCCTAAGGCTTGTCCTGGACCTGCTCACAGCAGTGCCTGCCAGGGACAGGAGGAGCTTGGCGGTGATTCAGTTCCGGAGCAGTAAAGATGGAAACACAGTTTCCAGGGACCAGGCCATTAAATATTCAGGTGAACTCTGCATCTGGGTGCTCTTTGCTGAGTGGAATCCTGCAGTCTGGACACTGCAGTGTCTACGCACTGTGTGTCTACACGGCCTGGCAAACCCTTCTGACCACACAGAGCCCAGCAGTAGCTCCCCGAGACTGAGCTGGCAGGAGAGCTGGGTCCTCCTTGAAATTCTGAGGAATTTATAATGGTGGGATCCTCCTCTTCTGCTGCATTCACAATGTCATACATCCTGGATCAGACCCTCAGAAGCCCACGTCCTGTGCTGAGACTCTTCTGGCTTCGGGGCTTCACTGCACACAGGGGCCTGGTGGGCCAGTGGGGGAGTTTTCTTGGTCTGGGGCATCCCCTCGGGTGCTGGGAGGGGCTCATCTGAGGGGCGCAGGGGGCCCTGGAGCCATGGGTCCCTCTCTCAGGCTACAGTCAACACTGGGTCCCCATGAAGATCGGGAAGAAGGTTCCTTGTCATAAAGGCCACACCTGTTCCTCCAACTCCCACCCCCTTTCTTAGCGCCTGGTGGGCTCTGGTCTCCTGGGAAGTGGGTGTTTTCCTTTGCTAAAATCGCTGGATCATGGTATTTCATGATATTCATTTGCTTTTGGAGGAAGAGGGTGTTGGACCCCACCCCACCCCCCCAATAGAATTTTAGCTCCAGGAGGGAAGGGATTTTGTTCACTGTTGTATCCCCAGGGCAGTGTCTGGCTCAGTATGTGTTTGTTGGACTATTAAATTAATAAATGAATGAGGGATCCTATCTGTCCCTTTCAACCCAGCACCTAGCAGAGAGCCTGGCACGCAGTAGGACTCAATAAATATTTGCCAGATAGATAAGTGAATGAATGAATGAAACTTCTCAGTCCCCTCTCCCCCCTCCCCCCACACCTCTATCGCCTTCAGGACCCCCTCCCCATCTCATTCCAACATCCCTGTTTCCCGGCCTTCATCGTGGATTTGGGGCCCCTGTGCACTGCCAGTGCCCTTCTTTAACTGCCTCCCTCCTGCCTGGATGACAAATGACTCTCAGCCTTGGCAGCCGATTGCTGATGCTCCCAGCTCTGCAGGCCACCTCCACGTGCGAGGCTGACCCAGGAGCACTGTCCTCCCACCATCACTCACCCCCCTGCTGAGCCCGTGGGGTCACAGAACCTCTTCTGAGTGGCCCGCTGCCATGGGTCTTACTCCCGGAAACAAGTTCCCGCACAGACAGACCTGGTTCCCTGAGTCCAGGAGTCAGTCATCTACTTGCACCAGTGCTAAAATCGTCGTTATTTCCCCAAACTCAGCTGCACCTGTGGAGATGAAAACACAAGACAGCCTATTTTTAGCAGGCGACAGATGGCACACAGGGAACTAACTATATTAGCATCTCGTCCAAAGGGTGGAGTTTCCAACACAATGCAGAGAGTGACTGCCCTGGGTGGGGGAGGGGAGGGTCCCCTCAGCTCAGCATCCGTCTCTGGTGTCTGATGTGGGACGGAGCCAGCTGCATGGAGGGAAGACATGGACTCCCCGGGAGTCCCAGGAAGGGGGCGAAGTCCTTTGCGGGTTGTGCTCCTCATCTTTGCTCCCTGCCTTTCCCCTTCTGGCCTGTTGTTTGCAGAAGGCATGACCCGGCCCAGATCCAGTGCTGTCCTCCTGCAGGGATGACCCAGCCAGGCCATTGTGATCAAGATGCCTTGTCACATTGGTGTCGGGCTTGAGGGTCATCTGTCTCCCATCTGTCCTGGTGGCGGACAGGGCAGGGGAAGCTGAGCTGCATCAGAGGCTGTGGGGTGTCCCCCCGACCCCCCCCCCCCCATCCCTCTCAGGTCTCTCATAGAAGCCAGGAATCTGGCTGCCTAAAAGAAAGACTACATTTCCCAGACTCCCTTGTAACAAAAAGTAGCCAATGGGGTGTGAGCATCGTCTCTTTCTCTTTCCATTGGCTGAAAGAGAACAGAGGAGGAATGTCTCAGGTAAGGAGGAAGGCTACAGCCTCAGAGATCAGAGTAAAGAGATAGAAGGAGGTGGAGCTTCAGTTTCCTCATCTGTAAAGTGGGAGAGTAATTATGCCTGTTTTCTATAAATTAGAATTCTTTCATCTGCTAAGTAACAGGAAATTCAACCTCAAGTACCCAAAGGCCAAGGGGGGGATTTATTGGCTCAGCTAAGTGGAAAAAAAAGTTTAACAAAGAGGCCTGGCTGTTTACCCTTGGCCTGGGGACCCAAGGGTATCTTACCTGCACCTGTTATTTTCACAGCAAATTTGTTAAGGTCACAAACAATTCTGCCTTGAAAGGACAACAGAATCTCATTGTAACCCAGGTGTTGGCTGGTAGATGTGCTCAAATCCTGCATTTAGGGGAAGTCCAAGGACACCGTCCTCAAGATTTCTGCCATTCACCGAGCTGAAGTATCTCTTGCTCCTCCCACTCTCATTTCCACCCTCCACTGAGCTACTATTCTCCTCTCTGCATCTCAGCATTGCCCTTCCCACTTCTGCAGGGGTCCATCTTCCACATGGCACGGGCTCCTTGTTTTCTACCTCCCCAGATTCCGTATCCCGATGGCAGCTGTGATGGGCACATTTTATTCATGATTCTGGAGCAGCACAGAGGAAGCTGATTTTATTGATGTCTCGGTCCCTTTGCATTTCTGCCAACTCCAGCATCAGGATGTGTTGCTTAGCAACACTGCAGTCCCTTCCATGGCTTCTTCTGGACCCTGCTACTGACCCCGCCCCATGCTGCTCACATCTCTTGGGTAGCTTCTCAGCTATTGCTCTGCGGACTCCTTCCAACCTTAGGACCACACAGTCCACACCTTCAGATTATTTCCCCGCACTGTGAAAGTTCCTCTCCTCTGAGCAGCTCTCATCCCAGCTGGTAAGAGATGTGTTTTCTTCCCATCAACACTCGTGATAATTATCGTGGCCACATCTGGACTGTCTGCTCTATGTCAGCGTTGGGCCTGTGGCTTTCCCACATTCTCTCACTATTCTTTTTTTGTGTGTGTGTGCAGTATGCGGGCCTCTCACTGTTGTGGCCTCTCCCGTTGCGGAGCACAGGCTCCCGACGCGCAGGCTCAGCGGCCATGGCTCACGGGCCCAGCCGCTTCGCGGCGTGTGGGATCCTCCCAGACCGGGGCACGAACCCGTGTCCCCTGCATCGGCAGGCGGACTCTCAACCACCGCGCCACCAGGGAAGCCCTCTCTCACTATTCTGCACAAGAGCCCCTATGAGGTGGGGTCTGTTTTCCCATTTTACAGATGAGGAAGCTAAGGAGAGGTCAGAAGAAGGGCCTTGATGGTAAGTGATGGAGTTGGGATGTGCCCAGTGCTGTCTCACCCTGTCCAAGCTCCTAGCCATTGCTCACTGCTTTCTCTATTTTATTTTTATTGAGATGTAATTGATGCTAACATTGTATTAGGTGTGTAACATAATGGTTTGATATTTGTATATATTATAAAATGATCACCACGATAAGTTAACATCCATCACCACACATATTTACAAAATTTTTTTTCTTGTGATGAGAAGTTTTAGGATTTACTCTTAGCAACTTTCAAATATACAATACGGTATTGTTAACTATAGTCACCATGCTGTACGTTACATCCCCAGGACTTATTTATCTGTTAACTGGAAGTTTGTACCTCTTAACCACCTTCACCCATTTTGCCCCCCCCAACTGTTTACCCAGTTTTATTCATTCAAAGGCCACTGTCTCCATTTTCCCCACATCCACACACCACCAGAATAATCCTTTGTTTAATATTTTTCCTTCATTAAATCTATTTTTGTTTTTACTAGGAAACTTTTATTTGAAAGGAAAACTCTATCAGCGTGTAAATGAGAAACCAGCATGTCTTGTTGCAGGAGGATGGTAACCATAGAAATAAAAACAATACACCTAGGGGCTTCCCTGGTGGCGCAGTGGTTGAGAGTCCGCCTGCCGATGCAGGGAACACGGGTTCGTGCCCCGGTTCGGGAGGATCCCCCATGCCGCGGAGCGGCTGGGCCCATGAGCCACGGCCGCTGGGCCTGCGTGTCCAGAGCCTGTGCTCCGCAACGGGAGAGGCCACAACAGTGAGAGGTCCGCGTACGGCAAAAAACAAACAAACAAACAATGCACCTGAACAGAGGGGCTGCATTCTGCACTAAGCCCGGGGCCTGTTCTTTCTTTGTTTCAAAGGATGATGAGCAAGGCTTAGAGAGGTGCTAAAGCACCACATCAAGATGCTGTCTTTGAGGTAACTGGAAAAAGGAAAGAAGAATCACGATAGGATTCAGTGTTACTGGATGCCGCGTGCACTGGCTCTATCGAATCATCTCACGTTTGCCATTTGGGAGACCTTGAGCTGGACAAAGGGGGTTGGGAGGGGCAGAAGAAGAGCCTTCCAGGCAGGGGGAACAGCATCGCTCAGGCCTGAGAAAAGGGAGGAGCCCAAATGGGCAGCAGAGAGAAGGCAGTGCAGAGAGAGGTCAGAAGGAGGCTGTAGGAGGGGCCTGGAGGCCAGGGTCAAGAGTTCTGAGGGTGGCAATGGGTAAGCCACGCGAGGGCTGCAAAGCCAGGGCATGGAGGGCTCAGGCGGGTGCTGTTGAAGTCCAGGTCGCCCTGGGAGAGGAAGAGGATGCAGACCTCCAGCCAGATGGGGCCACATCCGACCCATGTGCCATCCCCAGATTGTCACCCGCCTCTCCCTCCCAGCTCCCAGGCACCCCTCTCCAGCAGGTGCCCACTGCATCCCCAAGAGGCTGAGCTGAGGGATAAGTGGAGACCTTGAATCTCGTTTCCTGAGCCCACGTGTCAGTCTCCCCTTGGCCAGCTCAGGGAAAGGATGCAATGACAGGCTGCAGCAGCCCCTGCCGTTCCCTGTGAAGTACCCTGGGCTGGATTTCTGAGACCTCACCAAGCCCTGAGGACCACACTGATGCCCGGGCCAGGGACCTCTCCCTGCCTGCCTGCTGCTGCCATGATCGAATCCACTGATACCCTTTCTATCAATGCCTTCCCTGAAACAGGCAGGATGTGATGGTTTCAATGATTTACTTATTTCAAGCCCCTGGGTCAGGGCAGAGAAGTCAATAGGTGTGTGTTAGAATGATTACCCTCAATTATCCAGGCTCTCTAAAGAACAGGGGAGATATTTTAACATGAATTAGCCACTGGAGAGAGAGGGCCTGGGGTAGTGATTGGGGGTCCCTAAACCACCTGCCACCCAGGTGAGTTCTCTAGCACACAGGCAAGGTGTACTTAATTCAACTCTAGATATGAATATTGATCAAGCATCTTTACCACACTGAGTCCCATTGTAGCCCTAGGGACTCAGTGATGATGTGGCCCTGACCTTCAGGGAGCTCATCTCTAGCGAAGGGGGTTGGGTAGACACAGAAAGGCCTTGCAACACTGCAGCATGATTATGGCTTAATAAAAAGATGACTCGACTGCCTTAGGAGCAGACTGAAGACGATCTAGGGAGAGATCACCAGGGACAGAATATTTGATATTTAAATATTTTTTCCAAATCATTCCTTTTTTGTTTTTGCTGTTGTTTCTTTGGGTACAAAGGAAACCTTAACAAAATTTAAAAAATAGAGACTTTTTACAGGTTACGCTCTGATCATAATCAAACAATATTAAAACAAACCATAAAAAGATATTCAGGCTGGAAGTGTTCTATGTTTTGATTGTGGTGAGGTTTACCCCAGCGGACACATTTGTCCAAACTCACTAAGCCAGACACTTAAATGGGTGCATTTTATTGGAGAGAATCCGCTCCCGAATAACTCCCAGATCAAAGTAGAAATCAAAACTAAAACACTTGTAGAAAAGCATGAAAAAGAGAAGAGTTCACACCCAGGCCTGAGGAAATGGCTAAGCTGGATTTGGAAGAAGATTCTTGTTTTTAAACGCCTGCGTTCTTCCAGAGGAAAGAGCAATGGGAAAGGCACTTCATGCTTAAAAAATAGGGGAGGGAGGAAGAGTTAAGTAAATGAAGATAAACTGGGAGAGGGAATGAATAAAGATAAGAACCCAAATCAAATATGCACGCGGTTGGTGTCTAGAAGATGAGGTTTTTAGAGGAGCTAGTGATGTGAGAACACAGGTTAGGGAATGTATTTTTCCATTTCAGGAGCTGGAAGGCTTTTAGGTAGGAGAGTGGTGTGTCTGGAGCGGAGCTGGCTCTCACTCCGGGAAGGAGGCAGCCCGAGGCAGGGAAACTAGAAGCTGAGATAGAGAGTCCGTACGGCCCCTCCCTCCTCCTTCTCCTGGGCTCTAAGCACCTCTTGTCCTTTTCTGAACTATCACGGAGAGTTTGGGTGCTAGCTCTGTCCTGCCTCTGGGATGCACGAACCAGAAAGGACATTGTGAGAGGGTGGATTCATCTTCCTAAAGCCCCATCATAACTAAAGACATTGAGGATTTGGTGGGGTCCGCGATGAACTTGTATACTGTCAGGGGGAGGCAGGTAGAGTGGCCAGGACAGGCCTGTCTGGATTCTCCATGACGGGAAAGGCGTTTCCCAGAGCGAGTACAGGGAGGGCTGCAGGGAACTCTGGGATGGGAAGGACCAGCCCGGCCAGGTCCCTGGAGGACCTTGACGGTCCAACTGCCCTTGATGGGACATGACAAGGCAGGAAGGTGGGAGGAGAGCCAAGTATGGAATCTTGGACCAGTAGGGGCTGGAGCAAATCCCCTTGGGAGAAGGCCAGGAGTGGTTTCTGGCTGATTGGCTCAAACACCCTTGGGGGGTTGATGTCTCATCTTTAATAGATGTCTTTATCTTCCTCAATCAAAATCTCACTGGGTGTAAACATTTATTGGAGTATAACCTACATAAGAAAAGTACCCAGATCACAAATGCAATCTTGATGAATCATCATGAGATGAGGTGGGCACACCTGTACCCAGTCCTCAGATCAAGAGAGAGCATCACCAGTAAACAAAGGCCACCAGGATACACTCGGGGGGAGGGGGCACATCATCATCTTCAACATAAGGGAGGTTGGATCCCAAAGAGCCTCAGTCTCTCCCAGCTGTTTCACATGAGTATCCTATGTGCAGATTTTTACATACCGGATTTCCAGAAATGGACCTGGTGTTTTCAAGTTGTAGTTTCGTCTTGATTCCACCCCGCTGGGCAACCAGTACTCCAAATCACAGAATGTGATGCTGGAAATCTGGAAAAGATTGAGATATTTGTTTTAACCACTGGAAGAAAAGCTGCCCAGAGAGTTGTGCAACTGAAGCAGGAACTCAGCTCTCATGATTAGAGGGACAGTCGGCCAACAGTGGGGACAAAGGACTCACAGGTCCCAGGATGGCCACTGTGGCCTGGGAGTTGCTTCCTGGAAGCCCTGAATGGGCTGAGACCTGTGGAGGGGGCCAGTGAGGGCTCAAGGGACTGGTCTGAGCTGGTATTAAAGTTTATCTGTGTCAGAGAAACTCCCACCATGACATCAAGGACAATAAACCCCACCTTCCATCATCCCAGCTTCTTCTTTCCCCTCCCTTCCTCCTTCTCTCTCTCTCTCTCTATTCTGCCTCAGTAAGAAAATGGATTATGGTTTCTGAAGGTAACCGCTTTCTCATCCTCCCCTGTGGACAGCCGAGCAAAGAATTAATTTAGATTTTTGCAGTGTTGGGGCCTCTCTCATTAAATTAGTCCCATTTTCTCTTGGAAGCCCTGGTAACTTAGTTTAATGATCTCTTGTTCTCTATATCCTTGAAAAATGCTTCGTGTGTGTCCCAGCACAGGCAATCTTAAATCTGTCGGCAGCTTTGCATTTCCTTGTCACTGGCCCAGCATCCAAGACCCCATCACCAACCCGCCCCCATCCTTGGCTCTGCTTGAGGCTTCCCATCTTCCCCTATCCCTTGCCTTAGTTTCCCATTCTGTCTGTACTTCCTTGCCCACCGACATTCCCATGGTTTTCCTCTCCTACTAAAAGCCTGACTATACCCATCATGCTTTTCTTTAAACTGAAACAATGATGATCATTATGCTCTTATCAAGCCACTGCCTGTTGGTTTACATGTGTCAAGATGGGACAGGCAGACAGCAAGGGACGTTGGGCATTCCCTTGGCCTGTGCAGGTTGAATAATGGATTAGCAACCACTTCATTCACTGACACATAAGGGACCTTTCATTTCTTCACAGGGTCCCCTGATTACATGTGGGGGAGTTAAGAATTACACCCGTCCCCTTCGCAGTCTGGAAAATTCAAATGAAGAAGAGGGTTTATGTCTGTTCACAGACATAAAAGTGAAAAAAAAATCTCTATAAAAAACTCCACCTGATGGGTCATATTGCATCTCAAACCTCTGCAGACTGCCTCATGTAAATGTCTGTTTTGTTTCCCTGAGTCTTTAGGCAGTCCCTAGAGATCAGTTTCCTGGGGCCCAGCGGCATGTGGAGAGGCTAGAAAGCAAGGAGAAAGTAACCAGCACATGGCATAAGGGGATAGTGAATAACAGAGGGTCACCCCAAGAAGGCAGACAGGAAAGGCCACTGTGTGAAGCCACAGCTGAGCTAAGGAGTCAGTCTTGGGGACGTCTGGGGTCAGTGTCCCAGCCAGGACAGGACCTGAGTGGACGTCAGCGTGAGGAGGATGGTCACAAAGGAGCCGGTGAGCCTGGGCAGGCTAAGCAGTGAGGCTGGTGATACATTCAGAAAGTTAGAAAGACTCCAGACCAGCTGTGGGGACTTGTGGGCCACTGTGAGGAGTCTGGGGGCAACTGGAACTGGAGACCTTGGGGGTTTTGAGCAGAGAAGGGACCTGCTCCAGAGGTTTTCACAGGATCCCTGTGGCTGCCATATGCAAAATGGCCTGTAGGGGGCGAGACGGAGACAGGGGGACCAGTGAGGAAGTGTGGCAATCATTCAGGAAGAGATGATGGGGAAACGTGTCCAGGGTCAGTGGAGGTGGAAGAAGGGTCGGGTTCAGGATATATTTTGAAAGTAGAGCGAGCAAGGTTTGCTGATCAGTTGAAAATGCTGTGAGAGAAAGGAGTCAAGAACAAATCCAAGGTCATTCTACACAGTTCCTATAGAGATGTGCTCAAAACAGGAGAATTTATTAACTGTGATCCATTTGCAATTAAGTGTATATTGGCAGATACTTTAAGCTTCCAGGCATTCTTTAGAATGTTCTAAAGATGAAAAACAAAGCTTAGAGTGTGACCCACACCCATCTGATGTTCATCCTCCGACCCATAAGATGTGTGCTTTAATACTGAACATGAATCACTGAAGTTGTCCTCTGGCTATTTATGTGCTGGGAACCGGCCAGACTCTTTGTTACAAATCTGAAGACCCTCTGCATCAGCAGGGAGGCAGGATGGTAACACAGGAAGATGGAGCGTCTTGGGATGAGTAAACCAACGTAGGTTGTCTTAGCCGCCCCCATCAATGGAGGGAGGAGTCTCGTGTCCCCCAGCCCCTGGCTGGGTGCAGTGACAGCCCCCAGACTGCAGTTGTAGTTGGTCAGTTCCGTGGGGAACCAGAGCCTCGCTGGGCGGAGCTGCTCAGGTGTGCCCGTCCAGGATTGCAGATGCCGTGTGGTCCAGAGAAGGGAGGTCAAGGAGGTCTCCAGAGAGGAGCAGACACGTGGGCTGGACTGGACGGGGAAGGTGGAAAAATGAGGAAGGGGATCCCAGAAGGAGAAAGAAGACGTGCAAAAGTGCAGCTGGCAAGGCTGGAGGGACTTGTTCTGGACAATGATCAAGGAAGATGTGAGAGCCTGGAGCCACTTAAATCCACGAAGGCCATTTGGCTGCAAGTGACAGATGCCACCCCAACACAAACAGGGATTCAAGGGACAGCTCCATGGCATGTTCTCAGACACAGGGAGGGCTGGGGACCAGGTGTGGAAAGAACACTTCCAGGGCCACCCCCAGGAGGTCTCAGCAGCACCAACAGTGGGGCACCCTGGTCCAGGCACTGCCTCTGGAATCCGTAACCCAACCATCCTCAGTCTTGGGACTTGTAGGCGAAGGAACCACAGAGCTTTTGCAACCTCTTAATGTGACAGATGAGGGGCTGGAGGTCCAAGCAAGCCATTCAGTGTGGCCAGCAAGTGGCAGAGGGAGGGTGTGTATCCAAGCCCACAGGTTCCCAGACTTTTGTATTTTCTCCTGCAACAGAGTTTCCCAAACTTCAGGCATCCCGAAGCTACCTTCATGATTTTTATCACTTGCATTATACCATCTCTTCTATTATTTATCTTTAAATCTGTTCACTTAAACTTTTTATTAATACATGTCATGGTCTAATACACATTGAATACTCTTACACTGTTGGAAAAAAAGCACATTCATCTGAGAAGCATCCAAATAATCTTTGGAGATGCATGTACTGCATTTGGGAGACGCTGTACCAGCTACTTTTCTCTCAGGAGGATGACACAGACTGAATATTTGTTCTGTTGAACAACAAGAGTTCTTCACTTGTTTGAAGAAAAGCAAATAACCTGAGTCCAGGGTGGCTGGAACGGGTGGGTAAGGGGAAGATGCGGGGATGAGGTCAGAGAGGTGACGGGGGTTGAGATGACAAGGGCTTTTCCTTCCAGGGAGCTGGGAGCTGGAGGAGTGTTTTGGTAAAGGAGGGACGTGATGTGATTGACGTCCTGGCAGGAGCCCCGCAGCAGCAGTGGGTGAAGAGCAGCGCAAAGGCATGAGCAGGGAGAACTCAGAGGCTGGAGAAATGATGGCGTTGATGGTGGTCTGGAGCAGACAATGGTCATGGAGGTGGAGCGCGCAGGTTGGGTCGGGGTCTCGTATTTTGAAGGCTGAGATGTTTACCTTGTCCTGTGCGGTCATTCATGCTGGGCTTGGAGCCGATGGGAGATGGGAATGCTTCTGGTTGAGTGGGTCTTGTCACAGGTACACATCTTCCCATGGTCAGAGGAACCTGAGACCCTCCCTTCCTTCTATAAATGAGTTAGCAGGTTATGGGGTCAGGGACCACCCGGCCCCTGTGGGTGGGGTTAGGCTGTTGGCCAGCCCTCTCCTCCTCAGGGAAGACCTCTGTGGGGCGTCCGCTGGGCACGGTCCCCAGGGGCCCGGGGATTCGCTGGGCAGCGGGAGCAGGGACATCCCAGAGCACGAACCGCTGCAAGGCGGAGGCGGGACGTTTCTCACTGCCCTTTTCCAACTGGCCGCAGCGCGCTCCTCTTTAGTGGGTGGAAGATGGATGGTTTCGTTATTTGTGGCCCTCTCGATGGATCTGGGAGTTTGGGCTAAAGCGAGCACTTTCCCCGCGTGTGTCGCCTTCGCTGACTGTTACTCATCACGTTTAACCCTTTGTTCACCTCCAGGAGCCGGGCCCTGGGGCGGAGCAGCTGTCCCTGACTTGACAGTTTTTACTCTTCAGGGGCTGCGGGGAGGGGACCGGGCACAGGAAGGGACAGGGCTGGGAGGGAGGGTCCCGCTCCAGCTGGGCTGGGGCAACTGAAGCTTCCACAAAGGCAAGAGAACGGCCGGCCGAGGAAGGGAGATTACAGGAGGGACCCTCGTGGGGCCTCAAAGCCCGGCCCATTGCCAAGAAAATCCCTCATGGGAGGAGGAGACGGAATGCAGAAAAGAAAAGAAATAGCCAGAGGTCTCTGCCAAGGGAGTGTCGCAGCTTTTAATTCAAGATGAAATGTGTTCCTGTTTGTGTACAACTAATTTTCCTCCCAAATGAAGGGTTTTGTCTATCACTCAACCGTTTCAATAGCAACTGAGTCTCCCTCACTGTAATTAAGCTAGCATGTGCCTCTCTAGTTTGGGAAGCAGGCTGTTTGTGTTAACATGTTGGGGAAGCGGGCAGGCTTGAGTTGCTGCCTGGGTCCAAGAAGGAAAAAGCAACAAAGAATGGAAGAGAACACCTCCAAACAGAGCCTTGGCTCCCGCTGGGATGACGTCTTTTGGAAACTGTGAGTAGGTTTCCCTGAATGAAGGGCCTCAAGATTCCTGGTCTCATCATGAGAGCAGAGAAGAGGAGAATTTAGTGTCCAGAGACTCTGGAAGCTGGAGTCGCACATTCACATGCCTCTGGGTCCGGGTGGGAGGTGTGTGTGAAGACAGCGGGTGGGCTGTAGTTTTTCACACGAGTGCGTTTTGTTTGCTTAGTAAATACATGGTAAATCCTTCAATCCCACACACACAAATGCACTTATGTTTCTTCTTGAAAATATGGATCTCTTAATTTAACTTTTGTGAGTTTTTTTGCTTTTAGTAGAGAGACGGTAATTTAATAAATTACCACTAATTTAATGGCTTAAAACAACAGCTATTTATGATCTCATAGTTCTGGAAGTCAGGAGTCCAGCATGATGGTTGGGTTCTCTGTGAAGGGTCGTACCAGCTATAATCTAGGTATTGACGGAGGCTGTGATTCTCATCTGGAACTCGGGATCCTCTTTCAAGTTCATTGGTTGCTGGCAGAACTCATTTCCCCCTCATGCTTTCCATGTGGTCTTTATCATCCTCAAGCAGGCAATGGTGGGTGAGGTCCTCCTCGTGCTTTGCCCCTCCATGCCTTCGGTCTTCCGCTTTTCAGGGCTCATGTAATTACGGTGGACCCACCTGGATAACCCAGGACAATCTCCCTACTTTAAGGTCAGCTGATTAGTAAGCTTAATTACATCTATAAAGTCCCTTTTACTGAAAAGATGGTCAACATTACTAATTATCAGAGAAATGAAAATCAAAACTACAGTGAGGTACCACCTCACACTGGTCAGAATGGCCATCACCAAGAAGTCTACAAATAATAAGTGCTGGAGAGGGTATGGAGAAAAGGGAACTCTCCTATACTGCTGGTGGGAGTGTAAATTGGTACAACCACTATGGAGAACAGTATGGAGGTCCTTAAAAAATTAAAAATAGAGCTACCATATGATCCAGCAATCCCACTCCTGGGCATATATCTGGAGAAAACCATAATCTGAAAGATACATGCATCCCTATGTTCATAGCAGCACTATTTACAATAGCCAAGACATGAAAGCAACCTAACTGCCCATCGACAGAGGAATGGATAAAAAAGACGTGGTGCATATATACAATGGAATATTACTCAGACATTAAAAAAAAGAATGAAATAATGCCATTTACAGCAATTTGGACCTAGAGATTATCATACTAATTGAAGTAAGTCAGACAGAGAAAGACAAATATATGATATCACTCATGTGGAATCTAATTTTTAAAAATGATATAAATGAACTTATTTACAAAACGGAAAAAGACTTACAGATATTAAAAACAAACTTATCGTTACCAAAGGGGAAACATTGGGGGGAAGGATAAATCAGGAGCTTGGGATGAACATACACACACCACTATATATAAGATAGATAACCAACAAGGACCTACTATATAGCACAGGGAACTCTACTCAGTATACTGTGATAACCTATATGAGAAAAGAATCTAAAAAAGAATGAATATATGTATATGTATAACTGAATCACTTTGCTGTACACCTAAAACTAACACAACATTGTAACAACTATACTCCAATACAATTAAAATAAAAGCCCCTTTTGCCATGCAGTGTGACATTATAATGGAAGTCACATTAGATGGTGGAAACTATGGGGGCCAACTCAATATTGAGATGATAAACCACTTGATAATAAAAGGGCAAAAGATCTGAACAGACATTTCACCACAGATGATATATGAATGGGACTAAGCACATGAAAAGATGCTTAACATCTTTGTTGATGCAAAGCAAAAATCACTATATGATACCACTACGCACCCAATTATATTGTTAAAGTGAGAAAGATTGACAAGACCAAGTGTGGGCAAGTACTTGGAGCATGTGGAACACTCCTACAATTCTGGTGGTAATTTGAATGGTATTGTTGCTATGTAAAAATAGTTTCAGTTTCTTATAAAGCTAAACACACACTTATTGTTTGACTTAAATTCTCACTCCTCAGTATTTATCCAAAAGAAACGAAAACATACGTCCACATAACGATTGGTCATCAAATGTTCACAGCAGCTTTATTCATAATAACCCCAAATTGAAACACACAAATGCCCATTAACAGGTACTAAGTGAAGAAGCCAGACACAAAAACTATATACTGTATGATTTCATTTACATGCATTTCTATTAAAACTCAAAATCAAAGTGACAAAGAGTAATGGCTTCCTGGGTCTAGTAGTTGGGGGAAGAGATTGATTGTAAAAGGGCGGGGGAACTTTTTTAGGGTGATGGGATGTCCTATATCACGGTTGTCATGGTGGTTGCATAACTGCATTCACTTGTCAAAACTCAAAATTTTCACTTAAAATTGGTGCCTTTTATTGCATGCAATTATACTGCAAAAAAGCTGATTTTTTTTGTGGTACGTGGGCCTCTCACTGATGTGGCCTCTCCTGTTGCGGAGCACAGGCTCTGGACGCGCAGGCTCAGCGGCCATGGCTCACGGGCCCAGCCGCTCTGCGGCACGTGGGATCCTCCCAGACCAGGTTTCCCCTGCATCGGCAGGCGGACTCTCAACCACTGCGCCACCAGGGAAGCCCAAAAAAGCTGATTTTTAAAAGCAACTTTCTGTCATTGCCATTAATGGAAAATCAGTGCTCCCTGCCAAATAGCTGGCAACCATAAAAAGAAATACAGATATTTTGAAAGTGTATGAAAAGAAAGACATCTCAATTTTGAAAACCTCTGCTCAGGGTCTCAAAGGCTACAAAGTGTTAGAGGGGACTGGGGTCTCATCTGAGGCACAGGGTTTTCTAAGTGCAAGTGGTTGTTGGCTGAATGAATTTCCTCGTAGTTATAGAACTCATGGCAGCTTGCTTCTTCAAGGCCAGCAGGAGAGCACCTCTCTGGCTTCAAATCTCTCCCTTTAGGGAAGTCCTAGGCTCTCTTTTAAAGGACTCATCTGATTAGGTCAGACCCACCTAGGGTCATCTCTCTTTTGAGTAATTCGGGTTCAACTGATTAGGGACCTTAATTACATCTGCAAAATCTCTTCGTCTTTGCCATATAAACATAATCCTGGGAGTGAAATCCCATCTATTCACAAGTTCCACCCACACTGAAGGGGAGGATGTTATACACTAAGATGTGTACACACTAGGGGCAGAAATCTTGGGTGCCATCTTAGAATTGTGCCTACCACATAGGCTCTCAATAAATTTTGTAGAATGAATAAAACACTCTCTCTTCTCCAAATCCTTTGTTTAAGAGGATTCTTTGCCAGGAACTCTTTCCATCTTTCTTCCTTGATGCCATCTTTGCTTGTCAAAACCTCATTTATCTTTTGAGACCTGGCTCAGATTCCCTTGTCATTTATGGCTTTCTCATTGTCTCAGGAAGATAAAGATTTGGGTTCACCTTCCTCACCTTGAGTCCAGATGGTTTATTATTTGTTAGCATTATTATGTATAGACACGTACTTACACACGAACGGGATCATATGGGGCATGCTGCCTACGGTGGACACTTTCTTTCCTCCCCACTTCCCCTCACCTCTGCTACCTCCATCTCCAAAGATAATCTGTATTAAAAAACAAAATACAGGGCTTCCCTGGTGGTGCGGTGGTGGAGAGTCCGCCTGCCGATGCAGGGGACACGGGTTCGTGCCCCAGTCTGGGAAGATCTCACATGCCGTGGAGCGGCTGGG